>NC_069673.1:13167500-14367500 GCF_027244095.1 Hemicordylus capensis
CCTAGTCTTGGATTCAGGTAAATGCATCGTATAGTTCCCCCTGGTCTTTAGCAAAACAGCCTTCTTGTTCTTGGCATCTCGGTTTTGCTGCCTGCAATTTGAAAATGAAGCACAGAGATTATTGTTCCTGCCTTCTCCATCTTGCAGTGGTGCACAGTGGCAAAATTGGCCTTAATGTTAACATCCCAGTCTGTGGATATAGGAAACATAGGAAGCTGCCTTCGACTGAGTCCGACCCTTGGTCCATCTAGCTCAGTATTGTCTACACTGATTGGCAGCGGGTCTCCAAGGTCGAAGGCAGGAGTCTCTCCCAGCCCTACCAGGAGATGCTTCCAGGGAGTGAATCTGGGACCTTCCATTTGCAAGGCAGATGCTTTACCACTGAGCTTGGGACCCATCCCCTAAGGGGATATCTTCCCTTTCCTATTTAAAAAAAAAAATCATTGTGGTTTTAGCCTTTTATTGTCTTGTAATTTATATTTTATTGTGAACCGCCCAGAGACATAAGTTTGGGGTGGGATAGAAATACGTCAAATAAATAAATATGAAGTGGGTCTTCTGACATTTGCACTGGGACATGGAGTTGGGAAGGGACAGTGGGAACTGTCTCTGACTGCCCAGAAAGGATTCTTCCTGTTTCCTTCCGCTTCCAAAATGGCAGTGGAAAGGAGACCTGTGGGGAGATCTCTGTGATACTGGTTGCCTTGCTCGCCAGAGGGCTGTGGGCACTCGCCACTGGCGAGCTGGCGAGTGGATTTGTAGATGCCTGCCAGTCTGTGTTGAGTTTTGGTTTCCAGACCCCAGTCCGTCCCGGAGACAAGCCATTTCTCCACTTTTTGACTGTCTTTCGCAGTCTTGCCGGAAATCGTGCCATTCCACAGCAGTTGTGGATTTTAGAGTGTGTGCTTCTCCGCCCGCCCCTCCCTGACCACCTTCTTATTTGGCAAGGGACTGGGCAAAGTTTGGACCTGCTGATGGGCGGGTTAAAACAGATCCCAATCTGCCTGCTCCCACCCCAAGGAATCGGGGCCAGATTCAGGCAAATGAGGCGGGTATGGCTGCCGCTTCTGTGCAGAAGAATTGGCGCTTCATGGATGCGCCTTTCACGTCAGCTGTGCCCGACGAAACGCACGCGCCTCTGCGTCTCAATACAAACACGGCCGCCGCAGCAGGTAGCATCAGCATGCAAAGCCGAAGAGGTGCCAGCTCTTGCCCCCCAGGGGGGACCTGTCAGGAGTGGCTGCGATTGGAAGAGGTTAATTGGACTGGGATCCTTTGGGGTCGCGTGACATCATTAGTGGGAACGCTGATCCAAGGAGCTGCAGCTCTAGTGATTTTTCTACAACTGTAATTATTTCTCAACTTTGTTTGGCGCCGGTGTTGAGCGCGTCTTGGCAGCCGGCCCGCCTGACCTGATTAAGCCTACAAATTGTAAGCCTTGATCTATAGTCGTCAGCGGAGACTGGTGACTGGGCGTCATCCTGGAATCCTCTCGCTCAGAGGCAGGGACTTGGGGGCGGCGTTGTGTTCAAAGAAACACATGCTGATCGCTTTCCTGCCAGTTGCTGCGAACAGCACTGGCAGTTTTGAACGTGCGTTTATCATCGGAATGACAATTATGCTTGCTGGTAAGAGAGCAAGGGATTCTGGGACTAGCGTGTAGGTTTCGGCCGACAGAGCTAGGCGCTGCAAAGCATGCTGGGAGTTGCGTCAACCTCAGGAGATCAGTTGTTCTAGCGCCGGGCTGTACAACTTTGGCCCTCCGGCAGATGTTGGACTACAACTCCTATCGTCCCGGACTATTGGGCACCATGGCTGAGGATGATGGGAGTTGTAGTCCAAAAACTGGGGGGATAAAGTGGTGCAGTCTGGCCTTAATGGCCGGATATCCCCAGGGGAGGGCTATAGAGATAGCAGGCCTTGGTCTCATTCCGTCTGTGACTTTGGCCTCTTTGGCCTTCACCATCGCTTCCGGGGGCCAGGACAAGCAGTAACAGTGCAGACTACCTTTTGCATTCACACCCATCACGGGTGGGGAGTTGGTTCGGTCTTTAACGTTTTGACTTTAACATTTTAATCAGGGTTTTAGAAAATTGCCATCCGAAGGAGCTGTTAGGCTAAGCCGGGCTCTATAATAGCTGGATTACCGGTTGTTACTGTTTGAGCTGTATGTATATATTTCTCTGGTCAGCGGCCATAACCGAACTGAACTGAACTAACTTTTATTGATTTTATTAATCTTTTTATTGTTCTATATTGTATCTATTTTATTAATGCTGTAAGCTGTCCCAAACAGTAGCACACTGGAGGTGTGGGATAATAATAATAATAATAATAATAATAATAATAATAATAATAATAATAATAATAATAGTCCTTGGGGAGGACTCGATGTCTGGATAAAACAAACCAGTCAATAACACCTGTCTGACTATGTAAACAACAACAACAACATAATTATTATAATAAAACTATAATATAAAAATCATGATGATGATGATGATGATGATGTGAAGAATTCTATATCCTGAGAATCTTGGCTTCCTTGTTTGTTTGGTGTGGTTTTTTTTTGGTTTGATTTTTTAAAAAGTCAGTTACTAGTCCTCATGGTTGTGAAAATAACTGCAAAGGTCAATGGTGGGTGAAGTCCCAGAGGCTGAATGGGACTGCAGACTAAGTTAATGCAGATGGTATCTTTGTAGGTAGCTGCCCCTGGTCCATCTCGCTCAGTATTGTTTGCACTGACTGGCAGCAGCTCTCCAAGAGTTCAGGCAAGAGTCTCTCCCAGCCCTGCCTGGAGGTTCTACCAGGGATTGAAGTTGGGACCTTCGGAATACAAAGCAGGTTCTCTGCCACTGAGCTACGGGCTCATCCCCTTCAGCGTGCCACGGAGCTCTGTGCGTTATTAACAGCAGCAGTGCTAAATATGCAGATCAAAATTCATTCCATGTGCAATTTTATTCATACTTGGCCTTTAATGGAAAAAAGGCTTCCGAAAACAGCTTGGACAGAATAAGATGGCAAGCAAGGAATCAAGTAGTAGCTCTCTGTGGGGGAGAGAGAGAATTACTAGGCACAATGCGTTGCTTAATTTCCAGAATAGAGTCTTCCTTTCTCCCTGCCGGAAGCCATGGGCTTGTAGGAGATCCCTGTAAGTGATTTGCTTTTTTCCAGGATTCAGATGGGTTGATCTCTGGCATTGGCTCTCCTGTGCAGGTCCCAAATCTGGCCAGATGGAATAAGGGATACGTGGTCGAACCGGTCCACCGTGAACCAGGCCTTTCGAGTGGTTCGATGGCAAACTGCTCTGAACCAGTTCGAGTGGTTCGATGGCAAACTGCTCTGAACTGGTTCGAGCTGGTTCGTTGGTTTGACCCACCCAGCCAGCTGGTCCAATAAACCGGTTTGTGGACCAGCAGTTTGTTCCGAATTCAGACCGAATTGCTGCACGTGGTCCATGCACAACCCTAATAAGGAATTCCGGCCTTGGCATTCCCGGAGAGCAATCTGGGAACACAGAGAGTAGATGGTAAATCTTGTCTGCTTCCCACCACTGCTTAACTGACTTCTTGTGCAGTTGGCGTGATCAGCTGAGTAGATACTCTAGGGGTAGTGTTTAATGTTTCTTGTGATAGTTTTGATGAGACTCCTTTTTATGGCTGAAAAAAGAGAAACCTCTTTCCTTTATCCAAAGGTCTGAGCATCCGAGGCGCGCAAGAAGAAGACCCTCCTGACCCCCAACTAATGCGTTTGGACAATATGCTTCTGGCGGAAGGGGTTTCAGGTCCCGAAAAAGGTGGCGGATCAGCAGCGGCGGCAGCAGCAGCGGCAGCTTCCGGCGGGTCTTCGGATAACTCAATCGAACATTCAGATTACAGGGCTAAGTTGACCCAGATCAGACAGATCTATCACACGGAGCTGGAGAAATACGAACAGGTTAGAAGCTGGGATCCTCTCCCTGAATCCGCGGGGGTTTACCGTCTGCTGGTTGGCTAGCAGCAATAGCCTGCCACGTTAGCCTTATTTACGGTACGCCATGTATTCGTTTAAAAAGCTGTGCGCTGAAAATTGGGTCCGGTCAAAACGCATTGGCCCTTCAGCCTGGAGTGGACAGCCGTGCAGGCTCCTGTCCTGATCGCGGACCTGCCGATGGAAATGTGTCATATTTGCAGCTTGGTCACTATGCTATGCCGAGCAGGTACGTAGTCTGGGAGAACATCTGGACCCAAACCTCTCCCTGGTCTCTCCGGCTGAGGCAGTGGCCAGGAGGGCTTTCTATCAGCTTCGGCTGATACGCCAACTATGTCCATTTCTGCAGATAAACGACCTGAAATCAGTGATGCCTATACGGGTAACATCCCGGCTTGACTACTGCAATGCGCCCTATGTTGGGCTGTCCTTGTCCGGAGTCCGGAAACTGCCGCTGGTACGGAATGCAGCAGCCGGGGTGGTCTCCGGGGTTACCCAAAGAGATCTTATCATACCCATTTTTAAAAAACGATACGGGCTGCCAATAAGTTTCCAGGGGGGGGGATACGAAGCCCTGAATGGTTTGGGTCTTAAGTATTTAAGCGAACGGCCTCTTCTTCATGACCCCGCCGCCTATTAAGAGCATCTGGGGAGTCTGGTTGTAGTTGCCACTGGCTTGGATGGTGGCGACTCGAATCCGGGCCTTTTCTAGGGTTGCCCTGGGACTTTGGAAGGCACTTCCTAACGAAATGAGAGCCTTCCCTTCTCTGGATGTTTTTAAGAAGGACGTGAAGACATACCTCTTTAGTCAGGCTTTTAGTTTGCCATTTTAAAGCTTTGAGAGTTTCTAGCTGTATTTTAAACTGTTTTAATTGCGTTAATGCTTTAATCGTTGAGTTTTTTTAGATTGTGGACCACCCAGGGACTTGTGTATGGGGCGGCATAGAAATATTTTCAATAAATAATAAATAAAATAAATAAATTATGGTGGAGCATAGGAATGTAGGAAGCTGCCATATACTGAGTCAGACCCTTGGTCCATCTAGCTCAGTATTGTCTTCCCAGACTGGCAGCGGCTTCTTCAAGGTGGCAGGCAGGAGTCTCTCTCAGCCCTATCTTGGAGATGCTGCCAGGGAAGGAACTTGGAACCTAGATGCTCTACTCAGAGCGACTCCACCCTCTGAGGGGAATATCTTCCAGTGCTCGCACATCTAGTCTCCCATTCATATACAGCTAGGATGGACTTTGCTTAGCTAAGGGGACACATTTTACTGGCTACCACAAGACCAGCTCTCCTGGTTAGAGCAGGGCTGCACAACCTTGACCTATTTTTGGACTGCAGCTCCCATCATCCTCAGCCACAGTGGGGAATAATCAGGGCTGATGGGAGTTGTAGTATAACATCTGCAGGAGGGCAGAAGGCATGCAACCCTGAGTTGGAGTTGTCAGATCGGACTTGGGGGAGCCAGGTTCAAATCCCTGCTCAGCCATGAAACTCAATGGGTAACCTTGGACCTCTCAGCTTAAATAGGTCTGCCTTGCAGAGTTCCTGTGCGAATAAAAGAGGGTGGGCCATGAAAAGTGGGTGGACCTTTGCAAAGCAGGATAAAAATATAATGCATAATAAGTAAATACTAGGAGGTATCATTGTTGTGGGTCTAGTTAAAGGTTCGGTCAGCTTGAAGTGGCCTTTTGTTTGAAGCTTCTTTCTTTTTCTTTCTCTTTCTTTCTTTCTTTCTTTCTTTCTTTCTTTCTTTCTTTCTTTCTTTCTTTCTTTCTTTCTTTCCTTCCTTCCTTCCTTCCTTCCTTCCTTCCTTCCTTCCTTCCTTCCTTCCTTCCTTCCTTCCTTCCTTTTCTCCTTCTCACTCTCTCTCTCCTACCTACCTACAACAAGTCAGTGCTAGGGATGTGCACGAACCTGTTCGGCGTTCTGTTCCCAGAATGCCAAACGGGTTCGGAACCCATGCATTCGAACCGGTTTGAACCTGGGGCCTTTAAGGTGTGGGGAGGGTGCTCTTAGCTCCCTTTCGGCGCTTCCCTCTCCGGCACTCCTGAAAAACTGCTGGCATGGGGCGGCTGAATTCCCTCTTGCTGCCCTGGTCAGCGTAACACCGGAAGTGGTGGGCGCACGTTCCGTACACACCCCTACATCCCGCCAGGGGCTGTGGTTGGGGTCTCCCTTATATTTCCTTTTAGAATGTGAGCCATTTTGGGGACAGGGAGCCATCTCTATTATGATTATGATTATTTTATTTTATTTTATTATTTTTCTATGAAAGCTGCTTTGAGAACTTTGTTGGAAAGTGGTATATAAATCTGCATAGTGGTATCCCGTTGGCCCAGGAGGCTAAGTGTGTGTCCCATGACCAGGAAGGAGCACACACAGACTCAAGGAGTCTCTGACTGGCTGAGCAGGAGGTGATCGGAACATCGGAACATAGGGAGCGGCTTTATATTGAGTCAGACCCTTGGTCCATCTCGCTCAGAATTGTCTACACAGACTGGCAGCAGGTTCTCTAACGTTGCCGGCAGTAAACACAACACAAAATAGGGTGTATTGCTAATCCACAAAAGGATGTAGATGCAAAAAAAAAAAAAAGACCAGAGCAAGGAAATAGTGTAATAATAGGCTGCCAAAAAGTCAGAATGTGACTGAAAATGGATATATTGGTGGTTCTATGTAGAACTTGTAAATTATATTAATATATCCATTTTCAGTCACTTTCTGAATCTTTGGCAGCCTATTACACTTTTGGGGGGCAGCCTATTACACTAGTTTCTTGCAAGGGTCTCTCTCAGCCCTATCTTGAAGATGCTACCAGGGAGGGACATTGGAACCTTCTGCTCTTCCCAGAGTGGCTCCATCCCCTGAGGGGAACATCTTACAATGCTCACACATGTCGCCCATTGTAGCAATTCATGCTTGCTATCACAAGAGCTGGCCTTGTGGTAGCAAGCATGACTTGTCCCCTTAGCTAACCAGGGTCTGCCCTGGTTGCATATGAAAGGGAGACTAGAAGTGTGAGCACTGTAAGATATGCCCCCCCCCCCCTTAGGGGATGGAGCCACTCTGCGAAGAACATCTAGGTTTCAAGTTCCCTCCCTGGCAGCGTCTCCAAGATAGGGCTGAGAGAGACTCCTGCCTGCAACCTTGGAGAAGCCGCTGCCAGTCTGGGTAGACAATACTGAGCTAGATGGACCAAGGGTCTGACTCAGTATATGGCAGCTGCCTATGTTTCTATGTTCCTAAGATAATCTCTCCTCCTTTCTGTTAAAAATGAAAATGACAGGAGCTGGACAAGCAGTGTGTAGCTTAGGGTATGAGCTAAAACCAAAGTGAAATTAGGTGGGCTTTGGTAATCAAGAGAGGGAAAGGGGATTCTGAGTTCCGGCTGTAGCTCTCTTGTCCTGTTCCACAGAAGAGAGCCCCTGAGGTCAGCCAGATGAGGTGGACATCAGCACCATGGACAGCTCAATGGGAGAGAGGTAGTCTCAGCTCTTCAAGATCTCAAATTATCCCTGGGCTTTGTGTGTGTGCCTGCAAAGTGGAAATCTTGAAGGGGAAACCTTCTGGCCTGGAGATCAGTCCTCCTCCTCCTCCTCCTCCTCCTCCTCCTCCTCCTCCTCCTCCTCCTCCTCCTCCTCCTCTCTATCTGATCCTGCCTAGCCCTGTTGCTTACGCAAAGATGCCAGAGGGTGCAAAGGCATATGAGAGGCTCTTAGGAGCCATTTCTGGGGACCCCACTTCCATGTCCTTGACTTCTTAAAGCTGTCTATTATACAGATACGGGTACGGTGGATATTTATATACCACTTTTCAACCAAAGTTGCCAAAGCGATTTCCGTCAGTATAAATAAATAAATAAGATGGCTCCCTGTCCCCAAAGGGTTCACAATAACAAAAGAAAGAAACATCAAATAGGCCCCCCCAACAGCCACTGAAGGGATGGTGTGCTGGGGGTGGATAGGGCCGGTTGCTCTCCCCCTGCCCAATAAAGAGAATCACCACTTTTAAAAGGTGCCTTTTTGCTCAGTTAGCAGGGATGACCCCCTATGAACTATGAACTCCCCCATATTCACTCCCCCCCCACCCTGTTTGCCTTTAGTTCGGAGGTGCAGTTCAGCTTGGATTGTGTCCACATGACACTTGGCATAAGTCTGCACCTAAGCAGAGTGAGAGGAGGAGACTCTTGCTTTGCTGACGTACCACAGGCAACCTCGTCTCCGTCTGCCTGAGGTGTCCTCATCAAACTTCCAGCGCTCGAACCTTCTCGGCTCAGTGAACCGGAAGAGCAGGCGGTTGGCTTTCTGCACAAAGAGAAGGCCTAGATGCCTCCGCTCCCTTTCTTGGAGTGGGTCGCTGTGGATGAGTGTGACGGCAAACCACAAAATCCAGTTGCTAAAGGAGGGCTAATCAGAGGCTGTGCTCCTTGAAGAAAAAGATGGCTTTGCTTGTCTCAGCAGCTGCGCCATGATCCTGAGAGAGAGAGAGAGAGAGAGAGAGAGAGAGAGAGAGAGAGAGAGAGAGAGAGAGAGATGGTCTGCAATGCCGGACGCTTCCGTGTTGATTGCTGACGGGAGGAAACATTTGCCATTCCTGGAGATTCCTGGCGAGTTCTTTGTCTCGTTTGCGAGATCCAGGGTCTCTTAGGAAATGTCACCGCACAAATGTGACTCTGTGGGGCGAAAATGCGTCCCATGAAAAAAATGCGTGTTTGCCATTTTGAAATGCATTCATGGTAAAAACGGTCCCTCAATTCACCCACTCCCGTCACCCCAAAGCCCACAAACCTACATGTGATGTTTTGGGGTCATGGGGGGTTGATTGCAGGTTTCCGAGGTTTGAAATGATCCTATTTTTATTTCATTTCCGGCAAAACACTTCTTTTTCTTTTTAGAATTGTGTGTGTTTGTGTGTATGTGTGTGTGTGTGTGTGTGTTGTGTGCACTTATCAAAGCCATGTTTCATCGCTCTATTTCTTTTTCCAAAGTTCCACTCCATAACTCTGATGACTAGCGACTTGTCATGTTACGCTTGAGCAAGCCAACCCTGAGGACTAGCAACGTGCCATGTTAGGCTTGTGAAAGCCACCTGCAAAACCAATGGCATCCAAGATCTGGTTGATGCAGCTTGGGACGGTGCAGGGGACAGAAAGGAATACGTAGGTTTCTCCAGATGTTGCACCTAGACCTCTGCTCGGGGTGGGTGGTGCTCAGTTCCCTAAAGTGAGAGTGGAGCTACTGCCTTGGTGCCGGCTGTTACCCCCGACCTTCTTCCCTCCTGAATTTCTGCTTCTACTCTAACTCCAGCTGAGAGTGGAAATGGACGAGGGTTTTTGAGAGAGCTGGAATTATCCCAACAGAGAATTGTCTCTCCCTCTCTCACCACACTGGAACCCGAGGTCATCCCATGAAACTGATGGCCAGGGAATTTAGGACCCATGAAAGGAAGCCCTTTCCCACACCCCGCATAATTAATCTATGGAACTCTCTGCCACGGGATGTGGTGACGGCCACTAGCTTGGATGTCTTGAAAAGGGGCTTGGACAAATTTTATGGAGGGCAGGACTGTCGGTGGCTACTGGTCTGGTGGCTATAGGCCACTTCCAGCCTCAGAGGCCAGATGCCTCTAAATACCAGTTGCAGGCGAGCAACAGCAGGAGAGAGGGCATGCCTTAATCTCTTGCTTCGGAGTTTCCCAGTGGCATCTGGTGGGCCACTGTGGGAAACAGGAGGCTGATGTTCTGTGGGCCTGATCCGGAAAGGCTGTTCTTATGTTCTTAACAGCTTGTGTGTCACCTTTTCCTTGCGTTCATCTCTGGTCAAAAAGGCGGGTGCGCTTTTGAGATGCTCAAGGGACACCCCCCCCCGCTCTTTCCCCCAAGCAAGAATGGGATGTGGATGGCCCCATTATGGGATGTCAAACGTGGGCTGCAGATATGTCGCATTAATCCCAGTGTGTTTCCTCTCATTTCATTCCTTCCATCTACTTGTTTTGTATACCTCGCGGAGTCTGTGGATTAGGCACTATATAATAATTAATCAATAGATAAACAAACAAACTCCTCCCTAACCCCACTCGGATCCAAAGTTCTCCGTCTGTATTGCAGGCACAAAGATCTGTTTGTTTCTCCCCATCCTAGAAATATCGCCCGTTTGAAGCACAGATTTCTAGACCGCTCGTGACACCTGCCACCGAGGCAAAATTGACCCCACTCTGCATGAAAATCGTCCGGGATGTGGTGGTGGGGAGAGGTAGGGGAGGGGACACCTTGCTTGACAAGACCCTTGTGAAAATACAGTTTTAGTGTTGCGGACTGCCGTTCCCCTTGCCCCCGTAGCCTCTGACGGCAATTAACGGAAGCATTTGGCAAGAGCCAAGCACTGCAGCCTTCTTAGCTCTGTTTGCAAAGGTTTGCACCGAAATGTCAACACCATCCGTCCAAACCCCAGGAAGCAGAGGGCGGGGGCTGTGGGCAGGCGAGCAGGAGGCCGAGCTGAAGTGGAGCACGCCCGTTTCCCCCGGTTGATTCTGACACCCAGCCGCATCTCCTGGACAGCAAGATGATCATTCCCATCCATGCCCTGCAGCCAGCTGCCTTTTACGGGTTTGTCTCCAGAACGGGGCCTGTCTCCGCGGCTGAGAGGCAAATGGTCTCCGGGTTTCCGGAAAGGCTGTTGCAGGCGGAAGCCGCCGAAGAGAGGCCCGGGGATTGGGGAAGACGCGAGCTTTTGGCTGAGCAGACAGGAGCTCTTGTGCTCCGTTTGGCTTCTGCTTCCAGAGGAACAGCAGCTGAGAGGTTTGGGGCAGCATGAAGTAGGCAATAGTGTATGGCGTCTCTGGGCTACTAGTTGGAAACCCGCCTAAACTCGATGGTGCCCCGTGGGTGAATGCTGTGACTGAGTGTGCCTGTGGTGGTGAGAGAGCTGCGGTGCTCTGCCTGCGTCAGGATGCTGCTGGTTGAAGAGCAACGCTCTTCCAAAAAAGTGCAGGGAAGGGAACCTGCAGTTGCTTGAGAAAAAGAAAAATGGCAACAGAGCTTCAATGTATGGAGCTCCAATGTATGGGGGTTCCAGTGTATGGAGCTCCAACTTACGGAGCTCCAACACTGCAACGTATGGAACTCCAACATAACGTGAACCTACTGCTGCTGTCTTTTGGTACCAGAGTGCCCTGTTGAGCAGCATCTCCAGTTTGGGTTACCCGAATCCGGCATCTGAAGTAGGAGGCACTAGACGCTCCGGTTTTTGCCACAAAGCTTTTTGCACCACTGTGTCTCATGTTGCTTTCTGTGCTTGCTGTTCTGCCTTTTGAACCCGGAAGCGGAGGCCAACATTGCCCACTGCTGTGTTCCCCATGCCCAAAGTTTATTTTTGACATTTGTTGCCAGAGAGGGAAATGCACTTGAGAGCAGCAGGAAAGAAGGAAGTGCGGTGTGTGTCTGTGTGTGTGTGTGTGTGAGAGAGAGAGAGAGAGGAGAATCCCTCCAGAAAGTGTGTCACGCCATCAGCTTCTCTCTTCCACTTTCTCAGCGCCAGGAGAAATGCCTCTCTTCATAATTTACAGCTCCTATAATAGAGATGACATATTGAAAAGCTATCTTCTATAATTACATTGAAATACATTTTTGCTGTAGGCAAAAGTATTGTAAGCGTCCCAAATCTCCCAGAGCAGCTGGGAACCTGCCTCCTTCGCTGGCGCGGAGTCCGTCTGGTCACCCCGTCTCGGGAAAAGTCCTGTCTGTAGAGCCAGAAAAGGTGCGAGAATCGGGCGGCCCAAACGAGTCGGAGCGGCCAAAACGAGCCCAGCAGGGAACAGCGGCAGTGTATGCAGGTTTTTAGTTAGAGGGAGAAAGGATACCAAAGGGAGAAATGACAGAGGTGGATAAAATCATGACACGTGTGTGGAGAAAGTGGATAGAAAGCGGGTTTTGCCCTCCCTTACACTAGAATTCGGGGAGGAGAGCTGGTCCTTAGCAAGCATGAATTGTCCCCTTTGCTAAGCGGGACCCACCTTGGTTCCCATTTGAATGGGAGACTACATGTGTGAGCATTTTAAGATCTTCCTCTTAAGATCCCTCTGTGAGTTCCGTTTCTGGCGTGTGGTCACGGCTTACTGAGAGAAACTCCGGCCTGCAACCTTGGAGAAGCCACTGCCAGGCTGTGCAGACAATACTGAGCTAGATGGACCAAGGGTCTGACAGTATAAAGCAACTTCCTGTGTTCCTCATTGTATGATTGTGTGGCTGTGAATTCAATAAATTAACCCTGCAATAGGTGGGAATATTACTTCCTTATGTACTTCCTTATGTCTGCTCTGTGCCACCTAATGGTATGGCGGGGAAATGACTTGACTACCAAGCCCGAGGTTGCTGGTTCGAATCCCCGCTGGTATGTTTCCCAAACTGTGGGAAAGACCTATATCAGGCAGCAGCGATATAGGAAGATGCTGAAAGGCATAATCTCATACTGCGTGGGAGAAGGCAATGGTCAACCCCTCCTGCATTCTACCAAAGACAACCACAGGGCTTCGTGGTCGCCACGAGTCGACACCGACTCGACGGCACACTTTACCTTTAAACCACTTTGGGAGCTTTTTTTTGGTCAGAAAGCAATATGTAAATAATAATCGACATTTCCACTATGTGTATTTCCTCTGAAGCAAGTTCGGTTGACTTGGATGGAGTTTCCTTTCAAGTTAAAACATGTCTTGGATTGTTGACTTACTTGAATTCCCAGCATGGGGTGTAGCAACAGATCCAGCACTATCTTGTAGGGGAACAAGCTGCTTGGTGGCGGTGGGGGGGAGATTCAGACTGTGTGAGAAACAGGAAGCGGGAATCCCAATACGACCCATATTTATAGACCACTTTGCAACAAAAGTCAAAGCGGTAGATATAGAAATAAATGAATAAAGATGGCTCCCTGTCCCCAGAGGGCTCACACAATCTAAAACAGAAGCCTAAGACAGCCACCAGCAACAGCCACTGGAGGGGTGCTGTGCTGGGGACGGAGTAGGCGGACCCTTGATTTTCCTGCATTGGGACCCTTTTTATTGCCCCTCGTCTAAATCTGGCTGGAATTGGGACGGAGCGGGCAAGCCGCCCGAGCACTCTGCAAGTTTCGTTTTCTGGCGCGTGTTCACGGCTTACTCCGCCAGCTTCCATCCTCACCCTAAGGATGCTGGGAGAGATGCTGGTGCTGTGATGTGTCTTCAGCAGCCTCTCTTCCTTGTTACATGTGGTGTCTGTGTGTGAGCTTCTCTCTCTCTCTCTCTCTCTCTCTCTCTCTCTCTCTCTCTCTCTCTGCCAGAAGTGCATGCATCTTTCTTAAGGGCGTACCCGGATTTTAATTATCTAAATGTAAATACTTAACAAATTTTACTTAGAGTAATGAGCTAAAGTGCACACTACATAAATGAGATGTTCTAATTAATCATGTATGAACTACTGGTTGAGAGGGAAGCGCGGCGAATCCTGCGGATATGCTGGACTTCTGCCAAATTGCTAATCAGCCGCGGCACTCCTAGGCAGCGTCTCTTCCATAAGTTGTGGGAGACCTTAGGAAGAAGCGATGGGGTTTCTTGGCGGGGGGGGGGGGGGCGTCCTCTCCTGCCACCGTGCAAAGTGAACTCTCTACTCTTCGCCTCGCCCCCTCTTGGCAAATTCTTCGGTGACGGGAGGATGCTGTCAGAGTGCTTTCTTTCAGAGTGCTTTCGCCAGAGTTTCTTTCCTAAGTCACCTTAGGGATGCCGCCTCGCCCTGAGATCCTCATCTTGTTCTCTGATGCTCACTTTTTCGAGGGCTTAAGCTTAAGATGTATTCTCTTTCGCCCCCCCCCCAATGGTTGACTTGAAAGATCAAACAGTTGGGAGCGTGAATGGCCCCCTTTACTAAGCAGGGTGCCCCTTGGTTTGCATTTGGATGGGAGGCGATGTGTGAGCGCTGGGAGATATTCCTCTCAGGGGATGGGGCCATAGCGCAGTGGAAGAGCGCCTGCATGCTTGGCATGCAGAAGGTCCCAGGTTCAATCCCCAGCAGCATCTCCAGGTCGGGCCGGGAGAGACTCCTGCCGGAAACCTTAGAGAAGCCGCTGCCAGTCAGAGTAGACAATACTGAGTGAGACGGACCAAGGGTCTGACTCAGCATCAGGCAGCTTCCTATGTTCATAACCAGGCCTGGCTTCCCAACAAGCATACTCTGCACCTGGGGCCGCTTTTTCACATGGCGAGATGAGTCAATAGCCTCAGGCAAGTGGTTGTAGGGACCATGGGAAGATGGACTCCTGCCCTACACTCCAAAAGAAAGAAAGAAAGAAATGGGGAGTGTGAACAAGGCAGGCAACATTTTGACGACCTCCCTTAGGAGTACAGAACCCTTGAACTGAAAGAAAGACGCTTCCTATGTTCCGATGGAAAAAATCAATTGTGGCTGGGGATTATGGGAGTTGTAGTTCAGCATCAACTGGAGAGCCAAGGTGCCGACCCCTCGTCGAGGTTATGGGGATTTTTTTTTTGGTCAGGCCAGCTTCCTGATAGCAGCAGATGAACAGATGGATCCAGCTGATGGGGAGAGGGGAGCAGTCCTTGGACTGGAGTTGACCAAGGTGTGAGATTGTGCAGTGTAGTGCGGGGGTTTTGAGATCACACGCGATTCCCCTTCAACTCTGCGTGTTAGAAATAGGAGGGGATATGGGCCTGGTGCTCATGCGGTGGGGAAACATTTGTGCCGTGCTGCATTGCTCTTCTTTTCAGACACTGCAGGCAAAGATGCACGATTCATATCCCACTCGGCCTCCCCAGAGATAAGGGCAGATTTAGTCTAAAAATACTCCTCTCTTCCAGAGCCTCACGATTTCACCGCAACTCCGCCCACCTGTTTTGTTCTCCACATATGAAGCTGCCTCTTACTGAGTCAGATATTTAATCCATCTCGCTCATTGTTGCCTGCTCTGACTGGCAGCGGCTCTCCAGGGTTTCAGGCAGGGGCCTTCCCCAGCCTTACCTGGAGATGCTGCCAGGGATCGAACCTGGGACCTTTTGCACCTGGGGTGTTTCTTTAGCCCATGCACCTGAAAGTTTGGTTCACTTTTTTTTTTTTTAGGTCCAAGACCAGTGCTCCCTGTTAAAAGAGTTCCCGGGTGTTGTTGACTACAACTCCCATCATCCCCCGCCAAAATGCCATTGCTGTGGGGATGATGGGAGTTGTAGTCAATAACTTCTGGGAACCCCTGTGGCAGGGAGCACTGCCCCAAGACCCAGGATCTGGCCTGACCGCGCTGCAGTCGCCCCTCTAACGGAGCCTTTCCTCTCCAGGCGTGCAACGAATTCACCACACACGTGATGAACCTCCTACGAGAGCAGAGTCGGACACGCCCCATTTCTCCCAAGGAGATCGAGAGGATGGTGGGCATCATCCACCGGAAGTTCAGCTCCATCCAGATGCAACTCAAACAGAGCACTTGCGAAGCCGTCATGATCTTGAGGTCGCGGTTCCTTGATGCCAGGTAAGTGCCATCTGCTGATGAGTCGCTCCGGTGAACGGAGAATAGCGGTGCGGTTCTCCCATCTCGAATCGCTTAACTGGGTGTGTTTGGTTTTGGCGGGACACGGGAGCCATATGGTCCCCATGTCGCACGAGGATGGAAGTTATAATTGAAGCAGGACAACTGGTATAAAAGTGGATGTAATCTTGGACTAAGTGTTAACTTAGGCCTAGTGTCCAGATGATGACCAGTAATGGGTCCACTCTAGTCTGCATTGCGTTCTCGTCTGGGTTCTGGGCTCCATCTTTTCAGGAGATTGATCAACTCGGATGGGTTCAAGGTGGCAATGGGGTCTGGAAACCAAGTCGTATGAGGAAGGGTTGGCCATGTGTAGCCTGGAGAAGAGAAGATTAAAGGAGGATGTCATCGCCTTCTTGAAATATCTGAAGGGCTGCCGCAAAGGAGGAGGAGCGGACTAGAAGCCGTTGGGTTGAGATGACAAGGAAGTAGATTCAGGCTAGACAGTAGGGATCAGTGGGTGTCTCTTACTTCAGAGGGGAATGCATTGGGGTGATGTCATTGGCATTTAGTCTGTACCAAAGAAAACATGGGCAATGGAGCATACCACATTTATCCAAATAGAAGACGACTCTAAATTTAAGGCGACTCCCCCTTAAAAACAAACGGCTGAAATACCGGTTATATCTGTATTTACTGGAGAGAATGAGGACTCTGAATTTAAGACGATCCCCCGGATTTATAACATCCGAGAACTCGGGGGAAAGCTTATTCTTGGATTCAGGCAAATATGGCATATCCTTTCCCATGGAAAACGTGAGAAGATAGAAGACTGGGCCTTCAACGCCCATGCCCTGTAGCAAGATTTTAGGAATGGTCATAGTTGTTGGACACTGGAACAGCCTGCCTCATGAAATGGTGGGTTCTCCTTTAATTGAGCTTTTCAAACAGAGGCCAGGATACTGTAGGTCAGGGGTTCACAACTCCAGGTCTTGAGAACTACAACTCCCATCACTCTGTAGCCATGATAAACTGTAGATGGGGATTATGCGGTTCAGCGATATCCGAAGTACCACGGATTGTGAACCTCTGCTGTAGCAGATTCCTGCACAGAAGACCTCTAAGGTCCTTCCAGCTCTTAACTTTTGACGAGTCTGTGGTTCAGAGGAGAGGGATGGGGTTTGATCCACCGGGGTGGACCTGGGGGAGTCTGTCCTGTAACAAAGGCACAGTTAACAAGGACAGATCCAGGGGCGATGAAGAGAGAAGGTGTTCTTTCAGAAGTTGGCCTTGCAGGCGTCTCCTTGCAAAGAGCCCAAAGCCACGCCGAAATAAGTGGAAGTGGAGTAATGAGATAAACATCGCTCTAGGGAGAGCAGCCGGCTGCCGGGGGGATAAGCACGCTGCTGTGCTGATGGGATGCCTGCATGCCAGATGGAAGCTCCCCACGGAGCGGCCGTCGTACGGCTCAGGCAGTTTTGATCGCAGGGAGCCCGGAGGGGGGAAGGCGCTGGGAGCGAAAACGTGTAGCGAGAAATTTCTAAAGTGCATCCTTCCATGGGCGGCAGGAGGGAGGCAAAGCAGGTTGACGGGAAAGGCTTTTCAGGACGTGGGTTTTGGATGAGAATTGTTTAGATGAGCATTGGATGAGAGTCCCCCCCCTTTTTTTCATTGTTGATTTAAAAAACAACAACAACGATCGGAGTAAACAAACAGAAGATTTGTCTTCCCTCCTGTACTGGACAATGAAACCTGCGTCAAATTCTTCTCGCCCCGACCGCTCCTGTGGGGAATCCCTTTATTAGACCAACGGCAGCATCACAAAGCAGTGAGCAAGTTTGCATGTTACGCAGAACTCTTTGGCAGGCTGGATGCGAAGCCAAACAGAGAGGGAGAGGAGAGGGCAACAATAGCATCTTGTTGAAGCTCAGAAGCCTGCAGTTTGTAACAGTTTCTTCTGACTTTCAACGATTCCAGAACGAATTAAATTTGGCACCGTTTTTCCAAGAATGGGGCAAGAGACATTTTTTCCCTTTCCCACAGGTATTATTCCAGGCTATCACGATGTAGACCATCATAACTTTGTCTGCTCTTCTGCTCTTATCAGCTATTTCTTTTGTCTCAGGTAGCTTGCTAATACACAGACCTGGCAAATTAGATTAGATTACTCACAAATTATGTATAGACCCCTTCTTAGGTGGTTCTGCAGATAACTCAGCCATATAACCATAAGAGGTCATTCACACAAGCAAAAATTGTGTTCTAACTGGGTTTGGGAGCTGTATGTGCTCCCAATTTTCGGTTGTGTGGAAGCAAGTTTGGAGGAAAACCTAGGTAGCTTTTCCTCCTATCTTGTTTCCACACAATCATTTCGAGAAAGAAAGCGTTAGAGAAACGCTTCTTGCCACCGTGCCTTTTCGCTGACGTCTCTGTTTTTTGCTTGCCTCTCTTTCCAGGCGGAAAAGGCGGAACTTCAGTAAACAAGCCACAGAAATCTTGAACGAGTATTTCTACTCTCACCTCAGTAATCCTTACCCCAGTGAAGAAGCCAAAGAGGAGCTGGCAAAGAAATGCAGCATTACAGTTTCACAGGTAGGCCAGGTCATGCGACCGTCACTTGGAAAGAAATGTGCGGCGGGTGTGTGTGTGTGTGTGTTGAAACCGATCTATAAACACAATGCAAAGAAACCTTATATTATTTTGCCGGTGTGCAAGGTTAGAGCTGTCCTTCCTTCCTTCCTTCCTTCCTTCCCTTCCTTCCCTTCCTTCCTTCCTTCCTTCCTTCCTTCCTTCCTTCCTTCCTTCCTTCCTTCCTTCCTTTGTTCTCTGTAATCTATCTAGGTCAGTGGGCTGCCCCTTTAAATCTCTGTGCTCTCTGGGCACAGAGGAGGAGCCTGGAGGTTTTCAGGACCTCATTTCTCCTGGTCCTTGTGGTGGCAAAATGCTCACTGGGAACTCTCCAGGGTGCTGAAACCCTGATCGCTTTTCCTTGTGATTTTTTGGCTGCAGGACAAGGCAAGGCAAAGCACTGAGAGTTATCCAGGGTGCTGAGATCCTGACTTCCTAGCCTTGTGAGTTCTTCTCTGCAGGGCAAGGCAAGGCAAGGCAAGGCAAGGCAAGGCAAGGCAAGGCACTGGGAGTTCTCCAGGGTGCTGAAACCCTGATTGCTTTGCCTTGTGAGTTCTTCTCTGCAGGGCAAGGCAAGGCAAGGCAAAGCACTGGGAGGTCTCCGGGGTGCTGAAACCCTGCTTGCTTTGCCTTGTGAGTTCTTGGCTGCAGGGCAAGGCAAGGCAAGGCAAAGCACTGGGAGGTCTCCGGGGTGCTGAAACCCTGCTTGCTTTGCCTTGTGAGTTCTTGGCTGCAGGGCAAGGCAAGGCAAGGCAAAGCAAAGCACTGGGAGCTCTCCGGGGTGCTGAAACCCTGATTGCTTTGCCTTGTGAGTTCTTGGCTGCAGGGCAAGGCAAGGCAAAGCACTGGGAGCTCTCCGGGGAGCTGAAACTCTGATAGCTTTGCCTTGTGATTTTTTGGCTGCAGGACAAGGCAAGGCAAAGGCACTGAGAGTTATCCAGGGTGCTGAGATCCTGACTGCCTAGCCTTGTGAGTACTTCTCTGCAGGGCAGGGCAAGGCAAGGTAAAGCACTGGGAGTTCTCCAGGGTGCTGAAACCCTGATTGCTTTGCCTTGTGCGTTCTTGGCTACAGGGCAAGTCAAGGACAGACAGAGAAAAGACAGAAGACAATCAAAATTCCCAGCAGGATCTTATGCTTTGGTTCTGATTCAGTTGGCTTCACCCCTGCTCATGTGTGGAAGGAGCCTGGGTGGCCGCTGGATAAGGACTGGAGCTCACTTTTGTTGCTTGTGCATGTCATCGGTTTAACCCCGATACCCCAGAGACTCCTGCGTGATTCTGGTTTGCTTTGGTAATGCCCAATGCAGTAGCTCTTGCTTTTTTATCCCAAGAGAAGGTGGTACCTCAATTCTACATCAGGTGGAAATGGACATAAGCCAGTAACCCTTGCAGAGAGGAACATACTTGTATCAGACCTGGTAGTTAATGTGGCTTTTTCATGAAAGTGTGGAGAGCAGGAACCGACAGAAGCCTTCTGCTCACAGAACTACCCTTCCTTCCACTTTCTGGAAGCTGACTATGTTGGTCATCTTTCAGCAAAAACAGCAGAGTCCTGTGGCATCTTAAAGACCAAGACGCCCCAGCACTCTTGGTGGTTCTCGGATGTGCAAGTCCAAAGTACCCTTTTCCAGATCAGTTTCCCCAGAGGAAGAATTCCATGCAGACATGCCTCTGCGGTGAGAGATTCTAGATCCTGTCTCTGTGTGGGGAAACAGTCTTAGGAACATAGGAAGCTGCCATATACTGAGTCAGACCATAGGTCCATCTCGCTCAGTATTGGCTACACAGACTGGCAGCGGCTTCTCCAAGGTTGCAGGCAGGAATCTCTCTCAGCCCTATCTTGGAAATGCCAGGGAAGGAACTTGGAGCCTAGATGCTCTCCATCCCCTAAGGGGAATATCTTATAGCGCTCACACTTCTAGTCTCCCTTTCATATGCAACCAGGGTGGACCCTGCTTAGCTTAAGGGGACAAGTCATGCTTGCTACCACAAGACCAGCTCTCTTGCCTTAGTCCTGAGATGGTCACATTCAAGCAAATGCAACTCCATATTTACAGTTTCCAAATTTCACCAATCCGTTCCATTTCATTAGGAGCAGGACATCAAGTGCGCACTCCAGATAAGCAAGGGGAAACCACAGTTCTGCCTAGGCTCTTGATCCATGCATTTTCTGCTCCCCCCTGATTTTGGGGATAATGTCGCTCCAGCCTCCATTGTTCTTGTCATGGATCAAACATGCCTCCCCCCCCCCCACCTCAAGTAATAGTCCCTGTCAGGGAGGCAAATCTAAGCCACCGTCTCCCCGCCGTTCTGCATCTTGATGATTTAAGCCATCATTTATTGTCCTTTAAAAAAAAAAAACATTGTAATTAACATGATAAATAAGTGCAAGGGTATTGTTTGAAATGTAATATACAGTTAAGCCCAATTAATTAATTGGCCTTCAGTGATTGGGAGCAGGATGATGTTCATTTGTTTTGCTTTGTTTTTTTCCTTGTGAAGAGAGAGTTTGTTTTAATGAAAAATGTGCCACTAAGTAGCTTTATCCCTCCGCCCTCCCTGCCAACCTCCACAAAACTTCTGAGATCCATGAAGAAGATGAGAGCAGAGAGAGAGAGAGAGGTGCCCAGAATGCCTTGCAGCTAAGATCAAAGTTATTCCTACTTGGCTTTTAATTCTTTGATGCAAGCATTACCAAACCCTGAGGATCTGATCCAGGCCTGGCAAATTTTGCCCACTTCTCTGCCCTTCAAGTGTTAGCCATGGAGGCGAGGGGAATCTTTATTGCCAACGGACATCCAAATGTGATAGCTAAACTCCTTCATTTTTTTTTTTAGTCTGAAATCCGTGGTTTGCATGACACGGAATTCATATGAAGCTGCCTTCTACTGAGTCTGACCTTCAATCCATCTAGGTCTGGATTGAGCGCACTGACTGGCAGCAGCTCTCCACAGTCCTAGGCCAGCATTTCCCCCAGCCCTACCTGGAGACCCTGCCAGAGATTGAACCTGCGATCATCTTTATGCAAAGCAGGGACTCAACCACAGAGCTAGAGACCTATAGCAAAGCCTCAGCACTCTTAGCTGTTCAGCACTGGACTTCTCTCTCAGGCAGAAGGGGAAAGGGAGCAAAAAGCATGTAGCAAAGATGCTTGGAAGCCGCTCTTCCTTTTCCAAAGGTCTTCATAAATCCTATTTTCAAAGAGTGATGCTTTCCCAGATGGGTGGCAACAGCACCTTTAGTCAAGAGAGACTGCAGCATCCCTTTGATTGGATTAAGGTGCCTTTATTGACTTCTCCAGCAGCAACGGTCAACCTAATGACTAGTCTGGCTTCTGCTTTGCATTATTTTTTAAAGCAAACAAACACAAAAAAAGGGTAATCTTTGAGGCTCATTCTTATGACTCTTAATTTCAAGTCAACGAATGGACTCCAAACTCTCCGCAGAAGAGCGTAAGCTTCAAAACAGTCAGTTTCCCGGATCCCTGGCTGGCCAATAGTTACACAAATCACTGGACCCATCAGAAGTAGCTTGGAGTGTCAAAACTGTGAATTAAAATGCAGATCGGTGAGCACATTTCAACTTCATAGTCTTCTTTAGGGGCTTATATATAGAAAACGGGTCAGTGAGGCCCATGGTCGACCGGGCTGAGCCACTCCGCGTAGATTACACTTGTAGGAAAGTTCAAGGAATCAAATCTATCGAATAGAATTTTTTTGATTCATGCAAAAGTGGTGAATGAAATGGGAAGGGTTCCAACTTCAGACAGTATTCCTTGTATCGAATACTAACCATACATGGTGAATTTAGATCGTCGTAAATCTGAATCTAAAAATAAGCACCAGGGAGACACCAACAACAGCCACTGGAGAGCTGTTCTTGGCAGGCAGGAACTACATAGGAACATAAGAAGCTGCCATATACTGAGTCAGACCCATCTAGCTCAGTATTGAGCTAGTCAGACCCATCTAGCTCAGTCAGACCCATCTAGCTCAGTATTGGTCCATCTAGCTCAGTATTGTCTTCACAGACTGGCAGCGGCTTCTCCAAGGTTGCAGGCAGGAATCTCTCTCAGCCCGATCTTGGAGATGCTGCCTGGGAGGGAACTTGGAACCTTGCAAGCATGCAAGATTCTCTTTTCAGAGTGGCCCCATCCCCTAAGGGGATCCCCCATCCCCTTACAAAGCTCATGTGTAGTCTCCAAGGCGGACCCTACTTAGCAAAAGGGACATTTCATGCTTGCTACCACAAGACCAGCTCTCCTCCGCAGCAGGAGTTGGGGGAGTGAATGGCCGGGGAAATAGTTGTGGCTTCGGTGTCTGCCACCCCCTGCCCAAATGTTCCCCAAGAACAGGCAGAAACGGCTCATTCATTGGCACAAAGGGCTCAAGATGGCAAGTGTTCCTTGTTTGGACCCCCGAATTCCACCAGAGTGATGTGCCCGGAGGGCGATTGCAAATCACTGGAAGGTGTGTGTGTGCTCTAAAAATGTCGATCAATGTGCCTTCCTCTTTTGGAGGGTGGGCTGCGGGCAGGACCATGCCCGGTGTTTGGCCTCTCCATGGAGGGTGGTAAACAGGCTGAACAATAACGTATGATCTGCTGCTCCTTTCGTCGCTTCCAATTAAACCTTGCTTGTTAGTTTAACCTCTAGGTAATCCCATCAAGCAACGGATGTCAAGGCAACTCTGCCCACAGTGGCTTTGGATGAGTGGCCATTAATTTTAATTGCCTTGATATTAAAGATTAAGAAATCGGGGGACTAGCAGGGTGGAAACGATCTGATGTCAAGCCTCTCCACTGCCCGAGCCTTCCCCAGGCTGCGGGGATATTAAAATTTTACTGGGAGAATTAAACAAGCCTTTATTAGTGATGGCTGTTGGCTGATTGGTCCAGAGGTGTGCATAAACACCGGATTCTTCTATATCCGCCGTCCGCGCCGTGGACGTATAGAGATTCTGCAATTATGAAACTGTTAATAAACCCATAATTGGATGGTCTGCAGTCTTCCTTTGTCGGCTTTCATTAATGGATTATTGCTTCCTGACTGACAAGATAATATAAAGTACAATATGTACAATACGGTGCTGTATTGTCCTGGGAGTCGAGACTGCGAAAAGATGCACCCTCCCTTCTTGCCTTTAAAGCTCAGGGCTCTTCGTTAATGTATGGTAAAGCCTGCCTTATGGAACGGAGAAAGAGGAGTCCTCCTCTTTCCAGCGTGGAGGAGGCCCGACGCTGACCCGACACTCTTGGGCGGGTTGAAAGGTTCGCTTCGTTTGCAAGCGAGAAAATGGAGTCTATTCCCCAAAACGTAGCGGTGGTGGGCAGTGCCCTCTGCATCAGGGATTCCCAGATGTGGTTGACTACAACTCCCAGCATCCCCAGCCAAAGACCATGGCAGCTGGGTGTGATGGGAGTAGTGTGATGGGAGTAGTGATGGGTGTGATGGGAGTAGAGGGATGCCCACATCTGGGCATCCCTCTGGGCACCGCGTCACCAAGCATCACCGCATCACCAAGCCTATACTATTCTTCTTGGAACTGTTCGTGGGGAGGAAAATGGCTCGGTGGAAGAACAGGGCCCTTGCTGCTAAATTTATTACCGGGGGAGAGAGCTCTTCTTCCAGTAGTGAGTGTGGGTCTGCCTTGGTTTGCATTGGGATGGGAGGCTCCCTGTGAGTGCTGTAAGAGAGGAGAGGAGAGCTGGTCTTGGGGTCACAAGCATGATTTGTCCCCTTTGCTAAGCAGGGTCCACCCTGGTTTGCATTTGAATGGGAGGCTACATGTGTGAGCACTGTAAGATATTCCCCTTCGGGGATGGGGCTGGTCTGGGAAGAGCTCGGTGTGCATAGTTCTGTTTACCCTCACAACCACCCTGTGAGGTAGGCTAGGCTGAGAGATATATGACTGGGCCCAGATGCTTTCATCTTGTATGAGGATGCCCCCCACCTCTGTCTTCTCCTGAACTGTTTGGGTGGGAAGGGTGACACCGAACCTATGAGGCTTTTGCCAACCTACTCCACTATTGCCTGCTTTGACCAGCCATCTGCCTCCTGGTTTTGGGTGCAGAAAGAGCTTTTTCGCAGCTCTGGTACTTGAGATGCTTTCAACTGGAGGTGCTGGGGCCTTCTACATGGAAAGCAGGTGCTATGGCCCCAATTCCATAGGGAAGCTGGGAGGGGCAGGTAATATAAATCTTGGGGAATCTGCCGCCATTCAAGTGGCTTTAAGGGAGCTGTTTGTGGTCTTGTGACAGTGGCAGCCTTTGCACCAATCCCTGGGTTCACCTCAGACCTATTTGCATGCCCAGCAACCAACAGGAAAAGACTGCTTGGTTTAATGGGCCCAGGGGGCAATGATGAAGAATGAATGTGGGTGCCCAGAGGTGAACAGGTACTATTTCCTCTTGATTACAGCTCTGCTTCCTCACACACACACGTTCCCCCAATTTTGGTCACCCGTTAAATAGTAAATAATTCTGCTGATGGGTGTGCAGCTGGCGAGAGACGTTCTTTCTGTTGGACGGGTGTCCTGGTGTAAACTTTCGAGCAAGCCGCCTCGCCTCTCTGTGCAAAGGGAGGACTTTTTTTCATCGTTATTTACTACAGTTATTATTTACAAATGTCCTCCTAATGGCCACGATTGGAAAATAGTTTCTGCCTGCGCGGTTTCCCAGGCGGGTATGTTCCAACTGCTCCGGCTATGACCTTTGGGGCGGGTTAATAGGGAGAGCCATAGACGCGGGCTTGACGGAAGAGCCGCCATCTTCAAAGGGAGGCCACAAAGAACCTCTCACCCATTATTGATTTATTCCCACTCCCCTTCCGCGGCCATCCGAGCTCGGTTCTGTTTGCAGGCATGCCAAGGTGGTTCCAGCCCCGAGACACAAAGGACAATTGCATTCTTTCTCTCCATTCCCTCCCTCTGGCCAAGCATGACTTGTATTTTTTCTCCTTTTCACCCCTGGATTCCTAGTGGTGGTTTTTAAGGCTTTGCTTCCTGCGTTGGGAGAAATGGCTCAATCCACCACAGCAAGGTCTAAGATGACTGGTGGTCACAAGAACAGCCCTGCTGGATCAGGCCCAAGGAAGCCCATCTAGTCCAGCATCCTGTTTCCCACAGTGGCCCACCAGGTGCCTCTGAGAAATCCACAGGCAAGAGCTGAGGGCATGCCCTCTCTCCTGCTGTTGCTCCCCAGCAACTGGTATTTGGAGGCGTCTTGCCTCTGAGGCTGGAGGTAAATATAGCCACCAGACTAGTAGCCATTGGTAGACCTGTCCTCCATGAATTTGTCTTAAAGCCATCCAAGCTGATGGCCATCACCACATCCTGTGGCAGAGAATTCCACAGATTAATTATGCATTGTGCGAAAAAGTGTGTTCTTTTGCACTTCTAAATTTCCGGGCAGTCAGTTTCATGGGGCGCCCCCTGGTTATAGGGTTGTGAGAGAGGGAGAAAAATGTCTGTCTATCCACGCTTTCCACCCCATGCATAATTTTATAGACCTCTATCATGTCTCCCCTTAGCCACCATTTTTCTAGGCTAAAAAGCTCTAGGTGTTTTAGCCTTGCCTCATAAGAAAGGTGCTCTAGGCCCCTGATCATCTTGGTTGCCCTCTTCTGCACCTTTTCCAGTTCTATAATGTCCCTTTTGGGATACAGTGACCAGAATTGGTCATGCAGGCACCCATCTTGTATCCGGTTTGCCCCGGGAGCTTGTCCTGTGAATAAAACCTCCATGTTTAGGCGCAGTGTCGCTCTGAATACCAGCTGCTGACTTATTTCATGTTTCCTTTTTTTCTTCCCCAACACCACCCTGCTCCTGACAGGTATCCAACTGGTTTGGCAACAAGAGAATCAGGTACAAGAAGAACATTGGGAAATTTCAAGAAGAAGCCAACCTTTACGCAGCAAAAACAGCGGTGACCGCAGCGCACGCCGTGGCAGCAGCTGTCCAAAACAACCAGACAAACTCGCCCACCACACCAAACTCTGGTACGTGCCGCCATCTTCTCTGTGGCTTGGGCCTAGCTTGCATCTTCAAAGCAAACCAGGAAGGGGGATCTCCACCCCGCCTCTCCCGGCTCTCAGAGGAACTGCAAATTTTGGAGGGAGAGATTTCAATGCAGGGCTGTCTTAGCTAAGTCATCAAAACTTCTTGGGGGTTGGGCCTTCCTGAATTCCACTCTTGGCCAGCCTTGGAAGATCTCTGAAAGCCACCAACAGGATCAACTGTCTCTTTCTTAAAGCCTTCCAGAATGACTGACCTGTGGCCAAAGCTTGAATGAATGAATGAATGAATGCAAGGCATCCAACCACTGTGATTAACATTCTATAGCTGACACTTTTATCCTGAGCAGCTGGAATGTTCATGAGCCTTCCGTTGGAACCTCCCCCCCCCCACCCCCGACACTGTGAAGTCTGTCATTCTGGACAGTTCCTGAGACATCCTCTATTTTTCTCTTTGAAATTTACACACAGTGCTGTCCTTCTTTCAAGGTGCTGTTGGGAAAGAATCAACAGCAACAAGTTTGTAGATCATACATAACGAAACATAAAGGTCACCGCTATCTATTAGTAAACAGACCATGATATTCAAGGTAGACCTTGATCGGGGCTTTTAAAATGGGATTCCTAGGAACCTTGGGTTTCCTTGATGAGAAGATCAGAAGGGCCCAACAAGTTCCCCAAAAGAGAATTTGACACTTGTCCATCTTTACCCGTCTTCCCGTGCATTATGTAGCCATGGAAAAGTATTGGCCGCACTCTTAGAGTGTGTTGTCACTTTTGTGGGGTGATGCGGAATCTTGCAGACTAGAGTGTGCACTTCAGTTGTGCCCCAGAATGCCTTGCCATGCACAAGCTCCAGAAATGCACAAGCTCCAGAATCCTGTGCTATGCAAGAGCTCCATACACAGAGCTCCAGCATCCCTTGCCATGCAGGAGCTCCGTACACAGAGCCTCAGAATCCCTTGCAATGCTGGAGCTCTGTAAATGGAGCTCCAGAATCCCTCGCCATGCAAGAGCTACAAAAACGGAGCAAGAGCATACACAGAGCCCCAGAATCCCTTGCCATGCAGGAGCTCCATAAATGGAGCCCCAGAATCCCTCACCACGCAAGAGCTCTGTAAATGGAGCCCCAGAATTTCTTGCAATGCAAGCGTTCCATAGACTGTGCCTCAGAATCCCTTGCAACGCAAGACTATTTAACATGGAAAGGTCCCCACCCCACCCCCACTGAGAGTGGCTAGTTTAAATTGATCAACATTGAAGTGGAATGTTTGGTGGGAGGGAGTGTGCACTGGGTTATCCCACTGTTCCGTTTTCCTTCAGAAATTTCCGAGTGATCGAGTGTTTTTACATACGGCGCTAACTAGAAGATGACAACCCCGAGGGAAAATCTCTTCTGGGTTTCTCCCGAAACAAAGGCCTGTTCCATTCTGATGGAGCCTTTAAGGCTGCAGAAGAAGTCAAGTGAAGTGACAAAGTGAATGAGAGCTGGCTTCTTCTGATGAGAACAAATCAACTTAATTAGCAATTACCAGCCATTTCCATCCAAGGCAGGCATTAAACCAAGGCTCGGCATGAGACTTTCCTTCAGTATTTAGTGACAGCACCTAGAGATAAAGAGAGCCGCAGGGAGAGGTGGGGGAGAACAGAGTTGGATTTTGAAAACCCGCACATGTAACAGTTCTTTGGCGTACAGAATACTGGCCTGAAGGCCCTAGAGGACCTTCTTTCTAGTGCTGTGGGAGAGGGTCTCCTGTTTGGGGTGGGGTTGCGAGGAGGGATGGTCAGCTGGATTCCAATGCATAAAATAGCCAGATGAAAAATGATCAGACCAAGTCATACATTGTGGATGTTGCCCATGCACAGATCTCCACCGTCAATGTCCACCCAAGTAAGAAGGTCCTAGGGTTGGTTCACCCATGCAGTCCTACTCTGTGATTCCTCTGTCTGTGGTTCTTGTAACTGGGTAACTCACCGGCATGGGTGACTGGGTGGAGAGACAGCCCAGTGGTGGAGGCCCTGCAGAAGCTGGATCTGTGATGGTTAGGACCCATGGTGCTTAGACCCACCCAAGAGTTCAGAGCTTTATCTAGTCCAGTGGTTCTCACAGTGGCCAATGATGTGCACAATGATGCCTAGGCTTGCGGTCTTGAACCAGCCTTTAGAACATTTTAGGCAGAGGCCGAGGTTCAGAGTTATGGAGTTCAGGGTTATGGGACAACAACAAGACCAGTTGTCATGATCCCTGATTCAGGAACCCCCAACTGGGGGCAAAGGCAGACAGTTCCAGGGATGAAACAGGGTGGGAATGCTCTGTGACCCGGACCCTGACTCACCCTGTGCCACTGGGACCCCTACATACCAGGGTGACCCATACCAGCACCTCCACCATCATCCAAGGACACAGCCTTGCCTCTGAGGACCTACCAGTCCTAGGAAGCCTCCTTATACCAAGTCAGACCTTTGGTCTGTCTAGCTCAGTATTGTCTACACTGACTGGCAGCAGCTCTCCAAGGCTTCGGGCAGGAGTCTCTCCCAGCCTTACCTGGAGATGCTGCCAGGGGTTGAACCTGAGACCTTCTGTATGCAAAGCAGATGCTCTACCACTGAGCTACAGCCCTATCCCCTAAGAAGAACATCTTACAATGCTCACATGCAGTCTCCCATGCAATTAGAAATGGAGGCAGACTCTGCTTAGCAAAGTGGAGAATTCATGCTTGTTACCACAAGACCAGCTCTCCTCTCTGATGAGACCTGCCCCCAGCACCAGCAGAGCCAGGGCTTAAGAAACTGGGCACGGCTCTTTTAAGCAAGAAAGCTGGCCTTAGGGGCGGTGGAGGGACAGTTCACTTTTCCTGAGCAGCATCCGTAAAAACTCCAAGAAGCTGCTGGAGCAACATCCCTTTCAGCTTGCCCTGCCCAGCTCTTATGTGCCCACTCAGACCTAGCTAATGTTCCGACTACTTTATTCTCGGAGCTGTCCAGGGTGCTGAAGTATTTAACCCAGTACCAGGCACAGTGGTTCATAATGTTTCTCCAAGGCTTCTGGAAAAGAATGAGCTTCCCTGGGCCTGGTGTCCCTAATGGGACCCTGTGGCAGGCAAAATGTACCTTCTGCCATTGATCCCCCCTCCTGTTAAAGTCACGTGATCCCCTTATGTCTGTTTCCATTAGTGGATGTAACCCTCTCTGGTTTCTGGGGTATCATTCCCTGCAGGACGTTTCCTTTCATCCTTGTTTCCTTGTTTCCTTTCTGCCCCTACCTTTGGGCGGTCTTTTTGGGGAGGGGGACATGTGTGTTTTTGCCGCGCTCCATTTTATTCAGCTACTGAACTCTTTCCTTTCCAGGTTCTTCTGGTTCTTTTAACCTCCCTAATTCTGGGGACATGTTCATGAACATGCAGAGTCTGAATGGGGATTCTTACCAGGGGTCTCAAGTCGGAGCCAATGTGCAGTCACAGGTAGGAGAAAAACACTCCCAACCCCTTCCAATTAGGGCCGCTCTAGTAGGGCATGGTTTGGGCTTTCTTGCAAAAGAAACAAAATTAACCAATAAGAAAAGCAAACACAAAGACAACTCCAACCACAAATTCCACCCCCTTCTCTCGGATATTGCCTCCTGCCTCCGTACAGCACTGAGGCTGTCTATCATGGCGATTTCCAAACGTGGCCGATTTTGCGACCCGTGCGCCCCCAACATCTTGCCAGGGTCAAGGGTCGGCTTTCCCACCACCCCCAATCCCCCCAATTCGAAACTTTGCAAGCTTTGTGAATGCAATTCGGCTCTGGCTTGAGCTCTCGGTGTTTGGCTTGAGTGTGTCGTTGGGCTGTTGACTCGAAAGCTTTTATTCAGTTGAACATCTGCGGGAGGGGAGGTTGTATGTGTGCGCTTGTGTGTCCCCCCCACTGCTTAATATGTGAGACCTCCTTTCGCTGACGTCTTTTAATATTGAAACCCTGCATCTCGCTGAGTGGTGTTAAAAACGATTTGTTTTCCATTACCATTCCAGTCCCTTTTTATTGCTGGTTCTCATGACAAGCCATAGGGTAGGCCATAGGAACATAGGAAGGAACATAGGAAGCTGCCATATACTGAGTCAGAGCCTTGGTCTATCTAGCTCAGTATTGTCTTCACAGACTGGCAGCGGCTTCTCTAAGGTTGCAGGCAGGAATCTCTCTCAGCCCTATCTTGGAGATGCTGTCAGGGAGGGAACTTGGAGCCTAGATGCTCTTCCCAGAGCAGCTCCATCCCTTAAGGGGAATATCTTACAATGCTCACACTTCTAGTCTCCCATTCATATGCAACCAGGGCGGGCCCTGCTTAGCTAAGGGGACAAGTCATGCTTGCGACCACAAGACCAGCTCTCCTCCCTTAAGTAGGAGACAAGTATCCTACCCGCAGCTGGGAGCTGCACGTGTGCGCTCTTGCTTTGGGATCGTGTGGGAGTAAAAAGCAAGGTAGGAGGTTGGGGAAGTGATTGTCCTCGAGACTCCCGGAGGGTAGAGGGAACTTTCCTTTGACCTGTTTAAACAACTGGGTACAGTTGCTGAGTAGGAAGAAGCTTTGCGATGCCAAAACAAAGCGAAGCAAGTGCAAAATTAAGGCTCTAGTCCATATGGCCACGACGATTCAAAAGCAGCACCTAGGGAGGTCTTCAAGATGAGAAGATGAGCTGGTCTTTCTCTAGCGAAAGGGTGCTGACAGCTAACCCTCAGATTCAGTAGCAAGTGTAGAATAAATTCAGCAAAATGGGTGTGTATATGCAGTGGCCTCATATACCTAATCTATTCAGGTTCCAGAACATGGGGAGGGTGCAAAATCTGGATTTTTGGGGTAATGTTCAATGCAGCATGTATACCAGGGGAATTAAACTGAAATTGTGTGGGGTTTTTTAGTATACCATTGTGCATACTGACTTATTAGGGCTGTCCACACGGTTATTATATGGGTGGGAGAAGCCTCCCACTCTAGTTCACGAGCTGTGCATAGACCTGTTATATGACCGTGTGTTAGATAAAAGCAAGGCCGGAGGTGGAGATCTTGCTCGTCTGTCAAACCCCAGCTGGGAAGGAGGTTTCCCCCGCCTACCTTTTTCCAAAGCTCGACAGACAAGCAAGCTCCTCGCCTCGGACCGTATTTACCCGAATCGAAGGTGACCCCGAATCGAAGATGACCTCCTTTAAAAAGTTGAAGTTAAATATAGTTTATACCTGCATTTACTCGAAAGCAACAGGACTCTGAATTTCAGCTGGCCGCCTGATTTCTATTATCAAAACACCTGTTTAAAAAACTAGTCTTGGATTCAGGTAAATACGGTATCTAACACACAATTTGTACGGAGCAAGAAACAAAAGACTCTGCTAGTTAACTGGATGAAGTTGCTTTTCCAAGAAGCTTTGTAACGCGCGCGCACACACACACACACACATACACACACCTTGCTGCCCTATGTTTCTCAATATTAGAAGCAATTTTTTTGTGTTGTGAATTTGACGCTGCGTCCGTGGATTTTCGGAATGACCAGGTCCTTCTTGTTTGTGTGTGTGTCTGCTCCTTGCAGGTGGATACCCTGCGTCATGTTATCAATCAGACGGGAGGATACAGTGATGGTCTGGGAGGAAATTCGCTGTACAGTCCACATAATTTAAATGTGAGTACCCTTGGCAACCATGGCTTGGACAGCCACCACCATGGCGTCAGGTAAATGGAGTCATGAATACCTTCTTGCAGCCCTCGTGAATGCGCCATGTATTTGAGGGGTGGGGCAGGGGGCGAAAGAGCACAGCCCTGGCCGTGTGTTTGCAGAGATCAAGGTAGGATCAATCTTCGGCTAGGTCTGGGGGGAAAACCCCATCTTAAACCATGGACAGCTGCTGCCAGTCGGTGTAGGCAATATTGATCTAGATGGCCCAATGGTCTGACTCAGCAGAGGGCAGGCTCGGAGAGGGATCACGCAGGATCCAGGAGCTGTGAAGCCCCACTGGAACGCTGAACGACTCGGCTCTCGCCTCCTACGTTATCACTCCCTCTTCTTCCTACTTTGATTTTTGCAAACACATGGCCACTATTCAAGAGTTCTGGATGGCCTTTCCTCTGACCCTCTTTCGGGTTGTGAGAACAGCCCCAGAGAGAGGCCAAACCTAAATCGCGGAAGGCAAGAAAGGACAGGGCCCATGCCTGCCACGGTCATGGTGCAACAAATCAAGAGGCAGTGATCATCTGTGGTGCCGACCCAGGTGTGTTCCAGAAACATACGAGCCTTCATCACCTGAGATGGTTCTGATCATCAGAATTCTTGGGGATTAGCAGAGGATCCAAGTATCGTGAACTGATATTTTAATAGACTCTTAATACACCTCCTAACTGAGCAAAGACGCACCTTTTAAAAGTGATTCTCTTTATTTAGCAGGGGGAGAGCAACTGGCCCTCTCCACCCCCAGCACAACATTCCCTCCGGTGGCTGTTGTTGGTGTCTTTTTTCCCCTTTTTTAGCCATTTAGTTAATTGATTTCTGTATGAAAACCTCTCGGAGGATTTTGGTTGAAAAGCGGTATACAAATACTCGTATTCGTTTTAGAAGACTGTGCAATGGCATGCGTTATATTGATACGGGGATCAAAAATAGATCTGTATGTTTCAATAAAATGTCTCCCTGAAGGGAGGCGCGAACAGTTCCATCTTCGTGGTGGATAGAGACCACAAGCAGAAAGGGGTTCTCCGGAAAACTGCCACTGAAGGAGATTTGACAGAGTCGAAATGCATTTGGAAAGAATACAGGATTCATCAGAAATCACTGCGTGAGACTTTGCCTCGGGAATATTCACTCATACTTTATCAATATGTTTCATATGAACGGTTGGATCCCAATCTTTTAAGTTGGATAAAGAGACTGTTTTAATGACCATTTGGTAAAACTGTTATTGAAACAATCAGATCTATTTTTATTCCAGTATTATTATAACCCACGTCGTTGCACAGTCTTTGAATCACATGGTTTTATTCAGATCCTATTAAAATACCAGTACATGCTACTTAGGAGCCCTTAAGGTGGTGCAGTGGAGTAGCAACTTGCCTAGGGAGCAAGAGGCTGTTAGTTCGAATCCCCGCTGGTGTATACATTTGAAGTCACCTATATCAGGCAGCAGCGACATAGGAAAAAGTGCTGGAGGCAGATGTTCGCTTTAGTGACAACGGCAAAGGCATCATGTCATCCTGTGTGGGAGGAGGCAATGGCAAGCCATTCCTGTATTCTACCCACATGGTTATGTGGTCGCCAGGAGTCGACATCGACTCGGCGGCACAATCTTTCCTTTCCACGATACTTGGATTCTCTGTTAATGCTCCCATATATTGTTGCATCCAGGGTTTTGTTTTCCCTGGGCCAAAATCCGTGGGCCGGTCTCACGGACTAGGGGGGCTCTCTCTGCTTCCCGGGGTGTGTGACCTCGCGATCCATCCCTTCCGCTTCTGGGCATTGTGTCCCGGAAGTGCAAAGAGGCAGTTGGCCAAACAGCAGAGCTGTGAACGAGGCCCGCGAGCGAGATCGCTGCAGACAGTGGCCCACACAAAGGTGTCGATGCGTCTGACTTTCCACCCTGCAAACCCACGGAGAGAGAAAGTCAAGGGGAAATGCTCGAACAAGTTGGCTGCGATTAGGAATACCTGAGGTGGGTGCCGGTGGTCAGCCTGACCTTCACGTCTGCGAGATAATGACTCCAGGGGAGATAATGACTCCATTGTAGCCGTTTCCTGGAAAGCCCTCATTGCTCCTGCAAAATTATTTGTCCTTGTTATTGATAAACAGAAAAGTGGCGGCCGCAGATGAAGGGAAAGCGAGGGCTCCGGGGGTGGCACCAGGGGGGCATGCTTGTTAATCATTTATGCAGCCGTTTTAATCTTCTACACAATAAAAAATGCCATTGTGTCAGTTGGGAGGAATCCCATTTTCCTGTTAAGGCACAAAGAGCTCCACAGTGGAGATCACTTTGCTGTCCCTTTCTGCGTCTTTCCCCTTCTTAGTTTCTTGGATCTTCGTTCTTATCCACAGGGTGGTTAAAGGGTAGGTTTTCCTCAACTCTGTTCAGGACATGCTTTTGGGAGAGGTCAGGGGCTCTAATCTCTGTGTGGGCTGAAACTCTCTGGGCTGAAACTCAGAGCAGAGCCCCTGATTGGCATGTCGAAAACCCCAAGTTCAATCCCTGGCAGCATCTCCAGGTAGGACTGCAGGGGGAGGGGAGGGGAGATCTTAAACCATAGACACCCCCCCCCCACAAATATTTATATACCGCTGTTCAAGGAAAGTCCCCAAAGCTGTTTACAAAGATATATATATCTTTGTCCCCAAGGCGCTGGGCAGTGCACAACAAATGTTAAAAATAAAAATAAAAACCATAAAAACAAAGACTATTTAAAAACTATTTTAAAACAATCCAGAGCCATTTAAAACCAATTAAAACACTTTAAAAAATGTTAAAAACCTTGGAAGGCCAGGCCAAACGAGTACGTTTTTAGGGCTCTCTTAAAGGCCAACAATGACCCCAAATTATGGATATCTAAATTTATATTTATATTTATATTTATATTTATATTGAGAGAGAGAGAGAGAGAGAGAGAGAGAGAGAGAGAGTGGCTCCCTGTCCCCAAATCTATAAAAGAAATCTAAGACCCCAGCAGCAGTCACTGGAGGTTTTGCTGTGCTGGGGACGGATAGGGCCAGTTGCTCTCCCCCTGCTACATAAAGAGAATCACCACTTTAAAAAGGTGCCCCTTTGCTCAGTTAGCAGGGAATGGATTAGCTGCTGCCAGTTAGTGCAGCTGAACCCCGGAGAGCCGCTGCCAGTCAGTGCAGGCAATATTGATCTAGCTGGATGAATGGTCTGACTCAGCAAAGGGCAGACTCGGTCCGGCCTCCTCAGTGAGAACGAGCAACCGGTGTCCGTAGCGATTTCTGCCAGGCTGTGCCGAGATGCCCCCCCCTCCCATTTTGCCCCTCCATTTGCAGGGACCGACACTGGGGAGGGCATTTGGGTGGTTTCTGTGGCGGAGTAAGACGAGAGCGACAAAGCATAGCTTACTGGCCTCCGTGTTTCCCCCTTTGGGAATGAAGCGACATTCTGAAGAGGTCATCTTAGGAGGGAGGCAAATACCCCCAAAAGACTGGCAATAGCAGCCGAGAGAGAGTTGGGGGAAGAGGAAAGGCCGACTGAGAGCTCGTCCTGTAGCGGCAAGCATGAACGCTCCCCTTTGCTAATCAGGGCCTGCCTTGGTTTCTGCTCGGATGGGAAGGGACAGCTGAGTGCTGTAGGATATTCTCCTTAGGGGACGTGGCCGTCGCTCGGTGGAAGAGCATCTGCTTACGTGCAGAAGGTCCCAAGTTCAGTCCCTGGCAGCACCTCCAGGTGGGGCTGGGAGAGACCCCTGCCTGAAATCGGAGAGAAGCCGCTGCCAGTCAGTGTGGACAGCACTGAGCGAGATGGACCAAGGGTCTGACTCAGTATGTGGCAGCTTCCGATGTTCCCCTCAGTGACCCCCAGAGGGGCTGTGGCAGGGGATACCCTGTGTGGTCGGAACGCTGTTCTCTTGGCAACTTCATGGAACGCCAGGTGTTTACTTGGGACTTTAAAATCGGGGGGGGGGAGAGAATAAAGCCACCCGTTCTGAAAAGGTGGCCCCTTTTGACCCCTATCTGGCAAGGGAACCACTTCCTGCCCCCTGCCCTCACTACACAGCCATCGCCTTCACGAAAATCCACCCCGTAGGCAAGAACAGGACCTTTCACAATAAGTATGACTGCGGAGAGACGTAATCTCCTTCTGTAAAACCCTGTCGTCCCGGAGGGGCTAGGAGGCTTCTCTCCTTCCCGCGGCTGCGCCTTCTTTTATACGGGCCCCCACTTGCCACAAGAGTAAATATTAATGACTTAAAACGTGATTGAAGATGTTCAATTGCCAGGGAGGGAGGAGCGGAAGAAAAGTCCCATTAAATACTCAAATCTTTTTCCATTTGAAATGTCAACTCTTTCTTTTTGGGGGCTTATAAATAACTCATAATAACCCACAACAAACCATATAAAAAGCCTTTTAGTTGCGTTTCTCTTCTTCCCCCCCCTCCCTCCCTCCTTTTTTTTTCATTTAAGTGTTTTGAAATGCTTCAGAGAATTTGCGATATCCTTATCAACATGATAAAATATGAAACCCTGATTGCCTCCAGCGTTTTACAGACACGAATTCCATCTTCGCTGATGAGGCTTGATAAGGCACTGTTGTATTATACAGTGCATAATCTCAAACCACCAGAGTAAGGATTAATTTATTTGGGGTGGGGCGAGAAGGGGGGCGGGGGGGAGCGCATGAGCGAAAGAGAGAGCAAAATGCTAGCTGACAAGCTCTCTCCCAGCTGCCAAGCTGAGTAAAAATATTGTACATTTCTTGTTTATAAATTTGGATAAAGGGGGAATGATGTTTACTTCAGCTGGAATATCTTTAGACTCGGATCTGTGCGAGATTTTGCTTCCCGCTCTTAAGTAGGTTTTCATGTCTGCAGGGGGGATAAAAAAAAATTTTTTTTAAGGAAATAAACTTGCTCCAAAAAGGGAGATACTTTTGCCTTTCTAATGTGTGTTGTTATCAGCAGAGGTGTTTGGACCCAGGCGTTATCTGGATTTATAAATGCCCATTGTGGTTTCAGTTATTTTCCTGGGAAAGGTTAGAAGCTCCTTCTTCCAATTAGAGATCCCCCCCACCTTCTTTTCTTTTCTTTTCTTTTTTCTCTCCTCTCCTCTCCTCTCCTCTCCTCTCCTCTCTTTTCTTTTCTTTTCTTTTTTCTCTCCTCTCCTCTCCTCTCCTCTCCTCTCCTCTCTTCTCTTCCCTCTCTCCTCTCCTCTCTTTTCTTTTCTTTTCTTTTCTTTTTCCTCTCCTCTCCTCTCCTCTCTTCCCTCTCTCCTCTCCTCTCCTCTCTTTTCTTTTCTTTTCTTTTCTTTTCTTTTCTTTTCTTCCCCCTTCCCCCCCACTACTGTTTACTTACTGGAGCGGTAATGATTTAAGCCTCTGTTTAGCCTCTTTCCTTGCTTTGGAGGATGAAAGAGTCACATGCCTGAAAGCCGAACTGTCCCTAAGGGAACAGAGAGAGTGCCAAGCAGGGAGCTGGCTTTGCCATCGCTCGGGGGCGGCCAAGCGAAGCCTGTTCCGAACTCCATTTCCCACTCGCTGCTCTTTTAAAAGTTTTTGGGTGAGCGTCAACCATCTTGAGCGATGGGGCATGATTGCCGCCAAGTCTGTGGCTAACCGGCTGCGTGGCCAGCAATCCAGCCGGCAGTAACCGGGCGGCGTTCTGAGTTTGGGGAGAGCTCCCTGCAAAAGGCTATGGTGTGCCGGGAGCCGTGGGGAGCCCGCCCGGCTTGCTCTGGCAAGGCCTGCGCCCGTCACTTCCACTCAGCGTCCCCTCGGCTCCTGCGGCCCGCGCCTCCCACTTCTTGACTGACATAAAAATATGTAGCGACAAGCTGTCTGCCACGGCAGAAATCTGATCAGACATTGATTTCAGCAATTGCCTCGATGGGCCGAGACAGAAGGCGAATTTGTTTCTGAGTGTGGTTACTGCTGATGCAGGTCTAATGCGCCCGGATCCCCGAGAACGGCTCGAGACACGGAGCGAGATCGGGAGAGGGGTGGGGGCCGGGGACCGGGGGGGGCTCTGTTTATGGGTAATTGGAAACGAGACCAGAACAGGGTGCTTGCTTCTCCTCCTCTTCCTGCTCTCGTGGCGCTGCGCAAAGATTATTGTGGTTGGAGGGTAACTCGGGCCTCGTCTCAGCTGGCCTTCCAAATGGCTCTGACATCTGCCCAGAAGGGAGACTTTTAAAAATGAAATTAAGATCCAACCGTGTTAGAGCTTTTCGCTCCCCCCCTCCTCCTCCGCCCCCCCTCCCCGCCTTGAGATGGTTGCATTCGTGGAAGAGCCGAAGGTCACCCACGGGGCTGAAGGCCTTGTCAAATCAGGCCTGGCGCGTTGGAGCACTGCTCAGCCACTGGAATGGGCAAAGAGCCAGGACTCTGGGGGAAGGCGCTCAGAGCCCAGGCAGGAAAGGGCTTTCTTGAGCAGGGAGGTGCCCAAACACCTTCAGAGCCCCACAGCCTCCCCCACCCTGCCTGGAGTGAGTGGGGTTGTGAGGAGGAGAGAGAAGCGGGAATCGCTTTTTGTGTCCGAAGAGAATTGCCGCTTACAGAAAGTCCCGTTTTGAGCAACCAAATAGCCACGGCGTCTCTGCCTCGTTCCGAGCTGGCGTCTCTTTATTTATTTCCCAGTGCTTCCGGCTCTCCTTAGTAAGCCAAGCCATGTCTTCCGAGCGTGAGCCCATTCCTCAGCGCCTGCACAGCACAGGCAGGCCGTCACTTACTCCAAGCTGGTTCTGGAGAGGCTTGGCTCACAGCTGCCGTCCGGCTCCTCGATTCGGTGGCCTGTGCTGCTCATAACCATTGCCTCCTTTCTTCACGGGCGCCCTTGCCTGTGGGCATTTATGGCCAACCCTGCGAGGTAGGCTAGGCTGGGAGAGTAACTGCCCAGTGAGCTGTGTGTCTGAGAGGGGATTCAAACCTCAAGCGGCAGATTATTGGAGCACCCGCAGGGCAGCAAGGTGTCTGCTGCCACCTCATCCGCCTCTGCTGCCATTTGAGTGGCTCTTTGCCGCTCTGAAATGGTCCTCTTCCTCCTCTCCTTCCTTTGAGACAGCAGTAATCGTGGTCTCTTGACTTGGGGCACACTCTCCCATGCCTTCCTCCATGCCCACCTTCCTGTGTGTGCTGCTAGGCTGGTTAGGAAAAGGGCAATGGAGAAGAAGAGGGAATGTCAAAAGGGCGGTAGAGATCTGGAAGCACCTATAGAGGAATGTCGAAAGAGCAGTCGAATGCTGGAGGCGCTCTATAGAGCGGCTCCAGAACTTTACTGCCCTTTCAGCATTTCCTCTTCCTCTCTGTCCCCCTTCTCAGAACTAGCCCGGCAGCAAGCGTGGGAAGGCATGTGCCGAGTTGGGAAGTGGCGGATATTCCCCCCCCCACCCCCGAGGAGGAGGCAGAAAAGGCAGGTGTGGAGCTGTGTCTGGTGCCCGGCTTCAGGTGCACAGAGCTCTTGAGCTGCTGCCATCCCGAGGAAATAGGGGGCAGTGGGAACATTTACTGCTTGCTAGAGTACTGTCAATGCATTTCGTGCATATTTTCAGGTGGTGATATTCATGCCTGTAACGGTGTCTTTTCAATGCAATGTTTTCTTCCCCTCCCCAGGCTAATGGAGGCTGGCAAGACGCAACGACTCCATCTTCTGTGACCTCACCAACAGAAGGCCCGGGAAGCGTGCACTCTGATACCTCTAACTAATCTCCTCATAACACTTTTCATCCTCTCCACCACCCCACTGAGCTGACATGCCTTCCTTTAGTGCATTCAGAATCCCAGAAGGAAAGAGAGAGAGAAAGAAGAAAACAGGAAGGAAAGGATTTTTTTTTTAACCAATCACCTATGGCTTTACTGTAAAACCTTGTCGTACCAGAGAACTCGATAAATCTGTCGTGTGTGTGTGTGTGTGTGGTTTTTTTTAAGGTATCCTAATCATTTGTATATGTACTTTAAAATATCACAAATATTCGCACACTCACGCAATGTTAAGGAATTAAAAAAAAAAAAAAACCAAGCACTTTATCCAACTAGGCCAAGGTTTAGAATTGTTTGTAGCCCTGTAACTATTTTAAGAAAAATAATTTATTATCAATCGATTTTGCAAGGATGGTGTACCAGCTGCCGACTTCTTGGCCTTAAGGGTAAACGAGAATCGTTCTTAAGAATAACCTCATCGAGTCGAACCAGGCAATGGGTTCCTCGCCCGAATCGAACTCCCCACTGAGAGCCGAAGTGAATTTCAGACGCTGATTGTGTTTAATCTTTTCGCCCCCACCCCTCCCGCCCAATATCTTCTGCTAAAGCAGAGAGATGTTTTGCTCAGTTGACGTTATCTCCACTCCAGTTGTGTCCTTAGGTTTTGCCTTTTTTTTGGGGGGGGGGAAACGTGTCCTTCGCCGGTATGCAGTTGGCATTCGACTACGTCGAGTTAACCAAGAAGCTTAGGTACCAGGGGCGTCGTCGTCTTTTCCCCTTTTCCTTTTCCTTTTTTTTTTTTTTTTTTTTTGGTTTAACCCTCGCTAAAGTACCATGGTGTAGAGCCTTCCCTGCTCTGCAGGTCTTCGGCGGGCACAGACGATCCACACGAGATGGAGCTATTCTCTGCCCGCGTTCGAAAAACCCCAGTCGTTGGGTTTTGACAGTCCGAGCTGGGTGCTGTTCACGTCCACCGGGGCGCTTCACCGCACGGCGGTGAAGGCCAGACGGCGCTGTTCTCTGGAGTGTTGTGTATATAGTGTAGCAAAAGAGTATTTATACATCTCACCAATCAAAACACAGCTTTATTACCTCATGCGAACTCATAAGAACCAATAGAAACATATTCTTTAGGGTTAGAGTGTTCACCCTACTACCTCTAAACAATACTCACGCTGTAGTATGTCTCTTAATCTTATGATTATTTCTTCTCCTCTTTGGTTTTTCCTCTTCGTTTTTTTTTTTTTTTTTTTTTGGCATCTTGTAATTAACTCCTTGTTTCCCTTCATGAAATGTAATGTACATTGTAATCTTTTAAATAATAAGAATAAAAAAAAAAACCATTTTTAAAAATCTGGGTTGCGTCGGCAACTTTCAAAAACGATTAAAAAAAAGAAGCTTTGAAGTGGAAACATGGGTCTTTAGGTTCAACACAAAACAGTAAAACTGTTTGTAAATACAGAGAAACATTTTGAATGTTCTTCATCTTGTTACTATAGTAATTCACACGAAAGAAGGAGAGAGAGAGAGAAATTTTAAAACCAATAATGAATTGTAAAGCAGACCTCGTCTCAGTATTCAGTACTGTATATTTCACCCTGTATAATTGGGGACGTGGGTGGGACGGGTGCCCCCTCTTTATTCTTTCCTTTCCTTTTTTTAATTTTCTCCTCTCTTTTGTATTGTATGCGATTCTGAAACTGATTGACTCAAAAAAAAAAATTGTGGCAGTGATTCTAATGTATTAAAACGTTTCGTGTTAATTTCTAACTGGATTACACCCTGAATTGAAGAGTCTTCCTCGTGGTAGTTCTATGTAGTTTCGAACCATGAATAAACTTTTTGCTTTCATGACCCAAAATGTTGACGTAATTTCTTCCCACTCCGTGGGACTTGGCTAGACCGATGGCCAAGGTGTGACTAGACACGAGCCAAAATGTTAACTTTAAAGACCAAACAACTCATTCTTGCCTGTAGGATAGTGTGAAAAAAGCAGATGGATGCCCCACCTCGTCATGAGCAGTATATTAACCGTGATCTCTAGTAATAGAACCTCCATCTTTTGAGGCAGTCTACCTCTGAATGCTAGGGAGAGACATAGGGGAAAACCATTATCTCCATGCTTCCAAGTGTCATATTGTTGGCTGCTGTGGAAATGGAGATGCTGGACAAAATGGCCCTCTGGTCTATCCCACTCTTCCTCCAAGGAGCCCAGAGCAGTGTTCATGGTCCCCACAACAGCCCTGTGAGGTAGGTTAGGCTGAGAGAGAGGTCACAGGTCCAGAGTCACCCAGTGAAGCTAAGCTGCACATAGGTCTTGCTGGCTACTGGTCTGTTGGATGTCAAAGATGTCATTGTTCTTAGATGGCTCAAACGAGGCATCATAGAAAGAACAACCCCATTGTCTTAGTTCTTCATGTTTTGAGTGCACTGTGGCAATGTCGCCTACTGTTGTGCTAATATTTCCACAAGTAGAAGAACACTCAGTGGCATGTTTATCTCCCATACTAGGGCGACCCATCTGGGGTTTGCGTGTGTGGCATCATAACTCAGTGGAAGAGCATCTGCTTTTCATGCAGAAGGTCCCAGGTTCAGACCCTGGCAGCATCTCCTGGTAGGGCTGGGAAAGACTCCTGTCTGAAACCATGGCGAGCTGCTGCCAGTCAGTGTTGGCAAGTCTGAGCTAGATGGACCAAGGGTCTGACTCAGTAGGAGGCAGCTTCCTGTGTTCCAGTGTGGCAAGCAGCATTGAGAAGAATCCCCGCAGATACAATTACTGACCAGAAGGCCATATCCAGGCAGTAATGCACAACTGATTTCCCAGTTTAATGATCTTGGAAGCTGCCTGCCCGACAAAACTCATGTCTTTGTAACCCACAAAAAACTGTCTTCATAAACCCACCCACCCCCCCTTAAAAAACAACAGCAATTGTCCTTTATTATTGCTTTCACTTGACATTAACTCTTGAAATATCCTCTCTGCCAATAATTACTTTTTTCTTCTTCCAAGAACTACCGGCTCAAAGAAGTCTCCCGTTCGATCTCCGTAAACCACTAATTCTAATTCTTAAATGTTTTATTATAAAACCCAAAGGTCAGTGCCAGGTAATAGCCTATTTGGTATCTCTTCAGGAAACAGTCTTTCGGGAAATCGGATTAATGTGGATCACGTGCGGGCAATGGCCTTTTGATAAACATATAATCCCATATACTATTTTTCGAGGAGGGAAACAAGGCAAGCTTTTAAACGAGCGAGCGAGAAAAAGGTAGCGCCGTGCCGCTATTCACCCTTGGTCCTGTAGATCAGCGGGTAAGCCGTTGTATTTGTGTCGGAGTGAGCGGCATGCGCTCAGAGGTGTTTGAGGCACCTGATGATGTGCACGATTCAATTAGCTTCTTGCTCGCTCTCCCTTATCAATGATCCTCGCGCGGAGTTATTAAGTAAAATGTCTTCTTTTTTTAAAAAAAAAAAGGTGAAGGTGGGGGGGAAGAACCCCACCCCAAAGATCGAATAAACACGATTTATCTTCTTCAGTGTCCAAAACCCACGTACGCATTCATCATGACAAGCTGTTATCACACAGGCAACTCCAAGCATCCTTCCTGTCAGTGTGAGGAAGTGGCTAGGCTTTTTTCCCCTTCGAATCACTGTGTGTTTGTGTGTGTGTGTGTGTGCGTGCCCTGTTGGATGGGAAGCGTTCCTCATCAATTAATAAACAAAAGCTAGGCCGTGAGGAAGGGACCAACGGACCTCGGAGTCCCCAGTGCCTGGCGGAGAAATGCAGCAAGGCAACCCACACTGGCCAAATGCATCTCCTGGCCACCGTAGCCACGTCGGGCTTCATCCCAGAATTCTGTCGGAACCATGTTTCCAGCGTAAAGTGTGGCAGCGGGACGTGCGGGCGGCATAATTGAGCGAGCACAAACGACGGTCCCTCGTCCCTGATCAGGGCTGGGCTGGCCACAGGCGGAATCCTGTCACACACGGATGAGGTTCACGGAAGGGCCATCACGCCCGCTTGGGGGCGGCCCATGGCATGCCCCGCTCTGCCCACAAGGCATCATTAAGGGACTGCCATGCAACGTTGAGGGTGCGTAGAACTGCCTTGCGAGCAAGCCGGCCTGCTTTCTCCCAGTCTTCAGCAAAGAATAACAGAGAAGGCGTTTATCCCACCCCACCACCGCCCAGGGTCCAGTCACACATCACAAAGGTTTACTGTAGGCATTTAGAAACCAGCCTTTCTGATGGCCGTGTGTGTTTTCCGCCAGCAGCTATGCTCTGCCAGCAATGGGCAGGCCCTAAATGAGTGATCAGGGCGTGTGCAAGGCCTTTGCCCCAAGAGAAGGCAAGGCCATTGTGCAAGCTGCATCGGGTAGTCCTCTGAGATTGCTGGTTTTGTGGTAGCAAGCATGACTTGTCCCTTTTGCTAAGCAGGGCCTGCCCTGGTTTGCATTGGAATGGGAGACTACATGTGAGCACTGGAAGAAATTCCCCTTAAGGGATGGAGCTGCTCTGGGAAGAACACCTGCATGCTTGCATGCAGAAGGGTCCAAGTTCCCTCCCTGGCAGCATCTCCAAGATAGGGTGGGAAGAGACAGAGACTCCTGCCTGCAGCCTTGGAGAAGCCACTGCCAGTCTGTGTAGACAATACTGAGCTGGATGGACCAATGGTCTGACTCAGTATAAGGTGGCTTCGTATGTTCCTACATTCCTAAAGGGTTCCTTTGCTCCCGTCACATAGGCCCACTCTAGATTTGCATGCTCATGTCTGGAGGTATCCTGGGTGGTGGGAGCACCCTGGTTGGTACCCTGGTTGGTGGGAGGTACCCTGGTTGGTGGGAGCAAGCCTGAATTGTCCCCTTTGCTAAGCAGGGTCTGCCTTGGTTTGCACTTGGATGGGAGACCACATGCGAGCGCTGTAAGATATTCCCCTTGGGGATGGGGATGTAGTTCAGTAGAGCATCTGCTTTGCATGCAGAAGGTCGCAGGTTCAATCCCTGGCAGCATCTCCACGTCGGGCCGGGAAAGCCTTGGAGAAGCCGCTGCCAGTCAGTGCAGACAGTACTAATTGAGATGGATCAAGGGCCTGGCTCAGCAGGCAGCTTCATGTGTGCTTCAGGCACATCCATGGCTCAGTGGTAGAGCCTGTGCTACTGGAAACGTCGGAGAGCCACTGCCGGTCAGTGTAGACAATCCTGAGGTCGAGGGAGCGATGGCTTGACTCAGTCTAAACCAGCTCCCCATGTTCCTGTGGCTTCTTTCCGGCTTCCAGTTTTTGATGATAAAAAGATCTTTTTTAAAAACACCAACCAAAAACGGAATCCTTCAAAGACCAGCCTATTTTATTTTATTTCATTAACTTTAATGTTTCTGTTCCGTGGACTGTGAAGGAAAAGGGGCCATTACTTCTCAGGGGCTTGATCTATCTCTATGCCACAGACCGTGCCAGCCCAATGGTTAAGGAGAAGCCCAGCGAGCGAGGCTGTGCGTGAGCCACCTCGATGAGCCACCGAGGAGTTGTGATTGCCTCCCTGCTCCCGCATCGGAGGACTGTTTGCTTAGCCTAACGCAGACGGGCAATAGAACGTATTATTAAAACCGCCGGCCGTTGAAGGGACGAGGTAAGTGATGGCTCCCCTTCTGGAGAATTTAGGCTGCACGAAGAACACACGCGCCGTTTTTTTGGGTTGCCACATATCCAGGGTTGGCCCGGACACGCCACGCATCGGAAGTCCCCTCCCAGGATGGAGGGAAAGTGTCATCCCGGATACAAACTGTCCAGGAATTTGAGCTTGCTTTGATGAATTTTACCCACTTTTCTAGGCCTTCTCTGCCGGCAACAGAGCTGCAAGGTGTCCATGTTTCGAAGCGCCATATTAGGAACATAGAAAGCTGCCTCCCGAGTCAGACCCTCGGTTCATCCAGCTCAGGATTGTCTACCCAGCTTGGCAGCGGCTTCTCCAAGGTTGCGGGCATGGGGATGTCAGAGAGGGAGCCTGGAACCTTCTCAGTGCAAGCATGCAGGTGCACCTCCCAGAGTGGAATGGTCTTACCCTGTCTCTGGCATCAGGGCTGCCGACTTGGCCATGTCTTGTGGCAGTGAGTTCCAGAGGCCCAGCGAGGGGGAGAAAGCAAGCACCTGGTTGGTGCTTTGTGCACCAGCTTGAAAAGAGCATAAGAGAGGCCACGCAACCGCCCCCCCTTCCAAGCGCTGCCACATCCCTGTGTCTGATGATGTTGCAGGGGGTATGGTTGGCATGTGGGCAGTTTTTGGGAAGGGGCCATCAAAGGTCACCTATCCCCAGGCTGGCAGCATGCTCCCTACATCCCTGGATGGTGCAACAAACAGGCCTGATGCTCATTCCTCTTTGCATCTCCGTTCCTTCTCTCCGCTTTGTCCTGGAAACTGGAGTTTGGGCAACTTGTTTCAAAGCGAAACTTTTCTTGTGTGGGGGGGGTGGAATCCCTCCCCCTCTTTGCTTCCCTCAAATCCCTCGCCCGGCTGCAGAGCAGGTTCTGAAGTGAGCGCCATTTGTGGCTCGAAATCTTGCCTCCAGCAGCAGCAGCAGAAGACAAAGAAGTGGGGAGGAGGGGGGGAAACCCCCAAAGTTCAAACTTATCCGCTCGCTCCTAGGTGATAAATCCCCCCAAATCTGTATCAAAGCCGGTTTGATCACCAGCCTGTCGGTAGCATAATAAAAAGGATTAATTTATTGGAGGCTGACAAAACCCCTCCCATGGCAACGAAGGCATGCCTGTCTGCTTTACGTGGGCAATTAAAACCAATTAATTTCAGCCGCCGCTTGCCACTGCCTTGTGTGGAAAGACGCGGGTTCAGCCAGACGGGGTGTGCGTTCTTTCCACCTCGGAAGGGTCCTCGCCACATGCTTATGGCAGGTAGCCTGGAGATATAGGATACATCATTCATTGGCTCATCCCGACTCGAAAGATGATAGTATTTTCTCCCTCTCGCTCTCTGACTCTTGAAAGGGTTGCGATACAAACATCTCTGGTTCCAGCCCTGGCTAAATAGAACAGATCTTTTCAGAAACCTGCCACACCGATTTCAAGAGGGGAATAAGACGGGAGAGCATAGGAACCTCGGAAGCTGCGTTATACTGAGTCAGACCCTTGGTCCAGCTAGCTTAGTATGGTCTACACCAGGGTTTCTCAACATTGTGTCCCCAGATGTTACTGGACTTCAACTCCCATAATCCCCAACCAAAGGCCACTGCGGCTGGGAATTATGGGAGTTGAAGTCCAATCACATCTGGGGACCCAACGTTGAGAATCCCTGGTCTACACTGGCTGGTAGTGGCTCTCTACCGGGGACTGAATCTGGGACCTTCTGCATGCATGCATGCTTGCAAATACTCTTCCGAAGTGGCCCCATCCCCTAAGGGGAAATATCTTACAGCACTGGCATACAGACACCCATCCAAATGCAAACCAAGGCAGGCCCTGCTTAGCAAAGGGGGCCACTCATGTACTCTGCTGCCAGACCAGCTCTCCTCTTTGTTAATTGAGCCCTGCCTACTTGTGGACCGTTCTGTAGGGGAACGTTCAACAACATCACCCCTACCGGCTCTCAGAAGTAGTATAGTCCATTCCATTTCCATACACTCTACCATTTCAGTTCTTTCTGCTGCTGGTGCAGAACCAGCTAAAGTTTACCACTATGGTTTACCCCATTCAGTGTCCTAAAAAAAAAAGAATGAGAAAGTCGGTTGCATATAGACGTTCTCTGGTCTGTTGATGAATTCCTGTCCTGCAGTCCTGTTGACTTTGTGGGCCAACAAAGAGGCAACCACACAGAAAAGAGATTTCCCCCCCCCTACCGCAAGATCACTCATTAATACTATTGCGATACTAAAAAGTTCCCCCCTTTTTTTGCTTCCCCCTGGTAAAACCCGGTGTCACGGAAACATGCATCATTAAATATGGAAATCCAGAATTTTATTAGCAATCAACTAGATCCGAGCTGACGCCAATTAAAGAGAAAAGATATCATTTATATCTAAAGAAGGAGGCAGGGTTCAAGTTGTATTAAATGTGAAATGCAATTTTCTGCCGCCGTTGATTTATTACTCGGTGTTGCATTGTTCAAAGAAGCATGTTATATATTTCAATAGAGGAATTATTGTTTATTCATTAATATTTTAAAACTTGCTTATTGCCGGCTCCTGTCTCAGAGAGAAACTTATGATTTAAAACATGAATTAATAAACACATTTGAAAGTGTTAGACAATATCATAAGTGCTCGTTTTTCATTTTACCGGGAGCATATTAAATTTTTATAATTCCGCTGGTGCAATGATTTTCTCCCCCCACCCTTTGCCGTATTAAAAAGAGGAGGGGGGAAAGGTGCCAATTTCTAAATGACTAATTTCAGGTAAAGATGAGACGAAAGCAATAACGGGGTGCTGGGAGGGAAAATCAGTCACCGTGTCGGAATAATATGGCTTTTCTGTGTTTGTATTTCATATTATTCATTCTCCCCCAAACATGGTATTTTTGTTAGAAATATTTGCTATGCTGTTCACAGGCTATGCCTGCGATCCTCTCTCTAACATTTTACCTGTTAAATTAGAGACCCTCTTCCTTGCCTGGGTGACTGGCAAGCCAGATATCATGCAGAAGAGCCAAGGTTTGGACTCTAGGGTTGGAAAAAACGCCTCTCCTCACCTGGGACCTTAAGGCTTCCTGCAATCTGCTCATCAGAGTCAATGGCATTGTGTGATGTACAATACAAGAAATATAACGGATATTTATATACCGCTTTTCAACAGAAGTTCCCAAAGCAGTTTGATTGATTGATTGATTAAGTGGTGTCAAGTCGGTGTTGACTCTTAGTGACCACATAGATCGTTTCTCTCCAGGATGATCTGTCTTCAACTTGGCCTTTAAGGTCTCTCAGTGGGGCATTCATGATGTGTGTTGAAATCCTGCTCATGTGATTGATTGATTAAGTGGTGTCAAGTCGGTGTCGACTCTTAGTGACCACATAGGGAGATTCTCTCCAGGATGATCAGTCTTCCACTTGGCCTTTCAGGTCTCTCAGTGGTGCATTCATGGCTGTTGTGATTGAGTCCATCCACCTTGCTGCAGGTCGTCCTCTTTCCTTCCACTTTCCCCAGCATTATGGACTTCTCAAGGGAGCTGGATCTTCGCGTAATGTTTCCGAAGTATGATAGTTTGAGCCGGGTCATTTGTGCCTTGAGTGGAAATGCTGGATTGATTTGTTCTATGACACATTGGTTTGTTTTCGGGGCTGTCCATGGTCTCCTCAAAAGTCTTCTCCAGAGCCAAAGTTCAAAAGCATCAATGCTTTTTTGCACCAAACGGCGCCAAAGCAGTTTTTGTAAATAAAAATAATTAAATAAAATGGCTCCCTGTCCCCAAAGGGCGACAGGGATGCTTTTGATGGACTGTATGCTTCTGTCCACATGTGCTTTCAATAAAGGGAGACCCGGTTGTCTTGTCAAATGAGGGCTATTACTTTTATCGCTTCATAAACCGCTTTCTTTTCTTTGAGGGAAGTATATAACATTTAATGGTAAGAATGTGCGTGGTTTCCCCTATCAGGCAGGGAAATGAGCAAGAATGGACCAAAGACCAAGAAGTGTATGCCGTTCTGTTCGTTTTTGGAATAACCATAAGTCTTTTAAAAAAAAAAAGCCTTATAGATAGAGGAGAAGACCAATTTAGCCCCCTGCCCCGAAATTTGGGATTCAACACTCCCTTTTTAAGTCAGGAAGGCTGGTGTCCACAGTACAAGGCCTACCTCCTTGAGTCGGCGCCCTCTTAAGGTACGGATCCCCTTTATAAAGGCTGACAGCCTAAATGAAGCTGAAAATATTTTCTGGCGCAAAGCAATGAAGGCAAAACGATCCCAGGTCCCTTCGGTTATTACCTACTTTGGTGGCTTAAACCGGCACCATTATGGCAGCCGGGGACAATTCAAACGCTTCTGATTAGGGCTTGCAGACTTTCTCCCATCTACAGATTACTTTGGCGAGGCAGAAATGTGTACGCTGGAGAATCCTTTTCTCCATCCAACCAGGGCGATAAGCGGGCCAGCCCGCCAGGGATGACCTGGGCTCTCCAAGAATCGTCACCCACCTCCAGGGGAGCCTTGAAAGCGACCTTGGAGAGTTGAAGGGCTTGATCTCAGGGGAAATACTGCAGGGGGGTGAGAAATCACCTGGAATCACTACAGTTGGCAATATGAGTGTATTACGCCAGCCATAAGGGATTCTGCTATTAAAAGGTGGCATCCTTCTCCCAGACAGAGCCACACCCTTGGTCTATCTAGCTCAATATTGTCTGCCCTGACTGGCAGGTGTGAGCACTGTAAGATATTTTTGTAAGATAGGGGATGGGGCCGCTCTGGGAAGAGCACCTGAATGCTTGCATGTAGAAGGTTTCAAGTTCCCTCCCTGGCAGCATCTCCAAGATAGGACTGAGAGAGACTCTGGCCTGCAACCTTGGAGAAGTCGCTGCCAGTCTGTGAAGACGATACTAAGCTAGATGGAACAAGAGTCTGACTCAGTAGAAGACAGCTTCCTATGTTCCAGGGTTTCAGGCCAGAGTCTTTCCAAGCCGTACCTGGAGATGTTGCCAGGGAGTGAACCTGGGACCTTCTGCATGCAAGCAGATGCTCTACCATAAGCTACAGACCCATCCGTAGATGACTGTGGGGAGACATGATTGAGGTCTATAAAATCATGCATGGTGTGGAGAAAGTGGACCGAGAGAAATTCTTTTCCCTCTCCCATAACACTAGAAGCAGGGGTTGTCCCATGAATTGATTGCCAGGAAATCTAGGACCAGCAAACGGAAGTACTTTTTCACATAACACATCATCCACTTGTGGAATTCTCTGCCACCAGATGTGGTGACAGCCAACAACCTGGATGGCTTGAAGAGGGGTTTGGATAACTTCATGGAGGAGGGGTCTATTGACGGCTACTAGTCGGAGGGCTGTAGGCCACCTCCAGCCTCAGGGGTGGGGTGCCTCTGCGTACCAGTTGCAGGGGAGTCACAGCAGGAGAGAGGGCATGCCCTCAACTCCTGCCTGTGGCTTCCAGCGGTATCTGGTGGGTCACTGTGCGAAATGGGATGCTGGACTAGATGGGCTGCCTTGGGCCTGATCCAGCATGGCTGTTCTTATGTTCTTATCCCTGTCATGTTGGCCACTATGGGAAACAGGATGCCAAATGAGATGTTTTTTATGTTCTTAATAATCCTCCCGAAAAGGTCCCCAATCTTTAAAAAACAAAATTTAAAAATGGTTCTGCAATAGGTGTCTGAAATGGCACAGATATTCTTGCCCTGATGCCTGGATCTCTACCTCTGGCAGCTGGCGACTGATGACCAGAATAATTCAGCATCGAAACGCAAGAACTTTTCAAAGGAAACGTCTTCCCAACACCTCCATGAACATGTTTTAGTAACTTTATAGGAACATCCATAACATGTGAGTGGATGAGTTTCTGCATATGCAGGCAGGGGATTTAATTAGATTTCTCTCTGTTTTGGAAGATGTGTGAGACAAAGTTTCATTGTTTATTTTGTTGGTTGCATCTGGGTTGGTTAGCTTTGCTTCTGGTTCCTTAAAAAACACAATTTCTCTTTGGGGAAGAGTATAATATCACACGGCACTGGAAATCCATCAAAAGTGGAATTCCAAAGAGAGGGCTTGGGCTTTAGCGGTTGGGGAGGGGAGAGAAATAACGACCGGGAAATATGTCGCTTAGCTGAATTTGTTTTTCAGGACGTCTCCCGGTGGGTTAATAAACTAAATTTTCATCTGTGAATATCTGGTCTCATCCACCATCAATAATACAGACTTCACCTCCTGAATTAAAGCCAAGTTAACATTGGAAAGAGCAGAGCGTGAAGGTCACAGGTGGCTCCCAACAGCAGCTGCTGATGGGCGCCATCTTTTTTACCCATAAGCCTCTGCCAGAGGGACCAATGGTCCAGTCCCTTTGGCCAAAGTTCATTAGACTTCACCCACTCCTTCAGTACTTTCAGTGGTTCAGGACAGCCTCTGAATTCTTATTCTCCTGTAGTAGTTCCATTGGCATGGGGCAATTTTTCATGCCAGGAGTGTTTCATTGAAATTGGGTACTCTGAAAAATGGGATCTCCGTGCCCCCTTCCCTCTCCCATCTCCCATTGTGACCTTTATTTTAAAATACACCCAGCCCAAGAATTCTTGGTGGTGATGGCTCCAATCTTCAGAGTCCACACGTAAAAATCCCAGTGCTTCACATGAGCAGCCCAAGCCAGGTTTGGTCGCTCATGTGAACAGCCTGAGTGTCTTCTTGCTGCTGGGATTCATCATTCAGGGTGGCGTTTCTTTTCTCTAGAGACAGGGGCAGAGGAGACTGGGGTGGGCTGGGGGAATGGTGAATGCTAAAATTGTGAACCCAGAGAAATAGCCTTGCAGGGCATTGCTGTGATGAAAGCATCCAGAGTGGTCGCCATTTGCAAAAATGGCGGCATCATTGTCCCAAGACTGATGTGTGTTGTTAAGTGGCAGACCTATCCCCCCTGGATTGTACCCTTTGGATAGACCCATCTTTGGGGATGGGGCTGCAGCTCAGATGTAGAGCATCTGCTTTGCATGGAGAATGCCCCAGGTTCAATCCCTGGCAGCATCTCCAAGTAGGGCTGGGAGAGACGCCTGCCTGAAGCCTTGGAGAGATGCTACCAGCCAGTGTAGACAATCCTGAGCTAGATGGCATCAGAAGCGTAGCTAGGGCAGAGGGGGCCCTGTGTTCGCACCTCTGCTGGGTGGCCCTTCAGATCAAGGGAGATAATGAAGAAAATAGGGAGGGAGGGAGCGCCCCCCCCCATGTTCTTTGAACCCATCTGCTCAATTACAGCTACACCTCTGAACGGCATAGATCAGGAGGTCCCAACCTCAGGTACTCTGTCCATTGCCGAACAACCCTCCCAGCATCCTCAGCTCCAACCACAACAAATACTCCTGGCCTCAGATCCCCTGCTGTACTCCTCCCTAAGACGGCCTGTCTGATCAGTCCTTGCACGGGATTTCATGTTTGCATTATCCGCCCTGTCAGATTTGCCCAGCGCACACAATCCGCCTCCATTTCCCTGTTTTTCATCATCGACCTTAATGGAGAAACAATTAAAATTTATGAACTGGATGATGCAGAAGGAAACTGAATTTCCTTCTCACCTGGGCCTGCTGTGGATGGGCAGATCTCCATGGTGGGTTGTTTACGTAAATGGACGCATTTGCCTGTTAACCACCGGGGCTCCCACACGCTGCACAATCCGCACGGTCTACGCCGACGCCGCTGTCTGCATGATGGATTTTAGATGTCCAAAACAAGGTTCATGCTCCGGCGTTCTCGATAGATCGGGTCTGTTGACACACGGGAAGCAGTGGACAAAAATCATGACTCCCCAAGGGATGGTTCGCCTCCAAGTCCTTTTCCTGTTTTTCCGTCCCAACTCAAAATAGCCGAGGCCTGCAGGCAGGACTTCCCTTTACAACCATTGTTGGAGAGTTGGCCTTCCTTTAATTTATCTTCTTAGCTGTGTCATGGGGGGGGGGGGAAATGGGGGGAAACGGCCCACTTTCGAGAGACGTTTTTGGAAGGTCTGAGATGCTAATCTCTCCTCTTGGGCTGTGGTCCTGGAATGGAAAGGTTTGCTGCAGATAAGAACATAAGAACAGCCCTGCTGGATCAAGCCCAAGAGGGCCCATCTAGTCCAGCCTCCTGATTCCCACAGTGCCCCAGTGCTTATTTGAAGGGCAGACTATTTGTGTGAGTACTGTAAGATATCCCCCTTCGGGGATGGGGCCGCTCTGAGAAGAGCATCTAGGTTCCAAGTCCCCTCCCTGGCAGCATCTCCAAGAGAGGGCTGAGAGAGACTCCTGCCTGCAACCTTGGAGAAGCCGCTGCCAGTCTGTGAAGACAATACTGAGCTAGACAGACCAATAGTGTGATTCAGTATATGGCAGCTTCCTCTGTTCCTATGAGCACTGTAAAATATTCCCCTTAGGGAATGCTCTTCAAACATCTCCTTGGAATCAGAAGGTTCCACGTCCCCTCCCTGGCATCTCCAAGATAGGGCTGAGGAAGACTCCTGCCTGCAACCCTGGAAAAGCCACTTCCAGTCTGTGCAGATAATACTGAGCCAGCTGGACCAATGGTCTGACTCAGTACAGGAGAGCCTCTTTAACAGCAGACTCCATACCCACGGTTTTGCATATCCACAGTTGGGGAATTGGCATCCGACCTTGGTATACATGGGAAAAAAAAACAAACAGGAACTAAGGGGTTAATTTTCACATATCCACAGGTTGGAGGTGGCCAGAAATGACCTCAGAGGTCATTTCTGCCTGCCGTTTTGAGAGCAGGAGCCTCAAAATGGCTTTTTTTGCAGGAAAAAAGAAGGCAAACCCCCCATGATTTGGGGCCAATTTTCCGCTATTGGGGGACTGCTGGGGACCCACGGTGCTGCTGGGGACCCACAGATCATAGTAGGCCACCCCACCATTTTAAGGAACAATTTCCCGACCTTCAGGAACCAAACCCCGGCAATCCCATTGCCCCAATCCCTCCGTCTCCACGGTTTCTGTATCCGCGTCAGCAGTGGAGAATGGAACCCCCACGGATACAGAGGTTCTCCTGTATGGGGCAGCTTCCTATGCCCTGGTTTTCTCTCCATGTTCTTCTTGCTAACTTTACAATGAGTGTGAGGAGAGTCACTCTTTGCAAAGCATGCCAGGGTCAGATGGGTCCTGAAGTGCTCCTCCGGTGACTTGGTGCATCTTGCCAACTCAATATTCTGCCACCTGAGGCAAACGCCCCGCCTCGCCTCATGAAGGGGCCGCCCCTGTGTATACCTCTGAATGACCAGCTGCTGGATATAAATAACAGGGTACGGTTGCCTTTGCTTCTAAGCTTCCGACGCTGGCTGATGTCCAACTGCTGCTGTTCTTCATTTGGTATTTTTAATGGCACAGCAGAATATAAGCCAAATGCAAGACGGAGCCCTTGAAAGGTTGAACCCATCCATGGAGGAGGAGTTGGTGGCTGGCAGTGACACCTGCATGGAGACCCCATGATTAGAGGAAGTCTACCTCTGTACGCCAACTAGTGCAACAGCAAGAGAGTGACTGCCTTCATGGGCTTCCGGGAGGCCTCTGGTTGTCCACTTGGGGGAAGCAGGATGTAGGATCAGATTATCCTTTGGTCTGCCCCACGGGGTTCCTTTTCGGTGCGTGGGTCCCTGCCCCAGAGGTCTTCCAGTCTCAAATGCAACACCACGGTACAAAAAAAACCCCACAAAAACCAACGGCGGGGAGGACAAGGAAAGTGTTTCGCAACCCTCGCCTGTTGCTGCTACACCGGATGCTGGTGCTCTGTCTCCGACCGCACTGGCTTGTTCGTACCGTCACTCCGGCCCCTCCTCCTGCCGAGAGAAGTAACGCTGATTGGAAAATGGGAAAGAATCGCCCAGCAAATGCAGCGACAAGGAGAAGGCAAATTGATTTAGTGGATAGGTGAGTCTTTTTTTTTTTTTGAGAGCCGAAGGTGGAGAGCTGCCTGACGTCTTCTTAAGAGAAGCGATGGCGGGAGATGTCATTCAGATTTTCCCATGACTGGCCTCTGCATTACTATTCTATAAATAGTGGCGACGCTGGCGGCGTTTATGGGAGGCGCACGAGGGTGGGGAAACGTCTCCTTTCTGCCGCCTCTGCCGCCACCCCATGCCTCTCACCTTCCCTCTGCCCCGCCGGAGGTTAGCGCTGATTTCCCCGTTAATGCCGCCTCAGTTCTGTCGGCGGCCATTTGTCAAATTAACGGGGGTTCCAACCACCCCAAACCGAGCACTTTTAAACATTAATTCGTGGCGGTGAGCTCTTCCCAACCATGTTATTATTTTGCTACTGTGAGGAAGCGAACGGCCGGTGGAAGATGATAGATCCTCCGTGGAGGGATGGGGCTGGAGAGGGGAGAGAAAACCCATTACTGAGACGCAGGTCTGACAAGGGGCAGGATGGGCTGAAAAGGCGTGGGGGGAATTGCAAACTCCCCCCCCCAGGGCTTCATTTAGTGCTCTTTCAGTGAGAAAACAGAAGGGAGGATGGTGGACCATCCCCACCTTCCCTGGCTTCAAGGATGGGGACATAGCTCAGTGGCAGAGCATCTGCCTTGCAGTCAGAAGGTCCCCGGTTCAATCCCTAGCAGCATCTCCAGGTAGGGCTGGGAGAGACTCCTGCCAGCAGTCTTGGAGAGCTGCTGCCAGCCAGTGTAGACAATGCTGAGCTAGATGAACCAAGGGCCTGACTCAGTAGGTGGCAGCTTGCTATATTTCTGTGTTAGGAGATGGAGCTGTAGCTCAGGGAAAGACTCCAGGTGGGCTGGGAAAGACCCTTGCTAAGTCCCCAAAGAGCTGCTGCCAGCCAGTGCATGCACTCCTGAGCTTCCGATTCCCGAAGAACGGGTCCACGTCCAACCACGCCTTCCGGAAAACACACACCCCTCCAGAAACCCCATGACCATCTGCTTCTCCCACTCTTTCCCCTAATTGGCCAGGTGCGGCCATATAATTAGGAACCTTAGCAGAAGGGCTTTCCCCCCTCACACTAATCCATCATATCTGCTCCATTATTCAAACTCTATCAAATCAGAGAGGGGAAGGAGACTCCGGACATCCTTCACAACACTGTCAATATTAACGTCTTTCCAATTAAAGCACGTTATAATGGCAATCTAATGAGGAACTATGACATACCGGCTCCATCCTTTATTGGGTGATTAAGGAGTTCTTCAAGGTGATCCCCATTAATTTATGACTAAAGGTGCCTACAAAATCTAGGGACACACACACACACACACACACACACACACACACACACCCTCTGTAAGTCTTTTGCATTTCCTTGGGGTCCAGTTTGGACCCAAAGTCCGTTGGATCAGGACCAAGGTCCTGATTTCCACAACCAGCCAGATGCTTCCAGGAAACCCACAACCAGGTCGGGAGGACAACAGTATGCCCCCTGCAGTTGAATCCCTCAGGAACTGAAACTCCAAGGTATACTGCCTCTAAATGTGGAGGTTCCATCTACTAGTAGTTTAGGAGACGTACTAGCCGTAAAAATCCATGTGCTTTTGTGTATGAACTGAAGCACAAGGGTTTGGGGTGACAGCTCAGTTCTGACAGCTCGTATGTCTCCTGAACTACTACTTCTGTGGCTAATAAAAACATCAGACGGACCCAACTGAATTGGGTTTGCAAAGCCGATATTCTTCCACTTGCTCATAGGAACAAAAGAAGCTGTCTTCGGCAGACCCTTGGTCCAGCTAGCTCAGTACCGCCCACACTGACTGGCAGCAGCAATCCAAGATTTTACGCACGAGTCTCTCCCAGCCCTACCTGGAGATGCTGCCAGGGAGTGAACCCGGGAACTTTTGCAAGCAAAGCCGAGACTCTACCACTGGGTTACATCTCCGTCTCCTAAGAGGAATAGCTTACAGGGCTCACAGGTAGTCACTCACCCAAATGCAAGCCAGGGCAGACCCTGCTTAGAAAAAGGGACCATTCAGGCTTCCTTGCACAAGACCAGATCTCCTCCACCTGCTTCCGGCCTACTGACAGATGGTTTTTGCCTTGGGAACCCAACCTCTTGTACCGTAGGCCTGGCTGGATCCTGCCATCCAGATCTGGGAGAGGGCGGACTAGTAACCGACACGAACGTAAGGGGTGCCTGAATGTCAGTCTTTCATCTCAACGATCACTACATTCACCCGATATCTCACCCATTTGTCTTGCTTTGCCTGCCTCGAGTCCTCTCTAGAAAGTGGCCTTCCTTTCCGCTGACCATGTTGCTTTTAAGTACCTGACACTCAAGATATTTCTCTCTCTCTCTCTCTCTCTCTCTTCAAACAGCTGCCATCGAGAAAGAAGGCATCAAGCGAAATGCCGAATACGGCAGCAATTTGCAAAATAGTGCCTCTGAAAGAGACCCTTCGGTCTTGCAGAGACTGAAAGCTTCGGGGAGGGGGTGGGTGGAAATCCGTGGTGTCAGGTGACAGAAACAGTAAATGGGCAATTATTCAGTTCCTTAGGAGACGTCTGCATAAAAGGAGGAGGAAAAACTGGAAAGGCAAGAAGATGGCTATGTTGAAAGAGGTCTACGGCCAGGGTCACCGAGAAGGAATTCGGAGTGATTTTTGTGGGTTATTCCTTAGGCTTAAGGATTCTTCACCAATACAGAGTCGGATGTGCATTTGTTCTGAGGCTCACACTGAGCCTAAGCTACCCAGCCCCTTGATTGTGAACTGTCCAGGGACTTTTTGTATGGGGCGGCATAGAAATGTACTCAATCAATCAATCAATCAATCAATTTAATTAATTAACAGTTGATGGCTGTGGGTGCTTACTCTCCAAGCCTCAGAGAGCCTCTTCTGCTCTTCCAGCCACGCCAGAACTGATGGGGCGGGGGCTCTCCCCCTCAATACTGATATTTATAGGTATACTGCCCCTGGCCATGGAAGCTCTACAAAGCCCCCCCCCCAACTGCCAATGAGCGACCTCTCCTCCTCACAGAATCCATCCCATCTCCGTATGAAGACATCAAAGCTAGCAGCCACTGAATGACATGGAGGACGCAGGGGTCGTAAATGGCCCGTCTCTTTCTCCCTATTCCCACGATGGAGCCAAGAACGGTTCCCTCCCCATCCCAAACCCAGATGCCACTCCAGTTTAAAGCGAACATGACAACCGGCATAGACCGTAACAACAGCCCCCGCCGGCATACGCTTGGTACATCTGCAGGCTGAGAGATGAAATGAAATGTTGACAGAGAAAAATATGTATTGGCAACATCTCTTGATTCCACAGCCCTCCCCATTCAAAGAGAAAATGGAGACCACATTTCCTTATGCTTCAGATGCTTGTGAGAAGTTCTTAATAAACACAGAGAGACAGGACACCACAGGGCCTCCTCCTTGTCCTAATCCGTGGCCAGTTACTGTTCGGCATCTGGAGAGTCAAATTTCGGCACTTGGTTTTGACAAGCAAAAGTGACCCGGAAGGAAGTTTTTGCTGATAGAGGGCAGACGATTGATGCCTCCAAGATGGTTCCAAACAGCAGTGCTGAAAAGGCTGTCAGGGAACAACAGCAGAACAACTATAATTCACGTTCATGAGCCTGTTGGGCTTTGACAAATGGGTCCGACCCACGTTATTACCACAGGGAGAGGGCGTCGGAAGCTGCCTCCTCCCGAGTCAGACCGTGGGTCCATCTAGCTCAGTACTGTTTACTCTGACCGGCAGCAGCTTCTCCAAGGTTTCAGGCAGGAGTCTTTTCCACTTTCCCGCTCTTCCATCCACATTCGGTTGGGGAGAGTTGCCTCTCTGCAGTCAGTGAGACTGAAGGGAGGACGGGGAGCTGGCTGTGTGGGCGTCCTTCTTGGCAGAAGGACAGCCCACACAGCCAATCGGGTTCCTCCCTCAACTCTCCGGGTCCATTGGATCCAAACTGCAATGCCCGTGTCCGGATGTAACACGGGCACCGCAGAACCGGAGCGAAGGGTGTCCAAACTTCACTCTGACCAAAGCTTCAGAACGGCGTTTGGGAAGGCAAACTGCGGGTCCTGTCTCGCCCTTAGCGACGAGTTCTCAAATTTAGAAGTGTGGTTTGGGGGGCAACCGGAGGAGAAGGGACCTCCAGTTTCCCTGTATGACCAAATCTGGCGTACCACTGAACGAGGGATATTTGAAGCTGTGGTCTACCGAGTCAGAATGTTGATCCCTCGAGCTCAGTATTTTCTTCTCTGACTGGCAACAAGTATCGTCTACTCCGGCAAGGCGTTTTTGAGATGGGTCTTTCCCAGCCCGACCTGGAGATGCTGCCAGGGATTGAACCTAGGACCGTCTCCATGCAAAGCAGGTGCCCTGCAATGTGTGAGGAGGAGCAGTTCTGGAACTAGGTAAACCACTCAGATCTGACTAGTACAATAATAAGGACTAGCTTAACCCGCGCAGAGCATCTGTGTGCTAGTACTTGATTGCTCCCCTCACCCCCGCCACAGCCCTCCTCACCTCAGAAATCTCCTCACCTGAGCCACACTCCTGCTCCTCCTCCTTCATCCGGTTGCTTCCACCCCACTCACCCCTCTTGGTCACGGTTATAACCTTGCTGGCACGGATTGACCAAGCTGCAGCCCCCTATCCCCAGAGACCTCCCCACCCTCACCCGAGTCCCACTCCTGCTCCTCCCCACAAGAGCAGCAGCAGCAGCGGTTGACTGGGCCCTTCTTCGCTGCTGCTACCGCCATGGCTACTCATTCCCTTCAGGCTACTGACTGGCTGGGGCCCCTCCCTTGCCTGCCTGCCTCCCTCCCTCTGCCTCGGTAGCCTCAAACAGCAGCAGACTGGGCCCTTCCTTGCTGCCAATAGGCACTGCCATGGCCACTCACATTCCCCTCCGGCCACTGACAGGCTCGGGCCCGTCCCTCACCCTTCCTTCGTTCTCGCCCCACCCCTTCCTAACAGATCTTGTTCATCTTGTTTCTTCATCTAATTCACACAACAGCAGCCTCCTTCTCCTGAAGGGGCTCTTTCCTCCCTCACAACCCCTCTCTTCGCAGACCCCTGCCCACTATCCTTTTCTCTCTATATAGATTCCTCTCCTCTACAATCAAGAACATCTTACAACCAATAACAGTTGCATTCCAACTGACCTTAACCATCACAGGCTCCCCCTCCCTATCTGCATATGGAATCCCCACTGCCCAATCACCATGGTGCCACAGGCCCTTCCTCTTTATCTGCATATGGAATCCCTACTGCCCAATCACCATGGTGTTTCTGCTCACACAGGCTCCTCCTCCCTATCTGCATATGGAATCTCCACCGCCCAATTACCATGGTGCTTCTGCTCTCACAGGCTCCTCCTCTCTATCTGCATATGGAATCTCAACTGCCCAATCACCACAGTACTTCTGTTCGCGAACTCTCACGAGAGCTGCCACAGGATTAGCCATGGGTACTCCGTAGAGAATTATATAGATAGATAGATTATTGTCTGGAACACCACTTTGGAAACATGATACTGGACTAAGTCAACTGTTCTGATCCAGCAGAGCTCTTCTTATTAGCCACAATAGGTTCCTAATGTGAGCAGAAATTTAACACTTGTCTCTGTATTATTATTTTTTTAGCCTTTTTCTTCTTTGGAATTTTAAAACTTGAAGACCATTCAGTAGAAGCCTTCTGGGATATGCAGCTCCGTAGCTAGCAGGAGAATACGATTTCCCATCTTTGTGTGGCTTATCTTAATGCAGGGGGAGAGAAAGGGTTAAGTCAGACAGAAAGCCTGCCCAACACTGGAAAGGGGCATCCCTCCCCCCCCCATTCCTGGAATTGCCCCCCAAATCTCTCATGTCATCTACCTCTCTGATTTTGTCGCGGGCGCTTTGGGCATGCTGGCTTTGGATTTACAAATTGGAAATCATTAATAATTCTAACCAGGCTGTGATAAATCTGAGATCATTCTCGATGAACCTGGACACCATTTCATAAATCAAAAAGATTACTTAGGAATTTTTAAAAATCTGACGTCAAAATGTCACGGTTACTAATGGTTTTTGTAGATCTCTTCCAGTGATATATCATTTATCTACGCTACATCTAAAATGTGACACCGGGGCAGAAAATGTGATGTCTTTAATACCATGAATACATTTGAGCCCATAATAAAGGTATTAACCACTCACGGCGTTGACGGGCGCTTTAGGTTCTAGAGCTGATTTAATGCTATTGTTCTCGAGTTAATCGCTTCTTCCCCAAATACCTGGAGACAAAAATGTCGCCTCGGCCATGTTCCTTGCTGATTGAGTGATATTGGATCTTTTTGTTTCTTTCTGGACTTTACGTATTTAAGTTTGGGGACATATAAAAATCAAATAAATAAATAAATAAATAAATAAATAAATAAATAAATAAAAATAAAGTCAGTGTTGTGAATGATCTACTGCAGGGGTGCAAAACCTTGGCCCTGCTGGTGGGCAACAACACCCATCACCCCTGACTCCTGGCCACTGTGCCTGGGGATGATGGGAGTTGTAGTCTGACGACAGCTGGAGGGATGAAGTGGAGCACCCCTGATCAGGTTTAGGAACGTAACCTTGGACCATAACATAAGATGCTGTCTACCGAGTCAGAGCCTTGGTCCGCCTCACTTAGTATGGTCTGCACTGACTGGCAGCAGCCCTCCAAGGTTTCCGGCAGGAATCCCTCCCAGCCCTACTTGGAGATGCTGCCGTGGAGTGATCCTGGGGCCTTCTGCATGCAAAGCAGATGTTCTTCAGTGCTGAGCTAGATGGACCAAAGGCTTGACGTGGTATAAGGCTGCTTCCTATGTCCCTGTGTTCCTGAGCCGTCGGAGACGGCTCTCACATTTCTTCTCTTCCCCATCTCCTGGAGCAAACGACAGGAGAAACGTGGGCCTTCTCAGATGCCTGCCTGTGTTGCAGAAGAGGACCTGAGGGCCGATTGATAGTGGCCACCAGTAATGGCTGACCAGCATCCAGCGATGCCAAAATGTGCGTATCCCTGATCACAAGGCTACCATTTCAGTATCAATCCAAACCACCCTCTGTGCAAGGAGATGGACGGATTGTCCATTGATCTGGGGCACACTCATGCGAAGGTGGCAGGATCAGTCTCCGCGAGGGCCCAGTTTTTGAGGGCAGGGCAGGGCGTTGCAGATTCATCGGGGCTAAAGTCATTTGACCTGTCAACACATGTTCTTTCCAGGAAAATCTGAATTTCCCGCCTGGAAATATATTTCTCACTGGCACCCTGAAGAAAGATATAGAGATGTGCATTTCTGCAAAATGCAGGGTGGTGCTGGTTGTCGTCGTCGTCATTTTTGCAGGGTTTGTGTGTGTGGAAAGCTGGCCTTGTGGTAGCAAGCATGACTTGCCCCCTTAGCTAAGCAGGGTCCACCCTGGTTGCATATGAATGGGAGACTAGAAGTGTGAGCACTGGAAGATCTTCCCCTCAGGGGATAAGGGGGCCACTCTGGGGAAGAGCAGAAGGGTCCAAGTTCCCTCCCTGGCAGCGTCTCCAAGATAGGGCTGAGAGAGACTCCTGCCTGCAACCTTGGAGAAGCCGCTGCCTGTCTGTGAAGACAATACTGAGCTAGATAGACCAAGGGTCTGACTCAGGATATGGCAGCAGCTTCCTATGTTCCTATCCCTGCTCTGGAAATGGTGAACACAGTTTACAGTGCATTACAGCTTCATGTGCAATGCAGGAGACGAGTTAGGGCCTGTAGCAGACACTATGTAATGCGCCCCACCCGTCAGTTTAGGGGGCAGACCATAATCTGTATTTGAGGCCAGGAGTAAGGTAGATGGACAGGAGCTGTCCAGCCAAATGCTCAGGAGCTGTCCAAGGTAGAAGCCGAGGCAAAGACTCTGTGGTTGCCAACCAAGGTTCCTCCAGATGTTGCTGAACTACAACTCCCAGAATCCTCAGCCACGATAAATTGGGGATGCTGGGAGCTGTAGTTCAGCAATGTCTGGCAGCACCCTGGTTGGGAACACTGCACTCATTCACACAATTGAAAATGGAGTAGGGGAAGCATCCCGCCTAGTTTTGGGGAGCTGGGTGTACACCCATTTTATTTTATTTTATTTATTATTTGATTTGATTTAGTTTGCTACAGCCCCATCCCCTAAGGGGAATACCTTACAGCACTCACATGCAGTCAATACCCATACAAATGCTATCCAAGGTGGACCCTGCTTAGCAAAGGAGACAATTCATGCTCACTTTGACCAACAAGCCGGCTTTCCTCCCCTCCCCAATATTCAGAAGTAACATTGAATATTGCCCCTCTGAGGAGGTGTGGGCAAGGAAAACCGCCCCAGCATCCAGAAGAGAGGAGAGAAGTCTTTCCAAATTAGCATAGGCCTGGAATAGAGGGAACCCAGAGTTGGCTTGTAAAACCATCTTGGAAGAATCATTGGGAGAATTTCATTATCTCCATATTGCCAAGGTCAGGTTGTCCATATTTCCTCTTTAGTGCTGCAGGGGGAATAAGCCGTGACTCTGGTATAATAGACCAGAAAATGCCCACAGTGGGAATGATGTTAAATCAATAAAAACTCATCAATAAACTTCTCCCCACACCCAGCGACTTGTCCCAATGTAGCGTTAGCTGCCTCCAGTTGGTAATTTACTTATGGATCTTTGCCTCTCTCCCCACATCCCCAATGGTTGCCTTTTTAAAAAACATCCACTTCTCAACTCCCCCCGCCACCCGCTCCCGGTGTGTGTTAAAAAAAGTTTATGGGACGCCATATATATAAAGGGATAAAATGCTTTATTGAAAAGATTATTGATTTTTTTGTGGCGGGTGGGGGTCTGGCTGACCGTGAAGGAACGGCTACATGGCTGTATTCCTCCCCCTAAGGAGATCTAATCAAGAGAACGGAGCAGGGAAAGCCGCAGTATTGAATAACCTTGCTCTCCAAGGTTTCAGGTAGAAGATGCTCTTGTTGCATGCAGAGCTCAGCCTCATCCTTTAGGCTTGATCCAGCAAGATGGTCCTGATTCTCTTATGATTCCCAGACAGACTCTCTCTCTCTTCTAGGATTCTGCCACTTGTCTTTCGGAAGCCAAACCCCGACCTCCAGTACCGTGTCTGCTCCTGCTCCTTCCTCCCCCTGCACGCCTCATAATTTAGCAGTTTTAACCTCCTGTGAAATGGCAGATATATAAATATCGTTAATAGCACTAACATAATGTTAAGTCAGATTTTACAGGACTGCCTCGTCCACCCTCCGGATTTATTAGCTATCGGGTTTGGAGTAAATTTTTATTGGTCCCATGGTCAGAGAGGCCGTGGTGGGCTTGGGTTGTTGTTTTTTTCAAAGCCCTACAGACCTCCTGCCTCTGGGACATAAAGCCTTGCAGAAACAAAAAATACATTCATTTTCCGAACCTGTGAGTTGCGGTGACTTTTTTCGCCACGCCGTTATGGGCGTCCCTGGATAGTACGTTAATGGCTTCTTGACCAAACAGAGGATAATTCAGCCGCGGTTTTGCGCACCATGCAAATTTGCCCCTTAAAATGCTGATGCCTTCTTTCATATCATCAGACAAATTTAAGGAAGACCCGCCATTGAAAGGGTGGTACAGGGTCTGCTGCTGTATTTATGACAGGAATGGGGGGTGGGTGGGAACCTATTGATCTGGAAACAATATTGTTCCTAATATCCATGTTTCTATTTTTATTTCAAATGATAATTGGCTAATAAATATCGATCAGAGCCCTTTCTGCCCCCTCCCCAACAAATCGCATATTTCTGAAATGAATACATTTTCCCGATATCCCTGATACAAGCCCCCAATGCCTCTTTAGAGAGGATAGGTCAACATTGTGTTGTGAAAATGATGGTACTTTCTATGGGTATTTTTTGTTGTTGTTGTTGGAAATGATGGGGTCATGTGTATTATTTTTTGACAGCTGATAGCAAAGAAGAACTTCTGTTTCCAGGGGCAGTCTACCTTGGAGTACCACAGACGATGGGGACCAAAATTAAGAAGTGTATCCTTGATGGGCCGTTCACTGTCGGAGACAGTATGCTAGGCTAATCAGAACTTGGGCTTGATCTACCAAGACTGGTCCTAAATTGATTATTCACTTCACCCCAATATAGCTACATTCTTTCATTGCCCATTGAAAATTTGGGTTTATTTTGGTGCACCAAACGGTCATATTAGGATTTTTTCCATGTTAGTGCATTCAATTTCCTTCAACATACCTCACGTTTTTTGTCCTGAAGGTTAGCTTGGTGGCAGACAGTGACTTCCCCCGCCCCGATATGCTTGAGGCTTCGCGTCTCTTTGCCTCTCCTCATGAGCAGCGGCCAAATAAACGTAGATTGACAAATATATTTATGCATTTTAACATTTGTGTGCGTCTCTTTCTCCAAGGTGCCCAAAGCAATGTTCATGGCGAGACTTATCCTCACGACAAACCTGCGAGGTGGGTGAGGCTGAGGGAGAAACGCCCGGCCTAGAGTCACCCAGCGGATTTCATGGCTGAACGGGGATTTGAACTCAGGTCTCCCCGGTCCTAGTCCAACGCTCTAACCACTACACTACGCTGACTCCCAGTTTTATCCTTTTACCTGTATTATTGGAAGCTGCCTTGGACGTCGATGGAAAGGTAGGTGTTAAATATATATATTTAAAACTATGGCTAATAATAAATGATGCAAACGGATCACGTCTCCGAAATTAACAAGTCATTTTGCAGGCTGCGGGATCCAAGTTTTAGCAGGGAGGGTACCTGCCGACCTCGTTGCTGAGCCTGAGGTTCATTAATGTGTGGCACTCCTCTCTGGACAAGAGGGCACGGAGGGAGAGATTGATTTTAAGTCCTCTTCATGACGGATGCGGCCCTCTGTCTCTTGGCTGACCTGCTGCAAGGCTCTAGATGCTAACGCTGCAGCGCTAAGCACCAGGGTGCAGTTAAGCACTTAATACAGAGCAATAATGCCTGGGCAATGGAGAGAGAGGGAGAGGGAGGGAGGGAGATGGTGTGGCTTTTAATTCTATTACCCACACAAAATGGCACCACAAGGTATCAGAATAGATCATCTATTTTTGATCTTTGAGGGAAGGAAGAATTGGGGTCCCTCCAGGGATCTGTACAAGGAGCAGTGCTTCCCATTTCATTTCATAAATGGTCTAGAAGTTGGGGGTAAGAAGCGAGATGGCCAAATTGCAGATTAGGCATAGTGGTGAAGCAACTTGCCTAGAGAGCAGGAGGCTGTTGGTTCGAATCCCCGTTGGCGTGTTTCCCAGAATATGGGAAACTCCTATATCAGGCAGCAGTGATCTAGGAAGATGCTGAAAGGCATCGTCTCATACTGTGAGGGAGATGGCAATGGTCAACCCCTCCTGTATTCTCCCAAGAAAACCACATGGCTCTGGGGTCTCCAGGAGTCGACCCCGACCCGACGGCACAAACTTTCCTTTCCAATTTAGGGTAGTGACATCCAAAAGAGATTGGGAGGAACTCCAAAAGGATCTCTCCAAACTGGGGGAGTGGGCGACAAAATGGCAAATGCGGGTCAGTCTTCGCAAGTGTAAAGTGATGCCTATCGGGGCATGGTTGCAAGCACGGAAATGGCCTCTTTTCGCATTGCTAACATGAAGTGGTTGGATGCAGGATGGCAAATCTCAGTTTCACAACTGTTAGCCCCCGGGGAGGAACCCTGTCTGGACAGAGTCTGATGAAGTCAGGAGTTCTGATTTTCCAGACTTCAACACTAGTTAACAGATAAAACATGCTTGTGTACAAACTCAATGGGATAGGAGTTATCAAGATATTTATTTATTTATTTATTTATTTATTTGCGGGATGGAAACCTCTGTTTTGCTGATATTTGCATCTGCGCATTCTTCTCAAGATTGTAATATTTGCTCCTGCAAATTCTTACCAAGATTGCCGCCTGGAGAATAAATCGTCAAAATGAGCATACTTAAGCACAGTGCAACTCTTCTAAAAGACAGGAGGTGGACTCTTTCTCGTTTGTTATGGTGCGGTGTTCCCCAGAACTCCTTCCCTCCACACAACTACCTGGACCGCTTTGGTTCCTACTTGGAGTCATTCCAGACATCAATCTCATGCACTTATGGCTTCCTTTCCTTCTCTTCCCAGAAGCTCAGTTCTTGTCAGGGTGCTGCCCTCTCCAGCAGAGTCCTCTGCCTCCAGGGCCTCTATCATTTGCCTCTCCTCTCCTCCTGGAATCAATTACTTTCCTTGCACTCTTGCATATTCATCGGGGCTAAAGTCATTTGACCTTGAGCCCTCTGTCCTCTTCCTTTGTCACCGGATCACCCAACTTTCACTATTACTGAGCAGTGACGGTATGTCTCCATTAATCAGGCAAATAGGGTCTAGAAAGTTCAGTGTCTCCTGACTGACGATGATTCTTTTCTTTTTTCTAAAATCTTTTCTCTTGGAGCTCCTGTGACCGACTCTCCAGTGGACAGCGAAGAACTTTGAGTGACATGCTCAACATAGCTGATGGAGGATATCGAGGGGGACCTGGTGATTCTCGATGACCATGCAAGAAATCCAGAGATGGCCTTTTCCTTTGGGGTCGTTTAATTGCTGGTGGGCGGCCTTTGATGGTGGGTGGTTGCTGGCTGCCTCTCCTTCTTACTTGGAGAGGCAGGGCTGATGAAAACGGGAGTCTGGAAACAGGGTGTGGCAAAGGAGACAGAAGCCTGAGTTCTGGCTGAAGAAGGTTGAAGGTGATCACGATCAAACAAACAGGAAGGGAGGAGCCGCTGGTTGGCTTTCCCTGGCCCTTGTTTATTTCTAGTTATCTTTCTTTCCTTAGCAGCTAATGTTCCTTTGCAGTTGGGAAGGGGGGTGGGAATTAGCCGGTGCACAGGTTGGCAAACGTCTCTGCTGCGTATATGTGGGAAATGGCCTACAAGATATTCCTATGTTCCTATGCCACTCTTCACTTCTACAATCCCATAAGAAGATGAGGAACATTCTTTGGCATCAGACTAGATGTTCATCCCTGATGGGGAGCAGGGAAGTGCCCCTCTGGGAAACTATGCCCATCATGCTCTGCTATCGCCTTCTCCCATTGCTGCCCCCTGGCAACTGGTATTCCAAGGTAGACTGCTCCTGAAGGTTGAAGCTCTGCATCATCACAGGGGCTATAACAGCCGCTGCTTGATCTCTGCAGAGTATCTTAACCCCAGCCTCACAAGAGTGTTCGTACTTTGTAGCTACCCACTAACATCTTCCCCTCCCTTCTGAACAGTCTAGGCAAAGAGACCGAAGAACGGTGGTTGATTTAGAGGAGAGCTGGTCTGGTGGCAGCAAGCATGACTTGTCCCCTTGGCTAAGCAGGGTCCACCTTGGTTGCATATGAAAGGGAGACTAGAAGTGTGAGCGCTGGAAGATATTCCCCTCAGGGGATGGAGCTGCTCTGGGAAGAGCATCAAGGTTCTGAGTTCCCTCCCTGGCAGCATCTCCAAGATAGGGCTGAGAGAGACTCCTGCCTGCAACCTTGGAGAAGCTGCTGCCAGTCTGTGAAGACAATACTGAGCTAGATAGACCAAGGGTCTGACTCAGTATATGGCAGCCTCCTGTGTGATTCCCCCCTGCACCCATTATTTCATTGTGCCACACCCTCTCCACCATCCTACAAAACTGGCTGCATTTGGGGAGACAGCTCTTTGGTGTTTTTTCATGATGTGAATGTGTGAGAGAAGACAGGTTTGTGTCAGGAATAGAAAAATTTAATGAAGGTTTGCTTTTGAACAAAAGGTTAATCAGAATTAAATTAAATTAAATTAAACGGCTTAAAGTTCAATATTTGTCTAGTGTGTATGAGTTCCTATTTGCCGTAAAGAGCCTTCCATGCTCCGATCAGGCTGAGATGCTGTCTGGAAAACCATGACTGGAGTAAGATTAAAGATCTGAGGTCTTCACCATCTTCATTGTTCAAAATCTCGCTTCCCAAGATGTGAAAGGTGAAGTGAGGAAAAGCGAATTAATGATGGTTGAATAGGAAGCTGCCATATACCGAGTCAGACCCTTGGTCCATCTAGCTCATGATTGTCTACACTGACTGGTAGCAGCTCTCCAAGGCCATAGGCAAGAGCTGGTCTTGTGGGAGCAAGCATGAATTGTCCCCTTTGCTAAGCAGGGTCCACCCTGGTTGCATAGGAATGGGAGACTAGAAGTGTGAGCACGGTAAGATTTTCCCCCATAGGGGATGGGGCCGCTCTGGGAAGAACATCTAGGTTCCAAGTCCCTCCCAGGCGGCATCTCCAAGATAGGACTGAGAGATACACCTTCCTGTAACCTTGGTGAAGCTGCTGCCAATCAGTGTAGACAATCCTGAGCTAGATGGACCAAGGGTCTGACTCAGTATATGGCAGCTTGCTGTGTTCCTGTGCTGCCAGGGATTGAACCTGGGACCTTCTGCAAAATAGATGCTCTCCCACATTGCTACAGCTTTGTTCCCAAGAACTGTGACAGCAATTAACTAGCCTTAAATCTCTGGATTCTCATGGGTTGGCATGGATCATGTCCTGTTACACTGCCAAGTACAGATATGCACGAGTATAAACCCATAGAATGTTTTCCTGCCCATGTACATTGTCAAAGCTTCTCTCCAAAGAATCTTGGAAATTATAGTCTGGCGAGAATGCTTAGAATTCATCACACAATGCACAACTAATCTACAGAACTCATGTCCACAAGGTGTGTTACTGGACAATACTAAGCTGACTTTAGAGTGGATGGATCCATGTAGGAGGAGAGGCTTATTGATGGCGTTTAACCCTGTCGCCACCATAGACCCTCCGAGGTTAGGAGCAGTCTATCTGTCTATCTTGCGGATTTTAATAGTACCTCCAGTGACTGTTGCTGGTGTCTATCTTATCTTTCTTTTTAGATTGTGAGCCCTTTGGGGACAGGGAGACATCTTATTTATTTATTATTTCCCTGTGTCAATTACTCTGGAAAATATTGTTGAAAAAATGGTATACAAACATTTCTTGTTGTTGCAATATATAACAGTGCTAGGTTGGTCCTTTTATTGTGTCGTAATAAAATTAATTCCTGGAGCATTCAGTAGGGGGATTTTGGTCAGTGACGGCAGACATCACTAGACCCTCATTCCTGCCGCTGTTGCCAGCACCAAAGAGGCAGCGGAAAAGTTATTTTTTAAAGAGAGGAGTGGTGTAGACCAGGGTTTCTTAACCTTGGGCCCTCAGATGGTGTTGCACTACAACTCCCAGAATCTCCAGATGTGGCCTTTGTGGCTGGGGATTCTGGGAGCTGTAGTCCAACAACATCGGGGGGCCCAAGGTTAGGAAACCCTGGCATAGACCACTAGCGACAAGCTATTCCTGAAGCATCTGAATCATTTGCCTGTTCTCTGCAAAGTCTCCCCATGTGCCGAATTTTGAACCGAATCGCAATTATTAGCGAAAACGCAGAGTTCCGTTTTATTCCCCGCACCGCAGAGGAAAGTTCCCTGACAGTGAAATGGTCAAGGCTGCGGCCTATGCACGCTGCCTTCCCTGGGATTGACTAGCAGCAAGCTATTCTGGAAGCATCTGAATTATTTGCCTGTTCTCTGCAAAGTCTCCTTGTGTGCCAAATATCGAACCGAATTGCAATTATTAGCGAAAACGCAGAGTTCCGTTTTATTCCCCGCACCGCAGAGGAAAGTTCCCTGACAGTGAAATGGTCAAGGCTGCGGCCTATGCATGCTGCCTTCCCTGGGGTTGACGCCTGTGGCCGCTGACACACAGGGGTGGCGCTAACCGCGCATGGCCTATCTTCTGTATCAGACGCAGGCGCGCCCTCCATAGCAAGATAAGGACTAGCAGGCGGGAAGACGAGCAGGAAATGTAATTAAGAGGCTTCACGGGCAATAAATGTTGGTTTCTTATTCCCTCCCTCCCCTTCTCCCCCCCCACCGCCCTCCCCAAGATGGAACCGAAGGAATATTTGGGATGATTACGTTTATTAGAGCGCGTGGCAAAAATATGTTACACCCGCCTGACACGCGGATGTGATGGTTTCAGATTCCATTAAGCAGCCTCAGGGCGGCTGTGCTCCGTGCGGGCTCCAAATGAGCGGAGACTCTGTCAGGCAGCCTTAATGGTCATTTTTGCATCGGTAATAAGGAGGGAGACCCAGGAAAGTGGATTCCTTAACCCCTTTGCCTTTTTGAAACAACAGCAGAGCCAGCTCCGGGGTTTTTTTTTGCAGAAATGAATCTGGCATGGACATCTGTGTGGTGGTGCATTGTGTGTGTTTGTGTGTGTGTGTTTATTCGTTGTTTGAAAGTCAGCAGGGCACTTTGCACGACCGACATAAAGGTAGAATATGGGGTTCTAACCTGTGGTACTCCAGATGTTTTCAGCCATGATAAGGTTCAGCTTAGCACCAATCCTCATTCAAGTTGGGAAGAGGATATGATAGAGAACTTGCTTTCCCTGAGCCCCGAGAGCATAGCCGAGGTGAGATTCGAACTCAGAACTTCTTGAGCCATCAGTCAATCTCCGCTCTTTAATTTCTATCTAGAACAAAAGGTATTGGGGCTCAAACCCGCCGGTCTGAGCCCCAGCACCCTTATGATGAAACCCAATTTCACCCTCCTGGTGGAAGACCTGGTCTTTGGGATCCTCCAGATGCAACAGAGATCTTTTTATTTCGTATAGAAGAGAGAATTTTCCCTGCTGCAGCTTCTCCCACACCTACAGATCCCTGACACACCAAGGTGAACGGGGGTGGGTTGTTTTTTTAATTCCACACAACAACAATCCTTGATTTTTTTAAAAAAAGAAACTCACTATGTAGCGATGTCAAAACCAATCTGAGCCGTGGGTGCATATATTTAAATTTAAAGTAATTAAAACTGGGCCGCCAGAGGGGAGGGGAGACAGCAGCATGATAGATTCAATGCCGGAAAATGAAGTAATGAAATACTTTATGGATTAACTCGTATCAGACTGTTTTTGCAAATTTATTTTTCATTACGGCCCATCCATATCAGATACTGTCTGAATTTATTAAGGTGCCTTCGGGGAAGCCAGCCCTAATATGCGACAGAGAGTTGTTGTTGTCTGTGGGGTGTGTGTGTGTGTGTGTCTAGGAGAAGTGGTCCCCCAAATCATCTTTTGAGTTGTGGGGTTATAATAATCAGCCTTTCCTATGGGTAGTAATCATGAAAACGGCGAGTTTTCTCTTTCGTACCTGTCCTTGTATTATGATTGTTGTTGTTAATAATAATACTTTTTTTAAAAAGAAGAGTAAAAAGAAGAGAAAAGAAAGCGAAAATGCCGACTGCTAAATCACTACAGCATCAAACCCAGAGGACCCTTTCCAGGTCATTACTCCAGTTCGTCTTGAGTGTCTTGAGGTCCTAAAGGGCTCTGGGTTATATGCAATAAGCTGTTCATCTGCAACATTTCCCCTGAGCCTTAGGTGTTAATGAGAAAGATTTTCCATGTGGCTGTTAACGCCGTGTGTGGTTTGAGAAAGTCAACAGGGGGAGGGGGGGAAAGGGAGATTCTAGGTTTTGCCACTGTGATCTTCTCCTCTCCCTGACGCTGCCTGGCCTGTTGCTGATGTGCAGATACGGTTGTGTTGCTGGTGTGTTGCTGGTGTGCAGATACCAGGGTGCGTGACAGTTCGGGAGGGGCTGGCCTTTCGTGGGCTGCGGGTTTCAAGGGTGCTCTTTTGGAAGTGGCCTCATCCTGAGTCAGACCGTTGGTCCACCTGACTCAGTATTGTCTACACCAGGGATTCTCAACGTTGGGTCCCCAGATGTTATTGGACTCCAACTCCCATAATCCCCAACCAAAGGCCACTGGGGCTGGGAGTTGAAGTCCAAAAACATCTGAGGACCCAACGTTGAGAATCCCCGGTCTACACTGACCGGCAAAGGTTCTCCAAGATTTTCGACCACTGGTGGGACACTGAGAAACAGGTTGCTGGACTAGATAGGCCTTTGGCATGATCCAGCAGGGCCGTTCTTATGTTCTGGTCTGATGGCGTCTCCTCTGGAGCAGTGTCTGGATGAACCTTAAAATTCAGAATCTGGCCCAGTGTTACGGGTGCTCCAGATTTCTCAGCATCACTACTTAGGGGGCAACAAGGCTCCATTCTATTTTTGCTGTGAATGCATTTCATGCTAGCCTGGGTCTTTTAGTCCCAATTTCCCATGAAGATCAGTGTACACTTCATTATTAGCCATAGGATCCAGAGGCCTCAGTCATGGACAGAGGATCTACTTGAAGACACAAAGGATTCTGCTCTTAACTGAATTATAAATGAACTTTCTGAATCCATGCTGTTCATAATGAATAACAATGCTAACAAACTTCCCTTTCCAACTACACAAATACAGATATATTTCCTCATTCCCGAACCGTAGAAGAGTGTGTTTGCCTTCTGACACACTTAAAAACTGCTGTAAATTTGCATGAAAATGCGTTAAAAATGACACAATATTAAGAAAACGTTGATTTTTCTATTTTGTTTTTATGCCTGTTTATTAACTGAAAGGCTTTGGAAGGCGGCCGTTCTGTGTGTGATTTATGCCTAGTCTCGCTTATGAATCTCTGACGCCAAAGTAGATCCAGATGAATTTAGCCAATTTTGTACAGAACAAAAATTTAGGGTGGTTAAAAATGTAATTAAGAAATACCAGCTGAACTTTCCAGGCAATTGCTGTAGAACTTTCCCCACGAGAGATCTGGATTATAATTCCATCCACTCATCTGTGTGGTGTTCCACAGTAAAGTTATCTCGGCAATATTTAGCTCAAGTTTCTTGCCAAATCGCTAAAACTGTAATGTTCCTTGGATGCTGGTTCTGGTATTTGCTCTGCATCCATGGAGACTGTTGACGTGGTCCAGTAAAATAACTTGAGGGCATGCCCATTCTTCTATTGTGCCCATTCTGGAACATTTCCCTCAGTGCAGAGATGGGCTCACCTTTAGGAGGCGCTGTTGGAGACAGCTCTACCCAAGATCGGATGATGCGCTGTTCTGGATCATGCCCCGTTGTTGTTGGTCGCTGATCCAGCCTCCAGTTTGAGGTAGGTTAGCAGCAATATTTTGAAACAAGCTTATTACAGGGTTTCTTAACCTTTGACCTTTGGATGTTGTTGGACTACAACTCCCAGAATCCCCAGCCACAAAGGCCATGTCTGGGGGTTCTGGGAGTTGTAGTCCAACAACATCTGAGGGCCCAAGGTTAAGAAAGCCTGCCTTATTAGATTGACTTTCAGAGATTCTATGGAGAACATCTAAGTATCTTCATGGGAAGCCTGAGGAATTTACTTAACTGATCTTTCTCGTGGTTTTTCTTGGAAGAGGAGAGCTGGTCTTGGGGTAGTGATCATCAACTGTCCTCTTTGCTAATCAGGGTCTGCCTTGGTTTGCATTTGAATGGGTGACTACATATGAGCTCCGTCAGATATTCCCCTCAAGGGATGGGGGTCATAACTTAATGAAAGGGCATCTGCTTTGAATGCAGGAGGTCCCATGCTCAATTCCTGACCACATCTCCTGCCTGAACCCTTGGAGAGCTGCTGCCAGTGAGTGTCGACAATACTGAGCGAGACGGACCAGTGGTCCGGCTCAGTAGAAGGCCGTTTGGCAGAAAAGGAAGGCAGAAATGTAGAAGGCAGAATCGAATACAGCCAAGATGGGTCTTAGCTCTCTGAGGTGAGGTATGTTGTTACAGAATGCAAGTCGTCTCAGGCAAATCAGCCTCTTTAAGCAGGTAAAAGTGGGGTCAACATATCTAAATCAAATCAAATGCCCGGAAATTCAGCGGCGTCCCCAAATGTCTTTGTGGCAAGGCAATCCTCTCCTCGACCCAGCACAGGTCAGTCAATCCCATCCGCTGTATTTGTAAATGAACCTCTGCACCAATCCCAAGCCCCCCTGAATCTATATTATAGCACAAACACAATTAATAGCAACTTTCAGCGGCCAGCAACACCTGTGGCCATAATGGAAAATAGTATGAGCTGGCATACAAAATCCATATATAGATTTCCCTTCTCTCTCTCTCTCTCTCTCTCCCCCCCCCCCACCACTGCCCGTATCTTCCTCCTTGTAAATGGCCCACACAATTGCTCTCTTTGTGGTGGGGGAGGAAATGGCCGTCTCGGTATGGAATTCCGTGTGCGGAGGAATTTCGCTCTGCTGGGGTCAGACAGGTAGGGCTCATTAATGCATCTGGCCTTTTCAGGAAAGATTTAGACGGCCGGTATAATCCTAAGGAGCTGACGGAGACAGTTGTTAAGGGTGTCTGGGTGATGACGCCTCGGAGTGCCATTAATGCATGCCGAGATTATGCCACTGATAGGTGCCTCTTTGCAGTGCCCTTCAGAACCACTTCCAGAGGGACAGCGCCAAGGAGAAATGGAAGGGGATCGATGAAGGATATTACCAGTAGGCTGGTCCCAAGAATAAGTGGTCGTGCACACACACACCCCATCTTGTCCCTTCTTCCGAGACTTTGTCTTAAGGCTGGCTGTTCCATGCTAGCTTAGAAGAAAGCCCCACCGGTGGGACTTCTGTCTGAATAAGCGTGCATCGTCTTGCACGGCCGAATAACAAGAATTCCTAGGGTCCTCCACCTAGGATCCTGCCCTTTAACGGTTTCACTGATGTAGTGAATGAAGTTGGCATCCTTTTGGCTTCTCCAGGACTGTTGTCTATCAGAGTCCTGTAAGATACTTTATTGGTTTCTGTGTGAAAAGGCAATGGGGGAAAGAATAACACCGATGAATGCAAAATAGATCGGGAGATGTGATTGCGAAAAAGGTGGTGAAGCAAAAAAAGAAAAAAGAATTGGGGGTGGTTTAGGGGCACATTCAACCCCTCTGCCCCCCCCCAATTCCTCTGTAGGGAAGTTTTGGGTCAACCTTAATAATGCTTATATGATCAGGAAAGCAGGAAGTTGCCTTATATGGAGTCAGACCATTGGCTCATCTAGTTCAGGATTGTCTACACTGACTGGCAGTGGCTTCTCCAAGGTTTCAGGCATGAGTGTCTTCCAGTCCCACCTGGAGATGCTGCCAGGGATTGAACCTGGGACCTTCTGCCTGCAAACATGCAGATGCTCTTCCACAGAGCTCTGGTCCCATAATATCTTACAGCACTCTCACGCCGTCTCCCATCCAAATGCAAACCAAGGCAGACCCTGCCTAGCAAAGGGGGCAATTCATGCTTGCTACCACAAGACCAGCCCTCCTCCTCTTACGTAAGGCATTGTCTGATATCGGCAACCGTCTTGGACGTGTTGGTCCAAAAAACGATCCCAGAAATCTAGTAAGGGAATCAACGAACAGATGGGAAAGCAACCAGACCAGCAAACTTCCCATGTTTTTTAAAAAGCTGGTAGCAGAAATGGGAAGAGAACTTTGTGATGAATGGTAGTTTGCCTGTTGACCCCCACAGGGTAGAATCATCTGGAGGGCTACCTGTTCCACACACAAGGCCAGCGGGACAGGTGGAACGGAGGGATCTCAATGCATGGAGCAGATTGGGGTGCTGGGAAGAAGGACAAGATGTTTGTTAGGGGCAAGATGGTTCTAAATACCAGTTGCAGGGGAGCAACAGCAAGAGAGAGGATACACCCTCAACCTTTGCTTCTCATCGGCATCTGGTGGGCCATTGTGGGAACCAGGATGCTGAACTAGATAGGCCTGATCCAGCAGGGCTAGTCTTACGTTCACATGCCCGACTTTTGCTAGCTGTTTTCCTCTATCAGAGCAATATTCTATTTTCAAGAGTGTGCGCAAAGTTTCAACACCCGTGTAATAACTCTGTTATTATCTAGTAATTACTGTGGGATTCCTTGATTATTTATCTCTCGCAGAGTATACGGTAATTGTGTTTTGGCCATGGCATCTAAATTGTGCCATAATTACAGAAAAAATTATAGGTTGCTTTTTTTAAAAAAATAAAAAAATAAAAATACTTCCTACAAGTTAAGCTTTTAAATCACACAGGCCCCGTGTAAATACTTGAAAATTATCCAGTAATTACTTATTTACATTGTAATTAAAATAAGTAATTAGCATACATTTGCAGAGGATTTACATACTTAGTGGTGAAAATAGTTCCTTGGCAGATGCAAAGGAAAACTTGAGCTGTTCATAAACAAAATAAAGAGGAAGAGGAGTGCAGGGAAACAAACCCACACGTGGCCCAAAGAGTTTTTTGGAATGGGCAAGGAATGGGGTCACCGAGCAGTGTCCATGGTTATGTTTATCCTCACAACAACCCTGTGAGGGAGGCAAAGAAGTAACTGAACCCAGAGTCACCCAGTGAATATGTCAAATGTTGATATACCACTTTTCAACCAAAGTTTCTAAAGCAGTTTACAAAGATAAATAAATGAATACATAAAATGGCTCCCTGTCCCCAAGGGGCTTACAATCTAAAAAAGAAACATAAGATCAACACCAGCAACAGCCACTGGAGAGAAGCTGTGCTGGGGATGGATAGGGCCAAATAGGGTTAGGGTTAGGGTTAGGGTTAGGTTTTTAGGAGTGACGATATCTAGAGCTACCAATGAACGCGGAGATTTGGGAGGGGGGGAAAGACCACCTTCTTCAGTCAGTCCCCCCTGTTTTGCTGTGGTGGCTACCAGTACCTTTTGGCTGACGGCAGACATTTTATTTCCCAGAATTCCCCTCATACTATGCCGTCAGGTAGCATGGTTCTGAAGGAATTTTGGGGGCAAAATTGGCTGCTACCAGACAGCAAGAAGAGCTTTCCACCTTCCCCTCACTTCTCTTTCCTTCCAGAAACCACTTCATAATGACGGTCTCAAAGTCAGTGTTTTTTGCAACACTGGAAAATTAAAAAATAGCTGTCAGCGGTGGGTATTGAGAGCTTTGGGGACAACATGAGCAAAAAATCCTCCCCAATTTTACCGCCACAGTTCTGAAAATCTCCAAACTGTCTGCAAATAGGAACATAGGAACATGGGAAGCTGCCATATACTGAGTCAGACCCTTGGTCTGTCTAGCTCAGTATTGTCTTCACAGACTGGCAGCGGCTTCTCCAAGGTTGCCGGCAGGAGTCTCTCTCAGCCCTATCTTGGAGAAGCCAGGGAGGGAACTTGAAACCTTCTGCTCTTCCCAGAGCGGCTCCATCCCTTGAGGGGAAGATCTTACAGTGCTCACACTTCTAGTCTCCCAATCAAATTCAACCAGGGCAGACCCTGCTTAGCGAAGGGGACAAGTCATGCTTGCAACCACAAGACCAGTTCTCCTCTGATGCCTGGGGTGTCAATACGGATGGTGGGAGTTTGGTTGAACCCCAGGAGTTTCTATTTGTCTAGGCCAGTCCTGTTCTTGTGCGTGCGTGTGTTATTGTTTTATAATGATTTTTTTGCATTTGATTTTGAGCCACTTTGAGTTCCTCTGGCCTGGGACAATGGGGTACAACTAATAAGAACAAATCAACGCACCCACGGACCTGCAAAGGAAAAGCGAACTTGCAGGGAAAGAGAGAAGGATTGCTATTACCTTGCGTGAGATGATGCACCCATCCCTTGGTCTTTTATCACCACACACTGCTGAGCTGAACTTTTCCCTCTCCCTCTAACCTTATTAATGTGGGGAATGTTGCTTGTGTATGTGTGTGGAGAGAGAGAGAGAGAGAGAGAGAGGGCGGGGGGGGCTGTGATAGGATCTAACACTGGATAAAATCACAATTTGTCCTCCTTCCTGGGATAGATGTAAAAAGGCTGTAACTGTACAAACAAATAAATAGAAACTGGAGGGAGGGGGGAGATGATAAATGGCCGGGGGGGGAGTGAGGGGGGGGAGGAGGCATGGCTCTCACCCAGATGAGAGAGATGACGGTGTGTCTGTGAACAGAATGTGGAATGTATTTTGTTCAGGGTCTCTCCCCGACCGTCTCAAGGTCAGCTTTTCCAGATTGTGTTCCCCAGCTCTTCAAAGCAGTAGCACTTGGCCTAATTGGCTTGGGGAATTCTACCGAGCTCCAGAGAGGAGGAGGAGGAGGTCCAAAATGGGCCCCAGACTTATGTCTGGGTCCGGGTGTGTTTGATTCCCCAACGGTGTCATGGGAACCAGACACTGTCCGAACCTCCATCTGAACCTCTGCTTGGGCTGAAGTTCTGTAGGAGAGTATCTGTTTTGCATGCAGAAGGACCCTGGTCCCATCCCTGGCAGCATCTTCAGGTAGGACCAGGAAAGACCCCCGTCTGAAATCCTGGAAAGCTGCTGCCAGTCAGTGCAGACTAGAACTAGTGAGACCAAGGGTCAGACTCTGTAGAAGGCAGCCTCTTATGTCCCTTCCACCACATTTCATTGGTTTTATAAAACGACTTGCATTCTCCAATATTGTGCAAAAAGCTTATGACTCCTCTTCCTCCTCCTCCTCCTCCTCTTCCTGCTCCTTTTCCTCTTCCTGCTCCTTTCCCTTCCTCCTCTTCCTCCTCCTCCTTTTCCTCCTCCTCTTCTTCCTGCTCCTTTCCCTTCCAATTCCTCCTCCTCCTTTTCATCCTCCTCCTCTTCCTCTTCTTCCTCTTTCTCCCCTCCTGCTCTTCTTCTTTCTTCTCCTTTTCCTCCTCCTCCTCCCTTCCTCCTCCTCACCTTCTTCTTCTTTCTGCTCCTTTCCCTCTTCCGCCTCCTCTCCATTTTCCTCCTCCTCTTCCTCCTCCCCCTCTTCCTCCTCTTCCTCCTCCCCCTCCTGCTCCTCTTCCTCTTCCCCTCCTCCCCCCATCCAGAGCCACACTGTATTGTTTATACGGCTGCTCCGGAGGGTGAAAGATTTAACCGCGAAGTCTCTGCCAGCACCAAACGCGTGGGGCTGACCCCGGCCTCCCTGTCACGGCGCTGAGGCGGCGTGTAATGAGGGCCCTGGGAGGATATTGATATGACAGACCGAAAGGCCAAGGTGCGGGAAGGACAGCAATACTCACGTCTCACTCCATTTGTTTTCCCCACCAAATCCATCACGTTAATGGGTCACCTTTCTGTGGCAGCCGATGATTACCTGCTTACCCAAGGAGAGAGGCAGGTACACCGCAGGTTGATGGGGGTTGCGAGGAGACGGGGGCGAGGTTTGGGAGGAGACGGGCCGCCCGCGCGGTGTGTGGGGGGCTCTCTTTGTGTGTATGTGTGTATGCCAAGCTTGGGGAATTTATGGAGGGCCGGCTCCATTGTGTTTCTCGCTAGATCAAGGCGGCGGGAGCTTATTTGGGACAGACAGAATGACCACCACCGTTGGCTGTGACAAACGATCACTTGGGAAGGTGGAAGGTTGTAGGGAGGCCGGAAGAGGCCAATGCAAAGCACACTCCAGGAGTGGCAGGGGGTGGGGTGTGGTCAGCAGGACAGCCAAGAACACACGGGTGATGTGGGGCCCACGTAACAAGTCCCACGTGCAGCGTGGATGCTCCCCTGAGTTTTCAGGCATTGCTCCCAGCTCGGGATGTTCTCTTGCAGTCGGTTAGTTCAGTCCCCTCTCAAAAGTCAAGACAGATCTAAAAACATTGTCTTCTGGCCGGGTCTTAGGAAGATGGCTGATGTGTATTAGACCCACCTTCTAAATGTTGGTTCTAATACTGGGTTGAATGGATTTTAATCTGTGGCTTAACCACTACTCCCCCCCCCAACCCTTGAATTTTGTTCTTTTTAATATTTTGCTGGCTGGATGTCTGGTATTTGCCACTTTGTGAGCATGTGTGGTTGGAAACGTTGGAGCGGTCTAACAATGAAATAAAATTAAAAGGCTGCAGTTTCTTTGGAGTGAATTGGGCTTCTGAGAAGTGTTAGAAACATAGGAAGCTGCCATATACTGAGTCAGACCCTTGGTCCATCTAGCTCAGTATTGTCTACCCAGACTGGCAGCGGCTTCTCCAGGGTTGCAGGCAGGAGTCTTTCTCAGCCCTATCTTGGAGAGGCTGCCAGGGAGGGAACTTGGGAACCTAGATGCTCTTCCCAGAGTGGCCCCATCCCCTAAGGAGAATATCTTACAGTGCTCACGCAGGAAGTCTCCCATCCAAATGCAGACCAAGGAGGACCCTGCTTATCAGAGGGGGCAATTCATACTTGATACCACAAGGCCAGCTTTCCTCCCATGTGCTCTTTCCCAAGTGGTGTTTTCTTGGTTTTCTCTCTTTCATTACCTGTCTCCCCCTGCAGAAAAGTGTTATAAAAATCTCACCAATAAATTAATGAATATCAAACTGTTGTTTCCCAAATGTCTCTTGTCCAAAGCACTGTGTGTTTTCAAAATCAAGGTTATGTCGGGCTGATAAGAAAGCTGATAAGCCATCTTTCGGCACAAAGGCCCCTGAACAGCATCCGTATCTAAACAATCAAACAGCACCATGGACAGCATCCAGAGTAAATGAGTCATGGCTAAGTCTCACTGACATTCATGGAACTAAAATATGTCATGGCCAAGTTGTCTTGTTGATGTTCTTGGGGTTTTTTTTTTTTTTTTTTTTTTTTTTGCTTGTTTAAAAGGTTTCTATCCCATCATTCTTCCCAAAGGAATTCAAGGTGGATTACTGCAACAGTTGGAAAAAACACAATCAAACATAATTGCCTCTAAAATTATAAAAATACTGGATAAACGTCAATACTTAAAATGGGGCAGGCAAAGAGAAATGCGCATAGAGTTAGGGGAAGGTCTGTTAGAAATTTTTTTAAAGTCTTCATTCTTAACTAAACTAGGAAGTGATGAGCCTAAGATCAAGGGGCAAGAATTCCAGAGGGCTGGGGCCACCACTAAGAAGGCTTGCCTATGCATCACCAACTGACGTGCTTCAGAAGGTAGTGGGATGCTCAGGATAGCCTCTCTATGTTATCTCATGGACTGGGCAGAACTACATGTGAGTAGGGGGTAGTGATTGGGGTGGTCTTGGATTGAGATCCTTATTATGAAATTATGGCTGTTTGTGTCCCCAGTTTTGACATTACTATCTTGAGATCTTATGCTGGTCTGACCATAATAAAGGATTGATTGATTGATATCTTGAGATCCATGTTGCATCAATGACCTTTCTTAAGGCACTCAGTGGCTTCGATTTGCCCCTCCCTCTGGTGTCCCTTAGTGATGACATCATCACCTGGCTTCTTGTTTGCTCTGGCTAACATGCTGCTGGCCTCCCCTGGGTCCCAGCGCCCACCCTCCTCGTGAAGAATGCTTTGGAAACCATGTCCATGATTCCAGTTGTCCTTCTGAGGGGCTGCTGGGTTGAATTTTGGAAGCTCCCTTGTGGGCTCTTAATGCTGGGTGTGGTTGGATTTTTAAATAAATTAATAAACACGGTCTGGCCATAGGGAGGGCTAGGAGAATGACGAAAAATATGCAGGGGAGTGGAGTGGAAATTGTACACGTTTGGACCCTAAATGATACGGGTAAGTTTGCAGAAGCTTATGTAAATCATACAAAAAGTGACAAGTTTTCCTATTAAAAGATAATTGTAATCAGGTTGCCGGACGTGGCTTCTGCTGATGATGGGAGATAGACGGCTAGCGTGGAAAGATGGATTGTTTTAATTTGCACCAATTAAATTGAAGTTCATAGGATCATCTTCCTCAATCTTCATGAATACTTTATTTTCTGGCTGCTACGGAGCTATTAAAAAGAATGATTGAGCCCAACGCCGGGCATAGTGTGTTTTATGAAATATCACCTTTAAAGAATTTGAGTGTGCCATTTTCATAATGAGTTTTCTAGTACCTAATACCCTTCTATATGACTACATTTTCAATAGAGGGGATTGATCGGGAAAGCGCCCGAACACCAGGTAATGACGCATTTGGCTAGGATAAGATGGCGGAGTGTGGATCGTGTGATTGCTCGGGAAAGAAATGGCAGCTTTAAGCTGGAAGAGCAGGGTTCTCATTTTGACATTTGCCTCCTGGGTGGCCAGCAGGGGGAATCCTCCATTTCCTGAGTCTTTGTGGCCATCTCAAAAAATGGCCATCTACTGTCAACCGTTCATCTTGGACTCTCCACATCCTTCTGATGGCCATCCTCTCTCGGTTGGGCACGGCCGTGGCTGTCCAGCTGCGGTTGGACTACAGATCCCATCATCCTTGGTGATTGGGGTGTAGAGCTGGTCTTGTGGTGCATGAATTCCCCTTTGCTAAGCAGGATCCATCCTGGTTTGCATTTGGATGGGTGACTACTAGTGAGCGCTGCCTGCTCTAAGATATTCCCCTTAGAGGATGGGAGAGACCTTGTCTGAAACTTTGGAGAGCTGCTGCCAGTCAGTGCAGACAGTACTGAGCTAGATAAACCAAGGGCCTGACTCAGGAGACAGCAGCTCACTTTGTGGATGGAACCATAGCATCGTGGCAGAGCATCTGCTGAGCATGCAGAAGTCCCAGGTTCAATCCCTGCCAGCATCTCCAGGTAAGGCTGGGAAAGACTTCTGCCTCGAGCCATGGAGAGCTGCTGCCAGTCAGTGTCAACAATACTAGATGGACCAAGGGTCTGACTCATTATAGGGTGGCTTCTGATCTTCCTATGGGATCAAGGCTTGAAATCCTGTGAGCTGCCCACCAGTGTAGGCAATGCTGAGTTACTTTGATGAGCGTCTCTGCTCCACCAAGGCAGTGTCACATGGGGATTCTTGGAAATCCAGTAGATACAAATCCCAGGTTTGGAAAGTCCTCTTCCAGTATTATTGAATGGGAGAGATGAAATTGACCAGGTTTCTTTTCATCATGAAATTGACTAGATTCCCTGCTTCCTTTGTTCCTATGTTCCTTGACTGGCCACTGTGGCTGGGAATGATAGGAGCTATGTTCCAGCTGTTGTTCGATTACATCAACCTTTGGATCTGCCTGCTTCCAAAGGTTGCTGCCCACTTAACGAGGTCATTGGGGGGTGGAGGTGGGGGGGGCCTCTGTGCCAGGGAGGATCGGCTGTTATGCACACAGGGCAGGGCCTTCTCAGTTGTTGCCCCCAAATCCTGGAATGCTCTTCCAGTGGCCATCTGTTCCTCAGTCTCCATCGTAGTTTCTAGAGAGCGTGTGAAATCTTGTCCCCCCCACCCCATGATTGTTCCTATTGCAGCCGCTTTGTATCTTTTGTGATTGTATTGTGCTGGCTTTTTGATCTTCTAATCAGATCTGTATTCTTAGATTCTAGCTGATATTTTAATTGTGTAGTGTTTTTTATCGTCTGGCTTTAACTTTTGTGTGAACCGCCTCTAGATGGCGTTAATGAAAGGCGGTAGAGATATTTAACAATAAATACAATAAATACATAAATAATCCCCCATGATCCCTGGCTATCGGGGATTGTGGTTGGGCATGATGGGATTTGTAGTCCAACCACATCTGGAGTTCCTCACGGTGGTCGCCCTTTTCCTATTTCCTTGGGGCACGTGTCAACACATGACATCCTGGGTCTCATGGCCATGAACTCAGCACTCCAGGAGGACCACCCCCCTCCACCAGCTGGCCACTTGCACTATCACGAGCCCTTTAAATGATTTTCCCCTCCTTTACACAAGCACTCTGGAGCTACCCTTTTAATCCACCAACAATGTCTGGGGTAACCTTATGTTGGGGATGCTGTGATTGAATTTAAATGGTGGTTAAGGCAACTGTAGCTGGAATCCCTGGAGAAATGGATCTCTCTCTCTCTCTCTCTCTCTCTCTCTCTCTCTCTCTCTCTCTCTCTCTCTCTCTCTCTCTCTCTCTCCTAGGTCTCTAGATAGCTGCTGCCAGTCAGGGTAGTCAGTACTAGATGGACCAAAGGTTTCAGCAGGAGGCTGGTTCATATATTTGTCAGAAGCATCCAAAGTTCAGGTAGTGCCCTTGCTTTGCACAGAGAAGCTTCAATCCCTGGCTGCCTTCCCAGATAGTACTTGAAAGGCCCCATCTCTGAAACCCTGGAGATCCACTGCCAGTCAGAGTAGACAATTCTATAAGCTAAAGGAACCAAGGGTCTGATTTTTTAGAAGGCAGTGCCGTGTGTGAAGGAGGGCTGAACGCCCAGTGCATCTGCTTTGCATGCAAAAGACCCCAGATTCAACCCCTGAGGTCTCCAAGTAAGGTTAGGAAAGGCCCCAATACAGAAAACCTGGAGAGATGCTGCCAGTCAGAGTTGTCAATACTAAGTTAGATGGACCAGTGCTGGGCTCTGTAGTAGGCAGCTTCAGATGTTCACTGTAGAGTTTGTGGTTGAGCCCGAGCCGCTCATTTTGACAGTGTACCCAAACCGTTTCCAAAACGCTTGTTGAATCTGAGTGTGCCCTCTAATCTGTAGCGGAAAAATGGAACTGAGAAATAGCTGGAGCCTGGGTTTTTTCTTTTAAAAAAGAGCTGATCTTGCTCTCCGGGGTTGTGGTGGCATGGCGCCTCCGTTGCTTCGCATCTCCGAGCGACACAATGCCGTCTCTTCCGACATAGGTTTGAGCAGCAGCAATCATAATTAACCCTGCTAATTAATCAGGGCGTAACTTATTAATTGCTAGCATGCCAAAGCTCTTTCGGAGCAGGTGCTGCTGCCTTGCCTGCATGGGAACCTAATGGGATAATAAACCGGCTCGCAAGACGCCATGCAGGAGGGAGGCAGTGGCCCGGCGAAACCTCAACATCTGGGCGAGCCAGCAGCTGCTGCCTGGGCCCACGACCCATCCGGAGATAAAGAGCTTCTGTGCCTTGGCTGAGAAGGCACCGAATGCAGTGCTTTGTTGCTGCCTTTGTTTGCTGTCTCGGCTGAACACGGTTCTGCTTTTTGTCAGTCTAAAACCGCCGCAGAGTTTTGGGACTGAACGCTTGAGATGTTAGCCCCGCTAATGGAGTCAAGGGACTCCTTGCCAAGTGGGGATTCTCTCATCTGTTTATTTGTTGGATTCTTCTTCTTCTTCTTCTTCTTCTTCTTCTTCTTCTTCTTCTTCTTCTTCTTCTTCTTCTTCTTCTTCTTCTTCTTCTTCTTCTTCTTCTTCTTCTTCTCCTCCTCCTCCTCCTCCTCCTCCTCCTCCTCCTCCTCCTCCTCCTCCTCCTCCTCCTCCTCCATTATTTATTTGTTTGTTTGTTGAGGTTTTTATACCACCACACCCAGGTGGCTCTAGGCAGTTCAGAGGTATAGAAACAGAGAAACTTAAAATAAAGAACTCATTAAAAACAAATAAGATTAAAACCAGTTTAAAGATCATTTCGTTAACCACTAAAGAGCCCCTGGTGGCGCAGTGATAAAACTGCCGCCCTGTAACCAGAAGGTTACAAGTTCGATCCTGACCAGGGGCTCAAGGTTGACTCAGCCTTCCATCCTTCCGAGGTCGGTAAAATGAGTACCCAGAATGTTGGGGGGCAATATGCTAAATCATTGTAAACCGCTTAGAGAGCTCCGGCTATAGAGCGGTATATAAATGTAAGTGCTATTGCTAAGTGTAAGTGCTAAAGGCCAGGCTTAAAAGTCTATTGGCTTGTTTGATGGCAGCCCCAAACTGAGCCTTCTCAAGGGTTGCCTCCAGACTCTGGAAAGTGCTCCGAAATGAAATCACTTCTTGATCTCTGGCTGTTTTTAAGCGACTTGTGGAAATGCACCTATTTTATCAGACTTTTCCTTTATAATATTTTAAAGATTTATGGGTGGTTATTGTAATTTGTTTAGATGATCCAAGGTTTTAATGGGCGGTGTGGTTCATAAAGCGTTCTTTTAACTATCCAGGGCCCAAGTTGTTTAGGGCTTTATAGGTTATAACCAAAACCTACATATGATGTAGCCTGATCCTGAACAGCCTTTGCCACTGTCAGTCCAGCATTGGAAATTCACTTCCCACTTTAGAATGGATGCCAAGTTATGAAACTTGTACAGGAGTGGATTGGCAGGAGTCTGCCCCATGGATCTTGGAGACCCCAAGTCAGAGCAAGGTCTGGCCTGAGAAAGGGTACTTGACAAATCTGTTTGGGTGCTTAGTTGAGCTTAGACTTCAGTTGGAGCAACCTCTGCTTTGCAAGGGAGCTCTCCCAGGTCCTGAAGGACCCACGTTCTCCCTGCTTTCTGGATTTAGCTTCTTGGGATAATGAAGAATGAGGCTAATAGGACAAGCTGGGGATGGCTCATACAAGAAACGACAAGAGTAAAAGCTTTGTGGTGTTGTTAGAATGGGAGAAGACAGAAAGGAAAGTTTTGGAGGTTGGGGTACCTTGGCTTATGTAGTTGGAAAGCCAGAAGTAGAGATTTTGCATGTGCAGATTTTGTCTACCAATCTGAATTAGCCAACAACAATTTGGCTGTGTGCTGCTAGCTACAGAAAGCAAGCCCTTCCGCCCAGAAATGATAAGACAAAAGACCCTGACTGGAGAAATGGCTCATGTTTTCTGCCTCCGTCCCTTTAATATTTCACCATGCCTAAATTAGACTTCGGTCTCTCCCCCTTCCCCACCCTGATTGCATATGACCCCATATGATCTGTCTTGCCTGTATTCAGCTTAATTGTCCTAAAATTGGTGATAGATTAAAAGAAAATAATTAGCCCTAATTATCTTAATTGAATGGCTAATTCATTAATTAAGAGGCTTAATGTCTTTTTAGGGAGGGGAAACTCCCGCCTCCACCAAATAGTCTCCGGAAGGGAAGAATTTGGGGTTTGGAGCAGGAATAGCGGGTAGCTTGGAGAACCCATTGCATGGCACGGGTTTCAACTGCCTGAGCAGGTCCTTGTGATACGAGACTGTTGAGCCAGACTATAAATAGGCGTTTGCAATGAACATCAGGACAATTATTTTTTATCTGTTTGGTAGCTTTTGTTTTTGTATTTTGCACAGCCGCAGCCCATAACAAGAGAAGAGCTCTCTTTTTTTAGATCTCTCTCTCTCTCTCTCTCTCTCTCTCTCTCTCTCTCTCTCTCTCTCTCTCTCTCTCTCTCTCTCCCCCCCCCTCTCCAGAAGAGTAGCAGGTTTGCTAATTAGGAGGCTTTTGAATTAGATTATTTGCATGTCTGAACAGGGTTAGGTATTAGTGATCCCGTAGGACATGCTATAATAACCTCTTCAGTGGCTTTTAAGATCCCCAAGGAGGCAGAGAGCCTGGAGAAGGGAGGGCGGGAGGAAAGCCATCCCAAAGAAGGGAAAGCATGTAACGATTTCATCCAATTAGGTATGGATTAGTCGGCCTGGTGTCTTTGACTGTTCCTTTCTCTGTGAAAGGTGTTCTCTTCCAGGAGCACTTGACAAAATCATTGGGGAAATTATAATACAGCCCCTAAATGAAATCGCAATACCTTCGTTTCTCCTCCAAGAATAAACTACAAAATCAATACGGCGGTGGATAAAGTTGGGGAGGGGGAGAAGCATTAAGTTCCTTTTATTGTTTAGCTTCAAGCAAAACCTCGGCATTTATGAGATCACGCCACACTCTGAGATTGCTGTCAATGCAACAGAATAGTCAGAGGGCTGTTAGTCATTTGGGCATTTTGGACAAAAGATCAGGGCTGGGTCTAGTGGGGACTTGAGGATCAGAACTCGGAACCATGGGATCTATAAAACCAGAGCCTTGGGATCAAAGGATGGGGAGTTCCCATGGTCCATATGTCACCGCCTTTCTTCACTTTCTCAGGATTAAGGCTGTAGAAGCAAAGATCCTCACCTGTGAAATTTCTGCTTGCCACACAAGCAGAAATGCACAGGCACACAGCCATAAGCGAGGGGCAGCAATTTGAGATTTTTGTCGGTAGCAAGCATGAATTGTCCCCTTTGCTAAGCAGGGCCTGCCCTGGTTTGCATTTGAATGGGAGACATGTGTGGGCACTGCAAGATATGGGTCACTCTGGGAAGAGCACCTGCTTGCTTGCAGGCATAAGGTTCCAAATTCCCTCCCTGGCAACATCTCCAAGATAGGGCTGAGAGAGATTTCTGCCTGCACTCTTGGAGAAGCTGCTGCCAGCCTGTGAAGACAATGGTCTGACTCAGTATATGGCAGCTTCCTATGTTCCCAATATGAGTGGGGTGGGGGTCATTTATTGTAGACTCTCTTTTTAAAAGGAAATCTGGATAATCCTCTTGCACATCCCACTGCGAGCCTAGGATCCTCTCACATATACCTCTCTGTATTTAAGCAATTGTCTGAATCTTTTATGTGTGTGGGATAATAATGACATTTGGCAATGGGTGCACACACAGGGACTGTTATGGGCAGTTTTAGCGCCATAAAAGTGGTTTAAACAGCCGGGCACTTGACGATTTGGATCGTTGACTTTCCCCAAACGAGGGCTTTGTGACAAATGAGAGCAGTTCCAACCCTATTTTTACTTTTTATTTTTTGGTTTATTTCCCCCAGCACTTGAAAACTTGATTTAGTGATAGTCTCTTGAGGGCTGGATTGTAACTCACACCCAGCTTCCCTTGTAACTGTCCTGAATCAGTTGTGGGATTGGAATTGGTGTGTGTAGATATTTGTTTAAGTTTTATGAGGGAGGGGGGTTCAGCTGGAGAGAGGATTGCCAGTGGCTGGTAAGGTCCCAGAGAGATGCTGCCAGCCAGAGTTGACAATACTGAGGTGGATACAGCAAAAGCCAGATTCAGCATGTCAGCATCAAGCGGCTCCATCCCCTGAAGGGAATATCTTACAGGGCTCACACTTCTAGTCTCCCATTCATATGCAACCAGGGCAGACCCTGCTTAGCTAAGGGGGCAAGTCATGCTTGCTACCACCAGACCAGCTCTCCCCTCCTGTTTTCCTGGCTGTGTCATGCTGCTTCCCCCTGTCCAGATGGGGACTTTTTAGAAGGGCCCTTCTCTCCCCCCGGGATCTTGCAGAACTGCATTTCTATCGCTCTGAAGTTCTGCTGGCATCTCTTTGAGATGAGCGGCCAGCGAGGTCCAAAGGAGAGGCCTTATCAGTCACTCCGGCTGGGAAAGTCAGCCTGTGAATTATATCGGGAATGGAACCGTTGCGGGGAGAACAGAATTGTGGGCTGCTGGGTGACAATAAACGGTGTCCTCCATCACTCAGGCTCGGAGACCAGCTCTGGACTTTAACTACATTCTCTGCCTCTTATCTTTAAATCTCTCGCATGACCTGTGAAGAGAGATCTAGGTTACCCTCAAGGATATCTGTCGACAGGGAACTTGCACCAAGCGAGTTTATAACCGAGCTGTGTATCGCGCCGAGATTTACCTTCAAGCTTTTAACTTGGGATGCCTTATCTGATTTGGGAGATGTTAGATTCAGCACTGAGAAGGGCTGAGAGCTGTGTCGGCTGACAGACTGTATGGTTTTTTGTTTTGGTTTTTTTTAAAGCTGCTGTCATCTGCCATAGTTTTGCGGCTTTTTATGTGACGCCTTTTCTGGGAGCTGTTTTCCTTTCCTACCCAGACCCTTTAGGTTTAGCTTTGCAAAGGTATTTTATTCTCCGTTTGGAGATGTGTGTCCTGTTCAGAATATTGAACCGTGGAGCTATAGAAAGGGCTATTTGTGATGTGCCTTGTTGGTTACATTATTTATTTAGAAATTGCATTGATAGCTTTCTGATTTACTTGTGGCTTGTTGGAAGGGGAGGAGAGCTGGCTGTGATAGTGAGCATGAATGAACATGGGTTGTCCCCTTTTCTAAGCAGGGTCTGCCTTGGTTTGCATTTGGATGGGTGACCTCATGTGAGTGCTGTAAGGTATTCCTCTTAGGGGATGGGGCTGTAGCTCAGAGGTAGAGTATCTGTTTGCCCTCAGAATGCCCCAGGTCAGAACGCCCCAGGTTCAATCCTTGGCAGCATTTCCAGGCAGGGTTGGGAAAGACTCCTGCTTGAAAGGAGTTGCTGCCAGTCAGTGCAGGCAGTTCTGAACTAGATCAACCAATGGTCTGACTCAGCATGAAGCCGCTTCTGATGTTCCTGTCAAGAGTCCCCATGGCTGTTGGACACTTTCCTTTTTTCTGTGATGTTCCAACTGGAGTGGTAATTTCTTGTGTGTTAAGAAGTGCTTCCTTTTTGCCCATTCTAGAGCTACTGACTGAGTGGATGGCAACTTGGTATGGACCTTGACTTCCTTGGTATGGACCAGTATGTCCTTTTTGTCCATTCCGTAGCTTCTGGCTGAGCTGATGGTCACTTGTCATGGACTTTGATTTCCCTCTTGTTGTTGACCAATATGATGATGATGATTTTTCTGGGCATTCATTTGCTGCCAACTTCCCTGAACTTGTCTATTCCATAATTGGCACTGCATGTTGCAAGCTTGAAGTCTCAGTACCGTCATCGGTGGCCTCAGCCTGGCCTTCACACAAGGTATTAATAAGCGACTGGACACTGATCCTAGAACATAATAACATAATAAAACTAAGGGGCTCTCAGCTGTGAACAGAAATAAATCAATTCAATCTGAAGTGAAATATCCTTTAAAAAAAGTTTAATATAAGTGCAAAGCATTAATAAATTAATGGCGAAAAACGCAGCAGCAAGCATCACCGTTAAACGCCAGCCATTAAAAAGCATAATCTCTGTAAAATTTGTGATAAAATTACAATTTAATTTTATAAAGATAATTTATTAGCTAATACCTCATTGCACATGTTAATAGCTCATGCTTAAAAAATAATAATAATCTGCTTGATTGCTAGGCAACCATTAAACTGCCCCCCTCTCCCCCCTCCTTATGCCGGCATACAGTTTCGCTGACCATTCTCTATGTGGGATTTGGAAGGGAGGGGAGTAATTATCAAAGTCCTAAGCAGTGAGTTAATTTCCAATGAAAGGATAATTTTATTCCAATGATTCTACATTTAATTAACTAAAGCTACAAGTAATTTGAAATTATAAAGCAAAGCTTATTCATTTTTTTCTGGTCTCAGATAGAACAAAACTCTTTAGATGGAGCCCTCCATGTTGCAATGAGGTTGTCAAGATCCCAGCTCTGAAAAGTAGCAGGAATTCTGACTTCTAGAGGAGAACAGTTGGGCCAATCCCCAGTTCTGACACCAGGCAGGAGACCCCAGTAGCGAAGATCCCTGGTCCAAGCCCCCAAGGAACCAGCCTCTTCCTTGCCAGTACCTTGTGCTGTCCCAAGCTTGTACACCCATGTTAAGAACAGGCCATGGGTGGCATGATAGAGCTGAGGAGGAAAGCTAGACTCCATGACAGAGGGTTGCCCCTTTAAATCTCCCTGCTTTCCAGGCAGGGAGGTGGAGCCTAGAAGGGCTAGTCTGAGCCTGGAGATATTTAAGACCTCAGTCCACTTCTGGCCATTGTAGGAGCAAATTTTTCACTGGGAGCTCTCCATGGTCCTGAAGTCTGCCTCACCTTGCCTGGAAGGTGTAGGTTGAGCCTGGGGGCTTCATTCTCATTCTGGCTGTGGTGGAGAGCAAATTGGTCACTGGTTGCTATCCAGGGTGCTGAAACCTGCCTGGCTTGCTTGGTCTTGTGGGTTCCTGATTTCACGACAAGCTGGTGGTGTCGTGGTGTTCGGAAAAGGTATTTATGAGTCCATGTTGGTTAAGTCAGCATAGAAAAGGGCCATAGCTCAGTACCAGAGCCATTGCTCTGCATGGAGAAGATCTGAGGTTCCATCCCTAGCATCTCCAAGTAGCGTTTGAAAAAGACTCCTGCCTGAAACCCTGGAGAGTCACTATTAGTTTGAGTAGACAATCCATAGCTCAATGGACCCATGGTCTGAATAAGGCAACTTCATGTGCTTTGTGGCACAAAGGCACCATCTAGATGTACATCCAGACACCTGACACCCAAGGACCTATCCCTGTCACCTGGGCCCCATAAAGTCCCAACTTCAGAGTTTGCTCCTTAATCTGGGTTACACATCTCTGCTGGGAGGATACTGACTAAGTCCTTGCTTCCTTTCCTGGTTTGCAGCCTCAAATCTTGACCTGTTGGATGACACACTAGCTTCCAGCCCATTTGGACTGCACAGCTGCTTCTGGCTTATTGCTAAACCCACTTGGGCTGACAGTCTAGGAACTCTGAGCTCCAGAACCTGGCTACCTGGAGTGAACAGCTTTGGGCTTCCATTCAGTTTGTGTGCAGAGCCTTCTTCTCATCTTCCATGGCAACTCTGATTCTAAGGGCCACAGAATGATTAAAGTGGCTCAAGGGGTAACTAATCCCCATGTAAATGCTTTTCAATCTGAACCCAAAGTATGCTGGGAGGAAACATTGCCTCTCGTGTAAAATGGCAGGGGGAACTTCAGAAGACTTGAAGCCCGCACAAAGTGAGTGTCAAAACGCAGCCTCCTTTTGAAAAGGAATGCCTGTCTGAGCTATATTGAGGTTGTAGTTAAAGCCTGTAATTGGAAAATTATACGGAGATGGTTTTGGGTTTGGTTCTTCTCTCTCTCTCTCTCTCTTTTTGAAGTTGCCTCCATTCTGATTAGCAATTTGAGTATTTCTCCATTATGCAAATGGCAAAATTAGTTTCTGCAAGGGGAGAAAAGGGGGTAATGCCTGAAACAGGATGAGAGAGACTCTATGTGTGACATGCTCTTAATCCTTGTCATGAACGGAAGATCAAAAACAACCGCCATTTTAATAATTTCACTTTTTAGGTTCAAGGAGGATTGATTCGGAGGGAGGTCTTAGACCCCTGATTCTCAATGGGCTCTAGTCTAGGCCTGATTCTGCCAACATGGGTGGATAGGAGCCCTGTGCAGACTGAGCATGTAAAGGAGAAAGTGGGATCGTGGCCATGAGTGCTGCCCTGACCGATGTGCATTCATGGGACCATATCTAGATGTGAATGCAAACTCAGAATTGTCTGCACTGACAGGCAGCAGCTTCTTCAACATTTCAAGCAGAACTCTTGTGAACCGCCAAGAGATGAAAGTTTTGGGCGGTAATGAAATATAAATAAATAAATAAATAAATAAATAAATAAATAAATAAGCCAGCCATACCTAGAGATGCTGCTCGGGATGGAACCTGGGACCTTCTGCATGCAAAGCAGAGATTCTACCACTGAGTTATAGATGCTTCTATGAAGTAGGGATGTGTGAATTGATTCAAATTTGAATTGAACCACCCCTAAAAATGGTAACTTGATGTGAATTTGAATCGATTTGAATCAATTCGGCAACCATTTTGGTGCCTTTTCCAAACCATTCAGGCATGATGATTGGTTTAAAAAGTGCCAAAATAAGACCAAATATATTCAAAATTTGAATCAAATCAATTTGCATTTGAATTGAATCGACCCTGCTTTGAAACAATCCAATTTGAATTTGAATCGAATGGCAAAATTTGATTCGTGCCCATCCCTACTATGAAGCTGCTATGTACTGACTCAGAACACTGGTCCACCTAGTTCTCATGACCCGCAATAAGGTCATGATAATTGACTGGTTCCAATAATAATAATAATAATAATAATAAGTCCAATAATAGACTGGTTCCCATAATAATGCTCTCCTTTGCAAAGAGGGACGTCCACACACTCAGCTGCAAATCACAGAAGACCGTTTCATGTGTCAATCGGAAGTAAAAAACCGGGGGAGGCAAAGGCAATATCTTGAAGGAAGGCTTTCAGTTGGGGAGGGGGCCATAAAGCAGCAGTTGGGCATCTGCTCTGCATATAGAAGATCCGAGGTCCACTCCCTGGCGTCTTAAGATAGCACTGGGAAAGAGTTTTGCCTAAAACCCTGGAGAGCTACTCCCAGTCAGTATATGTGATGAGCTAGTTCACACAATTGTTATTTGGGTAGGACAAGCATCCTACCCACGTCCGGGAGCTGTTCACACTTCCAGTTCGTGACTATGTGCTGATCAATACTCCTTGCAGTTGCCCAGGCCCCTCTAGAACCCAGACCCTGATCAAGCGTACCTCTTTCACCTCCTTCTGCCCAAGACCATCCCCACAAACTCCGCTGCTGTTCCTCAGGTCTTCCCAAATGAACAGAACACTCTTCTGCTCTCCAATTCCCAGTTTTGAGGATTTTCTTCCACTCGATGTAGGCACCCAAATGTCAAGGAATGTGACTGTAGGCCGCTAAGTATGTGTGCACAGAACGGGAAAATGTAGAGAAGTATATTGTAGTAATGCTGCACCCATGGGTGCTAATGCTGTTCACATCCTATAAGAGAGTCCTCTCAGGGGATGGGGCCGCTCTGGGAAGAGTGCCTGTGTGCTTTCATGCAGAAGCTGCCAAGTTCCCTCCCAGGCAGCATCTCTAAGATAGGGCTGAGAGAGATTCCTGCCTGCAACCTCGAAGAATCTGCTGCCAGTCTGGGTAGACAATACTGAGCTAGATGGACCAAGGGTCTGACTCAGTATATGGCAGCTTCCGATGTCCCTATGTTACCATTGTGAAATTCTGTGTTTTCCTTTTTTAAAAAAAGTCCTCAAACACACACATGTGTGCACCATCGGAACGTTCAAAGAAGCAGAAAGAGAAACTGCTTTGGGCGTTTTCTGAAGGGATCTCTCAACTTCAAATAGAATTAGCATGGCATTGTTCTGCCTCTCCGCCCCCCCCCGGCTGCTATGAGAAAGTCACTTTTGTGTCAGAGATAGCAAATTATGTATGCTAATGAGGAACGGGAATTTCAGATCTCCCTTCCCCCCTCCCCTTAACAATAATTAAAAAGGTGTCCCTTTCCCTTCCAGAATGGGGCTGAGGAACTTGAAGCATCGGCGATGATTTCTGGTTAGCGATAATTACCGCTGATGGATTCCTGTGTCTAAGTGCCATTTTGGTTTCAGTTCTGCCCATTATGTTGTAATGGACTAGCTGGGAGTGAGACGCTGTTCTGGGGCCGTGATATGGAGAAACATCAGGCCAGATTGATGGCTCTGGAGCCCGGCAGACAGAGCACGAATCTGCCGGGCTACTGAAGCTGGTGGAAGTCTCTAGGATGTGGGTGGCCCTCTCTCGTTGAGCCTTATTGTGAGTCTTCATCGTACGCTTATTATTTAGATCAGGGCGGCTTAATTTCAGCTCTTGTTGGACTACAACTCCCATCACCCCCAGCGGTTGTTGGACTACAACTCCCATCATCCACAGAGACAGTGGTGAGAGGTTATGGGAACTGTAGTCCAACAACAGCTTGAGATGGAGCTGAAATTGTACCACCTCAATTTAGATGTTGATCCTGCTTCTCCGCTGCAGTTCTCAAAGGGGATTGAAAATACTGACAAATACTGATGGGTCATCTAGGAGAGACCATATTACTCCTGTGTTGAAAGAACGACACTGGCTGCCGATATGTTTCTGGGCAAGATACAAGGTGCTGGTTATTACCTATAAAGCCCTAAACAGCTTGGGCCCTGGCTATTTACGAGAACGTCTTCTTGGCCATGAGCCCCACCGCCTGCTAAGATCAACTGGAGAGGTTCATCTGTGGTTGCCACCAACCTGTCTGGTAGCTACTCAGGGACGGGCCTCCTCCGTTGCAGCCCCTGGTCTTTGGAATGTGCTCCCTGTTGAAATAAGAACCTCCCCATCTCTGGCAACTTTTTAAAAGGCACTGAAGACACATTTAATCACCCAGGCTTTTAATTCGATTTACAGTTTTAAAATATTCAATACTGGGCTTTAAATGTTGCTCATGTTTTAATTGTTAATTGCTTTGAAGATCTTAATGGCAAACTGGCCAGAGACGCACGTTTTGGGCGGTATAGAAATATTTCCCAATTGCACTGATTGGTTAGCCACATGCTCTGATGATGGATTGAGTGCATACAGGTGCAGCCAATGGCGGAGAAGGCTTGGGGAGGGACTTACGCATCTCCAAGCAACAGCCCATTCCTCCCTTATGGACGAAATCCGGCAGCATCCACGTTCGACGTACGCTTGACACATCTGGAGCCTCTGAGCTGTAACGAGCCACTGCCAGTCAGTGCAGACAATACTGAGCGAGGTGGACCAAGGGTCTGACTCAGTATAAGGCAGCTTCCTATGTTCGGGACATTCTGAGCCGAGCCGTTGCTTTCGGGGCAGTGCGTCGGCATGGGCCAGCCTACTTTCCCCCGTCCGTTTAGACTACGGCTTCCCGAACCTGCGGCAGCCCTTGATGGAAAGACCCACCAAGGCATCCATTTTTCTAAAAGATTGTTTGGTTAGCCCGCGACACGCCACCATGACCACCCGAAGGGTTCTCTTCCCGCGCTTCGGGCTGGCGTCTCACCCCGTTCTCGGCTCGGCTGGGCAGCTAGAATGACAGCGGTTTCATTCTTTCTAGGAATATGGCAACACTATTCCTGTTGCCGGTGGCTGTTTCGAAAAGGACTTTCCATTCCAGCTCCTCGGTTCAGCTGTCGGGAGGGGGGGACGCTTTGATCCCCTGGCCGCCTCTCCCCCCTGGCCGCCTCTCCCCCCTGGCCGCCTCTCCCCCCACCCCCCCCCGCCGAGCCGAGAACTTCGGCGGGGTCTAATGCGGTATTGTATATTTCTTCCCTAATGCTCTTTTGAACAAAATCATCTATTTCATCAACAGTATATCAGCAGTGACCAAAGACCATTAAATAATGCATCTCACTCAGGAGCAGTAGAGCAAGGAGAGAGCTCTGACCTGCTTTAAACCTTATTACTTTCTTACATTACGTCCCTTGCTGCAGTCTTTTTGTTTAAGTGATTCCAGTACAGCATTGCTTCCTGCTTTTAAAACGCGGCAGGCGGGTGATTTGGGGGGATCCCGGCTTCGGTGCATGCCACCTTCACACCCTCGGTGCGGATTCATCTTTGTTAACCTCCCTTCCCCGATAGGTCAAAAGCTGTAGCTCTTTGCACGCTCTGCCTGGGAGAAAGCCCATTGGAAACAGTGGGAGCTCTGAGTAAACACGCATAGGGCCGTACTGCCTAGCCTAGTATTGTCTGCTCAGACTGGCAGCAACTCTCTAGGGCTTCAGACAAGGGTGCCCCTGCTAACTGAGCAAAGAGGCACCTTTTAAAAGTGGTGATTCTCTTGTATTTGGCAGGGGGAGAGCAACGGGCCCTATCCATCCCCAGCACAGCATCCCTTCTAGATTTGTGGGGACAGGAATGGACCAGAGCAAGGAGAGCTGGTCTTGTGGTAACAAGGATGGATTGTCCCCTTCGCTAAGCAGGGTCCACCCTGGTTTGCATTTGAATGGGAGACTACATGTGTGAGCACTGTAAGATTTTCCCTTTTGGGGATGGGGCAGCTCCGGGAAGAACACCTGCCTGCTTGCATGCAGAAGCTTCCAAGTGCCCTCCCTGGCAGCATCTCCAAGACAGGGCTGATTCCTGCCTGCAACCTTGGAGAAGCCGCTGCCAGTCTGTGAAGACAATACTGAGCTAGATAGACCAAGGGTCTGACTCATTAGAAGGCAGCTTCCTGTGTTCCTATGTGCATTTTTAAGGACATCTTCCTATGTTCCAGATACAACTCTTCCTCTGCACTGATTGGTTTCTCACATGTTCCGATGGGTTGAGTGCCTACAGGAGCAGCCAATGGCGGGGAAGGCTCGGGGCGGGGCTTACGCATCTCCTAGCAACAGCCTGTTCCTCCCTTATGGATGGAATCCGGCAGCATCCAAGTTCGAGGTGTGCGTGACACATCTGGCGCCTCTGAGCTGTTAAGGGCCCCACTTTCCCCGCTCGAGCCTGTGGGGAGAAAACCAGGCAGAGGCTCACAATTACATTTCTTCACTAGTCTAATGAGGTGAGAGACAGAGAAGAGAGAGTTCCCCCGGCTAATTTTCCAGCGGGCAACCGCGGCATCGCCTCTGTGCTGCCGGAGGGGGAAATCATTCTTCTCGATTAGCAGCAACAGCTTGGAGGCATTGCACAGAAGATTTCTGTAGGATCCGGGCGGGAGAGAGGCAGCACAGAGCTGCAGAGTCGTGACACGCTCCTTCGCGTGGGAGGAGAACTGGGCTTGTGCTAGCAAGCATGCCTTGTCCCCTTAGCTAAGCAGGGCCCACCCTGGTTTGCATTTGAATGGGAGACTACATGTATGCACTGTAGGTCTTCCCCTGATGGGATGGGGCCACTCTAGGGAGGGCATCTGCCTGCTTGCATGCAGACGGCTCCAAGTTCCCTCCCTGGCAGCATCTCCAAGACAGGGCTGAGAGAGGCTCCTGCCTGCCGCCTTGGAGAAGCCGCTGCCAGCCTGGGAAGACAATCCTGAGCTAGATAGACCACGGGTCTGACTCAGTAAAAGGCAGCTTCTGATGTGAGGAGAGCTGGTCTTGTGGTAGCAAGCATGACTTGTCCACTTAGCTAAGCAGGGTCCGCGCGGGTTGCCCATCAATGGGAGACCCGCTCTTGTTTGCCTCCTTGGAGCAGGTGCATGTCTTTTTAGCTTGGGCGGAGGCGGAATTTCCCCTCTGCTAATACTTGTCCACCATGGCTCATGCAAAAACGTCCAGGTCTGGTGTCAGCTATCAAATGTGAATTTTTGTTGGTTGAAGCGGGGGGAAATTGACAGGAAGCATACCAGCCAACACGAAATCGATACGAGGGGATTTCCCTGGAGGAAGGGGAGGGAAAGCTGACATGTTTTCTCATCAAACAGGCTGACATCCTTCCAGAAAGCCGAGAGCGAGAGACCCCACGTTGGGCAGGCCTCGCCCGGCTTAATCCGTTCTCCGCCGGGGTTAGCCGGCGCTCGGGGCCCGACCCGTGGAACCGGGGCATGCGTCGCCTTGGCGTGCCTGGCCTTCCCTCCTCCCGGCCGCTGATGTATGGGAGCTTTCTTAGTTACTGTGGCTCTTTGGTAAATTCATTTGGAGTCCTCCAGGGTTTTAAATCTCTCATTTGGCCAACAACAAGCTCTGAAAAGATTGCAGTTCATTTCGACCTGCAGTGGATGGAAGGGCTCATTTGCTCGCTCCAGGCAACTCAATCAGGCTGCCCGGCAATGAGTGAGTGACTTGTTCAGACTGCTAGTCAATATGTGTCTGCTCTGATAGAATGCCAGCATCTGTTGGCTGCTTCTGTCTCCCCCAGCTCAGCCTTTTTTTCAGCCGGCCTGATCAATGTTATTAAAAACACCTAGGAGTTGCTTAACCGCGCGGCCATTTGAGGCTTTCTTTCGGGCTTGATGTTGAGATTTCTCTCTCTCTCTCTCTCTTCGTGCGTCTCTTGTGGGCCTGTTGCTGAGTTCCGTCCTGTCTTGATGCATGCGGTTATTAAGTTTCCATTTGGGCCCTTTCTTGATGTGGAGATGTTGCTTTCTCCTTCGGCTGGGTTCCTTCTTTTCTTTGGCTTTGCGTGCGCCGGGAACGAAATCCGTCCACTTTTGACTCTGTCTTTCTTGATCATGTTGTTGGCTTTTTCTTGGAGAGTGGCTTTCTCTTTCTGGGAGTTTTTCTCTCTGCAGATAGGGCAGTTGTTCTCACGGCCCTAAACAGGGCAGCTTTGCATCCACCCACGATAAAACGCCGAGGTTGGGATGTGGGTTGGCCATGCCCGTCCGACCCACCTCCTCCCACGCGATCACTCCCCCTCTTCCTACTTTGATCTTGGAAGCACACCACGGCTAATCGGGAGTGCTCATGCTTCCCTTACCCTGGCTGTTTAGGTTCGTGAGGACAGCCCTATGGAGTTTCTTGCTTTGAACATGCAAAGCTGCTTCATACCGAAACTTCATACCGTGATCATCCTAGGAAATGTTACTATGGGGGAGGTTGATTCAGCCAGCCCCATAATGCCCCCGAGGAAAAGAAAAACCCCTAATCACATCTTCAATGTGCTTATAAAAAAAAAACCCCATCCTTCACGACTACAAGGGATCAGAACTGTGGAACCAGAATCCAACCCATTCGTTAACTCTCATAAATTTCTCCACCTGTACTTTGAAAGCCTTGACTGTTCCGTGGAGACTGTTCAGGAATTCCACACCTGTATCAGATTTGCAACTAGCATGAATTAATGGCCAATTTGTAGCGATTAGCCGTCCTCCTCTGCATCCACTTGAACATGAAATGGCTTTCTTTGGGGATCGCTGTCCTTGATCATCTTTGGAAAGGCAAAGCAGTGCCGTCTAAATCTGGGCGGTTCCATCTTTAAAAAGATTTCTCCCGGCTTTGAAGTTTGTTCCACAGATCCAGAGTAGAGGCTGAGAAATGACCTCCCAGGAGAGAGAGAGAGGGAGGGAGGGAGGAGAGAGCAGAAGAGGGTTAAAAAAAGTGTAATTATGTTATTGAAGAACTATTCCGTTCAGTATTATTTAGGGTTATTTTTATTATGATGTTGGGATGAGTTTCTTAAAGAAGAAAACTCCTGGTTTTTATTGCACACCGTGCTAGACAGAATCCTTGGGTGATTTTGATAGCCTATTTGAACAAGAAGGATGCTTTACGAGCTCCTATAAAAGCTGATGACCCCTCTCACATTTGTATTTAATGAAATCAGGAGGAGCTTTGCTTATGTTTTCAATAACCTTCAGCACTGGCTTCCTCAACCTAAGTCGGGCATGAGCTGAAATCGGTACCAGGCTCCCAGATTCTCAGCTGCAGAACATCCCAGAATGTTTGTCCCAAAGATGTTTTCAGCTTTGAGGATATGACAGGTTGGGCTGGAATTCTCTGCCAGAAGTCCCCAAATCTTAGGAAGTTGCCGAAGATATGTAAGCCTTGGGTTGTTCCCCATGATCTGCGATCCTCTTGTGATCTTCCTTCCACTCACATGTTATTCTTGCATGATCCATACATTTAATGGCTTGATTTAATTGAAATTTAACCAAGCCATAATTTTAACTGCTTTATTTTTGCTTATTTATTATAAACGGTTGTACACCACCTGGAGATTCCTGTTGGGTGGTTCACAAATATGACAAATGAATAAATCAAATAAATTAAATACTCTCCGCTTTTTAGGGGACTGGTCTCTGTGTTGGTAATTAACATGAGCACACACAGGAACATAGGAAGTTCCTTATGCCGAGTTTGATCGTCAGTCCATCTAGCTCAGTAGCTATTTTGTCTTGGAGTGGACTTGTCTGTTTTGATCTCCAAGGTTCCAGGAAGGACTGTTTCTCAGCCCTACTTGGAGATGCCGCCAGAGATTGAACCTGCGACCTTCTGCATGCAAGCATGCAGATGCTTTTCCACTGAGCTATGCCCCTATTCCCTAAGGGGGAATGTTATAGTGCTCATGCATGGTTTCCCATCCAAATGCAAACCAAGGTGGGCCTTGCTTAGCGAAGGAGACCATTCATGCTTGCTGTCACAAGACCAGCTCTCTTCCCATGCCTGAGGATGTGGCTGTGTCTTTAAGATGTGTTCTATCCACAACTTTCTAGAAAGTGGATTATGGGCCAGGCAGGAGACTTTCTGTGGCCAGATAGTAATTCTCAATAGTAATGGAGAACCTACCATGATGGGTCTCCAGACCTATATCTGCCTATATTTCAGTTTCACAGAAATTAGTCAATGCTTGACTAACAACTGGTGCCCTACTTAAACTTTGCCCAGGTTCTGTGGGACACATCCCCATGGCCCCCCTGTCCTTGTGTCCCCCTGTGGAACACGCCCCCCCCCATCCATCTTTGATGGATCCCTGTCACTCATGAGCATCAAGGCTTGGCTAAGGTGAAAGCACTAAAAAGTGAAGGTGAGACCAATTCCAGGCTCTGTGTGATGTGAATAAGAATGAAGAGAGGGGTGTCTCCTGTTTATCGCTCTTCCACTGGATGTGTGATCTGCCGGAGCTCGGAGTTTATGGTGAAATGGAAATCTGGCAGGGTTTATGAGAACGTTTCCTAGCCTTCTTGACCATCATTTGCATTCTTGGCTGGAAGGAGGCTTTCGCAGAAGCAGATGCCATATTAATGCACCCGAAAACCCGGGCGAGAACATCCTTGTGGCAAAATGATTCAGAGCAGTGTTTCAACGAGCCGCGCTTTAATAGGCGAGAGGTCTGATGTTTACGATCATTGGAATGGAAGGGGTCACCCTCTTAATGTTCTAATACTGTGTTTTAAACAACATTCACACTTTAACATATTGAAAAATCTCATCTCTGGCTGCCAACCGAGATGACAACACAATTCAAATCCATCAGCGGGGCAGTATATTCAGATATTTTACGCATAAATCAACCTCAGCGATCCGTCCCCCCCCCTTCTCATTTCAAGCCTTTTTCTTCCCAAGGAAGCACACACTTGAACCCGTGCCATGGAGGGACCCCTCCTCCGCCCTTCTTTTTAAACTTGTCTATTTGAAGGGGGGGGATTTCAGTGGAATATCCCACCTGAATAATTCAGAGGTGTCAAACAGAGGGAACAGAAATAGGGGTGTCAGTTCATTCGTCACCAAGATCTGATGCTTTACGACCTCTCCAGAGCGGTGGGAAACAGATGTTGGAGCACGGCACAAACTTTGCAAATTGCTTTGCATGTGCAGGGCGAGAGGAAATCGTGCATCACCAGGAAATGTCACTTAGCTCCTTGGTGCTAAGTGACACTTGGAACTGGGGCAAGTTGTGAGTGTGTTGCGGGTGGGGGGTAGAGTTTCAAGGAACTCTTTGGAATGGCTGCTGGGAGAGGAAAACACACTCACCTGGGCTTCCATTTGGGGCAGGATTCTTTGGGCAGTTGGAGTTGGGGATGGGGCTGTAGCTCAGTGATGGAGCATCTGCTTGCATGCAGAAAGTCTCAGGTTCAATCCCTGGCAGCATCTCCAGGTAGGTCTGAGAAAGACTCTCAGTGCAGACCAGAGGTTCCCAACCTCTGGTCCTCCAGATGTTGCTGAACCACAACTCCCATTATCCACAGCTACCATTTATTGTACCACAGGTTGAGAACCCTTGGAGCCCACAGTACTGATCTAGATGGACCAAAGGTCTGATTCAGAATAGGGCAGCTGCATATATTTATCCAGAGTATCCAATCCCTAGGTCCCAGGGAAGATGCTAGGGATTTAACTGAACCCTGGAGAGCTGCTAAGCTCTCTGGGGAGGGCGTTCCAAAGCTGAGGGGCCACAACCGAAAAGGCCCTGTCTCTAGTCCCTGCCAACCGGATCTCTGTTAGTGGCGGGGCCATGAGCCGGGCCTGAGATGATGAGTGGAAGGCCCTGGAAGGTTCAAGTACCCCAAGCCATGTAGAGCTTTAAAGCTCAAGACCAGCACCTTGAATCTAGCCCGGAAGCGGACTGGTAATCAATGAAGATGAGATATCTATCATCTATGTAGAAACAATGGACTGGGTCCAAAGGTGTCCACGTGCCCACTCACGGTAGAGCTGCTTTCAACTTTGCATGAGAAAAGTGAAAACGAATCCGATACTCTTTCACTTCCGCAAGCAGAATCGTGAATGATTCGCGGGGTGAGTTCTGGAGCCAGCTCTTGCACAAGGATTTGAGGAGCAGCACTAGCAGCTATCTGCTTTCCACTCACTGTTCTTGGATCCAGCCCGTGGAGACTAGACTTCTTTGTGTTCATCTCAAGAGCAGCTCCCAAAGTAGGAAATTGTAAAGCTGCTTGGGGGGGAAAAGATCATCTAAATAGCCAACCAATCAATGAAGACAAAGTAGGAAATTGTAAAGCTGCTTGAAAAAATAATAATAATCCAAATAACCAACCAATCAATGCAGACAAAGAAAAACCCCAAATGAAGATATGAAGAAAAAGAACAGCCAATGTTGAGGTTAGAGCATTGGACTGGAATTGAGGAGCCTCCGGTTCAAATCCCTGTTCAGCCAGAAAACTCACTGGTTGACTTGGGGCGAGTCACTTCTCTCTCAGCCTAACCTACCTCACAGGGTTGTTGTGAGAAGAAATATAACCACGTACGCCAGTGTCCCCTCTATTTGTTTTCATCTGTGTGCGGAATGAGTTTCGTTCTGGGCGGATGTGTCAAGGCAGTGTGTGCGGACGTGCATTCAGAATGGGGTCTGAGCGAGATCTAAAATTAACTGAGTGGACATCAAAAAACCTGTGAGAGCATGCACATGCGCTTGCCTTAGGAGGAACACTTAGGAGGAAAGCCAGCATAGTGTAGTGGTTAGAATGTTGGACTAGGATTGAGAAAGACACGAGTTCGAATCCCCATTCAAGCATCAAACTCACTGGGTGACTCTGGGTCAGTCATGTATCTCTCAGCCTAACCTACCTCACAGGGTTGTTGTGAGGATAAAAATAGGCATGTACATCGCTCTGAGCTCCTCAGAGCAAGAGCGGGATATAAGTGCAAAAAATAAAATAAATAAAATAAACACTGATGTACATCTCCCAACTGGACTGTACCACATGATGATTCTGAATGGAGAGATTGCCTCGGAACATGGCTGCTCCTTTTAATTTTAATTTCAGTTTTTGCCATTTGTTTCTCCAGTAAAAGATAGACAGACTGGATTGCCAACACAAGCACAGTGAAAATATCCATCCCTCGAGTCTTAAAGGTTATAACAGCAGCTGTTTTCCTCACGAGTCTCCATTGTTTAAAAAAATGACACGCGGGGAGATAAATTTGCCGATCTGGCAGCTTGTTGTCGGTGAAATAATGCCGTAATCTTGGAATCTCTGTCCTTTCCCTCAGAAAACCACCCAACACAATTGTGGTGCCTTTTACAATGGCCACGGTGATTGTTGTTTGTCCTCTGTGTGTTTGTATCCATTTCTGTCCCGTCCACGTTCCATTTCTTCTCCTTTCCTTTCCTTTCCTCTTTTTTTTTTTGGCTTTATGGTTCTTGCCATTTGGCAACATTAAATTTTATTCGCCATATGCCACTTCTGCTCCGAGGAAGATAAAATCTCGGCATGGGGGAGGGTTGGTTGTGGCAGGTTTGCTTCTGTCCCTACAAGCTTCCGCACAACTCCCCTCCATTTAACGAGGCTCTGTCAATAGATCATTAGCCATTTATTTTAGACTCCCTGGGGGAGCAGAGAGTGCCAAAAAAGTCACCCCCCAAACAGGCACCTGGACTCACCTGTCCTTGCTGCTACAGCCCCAGGTGGGGATATTCTTCCCAGCCATGGCGTTAGCCACCCCCTCTTAGAAACCCCCTCTCCGCAATGCTACCTCAACACAGAACATCATGGCGAGGGGATTTCTGGGTTAAAAATAACCCTTCGGGGGGCAGTTCCATTCATAAGGAGGGGCTGTGACTCAGTTCTTGACATACAAATACGGAATGCTGCGAATATTTATATACCGCTTTTCAACCAAAGTTCCCAAAGGGGTTTACATCGGTATCAGTCAATCAATCAAATGGCTCCCTGTCCTCAAAGGGCTCACAATCTAAAAAAGAAACACAAGAGAGACACCAGCAGCAGCCACTGGAGGGATGCTGTGCTGGGGGTGGATAGGGTCAGTTGCTCTCCACCTGCTAAAGAAAGAGAATCGCCATGTTAAAAAGGTGCCTCATTGCCCAGTTAGCAGGGGAAGTTAGCACATGCAGAAGGTCTGAGGTTTCATCTTTGGCATCTTTTATTATTGTTGTTGTTTACACAGTCGGACAGGTGTTATTGACTGGTTTGTTTTTATCCAGACCTTGAGTCCTTCCCAAGGACCTGGGATGGCTGAATTTTGTTATCAATATCGTTCTTGTTGTTATTATAGATATCGCCGCAGAATATAGGCTGTTCTCAGTAAAGTTGCTTTTTGTAATTGGCTGATGGTGATTTCTGCGGCCCCTGTGGTGTTGAGGTGCTCTTCAAGGTCTTTTGGAATTGCACCTAGGGCGCCAATCACTACTGGGATGATGATGATGATGATGATGATGATGATGATGATGTATTCGATTTCCATACTGCCCTTCTAAAAATAGCTCAGAGTGGTTTACACAGAGAAATAATAAATAAATAAGAGGGCTCCCTGTCCCCAAAGGGCTCACAATCTAAAAAGAAATACAAGATAGACACCAACAACAGTCACTGGAAGTAAAATATTATTCTTATTACATTTATATCCTGCTCTTCCTCCGAGGAGCACAGAGGAAGACAACCCTGTGAGGTAGGTTAGGCTGAGAGAGAGATGGCTGGCCCAGAGCCACCCAGTGAGCTTCATGGTTGAATGGGGATTCAAACTCAGGTCTTCCTGGTCCTAGTCCAACACTCTAACCATTAGGCTATGCTGGCTGTCTAGCTAAGGCTAGGGAAAACCCCTTTCTGTAACCCTGGAAAGATACTGCCAATCAGTAGGAGGTACTTCAGTAAGAGGTACTCCATATGTCCATTTGTTAGGAGAGGCTGTGGATCAGTGACAGAGCTCCTGCTTTGCATGAAGAAGGTCCCAGGTTCAATCCCTGGCAGCATCTCCAGGTAGAACTGAGACAGACTCCTGTCTGAAACCCGGGAGAGACGCTGCCAGTTCGTGCAGACAACCGTGAGTGGAATGGAGCAATCGCCTGACTCAGCAGACGGCAGCTTCCTAGGTTTGTCTCGCCGGCTGTTGCCAAGCCGCCTTCTGTTTGTGTGCGAAAGCACTGTGTTGTGATATCCATGTCTCCGCTGGTCAGACAAGTATCTTCCCTCTGTCCCTGGCCGCCTTTATTTCTCACACCTCGCTGAGCAAGCACTGCAGCCGGGTGACCTCCGACCTAGTTGTCAAGGTGATGGGTGCTCTTCTCCTAAAGTAGTTATTTCACACACATGGGCTTGTGTGTGTGTGTGTGTGTGCGTGTGTGTGTATCTGGCTTTTCAAATTGAAATATAGGAGAGCAACCAATTATTGCCATAATGCTTTGTGTGCAGCGCAGCCATCGAAAATGAGACTTAATGAGAAATGGGGGAGGCTGCGAGTGGAACTACAGGATGGTACTCTGGCATGGCGTCTTTTCCGAGCAAATAACTGCCTCTCGTTGTCCCTTGCTAATTTTTCTGGGCATCCAGTTCTCATGACTACTGCCATGCCACGGCTTTTGAGGGGTTTCCAAAGGGGGATCCATGGAGGAGATTCACCAACATGTCTTAGCCATGAGCACTAAATTTGCCTCCATCTTCAGAGGGGTTATGATTCAGAATGCCAGAGAACAGTGGGGAAAGGATGACTATCTTCTTCACACCGTGGTTCTGGGCCTCCCAGAATAATTGGCTGTCTCCGGTTGGAAACAGGATGCTGGGCTAGATGGAACTTTAGGCTGGCCTAGCAGAGCATTTCATATGCCACAACCACTATTAATTATGTCCACCAAACAACAACAACAACAAAATATTTATATACCACTTTTCAACAGAAATTTCCAAAGTGGTTTATATAGGGAAATAAATAAATGCTCCAATCCTCATATTCCTCATCCACAGAGGCCCTGTTTTCTGTTGAAGAGGAGCGTTATTGTCTCCAAACATATGTTTGGATTAGGTGATCTGTCAAGTCCTTTCTGATGGCACAACCCTACACCTCAGCAACCACCAATATCCCTGAACCCTGAAACATAGGGATGGGTTGGATGAAACATTTCTGATCTGTAAATGCTCTGGGATGCCAGCATCTAGTCAGGTGTGCTCCTGCAGAGGAGTTCTGATCAGAAATTCAGTATCAGGAACATCGGAATGGAACAAAGAGGCTGCATCTCCAAAAAAGCAAAGGCCACATCCAATGAAGAGGGGCCTTTCTATGGATGTGGAAGGTCCCATGTTCAAACCTTAACAGCATCTCCAGAAAGGGCTAGAAAGGACCTTTGACTGCTACTCTGGAGAGCTGCTGCCAGTCAGTGTGGACAATCCTGAGCTAGGTGGACCAATAGACTCAGGAGAAGGCAGCTTCATATGTGAAGGAAGAGCCTGTAGCAGGGCTGCACAATTTTGGCCGTCAAGATGTTGTTGGACTACAACTCCCATCATGCCCAATCACAATGGCCCATAGTTAGTGATGATGGGAGCTGTGGTCCAGCAACCCCTGGAGGGCTGGCCTGCAGCACTGGCATATAGCTTAGTAGCAGAGGTCCTGCTAAGCATGTAGAAGGTTCTCAATTCAATCTCTGGAAGCATCTTCAGGTCAGGCTAGGAAAGACTTCTGCCTAACACCTGGAGAGCAGTTACAAATCAGGGTAGACAGTACTGAGCTATTTGAGCCAATAGTTTGACTCAACAGAGGGCAGGTTCATATACCTGGTGTGTGGATTTGTAGGGAAAAATAAATTTACTACTGAAGATATTTTCCCCAACAAATGACCACTGAAATATCTCAGGGAAGAGAATATTCAGTGATGGGTGTCTGGTTCCCCTTCCCTAATCTTTGAGGCTTTTAAAAGGGCTGTGGTCTATTTAGACTTCCCCATGCAATTGATCAAAGACAAAATGCTTCCATTGGATTGCAACATGTAAAAGAGGCCACATCCTGAACCATGGATTTCGGACAAAAATTGGAATCTGACTGAAAGAATCCAAGACAGAATTTCAGACAAAAATGGGATTCTGCCCAAATTCTGAACGAGAATAACCCAAGACAGAATTTTGGACAAAATTGGGATTCTGCCCGAATTCTGCTTTCGAAGAATCCAAGACAGAATTTTAGACAAAAATGGGATTTTGCCCAAATTCTGAGTTAGAATAACCCAAGACAGAATTTTGGACAAAAATTGGATTCTGCCTGAATTGTGAACTAGAATAACCTAAGATAGAATTTTGGACAAATATGGGATTCTGCCTGAATTCTGCTTTGGAGGAATCCAAGATAGAATTTTGAACAAAAATGGGATTCTCTTCAAACTCTGAACTAGAATAATCCAAGACAGAATTTCAGACAAATATGGGATTCTCCTCGAATTCTGCTCTGGAAGAATCCAAGACAGAATTTCGGACGAAAATGGAATTCTGCCCGAATTTTGCTCTGGAAGAATCAGAATCTGGTAAAACTGGATTCCTAAGCACTTCTCCTTCTCCTTCTCCTTTTTAAAGCTACACGAGTTTTTGTGTCTTTTTGTCATGCATGGTAATTCGGTAGCGAAAGCTGGGTTAACAGCATCTCAGCTCTCCGGAACGACGCTCCAGTGTTTACGGCCGAAACACCTGTAATTTGTTTATCTTGTTTTGTTGCGAATAAAAGCGGTGGCCTTTAACTCCCAGCCAGCGTTGTGGTTTGGTTTAATGTCTGGGTAACAGAGGGAGGGGTGCGGGGGGCACGGCAGTGTTAATGTGCAAACAGCTCGTTTACACCTCCCGCATGTTTTATGACATCAAAAGAGCATGGAGAGAATGCTTGGGATAATGTTAATTAGGGGGCTCAGAAATAAACGGTTTGCTTCCTCATTAATTGTTATCACTTTGTTGTGCTCATTAGGAAGTGATTCTGTACTGAGGGGCTGCCAAAGGTGGTGGGATTTAGAGGATGCAGCCCCCTCTGCAATATTGGGAGGCTGGCGTTGGTCTGTTGTGACCTTATAGGAACATAGGAAGCTGCCTTAAACTGAGTCAGACCCTTGGTCCATCTAGCTCAGTATTGTCTACACTGACTGGTAGCAGCTCTTCAAGGTTTCAGGCAGGAGACTTTCTCAGCCCTACCTGGAGATGCCAGGAATTGTACCTGGGATCTTCTGTATGCCGGTAAGATGCAGTATCATTGAGTTATGTCCCTAACGGGAATATCATCTAGTCACCTATCCAAATACAAACCAAAGCAAACCCTGCTTAGCCAAGGGGCCAATTCATGCTTCTCAATTCAGGCAGACCTCAGCTGAGACATCTCTCCCACTTTAACCACCTCCCTCACACAAGAGAAACGGCCCATCCCAACTGCCACAGAAGGGGAGAGAGAGTTGGGTCACCACTGCCTATGCTAGGGAAGCCTGTGGTGACCTTTGGATTGAAGGGGGTAAGGAAGCAGACTTAGTCTAGATGTTGGGAGGAATTTCCCAACTGTAAGAGCAGTTTGACAGTGGAACTGCCTGCCTCATGCAGTGGTGGGCTCTTTTTTTCTTGGAGTAAGTAAGTAAGTACGTAAATTTTATTTACGGTCATTGACCAACAATAACTGGAGGTATTTTTAGTAGAGTCTGGATGGCTTCCTGTCAGGGATGATATAGCGGTTTCCTGACCTTAACAGAGGTTGATCTAGAAGGCCTCTAAGGTTCCTTCCAACTCCAACATCGTATGAAAAAGTGAGCTCTGACTGGAAATAATTCCACAAACACAATAGCTATTTTTACACATTCCAGACCATCCAAGGTTAATTGTTTTGCAAGCTGAAGGATTCCTTGATGACTCTCCCACTGGATTTATCTTTGGCAACTGTAGTAAAAAGGAGACACTGCAAAACCAAATGCTGTTTTCTTTCAAGCTTTCTTCTCTCTGTGATTTCTCAAAAAAAAAAAAAAAAAAAAACGCACCAAAAAACAAAACAAAAAGAAGTTGGAAAAGGAAACTTGAATAATGAAAATGCAGACTGTAAATCCTTTAAAAATCTGATCAAAGGCTTGCATGCTAATCAGGCGTGACTGGGAAGAGAAATTGAGGCATTTTGGGGTGAACTCGGATATATAGAAAGAAAAACAAAAAGAAATGCTCACAAAGAGAATAACAAATTAAAAACAAGATGAAAAAGAGCAAGGGAGTGAACAGAGATTCTAAACAACTGCAGGGAGGGGGAGAATTAGGAAGAAGTGGAAGTCAAGACAAACGGCTTTCATGTCGTCAGAAAGAGAGCACCATTTGGTATGGGCCTGAGAAAGGCTTGCTTTTCCTCACAAGGCTTGCGGAGTTTTCACAATCTGCTTCAGACTCAAAGCTTGCTTTCTCAAGCCCCTCTTCAGGCAAATGGTCCCACAAAGGTCTACGAAGCACTAGAGATGTAGCACTAGAGATGTAGATGATGCAAATAAATGTTCTGAATATAGCAATGGGATTCCAATGGGTAGTTCAGCCCCCCCTTGACTGAGATTCAGTTGGCGGGGACAAGAGACAGGGCCTTTTCGGTTGTGGCCCCTCGGCTCTGGAATGCCCTCCCCGAAGAGCTCGCCTTGCTTAAACCCTTAGGGCTTTTTTTAAAAAAACCTTTCAACTTATTTTTTGTGAGGCTTTTAAATGTTTTTTACTCTAGCCTGGTGGGTTTTGAATCTTATTTATTTATTTATTTATTTGTTAGATTTCTATACCGCCTTTCATTAAAACAATCACAAGGCGGTTTACAAAAGTTAAAACACGTAATAAAAATGAATTAAAAGTAGTTAGCTAAAAATAGAAAAGCAATCTGATATATATATATATATATATATATATATATATATATATATATATGAATGAATGAAAATTCCATTTGTTTTCATGGTTTTTATTCTACATTGTGTTTTATTTGTGTGTGTGTTAAACTTTATATTATTTTTTTACTGTAGCAAGCTGCCCTGAGCCGTATTGTGCTGGAGGGGTGAGATATAAATAGTTTACATTCCCACCCACCGACCGACATATATACATAATAAAATAAACTTGTTGAACATATGTGGCTGCCTTCTACTGAGTCAGGCCATTGGGCCACCTAGCTCAGTATTGTCTACACTGACTGGCAGCACCTCTCCAAGATTTCTTTCCCAGCCTTCCTGGAGATGCTGCTAGGGAATGAACCTGAGACCTTCGGCATCCAGAGCGGATGTTCTGCTACTGAGGTGTGGCCCCATCACTCAGCAACAGCCCTTCCCTGAGTCCAACCCTCAAGAGAAAACCTTTATAGTCCTTCCTGTTAAGGAAAACCAGTGACTAGTCTGAGCAAGTGGAGTCAGTAGTAGCAGAGGCCCCGTCAACTCTAGCCCTGGTGAGACACCATATGGGGGAGCTATGGGTTCAGGTTTCTAGCCCCAGAAGCTATTGAGAAGACGGGGCCTAAGCAGAACGGATAGAGGCAGCAAAGTTGCCAAGGAACAAAATTGGAAAGTTCAGGAGCATGGAAAGCACCTGGGCAACTTTATGAATGAGGCTAGAATCTTGAGATCTATTTATAAATAAATCCGGAAACATGTCTTTACAGCCAGGCTGGATGGTAGGCTCAGGGGTCAGGCACCTGTGTTGCATGCAGAGGGTACCAGGTTCAATCCCTGGCGGCATCCCTAGGTAGGGCTGGGAGAGACTCCTGCCTGAAAACTTGAATAGCTACTGCCAGTCCGTGCAGACAATACTGAGCTAGATAGGCCAAGGGTCTGACTCAGTAGGAGGCAGCTTTCGATGTTCCTAGGGATTAATTGAGGGGATTCATCAGGCCTGTTGTAGCAGAGAAGAGGAAAGTGGGAAAAGGAAGACAGGAGCTGCAGGCCCAAGAGGGCTGGATCCTGTGGAACCCCCATCCAGGAACAGCATCGAATTTAAGAGTCTGCTCTCCCCCTAAGGACACCAATGACCAATCTGTATATTGGATGTGTGGTCACAGAGGTGGTTGCAATCCCATTAGAATGGCTCGGTGAAGTTGGAGGTTCATCAATCTCTCGGCTCGCAGTCAATTATAATTCCTTTCCCTGGTGCTCTAGGGGTAGATAATGGAGGGAAATGTAAATGGTAAGTACTAGATTCCCTTCAAGTGACTATGCTGCCCACAGATCGGTGGAGAGAGACTCTGGAATCAATAAGCACACTTGGCAGCTAGCCAAGGACAAAACAGAAAGGTTTCCATCAGGGGAATCAACCATGGGGGAATTTGAGCCACAGGTCTTCCGAGACTTGGGTCTCAAGCTTGAGCCATGGGTAGCTACCAATCAGTGGTTCAGGGCTCAAAGCCAGGACCAGGAGAGTCAACAGGATGATGATCAAGCCAAGATAAGCCAGGAGTCAATAAGCCAGGAGTCAAGCCAAGATAAGCCAGGAGCCAATTTTCAGGCAGCAAGCCAGAGGTCAAGGAAGCCGAGTTGTGAAACCAAAAGAAGATACACCCGAATCAAGAAGACTTTAAAACCGAGGCAAGGCCAGCCTCGGACAGGAAGCTTCTCCTCCACTTCCTGCTGCAAAGTAAGTCAATGCCTGACCTTGTGGGCGGAGCCTGTTTGGGACCGCAGGTTCAAAGGTGTGATGCAATACATCGAGCTGCCACAGGGGGCAATGGTATGAGGAATCTTCAGGTAGGTCTTGATTCTGGGCTGTAACCCTGCCCCGTAGACTATTGTAGCTCTTTAGGAAAATATTGGTGGCCTTGGGCCCAAGTTGCTTTGATGAGCTGTTTGCTTTGTTCCAGCCTCTCCCCGCTGTGATTGGTCACTGCCACTTCCTGTCCCCATATCAACTTCCTGTGCAAGTTCTACAAGCACACACAGAGCCCTTAATTTTATTTTATTTATTTAGTACATTTATATACCGTCCCTTACAAAAAGGTCCCTTAACCATTAAAATATTAACATAATGAAAACAATTTAAAATTTAATTTGATCGTTGGGTGGGGAGGGGATAAAGAGCTCCTACTCTAGTAGAAACAGATGAGCAGAACCTGTGTGGCTCACCAGACCAAGAACACAAAGCCAGGTGAGGACTCCATTGCTGAAATCACAAGCTGGAACAATAGAAAGTCCTCCGAGGATCGAGTCAGCCTTCCCAGCATGCATTGTGCTGCCAGAAGACTGACAACCCTCCTTACCTCATCAGCTGTCCTCTGATTAGCCACGAAGTGAAGCAACAGGATCATAGAGTGTACTTTGCAGAGTGGCACATTCACAGATGGCAGCCCCTGCAGCCCCAACTCTCTAAAGCTACTTACTGGGACCAGCACAGGACAGAAGACAAGATTCTCTTCCAGCTGCTGCCAGCCAGAGCAGAAAATACTGAGCTCGACGAATCAATAGCTTGACTCAGTACGAGGCGGCTTCCTGTAATGCAAATCTATGGGAATTCTTTTTGACGCAAAAATGAGCACTAATACGAGGTAAACGGTTTCGGCTCAGTCTTAATTCCGAGATGCTAACTGCTATTTTTTTTTTTTAAGCAAAAAAAAGAAAAAGAAAAAAAAGTCTAAGTGCCTAATTAACAGTTTGGGTAGAAATAAAAACATAATGAGAAAAACAATCTGGTTGCAAATTATATATATGTAAAGCGCTCTATATGGGGAGTGGAAGTTGGCTCCATCCATCTCTCCTCCATTAGGAGCGTGAGCCCATATGTGCTGGCGTGAAGTGGTCATCCAGGGGTTGGCTAATGCCTTCCTCACCCGACTCTCCGATGCACCTCTGTATGCCGTGACAATTTCCAACTTGGCAGCCCAGAACAAGGAGTGGCTGGGAAATTTACGGAAGGCCTTGATAAATATTTTATGCAAATTAAAATTGGATTCTTTGCTTAGTTTAAGCAATTTCCCTGGAAGGAGGATGTCGGGGAGAGAGATTACAACATTTGCCTGTTTGTTTATAATTTAATTTTTTTTAATGTTGAGGCTGGCAGGGGGGAGAGACGCCAACACCTGTGTGTGTTTATGAACGTCCCATCTCCTGCACAGCTGTTCCTTTTCAAAACACCTCACTGGCGTAATAATTTCATAAAATTTCACGATTTGCCATCTGCTAGATCAAGCTATGAGCACAGGCAATAAGTATTTCCATGGCTCCAGTCCCAGAAAGGTACAATAACTGTATATTTTAACTTAATGGCTTTTTTGGGGGCATGCAAATTTGAGCGAGCAGATTGCAGAGCGCACCACGGCGGGCGCGGGGGGGGGGGGGGAGGTTTGGCTCCAGAAACCGACCCGGGTTCCTGGGAGATGCTATCCCCCTATCGCCCCACGGCTTTCAAAAGGTTGCCCGTGTCAAAATCTAGATCTCAAATACTGAGCATAAAAGACAAGGTAGGAGGTGCGAGCGGATTATTTTCCTCTTAGCGTTTGATGTCTGTGCATTTGGGTAATTAAAATGATTACTACAACAATTAAAGCAAGTAATTAGAAACTAATTACACCAGCATTTTTTGTGATTACAGGAGCAGATGAAAATAGTGTTCAAAATTAAATTCATTGCATATTCATGGGAATGAAATTAAATACTGCTGGGTGGATGAGATAATAGGAAGAGAGAAGGGAGAAATGGCATTCTAGGGATTTGGTGAACAGGCCGATGCTAATGCTCCAAACAGACATTTGGTTAAATCAGTGATAATCTTTTAATGGCTTTAGAAGGAGCTAATATTTGGAAAGGAGTCAAAAATGCTGAGGGTTTCTGTTTCTTCACCAGCGGCACGATAATATGAACCAGCTGCACTACAATACACAACATTTAATCATTATCCATTCAAATGGATGCTCAGAACCGAGTGGTTTTTATGTCGTTTCTGTTGCTCTGTGCACGATAAATTAAATTATAGAATCTTCTAAAGCTCCTTTCTTCTTCCGCCTCTTGCCCACCCCTCTCCTGGATATTTCTGTGTGCGTCCGGGTGTACCTTCTTCCCGCGATTGACTATCTACAAGCTTTTTTTTTTTTTTGGCCCCGTTTAATGAGATTCTTTAGATTAAATAGATTTTCTGTTTAACTCCGTGCTGGCAAGATAGCATGTCAGGAATTGAATGGTTATTAACATTTAAATATTTCACAGAACAAAAAAAAAAAAAAGAGAGAGAGAGAGAGAGGAGAAAGAGAGAGAGAGTTGGAATATGAATTTTTCATTCTTTCCAAGAGCTGAATGGATTTCTCCTCTCCCCCCCCCCCCATTTCCCGGTCTTCTGCTAGACCTAATGAAACTAAAGTAATTAGAAAGATACAAGAGGAGCACTTTCACAAGAGTGCAATTAAATTGAGCGAGGAGTCGTTATTTATATAGGTTGGTCAATCTGCAGCCCTGGTGCTATTTTCTCAGCCTGCTTGAGTCATAGATTATTACAAGAGATTAATAATGTAAATTTCACTGACTCCGCTGCACTTGAAGGCTTGGCCTTCAGAAATTGATGGGCTCGCCATCCATCACCTCTTTCCATCCAGCCCTGTCCCTTTTCATTTCTCATCCCTTGCTTTTCTCCCCCTGTGCCAACTCTCTCTCTCTCTCTCTCTCTCCCTCTCTCTCTCTCTCCCTCTCTCTCTTCCTGTCCATGTCAGTGAATGATTCCATTTGGTGGAAACATCCAATACAACTTGACTGCTGCAGACAGATGCTCCATTTTTGTCTTTCCCCAAATAACCTGTCAGCTCCTTACTCTCTCTCTCCCTCTCCTTCTCTCCTCTCTCTCCCTCACACACTCCCTTTCGTTCCCCTTCTCCCTCTTTCTCCCCCTCCCTCCCCCTCTCTCCCTCACACTCTCTCTCCCCTCCCCTCTCCCTCTCCCTCCCTCTCTCCCACTCCTTCCCTCCCCCTCCCTTCCTCTCTCTCTCCCTTTCCCTCTCTCTTCTTCTACTCTCCCTCTCTCCTCTCTCCCCCTCACACACTCCCTTTTGCTCCCGCTCTCCCTCTTTCTCCCTCTCCCTCCTTTTATCCCCCTCTTCCCCTCTCTCCCTAACACACTCTCTCCCCCTCCCTCTCTCCCCTGCCCTCCCTCCCCCTCTCTCCACTTTCTCCTACACACATTCTCCCCTTCCCTCCCCATCTCTCCCCCTCCTTCCCCCCCTCTCCCTTCCTCTCTCCATCCCTCTCCCTCTCCCTCTCCCTCTCCCTCTCTCTTCTCCTACTCCCCCTCTCCCCTCCTGTGTCTGCTGTCTGGCCGTGTCGACAACCTTCCAAGCCAACCCCACATTTCTGAAGTGACCCACCTCACCTGCCAGGTAGAGGCATGAAATAGCATCAGGAAAAGAAAACAAACTAAGAAGACACCTTTGAATGGCCGTTTGCCATCACAGCCACCCTCCGCTTTTAATTATTTAAAGAATTACAGCGATTACAGCCTTGCATTCAAAGCTTAGGCAGTGCAAGGGAACTCATACAAGGTCATTCCCTTGCCTCCCTGGCCCTAGCAGGCACCTCGACGACCCAGCGGAAAATATTTTCTGAGCCCTGGGGGATCCTCTGGAAGCGGGGTGGGATGGGCAAAGGGCAGAACTGCTTGGAAATTGGGCCGCCTTAGGAACACAGGAAGCTGTCTTGTACTGAGTCAGACCATTGGTCCATCTAACTCAATATGGTCGGCACTGACTGGCAGCAGCTCTCCAAAGGTTTCAGGCAGGGCTCTCTCCCAGCCCTGCAAACCAAGGCAAACCCTTGCTTAGCAAAGGGGAGCATTCATGCGCACTACCACAAGATTCACTCTCCTCCCCATCTGCTGTGAGCAGAGCTCTGGTATCCCGACCCATTTTTTTAAAGCAATTGCCTCCTTCCCCTCCAACCTCCTGGGCCCCTTGACCCATAGGAGAGGCTTCCAGAGGGGCATCTGGGGCTGCGGTTGAAAGGAGGGGTAAGGGGCGTGACCTTGCGTGAGGTTTGGATGGGAGCTACAGACTGATGACTTTCTGGAAAGTATAATAGCATCTGGAGAGATGCATGCAACATGTTATGGCCTACCTCAGATGGAGTACAATGGTCCGGGCAGGGAACCATCTTTGTGTGTTGGCGTGTTTATTTTTCTATGTAGACCGCTTTGAGGACTTTTGTTGATAAGCAGTCTATAAATATTCCTCGTAGCAGTGGAACGTGGAGTGGAGACAGTGCCACCTAGTGGCAGGCTGCCATGGGCAGAGAGAAGACAGAATGCCTCTTCCACCATGGAAATCAGAGGTGGGCAATGACTCATGGGAAATTCCAGAAAACAGAATGGGGTCTCAGCACGATTTCCAGAAAGCTCTGGGCCACTCTCCGGAGTGGAAAAAGCAGATTATTCTAAAGGCATGTCTGCTTCATTTGTGGCGGGTTGCAGAAGCCAGCTTCTCTAGGCACAGAACTATGGGATGTATAAGTCTGGAGGAAAGAGCGTGTCCCACTCTGGAGTGACCAAGAGATGAAACATCAGAGGCAAGCAAAGAGAAGCAGAGGTGATACTTAGTGTCTGCAGAGGGCAGTGGTCAGGGTCAACCCCCACGCCAATGTCCCACTTCCATTTCACTGCTATGGAGAAGCTGCATGCTAGGCTTGAAGACATTCTTGCAGGGAGGGGGAACCCAATGGTCCCCAGTGATGACAACACCACAGAGGGGCGCAGGGTGTGTCTGTGTATCCAGACCCATCGCCACCCCTCCAGGGCCTTGGCTTCCCCCTGTGTACAGCCCACCTCTTATACGGGCGGGCATTTTGCTGGGGATAATTGTAGTAACGAGGGCTCTCACCCAATTAAAGAGATCCTAGTTGATTGGTCAGGGTATTTTAATTGATGCAAATGTAGATGTGCATAACATGCAAATGAGCACAAGCAATTGCTCTGAAGAAGGAAAAAAACCCATACTTTTTCTTTTAAAAGATGTGTGTTGCAGTAAGCATGATCTTAGGAGAGGTATTCCCTCCTCTGTGTGAGAGATGGGGGGATACCTCTTCTAGCCTGGAACCAGCCACCCAATGGCTCTACATGTCGATGTACCTATGTATTCTTAGCAGGCACCGTCTTAGGAGAGGCATTCCCTCCCATATGATGCCATATGAGAATGCCTCTTTTAAGATGTCAGTCACACACAGTTTTTATTTCTCCTCCTCCTCCTCCTCCTCCTCCTCCTCCTCCTCCTCCTCCTCCTCCTCCTCCTCCTCCTCCTCCAAAAAGGTCTTCACCTGGTCTCTAAGGACATAGCGATGGTGCCAGGCGAGCCTCACTGGGGAGGCTATTCCATAAATGGGTGCCACCACAGAAAAGGCCCTGTCCCTAGTAGCCACCCACCTCACTTCATCTGGCAAGGGTACTCAGAGCAGTGCCCCCGAAGAAGATCTTAAGCTCCAAGTAGAGACATAAGGGGCAAGGCACTCTTTCAGGTAATCTGATCCCAAGCCATTTAGTGCTTTAAAGGAGAAAACTCAGCACTTTGAATTGGATCCAGAGATGGACTGGGAGCCAGTGCAACTGATATGTTTATTAAAAAGAATATCGCAAATCCAAAATCTGTTGCCTGACCTATCAGGGACATCTTTTTAGTAGAACAAAAGTGGCGTTTTGGTCGACTCACCTAACCACGGGCTACACAACTTTGGCCCTCCTGAAGATGTTAGACTACATTTCCCATCACCCCTGACCAAAGGCCACTGTAATGATAGAGGATGAGAGTTGTAGTTGTAGTCCAAGAATGGCTGGACTACAAACCTGTGCAGTCCTGATCGACCCCTTTGGTTGCTTCAGTGCTGCTGCCCCAGTGACAAATAGAAATCCAGTTTGCTGGCTCTTGTGCACTTTTGTGGAAATGTGGCCACCTTTGGGATGAGGGAAGAGGAATTTGCTGATCTCAGACACCAAGAGCCCCACGTGCCCGAGGAAGTGAACTGCAGAAGGAGGGAAGTGAAAAGAACCCAGTCAAAATAAATGATCCTTTCCCAGCCAAGAGGGTCTGCTTTCAAAACAATTACCACAAACATCTGCCTAAGCACCCATGCTGTTTTCATATAATTAAAACAAGGCTTCCGAATCCCACCGGACAGTCTTTAAAAACTACTCATTTTCTGCATTATTTACAACAAGGAAGCAAGGCGGAAGGCAGCGGCTGGCGTTCCCCGCCGGTCCTTGAAGGACGGTCTCCGTCAGCTCTTCACCTGCGTTGCCTTCGGCTTCCATTTAGAGGGGGGGTTCAGAGTGGACGAGGGGCAGGAGGGAGCTGTCAGGAGCGCCGGCAGACGCTAAGCAGGTCCTCTTGCCGTGCCCTCTGGCTGGCGACGTTCAGACGGGCGAGATCCAAAGAAGATGTGTAAGTAATGACTGAAGCTCGAGGAAGGCACTTGGGTGGAGCTTTATAGGGACACGTGCGGGAGAGGTTCGGAGCAGGCCAGCCCAGTACGCCAGTGGCACAGGAACACTGGAAGCTGCCTTACGATACTGAGTCGGACCCTCGGTCCATCTCGCTCACCCCTGCTAACTGAGCCAAGAGGTGCTCTTTTTAAAGTGGCAGTTTTCTTCTGTTCAGCAGGGTGGGGGGAGCAACTGGCCCTCTCCAACCCCGGCACAGCATCCCTCCAGTGGCTGTTGCTGGGGTCTACCTTGTCTTTCTTTTTAGATCAGGCCTGCTCAACTTAGGCCCCACCCCAACTTACTTTTTGGATGGCAACTCCCATAATACCCCTGCTAACTGGGCAAAGAGGCACCTTTTACCGTGGTGATTCTCTTTATTTAGCAGGGGGAGAGTAACTGGCCCTATCCACCCCCAGCACAGGACCTCCAGTGACTGTTGCTGGTATCTATCTTATGTTTCTTTCTAGATTCTGAGCCCTTTGAGGACAGGGAGCCATCTTATTGTTTGTTATTTCTCTTTGTAAACCACCATGAGCCATTTTTGGAAGGGCAGTATAGAAATCGAATTATTATTATTATTATTATTGTTGTTGTTGTTGTTGTTATTGTTGTTATTGTTATTATTATTATTATTATTATTATTATCATTCCCAGTCACAGTGGCCAATACCCAGGGATTATGGGAATTGTAGGCCAACATCTGCCAGAGCCAGCATAGCGTAGTGGTTAGAGTGTCGGACTAGGACCGGGAAGACCCGAGTTCGAATCCCCATTCAGCCACAGAACTCACTGGCTGACTCTGGGCCAGTCAGGTATTACCTACCTCACAGGGTTGTTGTGAGGATAAACATTTACTTGAGGAAGTCCTGTTGAAATTTAGGAGTCCTTTAGAGCAGGGATTCTCAGCGTTGGGCCCCTAGATGTTATTGGACTTCAACTCCCATAATCCCTGGCCCCAGTGGCCTTTGGTTGGGGATTATGGGAGTTGAAGTCCAGTAACATCTGGGGACCCAACATTGAGAATCCCTGCTCTAGAGTAACTCCTGAGTAGTGCTAAGAAAATTAGGTGAGAAGTTAGCCACTGTAATGGGTGACCAACGCAGTGTTCCAAAGTTAGAAGTGCAAAACTGAAAAGTCACGTCCCAACGCATCTTATTTCTCCTGATCCCTGATTGCAGGCTCTGTCTCTCTTTCTCCAGGACATGTTGTCACCGTATTGAAAGCCAGGCGAGGACTATATATATATATATATATATATATATATATATATATATATATATATACACGTTTTATTTATGAATGCACTTCTCCCGGAATATGCTTTTAAGCACAATGGCCCCTTGTAATTATTTATCAAAGCCGCAAATCATTAATGACATTTTTCAGTGAGCCCTGGAGCGAAATAAGTAAATAAAAGATAATGTCTCTGAATTAAACATTTGAAAAATTTCAAGGCAGAGTCGCTCCGAAGAAATGAAATGGGGAAGCTGTTGACGGGGAGGAGGGGAGAGGTGGCGGGGGATGGAAGAGAGGAGATTCTTTGAGATTCCTAAACAGAGATCTGGATAAATAATTTCGGCTAAATAATTTATTTCTCTTTTTCAGAGTTTTCTTCACGGGAACAGCTTGCGATTGCTCTGGCCGCTCCTTTCCCCAATTCGATTAATTATTCAAGGCCGTTTGCTGAACGGTTTCTGGGAACCGGTTGCAGACTATGGCGGCTTGTAAGGAATTTGTCGAGGCCTTGGGTCAATCTCTCAGGTGGCGAGGGGTGAAAAGAGAATCTTTTTCTGTGGTTGGGAGGCGTGGTCAGAAAACAGGGTCAGCCTGTCCACTCTGATTGCAGCAGAGCAAAGAAGCACCTTTTCAAAGTGGTGATGCTTTATATTTAGCAGGGGGAGAGCAACTGGCCCGATCCATCCCCAGCACAGCATCCCTTCAGTGGCTGTTGCTTTTGTCTCTCTTATAGGTACCAACCAACACTTTGTATTTCGCCCGGAAACATATCGTCAGCCTGTGCAGTTCTTTTAAAAACAGTGTTATATGGTCTCTTTGTGCTGTCCCAGAGACCAATCTGGCTGCTACCTTCTGTATCAATTGTAGTTTCTGGACTACATACAAAGGCAGCCCCACGTAGACTGCATTACAGTAGTCAAGCCTGGAGGTTACCAGCATATGTACTACTGTTTTAAGGTCATTTACCTCCAGAAATGGACGTAGATTATAAGTAGGGCTGGGAGAGACTCCTGCCTGCAACCTTGGAGAGCTGCTGCCAGACAGCGTAGACAGGACTGAGCAGAATGGACCAAGGGTCTGACTCATTAGACAGCAGCTTCCTTTGGGGATGGGGCTGTACTCAGTGGCAGAGCATCTGCTTGGCGTGCAGAAAGTCCCAGCTTCCATCCCTGCCCGCATCTCCAGGAAGGTCTCGGAAAGACTCCTGCCTGAAAACCTTTCGAGCCGCTGCCGGTCAGAGCAGACAAGACTGAGCGGGATGGACGGATGGTCTGACTCAGTATGAAGCAGCTTCCTGTGGCCCTGCATTCCAGGCCTTATACCAAAAGTCAGGATCTGTAGTGAGCCACTTTTCGCGGCTGGATTTTCGGAATGCGTGGGACAAACGTTCGCCGGGGGGGTGGCCATAAATCGCAAGTGGGTGCAAACAGAGGCTGTTTAATTATATATTGCTCTAGAGACCCTCTGCAAAGAGGGAGCGGAGAAATCGGGCGCGTGCGGAGGGGAGGCGGCTTTGTCCACTCCTCTTTTACCAGGGGATGTAAATTACTGCCAACATAGGGAAGTAGTTATTCATGAACCAATAGGTGAGGTAAGTGTCGGAACACTTGGGAAATCTGTCGGGTTTTGCTGCTGGGATATAAATTATTCCCCCCTACCACCATTATCAACAAAGAGGTTCATGTGTTAAAGTATTTTACCAGGGCAGCTCTATGGATTTTTCACCCCTCGGGAGACGAGTTAACTTAGGGGTCCGAGCACTTTCGAGTAGGCCAGGGGGACTGCTTGGCTTGCAGACCATAATATTTATGTGAGTGGGGGGGGGGGTTTGCCCTGGTGGCTTGCTGAATGCAGGGACGCTTGGCGGGTTTTGGTCAGTGGGACATAGGAGAATCAAGGACGGTGGAGAAGGCGAAGCAGAACTTTTTCCGCAGGAAATGCTGGTTTTTCCATGTTTAGGGAGTATGGTTCACAGTGGGTCATGTTAGGGTTGCCGGTTCCCCAGGGCTGGTCGGGATCAGGAATCTCCAGGGGCCAGCATCCATCGGGGTGATCCTTGAAAGCAAGGCTGGAGATGTTAAAGCATTAAAGATGTTAGATGTTCATGGAGGACAGGTCTATCAATGGCTACTAGTCGGAGGGCTTTAGGCCACCTCCAGCCTCAGAGGCAAGATGCCTCTCAATCCCAGTTGCAGGGGAGCCACAGCAGCAGGAGAGAGGGCATGCCCCTTTCAACTCCTGCCTGTGGCTTCCAGAGGCATCTGGTGGGCCACTGGGTGAAACAGGATGCTGGACTAGATGGGCTTCCGCGGGCCTGATCCAGTAGGGCTGCTCTTATGTTCTTATGTTTATGGTTTGATATGGTGCAATATATTAGAAAACCCCTGCTAACTGATCAAAACAGGCACTCTTTTATACTGAGCACGGGGAGAGCAACTGGCCCTATCCAACCCCAGCGCATTGATCCCCTTGTGTTTTTAGATTGTGAGCCCTTTGGGGCAGAGAGACATCTTCAGGCCTTCAGGTATACCGTTTGGAAATCACCTGTGCTACCTGAACAAAGAGGCACCTTTCAAAGTGGTGCTTCTTTTATGTTTGGCAAGGGGAGAGCAACTGGCCCTCTCCAACCCCAGCACAGCATCCCTCCAGTGTCTGCTTCTGGTTTCTACCTTATGCTTATATTGGGAGCCCTTTGAGGCAAGGAGTCATCTTATTATTTATTTTCCTATGTAAACTGCTTAAAGAACTTTAGTTAAACGATGATATATAAGGAGGAGGAGGAGGAGGAGGAGGAGCAGGAGCAGGAGGAGCAGGAGGAGCAGGAGACAGAGACAACAACATATTGGGACCTCCCCACCATGAAGGACTCTAAAATTGGCAACTCTAGGAAGCATGCAAGCCACCACCTCCTCCTTCTCCTCCTCCATCATCTCCTCCTCCTCCTCCTCCTCCTCCACCTCCTCCTCCTCATCATCCTCAATCATCCTCTCCTCCACCTCCTCCTCCTCCACCTCCTCCTCTTCCTCCATCATCCTCTCCTCCTCCTCCTCCTCCATCATCCTCTCCTCCACCTCCTCCTCCTTCTCCTCCACCTCCACCTCCTCCTCCTCCTCCTCCTCCTCCTCCATGAATATACCACTTTTCAACAAAAAGTCCACAAGGTGGCTTACACAGCAAAAGAAAAGGGAGACAGCATGAGGAAATGATTCTCTGGGTTGCCAACTCTGACTGAAGCTATGCCCAAGACTCTCACCCAAAACAAATGGAAACACTTATCTGCGTTGGTGGACCACTTTCCCCAACACTTCCCTGCTGAGTCAGAAACAGCCCTTCCATGAGTGGAAGAGGCTTTCTGCTTGTGACAGAATGCCTTTTGGAGCCTGCCCAATGGGTTCCTGATAGCACCATTGGTGATGTGAATGCTGTGTGACAAAATCACAACCAACTGCCAGGTCTCTGCCCCATAGAACTCACAATTTGCAACAGCCATCGGAACAGGTGCTGGCAAGACCCAAGAACAAAGCTTTCCAAAGTGTGAGTGGTTTCTCCACACAACCTGTGTCCTTTTGGGCTGCCTCCTGGTCATTCTTGGGTGTGTCTCCAAAATGGCCACCATCACGCCAACGCACGCCGCATGAGCAATGAATATACCCTTTGTTGGTTTCCTCCCCCACCCCCTTATTTTGGGTTCACGCTCCAGTCACTCAGATCCCTACCCTCTCTCCCAGATCGGGTGTCTGATGTGCCACACCTCTTGGGGGTTATCAGCGAACTTCCAAAGCGATGCGATTTAATTGTAATCCAACCCCGCGTGATATTTTGGTACCAATTAATATCGACTTTCCAATTGGTTTACAGAGATGTTGTTTTATTCCTAATATATTTAATGTGAAAATCAATAAGAGCACTTGTTTGGCTCTCTCCCTAGAAGGTAATAAAATCAAATATCTCAAGAGGAAAAGCCTATCTGATCCATAAATGGCAGGCGCGACAGATGCTTAATGTAATAGTTAAGGACTAGGCAAGATTCTTGGCAAATCCCGTGGATTTTCCACATGAGCTGCCGCAAATGGATGCTCAATAACTTCCTAGTTACAGCCATCCCCCTTGGGCCCCAAAAAGTTGGGGAATATCTAGGGCATCACTGCAGTCCATCTTGACTCTGGAGCAAAAAGGGCCTGCAATTTAAATGTGACCTTTGCTCCTTCTCCACCACCATCTGGTGACCCCACCATTTCACCCTTGCTTCCCCATTTGACTGGAGCCTCTTTCCAGAGCCTCATAGACCTCCTGCTCCCTTCAATGACCCTGCCCTTTCCCTCTTGCTGCCTCTGTTCTCTAAAGATGCCTCCCAAAGGCCCATAGCATCTTCTGCTCTCTCAAACAACTCCACCCTTACTCTCTTGCTGCCCCCTTGGGCCTGTTGCGTTCCCCTAGAATCTGACAGATCTTCTGCTCCCTTAAACCCGGAGGGCTGTAGGCCACCTCCAGCCTCCGAGGCAGGATGCCTCTGAGTACCAGTTGCAGGGGAGTGACAGCAGGAGAGAGGACGTGCCCCCGACTCCTGCCTGTGGGCTTCCAGCGGCATCTGGTGGGTCTCTGAGGGAAACAGGATGCTGGACTAGATGGGCTGCCTTGGGCGTGATCCAGCAGGGCTGTTTTTATGTTTTTAACTATTCTGCTCATTCTCCCTAGAGTTCCCTTCTTTCTGGAACTCCTTCCCGGAGCCCCATAAAACCTGCAGCTTCCTCACACAAGGCTGCCCTTGCTCCCCTGCTGCCCCTTATGCCTGCAACCCATCACTCATGATTCCACCTCTCTTTGCCCCAAATCTCTTCAAAATCACCTTTTCACGCAAGGCTTTGGCACAGCCTCTTAGCCCCTAAATCTTGCTCTCACAAGGCCCACGTCTGTATACCTATATACAGGGGTGTAGGGAGGTTGGTGGGAGCCGGGGGTCAACACCCCCTGGTGTTGCTTTGCACATGCCCCAAGCCATGCCCAAGCAGGCTGGGCCAGTGCTGAGGATGGGGCTGTCACATCCCCAGCAGAGTTTCATTTCCCCTGTCGAGGCGGCAAAGGGGCACCCTGGCCGAAGGCAAGGAGCCCACCGGGCCTGGGGACAGTTTCCCCCCTTGCTCAATGGTTGCTATACCCCTAGGAACATAGGAAGCTGCCATATACTGAGTCAGACCCTTGGTCCATCTAGCTCAGTATGGTCTACACAGACTGGCAGCGGCTTCTTCCTTGCAGGCAGAAATCTCTCTCCGCTCTCTCTTGGAGATGCTGCCCGGGAGGGAATGTGGAACCTTCTGCAGGGAAGCAGGCAGCTGCTCTTCCCAGAGCAGACCCATCCAGTGTTCCCTCTAACAGGGGTTCCCAGGTGTTGTTGACTACAATTCCCATAATCCCCAAGCAAAAGCCATTGCAGCTGGGGATTCTGGGAGCTGTAGTCAAGAACATCTGGGAACACTGGCCCCATCCCCTCAGGAGAATACCTTGCAGTGCTCAAACATGTAGTCTCCCATTCAGATGCAACCAGGGCAGACCCTGCTTAGCAAAGGGGACAATTCATGCTTGTTACCACGAGACCAGCTATATAAATAAATATATCCATACCTCTACTAATACTAATACTACTGCTACGAATACTAATTCTAATACTATTAATGCTACTAATACAAATGCTAATGCTAATAGCATTAGGATCAGGGGAAAAATATTGTGGCCCGTCTCCATGGATTGTCAGATGCATGGAAGAGGTAACCGTTCTGCAGTCTCAAAGATCCTGCCCCAGAGCATTCCTTGGTGCATGGTAGACGGGCGATTCTGCAACCCCTGCTCACTGAAGTCTTAAAAATGCAGTACGGGAGAATTTGCCTTTAGCTAGCAGTGTTGATTTATGTGTGAGCAAATAATGAACTTGGCAAACAGTAAATAATAAAGAGGAAAATCTCCCTGTTTTAATTAGCAACAAATAAATGACCCGGCGTGGCAGGGATGAATCTGGGGGGACCCGTCTCCCACGGTCTCTTGGTGACTGGTGTCTCACCTGATTAGGGTGCAGGGTCACAAATGTGAAAGCCCTGTAGCCAAGATAGGGGGGAAAGAGGCCTGGCTTGTCTTGTACCAGGTTATTGCATTTGAACCTTGGTTACCACCTTTGGACTTAACTTGTGCCTTCCCTGGGTGCTTGCTTCTGACCTCATTTCAGTGCTTGCTTCTGACCTCACTGACGGCAAGTGAGGGCAATGGAGAGTGAGGGCAATGGGGAGTGAGGGCAATGGAGAGTGAGGGCAAGTGAATGGTTTGGGTTCCAGATATCCAAGGGCCAGCTGCTCCCAGCTGAATCTACCCACCTGATGTGATCTACTAGGAGGACTCTCCTTCATGTGCCAGTGCCTGGTGAGGCATGTTTCGTAGGCACACGGACAGAACCTTTTTTATTATAGTCCTCAGAGTGTGGGACTCTTCTCCCAGAGGAGATCCGTGGCTCCCTGTTATTTCAAAAATGGGTGAAGAGAGCTTTGTATGCCTGGACATTGAGGCTTTACTTGTGATTGGTTGGTTTAATGCCTTCTGCTATGTTTAATTGTTGATTGTGTGTTTGTGTGTGTGTAAAATTAAAGCCAGGGTTTTTAGATAATTGTACATCGTGCTGGGGTCCTAGGACATAAGGCAGTCTGGAAATGAAACAATCAATCAATAAACTTAGCAAACGTTCTGCAGTGATGGCCATCAAATTTCTGGGAAAGGAGGTGGTATTCCAGCACAGCCGGAAATCATAGCAAAATGCTGTGAGTCATTTTGTGTCAGCTCTGTTTAAGGAATGTTGCCATCGCAGGTACGACCTGGACTCTCAGGTTCTTAGCCTTTCTAATGGTGGAAAAATCGAATGGCAGGATATCTTAGGAACGTAAGAAGCTGCCTAGTACCATGTCTGACCCTTGGTCCATCTTGCTTGGTCTCTCCCAGCCTTACCTGGAGCTTCTGCCAAGGATTGAACCAGGAACCTTCTGCATGCAAAGCAGATGCTCTTCCACTGAGCTATGGCCTCATGCCCTAAAATGAATATCTTACAGTGCTCACACCTGTAGTCTCCCATCCAAATGCAAACCAGGATGGACCCTGCTTAGCAAATGGGACAATTGATGTCTGCTACTGCAAGACCAGCTCTCCTCCCCAAGTCTTTGCTGGAGCAGTGTTCCCCCTGAAGGTGGGATGCAGGGGCAAGATCCAAAATGCTGCCCGGCCCCACTTAAAACAGTTTGAAACCACAATTCTAGTTAAGAAGATTTGGTGAAGAAATGTGTCTTTGGAGACTTTTTAAAAAGGTGTTTAGATATGAGGGGCTCTTATTTCAGCAGGGAATGAATTCTGAAGCCTCGGAACAGCAACAGAGAAGGTCTACCAGATGGACTGGTGGCAACCATGGATGGACCTCCTTGGATTGTCTCAGTGGGAGGTGGGACTCGTAGTGAAGCAGATCATTCTCTTAAATACCCTGGGCCTAAGCTGTTTAAGGCTTTATAGTAGGGATGTGCAAATCAAATTGAATTTGAATCAATTTGACACTAATCTGGATGATTTGAGTGATTTGAATTCAAATAGTATCAGCCCTTAAAAGGGCAATTTGATTTGAATGTAAAACGAATTTTCAAAATTCAATTTGAATTTGATTTAAGAGCTGTTGGGCACCTTTAAAAAAACATTCAGGCCACTTGATTGATTTAAACCACTGCCCAAACAGGCCAAAATCGATTCAATTCAAATAGAATTTTCGGTCCGAATTTGAATCTGATTCAAATTCAAAACAAATCTTCGGAATTTGATCGGTTATATAACCAGCACCTTGTATTTTGCCAAGAAACATACTGGTAGCTAGTGTGGTTCTTTTAATATAGGAGTAATATGGTCTCTTCAAGATGACCCAGATTCCGAGCTGGCTGCTGCATTTTACACCCATTGCAGTTTCCAGACTATGTACAAAGGCAGCCCCACATAAAATGCATTGCAGTAGTCAAGACTGGAGGTTGCCATCATATGTATTACTGTTTTAAGGTAGTTTATCTCAAGGAACGGACGCAGCTGGTGTATTGGCCAAAGTTGATAGAAAGCACATCTGGTCACTGATTTAGCCTGCAACATGAGTTTGGATACAGAAGCACTCCCAGACTGCATAGGCCTCATTCAAGGGCCGCCCTAGTGGGGAATGGACTACAGGCAGGTATCACCGGTGCTTGGCACAGCAAGAAGTCTCCCAAGCTGGGTCTCCCTTCACCCCTTAAGATGGAAACCTGTCCAGGACCAAGTGCCGACTCGCTGTTTCGTGACCAGAATTTGCAAGCCAGAGACAATGGAAAGCAAAATGTTACCCGTGTTTACAAGGAGGGGAAAAAGCGGGCTAAAGATTTATTTATTGGTAGCGACTGAGGAATATGAATCCTACACTCCATTTAAAATGCTTTTTATTTCTCTCAGCCTTGGGGCTTGGAGAACATGTAATTTTACCCACAGCCATATTTCTCCAGCAAACAGTCCTTTTCCTCTGGGTTCTGCAGGAGTCATTTTGGTTTATGTTCCCTCCTGATGAATCTCAGGAGGAGGTGGTTACATTCTGGTGGACTCTCCCAAGCCTCCCTCTCGCTCACGAATGCGGTCATGTGCCGAGGCGTGCGCGATGAGAGCTTCAGCACACACCGTCGAGATCGCTTGCTGCTAGGCACTACTGTCTTCAACATTTTTTAAAAAAACTGTAAACGTCCTTTGGAACGGTGTAATTCCCCTCCTGTGGCATTTTGAAGGCCTTTCCCTAGCAATTAAGAAAGAAAAAGAAAGGCGACTGTGTAGAGCTGATGGAGCGCGGAAGCAAAGTGCCTGTGCTATGAATCCGGAGAGTGTGGGTTCGAATCTTACCTCTGCTGTTATTAGTATTGCATAATGACTGAAAGGACATCATTGGCACAGGTCTGGATGGCAGTCACCCCCTCAGATGACTTGAAAAGTGGATTAGACATCTGTTGCGAAGGAGCAGGAGAGATCTACATCCCTGATGGTTATGTGGAGCCTCCATATTCAGAGGCAGCATAGCACTGAATTCCAGTTGCCTTTAAGCTTGAAAAGTGAGTGAGACAAATTTGTGGAGGAGGAGATATATACACACACACACACACACACACACACACACACACACACACACACATATACATACATACAGATAGGGCTGGGAGCAGTGTTCCCTCTAACAGGAATTCCCAGATGTTGCTGACTACAACTCCCATCATCCTCAGCTGCAATGGCCTTTCACTAGGAACAACAGCAGCTGCAGCCAACAACATCTGGGAATCCCCGTTAGAGGGAACTCTGGCTGGGAGAGACTCCTGCCTGCATCTTTAGGAACCAAGGAAGCTGCCATATACCGAGTCAGACCCTTGGTCCATCTAGCTCAGTATTGTCTACCCAGACTGGCAGCGGCTTCTCCAAGGTTGCAGGCAGGAATCTTTCTTGGAGGCTGCCAGTCTGTGTAGCCAATACTGAGCTAGATGGACCAAGGGTCTGACTCTGATTCGGTATAAGGTAGCTTCCTATGCTCCTATAATGATGATGCTTTCCTGATATGTCCCCTGTCCCCACTGTCCTCCCTTCCTCCGTCTCTCTTTTGCCATTTTCTAGATGGAACATGTTCTGGAATGGCGGGAGGGTGCCCCCAAAGAGTGAGCTGGGGGAAATCTCTCGCTTGGCAACCTTCGCCTTGAGCACCCGGGGTCTGCAATCAACTGGCGGTGCGCTCGCCGTTTCTGCCCCACAGGCAAATCCCGATTAGTATTCGCTTTTGTGAGCTCACTTCATAAGACTAATGGAGTTGCTACCTGGGGACATTAATTGTGCATGACACCACCGGCGTGGCTTTCTGCACTCTTACTAATATCACGGGGCCCTCCGTGAGAAAATGCCTCAAAAGATTACAAACAGACCCAAAGTAACTGCCACATTCGCACTCCTCTCTGACAGCAATCTTCAAGTTCAGTCGCAATAGAATTACCATGCCTCCCTTGCACTCCTGGCTCTCTCGATTGCATTAAGCAATGGCTGATATTACTTCCTTTAAACAAGTGTCATCTTGTGTAACATCCAGCCACTGTGTGCCTTTCGGTTCAGCCTCCCAGTCTATCGGGGAAAGTATACCAGTTCCTAGAAGGCTCTCTCAAGGTGCTGGTGTGAAAGGCAGGAACATAAGAAGCTGCTTTTTACTGAGTCAGACCATTGGTCCGTCTAGCTCAAGATTGTCTACACTGACTGGCAGCGGCTCTCCAAGATTACAAGCAGGGGCCTCTCCCAGCCCTACCTGGGGATGCTGCCAGGGATTGACCCTGGGACCTTCTGCCTGCAAAGCAGATGCTCTACCACTGAGCTATGGGCCCATCCCCTAAGGGGAATATCTTCTAGCACTCATATGCAGTCTCCCATACAAATTCAAACCAAGACAGGCCCTGCTTGGCAAGGGAGACCATTCATGCTCACTACCACAAGACCGGCTCTCCTCCCCACTTGCCCGCTCCCAGACTCAGCTCGCATCAGAATTCAGAGTCGGCTCTCATGGAAAGAGCAAAGCATGGGGATAATGCCTGAAATCCCTCCAGGTGATGAGTGTCGCTCCGGCCGCCGTGCTGGTGCAGACATCTTAGAGGTCTGGTTTCCCAAATCAGCAGGGCGCGTGCGGTCGGCGAGGCAGGCAAACTCGTGTTGGCGAAACCCTACCTCTCGTTGATCTTTTTGGAGCCGGAAGCCTCGCTCCGTTGGCTGTCGTGCCTTGTGAATGCAAAGAGGTGCCGTCTCTAGCATGGCATTGGCACTCAAGTCGCATGCGCTACCAGGTGCCCTGGAAATGCCACTCTTTCTGTAGAGTGTCAGCAATAGACTGCAAGCCATCCACCCGCCCGCCTCTTAGGAAGACGTGAACTGGCCCGACAAGCCACATAACCAGTTGTCCTTGAATAATTGTGAATGGGAGAGAGAGAGAGAGAGAGAGAGAGAGAGAGAGAGAGGAGGGGGAAGAGGGGAATGTTAGTCTCTGACAGGTTTTGAAAGGCCTCTCATGTGCTCTTGGGGGAGAATTAGGAAGACATGCAAAGGGAGTTCTTGTGATGTCCAGGCTCCCTTGGAGCCGGAAAGCTTGAAGGAGGACTCATCTTTCCAGAGAAGCTGTTCCCCTGACAGGACCGTTGCTGTGGGCAGAACGGCTGGATGTCGGAGGCGAGATTTTCTCAGGTTAGGACAGATAGACTCCCATGGAGATGTGGGGAGACAGCCAGAGCAAAACCGATGCTCTTTCGCCCAGATAATCCTCACAGCAGGAGGAGGAGAGTGTGGGAGAGATGGTGGGTTCCGCCCCCCCGCTTTTGGTGTCTGTTTGGTTTCATTTGACTCTACTATGGATGCAAAGCTTAGGCATGCACTCTCTGTCTCTCATAGTAAGCTAGTTCACCTGAACCTGATCAAGCCACCTCCAGCCTCAGAGGCAAGATGCTGCTAAATACTAGTTGCAGGGCAACATAGGCAGCTGTCATATACTGAGTCAGACCCTTGGTCCAACTAGCTCAGTATTGTCTACCCAGACTGGCAGCAGCTTCTCCAAGGTTGCAGGCAGGAATCTCTCTCAGCATTATCTTGGAGATGGCAGAGAGGGGACTTGGAACCTTCTGCTCTTCCTAGAGCAGCTCCACCCCCTGAGGGGAGTATCTTACAGTGCTCACACTTCTAGTCTCCCATTCAAATATAACCATGGAGGACCCTGCTTAGCTAAGTCATGCTTATATACATTCCATCACATATCACTTAAGTAATACGTTTCTGCCTGCCAGGAAAGTTTGTCCAAGATCAAATAGCAGCGATCCATTGACAGGTCAAGGGACAATAATGAACGAGGTAATTTGCATGCCAAGCCCAGCTGACATTAACGCCGGCGTTTCAAATGGCAAAACGGTGAGTGGTTTTTGCATCGTACAACCTGCTTCATATTCCAGCCTCCAGCAGCTGGGTGACTTGGCCGAGCCTTGGACAGGTCCCAAAATCTGAACCCAACGGCTAGAATACCCAGCGAGAAAATAGCCACTGTGCTCATTTTGTCAGCACAGCCGGAGGGTGTGTTTTTCTGTCCCTTGAGAGAGAAGTCACTGAAGGCCACAATCGTGGCATGATACCATGGAGGGGATAATTTGATCCCTCAGAGTTGGCACGGCAAATGTGTCCTTCCTGCTGTCTTCTTGACTTCTTGCCAAGAAAGGGAGAGTTTCCAAACCGAATCCCTGAAGTTGAGAGAGAGAGAGAGAGAGAGAGAGAGAGAGAGAGAGAGAGAGAGAGAGATCTTCTTGCCTGTGCCTCTCATAAATGGCGACCTTCTGGATCTTTTGGTATAATCGGTCTCCCCACCCTCATGTTCCCAATTCCACACAGCTCCCCAGTGACACAGGACCTTTTGTCGAGCACATATGAAATTAAGTGAAATAAAAATCATATTAAAAATTATTACCGCCGAACAGCCATTAGTCTGCATGCTGCTGTCACATCTTGATGGATTTCTCACTTAGTTCAATGAATGTTCTAATGACAGTGATAAAATCACTCAGAAAAAAATATATAATAAACTATTAACCCTCTCTCACATTGCTTGTTTTGGGGTTTTTTGGCCCTATTTTTTCCCTCCATCCAAATGATGTCAAAATGTTTGCAGTGAGGGTTGGTGATGCAGGTGAATGGTAAGGAAAGAACGTCCCTGCTTCTCATACTGAGTGAGTCAGAGAGACTCAGGGTTACTCGTTTCCAAAGTTTTGAACTGGTTGGATCAGGTCCACCAAAGGTCCGTTTGTCTGTCGCCAATAGTGATCAGCCTCTAGGACACTTCACAATTGGGAGAGGCTATTGAAGAAGGGTTGTAAATCACAGGTAGGGCATCTGTGTTGCATGCAGGAGGTCCAGGGTCATAGCAAGGGGAGAGGGGCCTATGTTCACCCCGCTTTCCAGCAGCCACTAGGAGGGAGGGAGATAATGAAGAAGATTGGGCCCTATCTCAGACCCTGCTCATGACCCGCCACGAACAGAGATCTGGTTGGCGGAGACTAAAGACAGGGCCTTTTTGGTGGTGGCCCCTCGGCTTTGGAACACCCTCCTTGAAGAGCTTTGCCATGCTCCCTCCCTCAGTGTTTTTTTAAAAAATAAATAAATCTTAAAGCACACCTTTTTAAGGAGGCTTTTTAATGTTCCATTATTATTTTGTTATATCTGGTAGGTTCTTTAGCTTCTTTAGCTTTTCATAATTTTCAGTTTTAATTTGAACCTAATAATTGTGGTTTTTAATCTGACTTTAAAAAAATATATAGTTAATTTTGTGACTTTTATTGTCTCTGTGTCTATCTTCTTGTTGTGAGCCAGTAGTGCAGTAGTGCACTGGAGGGGCGGGGAATAAATATTTTAAATAAATAAAAGTAGTGGAGGGAGTCGTGGAGCTGGGGCGGCCCTCAGGAGCTCGGCAGCCCGGGTTCTTTGAACCCATCCGCTCAATTATAGCTCCACCCCTGAGAAGGTCCCAGTTTCCATCCCTGGCAGCATCTCCAGGAAGGGCTGGGAAAGACCTGTCTGAAGCCTCGGGGAGCCACTGCCAGTCAGTGTACACAACACTGAGCTAGATGGACCAAGAGTCTGATTCAGTATAAGGCAGCTTTATACATTCTTTTATGAGGAGGGCCCATCGCTCAGTGGGAGAGCACTTGCATTGCGTGCAAAAGGGTTTCAGGTCCCATTCCCAGCACCTCCAGGTCAAGGTGGGAAAGGGAAAGGTGTCTGGAATCCTGGAGAGATGGTGTCACTCAGGGTAGACAGTATCAATCAATCAATCAATTAATCAATATTTTTTTGCCCTTGTGCTGGTTGTAGACTATAATAAACTTTGATTGATTGAAGCTTGATGGCTCAAGGGCCTGGTGATGCTAGTCTTCTGGGTTTCCCTTCTCAACATTGGGTCCTCAGATGTTGTTGGACTTCAAATCACAATCCCCAACCAAAGGCCACTGGGGCTGGGGATCATGGGAGCTGAAGTCCAAGAACATCTGGGGACCCAACGTTGAGAACCCCTGCCTTAGAGCATGAGTGCTCCAACTTCGGTGCCCAGATGTTGCTGGACTATAGCTTCCAGCATCCCCGGCCACAATGTGGCTGGGGATGATGGGAATTGTAGTCTAGCAACACCTGGGAACCCAAGTTGGAGAACCCCTGCCTGAGATACATCCTCCTGTTCAACCCATGTCCAGCAGTCCATTCAAACAGTTCCCCACCTGTCCCAGGAGCGCTGTCTCCAAGTTGACATTTATTTACTTACTACATTTCTATCGTGCTCTTCCTTCTGAAGCCCAGAGCAGTGTCCGTGGGTATAATTACCCTCACAACAACCCTGCAAGGTAGGTCAGGTAGAGAGAGAAGTGCCTGGCCCCAAATCACCCAGAGAGTTTCGTGGCAGAAGGGGGATTTGAACCCTGGTCTCCCTGGTTCAAATCCATCCATCATTCTAACCATGGAATCATGCTGACTCTAAAATGAGAACATATATAGCCATTCAGATGAAAATATATGCAAACCTACAGGTATCTGTACCTGTGTACAACATACGGTGTGGACACCTTGATTGCTGTTGTCATCCAGAAATTCATATATGCAGCTGAGTGTGCCAAGGCTGATGAATATAGGCCACAGCCTCAGAGGCAAGATCTAAATACCAGTCGTAGGGGAGCAACAGCAGGAGAGAGGGCATGTCTTCATATCGAGCTGGTGTGCTCCCCAGAGGCATCTGGTGGGCCACTGTGGGAAACAGGATGCTGGACTAGATGGGCCTCCTTGGGCCTGATCCGAGGCATGAAGAGGCTGCTCCATCTCCTTTCTGTGCATCTGAGCAGGAGTTCTCACTGTTGGGTCTCCAGATGTTGTTGGACTGCCAATCCCATCATTCCCAGCGACAGTGGCTGGAAACTGTGGAAGCTGGGAGTTGTAGTCTAACAACATGTGCCGACTCAATGTAGGGAACCCTACAGAATGCCAAACAGCAATGGGGAATTCGCCTTTAGGAGAAAAAAGGTCAGCACCAACATGCATAAACCACAATCCAATGGATAAGAGATGCAGGGGAATGAAAAGGAGAACTGGACCCTTCCTTTCCTCTTAGGAAAGGAGCCTTCCTTCTTTCCCATAATCCATTGCACTGTGACCTACAATGGCAACACCCTCGATATGGTTTCTCCTAGCACTACTTTCAGTATTGGCAAAAAGCTGGTCACCACTGAACGCAGAGTTCTTGGGGCCGTATCTTAGATTCCAGGAAGGGAAAGGCATTCGCTTCACGGGCGCATCTCTTCCCTCCTTCCTTTTGTTCCTTCCTTTCCCGCACCAAGTGCAAATTAAGCCCATGCCAACGCAGAGGGAGAGACGTGAGCCTGGCTCACTATTCATCACCCCGTGGAAGCACCGTTGGACAGATCTACAGGTCTCGGTGGGCTCTTGCAGCTGTATTTCCCCCGCTCTCAGCTGTACGGCTCTCGCTGATGGATCATCTCTGCTGAGATCCATGACTCCAATCCTCTGACTTCCACCTTGCTCATGGTTGCTAGGGAGGAGGCATTGTCTCTCTGGGGTGGTGCATGGAAATGCCAGCACTGTAATGTCGCCAAGGTCCCTAAACATGCCCCTCTTTGTCAACACTAGAACCAGGGCTCGTCTCATGGAACTGATGTCCAGGAAATGAAGGATTGACATACGCTGTGTTGATCCTTTTTTTACACCGTGCATAATTCATCCATAGCAGCTGCTCCCAACCTGTCGTAGTCCAGATGTTGCTGAACTACTACTCCCCACCACCCCCAGCCACAATAAATTGTAGCTGGTAGTGATGGGAATTGTCCCCAACAACATCTGGACTTCGAAAGGTTAGGACCCATTGATCTATGGAATTCTCTGCCATGGGATGTGGTGATGGCCACCAGCTTGGATGGCTTTAAAAGGGGCTCCGACAAATCCATGGAGAACCAGTGGCTACTAGTCTTGATGTCAATAGCCTACCTCCACGTTCAGAGGTTGCAAAGAAGCAGGAAACAGGGCATGCGTTCATCTCTTAGTTGTGTGGTTTCCCAAAGCACCTGGTGGGCCACAGTGGGAAACAGAGTGCTGGACTAGATAGGCCGTAGGCCTGATCCAGCAAGACTGTTTCACGTTCTTTTGTTTCTTGGACCATCAAATTGTTCCTCCAATATAAGAGGGACTAGATAGCCATACAATTCTTCCACCTTGAGGTTCTCCCCCACCCCCAACCCACCCCCGCCGATCTCAGGATCACGTTTCCTACGCATTAAAAAAAGTTACGTTTGTAAAAAGAGTTCTGTGGGATCTGAGCAAAGGTCTATTGTCCAGCATCCTGATCCCTCCAGCAGCCAACCAACATGCCTTTGGAAAGCCCACAGTCCATGGGAAGAGAGCTGGCCTTGCGATAGGAAGCAAGAATTGTCCCCTTTGCTAAGCAGGGTCTGCCTTGGTTTGTATTTGGATGGGAGGCTTCATGGGAGGCTGGGAGGCTTCATGGGAGGCTGGGAGGCTTCATGGGAGGCTTCATGGGAGGCTGTATTTGGATGGGAGGCTTCACTGTGAGATATTCCCCTTAAGGGATGGGGTCATAGCTCAGTGGAAGAGCATCTGCTTACATGCAGAAGGTCCCAGGTTCCCGCCCTGGGATCTCCAGGTAGGACTGGGAGAGACTCCTGCCTGAAACTGTGGAGAAGTCACTGCCAGTCTGGGTAGACAATACTGAGCTAGATGGACCAATGATCTGACTTGGTAGAAGGCAGTTTCCTTTTTTCCAAGGCAGAAAGGCAAGAGCCTTCATCCACTGGTTGCCTTCCGTTAACTGGTATTCACAGGTAGGCTGCCTCTGAACCTGGTGTTTCACTGAGCTCTCATTGCTAGCGGCTCAAAGCCATCTCAGCTAGGGACCACCACTGCACTTTGTGGGTGTGGACGTCATGACACCTTGGGTGCTCTGTGAGAATGTATTCCTTTTCTTGTCTCCCTCCTAGCAGTCCTGTTGCATCGTGGAAGTTGTAGTCTCCTCCCTCTAATCAGGAGGCCGTCGGGGAAGACGCCCTGTGAGTGCCTAGCAACTGTACCTCCCCCTTCTTCTCTGACAGTAAGGACACGGCCAGTTTGGAAAGAGGTCGGAGGTGGGAATGGAAAGTGGTCGCTGACTGCAGAGTGCCCTGCCTGTGGTCAGGTGCCTATGACAGACAGGCCCATGGGATAATCCAGCCGTAGGGCACATGTCTGCAAACAGGATGCAGTTGTCCTTTCCAGTGTCAAACATTTCCCAAATATCCACGTCTGCAAACTCCGATCACAGAGCGCCCGCCTGCCCATCAGGACCTCATTATCGCACGTGCAGGCATTCCCTACGAGGCCTTTCCTCGCGCATCGTGCTGAGCACAAGAATATTCACGACTGCCCTGCACTTGTGAGAAGCAATCTGGGTAACTGGTCCCTCCCAAGTGTGTTCAAAGCTTGCTTTCCTTCGGGATTCTGGCGCAGGGTTCCCTGTCTTCCTTTAGATGGTGCCCAGCTGTGACGCGCTTGTCAGTTAAAAGTTGACTCTTAATGGATGTGACGGAAAAGGAGGAGGGACCCTGTCTCAGCACCAGAGCGAGGGCACCCGGCGATCACAGCAATTAAAGGGGGAGTACGCAGTGCGAAATTGAGCAACTGCTTCCCAGCGAGAAGGGGTTAAATTGCCATGGAAACAAGCATGCATTATTTACATGGCCTAATGAATAAAACATTTAAGTAGTAGGCTAATAAATTTGAGGACACAAAAGCAAAGTAAGCTATGATTTAAATATATGCCTCTGATGAATATAACTTGAGTTATAGGAACGGAGAGCAATGGGGGACCAAGTTGAGTTTTATACCCTCCTCTGGCTAACACAAAGGTATTTCTTCTTCTTCTTTAAAAAAAAAACACAGGAGAAAGAAATGATTTTATTTTTCATGACGAAGGTTCTCTCCTTTTAGGAAAATCTCTCTTTCTTTTTTCAATCACCTTCCAGATCTTCCTTCCTTCCTTCCTTCCTTCCTTCCTTCCCTCCCTCCCTCCCTCCCTTCTGTCCTTCCAAGGGCACTTTGGGCTTGTGACTCAGGAAGAATCTCTTCATCTGCCTCATGGCGAACTGCTTTTGAACCACAGCTTCCCAAAGCAGCATGTGAGATCACCAGGGGAGGGGTCTTCTGGTGAAAGAGAGGATAAAAAGTCAAAAACCCAACTACACATGCTCAGATCCTTGGGGGCACCTCAAGTATCTCCTCAAATCTGAGCCACATGTGCCTGCATTACATTCATAGCCTGTATCCCGAAGGGGTTCAGTTTACTAGCTTCGCGAACAGGCACTTATGGGCTTTAAAATGAGATTCGACTAATTCTATGGAAGATGAGTCTACCAGTGATAACCTACTGCATTTACCTGAATCCAAGGATTGGTTTTTTTTTTTTTTTTTTTTACTAGGTTGGAAAACAGGGGGTCTTAATTTCAGAGTTCTCTTCCTTTCGGATAAATACAGTTTCAGCCTGTACTTTTAAAAGAGGGTCATCTTGAATTCAGAGCCATCTTCTAATGGGGTGAATATAGTAGATGGAAACTTGATGCCGGGTGGGAGAGAGTTGCTGCTTCCATGTCCTATTATGTGAAGCCCTGCTCCAAATGCACAGCAAGTGTGTGTTTTTGCAGGAGGTCCCGTTGATATCTCCACACCGTAACGATGAGTTAGGACTCTCTCCCCTGCTGCCCATTGATGGCAGATGGGACTGTTTTATCACCTGCACCATGGACAGGTTGCACTCTGCTGTGGCTATAATTAGACCAGTGGCATCTATCAGTTCCTGTGGCAGATTGTCGTCTGCTGAGATAGATGGAAGAACAGCTGGTGTTTGCTAGGGTGACCAAGGTGGGGAAATAATACCTCCAGGATGGCCTAGTGCCTGGCTGTTTATCATGGCCAATTTAGTTACTGGTGGCCCAGGTTGTACACAGCACAACTCATGGCCCATCTATGGAAAGGTTCCTGGGTGACTGACAAGCCAAGAGATGGCGCAACGTACCATGTCCACATAGACATTTAAATAAATAAATAAATAAATAAAATCCACAAACATTTCAAGACAAAGATCACAATGTTGATATACCATTTCCTTGTTGGGGTTCATTTATTCCCTTTCCATAATTCTAGACCAACATTCTCCAAAAACAGTTTCCAACTCAACCCTAAGCAACTACTCATATCCTGGTCAAACACAGGGACAAAGGAAGCTGCCTTATACCATCTAGCTCATTATTACCTACACTGACTGGTAGCGGCTCACCATCGTTTCAGGCAGGGGTCTCTCCCAGCCCGACTTGGAGATGCCAGGAGTGAGCCTTCTGCATGCAAGCATGCAGATGGTCTTCCACTGAGCTATGACCCCATCCCTTAAGGGGAATATCTTCTCACACTCACATGCAGTTTTCCATCCAAATTCAAACCAAGGCACACCTTGCTTAGCAAAGGGGACAATTCAGGCTTGCTATCAAAAGACAAGCTCTCCTCCTTGAGCAGCTCTCTGAGTTCCTGCAGAGACAACTAACTTTACTAGGAGCTGTCCAAGTTACTGTTCAGGCACCTTTCTTTATGAGGAAGTATCTGAGGTACTGCAATACACCTTTCTTCACCAAGAGCTGTCCAAGGTACCAGAAGACAGCTGTCTTCTCCAGGAGCTGTCCGAAGTACCACAAAACACCACCAGGAACTGTCCAAGGTACCAGATGACAGCTCCCTTCTCCAGGAGCTGTCCATGGTACCACAAGACGCCTCTCTCTACCATGAACTGTTCAAGGTACCACAAGGCAGCTGCCTTCTCTGGGAGCTGTCTGGAGTACCACAAGACACCATCAGCAGTTGTCCAAGGTACCAGAAGACATCTCTCTTCACCAGGAGCTGTCCAAGGTACCAGAAGACAGCTGCACTCTCTGGGACCTGTCCAAGGTACCACAAGACACCTCTCTTCACCAGGAGCTGTCCAAGGTACCACATATATCTGCCTTTGCCAGGAGCTGTCCAAGGTACCACATATATCTGCCTTTGCCAGGCACTGTCCAAGGTACTGAAAGACACCTGTCTTCACCAGAAGCTGTCAAGGGTACTGCAAGGACCTGTCTGAAGTACTGCACAGCCTTCCTTAGCCTTATCTCCCCAGAACTGACACTCGGTACATGCTACTTGCCATTGGACTCTTGCCAAAGGTCATCCTCCCTCTGGTCTTGCCTTGTGCCCTGCTCACAGCTTGGCTCGATCGGGGCTGGCCTGGGACAAAGAGACTGTAATCAAAGCCTGGTGTTTCTCCCCTCTCCCTTTCCCCCTACTCTCCCTCTTCCCATTAATGCCACCACAAATTAAATGCCATGAATGCAAATGCGCAGAGAGCTGAGTGCCGAATGTTGCTGAGTATATAATGGCCGTCATATCTGCCTTCATTCCGTCACTCCACTGCAGGTAATTAATTGCCTTGTAAAGTGCTCTGAGATACAGCGTATAAAAAATGTTATATGGGGCACGCGGGGGGGGGGGGGAGGCAAATACAATAGAGCTTGCCTGCATTTAAAGCCACAAAACCCTGATGCCACAAGAGTGTGACCGATCACAATTTTTAGCCCTTAATTCTATTTAGAAGGGTCCATGCGTGGAAACTCATTAGAAGATCTGCCCCCACCCTGCTCAGCCACGCCACCAAAACATTGTATTTAAAGGTTGCACACATACACTGGTCTTCCTAATAATTTTGATATGACCCAGTTATTTATAACTCCTGACAGGAGAGGAATTATAACAAATAAACATAATTTATGGGTTGTTCCAGGAAACGCTATCACCGCAAAGACGAATAAGGGGGTTCTTGCGGCTAAAGAGGTGTCAATTTGATTCTGAATTTTTTAAAAATCCCACATGAATAACATTAATGAGTCTGACAGCATTGTTAATATATATCTAGACAAACATAATTGCTTAGAAGAAGGCCCAGAGTCACGGTAAAGAGCCAGAAATCTGCCCAAGGAGAAGAGACACAGGCAGTTTAACCTGCTGGGTGGGCTGTTCACAATTCAAAGGGTGGAGATCTTCATCCCAAAATAGAAGACCAATCCATTACATGAAGAAGGCTCTCTCAAGGAAAGGATATGGGAGAAACAGCCAAACTGGAAGGGGTTCAGAGGAGAATAGTCAAGATGGTGAGGAGTCTGGAAACCAGGTCCCATGAGGAATGGCTGAAGGAGTTGGATATATTTAGCCTGGAGGAGAGAAGACTGGGAGGGGGGAGGTATATTTAGCTTGTAGAGGATGAGACATGATAGCCATCTTCAAATATCTGGAAGGCTACCACATAGAATGGAGGGGATTTGTCCTCTGTTGCTCCTGAGGGGAGGTCTAGAACCAAGGGGCTGAAGGAAGGAGATTCAGGCTAGACTTTATTATTACCTATATTTTATAGGTATATATTACTTGGGCAAAGGGGCAATGTTTAAAGTGGAGATGCTCTTATATTTAAAATGGGGAGAGCAACTGGCTGTATCCAGCCCCAACACAGCATCCCTCCAGAGGCTGTTGCTGTTGACTACCTTATGTTTCTTTTAGATTGTGAGCTCTTTGTGGGGCAGTGAACCGGATTATTGTTCTATGTATACTGTTTTGAGAACAGTGAGGTATAAACAGTACCAGTAGTTAGCAGTAGTAAATCATCATCATCATCGGGAAGGACTCAATGTCTGGAAAAAACAAACCTGTCAATAACACTTGTTTGACTGTGCAAACAAGAAATAACAACAAGAAGAAGAAGAAGAAGCAACTTTACTAAGAACAGCCTATATTCTGCAATGATATCTATAATAATAACAGCAACAACATTGATAATAAAATTCAGCCATCCCAGGTCCTTGGGAAGGACTTGATATCTGGATAAAACAAACCAGTCAATAACACCTGTTTGTGCAAACAAGGAATCATCATCATCATCAACATCATCATCACCAGAATCATCATCATAATAAAATAGGGGAAGGAATTGCCTGACTGGAAGAGCTAGTCAACAGTGGAACAGCCTGTCTTGTGATCTGCTGGTGTTGCCATTTTTTATTTTCCAGAATCCACTTGAGGCCACCACCATGTGATGGTACCTCATTGCTCTCAGGGGAATGCTGGGAAATCAAAAGATGGCGGCCAGTTGGTGGCTTCAGGGAAGCACACTGCTGCAGGCAATGCCCTCCTTAGGTGTCAGCCATTTCAAAATGGCCAACATGCCCCCTTCCTTTTTGCTGCCTCTTCCGGAGGTGGTGAAACGAGGGGCTGTATTTTGGCTCAGCGGCAATTGACACACATTAAGCAAGCTGTGTGGATCCTCTGGCTGTTTGGCAGGGATTCCAAGTCCTCTTTGGTTCCTCACCACAACATTTCGGGCTAATGGCTGGCCTAGCCAAGAAGACCACTCCCTTTCTGTGTGCCGGAAGCCATTATTTTTCTGCTGTTTATATATATCTAGAGTTCCCGGCGTTGAATTGCTGTTACAAATCTCCACAGCTTCTATCTGGGTTTTAACAGTTCCAGTATTTCATCACAGCTTGTATTCAAATTGTCTCTTGCAATTACTGCTTTTGTCTATGAATTGATGGGATTGTCCTCACAGTAGAAGTCTCTCTCTCTCTCTCTCTCCACATGGGTCATCTGGAGGAACTAGGCTCCCCAACGCAATCATTTGCGTCAAATAGAATGGAAATAAACACCCAGCCCCAGCCTAAGGAATGTTTATTTCTGTCTGCCTTCAAATAGAAACCTTTTTCTTGAACATTCAATCTGAGGGATCATCCTGTGCTACCTGAAAGCTTGCATATTGCAGTGCGGACATGATCCCTGCTCTGTTGGCATATCATTACTGGATGAATGTGCAAAAATCTTTGATAACTGTTGCTTGTCTTATAGAAGCTCGTTTGGCTTCCATTGAACATGAAGATAATAATGTTCTTATTGAAGTTATTTAAGCGTCTGAAGCTTTGGGACACCACTTCATCTTGTGGCAGGGAGTTGCACAGGTTAAGTCTGTGTTACATGAAGTAGTACTTAGTTTTGCTGCCCTGAATCTATTGCCCATCTATTCCATTTGGTCACCCTAAGCTCCAACATTTTGTGTGTGTGAGAGAGAAAAAGACCTTTCTAGTAGCAACACTAACCATGCCATTCTTAATGTCTTTCCAGTTTCCAGGTTTCCTTTTTTGAGTGTGGCAAGCTTGGATTGGTGCACAAATAACTGAATTGTTTTTTAAAATGGTACATCTTTAAGGATAAAGTCTCACTGTTTTATTTGCAGAGCTACTTTAATGCTGATGTGTTACTGTGTTAAGAAACAGAAAAAGAAAGCAGGCCAAAAAAGGCAGAAGGCCTTTTTGGTGGTTGCACCCTATCTATGGAATAGCCTCCCAGTGAAGTTTGCCTGGCTTCATCACTTTGTTCTTTTAGATGCCAGTTGAAGACCTTTTTGTTCACTCAGGCTTTTTAAAAAAATATTATTTTTAAATTAGATATAACTGATTTAAAATGTCTTTTAAATTGTTTTGTATTTTATTTTTCCCCTCCCTCCCCCTCTTCTTGGTCTGTTATGGTTTAATGTCTTGTGTGTTTTTATCTTATGTTTTAACGTTGTGTTGTAAGCTGCCAGAGAACAATTTGTTATGGGGCAGCTAGCAAATAAAGTTGTTTATTATTATGCTATTTACACACGGTCTACCAGATGTTATTGACTGGATTTGGTACTTTAATTATCGGACCCTTTCCAAGGGTCTAGGATAACTAAAGAAAAATTATACATAGCATATTATTATTATTATTATTATTATTATTATTATTATTAGCAGCAGCAGCAGCAGCAGCAGCAGCAGCATAAAAAGAAAGCAGGAGAAATAAGTATGGAGCCACAACAAAATGTTGTCATATATCCCTAGTGTGCATGTGTTACCTGAGGTAACACATATATGGTGAAGGTTTGGGGCACCTTTCCTCCTCAGAAGCGGAAAAGGTTATGACTGCCTTGAAGGAGTATTCTTCATGCTGATACATTTTCTTATCTCTTTTTTGTTCAAGCCTTCTTTTCTCCTCCTCATCACTGTTCAATAGCTACACACACACACACACACACACACACACACACACACACACACACACACACCCCTTGCCATGTTGTCTGTTAACTGGCCTCTGAGTCTGAAACTGATGTATCTACAGGTTATCACGAGTCCGCCAGTACCTCCCTTTCACCCACAGGTGCTCCGATGCATCCATAAGGATCATAACGTTGCCATCTTTTCTGGAAGTAGATATATGCCTTTTCCTTTCTCCCAAGACAGTCAGCCATTGTTTCTTAAATGACGGGTTATCTCACACTTCTAAAAAACGCATTCATCTTCAGGTTTTTGTAACATGCAAAGTTATTTGTACGTAATCCATTACGCTGCTAAGAGTTACGTGATTCATCAAACAGAGATTATTTCAGCCATCCTTTCTTCTAAAATGAAAAGGGCTTCTGCTCTGTCGTGTAGAAGAAGTCCACTGCTGGATCATATCAAAGGACCGACTACTGCCAGTCAATTTCATGGATCGTAAGGCTGGTGCTCCAGCGTCTGGATTGTTCTCATAGGCAGCTGCTGTTTACTGAGTCTGAGCATTGGTCCATCTAGCTCAGCATTGTCTACACTGACTGGCAGCAGCTCTCCAGGGCGAGAAAGGTCTTTTCAAGCCTTACCTGGAGATGCTGCCAGGGACTGAACTGCATGCAAAGAAGATGCTCTGCCATTGAATTATGATGCCATTCCTGATTATCCCACCGTCCTTTTCTCCTACTTCCCCCAGTTCTTCTGGAGAAGGGGTCCCCTCTCAAGGAAACGGAGAGGAAAGGCAGTCTTGTTTCTTGGGGTAAAGGATTATTTCTCTCCGCCCCCCCAAAAAGCCCTGGGAATTTAAGCCCCGTTTCCCCCTGTCATTTGCAAAGGAATGCGATGACTGTTTTTAAGGGGTTCGAACGAAAGTCGACCTTGGCATGTTATCGGGGTGACTTTCTCAACCTGGCACCAGATGCGCTCCGGGGGGTGGAGGCGGGAGGAGAGCTCCTTGCCGCACCTGCATCGTTGCTACTGAGGGACCCCCCGGCAAGCAAACGGGTAATGAGAAACAGCTGCATGCCGTCCGAAATTGAATCAGAGCTTGCAATTGGAGACGTCTAGTCATTTAAGACTCCCTACTTCCCAGTGCCATAACTAGTTATTTTAACACCCGTGCAAACTCTCGATATACAGGCCCTCCCCCCCTCCTCGGATCCAGAACCAGGGAAAATTAAGACTGAGAAGAACTGTTGGCTTTTTAAGCCATTGATGCTGAAACATCGGGTTTTCACTGCTCAGGACTGTCGGGGCAATAAACCTGCTGGCTGCGGCAGAGCATCAACAACTCCCATCATTCCCAGCCACAGTGGCCAATAGCCAGGGATTATGGGGGTTGTAGTCCACCCTTTGCAGAAGGGCCAGAGTTGTGCAGTCATTGTGTAAATCAGAGATTCTCAATGTTGGGTCCCTAGATGTTATTGAACTTCAACTCTCATAATCCCCAACCAAAGGCCACTGGGGCTGGGGATTGTGGGAGTTGAAGTCCAATAACATCTGGAGACCCAACGTTGAGAATCCCTGGTGTAAACCAGGGCTGCTCAACTTTGGCCTTTTTGCAGATGTTGGCCTACAATTCCCATAATCCCTGGCTATAGGCCGCTGTGCCTGGGGATTATGGGACTTGGCACAGCAGGGAAGCAAATTGCCTAGAGAGCAGGAGGCTGTTGGTTCGAATCCCCGCTGGTGTGTTTCCCAGAATATGGGAAACTCCTGTATTGGGCAGCAGCGATACAGGAAGGTGCTGAAAGGCATCGTCTCAAACTGTGCCAGAGATAGCAATGGTCAACGCCTCCTGTATTCTACCAAGAAAACCACATGGCCCTGTGGTCGCCACAAATCGACACTGACTCGATGGCACAACCAACCAACCAACCAAGTCCAGAAACAGCTGGGGAGCCTAAGTTGAGATGGCCTGGTGTAGACAATACTGAGCTGGCGGGACCAATGGTCTAACTCAGCATAAGGCGGCTTTCTATGTTCTCTTGTAGGTAAGGAAGTGTCGTGTAATTCATTGCAGCTCCAGCCATCGCTCAGTTGAAGAACATCTGCTTATCATGCAGAAGGTCCCAGGTTCAATCCTTGGCATCTCCAGGTACAGCTGAGAAAAAAAGCTGCTGGAAATGCTGGGAAGCCTCTGCCTGTCAGAGTAGATAATACGGAGCGAGAGGGACCAAAGGTTCAACTCAGTAGGTGGCAGCTCCCTATGTTTCTAGGTGCGTGCCCCAAGTGGCTTACAATCTAAATACTGGCCCATTAACAAGGTATCTCTCTACCTTTCCGGTGCTACTGTTCTTCTGGCAGCAAACGTCATTACCAAACACACTTCAGTGCCGGTAAGAGATCATTACTCAGAATCAGTTATGCGTCTCCCAAAAGAGAGGTAAGCAGTGTGTGCGTGTGTGTGTGGGGGGGGGGTGCGTGAAGTTACATGCTGCGGATGGTTCAATCCGCCGAGTCTTTTGGTTCTGTAGCCCCAAAGTTGATTTAAGTTACGAAAACACATCCCCAGATTAAAAGAAGGGGGGAAAAATAAAATAAAATAAAAAGAATTGCATTGCTGTCAATGCCTAGACATCACCATCAAGAAAGAGAGAGAGGGAAAAAATTACATTTCAGGCTGACAAGTGACTAATCAAGGCGAGTGAAACGGCGTTGCCATAAATTACTCCGCCACGAAATAAAGCACACAAACAGACCGATGATAATAAATGTAAATTATTTCTCTGAAGAAATTTTCTTGGTATATGAGTAATATGAACCATCAGGAAGGAGTCTTCCTTAACATTAATTACAGAAAATGACAAGCGGCTTGATGGTTGGGAAGGCTCATTATCCGGGAACATATTCACAACTTTGCAATTTCTGTGAGATGTTCCCGAGCTAAATTAATCTCCCTTCTTTGCATGAGACTCTTCTAATTTTCATGTTATTAACAGGTTTGCGGTATCACTCAGTAGTTGCCACTCCAATCAGGTTTCGGCGTGTTCGCCAACAGCCGAGTGTCATTTATAAGGATAAGCCTTCATAATGGCGTTCGCTTTCATGTGGAGAATTCTACAAGGTTGCGTTTAATAAGGTCCTTTAATCATCTCCTTTGCTCAACTTTTACCCCCTCCCCCTTTCTTTTTTATGAAGAGTCATTATGAGACTTTGAAGTTCATCAAGGATGAAAAAATCCATGACATTGTTGCCAAAAGAGAAAATAAGGAACAGAAGAATGAGAGGGAAAGGATCAGGAGGAGGGGAAGAGAAGTGGTTGGATGGATGAACTGAAGCAAGGCCTCAGTGTTGAGGATCCTCAGAACACAAGAATGGCCCTGCTGGATCAGGCCCAAAGTTCATTTAGTCCAGTATCCTGTTTCCCACACTGACCCACCTGATGCCTCTGGGAAGCCTCACAACCAGGAGATGAAGGCATGCTCTCTTTGCTGTTGCTCCCTTGCAACTGGGATTTGGAGGAATCTTGCCTTTGAGCCTGAAGTTAGCCTATAGCCACCAGGATTAGTAGCCATGGATAGACCTGATCTCCATGAATGTGCCTAAGCCATTTTCAGAGCCATCCAAGCTGGTGGCCATCACCACATACCATGGCAGAGAATCCCATAGATTAATTCTCCTTCTAGGGGTGGTGTCATGGGCATGCTGGAAGACTCCAAGGAAGAGTTGGAGGTAGAGACAGAGCTGACAGCAGAGGAGGATGGGCAAGGACCAGAGGTAGCAAAGGAGAGTGGGTCTGATGTACAGGGAGTTGAAGATGAGTTAGAGCCAGATGAGGCAGCTCTTGTGGAGGAGGAGCAACCAATCTCAGCTGTGGAGAGGTGCCGATCCAAGAGACAGCAAGAGCTAAGAAGCTGCATGCATAGGACAACAGGCAAAGCTGCTGACTCAGCAACTCTTAGTTAACAGAACTGGGGGGGGGGGCTCAGCCTATTTAAGATGCCTGTAACATAGCTACCCTTCTGATAGCAACAACAGTTTCTTGCATGCTAATCGGCTGTGTTCCTGTATTGCCTTGACCATGTTTGGACCCTGGACTGTGTTGACCTTGCCTGTGAATTTTGCTTTGGACTCTGTTGGATTTTTGGACTGACTCGGACTGGACTTGGTTTGGAGAATTTCTTCCTGTTGAATCTTGCTGTTCTGCTTCTGCTTCTGTTGCGCTTCGTCTGGCTAGCCTGACAGATTAACGACAGGTGGGGATAAAATGGTCAAGAAAATTATCCAGTTTTGAGGATAGCTTCGGACTTTTTGCTACTTGTTAGAGCTTTAAAAAAATGGGAGGATATACCCCCGTTAAGTCTTCAGTGGTACATTCCATTCTATCATCTCTTTGGGTCCGTTCAGACAAGCTATTAGTAGAGGAATGCTCCTCTGTGAACAGGGTGAAGTCCTCCATGGACAACAATCCACACCATTGTGAAGTCCTCCATGGACATCCATCTACACCAGGCCTGCTCAACTTCAGCCCTCCTGCATACGTTGGCCTACAACTCCCATAATCCTTGGCTATTGGCCACTATGGCTGGAGATTATGGGAGCTGTAGTCCAAAAACATCTGGAGGGGGGGCAAAGTTGAGCAGGCCTGATCCACACTGTTGTGAAGTCCTTCATAGACATCCATCCACACCACCATGATGTCCTCCATGGACCCATCAACACCATCATGAAGTCCTCCGTGAACATCCATCTTCAGACAAGCTATCACTGCAGACATTGTGAAGTCCTCAGTGGTCATCCATCCACACCCCTTGTGAAGTCCTCAGTGGACATTCGTCTTCAGACAAGCTATTAGTGAGGGAATGTGCTGAGACTTCACCATCATGAAGTCCTCTATGGACACCCCAGTGCCCACTTTGCGTGTCCCTTTATTGTAGGGAGGCTGTTCATATGAATGACTCCTCTGCTTGCATTCTAAATACTTGCTTAAATATTTGCAGCAAGTTTAAAGGGGTCATTTGGATGAACAGCCCCACCCTTGTGATTGAATACCCAGAGGGTATTGGGACATTCTCAGAGAATGTCTCAACTGGTGTGCCCTTGGGGTGTGCCCTTGTTCTGGAATGAACTCCCTCTTGTTGTACGAGCTCCCCCACCTCTAGCAGGTTTTAAAAGAGTGCTCAAGACACATTTATTCCATTGAGACTTTGATCAGCTGTAAGTTGTTTTTTTTATTGTTGTTGCTACTGTTGTTTTAAATGGCTGTTCCAAACTTTTAACCGTTTTAATGTTTGGTTTTAATTCTGGTTTGATCGTTTATGTTGTAAACTGCCACAAGACATTGGTATGTGGCAGTATATAAATGTAATAAATCAATAACTAAAAGAGTAAATAAATAAACAAACCATATGGGTAGGGGTTGTATTGTCCCAAGTGGTCCATTTGGAAGTATGTATAGCCTCAGACCTGTGACATCATCAATGCTACAAACGAGAAAAAGCAGGCAAAAGTAGCTGGGCAGAAGAGTGAAAGAAAGAAGGTAATGGGAATTGTTCTGACATGTTAGGGGAGGGCTTTAATAACTTATGACAATCCTTGAAATTTTGCAGACTGACTGTGCAGTTCTGAGGTTAACCTGATTCCTCTCCTTCGATTTGATAGCACTGGACTGGTGTTTGCGTTGCGGAGTGATTGAACACAATGCAAGGAAGAGAGAGAAACTTTATTAAATTTTCCAAATTCATTTAAGCGAGGGACTGGCATAATGAATTGCCCGTTCTCGTATGTTCAGCGTCCGCCGGAAGCGACAATAATTTAGGTGGACATAAACCGATATGTAGATTAAAAATGTTTAAGCCAAGTGTCGTAAAATATCTAAAAAACATAAGGCAGAATTAACATAGCAAAGTTTAGCATTATAAGTAATGACGGGTCAGAGAGGAGGTTATGTCTGTGGAATTGCATTTCAATACAATAAATCCATTCAAACTCTGACTGGAGACTCAAATTGAATCTATAGAGCCGGCAACTCAAAGCCACAGTGTGTTATGATGAAGTACTAAGGCAGGGGAATGTATGTAGAGTGTAAAGAATGCAGTGTGGGAAGGGTTTCATGACACATCTGGTCTTGACTACTGCCCTTTTCCCTCTGGGGTCCCCCCTTGTCATCCCTTCTCTCCCAAACTCTGCTGACAAAGTGATTCCTTTATTTCATTGCTCTGATGATATGATACCTTAAGGGTTCCCTGCACTGGATACCTCTCTACTCCCCAGTCTAACCCAAAGGTCTTGCCCTTATCATCAATGCTTTCCAAGGTGTCATCATCCCTCATCTCTCAGCTCTGAGAGGAGAGATGGCATGCCCTCACTTCTTGCCTGTGGGCACCCCAGAGGCCAGCAGGGATGTCCTTATGATATCTCAAAACACCCCTGCCAAGAACTTCGCTCCTCCAACTGCATGACCTTTAGTCCCCCAGGGGTCTCTTGTTCTCTCAAATGCCTCTGCCCCTTGCTGCTCCTTATGCCTGGAACCCCCTTTCAGAGGTCCATATGACTGCCAGCTCTTTCAGATGTTCCCAGGGCTCCATAAGACTCTGGGATGCACTCCCTGCTGAAATAAGAGCCTCCCCATCTCTGACGACTTTTTAAAAGTCTCTAAAGACACATTCATTCACCCAAGGTTTTTCTTTTTCTTTTTTAAACTAGACTTGTGGTTTTAAATTGTTTTAAGGTTGTGATTTCTGTGTTGTTGTTGTTGTTGTTGTTGTTGTTGTTGCTGTTGTTAGACATGCAGTCCAAATTACTCATGAATTGACATTAATGGACAAATCGGTCCCATTGACATGAATAGGCAAAGTTACCAAACTGCTTTTTAAAGTGAGCGTCTGAACCAAAACTGAACTGGAGAATTTAAAAAAAATTGGATGAAACAGAATTTTAGTTATTTATTACTTATATATTGTTCAATTTCCATGCCACCTTTCCTAAGACATCCTAAGGCAGTTGTTGGGAATTCGCATGGAACTCAAGAATTGGCACAGGACTCACATTTCTAGGATACGACTTCAAACTCAAACCCTTCCAACTCTCAGATTTCATTATTCCATTGGCCATCAGTCAGGGATGTGGTAGCAAATTCCTGAACTGAGCAGGGGGTGGTCTAGAATACCCCAAGGGTCCCTTTTGACCCCTACAATTATATCGTTTGCCTAGGAAATCTACATCAACAAATATATGTGCAAGCAGCCTTCTTCATTATCTGCTCTATCCCCCTTGGAGGTACATAGGAACATAGGAAGTTGCCATATACTGAGTCAGACCCTTGGTCCATCTAGCTCAGGATTGTCTACACAGACTGGCAGCAGCTTCTCCAGAGTTACAGGTGGGAATCTCTCTCAGCTCTATCCTGGCGATGCCACCAGGGAGGGAATTTGGAACTTTCTGCATGCAAGCAGGCAGATACCCTTCCCAGAATGGTCCCATCCCCTAAGGGGAATATCTTACAGTGCCCACACATGGAGTCTCCCATTCAAATGCAAACCAGGGCAGACCCTGCTTAGCAAAGGCAACAATTCATGCTTGCTACCACAAGACTGCACTCCCCTAACCTTCCAACATTGGCTGAGGTTTCGCATCCAAGTGGTGAGAACAAAAAATGAGTGTTGGGGAAAATATTGCCACGTCATATGTTAACTTTTTATTATTGCATGATGCCGACAGTCCGCCGACAGATGCTGCGTTATTAACATTTGATTAAAAATCTCTTCAGGTCTTAAAGCCGCCTGTTTGGAAGAGAACATCTTGACAAGTCTGGCGGTGGGTGATTGACAATTAATAATATTCTGTGTGTCACAGGACAGTTTGTGCGACTTTATTGGCAGTGGCAGAATGCAATGCGTTTCAAATCTGGGACCCCAAAATAAGAAAGGGGGGGGGAGGAGTCAGAGGGACTAATTGAGATAACTTTGCTCACAAACAAAGAAGATGGTGAAGTCCCTCCTAGTGGTTGACACTGGGAGATTTATGTTGGAGACCGAGACGAGAAGACGACACGAGTCTCATTCAGATGCTGTGGGGAAAGGATGCTTGGCACAAGCAGAGTATCCAAAGTAGGACTGGGCCCACTTTTGTCACTATAATTGAACAAGAGGGGAGAAATATCCCTGGACCCCTGGGGGAAGGGGGCCTACTCACTGGGTGACCACTGGTGATTTACTATTCCATCTATTCCACCTCCCTGACTCCTATTCCACCTCCCTGACTGGTGATTTACTATTCCCCTATTCCACCTCCCTGACTCACCTGATCAGAGGAGTCATCTCAGCTGGAGATGACTGCTGGATCCTATACTGTTGACAGTCGATCCTAAAAGGCAGAAGCTATCCACCATTTCAATGTCTTCATCATCAATTCCGAGGCTGGTTCCTGTACCCGTTGTCAGGCTTGTATCCAGACTCAAAGATAAACTAAACTAAAGCTATGTTCTAGTAACCTCCCAGTTAAATGACTGTGATCGCATTCACATGTAATGAATGTGGCCACATTCGTACAAAACGTGGAACTGGAGTTGAAGAGGCCAGAGGTTGCCGGACCGTTACATCTGAATGCAGGACAGCTCCTTGGAACTCATGAAGAGTTCATGTGGAGGTCCACATGAAGAGTGCTCCGAGGTTCTGCTCTCTGAACTCCAATTTGTATTCTCGGGTTGTAGTGAGTTTCGCCACTGCACTCCAAGGTGTAACAAAGCCTGTATTACATCTGAATTTGGTAGTGCAGGCTACATTCTCTCAAACTGGATTTGAGGGAGGAAGTTCCTCCCTCTCTCCAGCTGTCATTGGCTGTGAGGGTTGTCCTTCATGAAAGAAGGAAGCCCGCGCAGCCAGTTCCCCCTCCTTTCTGCAGTCACGCTGGCTACAGGCTCCCTGTTCTCTGTTACATCCAAAGTTGGACAGGAGAGTGTGGGGGGAGGACGAACCATGGGTCCACTGGAACCAGGGTTCCAGTGGACCCTTGGTTCCATGTTCCATGTGAATGCGGCCTGTATGTGGGGCTGGCAGGAATGTTCAGAAACTGCAGTTAGTGCAAAACAGAAAGGGCTTCCTCTTGAGTAAGTGACGTCAGGCTTGCACTGCTGTAACTCTTTCTAACTGGTCCCTCTGAGCAGAGTCAGAAATAACGCCCACCTTTTCTTCAGCTAAGGTGTCGATGATGTGGAAACGGAAGCAATTTTTGCTAACTCGTAATGCACCAGTCAGAAAGATAATTTCAGATCCCCATTGGGAATTCTCCTCCAAAATGAGTTCTCCGCTGGGAGATTCATAAACGCCTCCTCTCGTTTTGCTTGATGTTTTGATCTTCATTTTACACCAAGTCTTTCTCATTGGCTTCTAAGAGGCACTGCAAATGGATTATACCTTTATTTATTTGTTGTACAACTCATCAGCATATGGGGATGGGATGATAGCTCAGTGGAAGAGTATCTGCTTTGCATGTAGAAGGTCCCAGCTTCGATCCCTGGCAGCATGATTCAGTTTAAGGCCATTTCCTTTATTCCTGTTCCTCTTGAGATTCTTTATGGGTGTATTTCAACAAATCAATCATCTTCCTTTACTTTGCCCTTCTTGAGGAGGACAGTGTTCTGGTGAGTATTACTCGATTGACCAAACAGTTCAGTTCCATTTCTTGATCACACTGGAGTGTGACAAAATGTTGGGATGTGTCCTTCTGATACCCAGAGATTTGCACTGAGAACGCTTTGATAAGGTAGACAGGCTCCTAATCCATCACGTCCTCTTGACTCAGAATTTCTCACAACACCCTCTCCGATACAAAAATCAGTAGGCTGCTGAAATCAACCAAGAGAAAACATTCCCAGCACAGCATTAATGGAGTGTTTGATGAGCCTCCTTCTGGAGTGGGAAGCCAATCATATGCTCCCCCAGATTATGTTAAAAGGTTTCTTATGCCTTTGAGGAATAGTGCTAACATCTAATGTGGGATTGCTCTTGGGCAAGGTACTTTCAGTGGGTCCACCTTCCCCCCAACACCAATATTAATGTCGTCATTCAGGAACATAGGAAGCTGCCTTATACCGAATCAGACCCTTGGTCCATCTAGCTCAGTATCGGGGTGTGCACAGTACCGGAAAACTCAGATCAGTTTGAGTAGAACCGGACTCGAACCAAACAGGGTCGGGTTTGGTTCTGTGCACGTTGGAGCTGGGCCCAGTCTGGCTGGAGTCCAAAATGGTTCGGGACAAACTTGGGGCAGGGGGAACAAAGACATTTTTAACAAAAAAATCTCAGACTTAACACCATTGTGGGACTTCGGGGGTGCTGCTGTGGCCATGGGAGGGTCTCCTGAGGTCCCCCGCTTCCCGTGCCAACCTCCCCCCAGTTTCAGATGCTCATTTCAGTCATGACCTGGCCACGCAGATGGCTAGTGTGCATGCGTGGTGGCCTCCAAAATGTCCACTGCCAGCACAGAGAGATCTGGAATGGGCCCAATATGACCCTAAATGTGCCATTTGAGAGTGGGAGGAGGCCAGCAGGGGGATGGGAAATTCAGGAGGCCTCCCCATGGCCACGGCAGCACCCCCAAAGCCCTGAAATGGTAGTAAGCCCACCATTTCCCCCCATTTTTAAAAGAAACTGAACCAGCTCCAGACCAGACCAGCGGGTTCGGCTTGACCTCGAGCTAAACTGGGCCCAGTCCAGTTCAAGGGCAAGCCGAACTCGCTGGTCTGGTCTGGAGCTGGTTCAGTTTTTTAAAAAATGGGAAAAAATGGTGGGCACACATCCCTCGCTCAGTATTGTCTACACGGACTGCCAATGGCTTCTCCACGCTTTCAGGCAGGAGTCTCTCCCAACCCTACCTGGAGATACTGCCAGAGATTGAACCTGGGACCTTCTGTGTGCCAAGCACACCGACGATCTTCCAACTGACCTGCGGCCCCATCTCACAGCTTTCATATGTAGCCCCCCACCCACCAGAGCACCTCAAGGTGTCCCTCTCAAAGAGAGAAGTGTAGGATTCACAGAGCTCCATCATTCCCACAGATTCCTGGGGGACAGTCCAGGAATACGTCTCTCCCAAGCCTGTTAGCATCTCTTGTTTTGTTTTGGCTTGGTGTTTTCTCCCCATATGTCATATGACAATTAATGGGTGTGGGATCTATTTTGACAGGAAGTCAATGGCCCATAACAAACCTCCCGCTCGACGAGAGCACCTCAGGCCAAATATTTCGTGGGTAATCCTGTGGCTTCAGAGTTCGACCCTTCATACAATTAGCATTGTGTCTGGAAAGGGAAGACACTTCTGTCTAGAGCCCATCACCTGTTTGCTGCTGGCTGAGAAACCCTTCCATAGGAAGCTGCCTTATGCAGAGTCAGATGTTTGTCTGTCTAGCTTAGTATTGTCTTCCCTGACTGGCAGCATCTTCTCCAAGGTTTCAGACAGAGGTCTTCCCCAGCCCTACCTGGAGATGCTGCCAGGGAGTGAAACTTGGACCTTCCATATGCAAAGCAGATGCTCCACCACTGATGCTACAGCCCTATCCCGTACAGGGAATATCTTCCAGCATTCACATGTAGTCACCATCCATATGCAAACCAGAGTGAACCCTGCTTAGCCAAGTAGACAATTCATGCTCACTACTGCAAGATCAGCTTCCTCCTCTTGGTTTGGAGAGGAAAGGTGGGTTATAAAACAATGTAATATACATCCATAAAATAATAGCCATCCATTGAGAAGGTGCTGGGGAGAAGAGAAATATTTCATAGCAGCAGAAAAAGCTTTCCCCTCCTTTTCGTTAACAAAACATGCAACCATGAGAAAGGTCCCTCGGGGAAGCCCTAGGTATATAGTACATTTTATTTTGAAACCTTGCTTTGACGTGACTTTATAATTCCAGCTTGTTTGCTCTGTATTTAAGCAGCAATGGTAAAGGAAAGGTTGCGACTGCCCGTGACCAAATTCTCCTGCGACTCCCAAGATCCCTCGGGGCCTTTGCACGGCGTACTCATTTAAACACATCTCAAAGTACAGGACGAAATGTCACGGCTTCAAGATGGAAAGTTGCCAAGCATTGCTTGGATTCCCTGGAAATATCAACCCCGCTTGGAGGGTGATTTCATAGAGGCTTGGCTCGACCGGGCGGCTCCTTGACACTGGGGTCGTTCAAATACGCCTCTGGATCCTGCCTGAAAGAAAACAATCAATGGGCTAAGGGCAGCATTGCTAGAATCCAATGATCCCATTATCCAAGGATCCACCAATTATCCTCCTTAGATATCTGTAAGGGGTGATGCATGCCAATCATTATGAATCAGTTGGCCATGTATCGACTGGGGATGGGGCCGTAGACCAGTGGTAGACCATCTGCTTTGCATGCCGAAATCTGAACCTGTCCCAGGTTCAGATTCTGGCAGCATCTCCAGGTAAAGCTGAGAAAGACTTCTGTCTAAAACCTTGGAGAGCTGCTGCCAGTCAGTGTAGACAATACTGAGCTAGAAGGAGCAAGGATACTGGGCTAGAGGGACCGCTGAAATGAATAGACAAGTTAGTCATGACTCACTTGTATTAATTTCGATGCTACTTCTATTGGCCTTGTGGTAGCAAGCATGAATTGTCCCCTTAGCGAAGCGGGGTCCACCCGGGTTTGCATTTGAATGGGAGCTGTGTGAGCCATGTAAGATCTTCCTCTGAGGGGATGGGGCCGTTCTGGGAAGAGCACCTGCCTGCTTGCATGCAGAAGGTTCCAAGTTCCCTCCCCGGCAACATCTCCAAGATAGGTGCCTGCCACTTTGGAGAAGCCACTGCCAGTCTGTGTACCAGGCCTGCTCAACTTCAGCCCTCCTGCAGATGTTGGCCTACAACTCCCATCATCCTTGGCTATTGGCCACTGTGGCTGGGGGTTGTGGAAGTCGTAGTCCAAAAACAGCTGGGGGGCCTCAGTTGAGCAGGCCTGGTAGACAATCCTGAGCTAGATGGACCAATGCTCTGACTCAGTAGAAGGCAGCTCCCTATGTTCCTAGGTCCCTACGATCTAACTCGGTAGAAAGCAGCTCCCTATGTTCCTGTGTTCTTCCTGGACCTTGCAATGGGATGGTATCCCAGACTCGCTCTGGATTTTGGGGTGGATGAGGTCATAGCTTTGTGATGGAGCATCTAAATAAATAAATGTCGAAGGTCCTAGGTTCAGTCCCTGGCAGCAGAGACTCCTGCCTGGAACCTTGGCGAGCCAATGAGAATCTCTGCAAACGACACTGAGCTAGATAACCAATGGTCTGACTTAGTACCTTGCTAAGTCCTTTGCGGAAGGACTGTAGCTCAGAGGTAGAGCATCTCCTTGGCAGGTGGAAGGTCCCAGGTTCAATCCCTGGCAACATCTCCAGGCAGCAATACTCCTGCTTTGAATGCACGGAAAGCTGCTGCCAGTCAGTGTAGGCAATACTGGGCTAGATGGACCAATGTTCTGAGTATATGGCAGCTTCCTCTGTTCCTAAGCCACTGCCAGAGGTTCTGCTTGGAAACCCCCAGCACCTTGATTCTAAGCCTGTTAAGCTGTGAAGGCATTGTGTTGGTTCTTCTGTCCTCAACAACTGTGATATATGCTCAGTTTATACCACTTCGGAATCATCCACTGTCCCTCTTAGCTGACATAAAAATTAAAGATTTAGGTACAGACCTCAACAGCACTGCCAATTTTATGCACTTGCTTTTCACGCCAATGATCATGGGTATAAATCCAAGTTTTTCAGCGTGCCAATAAATTACCGATGTCTCAACCAAGCTGTTGGGGTCAACTAGGCGGACCCAAATAAAATGTCCACACTGCATCTGTTGTTCTAATAATAGCCTTCAAGTGGTCCTTGAAACATTATTATTATTGCTTTGTGTTCAGCGTCCTCCACCGAAAGTCAAATCTGCGGACAGTGAGGTTTCTTCCTCCCAGAGCCTGGAATAATAACTGCTACTTTTCAGACTAATTGGCTTTGAAGTCATTACTGCGGGAATGGGGCAGGGGTGGGGGGGGGACATAACTGCATCCCCTTTGCCGGAGACGGACACCATGCTTGATGGCTTTGAGAAGTCTTTTTCCCCTCTCCTTAAAAAAAAAGAAGAAGTATGATTTTAATTTCATCTGTTAATTCTACCCGCCACGACTTGGCGTGGCCAGGATTGCTGAGGCGCGGATGATTGATGATCTGTGATGCGCCACTGACGCTATTGACGGGAAGTCTATGGTAATGGAGGGATGGAGTCGCTCGTCTCCCCCCATAGCTGGCCCTGGGAAAAGCTTGTGAGCTAATGAAAGGGAAGAGAGGTGAGGGGAAGGCAAACTCTGATGCGCACTTTCCTTCAAAATGGAGGAAGCTCAGGACAGGACTTCTCTGCCTCCTTCACTGCCCTCCTCCTTCTCTGCCTCCTCCTCCTTTGCTCCTCCTCCTCCTCTTCCTCCTCCTCCTTTCCTTCCTCCTTCTCTTCCTTTTCCTTTCCTCTTCCTCCTCCTCCTTTCCTCTTTCTCTTCCTCCTCTTCCCCTCCCCCTCCTCCTTTTCCTCCTTTTCCTCCTCCTCCTCCTCCACCTCCTCCTCCTCCACCTCCTTTTCTGGGAACTGCCTCCCCAGAATACGTGTGTGCTGTCCTTTCCCTTCCTGCCCTCCAGCCCTTCCTCAAAGCCCATCCATTCCATGAAACCTGTGGCACAGTCCTTTAGTCCTGGGCACTGGTCTGCATAATCTCAGTCCTCCAGCTGCTGCTGGACTACAACTCCCATCATCCCTACCCAAAGTGCCTAATAGGGCTGATGGGAGTTGTAGTCTGAGCTGGGGGGGTTGACATTGTACAGCCCTGGTGTCTAGGGGTTCTCAGCCTTGGCTCCCCGGATGTGGTTGGACTACAACTCCCATCGTCCCCAGCCACAGTGCACTACTCCGGCTTCAGATCTCCAGTGTGCCTGTGGCTCCTGCCTCCCAACTCACGGTGCCAATTCCCCTCAAGGGTTAAACGGGAGAGGTTGCCGTTCTATATATGCCTACGCTGCTCTCTGCCTGGAAGGATTTCTAATCTTCATGAATATTTAAAGCGGAAAGCATCCTCAGTTGTCATTGGGAGAGCAGGAATGCAAGGACAAATTCATCCCTGAGGTGACTTGTTTGAGCGCGGAGCTCACGCCCGGAGGGAACGTGGCTGTGTGTATCTCCTGGTTATGGAAAAACATGTGAAGATGCCGAGACCTGCAGAGAGCGGAGAGCAAAACGGTGGTGCTAGTCACAGTGTTGTGGAGGGAGCGTTAGCGAGAGAGGTCTAGTCTAGAGGAATAACTTCATGGAGGCCCACATGGGAACCGTGTACGAACCACTCAGAACAGTTTGGAAGGCAAAGCAGGGTGCGGGGGGTTAGGTTAACCGGCCTGTAGTTTCCCAGACTCCCCTGGATCCTTTTTTGAAAACTGGAGTCACATTAGCTACTTTCCAGTCCTCTGGTAAAGGGACAAAACATCCATCCACAGTGAAATTCAATAGACTTGTGTCTTCTGCAGTGCACAAAGTTTCTGTGGCAGATGAACCAAAGTCTCTCAGCAGACCAGTCCATCTGGAACGGGCTTCCTGAGTGTAGAACATTTTCAAGCCACCTTTCCAGAGAACAAGACAACCTTGATGCCTCAGGAAGACCTTTCCACAAAAGGGTCAAGACCTACTCCAGAAGACGTTCATGGGAGTTGTGCTTCATGGACTCAAGGACTCCAACTATGTTCACTCAAATGATGGGCAACCTTTTGCTAATTGACTGTGACTAAATATGTCAATTAGCTACAGCCAACCAGCTGCTGAATTGGCCCACGGTGCCAATCAAGATGTTCAACCTTTGAAGATTTGGGACAAGGGCACAGCATAAAATCTAAGCAGATGAACACAATCATGGAGGCAACCAACAACAGTTTGACTTCAGGCTGGACCCAACTATTCAAATCCTGCTATTTTATGTTAAGCAAAATGCATTCTGCCAGACGAAATGATGAGACAATTTAATAACTGAATATCAAATAGGTGTCTTCTCTTACTAGGGAAGCTTTCAAAGTTCTTAGATGTAGGACTTCTATCACTTGGGTTTATTTCCAAAGTGGAACCAATATATTAGAAATCCAGCATTGTTTTTCCAAATTTTGTACAGGCCACTCGGGACAACTTTCAGTTTCTTTCATTCATCTGCATCTCTTTTCCTCTCCTCTCATGGTGATACAAAAAAGCAACCAATCAATGTGCCCATTTTACAAGTTGGGAACACTGAGCCCAAGGGAGAAGCAATTACCAGAAGGCCAGCATGGTAGATAATAGGGCCATTTGCATGATGGATGACAGGGGAAGAAGCAGCCTTTAGTACTGCAGCAGCTCTGCTCTGCCTGGCCCTGCATGCCACAGGACTCTATGATAAAGATGGCTGTCGGCAGCCAGGGGGAAAATTAAAACACGTGGGCTGCACAGATGATCCAAACAAAAGTTAGGATGGGCTCAGTTTTTGTCCTCCCTCACTTTTAACCTGGGTAGTGAGCCTGGGCTACCCAGGCTTGGAAACTGCTGGGTCAGGAGGGCTCCTGATACTCCAGATGACCACAGATTTCTGGGATAACCCTCTCCTTCCCAGGAATCCCTGGTCATAAGAACAGGCTCTTGGTTTTGATAGTGGGGAGAAGGGGTCAGGCTTTTGAAATTTCACCCGATCAGGACCCTGCAAAAACCCTCCAAAGACATTCCCCTTCCTGAAATATTTCAAACCCACCTTTCAAAAGCATAAAAACACTTTTGGTTGTTCTGATGGGGACAGGGGATTGACATTTTGAAATTCTGACAGACGTTTCCACTAATCAGGAGATGGCAAAGACCTTCCGGGGACATCTCCCCTCCTGAAATATTTTGTTGTCCCTAAGGAAAAGGGTGGGAGCAGGATTAGAGGTGGTCTCCTCCACTCTTTGCATCAGAGGCAAGCTGTGTGGGTGGCGTTTCCATGCATAAAATGAGGTCAGGAAATGCCATCGCTGAAGCCATGATTTCCTCAGGGGACTCTATGTATTACTTGCGGTATATTTTATGGATAGGGCTGGTCCCATATGTCTTGGGGAAGGCATTTGGCTACACAGCGCGTTAACAGTTTCTCGTGCTAAGGAGTCATTGTTTGGGTACTTTCGTTTTGACATTTAAATGCATTTTTCAAATACAGTGAGATGAATGGGGTGTCACCAGGGAATCGCGAAGGACTCTCGCCCGTTAAAGCAGACGGCTGGGTTTTAATCTTTAACGGCACACTGCCCATGCCTCCCACTTTGGCAGAGGGACTTGAGCTGCTTAAGAACTTCAGAAGTGCCCCGTTTTAAGCTCACGGCAGAGTGCTGAGCTGAAGTTCTTGCCTCCCGGAGAGATGAAAGCCATGAGATCCTGCAGGATGAAGCCTTTCACACCACTCATGAAGATAAAAGACAATGCAAGAAAAGATAAAGCAACCTTCTACTGGACTAAAATAGTGGTCCATCTAGCCCAGTGGTAGCAAGCATGATTTGTCCCCTTAGCTAAGCAGGGTCTGCCCTGGTTGCATATGAAAGGGAGACTCGAAGTGTGAGCACTGTAAGATATTTCCCTTAGGGGGATGCAGCCACTCTGGGAAGAGCAGAAAGTTTCAAGTTCCCTCCCTGGCTGAATCTCCAAGATAGGGCTAAGAGAGATTCCTGCCTGCAACCTGGGAGAAGCCGCTGCCAGTCTGGGAAGACAATACTGAGCTAGATGGATCAAGGGTCTGACTCAGTATATGGCTGCTTCCTATGCTCCTATTCTTTCATACTAGAACCTGGAATCACCTCCTGGGGCACCCTACAGCCATCCTTCCCAGCCCCCGAGGCCTTTTCGTGCTGCTCTAGCTGCCGGACTGGCATGCCCCAGATGTATTTAGAAGCCGGGCCAAGCTGGATCTGATGGTTCCGTCTCCAGCCCATTGTCCTTCTCCAAATGGAGCTGCTCAAATCAATGAGCTTGTTAATTTACTCTGGAGGCCGCTAATGAGAGCTGAAGAGGAAGAGAGAGGGGAAACTTGGCAAAATGTAAATTGCCTTCGGACCCAGAGACCCGAGTAATGGAAATTTAAATGGGAGGCAGAAAGGAAAGCATGGACAAGGCAACAGGGAGAGAGTTTCCCTCTTAGTTGGGAGAGGTCTGAAGATGCTGCCGGGGAGTGAACCTGGGACCTTCTGCATGCAAAGTGGATCCTCTAGAACTACAGACCCATCCCCTAAGGGGAATATCTTACAGGGGCATCCCATGAAACTGAAGGCCAAGACATTTAGAACCAACAGAAGGAAGGACTTTTTCACACAACACATCGTTCATCTATGGGATTCTCTGCCATGGGATGTGGTGATGGCCACCAGCTTGGATGGCTTTAAAAGGAGCTTAGACAAATTCATGGAGGGCAGGGCTATCAATGGTTACTAGCCTAGTGACTATAGGCCACCTCTAGCCTCAAAAGCAAGATGCCTCTAAATACCAGTTGCAGGGGAGTAACTGCAAGAGAGAGGGCATGCCCTCACCTCCTGCCTGTGTGCTTCTCAGAGGCATCTTCATGGAGGCATAACATCACGGAGGAGAGGTCTATCAACAGCTACTAGCCGGAGGGCTATAGGCCATCTCCAGCCTCCAAGGCAGGGTGCCTCTGAGTGCCAGTGGCAGGGGAGTAATGGCAGGAGAGAGGGCACGCCCTCAACTCCTGCCTGTAGGCTTCCAGTGGCATCTGGTGGGCCACCGTGTGAAACAGGATGCTGGACTAGATGGGCCTCCTTGGGCCTGATCTATCAGGGCTGTTCTTATGTTCTTATCTGGTGGGCCACCATGTGAAGCAGGATGCTGGACTAGATGGGCCTGATCCACCAGGGCTGTTCTTATGTCCTTACAACAGACAGCACTCCTATGTGGTCACCCATCTACATGCAAACCAGGGTGGGCCCTGCTTAACAAAGGGGACAAGGCATGCTCCCTTCTCAGTCACAGAATGGCCATGAATTTGGCACCTTATCCCTGGAAATCACCAGTGGCTCGAATGGGGATGTGAAATGAGGGAGGTCATTTGAGCCCAGAATTGCACGATGAAAGAGGAAGGTAAGGCCAGCGTTTCGCCCGCCGGTGCCAAGTGCGGAGGGAAACATGTCTGACTCAGCTCACATCTTCTTCAAAGATGGAAAGCAATTGATTCTTTCAGAGGAAGATTAGTTAGGTCTTTATAATGGACTGCAACTTTGCCGGAATAATAATTTCATTTTCCCCTTAACTGTAACGATGGTAGAATTTCAATGGATTTTTTTTTCCATGGGAAGTTATATACATTGCATATTCAAGCACTATAAAATATTTGTAGCAGGCAGGTACTTTTCTAAATTGGGTCTGACAGGATGACATAGTGACTAGAATATTTATGTGCAGGAACCCAGGTAACAAGGCACAGCAAAAGAAAGGCGCTGCGGTGAGGCCAAGTAACATATTGTCAGATTCAGGATGGAGTTGCGGGCAGAGATTCCTGATGCCAGAAAAGGAGGGTGTAACTCTATGGTCTTGTGGATGGAGCTGGATGTTGCATAGATAGCTGTCAACTACTGAGTCAGACTTTGGTCCATCTAGCTCATCATTGCCTACCCTGACTGGCAGTGGCTCAGCAGGAATTCTTCTCAATCCTACCTGGAGATGCCACAGATTGAATCTGAGATCTTCTGCATGCAAAGATGGGAGTGGCCTGCCAGCCAATCACATTCCATCATTTTGACTGACTGCTCTGGCTGCCAGTCAGAGTGACCCGAGGGGGGAGGTCTTTGCTGTTGAGAGGCGAGGCAGAGAGTGGTGAATCACCATTTTTGGTTGAACAATACTATTAGCAACTGCTCTCTGCTCAAAGACGGGGTGGTGTGTGTGTGTGTGAAACTTTATTACTTTTATTTATTTATTTATTTTGAATCTTTATTTATTACTTTGAATCTTTATTTATTACTATTTTGGAATTTGCGATCTTTAATATTGGACTCCATAGTGGTGGTGAGTATGGGTTTGTACTGGGCAGTGGTGGCTGGGCTGCAACACCTGACCCATGAATATTGTTTTTTGGGGGGATGCTCATATAACTGGCTCTCTGACTCCGGCTCTCCCCATCAGCCAGTGACAAGGTGCCTAGTTCCTGGCAACCCAAGACTGTACTGGAGACAAAACGGAGGGATTCTGGTCCCTTATTTTATATTGATGCCAAAGGGGGAAGGCTCTCCCACTCTTCCAGAGATTGATGGCTCTGGGATCCAAGGGAAAGAGTCAGTGAGGCTTTCCACAGAAGCTCTGTGGAGAGCCGAGGAGGATTCTGTGGGGAGACCGGGGTTGGCCCACTCTCCTTGTACACAAGCATGGAGCCCACCTGGTCACAGAGCTGGTAGGGGCGGCAGGGATTGGGGGCTGCCCAGCCCCCAAGTCCCAGCATGCACTGTGAGAGTGCACAGGGCATTCTGGAGGGACCCCTGACCAGGAGGCTGGTTGTTGCCTCCTGCTCAGTGTCGAAAGTCTGTTGGCTCGGCTAACCCAACAGGATTTACAACCCCTTCAGCTCTCCCCCTGTGAGTTAAGGGGAAAGTAGCAGCAAAGCTGCACAAAGGAAAATGAAAGACTCACAAAGAAAAATAGTAGTAAATGAATAAAATCCCCTGAACTAAACTAGGTACCCCCCTCTACGACAACTGAGTAATAACTGAAAAGAAAACAACAGAGCAAGGAATGAATAGAACAAGGGACAACAGAGCAAGGAATTAATGGAACAAGGGACAACAGAGCAAGGAATTAATGGAACAAGGGCAAACTGGAACTTGAAAGGTTGAGGAATTCTAAATAGGAACACAGTCTGTGGTAAGCAAAAGTTGCTGACAGCAATCTGTGCAACTAACAGACTGCTTAATATAGGGCTCAAGATAATCAGCAGCCAATCAGGCTTTCCTGAGTCAGCACTTCTACTTCCTTTCCTGTGATATCCTGCGCCTGCATGTCTCCCACTGAGCCTTCCTCTTGAGACGTCTTCTCCAGACAGGCGAAATCCCTGCCTCCTCCTGATCAGCCTCCTCAGCCCTCATGTCTGGCAGCTGTTCCGATTTCTCAGCTCCAGAGTCTGTTCTCCCTGCCAAATCCTGTTGCTGTGCCTCTGAACCTGCACTCCCAACCGAGTCCTCCCGTTCCGCCTCCGACTCTTCTGAGTCAGAGGTCTGAGCCATGACAGTCAGGGACCCCCAACACTGGGAGACTTAATGACAGACTGGATTTTTCATCTTTTTTGTAAGAACATATCATATTACATATATGATCACAATACGTGGCTGAAGATGTCCTTGATACATCAGTTGCATTGGGAAATACATCCCAAGTGTTCTCCTCACAGCCATGTTAGTGTATTCCAGCTGCCAATATTATTTTGATTTTTTAAATTCACACATTTCAGTCCTACCTGGACCATCTGAAAAAAATGTTCATTATTATGGTGAAAGTTACCTGGGTTCTGGTGTATATCCAGCATTGTTAAACCAATGCTTTCAACAATTGTTGTAAGTCCTTTTGGGATTAGGAACTATTATTGGTAGCACACCTTCAATCTTGCAACCACAGCTGACGGTGGGTGTATGAGTAAGCTTTGTACCTGCTTGTTCCAGAGAATTTTCTAGTATCAGTTGAAGAAGTTGTATAATAAATGTAAGTAATACAGAAGTTGTTGGCTTGGTTTGTTGATATTCTGTTTTTGAGAAGATTCTCTTATGCTGTTCTGTGTGTCACTAGTTGAGTGCTTGTGTAGTTCAGAAATCTCTTTACCTTTGGGAATGAGATATGGGTATGTTTTCACTACATCTTGCAATACAAGCAGTTTATATATTGTAAGTTTTGTACAAATGTTCTGTTTTGTTCATTACTATGATGTTTGGTATAAGCTATTCCTTGTGGGGGTATGTTGGGGAGATATATGCTCTGAAATATGATTGAGGTTTATATAACAACTGAGTTTTATCTCTTGGAAGATTAGGACTTTGGAGCATGTTGACCAATGTTGTTTGACAAGATCAACTTCCACTTGACAAAGAGGCATCTCGAAATAGAGGTCACCGGTTCACCGTAGTGGACAGTTCCATTCATATTTCTACTTCACGGACTTCATAGCTCCATTTTGATATACAGTGTATGGACTCGTTCATTTATGTGGTGGTTTCATTTCCACATTATGGACTTGATTGCTCCTCTCTGAACATACAATTGTTCTATCAATATCTTCCATTTTGCTTACACTGAATATATTTTCAGCTATAGAATCATTTGACTATTGTGTTCATCCCCCCCCCCACTTTATTGGTCAGTCTGATGGGGGTCTTCTTGGTTTCTTGAGGATTTTGAAACTGAACACTCTTGCTCCACAGGGATTACATAAGGAGCTTGACTTATTTTGCTATGCTTAAATGAAGGGTGTGATATTCCTTTAAATTGATGGTGTTAGAGTTAATGAATTACAGCTGGGTTTATTGGCCATCGTATAAATATGCTTCTCCAGCTGGCCATGTTATACGTTTGGGCAAGGGCAAAGGACTACTTGTTAGAGTTCATTTTGGAATACTATAAATGTAAGTTGCCATGAGTATAATATATCTTATGGTTTCATTTTCATCTTCTTTCAGTCGCTCTGGAGTCGCTCTGGGAAGAGCAGAAAGTTTCAAGTTCCCTCCCTGGCAGCACCCCCAAGATAAGGCTGAGAGAGACTCCTGCTTGCAACCTTGGAGAAGCCGCTGCCAGTCTGTGAAGACAATACTGAGCTAGATAGACCAAGGGTCTGACTCGGTATACGGCAGCTTCCTGTGTTCCTAACTCGGGCAACAGATGAACTCGAGCCAGGCTAGCTCCGCAGTCTCTTTGTGGCCGCCACTCTAGGGTTTTAAGTGTCCCCAAGAACAGCTTCCCCCTAGAAACAAACCATGGGATCCTTGGGTTCCTACATCATGTAATAATGAGTGGAGTAGGGATTTGGGAGACCCAAGCATGACAATGCACAGATAGATGGGGCTGGTCCCAAATTTTGGTACAGAAGTCTGTGCCTCTCCCACCCAGATCTTTTTGCCCCTCAAATTCCCACCCATCCATTCCGTTCAGCCGGAGGGCTTTTTCCCATCCCCTGGGAGTGCCATCATTTAACTGCCTAATGTTGTTATAACGTTTCTTGACAATCACAGTTGGTGACTCAGTCTTAGACCCTCTTTTAATAATTAAAATATGGTATTGATACAAATAAGGTCTGGCAGCTGCTTCAAAAGGTTTTTAATTGAATGATTATTGTATTAAATAACTGTTTTTAATGGAGCATGAACTTTTCAAATCATGACTGGGGAGCTATTGAGGCTCTGGCGAGTTTAGCAGGTAGTAACAAGCCTTGAAAATTATAAAATCATTATATGCATTATTATCAGAAACTTTGCCCAGTAGGGCTTGGAAGCAGCAAAATTAGGCATCGCAGAGTGCAGAAGGCCACCAATCCTGGGGCTGAGCATTCCAAGCACCAACTGGTGACTAGGAACATAAGAAGCTGCCATATACTGAGTCAGACCATTGGTCCCTCTAGCTCACTATTGTCTATACAGACTGGCAGCGGCTTCTCCAAGCTTGCAGGCAGGAATCTCTCTCAGCCTTATCTTGGAGATGCTGCCAGGGAGGGAACTCGGACCCTTCTGCTCTTCCCAGAGCGACTCCATCCCCAAAGGGGAATATCTTCCCGTGCTCACACTTCTAGTCTCCCTTTCATATGCAACCAGGGCAGACCCTGCTTAGCTAAGGGGACAAGTCATGCTTGCTACCACCAGACCAGCTCTCCTCAACAGTTGGTGGCCTTGTGGCTGCAAAGATCAAGATAGGGAGAGGGAAGAATAAACGTGTGGGAAGGCAGGCGTGATCCACCCTCGTCCTGTCTCTAGGATTTTCTCAAGAGTGGACAAAACACCATCCTTCCCTGCTCCTGACTCCCTCCCTCTCCTATTACTACCTTGAACTTTGCAAACACAGGAGACCACCAATCGAGAACACTCCCGGTTCTCCTACTCTGGCTGGGCTCTCCTCCGACCCTATTCAGGGTCACATGAACAGCCCTTGTGATTCTATGTCATACACTTTCCCACTCCATATCATTGGCTGCCGCTGGTAGTGTGTTGGAGGGAACCCATAATGTAATTTTGCCACATCTGGGTACATATTATAGGAGAGTACTGAGACTGGAGAGGTGGTTTTTTGATGGCATCCCCTAAGACTCAGCCTGCTGTGGTTTCCAATTTATAGAAGGGCTTCATCTCGACGGGTGATATCCCCTAGAGGGCAGAATGAACACTGCATCGTGTAAATCCTTTCGAAAAGGGTACTAATCCTAGCTGGATTTCTCCATTTGATGTCCTTCACCAGGGCTATTTTCCAAGAGCAATGAAATATCATTTCTGTGTTATCGGGGCGGGGGGGGGGGTCCTCACATCCACAGATAGAAGTTCTCTTCCCCCTAGTTGTGTCCTTGGAGAAATTCTTGTTTAATTAGTTTTCTGGCACTAGTTGTCACTCTGCCACATTGTGGCCCATTGGTTTATTACCTCCATTAAGGCTCCAATAACTTAACAAACAGATCAATAAACCATTATTACTTCCAGTCTCTCAAAAGCCCACCCTTCTCCCCACCCCCCGCCGCCTCTCAAACCCAACCAGCTCTGGTGAAATTTGCTGTTTCTCGTCATTAAAACAAAAAAACAAAACCACCCACACCCAAAACAAGGCCATGACCATTCATTACAACAATCCATGCTGTTGGGATGTGTCTCTCCTCTTGTGGGGACAAAGACTGATAATTAGAAGCTTCATTTGCTAGCAGAGCGGTCCTTGAGTTACGGAATCACAGCCAGGGGCCTTAAGAGGTTCTCTAATCCTGTGGTCTTCAACCTTTTCAGATCTGGGATGTAATGTTAACCTTAGCATCAAACACAGGATCCACTGGCATCTTTTATTAGATCTGTCTGCCTTTCTCCTCCGTTTTCCTCTTTCTCTTTCTGTTTTCCCCTTCTCTTTCCTCTCCTCCATTTCTCTTCAGCTCTTCCTCCAAACTTAATGAAGATAGATATAATTAAATGGGCTGTTGATATTGACTGTGTAGGGAATAAATGGTACATTATAGTTTTGTAAATGGCTATCTGCACAGGAAGAGCTCTTTCCTGTAGACTGCCAAAGTCCTAAGTTCAAGCCCGGTTGAAATATATAGAAGTGACTTTTAATTATATAATCTTATTTTTTGATGTATGTATTTCAGGGGAGAGTGTATTTTATATTCAATCCAACTATTATTCACTTCGTCATCTGCAAGAGTCTCATTTCCATGGTGGGGGCAGATTTGTGGACACAAAAGGATCCATGTGTGCAGAACAGCATCCTCACTTTGATTCAAATGAGGGCATTTGCTAGCTTGACTGATTAAGTGCCATCAATTCAGTGTTGACTCTTAGCAACCACATAGATAGATTCTCTCCAGGATGATCTGTCTTCAACCTGGCCTTTAAGGTCTCTCAGTGGTGCATTCATGGCTGTCATAATCAAGTCCATCCTCCTTGCTGCTGGTTGTCCTCTTCTTCTCTTTCCTTCAACTTTTCCCAGCATTATGGACTTCTCAAGGGTCTTTGCATAATGTGTCCAAAGTAGGAGTTCTGGATTGATTTGTTCTATGTTCCATGTGTTTGTTTTCCTGGCTGTCCATGGTCTCCTCAAAAGTCTTCTCTAGCACCCAAGTTGAAAATCATCAATGCTTTTTCTGTCTTGCTACTTCAAAGTTCAGCTTTCGCATCCATAGAGTGTCATGGGAAAAACCATTGTCCGAACGATTCTAATCTTTGTCGGTATAGACACTTCACAGCATCTACATATCCTTTCCAAGGCCTTCATTGCAACCCTACCAAATGCTAATCTGCGGTGCATTTCTTGACTGCTGGATCCTTTACTGTTGATGGTTGATCCTAAAAGGCAGAAGTTATCCACCACTTCAATTTCTTCATTGTCAATTCTAAGGCTGGTTGCTGTACCTCTTGTCATTAGTTTAGTCTTCTTTACATTTAGTTGTAGTCCCATTTTTTTCACTGTGCTTCTTGACTTTTATTGATGGCAATAAAGTGTAATTTGGAGGCATTTGAGGATTCTCCTCTCTGTTTCATCTGCGCAATAGCAAGTCAATTAGCATGCTACTGAAGAACCTTAACAAGTGGTTAGCACTTAGATAAGGAACAATGATAACCATCAGCCAACACTTTACACAATATCAAGCTCTTCCACACTTTGCTAGGGAAGAATGAAGTATAATAGTCTGGCACTATGTGCAATAGCAAGTTGCTCACCTCTTTGAACAAGGGAATGATGCACACAGGCAGAGATGTGTATGAACCATTTGGAAAGTCCAGTGAAAATGACACATTCACTTATTGTGGCAATGCCACGTTTGGAAGATTTATGGTAATAATGGGGACAGTTTGATGGAATGTAGGATAGTCTGGTCTATTGCACATTCTATCAGATAGTCCATGGGACTCCAGATGAGGATGGTAGTCACTTCCACACTTCTAGAAGCTTCCCATGAATGCTGCAACTTGTCTTGGGAATAAAGAGGTTCTCAGAATGAAACAGTGTTGCCTAAAGAGGGTTTTGAGCTGTGACGGATATTGATTGACTGCAAGAGAAAGTTAGACTCCTGTAGGAGTACTGTGTGGAATAATAGTCTTTTAACGACAAAGAAAGTTGTCTCAAAATGCAGCAATTTAGTACTGTAAAAGAAAAGAGAAGAGAGAGAAAAACTCTCCAATGACAAACAAATAATTCCAACCAAACTAGGCAAAGAAAAGAAGTGACTTTTAATTATATAATCTTATTTTTTTTTGATGAATTTATTTCTGACAGTTTTGTAAGATGACAAGAGAGTGTATTTTATATGCAAGGGGGGAAAAAAACAATCCAACCATTATTCACTCCTGACTGTTAAGGCATAAGAACTGGCAAATGATTTTTAATACAGTTTTTAAGTTTTATGTTTATTGTCAGAAAATAAAAAAAGCCCTGCAGCAATTACCAAGTCACATGGCCCTTAAATCTTTATGTTTCTTATTTCTGACAGGAATAACAATAAAATATGTTTTTGCCCAATGCTTTTACTGTACAAATTGACGAGGCTTTAAGAGATAGCTGTTTTCTGTGTTTTGAGCCTTTACGGTGGGGAGAGGGAGCAGAAACCCAACTAACTTTGTTCGAAGCAAATGAATTGCTTGTCTCTTAATTTGAACAATCAATTACGTTTGCATCGCTATTTCCGAGTTAGTCTTTTGAAAGAAATAGGTACGTTATATCTCTCTTTCAAAAGATACCTGTCCAGTCACCCATCTCAGGATGGGTGTTTTGAAGATGGAAAAGACGCAGCGGAGAAGCTAACTTGGGACTCTTCAGTCCAGAAAAAAAGAGAACTCAGGTGAAGGGATATGACATAGGTTGATAAAAGCATGCCTATCATGGAGAAAGAAGAACTTCCTCACTGTAAGATCTGTATGACAGTGGATCAGCCTGATTCATGAAGAGGTAGAATCTCCTTCTCTGGAGCTTCTCCAACAGAGGCTGGATGGCAGCTATCAGGGATGTTGTCCCAGTTCCTTGCACTGAGCAGGGTGCTGGACTAGATGACCTCCAAGGTCCCTTCCAGCTCTAACATCCTGTGATTCTATGAGGAAGTGGATGGGGAGATGTTCTTCTCCCTCTCTCGGACTCCTAGCATTGCGGATCATCCTGTGACATGGACTGGCAGCAGAAAAGAGAGAGTGCTCCCTTACGCAAGGCATCAAGAGCATCCAGAACTCACGAGATGTGGCAATGGCCCTTTGGCGTAGATTATTTCAAAGGGAGATCAGACCAGTTTAGAGAGGAGAGGTCTAACAATGGCTCTTGGCCATGTTGGTGAAATGAGACTGTTGAGGCTACCAATGGAAACTGGTAGCCATGGAATTCCATCAGGACCAGGGTGGGGAGGTTTGTGCCTGAATGCCAGGAGCAACCGAGCACTCAGAGAGGTGCTCTTTTCCTTACTTGTGAACTCCCCATTTGCACCTGGTTGGCTGCTGGACAAGGCAGGATGCTGGACTGCACGGCCTTGGCCTGATCCAGCAGGGATTGATTTATTTTGTTTTGAACCGGGGAGACTAGCTGGGTGACTCTGGGCCAGTCACTTCTCTCTCAGCCTAACCTACTTCACAGGGTTGTTGGGAGGAGAAACTCAAGTATGCAGTACACCGCTCTGGGCTCCTTGGAGGAAGAGCGGGATAGAAAATGTAAAAATAACAATAAATAAAAGAATAATAATGTGCCACTTTTCATTAAAATAATCTCAAAGAGGCTTGCAATATAATCAAAACACTGCATCATTGAAATCCAAAAGTACCGATGATTTAAATATAAAATAAGATCGCTATTTATTTAAAGATATAAAACCCATTAAAAAAAACCCAATGATACATAAAAATACCAAGCAGCAGCGGTAAAACCAATGCTCTCATTTAAAAGCCTGGGTGAAGAGCCACGTCTTTATTCGTTTCCTGAAAACTGTCCAGGAGCCGGAGGAGCGGGTGCCTTCTGGGAGAGCATTCCAAAGCCTGGGGGCAACGCAGATTGAGCCGTCGGCATGCAGATTGTCTTATGATGCCCTGTCCTGGTCCCCCAGGGGAGGGGGGCCCTTAATTCTTCCCCCGAAACGTACCATACTGCTTACTTGCACACCAAGTAATCACACTCAGCTCTTGACTCCTGGCCCTCCCAGGATCGGGGGTGAGTGGCTTGCTGTACCATACCACCAGAATTTAGTCAGATGGCCTCTGGATCCTCGCCGATTCCCTGATTTCGAGTATTTCCTCCAAAGTCACTTTCAGCCCGTGATTTTTAATTGCCAGCGCAAAAAAAAGAGAGAGTCCCAAGCAAACAAATTTCCAGAGAGTTTTCGAAGAAGGGAGCTATAAATAGCTCCCGTAATGGGAGCCTGTAATCCGGTACGATTTATTTCCACCTCTGATGGGCTGACCTTCATCCCCACTCCAGGCTCTGCTTGTCATGAAATATGGCCAATCCGTTCAGTAGTGGAAATAAATTGTATCCTCACCACTGAGCATTACGCATCCCCTGCATAATGTGTGTGGGAATGGACAGAGGTTCTTCCGAAGGAAGGTGGCCTCTCTCTCTCACACACACACACACACACACACACACACACACACACACACACGCACACCACTTGAGTTGCGTACCCCGAAGGAGCTTCACTTGGGAGACAAATGGCATGTAATTTCCCAGGAATGAAAGCTTTCCCACTAGGCCTTGTGGCAAATGACATTTTAGGAACATCGGAAACTGCCATCTGATGAGTCAGGCCCATGGTCCATCAAGCTCAGATAGACTTCACAGACTGGCAGCAGCTCTTCAAGGTTTCAGGCAAGGGTCTTTCCCAGCCCTACCCAGAGACTTTTCAAGAATAAGAAGAAAAGAGCCTTGCTGTATATAGCCCAACATCGCCTTTCCCACAGTGGCCCACCAGTTGCTTCTGGGAAGCCCACAACCAAGAGATCAATAGTTGCCTCCTCTCCTGCTATTGCTGCCCTGCAACTGGGATCCAGAGGCATCCTGAATACCATCACCACATTTTTCCATGGAGGTGCCCCAGGGCGGCCATTCCCCCCCCCCATACTTCCCCATGATGATGATGATGATGATGTGGTGTTGGACATCAGGGTTAAAAAGCGGGAGCCTACAAGAAGGCGAGTACAGAGAGGACCCTCCTGCTGGGAGCTATTCTTACAAGTATGATTTCCCTTCATTTCTATTCCCGGAAGCCTTTTAAGTTCTGATGTTTTAAATCAGTCATCGGGAAAGTATTTTATCACCGCTATTTTATACGGCACCCTTTTTATGGTCTTGTTCATATTTATTGTTTTATTGTTTGCATTGATTATTTGTAGTTTAGAGTGCCGTTGTTTATGGAGGGGAGGGTTCAGACATGTGATTCCCTTTCCAGAGGGATTGAGGGGGTACAATCCATTTTAACCACCTCAGCACCCTACTGCCTCATTAAGAGTTAAAGCAGTTGGGTATATTTAGTGTGGAGAAGACAATCAAAAACTGTGTTCTGCCTGAGTTTGGGAGCTGTGTGTGCTCCCAATTTTCGGTGGTGTGGTAGCAAGGTAGGAGGAAAAGCAACCCAGTTCTCCCTCCTACCTTGCTTCCATGCACAATCACTTCTACCCAGGTTTGATTCCTACCTTGCTTCCACACAACTGAAAATTGGGAGCGCCCACAACTCGACCCGAGTAAAACACAGTTTTTGATTGTGTGAATGACCTCTAGGTTTAATGTGGGCTACCAACATTAGCGTGATGGTGTGAATCCACACTAAGGTGGTTTATGGCCTGAGATGAATCTGAGATTCCCACCTTGGTGTGTGTTCACACACTCCCATTAATGTCGGTAATCCACATCAACAAGCTCTCCAGGTTTGGAGACCTCTGGTGATGCAAGTGGTCATTTTTGCTAATGGAAACCTATGAAATAATAAAGCACCAAAATCACTTTTCCTTTGAAAAACATTCTAGTTTCCTAGCAAGATGAAGGGCAAAAATAATTTCTCCCCACCCCCGCCCCCAGATTTAGCTGGCACCTTAGGAACATGTACATAGGAAGCTGCTGTATACCTTTGGTCCTTTCAGTTCAGTATTGTCTACACTCCTCAACCTGGAGGCCTCAGGATGTTGCTGAACTACAACTCCCAGAACTCTCAACCACAATAAATTGTAGCTGGGGCTGTTGGGAGTTGTAGTTCAACAGCATCTGGAGGCCCCCAAGTTGGGAACCACTGGTTTACACTGACTGGTAGTGGCTGTCCAATGTTTCAGGCAGAGTTCTACATAGAGATCCTAACAGGGATTGAATCTGGACTTTCTGCATGCAAGCAGATGCTCTTCCACTGAGCTGTGGCCCTATCTTGTACAGCACTCAGACATTGTCACCCATCCAAATGCAAACCAAGACAGACCCTGCTTAGCAAAGGGAACAGTTCGTGCTCACTATCACAAGACGAGGTCTCCTCCATGTGTGACTCCTTAACATACTGATTTCTCTCCCCCCCCCCCAAGGTCACTGCTGTTCTGGCTATCCTAAAGATCCCTAACCGAACTCCTTGAACCCTCCAGCCATTTGATAGCCAGTTCCATCATCTTTCCTCTCTTTTTTTGCCCCCATGCAGCTTTTAAAACACTGCTCTTACTTCCATTATCCAAAAGCCAATGCATCTTTCAAAGTTAGCATCTAATTACAATGTTCTCTCCAAGAGTTTCTCAAGGTGCTGAAGACAATTACTCCCTTTCTTTTTTCCAATCCCCCCTCTTCTCATTTAGCATAACAATCTCCAAAAGCTTTATTGAAACCACACGGCAAGTCATTCCATAGATCAGAATCGATGGTGGGGGCGGGTGTGGAGGGACGCTGAGTCAGCTATCCAGGGCTCTCTCCTTTGTTCATATTCTCTTCTCCAAGAAGGCTCCCTCTTTCTCGGCCTCATTCTTCACAGAACGGCCACGTCGCGTTCGAACTCGGCCCAAATCTCCTTCCAAGAGGTGGAGAACTTGCAATAGATTTCCTGTTGCTTCCCCGATTTCTACTCAAAGCAAGCAAGCTTACCACTATGATCATTCCTTCCCAACCCAGGGCAGCAGGATGGAAGAGAGCATTCCCTGGATTTTGGAAATCGTGGGCTCTTAACTCCAGAAAAGTCATCCGTCCATGTTCGCTGGTCTGATCTGCCCCTCCCCACTTTCCAATGGTGACAAGAAGTGACGGGAGACTCTCACCCCAGTGGGTCAGAGCTGTCAACGATCACGCAGGCGCGAGGCCGCAGCCACGGCGACGCTCCGCTGCTGAGGAACCGGTGAGAAATTAAATTCTCCACTTGGCTGGTCCGGATGACTTGGCTTTGCTCCACCAACTTGTTCCTTCATTATATTTTTGGCCGATAACTGACTGCGGGCTTGTCTTGTCTGTTTAATGCCAGTTCAACAGCTCCATGAGAGGAACCGGGGTTGTCTGTCGTGGCAGAAGGCGCGCCGGATCACTATCCCCACCTCATCTATTTCGCAGACAGGTGGCAGCAGGGTGCGGGGGTGGGGGAAACTTCATCAAGTTGCTGTGTTTGTCCAGAGCGGTGATTCTCATGGTGTCTGTGGTGGGCTGAAATGAGAATTGCCTCAAGACCCCATCAGGGAAATGTAGAGTCCAAAGGATGAAGACCAATGCTTGTAGGCTTTGATGTTCATGTCAACATTTGAATGGACAAAGGAAGCTGGTCACAGGAGAAGAGAGCTGGTCTTGTGGGAACAAGCATGACTTGTCCCCTTAGCTAAGCAGGGTCTGCCCTGGTTGCATATGAATGGGAGACTTGATGTGTGAGCACTGCAAGATATTCCCCTCAGGGGATGGAGCCGCTCTGAGAAGAGCAGAAGGTTCCAAGTTCCCTCCCTGGCTTCTCCAAGATAGGGCTGAGAGAAGTTCCTGCCTGCAACCTTGGAGAAGCTGCTGCCAGTCTGTGAAGACAATAATGAGCTTGATCTGGGATTCTCAACATTGGGTCCCCAGATCTTACTGGACTTCAACTCTCATAATCCCCAGTTCCAGTGGCCTTTAGTTGGAGATTATGGGAGTTGAAGTCCAATAACATCTGGGGACCCAATGTTGAGAAACCTGGAGCTAGACAGACCAATGGTCTGACTCGGTATATGGCAGCTTCCTATGTTCCTAAGCTGCTTTTGACTGAGTCCATTGGCCCACGATGCTCAGGATTGTCTACAATGACTGGCAGCAGCTCTCCTGGGTATTAGACAAGTAGGATTTCCCAGCCCGTGCTGCAGATACAGCCAGGAACATTCAACCTGGAATGTTCTGAGTGCAAAGCGGATGCCATACCACTGATCAGACTGGTCAGTATCAGTACTGGTCGTACTGGTCGTGCCACTGAGCACTTTTTTCCACTTTCCTCACACAGGAAGCTGCCTTCTACCGAGTCAGACCCTTGGTCCATCTAGCTCAGTATTTTCTACCCCCGGGGTCCCCAACCTGTGGCATTCCAGCTCTTGCTGAACTACAACGCCACCATTCCCCAGTTACAATTCATTGTGGCTGGGGATGGTGGGAGTTGTAGTTCAGCAGCATCTGGCGATCCACAGGGTCTGGAACTCCTGGTCTACACTGACTAGCATCAGCCCTCCAGGTTTCCAGGCCAGGATCAGCCTCAGGCCTATCAGGAGATGCTACCAGGGGTTGAACCTGGGACCTTCTGCACTCTGCCACTGAGCTCCGTCCATGACCCAGATGCTTTCCCCACATCCCTATGGGTAGTTGAGGGGAAACGGTAGAATGGCCTCTTCTCTCTCCCCCCACCCAACCCCCGGCCAAGTGCTAGCCAATGCGTCCTTTATTCCTTCCTCTCCAGCCCCCTGCTTGGCTTAAAAAGTCAGGGTTTTTTCCCTTCACTCTTTATGCAGCAGTCTTGATCTTTCTGCCAGCCCCCACTGGAGCAAGGGTGGGAATCCTGCGTAAAAGTCACTTCAGATCGGCCACGAAAAACCACTCTTGCCTGATGAGAATGAATGGCCCTAGGACGCCGGGTGCATTTCCCCGCTCCTGGCTCTTTGTGTGCCGGAATTTTTCCGCATTCTGAAAGTGGTGGGTGGGGGGCAAGGGAGAAATACTGCTACAGGTGCTGCCGGCTGCCTTCACGGGTGCTAATTGCACTCAGTGGAAGGATTGATTTGTAAAATGTATTCCGCTTGCCTCAAGGACAAACATTTGTGCAAATCATATTATTGTATGCGGAGAAATTGGTAACACTTGGCGTTACGGCTCCCTTTATAAATACCCTATTATTTATGAAATTAAATTAAACGGCACTTGATAGCAATCCTTTCTTCCTCTTCTAACGGTGGCAGGCCAGGGTGCTGTTTTTAAATGCTACCTCCCTGTTATAACATAATCTATTAGATCTGGGGAGTCCATCAACTGGTGGAAGAATTTATTGTCCGTGCGTTTTGGAGCACGCTGAGTGTTAACAGTCAGAAACAAATAGGCAATTCCCAAGATAATACACTATGTTCTCTTTCTTTCCCCCTGTAGTTTTGTGTAACAGGATCTTATACATATGTATATATAATACACATAAGCAGGCTGTTCACATGAACAGCCCTACCTATGCTTGGGCAACATGTGAAGCTCTGCTTTTCTCACCACCACTCTCCCTGCCCCATCTTGTGAACGACCTTATATATTACGGCTGCATTCTCACAATCATGGCAATTCTGGTTAGAGATCACCAGGATTGCTGAATTCCACACAGCTGGTTGTGAGAACGCAGATTTACTGGGCAACCCTAGTTAAATCACAGTGGTTAACCTGCATTTAACAAGGATCTGGTTTAACTGGATTAATCGGGTTCATACTTCGCTTCGAGAGTTATATTTTATTTCACATGAGTTTTATTAGATTGTATCTGTACTTTATCCTGTGCTGGTCTTTGACTGTAATAAAGATGGCTGATGGATTGATTAATCAGGATTCTGACCTTGTTTTAAATGTAGTTTAACCACAGCAGTTTGATGAGGATTGCCCGGGAAATCTGTGTTCTCACAACCAGCTCCATGGGTTCTGCCATCTTGGTTAACTCTTTAACCAGGATCACTGTGATTGTGGGAATGCAGCCGATATAAACAGAGGGAGAGAGAGAGAGGGAGGGAGAGAGAGAGAGGGAGGGAGGGAGGGAGGGAGGCCAGGGCAATGCAGATAAGAGCATGGAGGCCACAAAGGTAGTATTTACTTAAATATTTAAAATATTTATCTTTCTGAGAAGGCACATGGCAAATAAAATAGAAGCCAATAAAACCTGAAAATTAAAAAAATATGTCCTCCCACATAGCAGTGGGAAAGGGCGAGAGGGTTAGCAGGGAGGAAGACCTAAAGAGCTGCCGGCAGCTCGGAGTGCCGGGACGCATTGCCCTGCTCTCCCATAACACACTGTGTGAGTGCATGGTACATTATGGAGTCCCCCTCCCCTCCCCGACGCTGCCCGGGATCCCCACAGTCTGTGGACAGACAACCAAAGAAACGGGATTAGGAGAGCACTCACTCTCCTAACCTCATTTTGGAGGGTGGCTACCTCAGTGCCACTGGGATTGGGTCCAATCCTTGGTCTGATTTTGTCTGCGTGTGTGAATAGCTTTGCTTGCGCGTGAGTGATACAGAGTAAATTATCACTCTAGTTTACTTACATTGCTTTCACTTACCCTTACTTTGGGTGGCATAGCATTGTGATGTCATTGCAATCACTGTGTGATCCCTGATTGCTTGGGCTCACCTATATGCTAGAATGGAGGCATAAGTAGCACCAGGTGTTTTGTTTCCAGGGAGCCAGAAAAGCAGCAGCCAGGTGAAATAGTGGCAAAGATCTGGATCCAAATAGTGAATATTCATAAAATCCATGGGTGGTGTTTTTTGGGGTGTGGGGGTGTGGGTGGGGGATAATCCACTTCAACAAAATTTCTGGTGTCCACCTGAATACTGAATCTAAAGAGCAGTCAGCACATCTCTGGAATAGGCCCTCAGGTATATATCTTTAAAAATGCAATATGCAGAGGGTTCCTTAGGCATGTTGAAATAATAGGATTGGCATGGATATACTGATTCTATGCAGCCACGCAGGTTCAAAGGTTACTTGCATCAGTAGGACGATTCACTTAATCAACCTAAAATAGTAGGACGACTCACTTAATCAACTTTGGTCGCCCCTCTTCAATCAACCTCCGCACCCAGCGTCCTCGCCACTGGGTGCTGCTTACCATGTCGCTTTCCATCTGGTGCCTCACAGCGCCTCTCCTGTGGTGTGTGCAAGGTGGCATCCGTGTGTGAAGAGATCCACGGAGCTGCCGAGGGAAGGACGGGCATGGCCCCCGAAAATTACCCGCCCTTGTCTTGCTCCTTTTCCAATAAGCATTGACCTTGCCTCCTGAAATTCTCGCTGGCTGTGGAAAACAAGCAGACAAGACATCTTTACTGAGGTAGAAATTCCTCTCGAACATACCCTCCTTAATTTATGTCCCCTCGCACTCCATCGCCTGCAGCAAAAGCCATTAATGGTGGCCGTTTGTGACACCAGCCAAAGCGCCTCTAATGGGCAGCAGTGCAGCAGTCTGAAAGCCCCTGTGCTTTGGAGGGTTTTTGCAGCCTCTGCAATGTTGGCTCTCTTTCTCCTTCCCTCTTCCCTGCCTTATATCTCCCAGGCTCTAGAGACCATGCCTTCCTTAACTTGTTTTTTGTCCGCCATAATTATCCCCCCATCCCATCGCCGCAACAATTGCACAACACTCTTCTCTGGGAGCCGCAGGGATACCGCTACCCATGTCCGCAGCATAAAAGCTAAGGCCAAGTCTGGGCCGTCAAACTTTCAAAAGTTCCTGTTGTGCGTGTGGGTTTCTGCGGGGAATTGTTTTTCCCCCCGCGGCTCTCGAGCTGAAGCTGAAATTGCACATCAGAAAAGATAATGTTTCCTGATGCCGTTACAATGACTTCTAAATTTTTCATTTAATGTCAGCCGAGTGGGGTGGGAAGTGGGGGAGGGGCCCACATGTCAACTGGGTTATGCTCCTAAGATGGCTTCTCTCTCTCTCTCTCTCTCTCCCCTCTCCCCTCCCCCACCCCCAATTCCATAAAGTGTCTGTGGTAGATTTGAACAGTAGGAAATCCAAGGGTGATAAATAGCTATTTCTAAGTAAATTTCATTCAATTGCCCTTTGGTTAAAGTCTCTCCTCTCAGCACTTTTCCTGTGCATGCCGCACGGCTAATAATATTCAAGAGCAAGTCCTCGGCAATGTGACAACTGATTGCTCTTTGAAGCAGTAAATGGCTGATTTCATAATTGGTCTAATTTTTCACAAGTACCTGAATGTCATATCCAGAAAGAATAAGCAACCTGGACTTAATACGGGAGCTTTTTCAATTCGTCGGTGAAAATCAATAATGTATTAAATCCCCTCAAACTGATTAAAATAATGGGAGCCCTGATGCGGGTTTGGTGAGGAAAGCAACGTGCCCAGGAGGGGGTTATGGGGACGAGGGGGAGATTTATGGCCAAAGGGTTAAAAAACAGGGCGGGTGGGTCTACTTTCCTGATGGGAGTCCGTTTTCCTAATTAAACTTTTATCAAGGTTTTCTCCCCCTCCTGTTCCCAAGCAGGCCACTTAGCGCGATGGAAAGGCCCTCCGTTTTTATTGCTCCGGCCGCCGGTTGTGGCATTAGCGTGCACTCGACAAGATGGGGGAGACACTCAGCCTGGAGGAGGCTAACGATCGGAATAAAAAGAAAGATGGACTCCAGTTTGGAAATTATCCACTGGCTCGGAAGGATGTTACTGCATTCATGGGGGGAATGGCAGGAAGGTAGAACTTGTTGGGTTTGTTCCCCCGCCCCCCCAGAAAAGAATGGTTTGTGTGTTCACGATTCATGGTGTGCTTTGTCCTCTTCCATGAAGAAGTTCAGAGCCATTGTTTTGTATGGACTGACAGCGTGCTTCGTGGACACACAGGCCGGGTTCTTATTCAAGGCAGTGGGTTGCCATGGCAATTATCTCGCCAGGCAACTTTCCTGCCTTCAGGCACCTTTGAGAAAGTTCAATTAGCATCAGTAATAACATGAATATTATCATTGTCCAAGCTACAAAGGAAGACGAAGGGGAAAAGGTGTGGGGGGCATAGGGGGAGGGGCAAGATACAGGGTTTTTTTTTTCCCCCTGCCTCACATGGAATTTAAGAATACAGAGCTCTCTCTTAGGGGGAACGAAGCCTGTAATAAGTTGGAGAACCGAACTGAGAAATTAGAACTTTGCTTGCCACAGATTTCACCACAAAAATGCAGGCTCCTATCAGAGACGGCGCATTACGCTCTGACAGGAAGAGCAAGAGGCATTTCCCAGACTGTTAAAAATAGAAGGAAAAATGAAGGCACTGAAGACCTTGCAGCCTGAGGGTACTCCCCAAATTTGTCATCTGACACATGCTCATCCTGCCTAATGGTAGAACTGGTCCTCTCCAACTCCTGATCAAAGAAAATACCTTTCCCCTTTCCCCTTTTCTTCCTACTACTATGAATATAGTAAAATATTTATCTTTCCTTTCCTTTCCTTCCTTTTCCCTTTTCCCTTTCCTTTTCCTTTCTACTACTATGAATATTATACTACTACTACTAGGAATATAGTCAAATCTTTTCCTTTTCTGTTTCCTTTCCCTTTTGCTTCCCTTCCCTTGTTGAAAAAGGCTTCCTTCTTCAATGAAGGGCAGCCAATGGCAGCCTGAACTTCTTCCCTCAACTCCGGTTGCATGAGGGGGAAACTGTGGTGCCAGTATCCGGAGGTATCTCTGGCACCTAGCAATCAAAGGTCCAGGTGGCGCAACTCCATTCTGAATTGAAGGTACAGATTGGAGTCCGGGGAGTGAAACCATGGTGAAGCCATTTCCCTGCTTAGCTCCAGTTGCCCGCATTCGGACGTACGGCTACTGAAACCACAGGTGAAGGGACCTCCGCTTTCACGTTATGTCCGAATTCGGCCCTAGTGTACTGTTACCAAGCAGAGGTGTCCTTAGCATGGCTTTCTCCTCTTGCATATCTCAACTCCTCTCCTGGGCAGCCATTCAGCCTTCTACGCAGAATGTAGATCCAAAGCGGACAATTCTGTCTTGGCTTTGCATCTCTGGGTCTTGCATTACCTCGCCTGAGCACGGGTATTATTCACATGTGTGTCTATAGTTTTAAACTCATTTCCTATTTTCCACTTGAGGAGATGCTGCCAGGAGCTCTCTGTGCCAAAGATTAAAACAATTTAGGAAGCAGACAATCCAATTTCTGCCTTTGAAGATGCAAGCAAATTGGATATCTGCAAGAGGCAAGCAAATTTTATTATCAACACATAGTTTGCTACTTAACTAGCCTTAAGAATCACCAAGTGCTCATGGAGTCTAATTAAGAGGCCTTGGTGGAGCCAGAAGGATTTCTCTACCAGTCCTGTGCTAGACCAAGGGGACGGGGTTGTGGCTCAGCGGTAGAGCATCTGCTTTGCATGCAGAAGGTCCCCGGTTCAATCCCGGGCAGCATCTCCAGGTAGGGCTAGGAGAGAGACCCCTACCTGTAACCTGGGAGAAGCCACTGCCAATCAGTGTGGACAATCCTGAGCTAGATGGACCAATGCTCTGACTCAGTATATGGCAGGAACATCTATACCTCCCTGTTAGAGCATCTGCTTTGCATGCAGAAGGTCCCCGGTTCAATCCTTAGCCACATCTCCAGGAGACTCGTAAAAGAGCATTCTCCATTTAATAGAATGGGTGGAATAGTTATCTGGAATATTATTTCCTATTCTAAATAATGCAGGAGAATATTCTTTAAGAACATAAGAACAGCCCTGCCGGATCAGGCCCAAGAAGGCCCACTGAGTCCAGCATCCTGTTTCACACAGTGGCCCACCAGATACCACTGGAAGCCACAGGCAGGAGTTGAGGGCATAACCTCTCTCCTGCTGTGACTCCCCTGCAACTGGTACTCAGAGGCATCCTGCCTTTGAGGCTGGAGGTGGCCTATAGTCCTCTGACTAGTAGCCATCGATAGACCTCTCCTCCAATAAGAAGGAGAGGCCCTCCTCTTTCCCAAGTCTAATCCCCTGAAATCTCCTGCCTGAAACCTTGGAGAGTAGCTGCCAATCGGTGTTGACAATACTGAGCTAGAGAGACCGATAGTCTGACTCAGTATGAGACTGCTTCCTACGTTCCTATCATGTTAGAAATTAAATATATCCCTCATTCGCTTCTCGAGTTACAATGGCTTGGAGCTGGGCCCTGAAAGGCTCTTAAGCATGCTAGCTCCCCCTGAGGAAGTTGGCCTAGTAAAAATCTCCGCTCATCTGCCTTGCGTCTTCTCTCCTAGCTGTCAGGAATGGCTTGGCCCATTGATTCTCTTAATATGCTGGGAACAAGAAAGCCGAGTGTGTCAAATGTTGCCGGCAATGGATGGCTTAGGAGTCATTTTCTTGCTTTTTATTGCCATTACATTATTTTTAAATTGCCCCTCACAGCACTTATAAATGGCCTCTCCCATCCAGCTGAATGCTATCTGGGGAGAAAGGGAGTGTGCCTCCATGTGAAATGGGGTCAGAAAGGCCCGTGCCATGTTGTCATTTGAAATAACTACCCAGCGACCCTCCCCTCACCTCATGCCATGCAGAGAGGCATCTGCAAGGGCTACCTGTTGACGGGTCTGCCCGGGCCAAATACCACAGACCTTTCTGAAATAATAGCCGGGATCATTGTCATCAGCTTTCTGGAAGTCAAGGCTTTTGATCAGAGTACATTCAATACATTTTTAGTTTAACTTTTATTATACACACACACACACACAGAGGCAGCTTTTATTCTTTGAGGCGGGTCTCACGATCAGTGAGACCCACTTTGTCCGGGTTAATGGAGAGAGCAGGCTAAGCCCGCTCTCCCCGCAGATGATCGGGAAGCCCTGCCGGGGCGGCCGGGGCAGCCGCCCACACAACTGTTGGCTCCGTGTCGGAGCCACCAGGGGCTGGGGAGTTCGGGGGCCAGATGAACCCTGTTCAGGGTGCTGAAACCTTGATCACCTCACCTCTCTGGTTTCTGAGGCCTAAAGATGGAATAAGGTCATCAAAATCTCCAAGCTCAGATTGCTCCTCCCAGGCGCCCCTTCCCTGCCTGGAGAGCAGAGAGATGTAAATGGGAACACAGGGTCATGACAGATAGTCTTTATGTTTGATATCTGGCAGCTGAAATTGTGAATTTGACTCCCCTGAAAAGCATTGCATTTAAGCTGGTGAGCTGAAATGAATTCTTTATCAATGGTATAAGCCCAGGCACACTAAGGTATTTTCACATTAGTCAGGTGGGTAAAACCTCAAAAGAGTTTCCCTCATAAATGGATAGCCAAAGTATTTTTACATTAGTTAGATAGATCATGCTTCATAATAGTTTACCTCATAAATGGGTACACTAAGGTATTTTCACATTAGTTAGATAGTGTTCACTTCATAATAGTTTACCTCATAAATGGGTACACTGAGGTACTTCCACATTAGATAGGTGAAAGCTCATAATAGTTTACCTCATAAACGGGCACACAAAGGTGTTTTCACATTAGACAGTTCACACTTCATAAGAGTTTACCTCATAAATGGGTACACAAAGGTATTTTTCACATTAGATAGGTGAAACCTCCTATGAGTTTACCTCATAAATGGGTACACAAAGATAATTCTACATTAGTTACAGTTCACACTTTGTAATAGTTTATCTCATAAATGGGTACACTGGGTGGGTGGGTGAAACTTCCTAAGAGATTACCTCATAAATGGATACACAAAGGTATTTCTTCATTAGGCCGCTCACACTTCCTAGTGGTTTACTTCATAAATGGGTTCACGGAGGTGTTTCCACATGAGTTAGATTGGTGAAACTTCATAAGACTTTACCTCATAAATGGATACACAAAGGTATTTCCCGAGGATGCTGCCCAATCATTCATCAGATACATGGGTTTACCTCACAACAGAGGCCAAAACCCCAGCATGGAGGAAGCTAAGCTGCACAAGGGGCGTACTATTGGGCTTTTGGCAGTTTCACTGGCCCTTCACACACTGTGACTCAGGCCTGAATTTTGGGGCCTTTATACAGCTTGAATGTGGGGGGTTCCCATGTGGCATCCAGCTACAGCCCCATTTGCTAAGGAAAATATCTTACAGCAGACAGTGCTCACAGGTAGTTGTTCATCCAAAGGAAAACCAAGGAAAACCCTGCTTAGCAAAGGGGATCATTCGTGCTCGCTACCACAAGACTGGCTCACCACTCATAGTCTCTCTCTCAGTAGCTGTTGCTGGTGTCTACCTAGGGCTTCCTTTTAGACGGTGAGCTCCATTGGGACAGAGAACTATCTTCTCACACCTTTTCCATTGTAAATTATCTTCTCACACCTTTCCTTGTTTCCTGATGAAATAAGAGCATCTCCTTTGCTGTTTGTTTTTAGGAGGACCCTGAAGACGTACCTATTTTCCCCGGACCTTCAACTGGTACAGATCTTTTTAAAATTTTAATGTGTTTTTATTATCATTTTTATCTCTCTTTTTTGAATTTTAAACCTTTTACATTTTATATTATGTTTTAATTCTGTGCACCGCCTAGAGATTTTGATATTGGGCAGTATATAAATTCAATTTTTTAAAAAATAAACCGCTCTGTGTATTTGGGGGCGGGTGGGCTGAAAAACACTATTTTAGGGCACTGTTATGAAATACATGGTCCTAGAAAGTTCTAAGGTACACCTTCTGCTCTCAGGGCCTAGGGAATGCCTGTTGTGCTACATGACCTGAATGTGTGCTCAAAAAAACCCCAAAACACTCCCAGAATCCTCTGCTTCATGCTGTGACTCCAATGGCAGATGAGTCAACGTGGAGAAGTTTCCCTGAAGGAAGGAAGGTTGAAAGCCACAGATCTAAGGGGGAAGAAAGTGCGACAGCTCTTTTAAACGCGGAGATCAAACGGAGCAAGAATGAAAATTAAACCCACACAGACACACACACTACATTCATCAGGGGTGTTGTAGCCCTTGACCACACAGTGAATGATTTATTCAATCTTAATATATTCCATAAAGAGTCCCCATATTTCTATAAATGTGTCACATTCGCCTAATACATAGTAATGAACCCGCGCACAGAGGGTAGATAAATAAGATCTAAGCATGCCGTGCCAATGTTTATCAAAGAGAGACGCACCAGTATTGGGTTCTTTAAAGTCCTGTTCTTCACAGCAAATCACAGCCAGGTGAGGCAGGAATAAGGCAATGCTTCTGCTAGAATCCTCAATGGGCCTGCGTTTGTGTGTGAGAAAGGCCCAATAAGTGTTGCCATTGAAAGGAGACAATTTCTGAATTGAAATTTCAGGGTTCTCCAGGTCATGCCAAGGAAAGGCAAAACCATGGGTTGGATTTAAAGAAGCATGAACGGGAAGAACTTGGGTGCTAGCAATTATTTCTGCAAATTTGTTTGCAAGAGCTGGTGCAGTAGTTCATGCCTGTGATACCAAGTAGGATTTACAGCAGTTTTCACACTGCACAACTGACTAACTGGGCTCTTCCACAAGGCCTTATGCAAACAGAAGAGCATCTTTGGGTTGTGGTCCCTTCCCCTTGTGCAAAATTCTTTGGAGTCCTTAGTAAGGATCCCTGGGAAATGTTGATTCCCATGGCTTCTGCAGCATTCTCGGCAGAATGGAGGTGGATTCCAAACCTGGGCAGAACACCATTTTTAATTGTGTGAATGACCTCACTATTTCTGAAACTGAGCAGGGGGGTTGGACTAGATGACAGCTAAGGTCCCTCAAAAATGCTATGATTCAAACACAGTAGGAAATTGAGATTTAAAAAGCAGCCAAGGATTCTAAGTGCAGTTGCAAGAAAGGAGTGTCAGCAAACCATCTCAAATTGTTAACTTAGAAAGATTCCCCCTGCCACCAAAATAAAACCAAAAAAGCAACCTTTGACAGCCACTGCCGGTCAGTGCAGGCAATCCAGAGATGGACGGACCAAGAGTCTGACTCAGCAGAAGCCAGCTTCCTGTGGACTTTTGGCCCCATCTGGCAAAACAATGCTTCGAGCCTGAAGCACAGCGGCCGTTTCGTTTGCGGTGGCAAGTTTTGTCGAGCATCTGTTGAGTGTTCTGTGGGCCATTGCATCTTTCACTGCTGTCACCCCGGAGGCTGTGACTAGCTTAATAAGACAGCGTCAGGGCCCCCCTCCTAATTCCTCCCCCTTAGCAACACAGTGCAGCTTTCCGGGACACTCTTGTGGCCTTAAGGCCCCCTGTTACCATCACAGCTCCGGTTAGTCTCTGCCGTATTTCAGCTGACAGGCTGCATTTTCTTTGGGGTGGTGAATCTTGTCAGCGGTTGGGATGACACTCATTACTCTTGGGCTCCAACGTTGTGGCGCTGAGTGACACACAGAAACCTCCCTGACACTTCTGAGGGCTTCCCTTCACACTCGCCATCCCCTTCCCTGGCCTCGGTGCCGAACGTTACCGTTCTGGCCTTGGGCTGCTGCAGAAGGGTTAGGGTGGCTCTTTCAGGAGGTGCAATGAGGCACTCGCCTGAGGCGTCAGATTACTGAGGCACCAATGAGGCCATTCGATACTCTCCTCAAAGGCAGGATGCCTCTGAGTACCGGTTGCAGGGGAGTCACAGCAGGAGAGAGGGCATGCCCTCAACTCCTGCCTGTAGGCTTCCAGCGGCATCTGGTGGGCCACTGGGTGAAACAGGATGCTGGACTAGGTGGGCTTCCTTGGGCCCGATCCAGCAGGGCCGTTCTTATGTTCTGCCCCTTGCTTTAAATAAAGGCGAGGAAGAGTAGGAGGGAGCTACATGCCTGATTAAGCACAGGAAGTGTGGGTTAAATGCTGGTTAAGCACAGGAAGTGCCCGGTTAGGCACAGGAAGCATAGGCAGAACTTCCTGCTTTGCACTACTGGGGAAAGTGCTGTTAAGTGCCAAGTTAGGCAAAGTCATAGAGGAAGGAGTCAATGGGGGCATGGGTTCAATGCCAGGACTGGGAGAGCCAGGAGTCAAGCCAGGTCAACAGTCAGGAATCCGAGAGTCTGACCTAGGAGCCAAGAATCAGGAACAAGTCAAGGGTCAAAGCCAAGAACCCATCAGGTCAGGAGGGCAAGACAGAAGCCAGGAGTCAATGCCACACCAAAGGTCAAGCCAGCCCAGCAGTCAGAAGCCAAAGGATCAAGCCAGTCGGCAGAAATCACCAACAGACCAGGGGTTCACACAGTGGAAAAGCAACAAGAAGACATGCAGCAGACCTTGATACCAAGGCAAAGTCTGCTCAGGACAGGAAGCCGCTTAGACCCTTCCTGTCTGTAGAGAAACCGATGACAAGCTTTTACGAGCACCGCCAACATAGAGCCTGGGAGGAGACAGAGCAAATGCTGCAATGTGATGGATCCCCACTGGAGGCACTAGTGAGCCGGGACTCTAGGAGTTCTGACTCAAAGGCACTCCAGAGCCAGCAGATTAATACATGGAGCTGCCTGAGTCTGACCATTCATCCACCTGACCATTCATCAGGATTGTCTACACCAGGGCTACTCAACTTCAGCCCCCCAGCTATTTTTGGACAACAACTCCCATAATCCCCAGCCACCGTGGCCAATCGCCTGGGATCATGGGAGTTGTAGGCCAACATCTGCAGGGGCCACGGTAAATTTTCAGCACATTAAAATTAATTATTTAAAATATTAATGAAAGCAATTATTAGTTATCCACAGCATGAGAACGTAAGAGGAGGCTCCTCGCAACCTTTCCTCTACTTTGTATCCCATGCATTTTCAATGCTCGCAAAGGTCAATTCTGAAAGGGGGCTGACCCCCACAAATTCCATGGGGCAAGGTGGCATTTTGCCCTGCACCTCAGGCACCACAATACTTTGGGCCACCCCTCGGGCCAGCAAAAAGTCCCCGTGGGCCGGATCTGGCCCCCCCGAGCCTTATGTTGTGCAGGCCTGGTCTACTCTGACCAGCTCTCCAGGGTTTCAGACAAGAGTCTTTCCCAACCCCATCTGGAGATGCTGCAAGGAATCAAACTTCAGACCTTTGTCTCTTCAGGCTTCTGCCAAACTCCTGACTCTGGGTCTCCCCTGCCTGTGACCAGCCACATATACCTGGGGCTGTGCTTCCCCATGGCAAACCCAGGACTCTTTGCCCGTTTCCTTTGCCGTCTCGATCCATTCGGTCCTGAAGCAGACCCTTTCCCAAGGAGTTGGATGCACCTCTGGCAAATAGCATCTGCAACCCTCCATTGTTCCTTGATGGCCAGCGGAGACTGGGGTACCTTTTATCATCCTTTCCCTCCCCTCTCCATCCTGCTTCCTGGACAATGCTTCCGACAAGCTGTTTCCCTCTGATTGGGTTCCTCCGATTCAGCAGTGCTGGGGCGGAGGGAAAGAGGCCATCCCAGCTCTGGCCGCTGCTTCCTTTCTCTCTCCTTACGCCTTTGCCTCCCCCTCGGGAAGGAGCCGCTGAGGTTTGCCAACTGCATCTGTCACACCGTGGTAAAGAGGCTCCACTCCTGGGACCCTGGCCTCAAGTTTGGCTGCGAGGCGGCGCTCGTTTGGGCTCGTTCGGGGAATGCCAACCTTATTGTGTGTGCTCTTGGCACAGCACGGCTGCTGCTTCTCTGGTGCCAGCTGTACAAAGTTCTAGACGAGATCATATATCTTCCTGACAGTTGAATACCTGGGCCTGGTGCCGTCGTTCCCTTCCTTGGTAAGAGATGCCGGCGCGTTTCTGCTCTTGCACGTTGGAGTCCCGTCAATAGATTCGGGCTTGAGCCAAGACGGCCCAAAAGTTGCTCAAGTCCCCTGGCGGGAATGGCAGGCTACCCACAATGCTTTGCAGGTCCTCCAAGAGCAGGCCTGCATCTGAGAGGCTCTATTGCAAACCTTTGGGAACTGGCAATTTACTACTACTACTACTACTACAAGTGAAAACCACGACAAAAATGTTGCTTCAGATCCGAAGTGTTCTATTAGTGTGGAAAGGACAGGATATGGGTGGGCAGCATTGAGGTGAAATGTACGGCTGGGAAAGTCTCGTCAGAATCATTTCCTTTGTTACAGGAACATAGGAAGCTGCCATCTACTGAGTCAGACCATTGGTCCATCTGACTCTGTATTGTCTACCCAGACTGGCAGTGGCTTCTCCAAGGTTGCAGGCAGGAGTCTCTCTCGGCCCTCCTTGGAGATGCTGCCAGGGACGGAACTTGGAGGAGCCTTCTGCCTGCAAACAGGCAGGTTCTCTTCCCAAAGCAGTCCTGTCCCATATATTGTGGAATGCATATACATTGGGTATGTGGCAGATCCTGTATTTTTTTTAATTGTTGGTGTGAATCCATTCTACACTATTATTTATAGATTTGACATGATAGAATATCTGCTTCTTTACATCTGTAGTTATGTGTCAGTCATATCGTTGTTTGTAATATAGCGTACCTCTTTGTGGTGATTCTTTGGTTTTCCTCTGTTTAAAAGAACATTCTGCAAAATGTTATTAGGAATCCACATATTATTGAGTTGAAAAGAATATATTTGCTTTTTCAGTAGCTTTGGATAATTTCCTCTCCAAAGTATTGCAAAGGAGGAAAATGACTGCTGTGTCTTTTCCTTCCTTCCTTCCTTCCTTCCTTCCTTCCTTCCTTCCTTCCTTCCTCTCTTTTCTTTTCTTTTCTTTTCTTTTCTTTTCTTTCCATCCTCTCCTCTCCTCTCCTCTCCCCTCCTCTTTCTGTCCATCCATATGTTTTTCTTTCTTTCCATCTGTACATCTCTCTCTTTCTTCCCTTCCATTTCCCTCCCTCCCTCCTTCTTTCCCATATCTGTCTGTCTAGCTCCATTTCTCCCTCCCTTTCTCCTTCCCTCCTTTGCACAAACATCTATCAGCATCCACACATACACACACACAAAGTTGATAGCATTGCCGAAAAGTTTGCTGTGAAAGGCAGCTGGCAACCTCTCTGAGCCTGCAAAATGATATTAACATTTTATTATTCTAAGGTGAGCTTTTTAAAACGGAATTCTAAATGTTACCCTGCTGTTTCGGAACACAAAAACCTTTAATTTTATGCAAATGAACAGCGAGGAGCTGAGCGCCTTAATGTAAACGAACACTTTCTTTGAACAAAGAGGTTGGAAGTGAACAAGAGAGAGAGGGAGAGCGAGAGAGAGAAAATATTCCCATAGATTCTTTAATTGCTGTCTGAAATTATGTAAATCCCAGCACTAGGCAGAATGCAATTATCTGGTGCCCCTTTCTGCCTCCATTGCTAATGTCTAACAAACTATCGGTAGGTGACATTTAGTGGAGGTAATGCAAATGAGAATTAATTTTTTTCCCAAGACAAAGGGCAGTGAAAAGATCACCTCCTTCATATACAGTAAAAGGAAACTGTGTATTGGGAGGAGGCATCTGCAGAAAAGAACCAGTAGGCTAAGAAATGGATGGCGGAAGTGAGAGGTCGGTGTGTGATATTTTCCTCTTAATTTTTGCCAGGGGCCACAGTGGGCTCCCCCCCCCATGAAAAGGAGGACATATCTGCTGATTTCTTTTTCTTTTCAAAGTCCATTTTGACCACAGGGGAAAGAATCACAGGAATACCTTCTGACCCCCTGTTTCCAGGGAGTGCTCATAATTTATCACCTAGCTGGGTGGATAACTAACAATAACAATGAGAGATCCAGTGTGTGACTCGGAGATGCAGCAATTGGAGAAAAGGGGGTGTCTGTAGGTGTGTAGGACTGTGATGTGTGTGTGTGTGTGTGAGAGAGAGAGAGAGAGAGAGAGAGAGAGAGAGAGAGAGAGAGAGAAATGCCATGGGGACAACCACAGAGATGGAAGTGTGGTTAAATTTGGGAGTACTATTGTACCATTGTAGAAAAGGTGGATATGAGAATGCTCTCTTCACTTCCAAATTGCCCATAGATACTGACTGCAGTCACCAGGTTATGTGGAGGGATGGGTGAGTCTTTGTCCTCTCCTATGGTGTGCATAATGTCTGGCCTGGATGTGTCTATGGGATGGGGCCATAGCATAGTCCTAGAGCATCTGCTTTGCATGCAGAAGGTCCCAGATTCAATCCCTGGCAGCATCTCCAGGTACGACTGGGAAAGACTCCTGCTCGAAGCCTGGGAGAGAGTCGACAATACTGAGCTAAGATGGACCAGTGGTCTGACTCGGTAGGAGAGAGCTTCCTACATTCCCAGGTTGTTCCGGTCACACCAAGTGGGCTGTTACATGCATGTGGTAAGAAGATAAGAAGAACAGATCAGGGCCTATCTAGTCCAGCATCCTGATTCCTCACAGTGGCCCATCAGTTGCAAGGTTGCAAGGAGAACATGAAGGCATACCCCATCTCCCACCATTTCTCTGCACCTGGAGGTAATATAGAGCTATCAAGACTAGTAATAGACATTGATGGACTTGTCCTCCATGAATTGCTGATCCCTGCCGCAGTGTCAGTGCTACAGGGCAGGGGACAGGGTTGTGTCCCTCGCACATGAGGCAGGCACAGTGCTGCCATCTTTCCTCCCCCTGCACATGGCCAGGATCGGCCAATCGGGGAAGGGGGCGGGCTGGTTATAGCACCGGCCTGCCCCCATTCGGCCCTGTCACTCTGCAGCATGTCTGTAGAGCTATCAAGACTACTAGTAGACACGGATAGATTTGGCCTCCAGGAATTTGCCTTGTGCCCTTTTAAAGCCATCTAAGCTAGTGGCAAGCTCCATATCTTGCAGCAGGGAATTCCACAGATTTGTGATATGCTGGGTGAAGAAGTGTTTCCTTTCGTCCGTCCCAGACAGCTTGGTTGGGTGATCCCTAGTTCTGGTTTGGAGGGAAGGAGGGAGGGAAAAATTTCTCTCCACTGCCGTGCCTTGCAGGTTCTTGATTACAGGACTGGACAGCTAGTGGAGCAAGTGGCTCACTCGGAGCTATCCAGGGTGCTGATACTCTGACCACATTGTCTCCCATCATGGGTTCCCTATTTCAGTACACAGCAAGGATAATAAATACACGCATCCACACCTAGATAAACCTTGATGTGATCCTAGCATGATTGTTATCAAGATTTCTTTCCCTGTTTTGTTTACTGGTGGGCAGGAACAGATGTGTACATCGGTAAAATGTTGCAGCAAGAGAACCGTGATGCTCTCATATTCATACAGCCCTTTTCTGGCAGTGTTTTATCCACACACATGCGCATTGGTGCTGCAGAGTGGGAAAAGATACAAATGAACTGGACGAAGGCAGAGCCCCAGCAATCAGTGCATACCCCCAAATCCTGCTACGAATGCTAGAATTCTAGTTCAACCAGAATCCAGGAGGATGAGTCTGGGGTCTTAGCTCAGTGGTACAGCATCTGTGTTGCAAGCAGAAGGTCCCAGTTTCAACCCCTGGCAGCATCTCCAGGTAGTGCTGGGAGAGACTCCGGCCTGAAACCTTGGAGAGCTGCTGCCAGTCCGTGTAGACAATACTGAACTGTAGGGACCAAAGTTCGGACTCAGAAGGCAGCTTCTTTCTAAGTTTCTATGTTCTCCATGCTTTCTTATGAGTGGGGTCATAGCTCAGCGGTAGAGCATCTGCTTTGCTCGCAGAGGGTCCCAGGTTTAATCCCTGGCAGCATCTCCAGATAGGGGTGGGAAGGGCTCCAGCCTGAAATCTGGGAGAGCTGCTGCCAGTCCGTGCAGATGATACTAAGCCAGATGGAACAATGGTCTGAATCAGCGTAAGGCAGCTTCCTATGTTCCTATGAGGAATGTCACAAAGTGCAGAGCAAAATTCCAAAACAATAAAGGAATGGAACAGGAGAAATCTGTGCCTCCCTACCATGGGCTTTCCATCTCTCAGACCTTGAGCCCCACGCGCTTGACTGCCAGCTCCATTTTCTCCCCTCTGTGTTTTCGGCTGAAGAAAATGAAGTGAGAAATAGCTTGAGCAGCCAGTAAGTGATGTACATTGCCAGTGAGCAGTGAGAATCCACATGCATTGTCTCGGAGCGGGATTGGGAAACATCACAGGGAGACCGTTTTGGAGAGTAATGAGTGGAGAGGAGCCTATTTCTCTTATACCATGACAACAACTCTTCCCTCCGCCCCCAGCTCTTCTGCCTTGCAGGCCAGCTGCATTCTCCTCCTGGAGGCGGGACTTCAGCCTATCAACCCTGAAAGCATCTGACCATTTCTGTGGCGAGATGGTTGCCATTCTCTCCTTGGGCTGGTTCTGACGTCATGTGGATCCTCAGTTAGAGCAGGCTCTGCACAACAACCCTGAGCCTCAGGAAAGTGCAATCACGCCATCCCCGTGTGAGCATCTACTTCCTATCTAGGTTAAAATAAGCCAAGATAGGTCAAGTCATCCAATGGTCTTGGAGAGCTGGTCTTCATTTAATGAAAATGAATTGTCCCCTTCGGTACGAATAGAATTTTGAAAATTTGATTCAAATTTGAAACGAATTTCCCTTTTAAGGGGAGGTTTGATTCGGATTCGAATCACTCGAATAATCCAGATTCGAGTCGAATAAGTTTGAATTGATTTGTTGTAAGAAATTCAAGATACCCTAGAGCTCTCTCCTCACAAAAGAGGAATAAAGAACTCAAAGGCTCCTGAAAGGGCAATCCAGGTTCTTTGCTAAAGGTTGGCTTGATGTGTTCCCCCTCAGATTCATGAAAAGACACGGACAAAAGATTAAATGTTAACAGTATTTATTCTCACCCAAATTTTAGGCGGTCTTCAGTAAGCAGAAACAAGAGACATCTCTGAGCTCAATCAGTACACATTAAGCATTTTGTCAAAATGGTTGACAGTTGAAACTAACTGCCCTTTTAAGGGGAGGTTTGATTCGGATTCGAATCACTCAAATAACCCAGATTTGAGTCGAATCAATTCATATTGATTTGTACATCCCTAACCTACAACAGGGATTCTCAGGTGCTGTTGATTACAACTCCCCATGGTCCCCCCAGCTAAAGGCCCTCCCACCTGGGGATGATGGACACTGTAGTCAACAAGATCTGAGAATCCCTGTTACAGGGAGCACAGGTGACTGCATGTGAGATGCATGTAAGATATCCCCTTAGGGGATGGGGCCATCGCTCAATGGCGAAGCATCTGCTATACATGCGGGTTCAATTCCTGGCACATCTCCAGGTAGGGCTGGGAGAGGCTCCTGCCTGAATCCTGGCAGAGCTGCTGCCAGTCGGCTTAGACAGTACTGGGCAAGATGGACCAATGGTCCAAGGCAGCGTCCTTTGTTTCTATGTTCACCAATCTTGACTTATCCTAACCAACGTGCTTCCAGTAACCCAAGATTTGGAACTCACTTCAAGCCTGAATATCTTTCAGTGCTCCCACGTGAAGTCTCCCACTCAAAGGCAGACCCTGCTTTGCAAAGGGGACAATTCATGTTTGCCGTCACGAGACCAGCTCCCTCCATCGGTGCGTTCCTAGAGCCCCCAGAAAGCAACACACAACAGGAGGAGAGCACAAGAGCAGGGAGGCAACCCCCCCCCCATGGCCGTTCACAGGCAGGAAAGACGGCACCGTGGCTTTTAAAGCATGGAGGTTGCTGGGAGGGCCATCCCAGCATGACGGTGTGTGTGCCTCCAGTCAGGCAGGTCAATTGCGATTTGTCAACAGGAGTCATGGCTGGGGCCCGAGGCCTGATCATGGTGCAGCCCCCTCTGAACTGATCCGGCCGTTTAGCCTTTCCTGAGATGTCTTTGCAGAAAGGTCAGCAAATGGTTTGTGACAGGACGCAATCGCATCCCCCGAACCTTGTGAGCTCCCGTTGCCTACCTCGGCTCTTCTGCCGGCTGCCCAACCTCGGGAGACTGGCAGGCTGGGGCGGCTATCGGACACAGCACACATCGCCAGAAAGATCCCTTCCATCAGTCGGGTGGAAAGGCACGGGAGCCGAAGCGGAACAAGACTGGAGTTGAAAGTGTAAGATCTTGGAGGAAGGGGCAAAGAGGGGCTTCTAGTGGCCCCCAGATTACCTTTAATGAACACCATCAGAATGCTTTGGGAACCATGATGTATGATTATGTAATATCATTACAAGAAGGAAAATCTTTGCTTCTGCAACAATGTCCCAAGTTCCAGGACCCTCCCCCCAAGTCATTTCACAAGACTCCAAGGAAATGTCGTTTCCCAAGGATCCTAAGGAAGTGCTCGGGGTCCCTGGGAACATCAATTTCCCAGGGGTCCTGTTATTTGGAACACTGCTGTGGCAGCTTTCTAGGTATAATGGAAGATGTAGACCTAGCCTTCTCCATTGCAACACCCCACTTGGCATTGCTACCTTACACAGATACCTCCAAAGAAAAGCCATTACCCGATTCTATGTCCTGCCATCCTAGTCCAAATTACTCAGGGGGAAGGGAAGAGCAGCAGGGCGGAGTTAGGGGACTGGAGGTGCACCAGAGGAAGCTTCTTTGAAAGTGGGGGAGTTGGATTTTCTCCCTTCTCTCCCTAGAGGCTCTTGGGGATTCTCATGTCATTTATAGAAGCCGCTCTCTGTATGGAAAACCAGGTTGTGTAAACTGAGATTTCTTTACTCAGCCGGGGATCCACACATCCGTCCAACATGAAGAACCTTCATGATGTGGCCCACATAAATCAGTGCATTTGTGTTCGTGTGTTTTTTTAAAAAAACAACCCAGAGATTACTGTACATGTTATTTATTTATTCTATTAAAAAGCTATATTAACCCTGCTGTTGTGCTGAAGGATTAGACACCTGATTGTATTACAAGTTAATAGTGAGATTTATTTATTTTTTGCCAAGGAAATTATCCAGTTATGGAAGTCTAAGGCATTTAGAATCTCTTGGGATCTGTAGGAGGTGTATTACTTATTTTATCGAGACGGGCAAATTCGGTTAAAGGCCTGCAGAAACAGAGGGCAGGGGAGATGCTTGGTTCAGAAAAGCAAAGGTACAAATGGAAGGGAGAAAAATGGACAGGGAAGCAATGTAGATGGGACGGCGGGAAATCAAAATGGCAGCCCTGACTAAATGTACTCAAAGAAGTCCGATTGAAATTAAAAGGACAAGTTGGATTTGCCTAACTTGTCTTTTTGATTTCAATGGGACATCCTCGAGTAAATTTAGTCCGGATCAGGACGTCAGCCAATGTAAGCAAATAAGGTATTCCGAGTTAGGAAAATGTACTCCCTACATTTCTTTCCTCTCTGGGGAGCTTTCCAAATTAAACCCTACAACAGGGTCACTATGGATCTGCTAAGTGTGCTTCCGTATTTCCTGTGTTGTGACACCGCAGTCCCTGTGCTGACAGCAAGGGGGCGTTCACGTTTCTGATGCCACCTTTCAGGTTTTATCTTTGCGTTATAGTGCTACAACGTTGCAAGTCCGTTGCAGAAAAATCGCTTCATTCTCCTACTGTAGGAGTTTTGAGATTCTGGGAATCGTTTTCAATACGATCCTGCGAAGCCGAAGCATTTTACCCCCTGCTGTAGCGTGTAATCTGGAAAGTGCCCAGATAATACGCTACACGCAGATTACATGCTACACATTACAGGCAAGGAATATTGCGGCCGAATATTCCTTTCTCTGGGATCACCCTAAAAAACCCCAAAACCAAAACAGCACATGAATACATTGTAGCTTACAGGTATAAAAATCAGCAGGCAACTCTTTAAGTTTCCAGGGCATCCATTACCGGCTTCCTTGCATGGGCTGATGACCTGATTAATTGATATTTAATTGATTGCCCTGCCAGAGTAGGACTTTATCATGCGCTGATTGTTTTGCGGAACTGTTACTAAAATCTTGGAGGGCCAATTAGCATGAAATCCATAGGAGTGTCAGCAAGAAACCAAAGGAGATGAAACCTTCTTTGGAGGCCACAAGAAACGATGTATTTGCCACAAATTTAAAGTATGCCCTTGCACCTTGGTGGAAGCCAAGGATGTGGATATTAAGAATACAAGAAGAGCTCTGCTGGATCAGGCCGAAGACCTATTTAGCCCAGCATCCTGTTTCACACAGTGGCCCACCAGATGACTCTGAGAGGCCCATGAGCAAGACGTGTGGGCATGCCCTCTCTCTTCCTGTTGCTCCCCTGCAACTGGGATTCAGAGGCATCTTGCCTCTGAGGCTGGAGGTAGCCCAAAGCCATCTGGACTAGTAGCCATTGATAGACCTGTCCTCCATGAATTTGTCTATGTTTCTTTTAAATCCCTGCAAGGTGGTGGCCATCACTGCATCATGTGGCAGAGAATTCCACAGATTAATGATGAAATGTATGAAACTGTACTTCCTTTTGTCAATCCTAAATTTCATGGCCTTCAGTTTCATGGAATGGCTCTAGTGCTGTGAGAAAGGGCAAAAAATTCTCTCTAGCCACTCACTCCACGCTGTACATAACATTGGCTTATGAACATCAGCCGAGCCCTACTGGATCAGAGCCATCAAATTCTGTTCTGTTGCTGGTGCCTACCTTTTATTTCCTTTTAGATTGTGAGCCCTTTGGGGACAGGGAACCATCACGTTTATTGTGTATTTTCCTATATAAACAGCTTGGAGCACTTCGTTCAAATCTTTATTACGGTCAATGAACAGCTTCATGTAGTGAAGCATCACTATACAATAACAGCAGCAGTTGTTACGGTAGTGAAGAAGAGCACTTTGTGGGAAAGCAGTATATAAATATGGGTGGAATTTTCGTAGAGGTGATTTAGGTCTCTCTGGACTCTGATGTGGGAGGCGGGACCCTGAGAAGAGATTCCAGCAGTGTGCTTCATAGAACACAGAACACAGAAACATGGAAAGCTACCATATACTGAGTCAGACAACTGGTCTATCTAGCTCAGTATTGTCTTCACAGACTGGCAGCAGCTTCTCCAAGGTTGCAGGCAGGAATATCTCTCAGCCCTATCTTGGAGATGCTGCCAGGGAGAGAACTTGGAACCTTCTGCTCTTCCAAGAGAGGCTCCATCCCCTGAGGGGAATATCTTACAGTGCTCACACTTTTTGTCTCCCATTCATATGCAAACCAGAGTGGACCCTGCTTAGCTAAGGGGACAAGTCATGCTTGCTACCACAAGACCAGCTCTCCTCTCCTCTCCTCTCTTCCTATAAGAGGAATCCCCAGATTATGTTGACTACAACTCCCACCATCCCCCACCAAAGGCCATTGCAGGGGAGGAGGATGGGAGTTGTAGTCAATGTCTGGGAATCCCTGTTACAGGAACCACTGGTCTCCTGCAACAGGTTTTGGGCTGACTCATACAGCAGAAGGCACCAGGTGTTGAGCCGTTTGGGTGGCCAGCGAAAGTCTGAGCTGGGAAATCTCTGGTTCTCCTCTCGCCCCAGCCGCAAACTCACTCAGCTCCTGTAGACAAGGACACAACTTCCTCGGCTCTGTTTGCTTTCTCTAACTGGGGGGATAATCCTAATTCTGGCCTACCTGACAGGAAGCGTTACAGAGTGAATATGTATGAAGCCCTCAGAATGCACTGTATGAATTCCAAATATCATTATTAGGAAGCCCTATTCTCTGGAAGACCAGGTGGCTATTTGGAGGCAGCGCCCAGGCAAAGGAGCACCAGCATAAACTTGCCCGTATTAGTCTAACGTCCACTCAAATCACTAACCGGAAAAACGTGAAGCCTTGAAACAGATGATTTCCCCCATCTGAAGTGACAGAGGGGCCCTGGTCTCTTCCCCATCCAATTTTGCATCCGCTTATGGAAATGCGTCATTCGCCGGCTACTCTCAAAGAAGAAACCAAAGGCATGCTTCCTTGAAAGCGAGGCCTGGACCTCAATTATTTGAACGCCGCCAGGAACCAAACAGCCACTCGGTGGATGGAATCGCACAGCTGTACCAATGCTACCCCCTTGTGACCAGAACAGATGAATCCAATCGCCTTTCGAATGTGTGCTCTCGTACAAGGGAGGGACAGGCCAACACAAAAGTCCACACATTCCAGGGGGGAATCTGGAGATTCTTGGACAGAACAGATGGAGTCAAAGGGGAAATATCTGTTTGCAATTGTCAGGCCTTTTCCTGCTGGTGGGGAGGGAAAGGAGATTACCTGGATTTTTAAAAATCTGCTGTTTCCCGTTTGAATTTGTTCTCCATACTTCCCTTCCTCCCTGAATCGCTCTCTCTTTTCCTTCTTTCCCAGGATACCTCTCTAGCTTCCTTCCTTGCATGCTTCTCTCCTTTATATTCCTTCTTTCCTTGGATATCTATTTATCTTCCTTCCTTGGATTTCTATTTATCTTCTTTCCGTCTATGCATCTCTCTCTCTTTATCTTCTCTCCCTCCCTCCCTGAAACTTTCTCTATTTATCTTCCTTCCTTCTCACTATCTTCTTTTCTTCCATGCATCATCTCTTCTTTCTTTGCTTTCCTTCTTTGCTTGCATCTCTCTCTCCCCCACCCTTCCTTCTTGAGATCTATATCTCTCACATACCCCCCTGCTTACTATACAGATAATCTCCACATTGAAAGATGTCTCTTTACCCAGTTAGCAGGGAAGCCTGCAAACTAGGCTAGGAGAAGTTTGACCATCCTTTAATTCTGCTCATCGTCCTTGAAACGTTATGTCTACTCACATAACTTTAGTGTCTGTGATGGTTACGTTTTTCTTCACCCTCACAGGTCTCCTTGACTATGATGAATGAAAGGTCCCACCCAACCGAATTGCACCCCTCCCCCAGCAAAAAGCTCCCAGTTTTTAACACCCTCGCAAAGCAGGGCTTACCTATTTTTCTACCCCCCCCCCGCCTTTTTTTTTTTTTTTTACATTGCCTGCTTAAATGATTGCAGTTATCAAGTGCTGACAAGTAGCATTAAAATTTATTAGCCAACATAAAGTTTTATTTCAGGATGGCTAGAGATTTACTAGGTTTTGAGAATCCTTACATCGGTTGGCTGTGTCACTTTTAATAACTACTTGACACAACAACTCTCTTCCGGCAGGGATACCGCAAGACGGTTTATGGAGGACAAGGGGAGCGGGGGTGGGTGGGAGGAAGGAAGGTTGTAAGGCTCTGTGTAGGAAAGGTCATTATGCAGATCTTCTGTTTCTGACTGTACTTCTGACGTCAGCTGTACTGTGAGCAACAGGGAAGCTGTCTATAAACAATCTCAGTCGGTGCCTGACTGCTGCTGGTGCAACACCCCTCCTATCCAGCATCTTGTTCTGCATCTAAATTAGACACAGACCAAAGAGCTGGACAGGAGAGACATTGCACCAGCAGCAGCCAGGCAGCAGCGGAGGCAGAGGAGGTTCCTCACTTAGGGCAGAGTGGGTGGTGCCTACCCCAAAATATGCCCAAGTCAGCAGCTGCTTGCTTCACTGACTCTGCCTCCCACTCTGTGCTGCCCTGTTCCCTGGTTGTGGCCTGCCTGCTGCAATGTTTTCACAGAGTGGGCGTCGGTAGCACTGTGCTGAAACGCCACATGTTTCATTGGGCTTGTTCAAATATTCATGAGGCAGCAGCCAATTCAAAGACTGGCCTTTGTTTTCAAAAGGTGGGCGGAGCTGGGAACAAGCTGCCAGCCAATTCCATTTCATCATTTTGACGGACTGCTCTGGCAGCCAACCAGAGTGACTAGAGAGGGGCGGTCTTTGCTGTTGAGAGGCAAGGCACACAGAGGAAAACGCCATTTTGGTTGAGCAGTGCTAGTAGCAACGGCTCTCTGCTCAAAGACCTTGTGTATGGGGAAAATATTTTATTTATTACTTTGAATCTTTATTTATTACTATTTTGCAATTTGCAGTCTTTAATATTGGACTCCATAGTGGTGGTGAGTAAAAGTTTGTACTGGGCAGGGGTGGGTGGGCTGCTCCTCGTGGCCCCTGAATGCTCCTTCTGGCTCCTGCCCAGCCTGCCCTGCCCTGGTCCCTCCATCAGCTGGTGGCCTTCCCTCCCTCCTGACTCTGTCAGCGATGAAGCAGACACTCCAAACTGCCAGCTGGTGGAGGGAGTGGGCTGCATTGCTGCTCTGTCTCTGCATAAGACAAAGGTGCAGCTTTTCAAAGCTATTTGCTTGACCTGGTGAAAGGGGCACCCAGGACCAGCAGACTGAACGAGTCTTCCTCAGCAAATGGGGTTGCCGGGTTGCCTTTGTCTTTATCCTACTATTTCCCCATTGCTCCCACTTTTATGCCAGCAAACAAAGCTGAAATATGGAAAGTCTGGCATGGTTTGAGTAGGAATGCTGCTCAAATCTAGGAGCAACACCGCTCCTTCGAGGTAGGCTGCCACCAGTTGAAGACTGATCTAAAGCCACTGACCAGGCTCAGACACAGTTTCAACAACCTAATACTGTCTAGTTTGGGACTTACAGGCACTGGACAGCCAGAGTCCACACAACCCAGACAAAAAGATATTATTTTGCAAACAACTCAACAGTAGTGAATGACCTTAAGAGGCACATGGAGAAGAGTTTTGCAAGTAACCCTCCAGAACCTGTTAGATCAGACTGAAGCCACTTCTAAGTATATGAACTTTATTAAGAAAGAAGGGTTGCACACAGAATAAGAAATTGGTGGTGGTGGTGGGGATATAGGGGGACACAGAAGTCAAGATAGGCACACAGGAATTCAAAAGAAAATACAAAAACACGAACTGACTAGCACTGAGCTTGACCTTAGACTAGCAGTAAGCTGGTCCTTGTCTGAGGGAGCATTAATCCCTGCAGCTTCTCCCCTTCTGGACAGAACTCACAGCTGGTGACAAGGTGCAAAGTTGCTGGCAACTCAAGATTGTATTGGGGACAAAATGGAGGGGTTCTGGTCCGCTGTTTTATAGTGATACAAAAGGGAGAAGGCTTTCTCACTCTCCCAGAGATAGACAGCTCTGGGATCCAATGAAAAGGACTGGGGTGTCTCTGATGTAATGCTGCTGGCCAATGCAGAGTAGAGGTTTTCCTCCTTAATATTTTAACATAATGAGAGATTGGATTTTTTGTAAGAATCAGGGGTGGAGCCACCATTGCGCAAATGGGTTCAAAGAACCCGGGCTGTGGCCCACACCCCAACCACGCCCCCTGTGTATGATGTCAAAATGGTGGGGGTGTGGCACACCCACAAACAGACCCACACACCCCATTTTCAAGCATATTCCACCCAACACCACATTTGCAGTGAGGCTGGGAGTGGCTCTCCCTGCTTTAAAAGGCAGGAAGCCATGTTCCTGGGAATGCTTGAAATCAGGCTACATGGCTCCTTTTGTGAGCATACCACATTCTTCTTGTAAATCTGTTGGCTTGGCTCACCCAGCAGCATTTACAACCCCTTCAGCTCTACTTCTGTGAGTTAAACAGAAAGTCTGGAAATAAGAGTGAAGCAGTGAAGCTGCACGAATGAAAGCAAAAAACAAAACAAAAAAACTCACAAAGAAAGATAGTAGCAAACAAAATAAAGACCCCTTGAACTAAACTAGGTACCCCCCTCTATGATAACCGAGTGATAACTAGAAAAACAACAGAGCAGGGAATGAACAGAACAAGGGCAGGCTGAAACACAACAGGTTGAAAAATGCTAAGTATGAACACAGTCTGCAGTAAGTGAAAGTTACTAACAACAATCTGTGCCAGTAAGAGTCTGCTTAATATAGGGCTCAAGATAACCAGCAGCCAATCAGGCTTTCCTGACTCAGCACTTCTATTGCCTCTCCTGTGAGATCTTGCAGCTGTGAGTCTCCCACTGAGCCTTTCTCTTGAGATGCCTTCTTAACACAGGTGAAATTCCAGCTTCCTCTTGATCAGCCTCTTTAGAGCTCATGTCTGCCAGCTGTTGAGATTCCTCTGTATGCTGCCATTCCAGCCCAGGTCCAGAGTCTTCTTCCCCAGCCAAATCCTGCTGCTGTGCCTCTGAGCTTGCGCTCCCAACCGAGTCCTCCCATTCTTCCTCTGACTCAGAGGTCTGAGCCATGACTGCCCCCTACATCTGATGTCAGACACAGGGGATGTGCGGTGGGGGGGGGGGCAGCAAGCTGAACGAGGGCTTCCACCAGCTTCCCTATGCTCCTGGTAGGAACATATTGTATTGTTACATATATGATCACAATACGTGGCTGCAGATGTCCTTGATACATCACTTAGCATTGGGTAATACATCCCAAGTGTGCTTCTCACAGCCATGCTGGTGTATTCCAGCTGGCAATTGGCATACAAGTTTCATATTATTTTGATGTTTTAAATGCACAAACTTCAGTCCTATGTGGACCTTTTAAAAAAAAAAAGGTTCATTATTATGATGAAAATTACCTGGTCTATTTTCTGGCATTGTAAAATGGATATTTTCAACAATTGTTGTAAGTTCTTTTGGGATTAGCACCGATCATTGGTAGCACATCTGGTGGGCCACTGTATGAAACAGGATGCTGGACTAGATGGCATAGGTGTAATTGGGGGGGGGCAGGGGGCACCATTGAGGTGGGGGTGCCATACCTGTCCCTGTCCCTGCCACCCCCACCCCCTTGCCCACCTGCCCAGCCCCAGGGGGGCCCCTCAGCCACTTGCCTCCAGCTCCGGCCTAGGATGGGCCAGGCCTGCAAACTGCAGAGCTCTTCTCTCCCTGCCAATCAGCTGATCGGTGGGTGGGCGGGGCTTCCAGAGAGGCCTCCCAGTAGGCCTCCCTGAAGCCTGAACTCGAGTAGGCCCCAAGCAAGGAAGGAAGGGAGGAAGCAGGCAGCAGGCCCTCTGCCCAGACCAGGCCATCCAGAACAGCTATTGCTAGGTAGGCTGTGAATTCCTTTTTGTGGTTGTTACCTCCATAGATAGGGGTCTGCTTGCCATAGGGCTTTGATATGGGGGTGGGGTGAGACTGAGAAGTCTCCAAATATTTAATTTAAAACAGACTGGGAAATGTGCTGGCTTTAAAAACAAAAACTATCTAAACAGGCCCATAAGTGGCTTGTTTCATGTCAGCAAATTACAAACACTTCTGGAACAAGTATATTTTATTTATTTTCATTCAGTCAGTCATAAATGCACTTATGTTCAAGTTGTTTTGCAACCCAGAAGGTCTGAGTGAGACCTGTGAAGCATGTGTGGTGCTTTTATTTTATTTTATTTTATTTTATTTTATTTTATTTTATTTTTCTTGTGTGTGAACTGCTCCCCAATAACTTGCAGGGACTTCAGGGTCAATCTGGCCCACCTGTGAATGCAGCACCTCTAGTCCAGAGGAGATGTGTGTTAAAGGGCTTTAAAAGCCTGGTGTGAAAAGACTCCTGGAATCGAACTTGACTGAATTTGTTCAGAATTCTGAGAAAACAGACATAGGCTCACCCTGCATGGTTGAAAGTATCATTTGCTAATCTGCAGCAAGGGGTCCATTTTAATAATTAGCATTGCTAGTGTGTTCTAGGCATTAAAAGTAGCACAAATATATAGTACTCAATGTATATCACTATATACTGTGAAGTGTGCATGCGTGTGTTCAGTGAAATGTATTTCCAGGCAGCATACTTATTTTGAAATATCAGACTTAAATCCTTGGGGGTCTGGGGTGTGTGGAGCCCCTGGACTTGGAGGGTCTGGCGGCCCATTTTGAAATCCTGTCTCTGGACCCATTCCAACCTTGCTATGCCCCTGGCGGAATAGTTACATATGTATTGATCACTACACATGGGTTTCTGCACAGCACCTGCACAGAAGAAACTTCCATGTCGAAAATGTGTCTCTTGTAAATTGACCCTGAATTTTCCATCCATGACTGGGATAGCTGAGAGTTAGAGTCAATAATAAAAGAACAGCACACTGCTTGTGACAGGAAGGGGCAAATTACAATGATTTCTTAGTTTGGCAGGGGCTGGTTTTGGCCCTGGCAGAACTTGGCTATCTGCTCCTGTTGCAAATTCCTCTGTCTAGTGTGGCAAACTAATGTATCCTCCTCCCTCTTGGTGTCAAAGTAAGCACTAGTGTGGTGAATGCACATATACCCCATCATGAGCCAACAGTCATCATAAGACAAAGGCTGGCAGGAATCATTCACTGGTTTATAGACACACACACACCCCACCACCTTCTTCTTCCCCTATTTTGCTAGTGGCTATTTGGGCAGGTGATCCTCTAGGACAAAGTCATGTTTTATAAAGAATGAGAGGAGACAGAGAAAATGACACTTGGAATCCTTGCATAACTCCTGACTGTTGTTCTAAGTCTTTTACAGAGATGGCTCATGTTTTCAGGTTTTGATCAGCAACCATGTCTAGATGGTACAGTGTTCCTTTTAACGGGGATTTCCAGATATTGCTGACTACAAGTCCCATCATTCCTGCTTGGACAGTGGCGCAATTTCAGTGCTTGCCCTAGGCGCCATTTTCCCTAGTTACGCCTCTGAATACCTGTCTTGTCTTTTCCATTTTGGGACACAAAACCTATTACTATGTTTAAAAGCATTTATTTTCTGGCCATGAGGACTGCAAACTTAGGCTGTTGGTGTGCAAGACATTTCTTTAAAATATATATTTCTAAAGAGCCTTGTAGCCTCATGTTTCCTTTTTCCTGTCCCAGTATACTTGCACGGATGCAGCCCACAACCCACATTTGACTATGGCTGTGACACATTTCCATATTTCCGGGGGTGGTGGGGTGCACACGGTGGGGGGGGGGCAATTTCAGTGCTTGCCCCGGGCGCCGTTTTCCCTAGTTACGCCTCTGCTAGATGGGCCTTGGGCCTGATCCAACAGGGCTGTTGTTATGTTCTTATGTTCTCACCTTCAATCTTTCGATCACAACTGATTGTCAGTGGGTATATAGGCTGAGTTTTGAGATCATTGGTGTATGAGTAAGCTTTGTAATGGCTTGTTCAAGAGCATTTGCTAGAAGGAGTTGCATAAGAGTAAGTGTACTACATAAGCTGTTGGCTTGGTTTGTTGCAATACTATTTTTGAGAAGGTTTTCTTATGATGTTCTGTGCTTATATTTATTACTAGTTGAGTGTTTGTGTCGTTCAGAAATCTCTTTACCTTTGGGAATGAGATCACGGCATGTCTTCACTACATCTTGTAATACAAGCAATTTATATATTGTAAGTTCTTCACAAACATTCTGTTCTTGTTCATTACTACCAACCAACCTTTATTACGGTCAAAGACCAGCATAAAATTACAAGTTAAAAGAAAGTGATACTAAGAGGGCTAATAAAAGGTACAAATTATAAGTTACATGTTGAAAATAAAGGTGATTGCAAGTACAATGCACAATATTGTGAACAGGCTGAAATTAAAAATAATTGCAATTTTTAAAAAGACATGCTGAAATAAAAATTACATACTAATACTAAGAAATTAAAACCTGCTACAAATAAAAGAATACTATATCTATGATAGAAAATGCACAGAGAAGATAGAATATAAAATGGTAAAATCCAGTTTAAAAATTAAAAAGCAATAAAAGCAGTAAAAACAAGAGTTCATTACTATGTTGTCTGATATATGGTATCCTTTGTGGGGATACCTTATATTGGGTCTGAAATATGTTTGAAGTTTATATAGTAACTGAGTTTTATCTCTTGGAAGATTGGGACATTGGAGCATGTTGATCAATGTTATTTGACAAGATCAGCTTTCACTTATACTTGACAAGGACATCTGGAAACTGTGGTCACTAAGTCACTGTAGTGGACTCTTACTTTCATATTTCTGCTTCATGGATTTCATTACTCCTTTTTGATATACAGTGTGTGGACGCATTCATTCATGTGTTGTACTAATTTCCACATTATAGACTTTATTGCTCCTCTCTGAATTCATAATTGTTCTATCAATATTTTCCATTTTACTTTGAATATATTTTCTACTATAGAGTCATTTGACTAGATTGTGTGTTTTTTTCCTTATTGGTCAGTCTGGAGGAAGATCTTCTTGGTTTCTTGTGGATTTGGGAATTGGACACTTTGGCTCTACGGGGGTTAAATGAAGAGCTTGATTTTTTTTTTTTTACTATGCTTAAGTGAAGGGTGAGATACTCCTTTAAGCTGATGTGTTTAGAGTTAATGGATTACAGCCAGGTTCATTGGCCATAGTATAAATTTGCTTCTCCAGTTGGCAATGTCATAAGCTTGTGAGAAGGCAAAGGACTACTTTTTAGAGTTCTCTTTGGAATATTATAAATATAAGTTGCCATGAGTGTGATGGTTTCTTTGTTATCTTGTTGCAAAGTTTCTGCATTTTAAAATGTCATTTTAGCATATAGGTATATTTTGCTCCTGACAAAAAAGCTTCATCCAAAAGTACAAATCATAAGACATCAGGTGAAGAAAGTAGCGACAATTACAGCTTTTCCTCTACTTCAGCAGTCTTTGGGAAGAAACCCGACCCACACAGAGCATACTCGTATCCAAAGAGGAGAAACAGAGAAATACGAACTCGGAATTCCACCAGAGGACCAGAAGGAGTGTATAGTGATGGATTTATCAAACACAACATTGACATTTGAAGAACAGGTTTTAGAAAGAGGACTCTCGTGTACCAACTACTACTACAGATATTTATATACCGCTCTTCAACAAATTTTTCAAAGTGTTTTACATAGAAAAATAATACATAAATAAGATGGTCCTCTATCCCTACATAAATAAGATGGTCCTCTATCCCTAAAGGGCTCACAAATCCTGTACAGACACGTTTGGACCTTTTCAAACTCATTAGAAAATTTGAGTTGAAACATTTTACCAGAACAGGACACAATCTTGTACAACATCCTTTCAAACCTTCCTCCTTTTTGGTGCCACCAGGATCTTCTCATCCTGGGACTCATAAATTATCCACAGACTGTGATATAATTATAAAAGCAGACAAGGGTGGAGCCATAGTGATGCTTAACAGATCAGATTACGAAAAAGAGGTGTATCATCAATTATCTGATCTAACTACATATAAATTATGTGCCAAAGTTCCATTAGTATCCATACAGTCTAAAATCAGGCAGGGGGGGGGATTCTTCCACAATCCTATTGACGTCAAAAATATACCGAGACAGTTCACCACATGTAATACCTCTCATGATAGTGTCCTTGTAAACTATACATAGGGAAAACTTCTAGAAAACTTAAACGGATTGGGGAACACAAATGCAACATCCAGAATCAACACAAAGGAGAACCAATAGTAAAAACATAACCACAAACCTACAGAATATATCTTTTGGACAACAGAGCAAGTGGAAAGTCAGAATGAAGAGGTTGCAGTGGATTTTGAGACTGCAGACCATTGCACCCAAGGGGTTAAATGAAGACTTACATAATATCTCTCTCTTTAAAACGAGATAATAAGACACTCCTGATACTCCTTTTGATCAATCACTCATCCATTCAATCAGAATACTCTAGAACAATATATTAACTACAGGCATCTGCTTTAAAACTGGTTTTAAAACAGAAAGAAAGACAAATACCCTTGGTGGTGCAGGAAGATAACTCCAGAAAAACAAATATTGGGATTAACTTTATCTACCCAAGATATGTTCTATATCTTTTCATTTCTCCTTCCCTTGATTTTAGCAAGATGTCTTCTAATTTTTCTGTGCTTGTTTCTGCCCTTGTTACTATATATATATATAAAAAAAACCATAGCTCAGTGACTCCTATCAGGTGGTTGGTTTCACTGGCATTTTATACAGCGTTTGAGATCTTTACATGGCTTTTATAAAACATTTAGTTTTATTCCAACTACACTATGTTTATACTTCAACAGTTTTGATTTTTTAATATAGATTTTTAATATTTTATAATTTCTTGGAGTAATTTTTAAGTTGTTTTGTAGAATTGCCTCTGAAGAAGAGCATTGCCTTGAAACACACCAGGCAACACCAAACCAATTTTACTCAAATGTTTGTATTGGCATGCTTTCATAAATCAGTCAACCTGTCGGGCTGTTAGTCAGTATCTCTCTCTCTCTCTCTCTCTCTCTCTCTCTCACATCAGGCAGCAAAGTTAAGAATCTATATTTTAATGTAATTACAAACTGCAGGTGAGAGGTGCGATCTTAGAAGAAGCATTCCCCTCCCGTTAGAGAGAAAACGGAGATGCCTCTTGATCTGCTGGCTGTGTGTGTGTGTGTGTGTGTCTCAAACTCCTGTGCACATTTACCAGGGAATATATCCCAATTAATGTAGTGGGACTTGTTTCCAAATAAACATGCCTAGGATGGCACAGCAAGAGAATGCAACTGCAGCTACCATTTCACAGGAGTCAGGTGATGCAAGCAGCCAATGGGACTCCATCTGACCCTATAAATCTGCTGTTTCTGGCAGGCCTCTTCTCTCTGAGCCACGGACTGCTTAAGCAGCTCTCTAACTGCCCATCCCTGCTCTCCAGCTCAACTTGGGTCCCAGAGCACGGTCTAAGGGCACATGATACAATCACCTTGCTGAAGCTAAGCAGGTCTTTGTGTAGTCAGTGTCTGGATGGGAGACCACATGTGGGGGATGGGGCTGTAACTCTTCGATAGAGCCTCTGCTTTGCACGCAGAAGGTTCCAAGTTCCCTCCCTGGCAGCATCTCCCAGATAGGGCTGAGAGAGACTCCTGCCTCAAACCTTGGAAAAGCTGCTGCCAGCCTGTGTAGACAATACCAAGCTAGATGGACCAAGGGTCTAACTCAGTATGAAGCAGCTTCGTATACTTATATTTATTTGTTCTGGATGGGGCGGTTTAAAATGTAATCAATAAATAATAAAAGTTTATATCACCTGATACGCGTGTCTCATATGCTTGGGAAGGGTCATCACTCAGCGGAAGAGCACCTGGAGACAGTCCAAGCTTCAAACTAGGTAGAACTTGGAAAGATCCCCTCTCTGAAACCCTGGAGAGTGGCTGCCAGTAAGTGTAGACAATCCTGAGCTCGATGGATCAAAGCTGTGACTCCATATAAAGCAGCTTCCTATGTTCTTGTGACCACCAGCTTGCTTCTAACCCACTCATCCAAATGCATGCTGAACATCTCTCTTTCCTTTTGGAGTTTGATCTCCACCTCATGTCTGATCCTTAACGCGATTTGTGAGGAAGCCGGTTAACACGTGCCTGACACATCTTTGATACAACCATCATATACGGGAAGCAGCTTGACCCCTGAAGGTTCTCTCGTATCGCAAGATTGACATTTCACATTGACTTTGCTTCAGGCTTATCAACAAATCTAAGCCAATTTTATTAAAGAGCATGCCAGAAAGAGACAACTTTATAGAGAGCACAGTGTCAAAAAAAGAAAAAGGCGGTGGGATTTGTTTGGCAATTTTATTTGCTTTTCTCCCCCTTTTGGATGTTGCTTGTGAAGAAATCTGCGGTTTGATTAGTTGATTGACTTGGTTGATTAAACAATTGACTCAGTCTGTTCTTTCTCGTGTCAGCCTACCACATTAGCTGGTCTTTTGAGTTGTGGGAACTCTTGCTTGCTTCCGTGTCGCTCTGAAAAATCCGCAGACGTTGTATGGGAGAAGGATCCTCCAAATTCACCTTCAAACAAGGTCATCATGTGGGGGTAGCCCATGGGCACAACCCCCAATTAATTGCTCTGAGCGCTGCATCTAATCAGCTGTCTCCATGAGATTTCCCACAGCAGGCTTCACTGCGAATTCAAAGTTGCCCCCCAAAACAGACACAAAAATACTTTTTTAAAACCCAGGATATCAATTGGGCTCACCTACCTTTCTGCTACTACCACCTTCATAGCTGCTGTGTTAAAACAGTCGAGACTCTTAAAAAGTAATTACTCATAGAGGGTATGGGTGAGGTTTGTTTATTTATTTAACATATTTGTAAGTATACCACACAAAACACTTCTAATTCTCAAAAGCAGGGCTGTGGGCCCAGATTCAGGATCTTTTCCATACCTAGCAGTACCCATGAACTGAGGTCTACATCTACAAATTTTTCAGGTCCAGAATCTGGGTGATTTGTTTTGGACCCGAATCTGGCTAGCTAGCACAGGGATGACTTGTTTTGTCCACAAATCGCCCAAACCCAGTGGATTCGGGTATGAATCATTTTGTACCCCAAATTGATTCGCACATCCCTTCTTAGCAATACCCCTACCTTGAAATATACCGCATGTTGAAATTGGGTGCCAGTTCTCCAGTCCAACCAGGACATCCACCTAGATGCTTCTACCTAGTGGTGATGGTGGGGCAAAACCAAGGTAGTCCTAGGCAGAGGGAGGGCAGGGCCTCCAAAGGCCTTTAGGTCCAGGCTCCAAAATTACCTAGGTGCACCTCTGGCCCTAGGCATAGGCGGATCAGATGGTGAGCAGGAAAGCAAGCAGCCGTGGCGGTTGCCAGGACACGACACGGGAGAAGCAAGCTGAAAATATACTTCTTTGAGGTGCAGTGGCTTGCCTGTCCCCCACCCCCAATGATGGCTGCAGAAACAAAGAGGATGGAAAGTACATTCAGCCATATGGACGACGATGCCCCACAGGCAGGTCCCTCTCTTTATTTGGGCAAGTGGGTGGCTGGGCAGGCTACGGGGTCTGCCTGCTGGCTCGGATCATGGGGGGAGGAACCTGCATTTGGGGGTGCGAAAGTCAGGCTTTGCCTGGGGTCCCAGAAATCCTTGGGTAGGACCTGGGTGAGTATACCGGATGTGCCTGAAATCCAGAATGGAGACCTATGCATTGGATCCTTGCCACTGGAACAGCCTAGATGTATATATCAGGCGGTATATACATATGATAGATCTCTCTGTTCCGTGACTTCAAGGCCAGAAGTGATGGCCTCACGGAAGCCAACGGGACATAAGACAAGAGGAACCTGAGAACATTATTCTTTCTCCTGCTCATGCAAATGTCCTCAATATTATTTATATATTCAGTGCCACATCTAAATAATATATACATTTATGCTAAGGTAATTGCCTCAACTTGATAATTTGTCCTAGTTTGTGGTGTTGTTTTTTTTAATGCCTGGGCAAGAAAGATGCAGCTGAATATTAAAAATGTGGTGTTATCTAGTTTATGCTTTTCTTGAGGTTTAAAAGTTAGCTCTCTCAAGAGGGAGGGGGATCTAACACAGTGTGTCTTTCCCAACAGAGTGTAGTCACTGGGGGCAAGAAAGAGAAGGAGCAGTGCATCATGGGAAATGAAATGGAAGAGGTGTGTGTGTGTGTGTGTGTGTGTGTTCATTACATTTTCAGGCTAACTGAAAATGTAATTGACTTAAAAAATCTTCAAAAAAAACACCACCACACCCTGAAAGATTGAAAGACCAGTTGGAGAACATTAGGAACATAGGAAGCTGCTAATAGAGTCAGGTACTTGGTCCATCTAGCTCAACACTGTCTTCACTGACTGGCAGCAGCTCTCCAAGGTTTCAGGCAGGAGTCTCTCCCAGCCCTACCTGGAGATACCACCAGGGAGTGAACCTGGGAACCCCCCCACCACCACCAACTGGGGGACAGAGTAGATCATTCAGGGGACATGACAAGGTGGAAAGACCCAAGGACCCAGACTTTAGGTGGCCCCACACTACTGGGGCGCCCAGTGGCCTTTGGTTGGGGATTATGGGAGCTGAAGTCCAATAACATCTGGGGACCCTACAGTGAGAATCCCTGGTCCAGAGTCTCTGTCCCTCTTGGAACACCTACCAGCATCCATCTCTGAGGTCCCACCTCGGCCATGGTCCCTACCTGGAGCAGGATAGCTATTTCCTTTCTTTTCTTCATAGTGAACAGGCTTCCCTCAGCTCCATTTGAATTGGGTCAGCAGGGTTAGAAGCTTAGAATTGGGTTAGAAACATTGATGGCGACCACTTTACCAAATTTCTGGTAGGACGAATTCGTAATGGTCTTGTCAAACTGGCGGCACCTTATCGCATTGCCTTGTCAACTGTCCCTCAAGGCTAACACAGACATTATAAAGAGCTTTTGCATAAGCACAGCATTCTTCACATGAAACAGCTTCCATGCTTCATCGGAGAAGTGTCAGGGTTGTGGAAAACCCTTGTTCCTAAGACGCCAGACTTCTCTTGGCCTTGCCCATGGTTTCCTGGAGCCTCTAAAAGCACCCTTTGGAGTCATTTGCTGAGCTTTGTCTGAGCTGTGATTAGTGTCCGATCCCTGCTAACTGAGCGCAGAGGCATCTTTAAAAAGTGGCGATTCCCTTTTATTGAGCAGGAGGAGAGCAACTGGCCCTGTCCAACCCCAGCACAGCAATTTCCAGCGGCGGCTGCTGCTGGTGTCTTCCTCATCTCTCTCTTAGATTGTGAGTCCTTTGGGGACAGGGAGCCTATTTATTTATTTAGTTATATGTAAACCGCTGGACTTTGAAGAAGCAAGATAGAAAAAGCATTGATGCTTTTGAACTTTGGTGCTGGAGAAGACTTTTGAGGAGACCATGGACAGCCAGGAAAACAAACCAATGGATCCTAGAACAAATCAATCCAGAATTTGCACTCCGGGCACAAACGACCAGGCTCAAACGATCATATTTCTGACAACACATTATACGAAGATCCAGCTCCCTTGAGAAGTCCACAATGCTGGGGAAGGTTGAAGGAAAGAGAAGAAGAGGACGGCCAGTAGCAAGGTGGATGGACTCGATTATGACAGCCATGAATGCACCACTGAGAGACCTTGAAGGCCAAGTGGAAGACAAATCATCCTGGAAAGAATCTATGTCAGGATTTCTTAACCTTGGGCCCCCAGATGTTGTTGGACTACAACTCTCAAAATCCCCAGACATGGCCTTTGTGGCTGGGGATTTTGGGAGTTATAGTCCAACAACATCTGGGGGCCCACGGTTAAGAAACCCTGATCTGCTGTCAGTCAGTGTTGACAATACTGAGCTAGATAGACCAATGGTCTGACTCAGTATCTGGCAGCTTCCTATGTTCCTATGACCTCTGGGGACATCTCGGTCCATACCATGCAATGGCATGCAGCCCACCTCTGGAAAGTCAGCCAAGCCAGATCCCTGCTTCCCTTCTCTGGCAGGTTTTACCTCCCACCTCTTTACCTTACCAAAACTTGACATTGCGATGAAAAAAGATTAGGAGTGTTGACGGGCCTGCAAAGGTGACAGCTACAAAGAATTATGGTGCAATCAGCTTGTCAGAATGCCCATTAGGGGGCTAAAAATCCTTCCCGCTCTCCAACACGAGCCAAACTGATTTATGGCTCGGTGCAGTTCATGAACTCATCAGTGGTTTTGCATGGGGAAGAGAGATGGATTTCCTTCTGAGTGCTTGGCTCACTTTCAAGATGTCCTTCTGCGTCTTATCGTCTTGACTGTGTTTGGGAAATGGCGGGTTAGGGAGTGTGAAAGCAGTCCTGTTTGGAAACATGCACCTTTAGGTGAAAATGTGCACCAAAATATTCCATTTTGGCTCACGTTTTCCTTTAAAAGCGCATTCTGGTTTGGTTTTTCAAATTTTGATATATAAAATGTATAGCTTACTTCCCCACCCCCACCTTACAGTGGCAGGTCAGAAAGAAGTTCCAGATAAGAAATAAGACAGAAAAGAAAAAAACAGCATTTTTTTTAATGTTGCACATTTTTTTTAAATTTAAACTTGAATATATCCAACAGTCCGCCTTTGACAAAGACAATGAAGTTTGCTTCCTCCTGCTGAAATCTGTCAACATCCAGCATTCTAGTCATAGTACCACACTGGCTCATATGTGACTATTCCTCAGCAGTATTTGTATTTTTGGCCAGCTTGCCTCTTCTGCATACTGTGTATTTCTGGCTTGCCTCTTCAGCACATGGTATATTTCTGGCCGACTTGCCTCTTCTGCACACTGTTTATTGCTGACAGACTTGCCTGTTCTGTATATGGTATATTTCTGACCAACTTGCCTTGCCTGCACACTGCTTGTTTTTGACTGACTTGCTTCTTCTGCACACTGTCACATCCTATAAGCGATGAAATTGGCCTGTGTCCTCACATGTGAGACATCTCTTCTGCAAGGCTCACAGTTTGACCTGAGCAGAAATATATTGCTATGTTTGATCTTTTGCATGACCTCTGAGCCTTATAAGCCGGACAAACTCATATCCAATAACCAATTTTGGTGGCATCCGTAAAACTAGCACTGCCTTCTCTTATTTTATTCATACAAGTCTGACATTTCCAGCCTGAAATGATACAGTCTGATAGCATAAAATGGTCCTCATGGTTTAGCAAGTAGAATAATACACATCCAACATGGCCTTCAACTAACTACTGTTATAAAACTTTCCTCCTCAGACAAAAGTTGTGGGATTCTGATTTACGGACGAGACTTTCTTCCAGTACATTTCTGTCTTCTTTGGCGGCTCTCGGCTGCAAATGAATAGTATAAACAAAATGTCTCCTTTCATCACGGGCTGCTTCTTTGGGTGAAATCATTGTGTCTTCTGCGATTGCCCAGCAGGGTCAGTTAGAGCATCATATCTCCCAGGACAGGGAGGTTGAGCAAAGGGAGGCACCATTACACTGTGCTCATAAATAATCGGTTGCTGCAGCTGACTTTGGGGTGAAGGAATGCCCTATGACACACAGAGAGAGCCATAAAAGTACCGGGATTTGCAAATCCAGACTACACAGCCACGTAAAGGAAACAGCCTGGAAAAGAGAAACTCCTCATGATGAGGATGATGAGGATGATGCCTGGGGTGATATAGCAAGACTCTGGAGCAATCCCAGCAGGCTTTGCATCAGAGGTCCAAACTTAACAGGCTGCTCTTTAGGTCTCTAGGGTGGCCTACTGCCCAAATCCGCTAGGCATTGTACCACACTGGCTTATATGTGCAACCGTTCTTCAGCTGTAGATTTCTGGCAGGCTTGCCTCTTCTGCACACTCGATTCCTGGACAACTATCCCGTCTGCACTGCCCACTGTTATTAGAAGCAATGAAATGGGCCCACATCCTAGTTATGCAGGCCAAAGACACAAATCCTTTTGCAGGATTTTGACCTGTGTGGGTAACCTTTTTTGTATTTCTTACAATAAATTAAAAAGCCTTAATGTATATACAGCTTAAAATAATAATAATAATAATTTTTCAATGCATCCTAGAGCACAGTCTGAGTGAGATAGTTTAGGAACAGAGGAAGCTGCCATATACTGAGTCAGACCCTTGGTCTATCTAGCTCAGTATTGTCTTCACAGACTGGCAGCGGCTTCTCCAAGGTTGCAGGCAGGAATCTCTCTCAGCCTGATCTTGGAGATGCTGCCAGGGAGGGAGCTTGGAACCTTCTGTTCTTCCTAGAGTGGCTTCATCCCCTGAGGGGAATATCTTACAATGCTCACATGTGGTCTCCCATTCAAATGCAACCAGGGCAGACCCTGCTTAGCAAAGGGGACAAGTCATTCAGGCAACCACAAGACCAGATGCTTCCCCCCACTCCATGGAATCTAAAATAGCCCTACTATCTGTATTACATTAAATCACTTCCCTCCTCTTTCTACCAGCTCTGTCATTGTCCTTGTTGTTTTGCTCTGAATACACTTCTTTCAACAGGACTCCTGAGATTCTTGTAAGTTGTTGAAATAGCACCATTACAAGAATGAGGGGAGAGGTCCCTGCCCCCAAAGACTTACAGATTTGAAAACAGGCACAAGGAAGTGCAATTATTCCTCATCAACATCTGTATTTCTGGCCAGCTAGCCTCTTCCACGCACTATATTTCAGGCCAGCTTGCCTCTTCTGCATGCTGCCAGCTGTTGTTGTAAGCGATGAAATGACCCCTCTCCAAGAAAGCTATCCTGTAGAAGTTTCTAGGCCAATCTTGCTTGCTGCTCCTGAGTGAGGGAGGCTTTCTCTTTGGCTGACTCCAGATCTCGCTTGCTTTCATCTGCACCGGAGCCAGGAATGACACCCTGCAGCTGTTTCCTACCCTCCGATGGATGCCATCTGAGATAATGGATGGCCTACCCAATTGAAGGCCTTAGACAAATCAATTAAGATAGCTGCGAGCCCATTGATTCATACCCGTCGCTATAAAAATCTCATCGATCGCCTTGAGAAGTGCCAAGGTGCGCGCGCACCACAGATGGCCAACCTGTCAGTGGCCTGATCAATAATGGTACATTCTGGAAACTTTACCCTGGAGTCCTATTGGATGGGGGCAAGGTTGGGCCTGGCTTAAAGAGCCAAACCCAGCCCCTCTGCCCCTTATGGACCCCTGGACTTCAGTTTGTAACCACACTGGTTGAAATCACATTCTCCCCCCCCCCCCCCACACACACACCCCTTAATTCTCCACCGGAGGGGAGTGGGAACTGTCACTGAATGTTTATTTATTTTATTTTATTTATTTTTACATTTATATCCCGCTCTTCCTCCAAGGAGCCCAGAGCAGTGTACTACATGCTTGAGTTTCTCCTCACAACAACAACCCTGTGAAGCAGGTTAGGCTGAGAGAGAAGCGACTGGCCCAGAGTCACCCAGCTAGTCTCATGGCTGGATGGGGATTTGAACTCGGGTCTCCATGGTCCTAGTCTAGCACTCTAACCACTACACCGCGCTGGCAGTGTTGACAGTTGCAGCTTTGAAGGCATGGGGAAAGGATGAATGGCATCCAGTGCGGAGGATGGGGAGACAGTGGCCCCCAAATGGGAGCTTTGTCTGAGGCAGCACAGTGGTGGGCATTTCAACCCAGAATAAAACATAGGAAGCTGCCATATACTGAGTCAGACCCTTGGTCCATCTAGCTCAGTATTGTCTACACAGACTGGCAGCGGCTTCTCCAAATTTGCAGGCAGGAGTCTCCCTTAGCCCTATCTTGGAGATGCTGTCAGGGAGGGAACTTAGGACCTTATGCATGCAAGCAGGCATGTGCTCTTCCCAGAGTGGCCCCAACCCCTGAGGGAAATCTCTTCCAGTGCTCATGCATGTAGTCTCCCATTCAAATGCAAACCAGGGTGGACCCTGCTTAGCAAAGAGGACCATTCATACTTGCTACCACAAGACCAGCTCTCCTCCCAAAGACCAGTTCTCTTCCCAAAAGATTGGGGGTGGAAGAATCTGGTCTTGCAGTAACGGGCATGTATTGTTCCCTTTGCTAAGCAGGGTTTGCCCTGGCTTGCATTTGGATGGGTGACTACATGCGAGCCCTGTAAGATCTTCTCCTAAGGCAAGGGTCTACAACCTGTGTCCCTCTAGGTGTTGCTGAACAGTCTGTCCCTGAACACAAGTTGCTGGGGCAAGAGCAGGAGAAGGCTGTCTTCTTCCTGCCTTGTGGGTGCCCTGGAGGCATCTGATTGGCCGGCTCCAATGCCCAACAGCCAATCAGGAAGGCAAAATGTGTCTGGACTTCCCTTGCCAGCCTGCCATCGAGTATTACTGATGAGGCTTTCTTGGGAGCTGGGGCATGTTTCTTTCTCGACCCCTCCACCCAAGAGGATTTCCAGGCTGAGGCCATGCGTTCCAGGCCTCGGGCTGAAGTTCTCCATCATTTCATCTCAGGCGTTGTAGACAGACGTCCAGATCAAGTGCCTTGACATGCTGGCAACCCCGGATCGATAGCCAGAAGGACAGATCAATTCCCATGACAGCCCCGGACCAGTATAATCACTTTCCTTTCACCCTGTCAAAGTCGCCTCGGATTTTCTCTATCCTGAGTTGGGCCAGTTGGTTTCCCCGCCCTGCCTTCGAGCTTTCCTAAGCATTCTGAATGGCTCGATATTCCCTATACCTTTATTTTTTAAAGGGCTAATGGCTGACGTTCTGTCTGGCATTGTGTCACACTCTGCTGTGACCAAGAAAGGGGAGGAGCGATGCAGAAACGAGTCGGCTCCGTTCTCAATGGCTGCGTTTGCCAGGAGCTGAGTGCTCACCTCAACCAATTGCCTTTTGAATGCTGCCTCTTATAAAAATAACTCTCTAAGTGTCTTTTTAAAACTTCTGTTACATAAGGGAGAAATGTTCTCTCAGCTGCCCTAGTTTCTTTACTTGTAAGGTTTCTGTTTTCCATAGGCGAGCATTCAGAACGGAATCTACCGCCAACGGCAGGGTGAAATAACTCTGGCCCTCTCGTTGATGGCGGACTGCAGCCAAGTGGCGTTGTGGTTAGAGTGTTGGAATAGGAACGGGGAGACCCGAGTTCAAATCCCCATTCAGCCCTGAAACTTAGCAAATGGCTCTGAGCCAGTCACTTCTCTCTGTCTCACCCACCTTGCAGGGCTGTTGTGAGGAGAAACATAACTATGTACAATGCTCTGGGCACCTTGGAGAAAGAGTGGTTTATAAGTGTAAATATAAGCATGAAATAAAAATAAGTGCCCATCAGCCTCAGCCACAATGGCCAGTAGTCAGGGATGGTGGAAATTGTAGTCCGACAGCTGCAGGACCAAGGTTCTGCACCCCTGACCTACGATCTGAAGTGGTGGTACAGTCCTTGCTATTACCTTAGGACTTCACCGTTTCATTTCCCACCATAGCATGGGGATGTGTGTGTGTGTCACATGACAGAATTGTCTGGTACAGCCAAGACACGACACTCTCGCCTCGTTGAGGCCGACTCGATTCTGCTGTATCCTCTCTTTCTTTGGGTTGTCCTTTGCGTCCCCTCTTTCTCAATCTATTAAGTATTCTTCGACCTTTTGGAGACAAGGGCATTCTGACATCACCCAGCACACAACAACTGGGCTCTCTCCGTTATTTATCACTTCAAATGCTCTTCCCCTTCTCGACTTCAGGAACGTTTGAGGTCAAGCCGAGTTTGCCGCTCCGAACAGCTGAGTTTTTGAGTTTGGGGGCAGGAGAAACTATCAGACAAGGAAGGCGTGTGGGGGAGGAAGGGTCGAGAGGTGGCTTCAGAAGGGACTTTTGAAAGAAAACCGGTGTCCCAAGTTGGTTGAGAACATCTGTCATGAAATAAACTGCCGTCTTTTTTTTTTTTTAAACCCAGAAGTCCCTTGGAAGAGCGTGACATGAAGACCATAGGCCTGGACCACAGAGAATGGTCTTGGGGTGAGCCAAACCTCCTCCTCATAGGGTGAAATTTGAGGGGAATTGGGGTCAACTTGGGGGAGTTCTTATGAAAATTCTAGGGGTTCCTGATGGGTGGACTTTCTCTCCCCCCTTTTTTGCACCATTTTGGTAATGGCGACAGAGTTCATTTAGATGCCAGCCAATCAGCAGGTGCCTTTCCACTCTCCCAGCATGCCTCTGGAATGGTTACATCATGTCATAGCACCCCTTGAAGGGATGGGGGGGTGGGACATAACCGTTTTCAGCCTGCAGTCACTGGGCAGAGTTGACACTGTCATTGCAATAAGCTAACCCCACCCACACTTCCTGAAAAATCCTCAAAATGGTTGTCAAAGGAGGGGACAATTTCCAACCAGCGCTAATTGCTGATGAACCTTCAGGGTCTGGCTGAAGCCTTCCTCCAAGCCATTGGAAATCCAGGCTGCTTGGCTTGAGTTCCCGGGGCAATTCCTTTTCAAGCGTTTCCTGGGAGCCACATCAACCTTGCGGTGGGCTTACCCCCCGCCCTGTTCCGGCTCCCGATTAGGTAACAGCATTAGGCTTGAAGGATTGGCTCCTGAGAAGCCAAATAGCTGGCCCCCGTATTATTCGTTGGATTCTAAGTAGTTGTTGTTACATCTTATTCATCTGGAAAATAATTTTAAACAGCCATGAAAAGAGCGGATTCCTCTCGGTTAAAATGATCGCGGGCGCCAGGGCCGCTGACATATAGTAACATGATTCACTTGGACAGTTAGTGACTGCACATCCAATTCATTTCTTCTCTGGAGCACCAAGTTATTATCTGAAATGCACAAGGTGTCTGGGGCTAACGTATGATCAGCCGGGGACGCTTTTGACGGCTTGAAGAGCAATCAATAAAAATTGTCTGCCTAGGTTTTGTAGACTATGGAAGTTGGGGGGGGGGGGAATGAAGTGGTGGAGATTAACTAGTGGAAGTCGATGCCCTGGTGCTTTGAACCTTGCTTTTTAATTAAAGATCCAAAGCCGCTTTCTGCCAGAAAGGGGATTTTTCCCCCTCCCCCAGAAATTCTGCAGTAATAGATAACTTCCTTTAGGAAAGCACACATGTGCGGATTTTAAGCAAGGGCTCTATGCAAGGCGTAGAATCTGTGCACCAGTTCCCACATTTATGGTTTTTAAGATGGTCATCTTTTCAGCGTGCATCTAGACAGGTAATGTGGGAATGGGAGACACCCATGTCTGGAAACATGAAGGTATCATGCAGGCATATTCAGCAGCAGGGATGTTGCTAGGTACTTGAAGATTCGTTCGTTCATTTATTCAAATAGTTTTGACATTTTAAATTTTAATTGTTGTAATGTTTTCAGCTTTTTATCTGTTTTTATTGTTTTGTTGTTTGGGCGGTATATAAATGTTTTAAATAAAATAAAATAAATAACGCACCTCATTCATGGCCCCAATAGTTGGCCTTGGTCACACAGCTCACCTATCAAGATCAATTCCCCTCCTCTCCAGTCCAGGATCAATTCCTCTCCATTTAGAGGGGAATATTATTTGTTTCAAGCTGTGTTTGACTTACGGCCAGCTCACTGGGCTGGCATGTTATTTATAAATCTGGCTTGCCCAATGTGTGACCTGCCAAGGCAAGTAGGACAGGCAGTTACATACAGTGGCCCACTAGGAATTCAGGAAGCCACCTGTTTCAGCTGCCTGACTGGAATGGGGGGGGGATTAAAAGGGATGTGCAAATGGATTCAAGTTTAAATCAACTTGAATCTGGGTGATGTGAGTTATTCAGATTTGAACCAAATCGCCCCTCAAAAGGGCAACTAGATCTGAATTCAAATTGAATTTTTTAAAATTTCATTTGAATTCTATTCGAGATCCGTTTGGCACATCTTAAAAACCACTCAGGCTCCCTGATTGGTTAATCAGGGGAACCACAGTTGAATCAATTTGAATTCTATTCGAAGCAAATTTTCGGACCAGATGCGAATTCGAAGCGAATTTTCGGACCAGATGCGAATTCGAAGTGAATTTTCGGACCAGATGCGAATTCGAAGTGAATTTTCGGACCAGATGTGAATTCGAAGTGAATTTTTGGACCAGATGCGAATTCGAAGTGAATTGAAAGATTTGTTTCGTGCACATCTCTAATCGCCAAGCCATTGGTCATGATAGCAGTGACAGGAGGGGGCCCATGTTTGGTCTGGCATGTCATTTGTCATGCAGACCTTGATGACTAACCATTGAATGGGTCTATGTAAGAGTTATGCATATGAAAGACACAAATATGAAGGAAGGAATATACTGTATTCATCTGAATCCAAGACTAGGTTATATAGGAACATAGGAAGCTGCCATAGACTGAGTCAGACCATTGGTCTATCTAGCTCAGTATTCTCTTCAGCATTATTTTATTTTATTTATCTGATGATCTCCTGCTCTTCCTCTGAGGAACATGTTATGTTTATCCTCGCATGGTTACGTTTATCCTCACAGCAACCCTGCAAGGTGGTTAGGCTGAGAGAGATGTGACTGGCCCTGCGTCCTCCCATGAGTTCCATGGCTGAACTGGGATTTGAACTCAGGTCTCCCCATTCTTAGTCCAACACTCTAACCACCATACTACACTGGCTCTTGTTCCAGCCTCAAAAACACCCTTTCCCTGGACCCTTCTGAGCTTTGCATGCATCTTGGGCATCTAGGACCTGCCCGGCCTCACATTCCACTGAAGCATCGTAGGCTGTCATTGCAGGAGACAGGATCCTGGAGTAGACAGAGCATGGGACGGATCCCGTCTGACAATTCCTGTGTCCTAATGGAAAAAATCGAGTCAAATCACTGAACTGGGGAAGATGGAATGCCGGCCTGGAGTTTGTACCTCACAAATCTCTCCGTACGTCCCTCACTCGCGAGCAGTTGTCTTTTGAGTTAATCGCCAAGTCCTGGAAAGAAGGCAGGAAGCTGTTCACTGGAACATTAACCCCGATTTCACATGTTTGCAATAATCCAACAGGAAGGTTCCTCCTCCTCCCACTCCCACCCCCGATTTTTCATATCGTGAACTATCCCACTCACTTTAATAAGAAACGTCTACAAATAATAAAAATGGATATTATTATATATCCCCCCCGCCCCCACGCATCTGTCTTGCAATTCCCTGTTAGTTCCGGGATCGTTCTTGTGGGATCGTAAGTACAACGCATTAACGGTAATTTAAAGTTGCACTGCGCATTGATTATTTATACCCTTACATAAAAACGGAGGGAGAGCGGGGGGGAGGGAGAACGTGTTTTCTGCACAGCACACAAGTCTTGATAAACTGTGTATGTTAAATCAAGATTTCCCAAATATGTGGGCTGAATCTCTAGGTGGATATTGCTAGGGTGTGTGGGGGGGGGTATGTGTGTGGGTGTCTATCCACCTATCTATCTACACACACGCGCGCGCACACACACACATCTGTACACTGCTAGTCACTATCTCGATTCAAATGCTGCTCTAAATCATGCCGCGCATATAAATAATATATAAGGGAGAGAATCGTGCCTTTAATATTATTCTTCTGTCTTATTAAACTAATATTTCAAGAAATGTATGGTCTTGGCTGCGTCTTTTCGTGTGTGTGTGTGTGTGCGGTTCGTTGCCAGGTCACCATAAATGTAAAACAAAAGGAGAAGATGTGGATGGGGGGTGTTTGCGGAATCTCAGCACATAATAGTAGCGGTAGTAATAATGATAAGGAGGCAGCAGGTGATCTGCCTGACAAAACCAGAAAGTGTCCCCATAAAAATGAGAGAGATGAGTTAATTAAGTGGTAGACAGGTTAAAATCTATCTTCCCTGTCGTCGTCCCCTCCCTCTGGTCCATGAGGAAATGAGAACATTTCCTTATTTTCTGACCCATTTTTAAATAAATAAATAAATAGATAGATAATGCCACTTGAAATGGTCTTTTGACATTATTACACTCACTCCCCAAACTCTTTTTCTCAATGCCAGATTTGTCCTGCTGGGATTTTCTGCGCCACTCACTGGGCGATCTGCATTGGATATGTTGCGTTTATTGTTTTCAGGGAAATGAAAGCAACAGCTAACATCAGTTAGCAATATGCATAGTTTGATCGTCTACAGCCGGCTGCAGCATTCCTGTGCTCACCCACTTGTACCTCTGGTTGCGGGGTGTGGGTGTGGATTCTCACTATTCAGCCTAGGTACACATGTTACTGTTTGCACATTCTGTCCACCTGATCACCCAGATGGAAATAAACATGAAAGGTATCCCAGTTGACATCAGAGCAGGGAGGAGTAGAAAAAACAGGTAAGCAGGAAGTGCTTGGAATGGTGAAAGGACCAACAATATAGACTGGGTAGACAATTTGTACCACTCTGCAATGCTGTCTCTATGGTTTGGAAGGAAGCTTTTCCCCCCAGGGAAATGGAGTTGATGCTGGTGCTGAACAAAAATGGGGGAAGGGGCTTTTCATCAGTTTGGGGACAAAGAAATTGATGTATGTGAAACTCACCAGCAGAAGCCATGCACCCAATGGCCATTGGAAACCATTTCCACCCACATCCCCCCAGAACTGACAATACATCATAAGGAACATCAGAAGCTGCCTTCTACTGAGTCAGACATTGGTCCATCTAGCTCAGTAGTGTATACCCAGACTGGCAGTGGCTGCTCCAAGGTTGCAGGCAGGAGTCTCTGGGAGATGCCAGGGAGGGAATTTGGAACCTTCTGCATGCAACTGTGGAGGTGCTCTTCCCAGAGCAGCCCCATCCCCTAGAGGGAATATCTTACAGCTTTCACAAATGTAGTCTCCCATACAAATGCAAACCAGGGCAGACTGTGCTTAGCAAAGGGGGCAATTCATGCTTGCTACCACAAGACCAGCTCTCCTCCCTTGTGCAGCACCATCCCAAGTGGGATTGTGGAGGGGGGAATGTCCCTCACTTATAGGGGTGCCAGGAAGCTGAACTACAGGCAGTTGTCACTAGGGGCGTGAATCCAAAGCCAGAGACGCACCAGGGATCAAGCCAGGTCAAGAAGCAGGAGCCAGAAGGTCTAGACAGTAGAATCAGGAAGAAGCCAAGGGTCAGGCCAAATAAGGAGCCAGGAGCCAGAGGATCAAGCAGGGAATCAGGAGTCAAAGGCAAGCCAAGAGTCAGGGACTCAACTCTCATCCCCTTTGCCACTGTGGTTGGGGATGAAAACCACCCCGAGCCATTTTTGGAAGGGCAATATATCAATCAATGAATCAATGAATGAATGAATCAATCAACAGGCCAACAACATCCAAGGTGGGGGACACTGGGGATATGCACTGAGACAACAAGAGCAGAACCAAGAAACCTTGAAACTAGGTCCAAGCTGCCTCTGCCAGTAAGCCTCTTATACAAATTTGATAGAGGAAACAGGCCAATGAGTGATCCCGAAAGGCGGGGCCTGTTTGGAAGCCTAGGAATCTGCTGCAATGTAGCCGGCTGCCTCAAGGGGCCCCAGAGCTAGCTGAGCCTTCGAAAGGGCAAGCTCCTGTTCTTCATTCTGAGCCGCTGAGGTCTCTCGCATGCTTTACATTGTCATCCCCGATCAGCGCATAAGAACTAAGGAGAGCCAAAGACAACACCTGCCCCTGTCCTGGGAATTCCTATAGCGCTTGTGGTCCTTGGGCAACCGGAGGGAAGACCGAGAAGACCCACCAAACACCTGCCTTTGTCCGATGGCCACCTTTTTGGCTCTTGCTTTTGCCTGGGGAGCTGGACTTCTCATCAGCTGTGTCACCTGCAGCCCGGCCTTCTCTCTCAAAAGTGTCTGTTTTTTCCAGAAGTGATTAGAAGGAGATGTGGGGAGGTAGGAGCGGAGGGCGAGGAGTCATTATGCCAGTCTGAATCTGGGAGAAAGACAATGCATCAAAATTTACTGAGAATTAAAAATGGAAACATCTGCAGGGGAGAGTAGCGAACTGGCTGGCTGGATCGCCTGGGGAGTCCTTTGGTGTATTAAGTCTTGGCTTGGAGATTCAGATTCAGCGGTCGGCCATGGGGCACGTTATTTCAGAAAGTAACTCTGGGAAGGAAAGGCCTGGACTTCTACTCCATCTGTCCGGAGAGTTACAGAGAAGGCTGAGCAAAAGCACATATTGTTATTAGGTTTTATAAAAATGAACATGCAGGAGAGTGTCAAAACATTTCCCTTTCTCCTTTCAGTGATTTTGTGAACCACCCAGAGCAGGCCAGCACAACATAAGGGCAGAGGGGTGTAAGCTGCCATATACTGAGTCAGACCCTTGGTCCATCTAGCTCAGTATCATCTACCCAGACTGGCAGCAGCTTCTCCAAGGCTGCAGGCAGGAGTCTCTCTCAGCCCTATCTTGGAGATGCTGCCAGGGAGGGAACCTGTGACCTTCTGCGTGCAAGCAGGCAGGTGCTCTTCCCAGAGTGGCCCCATCCCCTAAGGGGAATATCTTACAGAGCTCACATATAGTCTCCCATTCAAATACAAATCTGCTTAGCAAGGGGCACAATTAATGCTTGCTACCACGAGACCAGCTCTCCTCCCCAGGAAGGACTTAAGGGACTCCTCTGAGCCAAAGAACAAAGGCAGAGCGTTGTAGTGGAGGTACTGGCTTGGTTTCTGCTGGTCAGAGGGAGTCCCAGGAGCAGGGGGTCACTTGGGGACTGAATCATAGTGTATTCTGACCCTCTCTCACCCCCTGAACTTCAATCCACTGTTGGCTGGTGGTCCGGGATTGCAAACCACCCAGAGAGTTGTATATGGGCTGGTATGTGTATATGTATGTATGTATATATGTGTATGAAGGAAGGAAGGAAGGAAGGTCAAGGGTCTGGTTCTCCTTTGGCTACCCCTGCAATTCAAGCACTGATTTGGGATTGCCCATCACAATCGATTGAGGACAGACATATGAAAGGTCTGCTTCACACAGCTCATCATTCATTGATGGTCTTCATTGTCATAACCTGGCAGTGGCCACAACCGTAGATGGCTCTAAAACAAGATTAGACAAATGTTGGAAGAGAAGATCTATCACTGGCTATTAGCCATGATTGCTAAATGGCCCCTCCATGTTTTGGACTCCAGTGCAGGAGACATCTGACAGACTTGGGAGCTAGGAGTTCCAATCACCTAAGCCAACTGAGTAGCCATCTTGCCAATTTCCAAAGACCTCACATTCGTCTATGGCCTCTTGCCTGAAGTGCCGACATGTTTGCCAAGATAATACAGCATGCCAGAGGGGTGATTGACTCTAAACCATAGCATGGCCCTTGTAAGAGATCCAGTGTTCACCAAGGGGTAGTACTTAGGGTGGTCTTCAAGCCATGCACCACTATACATGGTAGGGCTCAGTCCAATGTTCAAGGCAAGGCAGGAAATCAGGACCACAGACAGCTCCCAGGGAGACACTTAACTTCATTCCAGCAGCCTGGACAGAAGGAGTCAGATCTACTGTATAGGCCACTGGAACAAAGTTGAGTGTCTCTCTGGGAGCTGTCCATAGTCCTGATATCCTGCCTTGCCTTGAACTTTGGACTCCCACCAGCTCTAACCCAGACGTTTGGTTTCAGGTCTATAGATGGTCTCCAGGTTGCCTCTCCATCACTGCATCATCAGTACATCAGGGTCCAGCCCTGCTGCTCCACTATCTTTAACTGACCAACACAGATCCCCGGTCCTGGACTGGGACAGGCTAGGATGAAGTTCCTAGGAAAAGAGGGGCCTAGAAGGAGCAGGGGCCTAGGAAAGGGAAATAGGAAGAGGAAACCTAAAAGCCTAAAGAAACGTGTGTGTGTGTGTGTGTGTGTGTGTGTGTGTGTGTGTGTGTGTGTGTGTTGGGAGCTTTCTTAAAGGCAGCCAGAGATAGGGACGCTCTTCTTCTGACAGAGAGTGACTTCTAAAGTCCTGGGGCAGCTGTATAGAAGGCCTAGTTATTAGTCATCGTCAAACAAGCCAGTGGCAACCACACCGGATCTCTCCTGATGATCTCAGTAGGCAGTGGAGTTCATAATGAAGGAGAAGAAGTACCATGGGCCCAAGACATTAAGGGCTTTATAGGTAATAATCAACACTTTATATTTTGCCCGGAATCATATTGGTAACCAGAGAAGTTCTTGTAAAATAGGGATTATATGTTCTCTGTGGTTGCCCCAGAGACCATCCTGCCTGCTGAAGAGAAGACCACCATCCATTGGGGGTGGAAGGTCACTGTTGTTCGGTAAGGGTGCTGAGAATTCTCCAGCAGAGATCCCTTTCCCTCTCTGCATCGAAATCATCGCCAGGGTGTCTTGGGAAGAGGGAACAGCTAAACCAGTTGATATCTATAGCATCTTATAATGTGTGCATAAACTCTGAAGAAGGAGGCATCTGCACTTCTGAGTGATCATGCTCTACAGAGGATGTCAAAGATATTCTGGAATCAGGGCAAGATATATATGCCATTAGAGAGGTTTAGCGCCGTAACCCTGTTCCATTACCAACTCGGCCATTAGCCGATAAATACCTGAAATCACTCCATTAGACACTAATACTCGAACTTCAGTGAATTATTCAGATGGGATGACCCAACAAACCGGGCAATATGGGGAGATAATTGTCGGCACCTGGCAGTTAAGCTCTGCCAGAGCAAGATAAGGGTGTACAATGTACCGAGAAGGTCAATTATTCGATAATCTTAATTCAATAGGGCCTTGTGGCAGTTAGCAAAAGAAAGCACCAATTAAAACTCTTCATCAATTAGAGAGTGGAAACTTTCTAGATTCTCCACTGCATCTACTCAAGGTTTTTTAACTCCGCTTACCAGAAATAACATTATGAACAAGGTCAGCACAGCCCTGCTATTTATGGGCTAGATAAAATGGGACTCATCATCTAGACCTGTAAACTAATATTCTCCGATGCATTTAATAGAGTGGGTAGAATAATTCTCTGAAATATTCTCTCCTATTCTAAATAATGCAGGAGAATATTCTTTTTCAAGTCTATCATCATCATCTATTATAGTGAACTTGGGGAATTGGTAGTTATGGTTGTGAAGCCTCTGGCCCTGATTGGTTGAGCTGCCCTGATGTCACAGAGGGGTGAGGCAGGCAAAAAGGTCTCTGGCTTTTGGCTGAGCTTCTTTGATCCCAGAGGCAACTGGCTGGCCATTGCGGGAAACAAAATGATGGACTAGACCATCCATTAGACTGATCGAGCAGGCCTGCATTTATGTTCTTTTGCACATGGGAAACAAGATGGCGGACTAGACAATGCTTTGGACTGATCTAGCAAGGGGTACATTTATATTCCTAATCACATAAGACCCAAACACTGGGAATCAAGATGGAGGACTAGACACAATCCATTGGGCTGTGTGGAAGGTGCAGACCTTGGTTCATTCTTCTTCCATTCCTACCAGCAGAGCCCATTCCAGATGCCAGCCACAAGCTGTTGCCAAAGAGCTCTTCCAACCAGAAAGTACTCCGTGCCTTCTTGTCAAGGCGGACGTCTCTTGCGCCTGTGATCCCTCCAAGTACCAAATCCCTCGTTCTCGCCCACCCCCTGCAGTGGCCCCATCCCTTCCGGTACCCGTGCGGTGTTTGCTGTCTCCGGCAATGACATGGGAACAATACTTTATGTAAATACCTTCCAAGTGCAGTTCCTCATTATTAATGCAGACAGTTTCGAAGGAGAAGGCAAACAGCATTTGGCAGTGAGGCCTTTTTAATGAGGATGTCATTAAGGAATTCAGTCGGCGGACCGCCGGGTGATTCCCAACGCTCCTCCTTTCCTTCTCCTGTCCACTCCACGTAGAAATGCCGTTTGTTTCTACAACCCCAGAAAGATGGCTGTTTTTTCCTTTTTTTTTTAATTAACCAATTTCTTAGCAGGGTGAGCGCAGCCGGCCAGATCAAAAAGGTCGCGGCTCCTGACCCTCTTTCTCTCCAAAAATATGCGACAGGCTTAATTATTTACAGCATCCCGACATCAGGGTTTCCATAAATCCAGCATTCTCCCTTTCCACAGAGCCAATGTGCAGGGCGCGATCAATAAGTGGGAGTGTGCGTAATGCACCATTTATGGAGGGGTGGGGATCACAGATCTGCTGAGTTCCTTGTGTGGCGAGATAGGCCCGGACCCTAGAACCAGCCTTTCTTTTGCCTCTGGAGACAGCAGTGTGGCTGGACCCCCATAAGGGTAGATCACAGGGGGCGGAGGGGTGTGTGTCCATGTTCAGCAACAGAAAACAGCCAGAGTATCAATGAATGCCCCAACTTTACACTGAAAAAGAGGCAGCATGGATAGAAATCATGAAAGAGCCGGGAGAGGCAACCTTCAACACGCTAGTGGTTGCTGAACTACAACTCCCATCATCCCCAGTCACAAATTATTATCAAAGGCCCCACCCCCAACCTATGTGTCATGCATGGGGTGGGACTTAAAAGTCTGTTGACTCAGTGAAAAACACAACATAAAATCCGCCACAGTCAATCTGGTAGAATTCCATCATGCTTTCTTCATGATGGAATTCTACCAGATTGACTGTGGTGGATTTTATGTTGTGTTTTTAATTGTGATTTTAATGATGTGCATCACCTTGAGACAATGTGAAAAGTGATTAATAGTAGTAGCAGTAATAAAATTAATAATAAGCGACTCTTGAAAAAAGAAAACAATAGTGGTACCAATAGTTATTGGTGCACTTGGTGCAGTGCCCAAAGAATTGAACACCTGCTGCGGAACTGGTTCAGTCTGGCCCGTTTGACTGAACCGATTCAGCGGTTCAGCCAGCTAATACATGTAAAGCGGAATCCGGTGAGGGTCCTCCTTGGGCAGCTCCACACATGTTTGAGTAATGGGCTGTGCCAGGGGAGTGAGCAACAGCACTAGCCGCCATGCTGGGCAGGTAAGAAGACTCTTTTATTACCTCTCTCATGGCCACCTCCACCAGCTGCCAGTTCGGTGCTGAACCGGTCTGCCCGAACCGCGCTTGGTTCTGTTCAATCACAGACCAAACTGTCCCCAGTTTGGACCATGATCGAGCCACCGAACCGACCCAATTTGAGGTGAACTGGTTCGATGCCCAATGGTTTGTGCACACCCCTTGTGTGTGTGTGTGTGTGTGTGTGTGTGTGTGTGTGTGTGTACACACACAGTATGTACATACTGTGTGCGTACACACACAGTATGTACATACTGTGTGCGTACACACACACACACACACACACACACACACACACACACACACACACTTAGACTTGGCTATATGGGATGGAGCTATAGTTCAGTGAGAGAGCCTTTACTTTGCCCGCAGAAGGTCCCAGGTTCAATCCTTGGCAGCATCTCCAGGTAGGGCTGGGAGAGACTCTTGCCTGGAACCTGCAAGAGTTGCTGCCAGGTCAGTGCGGACAATCTTGAGCTAGATGGATGAACAACTTCAGCCCTCCTGCAGATGTTACTCTACAACTCCCATAATCCTTGACTACGGGTCATTGTGGCTGGGGATTATGGGCGTTGTAGTTCAAAACCAGCTGGAGGGCCCAAGTTGTGGCGCCCGGCTCTAATCCATTTCCAAACACAGTATGCATTCGCAGCCTCCAGTTTAGATCACCGGGTCGACTCTATTGTGAAATTCTGAACAATTCCAAGTTTTCTTCGGAATTCTTTTAAAGTTCTTGTCCGCTCGGGTTTCCGGTGTTTCATGGAATCGGCATGTCTGCCTCCCTTTCCCCCTCCCCTTTTGCTTCTCTTAACTTTTTTCTTTTCCACTTAATAATGGCATTTCACCGCTGTTCCCAGCTGAGACGCCACTCAAACGCCAGCCATAATCAAATGCTTAGCCATGCAAGGAGTAGCCACTTACATCTGCGATCCAGTTTCCACCGTTCCTATTTGCTCATGATTACAACTTGCCCAGGCTCTTGTGGGTAACCTGGCTCTATCAGAACTTTTCAAATGCAAGAGTAGTTTTCCTTTCATGCCGATTCAAAAGTAGAGCAACCCCCCCCCCCCAACTTAGGATGTGGAGAAATTTCTCAAGAGTGGAATTTCTCTCCGAATTTCAGAGCTTTCAGGATGCCAAACTGAATTTTCTCAGAAATTCACAGAAGCTGAAGGTCTCTCGGAATGCCTGGGTTCCTTCTGGAGCCTACCTCGCAGGGTTGTTGTGAGGATGCGTAACCATGTATGCTGCTCAGGGGGGCCTCCTTTGAGGAAGAGTGAGGTGTGCTGTACATGTGAAAAGAAATGAATAAACCCCCAGAGGTTTTGGTGAATTGTCTTCGTTTCTCCCCAGAGAATGGTCAAACTGGAACGAATATTCGGGAAATGTTGACAACTCACCGAACGTTCCCCAATGGACAAGCAGCCATCAACTGCAACTTCGGACTTGCAATTCAGACTTGAAGTTTGCTGGTGAAGTTTGCTTTATAGAAGTGGGAACCACTCTCCTAAGAACATCAGAACAGCCCTGCTGGATCAGGCCCAAGGAGGCCCATCTAGTCCAGCATCCTGTTTTGCACAGTGGCCCACCAGATTCCGCTGGAAGCCACAGGCAGGAGTTTAGGGCATGCCCTCTCTCCTGCTGTTACTCCCCTGCAACTGGTCGTGCTTTCTGCTATGCTTAGGATCCACCAGTACAGCTGAACTGGGGACTTAACTCCATGTTAGAACATCTGCTTTGAGTGAAAAAAGTTCCAGGTAGCCAGAAAGAGTCTTTCAGCTTACGGATGTGGCAGTCCTCTTGGTGATTCAAGCAGCCAGTAGGATTTCACCTAGCCTTATCAAGTCAGACCTGTGTTTATCTACTAAGCCCAGGCCAGTAATCCATCATCAGCCTGGGACCTGTCTCCTCCGTCTTAGCGCCTTGTCTTAGGAGCATAGGAAGCTGCCTTACCCCGAATCCGACCCGTGATCCATCTAGCTCAGTCTTATCTACACTGACTGGCAGCAGCTCTCCAAGGTTCCAGGCAGGAGTCTCTCTCAGCCCTACCTGGAGATGCTGCCAGGAGGTGAACGGGGACCTTCTGCAAGCCAGCATGTGGATGTTCTACCTCTGAGCTTTGACGCCATCTCCTAAAGGGAATATTTATTTATTTTATTTCATTTTATTTTACATTTTATATCCCACTCTTCCTCCAAGGAGCCCAGAGCGGTGTACTACATACTTGAGTTTCTCCTCACAACAACCCTGTGAAGTAGCTTAGGCTGAGAGAGAAGTGACTGGCCCAGAGTCACCCAGCAAGTCTCCTGGCTGAATGGGGATTTGAACTCGGGTCTCCCCGGTCCTAGTCCAGCACTCTCACCACTACACCACGCTGGCTCTTACTGCAGACAGTGTTCACATGTAGCCACGCATCCAAGTGCAAACCAAGGCATACCCTGCTTAGCAAAAGGGACTATTCAAACTCACTGTCACAAGACCAGCTCTTCCCTTGAGTGTGGACCACACTCTTCCCCCTCCTGTTGCCTGCTTGTCTCCATGTACATTACCTACAACGCGTCCTGTGCTGTCTGGTGACAACCAGCCTTCTGCCTTCCTGACTTATACAAGTTAGTGCCTTTGAGGCATCGCCTTCTGCCAGACTGGGCCAACCTGACATCCTTCAAGCGAGACCCCTCTTTGCAAACTTGACACGAGAAGGCTGTAACATCACAAGGACCATACATTTGGTTCTCCATCTGCTGCCTCTTCCTCATCTCAACTTTCATTTTGACCCAAGGATGTTACTCCCCAAAGGGCTTCCTACATTAAGAGGACCATCCTCTCTGTTCATGCCATCTCTAGTTGTACGCTCCTTATGGTTCATTATGTGGAAAGTGCTGAATGCAACGATTCTGTAATCAATAATGCAAATGAGCAAGGGGAAGTGAAGTGTCAGGAAGCATTCCTTTCATCTGGAACACACACCTAGCTTACTGACAGAAGAATAACCAAAAATAGCCATCAACATTCTCCCAGGATTTCCTTCAGAAGTTTCAAGAATTGTTGCTATGGTGCAATGAAGCTGGGATAATTCAGAATGCCCATTCAGAGTGAGGTCAGGAAGCACTGCCTTCACTCTGAACAGGCTTCTTGATGATGCCACGTTGCCATTTGGGTTGGAATCCCTGTTGGGGCTGAAGCACACATTGCATTGTTAGGTACATACCTTAAGGAGTCATCTGTGAATGCCACATTTTTAGAATTGTGTACCAGACAGGGACACTCATTAGAGTGCACACTTGTGTATTCAAACATACCTGTTTGAAGGTTTGCCCCATCTCTAGCCCAATTAAATGCCACGTAGACCAATAAAGAACTTTGTTAGCAACCCTGCATTTCCTTCTCCCAGGTGTTCCTACTGTGTGCTATTTTTAGCCTCTCTCCCTGCCCCCCGCCCCCGCCCTGGATGCCTCAGTGCAGAATAGGGAGAAGGTCTATTTCCTTTGTGAAAACTAGAGCAGGGGAGAATTCGAAAACACTTCCCCAAGACTCCACAGTGATCCCATGTAGAAAATGATGAGGAGAATGCACTTCTTAGGAACAGAAACATACTCTGTAGTATTATTCTGCAGAAGAACCTAATAGGACTGATGCAAAACATGAAGAGTGAATTTTAAACCTCACTCCTATGCCCAGACACACAAAATATATCCCCCTTTTGGCCATCATTCAAGTGGACTTGCAAAACATTATGAAAATATTTGCTCATTCAGAGTGATGGCAGGAAGCACTGGCCCAAATCTGACTTGGCCTCATGACGCCATCACATAGGCACCATCAGGAAGCCTATTCAGAGGGAAGGGGCAATGCTTTGAACCATCACTCTGAATTGGCTTTATGATGACACCATTTTGACTGCATGGTCCCTCATTGGCTGGGATTTGCAGTGGGAAGAAGCCCCTGTTCTCTTTGCTTTTGATACAGCAGCAAACCGGCACATTTGGGGGCGGGGGGGAGGAGTTGTGAACAGGTAGCAAACAGCAACCATGAACATGGAAGGTAAGAAGATATGGTTTGTGGAGCTTTTAAGCTTTCAACCTCTTCTTTCAAACCAAAAACTATTGTTGGCAGGGGGCACCTGGCACAGCACAACTGCCTATTCCTGTTTGCAACTATCTTTGTTCCCTGGAATACAGCTTTTAAATCCTGCCTCTGGATCTGCCACAGATCCAAGTACTGGAAACTTTATAGGCACCTTGAATGCTTTTGTGAGGTATCAAGAGCTCCACCCTGTGGTGGAAAGACAATATGTATTTCCAAACCAGGCAGTCTGTTAATCTAGGAGGACAGTGGCTTTCGAACTCTCTTCTGAAAAATGCTTGCCGACCTCAGCATCTCGGGATTTCCCAATATTTATTTATTATTTTATTTATAAGAAGTTCCGTAATGGTGGATACAGTTCTCTGAAAGACAGATGGCCCACCACTACCCATGACTCCCTGCCAGGTGCTGTCACAAGGGAGCATGGGACGAATTTTCAGACTCAGTTCAGTTCACATGGGGGCCCTTCTTGTCAATGCCCGATTGAACTGAACAGCCTTCCGGTATGCTTCCCAGAATCCTTTGCTGTGTACTGGTTTTCCCTCACAGCCCGGCAGGAATTCTTCAACAGACCAGGCTGTGCAGAAAGGTTTCTCTGAAGGGAAAGGGCTTGTGGAGGAAAGCCCTCTGCTAAATTATAACAAAATGCACCGGATCCGTGGAATGAAAACAGTGTTAGGGCCAAACAGAGGCAGGCAAGCTTTTGAGTGGCGTAGAACTCTTGCTCAGAATAAGTGTTCAGAGGCAGCATATTGGTGCATACCAGAAGTTGGGGATAAATCAAGAGGGGTGACTGACTCTTGACTTTATGCCTCATTTATGGGCTTCTCGGAATTATCTAAGATTATCTGAATTAGCTGAGATTATCTGTTGGAAGTAGGATAGTAGGATGCTGGATGATTGATGATGATGATGACGATGACGACTGCTGCTGCTGCTACTACTACTACTACATATATTTGTATACCACTCTTCAACCAAAGTTCTCAAAACAGTTTACATAGAAAAATAAATGATACATAAACAAGATGATCCCTTGTCCCCAAAGAGCTCACAATCTAAAAAGAAACATAAGATAGACACCAGCAACAGCCACTGGAGGGATGTTGTGCTGCAGTTGGATAGGGCCAGTTGCTCTCCCCCAGCTAAATGTAAGAGAATCACCACTTTAAAAGGTGCCTCTTTGCCCAGTTAGCAGGACTAGATGGATACAGCTTTTGTGATGTTCCCAAGAGTGTTTGCTGTGACTACTTTGTAGTACCTCATCCTAACCAGAACTATGGGTGCTCCTGATGTTTAATCACATGTGGTCCAAAACGTTATTTCGCCCTGTCCACTTCCTGCTGTCCCTGGTTGCTGTTCCTGGTTTCCCATCACCCTAGTCTTACTGGCTTCATGTTATGGACACAATCCCAGATCCAGGAGGACCTTCCCAACTGGGTGAACGGTTCAGGGGTCGAGACAGGGTTGGACGACTCTGTGACCCAGACCCCAGGTGATTCTGTACCATGAGGATCTCTCACGCCAGTGGGAACCAGGAGAAATCTCCCCACCATGCTTGAGGACACAGCCCTGTGCCAGCCATCTGCTGGAGCAACATCCGTTTTCCCCTGTACCCAGCTCTCCTGCTCAAAGTGCTCTGAGGTTCTGAGCAATCCACTCTACCCAGACAACAACCATAAAAACGGAGTCAGCAATAAGCACCAGCTATGTCCATCTCATCCCGTGGTAGTCAGATCTGTTGTTTGGAGTGACCTGAGGTCTTGAGCTATTTGCAGATGGTGCTTCTCTTGGAGCGCTCCAGAGTGTGTCCCCTCCTGGAATCCTTATGAGTGTCTAAATTCCTGTCTTGGCAAAAGCCCTGGCTCAGACACGGACCCTCCACTGGGGGGAGGCGGAAGCAAGATCATATGCATGCCTTGGATCAGGAACCAGGCAGGGCTTCCTCTTGCTATATAAGCTCTTCCAACGAAGGCATATCCTCATCAGCTCTGTTCCTCCAATATATGGAACCTTCTCTCAAGTACCTATCCCAAAAGTATGCCAGCTTGAAAGACCAGCAAGGGTTTTCTCCCCGCATCCTATCTTGGGTTTCCAGCATGCTGCTCTCTGAAGCTGGAAATATCAACATGAGGCTTCTACCCCAAATTAATTGGGAGGCTTGGTTGCAAAATTTCCCCTTGTGCAACACCTCCAGTGAATGCCTCTGGAGAACCACCCTCTATTCAGAGAACAGCGAAGAGAAGCAGACACCATCGCCCAATCTTTCTTTTTCTCCGGGTAAAGATAATTGCATCTTGTCAGGGACGACGGCACCTTGAAAATATGCATTAATCTCAGGTGCATGATACCTCAAGAGTAGGGTTTGGTGAAACTCACTGCTGAAAGGCTCGGCTTGTAGTGATGGTGCTAACGGCAACAAAGCAGAGCAAGTGGCCAATGGACGGGGCCACAGATGTGCCTTCATCCCTGGAATATGGCAGTACTTGAGGCTTTTTCAGATGAGAATCACACCTAGCAATGCAAAAGAGGAACCATCGCTTGTGGCTGAGAGCATACTTTGTATGCAGAAGGTCCCAAGGTTCAATCCTTGGCATCTGCAGTTAGGGCAGGGTTAGCAGCCTGGAAACCCAGAGAACTGCTGCCAGTCAGTGCCGATAATCCTGAAATAAGTGGACCAATGGTCTGACTCAGTCCGTAGCATCCTATGTTTATAGGCTAAAACCTGTATTTCCTGGTTTGGAAATATGACTATTGATGGCGCGCAAGGCTCACCTCAGATCCAAGGCAAGCATTGTGACCCCACAAAGGGGTAACGTGCCTCAAATTTTAATTCGTCAGAGATGGAACTGCCAGGTTCCGAACACACCCCATCCACTCATGGCTGCTGCTCGGGGGAGCAGGGGGAGAGGTGGGATGAAGGGAGCGTTGTTAATTAGTAATTTTGAATTTTTATTATTATTATTATTATTATTATTATTATTATTATTATTATTATTATCAGTGGTAGTCATAATTATTAAGTTGTTGTTGTTGTTTGTTGTTGTTATATCGTGTTGTAAACCACCCTGAGCCATTTTGGAAGGTCGGTATATAAATCAAATAAACAAACAAACAAATATATCTCGCCCCTTCTGTGCAATACTGCTTGACGAAGCTCACAAGAATGATAAAATGATTAATAAAACATATTAATGAAATAGATGAAAGAACTAAAAACAGGACCCAGTTAAAACTAGATTTGCAGTAAAAGTTGAAAGCTAAAAAATCAACAAACACGTGTGTGTGTGTGTGTGTGTGTGTGTGTGTGTGTGTGTGTGTGTGTACCCACCAGATGAAACATTAAAAGGTGTCTCTAAAAAGCTGGGTTTTCAGAAACCCTGGAAGAGGGAGAAAGCTCTTCCAGAAGGGCATTCCAAGGCAAGGGGCCACATCCCAAAGGGCCCTGTCTCTAGTCCCCGCCCAATGAATCTGTCGGCAACGGTGCTCTTTTCCTGTTCTCGGTTCTCGTTCATGGTGCACTCCTAGGAATGTACGTGAAGTGTCAGAAGATCTCGGGTCTAGAGGCTCATGGGGGACATGGAGGGAGGTATCATCTTGTTTCTGATAAGTAGCTCATGAGAATAATTCCCACCCACCCCCACTTTGTATCCCCTCCCCTCCCACACTTTTTACAGACTATGTGGAAAGGGCTTTGGTGATGATTCCTTGCATGTGTGAACCGGATTCAGTGTCATACAAATGGTCTCTGCGCATGCGCGGAGATCACTAAAATGGCCTCCACACATGCACAGAGGCCCAAACCAGGCTGCTGCCAGACCTGCCTACTCTAAGGGAGGCCAGAAGGTGTGGGGGGAGCTGCCACTGGATTCCCCCCACATGGAGCCCTCTGCCACCACCAGCAACACTAGTAAGTAGTTTCTTACTCCCCTCCCACCTGCTCACCCTTAGGCAAGCCCCGCGACCCCTTTACTGTGAAAGGGGAATCCTCACTGGATTCACCAGTAGAGCTCTGAGCCGGCTAGGTCCAAACCGGGCCCGGTTCGACCCCAAACCTGTCAAGCTGAGCCGGTTCGACGTCGAGCCCAATTCGAACCGAGCCGGATCACACACCCCTAATATCCATGCTCAAAAGCAGAGGAAAGGGACATTGCTGTTGAAGGCTAGCTGGTTGAAATCTTTGCCCTGGGAGACATCCGCGGCCCCGGAGCCAGCGAGCACAGCCTTCTGGGTCCCCTCCTGTGCAGCAGGGTTGACGGGGCTAACACACGGCAGTGCTGCCAGGCTCCTCAGCCTCCCCAGCGACGCCCCTGAATGACAGCGAACAACTGGCTCTCCGCGCCAAAGAGGCAAAGCAGGGCTTTGACAAACACTCACTGGAAAATAATAAAGTGGCAAACTAATTTTGCATCGGACACACTTACCAGAGCATAAAGAGACTCTGAAAAGGAGCCATCTTGAGCCATCTATCTTCCTTAAACACCCAAGCTGTGACAAAGTGGAAAGCAAAATTATGATGAATGATGGGACAGATTTCCGTCGGTACCTGGGTGCTTTAACCTGGCGGAATGGGTGCTAATGAAAAAGAGAACTTCTGGTGGGAGGCGCGGAAGGGGGAAAGCGAGAAAGAGGCGATCTTCTTGGGGGGGGGGAGGAAACACACACACACACAAGTCTTTATTATAAATCGGCGCTCCGTTTTCATCAAAAGCGCATAATGAAGGTGCATTGCGTGACATAAATTAAAACCGGCAAGGGACGGGTCAGCACCGCGCCACGTTGGGCGAAGACGAATGGCCACCGATCCCTTGACAGGGGCTGTATCTCATTTACCATTTTTTCGAGTACATTTTCCGATTGTCGGGGAAACATGGCGAGGTTTTGTTCGTCAACGGCGCCAGCGTCATTTATTTTACTGCCTCATTTGAATATGATGAATACCGGAGTCCTTTATTTGTTCACAACAACCAAATAATTGTAGATCTACCCGTTCCGTGGCAATTAATCACGGGACTCCCCCCCCCCACACACACACCCTTCTCCACCGACAATCCTCTATAAACATGACATTGAACAATAAAAACTGTTAACCTTTGCTTTGCAGCTTCAGAAGTGGGGGGGAAATGCAGCTAACGGGAAGGATCCACTTGGCTTGTTCAAGCTCATAAGGTTATTGGCCTGCACTCAGTTTCTCTCCAGGAAGGAATATAGGAAGCTGCCCTCGACTGAGTCAGACACTTGGTTCATCTAACTCAGAGTTGCCCACACAGACTGGCAGCATTTTCTCCGAGATTTCTGGCAGGAGTCTTTCCCAGCCCGACCTGGAGATGCTGCCAGGGATTGAACCGGGGACCTTCTGCATGCAAAGCAGATGCTCTCCCACTGAGCTACGGCTCCGTTTGTCCTCCCCAAGAAAGGTGGCAAGCCCGATTTGTTCATCTCGTGTGTGCTATTTCTAGCCCACCTTTCCCCAAGGGCTTGAGGGTGGGTAACAATGCGAGGAGACGAAGCATCGATCACGAAAGACCCAATTGGCTAGCGTCTCGCCATGACGAGCAGGCAACGAGATGGAAATCTGTGCCACCCAAATGTCTCCCCGGTGACATTCAGACACGAATCGCAGGGTGCCGTCAAGGAGAAAGAGGATTTATTATTTATCTGCTATATTTGTCCACCGCCCCAAACTTCCCTCTCTGGGCGGTTTACAACAACATAAAGAAAGCTTTAAAAAAATGTTCTCCAATGGTTCCTCCACCTTCCCATGCAGAAGTCTGCAGAATCGGCCATAGCTCAGGCCTGTTCAACTTTGTCCCCGCCCCCCACTGTTTTGGGACTACAACTCCCATAATCCCCAGCCACAGTGGCCAATAGCCAGGGATTATGGGAGTTGTAGGCCAACATCTGCAGGAGGGCTGAAGTTGAGCAGGCTCAACATAGCTCATCTGCTTGGTCTTTGGAAGGTCCCCGGTTTGGTCCTAGCCATCTCCAATTAAATCTGGCAAGAGTTTGCCATCATGACCAGTAGACTCGGCTGGGCTTGTATGATCATGGGTCCAGCCTTGGAGAGGTTGTCTGATATAAGCTCAAAGTCCACCAATCACCTGTGAGAGGAGGAGCCAAAGATCAGGGGAGGGCACATGATTCCAACACAGACGCCCCTTGGGTCCCGCTAGCTCAGTATTGTCTGCACCAGGGACTGAACTGGGGACCTTCAGCAGGCACTCTGTCACTGAGCGATGGCCCTTCTCGAGCCTGTGAGCATATAGCGCTGCTTCCAATGGAGTCAGACCCTTTGACCACCCAGCTCAGGATTGTCCACACGGACTGGCAGCAGCTCTCCAAGGTTTCTTTCCCAGCTGTGCCAGGAGATGCTGCCAGAGACTGAAACTAGGGACTTCCAGGACTACAGTCCCCGACCCTGATCTAGGGTCAAAGAGCAGATCTTCCCGCCAAAAGGCGAGGAGAAGCATCACGGACTGATGCGACCAAGTCATTCCTTCCCTCTGCAAAAACCCCTTTGTGCAGGCCAGGCCAATGCCGGCGCTCGTCGGCCTTGTGGCAGCAAGCATGAGTTGTCCCCTTTGCTAAGCAGGACCTGCCCTGGTTTTCATTTGGATGGGAGACCACATGTGTGAGCACCAAGAGATTCCGTCGAGGGGACGGGGCTGCTCTGGGAAGAGCCCCTGCAAGCTTGCAGGCATGCAGGAGGTTCCAAGTTCCCTCCCTGGCATCTCCAGATAGGGCTGAGACTCCTGCCTGCAAGCTTGGAGAAGCCGCTGCCAGCCTGGGTTGCAAATCCTGAGCTAGGTGGACCGAGGGTCTGACTCAGTATATGGCAGCCTCCTATGATCCTAGGGGGTCACCAGGGGACCACTTCACCCGAGCGTTCACCCGAGAGTCCGAATGTCTTTGCGTTCCTGGAGCCCGGCACATCCGTCTTCTCCCCTCCCTGCCTCCCTTTCCGAGTGGCTGGTGGCGAAGGCGTGCTCCAGCTGCTGGGGCCTCGTTGCCCTTGTGCGGTTGCCTGCCAGTTGTGTGCCGCCGCCTGCAATGAACGCCACCATCTGCCGTGCCACGTGGACATCATAATCTTTTCTTAATTACATTACCCGTGCAATCAGTTACTGCATTACCAGGCCGACGATGAGCTTTTAAATCTTGGTGGAAATCATAAATAATTGCGATAAGTGCCAGGCGCCAGATGTGAGTGCCAGCTTTGCTCGTGCTAGATAAATAGTAACCTTACGACGCGGCGTTTCGCCGATGTCCAGCCGGGCCGATGCCTCGCTTCCCGTTCTTACAGCCGCGCGATCCGGAGCTCCAAAAGCCAAAAAAGAGAGAAGGAAAGCCGATTTGAAGGCCCACTGACCAACTAGAGTCTTATAAAGAAGCGGGAATGATGACCCCTAAAATATGTTCCCTGTTTGATAGCACTTCTTCTGACAATGCAAAGGCCTCATCTCACAATGGCAAAAAAAAATTTAAAAGGCAATTAAGTTCTAATTGATAGCTCGGCAGCAATTAACCGACGGGCTTCTCTCGTTAAACTACACTGCAGAGAGAGGTTTTGGAACCGGGACCATTTTTCTCTTTTGTGTTCCTCGTCTTACGAGTTAACTGTGCCAAGATGCACACAATACACACAGTTCTGCCCTTCCATTTGCAGGGGGTGAAATTTGGGGGCAGTTTGGTTTTAATTTAAACATTTGAAAGTTTTAAAAAGTGTAAAGCCCGTCAGATATAAGCGGCAGATAAGACCCTAAAAGGCCCCTCTAAAAAGATGGGTCTTTCGGTGCTTTTTTAAAAAAGCCGAGGGGCCACAACCAAAAAGGCCCTGTCTCCAGTCCCTGCCAACCAAATCTCAGTCAGTGGGGGTGCCACAAGCTGGGCCTAAGACACTGAGGGAAGTGCCCTGGCAGGTTTCTGTCCACTTGTTTGTGTGGGTCAGCCCTCTCTTGGAGATGCTGCCAGGGAGGCAACTTGGAACCTTCTGCTCTTCCCAGAGCGGCTCCATCCCCTGAGGGGAATATCTTCCAGTGCTCACACTTCTAGTCTCCAATTCATATGCAATCAAGGTGGACCCTGCTTAGCTAAGGGGACAAGGAGAGGAGAGCTGGTCTTGTGGTAGCAAGTATGACTTGTCCCTTTAGCTAAGCAGGGTCCACCCTGATTGCATATGAATGGGAGACTAGAAGTGTGAGCACTGTAAAATATTCCCATTAGGGGATGGGGCCGCTTTGGGAAGAGCAGAAGGTTCCAAGTTCCCTCCCTGGCAGCACCTCCAAGAGACGGCTGAGAGCGATTCCTGCCTGCAACCTTGGAGAAGCCGCTGCCAGTCTGTGTAGACAATACTGAGCTAGATAGACCAAGGGTCTGACTCAGTATATGGCAGCTTCCTATGTTCCTCAGTCATGCTTGCTAGAACAAGACCAGCTCTCCTCCTTAGACCTTAGGTAAAAGGTAGGGTTGAAATCCCAGAGTACCTAAGGAGATAGCACTACGATCGGCCTCAATCCTAGCGCTCCACACCGGCAACCCTACCCAGGGAGGGCTGCCCAAGGCTGGGTCGGGCTGTCTGTGTGAACAGCCTCATCGAATCGCTTCCAGCTTGGCATTCCGAATGCCCTGAATGTCTGACCACGGAGGGACGAGGGGACAGAACAGTCGTCACTGCCGAATTCCGTCGCTGGTGTGATCATTCGGAAAGCTGTGCCCCAGCTCAGCGAGGACAAGAAGTGGGGTCAGGAACGCGGCACGTTCCGCCCAGTGGCGTCTTGCCAATAATGTAATGCTCAGAGTGCAAGGCAGGGTTCGTGGGAGACACACCGGAGTCACGGCAGGCTCTGTTGGTTCAGCGAGCTGACACAATTGGCAGGCCACCGAGAGCTGGCATTTGACTGCTCACTGCCAGTTGCTGTCTGCAAAAAACAAAAAGAACCCAGGAGCCAGACTGCTGTGAGCCTTCTCCTGATGTTTCTCAGAGAAGACAAAGGAACCGGCATGGTTCCGAATTCGAACCGAGCTGCCCAATCCACAAGCCGGTTCATTAGAACCAGGGACAGTTCTGTTTGAATTGTCGAACCGGGTCGAACCGGTTCGAACCGGTTCGATTGCCTTGCTTGTAAAAGGGGAATCCGGTAAGGATTTCCCTTTACAAGCAAAGCAAGTTTTATGTAAAAACTTCAAACTTGCACAATGATATGCAATTTATATTTTTATTTATTTATTTGATTGTTAAGTTTATATACCGCCTGTCATTAAAAACAATCCCAAGGCGGTTTACTAAAGTTAAAAAACATAGAATAAAAATGGCTCTTTCTACTAGCATTCTAGGTCATATTCAGTGGTAGACATATACTTTCCATGTGGAAGGTCCCAGATTTAATCGCTGACATATCTAGTTAAATGACCTTGTGTAGCAGAACTAGGAAAGAGGCAATGGCTGAGACCTTGCAGGGCTGCTGCCAATCGGTGCAGACCTTTCCTTGAGGCCCTGGAGAGCTTCTGCCAGCCAGAGTAGACCAAACTGAGCTCCATCTAGCTATTATGCTAATAGCCAGTCAGTCAGTCATGTTTATTTGCGGTCATAGACCAAAATTTAAAGCATACATAATAATACACATATGATATAATAGTAATATATACATAGATCCAATATTATCTCATATGCTAATAGCCCTTGTTGATGATTTTCTCCCTCTGTGAAAAGATCTAACCATTTCCCTAAGAGATCGTGGCTACCAGCCATCCCCAGATCATGTGGCAGTGAGTTCCATAGCTTAGTCGTGCATTATGCAAAGAGATCTTGCCAGCTTTGGTTGGTTCCAAACCGACAGCCAAACAATTTATGTCCAGAGTCGAGAGGGCAGGGATTCCCTCTTCAGACCAGGACACTGCGAATCGAGAGCACGTCGATTCAAAATGGAGGCCGGAGAGGCCGTTAGCTGCCCACAGCAGGCTCCGAAGTGCTGCTCTTCACCGGAGACTGACAACGCAGCCTCCGATCAATTGCTAATGGGTCCATTAAGAGAGAGAAATGGCTGCCACACGTTCCCAATATTTAAGAGGGGAAAACAATTTACGTTGGCCTGAATATTTATGATGGCCTTTCCCCGCACGAATTGAATTGGCCAGGGTGTTTGTTTACACACCGATTCAGCTCCTTCGATGTCTGGCTGATGTATAGGCGTCAAGCCGCGGCATGAGCAAGCACAGGACTGTTGATTTGGAGATTATGGAAATCTCAGCCAGATGAGGTCCAAACTCTTCTATGAGGGCAGCCTTCTCAGAGATCTGGCTGAGCACTGAAGGCCTTACTGGGGAGGTAGACATAGGAACCCAAACAGCTTCTAAATCAGGATGCCCTTGATGCTCCAGAAAGGTCCCTAGGAACATAGGAAGCCGCCATATACTGAGTCAGACCCTTGGTCCATCTAGCTCAGCATTGTCTACCCAGACTGGCAGCAGCTTCTCCAAGCTTGCAGGCAGGAGTCTCTCTCAGCCCTCTCTTGGAGATGCTGCCAGGGAGGGGACTTGGAACCTAGATGCTCTTCCCTGAGCAACTCCATCACCTAATGGGAATATCTTACAGGGCTCACACTCCAAGATAGGGCTGAGCAAGACTCCTGCCTGCAGCCTTGGAGAAGCCGCTGCCAGTCTGTGAAGACAATACTGAGCCAGATAGACCAATGGTCGGACTCAGTATAGGGCAGCTTCCTATGTTCCTAAGCTTGCCAACACACGGCCTTGTATGTTTCGCATGCTGAAATTCGACAGGTGAAATGTTTCCCTGCATGGAAAGGCTCCCAAGGCAGCATTTTTGCTTCTGGAATTTCTGTCTCATGACCATTCACAGCACAGAGGCCTCGCTTGAGAAGACTATGGCAACCCCACTTGTTTGGGAGCCATGTTCTCCAGCTCGGGGCTGGTTCATAATGGGGCTTTCTAGGCAACTGTTCAAGTGAGAAGCGCGTGGATTCTGTCTGGGCAAGAAAATAATTTAAAAACAACTCACTGCAGGCTTCTCTTCCTGCCAGAAAAGCCTTGTGTTACATAAAGGTTATGATGCCAGGCTGCCCTTTGGGGGTCTTTGGGCTGCGGCCCAGGCGAAACTTTTCCTCTCGGCCGCAGCACGTTCTGCTCGGAAGGAGAGCGGCAGGAAAAAATGCAAACACATGTTAACGGCTGAAAGCAATTATCAGCTGTAATAAGTGGCGCCTTTATAGGCTTTGCCTCCAATTTCCTCGCATGCTGCATTGTCCGGCAAAAGGGCCTTGGAGGGAAAGTGGGCTGGACTATCCCCGCTTCCCCTGTTTGGGGTTTTCCACGGATGGAAACATTCCAGCCTCACAGGAGTCACAGGGCTCGGTCCTACGTGAACCAAGATGCTCTTCTGCTCTTCCCAGAGTGGCCCCGCCCCCATTGGGAAGATCTTACAGAGCTCACACATGTAGTTTCCCATCCAAACACAAACCAGGGTAGGTCCTGCTTAGCAAAGGGGACAGGTCATGCTTGCTATCACAAGACCAGCTCTCCTCCTCCTCGTCTTGCAGAACGATGGGCTTGAGCACTATCCATGGAAAGGAAGAGGAAACAGTAAGAACACCCATTCATTGCGAGCTCAGGAAAAGCAACTAGTCCCTATGAGGCAAGGGGAACAAAGCTTGTCACCGTCTACACTCACACACCACACACACACAAAACCCCCCTCCGAATATGTGCAATATACCGAGTGAAGCTTCCTGGCTACTAAGCCGCAATTAGATGCTTTCTTGGGAAGTGATGGTGCTCCTACAGCTGCCAGATCTTATTGAAACGTGAGGTTTATAAAAAATATTACTAACACTAAAGACCATCTCAGTAATAGCACATCCAGGGGGGCACATTAGCACTCCAGCACGCATGCCAGTTTCTTCCATTTGAGAAATCTTCCCACGTTTGTTAATGGGGCGTCGGGGGCATCTATTATATATGGGGCATCCATTTCTTACTTCCACCAGGCAACGTTGTGTCTTAAAATTATTCTCCACACTATAAGGCAGGTGGTGGGGGCGGAGAGAAAGAAAGAAAGAAAGAAAGAAAGAAAGAAAGAAAGAAAGAAAGAAAGAAAGAAAGGTCATTCTATTTCAGATTTTTTCTCAGATGTGGAAGGGAAGGAAATGACTCTATCAGATTCAGCGATCAAGGTTCCATTTTGAACTTGTGATTTTAGGGTATGCTCTAAAGGAAAGCCCACCCATCTCCCCACCCCGCAAGATCTGTCCTGCTATACCAGCAGTACTGCTGCATCTTGTAATATCCTGTCTCGGAATAGGATGGCCTAGGATTAGAGGAAGCTGCTGTCTACTGAGTCAGACCATTGGTCCATCTAGCTCAGCATTATCTGCTCGGACTGGCAGCGTCTTTCAGGAAGGTTTTCCCCACCCTATCCAGAGAGGCCAGGGATTGAACCTGGGACCATCTGCAAGAGTTATCAGTGCTCCTTAGGAACACAGGAAGATGCCTTCTGCTGTCAGACCATTGATCCATCTACCTGAGTATTGTCTGCACTGACTGGCAGGATCTTTCCAGAGTCAGTATTGCCTGCACCGACTGGCAGCAGCTCTCCAAGGTTTCAGACAGGGTCCTTCCCAGTCCTATTTGGAGATGCTGCCAGGGACTGAACTTGGGATGATTCAGATGCTCTACCACTGAATTATAGCTCCATTCCCTTAATTTCTGGCTGCTGGTACAATGAGCACTGTTCCTCCCCAAAGTTTGCCTCTGGTTTGGATCACAATCCAACGTGCTTTCAAAGTTCACAATTCCAGTTCAAAAATGCCGGAAGATAACAAAAATCAAAGAGAAAGATCACCTCCACAGAACCACAGTGACAAGCTGGTCTTTAATGACCACAGTCCATGTAACTGACAGCAGTGTTGAGTCTGGTCCTTTGCTTCCATAGCTGCAGCTTCTTCATTGCTATTTGCCTGTTAAACAATGGATTGTGGAAAGGGACTCTGTAAGAGAATGAAATATTGTGGAGTTGCATGGTAGACTGTAAGCTCCAAGGGGCAGAGATCCTGTCCTCTGGTACTTTGGTGATGCACTCTGCAGGCAGGCAAGCACTATAGACATAAGAGCACATTAAAAATAAACAGAGGGGAAAGCAATTAATCAACACCCAGGAGTACACATAACATTGTTTTAAAAAACCACAAAGCATGCAATTAACCGATGGAATGCCCCACCACAAGATGCAGTAATGGCCATAACAACAACTTTGGGGGCTTCGTGCAATCCAAAGCGATTCTACATGCCTACTATTACAGAACCTCCACCTTCGGAGGCAGTGTACCTCTGGATAACCAAAAAGAGAAAAAGGAAAAGGAAAAGGAAAAAAAGAACCAAGGGCTGACCATCGTCTTTATGCCCTGCACGAGGGCTTTCACAGAGGCCACTGGCTGGGCTCTGTGGAAGGCAGAAAGTGGCCTGAACGGACTCTACTACCGCCGTCTGAGTGCGCCCCCCTGGAAGGAAGCCCCACGGAATTCCATGGAGCTGACTCCCAGGAAAAGGAGGGGGAGCACAACCGGACTGCATTGCCGCTGTAATCTGATCTGCTCGGCAATGCAGGTCTGCTGTCTGCACTGGGGGCACCCGGTGACCCGCCCGACTCAACGCGTAGAGGATTCCCGCCGCTGGAGGCTCCACTACCTGCGCTGGTTACCCGGTCCTGGAGCTCAGGAAACCGCAGGGGGCTTACCACGTGCGTGCACACGCGCGCGCCCTGGGTGTAGAGCGCCTTCGAGGACCCCCTACCCTCTCAGGAGCCGGGCTGCCCCCTCCCTAGCAGCCCCGACGACCAGGATGGTAAGGCTTCTCTCCTCGGCGCTTGGTGGTGCGCCCTGGGCGCAGAGAGGGCGCCACCTCTCCAAGGGCCCCCTCGCGGCGGGCGTGCGCCCTGGGCGCACAGGCTCCTCGCTTCTCCTCCAAGCGGGGCCGATTGGCGGGGAGGCGAAGCTGCAGCAGCCAGGAGCGGCAGTGCGGGCTCCGGGAGGCAGGGGGCTCTGTGCTTGCGCCGCGGCGGCGGCGGCGTCTCCTCGGCGGAGGCGGCGTCAGGCTCGAGTCGGCCGCCTTCCTCCGCCCTCGCTCATGGCCCCCGCTGCTGGCCTGGGCTCCTGACGGCTCCGTTGCTCGGCGCAGCGGGCCGGGGGCCGCAATCCGGAGCACCTGGTAAGGATCGCCACCGCCGCCGTCGCCTCCTCTTCCTCCTCCTCCTCCTGCGGGCCCTGCAAGGCCCCCATTCTTCCCCGCTCGCTGCCGCCTCCTCTCTCCGCTTCTCCTCCTCCTGCTGCTGCTGCTCCGCTCCGCTCCCCGCCCTGCCGGGCGATGAGAAGCTGCTTCTGCCTGAAACGGGGGAACCGGGACCAGCCGCCGCCGCCGCCAGCGCCCCGGGCAACAGTTAAGTGTCTCCCCGGGAGCCCTGGGGGTCCGGCCTGGCTGCCCACCCCGGGCTGGGCCCTGCGCCTTCGCCGGCTTTCTTTCCTCCCCCGTGGCCTTGCGGGCTTGGCCCTTGCTGCCTTTTCTTCAGCCGTCTTTGGGCTTGGCTCCCCCACCTTGGGGCGGGGGGCGGTGGGGGGGGGGCGAGCAGAATGCTGCGCCCTCGCTTGGGCCTGGCCGAGCTGGGGAGCGGGGCTGCTGCTGCGCTCAGCCAGGCAGCTGCGCCTCTGGCCCGGGCGGGGGTGAGAGCGCTGCTGCTCAGCCTTCGCCTTGCGTTGTGAGGACCCCGTTCCCCGCTTCTCGACTCGGCGGCTTCCTCTGGGAGTTGGAGGACGGGGCAGGCAGGCCTTGGCAGCAGGAATGGTTTCCTGGTCAGCCTTCATAACAATAGGCTAGCTTTTGTCTTCATGAGGCACCCCAGTTCTGTTACATTGGGGGGCGGGGAGGGGGGAGAGATGGCTCCCAGCCAATCCTCAACATAAACCCAGTAGAGTGTGCCATAATATTTGAATCAACACCGCCCGCCCCCCTTGGGTGATATGGCCACCATGATCTGCTTCCCCGGCTCTTTCGCCCTCCCATGTCTGAATGCATCAAGCAAGCCACCTCCATTAGGCTATCCATCCCACACCATTGTGCTCATACTCTCTGGCCCTCTTTCTGCTCTCTGAGATCCCCTTTGAACCGAACTTTGGGACTGTCTGCGTGCCAAGTGTGTGCTGTTCTGCTACGCTGTGGCTTAGGTGTCCTTTCTCTTTAAAGGATTCCTCCTGAAGCCTACCTCTTCCCGTCTCCTTAGTTACTGCTTTGGGTAGGATGCTTTCTACAGCACGGCTTGGCGTGACTCATGTTGCTGAACGTCCCAGAGCTGCCTTCTGCTGAGTCCAGCCCGTGGCCCCCCTAGCTTTCTGTTGCCTACTCTGACTGGCAGCAGCGCTCCGGGGCTTCATGCAGGGCTCTTTCCCACCTCTGCCTGCATATGAAACCCAGGGCCTTCTGTATGGCTCTACCTCTGAGCTATGGTCTCTTTCATTTTGGCATGCAGAAGGCCCCAGGTTCACTCCCTGGCAGCATCTCCAGGTAGGCCTGGGAGAGAGACTCCTGCCTGCAACCTTGGAGAGCCGCTGCCAGTCAGTGTAGACAGCCCTGAGCTGGGTGGATCAATGGTCTGCCTGTTTAAGGCAGCTTCCTCTTAATTTGGGGGAGCTGGTCTTGTGGTAGTGAGCACAAATGGTCATCTTTGCTAAGCAGGATCTGTCCTGGTTTGCATTTGGATGGGTGACTCCATGTGGCTGCTGTAAGAGCTTCCCCTTAGGGAAGGGCTGTTCAGCTTTGATTATCTTGCAGATGTTGGCCTAGTAAAGTAAAGTTGTGCTGTTGAGTTGCTGGGAGAGACTCCTGCCTGGAACCTTGGAACGCTGCTGCCAGTCAGGGCAGACAATACTGAGCTAGATAGACCAAGGGTCTGACTCAGTATGAAGCAGCTTCCTATGTGCCCAGAACCCTGTAGAGCAGGGGTTCTCAACGTTGGGGCCCCAGATGTTATTGGACTTCAACTCCCATAAGCCCCATCCAAAGGACACTGGGACTGGGGATTATGGGAGTTGAAGTCCAATAACCTCAGTGGAGACCCAACGTTGAGAACCTCTGCTGTAGAGTGTCTGCCTGCTGGTGTGGACTAAACTGAGTTCGTTGGCTCAAGCACCCTGCTCTGTTCAAGCCTGTTCAGATGCAGATTCCTGCAAGAAAGTCCTGTTGCTTTGAACTGTTGCTCTCAAGGTTGGAAGCGAGAGGAGCGAGGAGAGCTGGTCTGGTGGTAGCCAGCATGACTTGTCCCCTTAGCTAAGCAAGGTCTGCCCTGGTTGCATATGAATGGGAGACTAGAAGTGTGAGCACTGCAAGATATTCCCCTCAGGGGATGGAGCTACTCTGGGAAGAGCATCAAAAGGTTCCAAGTTCCCTCCCTGGCAGCATCTCCAAGATAGGGCTGAGAGAGATTCCTGCCTGCAAGCTTGGAGAAGCCGCTGCCAGTCTGTGAAGATAATACTGAGCTAGATAGACCAATGGTCTGACTCAGTATATGGCAGCTTCCTATGTTCTTATGAGAGAGATGGAAGGGCTCCCTGAGAACCCTGAGAAACCCTGTTGAACATCATTCAAGTTCAAGTTGAACATCGTTCATCTTCTGATGTACTGTTCTCAGGGTTGGAAGTGAGAGATGAAATTGACTGGGATCCTTTTAAGCATGACATTGACAGGGGTCCTTTAGAATCACTAAGAGGGCTTTTGCTCTGCAGCGCTCAAGAGTAGAGACCACACACCTTTCCCACTGTGTTTCCTAAAAAATGGAGAACGGAGGAGGAACCTAGCTATCAACCAGGTTCGAAACCATGTGTGCTGCTTCCAGTGTGACATGCGGTGCACGAAGGAACCCCAAATCTTAGTATACAAACCTTAAAGCCTGAAGCATCTCATTTAAATAAAACCTGCATAACAAATTATAATCCTTCATTGATTCCTATGCACCGATCCCCCTCTAATAATTGACACTATAAAATCCTTACAGGTAATCATATATAAAATTTCCTTCATTAAAAGTGTATACATCCAGTCTTATTAAAAAGTCCAAATGAATATTTGGACTGAAAATAGAACTGCTAATATTATAATGCCCTTATAGAAAACGATGGTGCGGCCACATTTGGAGTACTGCGTGCAGTTCTGGTCACCGTATCTTAAGAAGGACGTTGTAGAACTGGGAAAGGTGCAGAAGAGGGCAACCAAGATGATCAGGGGCCTAGAGGCCTTCAGATATTTCTTGAACATCCATGAGTTGCTATATTATATTAAGATTTTTATTTGGGGTTCTTTTGTGCACCACTTATTGTTTTTTGAACCCTAAAACGGTTTTCATCAATCCAGCGTGACTTCACCAGGAGAATGTCCTTGCGTTCACTCAGGCCGGCTGTTGCTCAGGTGTTTCTGCCCCATGCCGTCAGGTGAGAGTAATGGAAGTAATCTCTTCAGCAGGGTTCCCAAAGGCAGTACTCCTGCAGAGGCTGGCCTGTAATTCCCATCATTGTGACAGGGGATGATGGGAGTTGTGGTTCAACAGCTGGAGTTTGAGAAACCTACTCTAACGAAACCCAGTGGATAGAGAGAGATTTTCCTTCCACCTCTCTCTCAGCACTAGTACTAGGGGTCATCCCATGAAGCTGATGGCCAAGAGATTTAGGGCTAACAGATGGAAATATTTTTCCCCCACACCGTGCATCAGTGACCTGCGGAACTCTCTGCCACGGGATGTGGTGATGGCCACCACCTTGGGTGACTATAAGCAGGATTTTTGGGGGGAGGGGAATCCATGGGAGGACAGAGCTATTAGTGACTGCTAGCCGGAATGGCTATAGGCTATCTCCAGACTAAACCATTTGCAGGAGAGAGGACATGCCTTCACCTCCTGCCTGCCGGCTTCCAGAAGCATCTGATGGGCCACTGCGGGCATCAGAATGCTGGACTCGAATGGAGACTGATCCAGCCGGGCTCTCTTGTTCTTAACGGTTGAAGAAGAAAAATGTGCCTTATCAGCTGCGGTTTGTTTGGGAAACTGCTTCAGAATCAGTATTTGCAAGTTCTGGTCTGCCTCCTCACTCCGTTTCCTTTGCTCTTGCTACAGGAAGTGTAACGAGGAGACTATTATGCTTCTGGTTATGTACCACTGAGTTGCGTGCTTCCTGTCTGATAATGATCCTGGTATAGGGTGTGGGAGAATTGATCACCTCTCTTTCCTGTTGCTACCAATCCTGCATCTTGGAGCAGAATTAGAGGCGCTGTGGGTCCCTCTAATCCCTATCAGAACCATGGTGGGGGCAAAGATGAAACCTCCTTCTCCCGACATCCAGGTCTGGCTGCTGTTGCCTGAATAAGAAACCAAACTTGCTAACCCTAACTGTGTGACTTGAAGCTAGTGGCCCTGGCTTATATCTTGTGGCAGTAAGTTCCATCGGCTAATTGTGTGTAGCATGATGGAGTACTTTCCCTGTCTGGCCTGCCAGTTGGTGTCATTGGATGATCCCTGGGTTTCTTGCCAAATCGCCATGGCTGGGGTGATGATGGGTTGAAGAACCCTCTTCTCTTTGCCAGATGTTTTGCAGAAATGCGTGGGGAATCTGCCTTTTAAAGGCACAGGAAGACCCAGCCGCAAAAATGGGGAAGGAACTTAAGCCAAGGAGTAACCTAGTTTGGGAATGGGGCGGGAGCAACCAGTCATCTGCTTTCTTGCCTTGTTAACTCTGTGACCTGTTCAAAGTTCAGAACGACGTTTATCAAGATCTCCCAAGCCCTATCCTTCCTCGTAAGGTCTGATCAGGGTGCATCCTGTGGGATGAAAATAATTCCCTTCAACAGGTCATTAGCAATCTGACCAAAGGGATTGTTTGGATGTGAGGAAATGCACTGTATAATAAGGAACAGGTCTGTGTGTGTTTCAGATGTGTTTGCCGATCTGCAGTGGTTTCAGCAGACTGGACTTGCGATCTCTGCAAGCTTTCTTTCTGCACGGAGGCGTCAAGAGTCCTGTTTTTGCTGAGGATCAAAACCACATATAACGTTAAACGCATCTTGGATGATTTGGGGGTTGTTTCAGTGTTGCTGCTGCTTGGAGGTCCTGTCTCGGTCAGGATCATAACATGGAGGGAGACGGTGTTCAATACTGAATTCCATTTGGGTTGTTGTTGTGGTGATGATGATGATGATGATGATGATATTTACACACAGTTTACCAGACGTTATTGACTCGATTTGGTATTTTAATTATTGGGATCTTTCCAAGGGTCTAGGATAACTAAAGAAAATTAAAAATAACAAGAACTGATAGGTATGTAGCACACAATACGCCGGATCGGATAGTCATCGAGAAGAATCGGGTTCTGAGAATTGATATTGCAATCCTAGGGGATATGCGAGTCGACAAAAAACAACTGGAGAAAATAACCAAATACAAGGACCTTCAGATTGAAATTGAGCAGCTCTGGGAAAAGAAAACAATCGTGGTGCTAATAGTTGTGAGTGCCCTGGGTGCAGTACCAAACTTGAACACCATCTCGACACCTTGGGCATCGATAAAATTACATACAACGCATCAACTCCAGAAGGCCACACTACTTGGGACAGCACAAATACTACGACGCTATCTGTAATATTTCTTTAGTTATCCTAAACCCTTGGAAAGGGCCCAATGATTAAAGTACCAAATCCAAGTCAATAACATCTGGTAGACTGTATGTAGATATAATAATAATAAATAAATACAAAATAAGCTACTTTACTGGGAACAGCCTATATTCTGCGACGATATCTATAATAATAACAACAGTATTGATAATAAAATTCAGCCATCCCAGGTCCTTGGGAAGGATTCGATGTCTGGATAAAACAAACCAGTCAATAACACCTGTCTGACTGTGTAAACAACAGCAACAACAAATATTATTATTATTAGCCTTCCCATTATTATTATTATTAGCCTCCCCATATCTTATTAGCCTCCCCATAACAAATTGCTCCCTGGGTGGTTCATGACCTTAAAAAACATCCAATAAAAACACACGAAACACAAGTTACAACACAAAGTATAAAATGCAATACAAAACATTTTTGAAACCTTTTTTTAAAAAATCAATTTTAAAAAACCTGAGTGAACAGAAAGGTCTTCACCTGGCATCTAAAAGAACAAAGTGATGATGCCAGGCAAGTCTCGCTGGCGAGGCTCTTCCACAGACAGGGTGCCACCACCGAAAAGGCCCTCTTCCTAGTAGCCGCCTGCTTCACTTCATTTGACACTCGGAGTAGGGCCTCCAAAGAAGATCTTAAGAACATAAAAACAGCCTTGCTCGATCAGGCCCAAGGTCGATCTAGTCCAGCATCCTGTTTCCCACAGTGGCCCACCAGATGCCTTCTGGGGAGTCCTCAGGCAAGAGAAGAAGGCATGCCCTCTCTCCTGCTGTTGCTCCCATGTCACTGGTATTGAAAGAGCACCTTAGGGCTTAAGGTCAGGATATATGGGACATGGTGCTCTCTCCGGTAACCTGGTCTCACACTGTTTAGGGCTTAAAGGCTCCAGTTTCTGCAGTGGTGCTTTTGAGGGTCCGTAGCAGCCTCGAAGAGGATTTTTGGTGGAGAATCAAATGAAATGAGAAATGAAAAAGAATTGCATATCTTCTGCCTCTGTCCTGTGGTTCTAATAAGGCCTCCAGTCTAGCTGGCCCCAAACCTAGAATTGTGGCATGTACTTGAGTCCTCAAACATGTGATTAGTGGCCATTGTGTATGTGAATGGACTCTGTGGAGAAGCGTTTTGTGTTTAAGGGAGGGCTTTCCAATTCCAGGCACGAGGGAGCCATAGAGCCTAGAAATTTAGCTGTGCCACTTGGACTAGGATATTCAGAGGTACAATTATTTAATAAAATCTTTCTTTATCCCAGGCAGCCCTGTTTTGGTTCCAAGTATGTTACTTGTAAAGGGAAGCCCATTTACCCCCTGCAAAGTCTATTAGTAAGTCTGGTAATTTTGCCAAGGGTCCATGTTCTGGGCCCTAAATTTGGGTTCAAGGCCACATGGGAGTTTGGTCAGGGGCATTAGAAATCTCAGAGAACCCCCTTCATGTGTAGAAACCAGACCGGCATGTGTGTGTGTGTGAACCAGCTTCGAAACATGGTCATGTACCTGGAGAATGCATTGGATAATTTTCATTGGGGTGAGTTCCTACATTCGGTGGCTGTGGGGGGTTGGTTTGTGGAGGCCTGTGTGCGTTCCGTGAGTCCTCATCCCGTGGCAGCTAGAGTTTTGAAATATCGGACGTGATTGGAAAGCTCCATCTGTGGCATCGTTTCTTCAGTTGCTTGTTCATGGGGAAAATTGGGTTGTGGTGCTGAGTGCATGTGTGAACTGATCTGCAGAGTTTGAGGAACAGGGCACTTTTTTTGAGAGAGAGAGAGAGAGAGAGCCAGTGTGGTTAGTGGTTAGAGTGCTGGACTAGGACTGGGCAGACCCGAGTTCAAATCCCCATTCAGCCAAACTTGCTGGGTGAATCTGGGCCAGTCACTTCTCTCTCAGCCTGTCTCCCTAACTCTCATCCTAACTCTCATCCTAACTCTCATCCTAACTCTCATCCTAACTCTCATCCTAACTCTCATCCTAACTCTCATCCTAACTCTCATCCTAACTCTCATCCTAACTCTCATCCTAACCCTCTCCCTAACTCTCATCCTTACCCTCTCCCTAACCCTCTCCCTAACTGTATTCACCCATATGAATCTTCCAGGGTCCTTCAATCAGCATCTCGGACGCTGCCTCACCACTGACTGTGGTTTGGTTGGCGGGGACTAGAGAACAGGGCCTTTTTGCTTGTGGCCCCTCAGCTCTGGAATGCTCTCCTGAAGGAGCTTCACCTCCCTCCCTCTCTGTGTATTCAGAAACGACTTGGACCCATCTTTTTAGAGCGGCTCTGTAGTGTTGTGGTCTGCCGTCTGTGCCTGGTGGCTGTTCCATTTCTGCCGCTTTCCTGCATTTAAGGTTTTTAATTGGGTCCTGTTTTTAGCAGACCTTTTAAAGTATTACACCGTTTGATCTGTTTGAACCATTCTTGCGAGCCGCACCGTGCTGACCGTACCGGAGGAGCGGGATGCAAATATGTTAAATACGGCACTGGTTTGCCTGCCTGTGTCTCATCTGTGTGTGGAATTAATTAGGCGCGTGTGGATTTCGGCCATCAGTGGACTCCCGAATTGCGGTGAGGAGAATCAATGGGGTGCATCTCTCTGGAGTTCTAAACCACACAGCGCTTCCTGTATTGGGGAGAAATTGTGTGGCTTGCTCTCTCTCGTTGCACCTCAAGAAAGAGGCGGATTCACCCCCGTTGTGGAAGGGCCTTCCTTCCCCCTCTGATTTTCTTTCGCGCCCCCTCCCTCAGCTCGATTGACAAAACGGGCTTTGTGCGTAGAGCAACAAAGTCCGAATTGATGTGGGTTTCCTACCCGCCCCCTGCCGCTCGCTCTGAGTCACACACCCACAAGAAAGCTTTTGTGCGTTCAGGCTGACAAAGGTTTCTCTCTCTCTCTCTCTCTCTCTCTCTCTTCTCCCCCTTCATTCCAGAACCCAAAGAGAGATGATTGCTGGCAGCTTTTAAGAGAGTGGAGAAGCGTACCTCTGTGTGCCAAAGCACACCCAAGAACTCTTGACCTTGGCTTGGTCTCTTAGGAAACCACGCCAGCTTCTCCAGGAGGCTGGTGGCTAGAGCCCAGGGGTCCAAGGAAAGTTGGTCTTGCGGTAATGCGCCTGAATGGTCCCCTTTCCTAAGCCAGATTTGCCTATCCAAAGAGGCTGAACCTGCTTGGATCCGGTTGTTTGCTTTCAGGAGATGCTCGACCCACAATCCTTCACTTGCTGAGGGACCAAAAAAGGGGAAGGAGGAGTCACATGCTAAGCCCTGCCCATGCTAGTATGTCCTGGGGTGTGAGTGTGGCTTTTTAATCTCTGCCCACTTTGCAGAAAATAATTACATCACATTCTCACTCCGTTCTAGAGCCAGTTCTGGTTATGAATCCTAAGCCCCTAAGATCGGGTGGCTAATCCCGTGTGTGGCAGCTCTCACGAGAGTTCGTGAGCAGAAGCACCGTGGTGATTGGGCAGTGGAGATTCCGTATGCAGATAGGGAGGAGGAGCCTGTGAGAGCAGAAGCACCATGGTGATTGGGCAGTGGGGATTCCATATGCAGATAGGAAGGATAAGCTTATTGTTGTTGTTTGTTTAAATGTAAACCATTTTGAGAACCTTTGCTGGAAGTTTTATTTGTGGTGGTAGTACCATATTTACCCGAATAGAAGTGTGCTGTCAAGTCGGTGTCAACGACCACAGAGCCTTGTGGTTGTCTTTGGTAGAATACAGGAGGGGTTGACCTTTGCCATCTCCCGCGCACAGTGTGAGACGATGCCTTTCAGCATCTTCCTATATCTCTGCTGCCCGATATAGGTGTTTCCCATAGTCTGGGAAACATACCAGCGGGGATTCAAACCAGCAACCTCTGGCTTACTAGTCAAGTCATTTTCCTGCCCCAAAGAAAGAGGGATCTGAGGCAACCTTCCAATATCTAACAGGAAAGAACTGGGGCAAAACTTCATCTTAGATTTGGGTAAATACAGTAGTACATAGGAAGCTGCCATATACTGAATCAGACCCTTGGTCCATCTAGCTCAGTATTGTCTACCCAGACTGGCAGCGGCTTCTCCAAGGTTGTAGGCAGGAATTTCTCTCAGCCTTATCTTGGAGATGCTGCCAGGAGGGAAGTGGGAACCTTCTGCATGCAAGCAAACAGATGCTCTTCCCAGAACAGCCCCATCCCCTAATGGGAATCCAGTGCTCACACATGGGGTCTTCCATTCAAATGCAAATCAGGGTGGACCCTGCTTAGCACAGGGGACAATTCATGCTTGCTACCACAAGACCAACCATCCTCCCAAACACTAGTCTTCTCAGATTATGTTGAGGACTAGCGACTTGCTCAAAGCTTTCTAAAAACAGGCAGATCTGTAGGGGTGAGATATAGGGGAATTCACACCTTGGACGACGCCGTAACAGGCTGCTACCCTTGATTCTCTCAAGTGCTTTCTGTCAGAGAGCAGCCCAAGTTCAGCGGTACGGGAAGTGATAGATAACCTTTGCCTAAAGAAAGTGGCAAGCTTATCAGAAAAGGAAGTCGTTGCACCTTATGAGTAGCAAATTCCACTGTAGTTAAGTGTGGCATATTTATTCTGGCAGCCTTTTGTTATGCAGAGATCTACCCGTTGACGTTTCCCCCACTGACATCATCACCCCTCCAAATCCTCTTCGCTTTTTCAGGATCAGTCCACGATGCCCGAAGTCCGAGAGCTTGCTGACGCTTTGCCAGATGTATCAATGGACCCGATCACCGGTGTCGGCGTCGTTGCCTCCCGAAACCGGGCACCTACGAGCTACGATGTAGTAAGTACAAGGTGTTCCGTACCATGCTATTTGTTTCTTTAAACAAAAAACCCCACCCTTTTAAATGTGCAAAATTTATATTGGATGCAGAACTTGGCTTGTCTCAGGCAAGGGATTTGACCTGTGTGAGTGCAGACCAGTCCTCTCTGTAATGGGGAATTCCAGACGTTGTTGACTACAACTCCCAAAATCCCCAGCCAAAGGCCACTGCAGTGAAGGATGATGGGAGTTGTAGTCAACAACACCTGGGAATCACTGTTACAGGGAACAATGGTGCAGACCTTGACAAATGAAATGCATGCAGCAGCTGGTCTTGTGGTAGCAAGTATGGATTGTCCCATTTGCTAAGCAGGGTCTGCCCTGGTTTGCATTAGAATGGGTTAGGGTTAGGGTTGCCATGTGGAACATTTTGTGCTCACACAAAATGTGTGAGCACTATAAGATATTCCCTTTAAGGGATGGGTCCGCTCTGGGAAGAGCATCTAGGTTCCAAGTTCCCTCCTTGGCAGCATCTCCAAGATAGAGCCGAGAGAGACTCCTGCCTGCAGCCTTGGAGAAGCCGCTGCCAGTCTGTGAAGACAACACTGAGCGAGATGGACTGGGGCGGTATACAAATTTGATAGATAAATAAATAAATAAAATAAAATAACTTTTTAAAAAACCAACACTTTTGCTTATTTCTGTGCCGCTCTTCTCAATTTGTTGTCATAACTCGATCCTTGAAAAAGTATCAAATTAGGGCAACAAATTGAGGGAAAGTTTCCCTTTCTTGCAAAACAAACCAATTCAGCTGGTAACCAATTTCAAGTAAAAGTCCTTTCAGCAGCAAAAATTTGACATCGAAACTGACAAACTACATCTATAGGAAGCTGCCATTTACTGAGTCAGACCCTTGGTCCATCTAACTCAGTATTGTCTACCCAGACTGGCAGCGGCTTCTCCAAGGTTGCAGGCAGGAGTCTCTCTCAGCCCTGTCTTGGAGCTGCTGCCAGGGATTGAACCTGGGACCTTCCACATGCAAAACAGATGCTCTACCACTGAGCTACGCCCCCATCATCTTTGGAAATACTTCTCTCTGCCCCAGTTGCGAGTCGGCGTAGAGGCTTCCAAGCTAGCTGGAGCATGGATTTGAGTCCTGATAGCCTTCCTTGGATTTGGGAAGGGAGGTGTTTCGTGTGGACTGGGCGGATCTGGTGATTGGAAACCGGCCAGCCAGAGGTATGCGGCAAGAAGCAGATGGAGGAACCTGATCCGTTCTTGGCTGGCGGGGGAAAACGTGTCTGTTGATGAACTAGTGTAGAGTCTCTTGAGGGCTCAGCTGGTTTCTGGTTCCGTCCTGAGAGCATTCTTTCGAGGGCTGAATGATGCCTCGCCGGTGATCAAAATGTTCCACATGGCAACCACTCGGATGCAGTTACCATAACGACGATGTTAAATAATAGTGTGGCATGTCATCTCTGCCCAGATTCCTAACAAAAAAAACCCTGCAAACAAAAAGTAGTGTGGAGTGGAGTGGATGGAGGAATGGGTCCAAGCCAGTGGCACTTAATTCCCAAGGGCCCTTCAAAAATGTCCGTCTTTGTGCTTTCTGCATGGTTTAGGCAGGGCTGAATGGGTTCTCCAATAACCGGCAAGCACAGGAGTGCACTATCCTGGGAATCGTGGCTGGATTTAAAAGAAGTTGCTAGTCCTCATGGTTTCAGAGGAACTCCTGAAAGCGTTGGGTCAGCCGACTAAATGAGTCGCGGCTGAGTCCCATTGAAGTAAACGAGACTTAAGTCAGTCATGACTAATATGGCTCATTTCTTTTAATGGGGTTTAGTTGTGACTTCGCCTAGTCTGGATCCTGTTTGGTGAAATTTCCAGAGCCAGTGCCAGAGCTGAGGATTTCCTGTTGTTGCAGAATGGGTGTGGTCACCACTTCCTTTTCTGTAAAGAGGAGGGGCATAAGTTGCATAAATTGTACAAAATGTATGCAGATGCCCTTAATTTGCATAGCAGGATACAGAACCCAGCATTTTTAGACCCAGAATTCAGGGTGCGCTATTGCTATGTACTGGCTATGTGTGGTGTCAAGAAGCCAATTCAGAGTGAGGGAACAGTGCTTCCAATCCTCACTTGTTTTGGGGGGAGGCGCATCGGGACGCGTGGTTTTTGCCACTAGAATCATGAATAGATGTCGGCGAAAGAGTGGGTCTCGGGGGAGGGAGGGATTTTGAGCCCCATCCTCGAAGGGTGCTTGCATGCAGTCACCCATCCAAATGCAAACCAAGGTGGGCCCTGCTTAGGAAAGGGGGCAGTTCATGCTTGCTACTCCAAGGCCAGCTCTCCTTAAATATCACATCAGCACACACAATTCCAAAGCAACCTGCCCGGAGCCCCAAGGAGAGGGTGGGTTGCAGGAACACCCATCCGTCAATCAACATGCCCGTTCATCTCAGTCTCCTTTCTCAGCTGACTCATCAGGCGAGTTTGCAGCACCTTGCTGAACCCCGGGTTGGCAGGGGAATTCTAGTTGAGCAATCTTGAGATGATATCGGTAGCAGCAGCATCTTAGAAAGGCAGAGGGGTGTTCCCTTGGAGCCGGAGGCCTCTTTCCGTACCCTCACCCCTACGCCCTTGTATGCCTTCGCTTGCATTATTATGCCTGCCCATAAGCACATGGTTGTTGTTTTGCTGGGTTACACCAAAGGGCAGAGAATTAGGGTTCCTCTCCAGCACTTGCTTTTTCAGTGGTAGACTGCTGCTGAAGCTGGAGGTTCCATTTAGCCACCAGTTTATGGGTTCGCATTTAGTCTTTTGTAGCGCTCAGCCAGATTTCTCCATGGAAGCTCACAGGCAGAGCATGGAGGTGATGGCCACCCCTCATTGCCTGGTACTCAAAAGGTAGACTGTCCCTGAAGCTGGAGCTGTACCAGGTCATCGATGTGCCTTCTATGCATTTCATCTCATTCAGCCCAGTTTCTGCAGTTGTGTGCTATATGTGTTAGCAAATATGTGTGTGTCGTGCTCAGAATGTTCCGATGCTTAAATACTTTTTCATCTGGACTGTACAAAACTGCAGTGGGCAAGAAGAGGCTGACCTCTCCCCCAAGCGGTAAACTGGGAGCAGTGTTAAGCTAGCTCACAAGATTGTTATGAGGGTCCGCGTAATGAAAGACGATAGAATGCCTTTCAAGCCTATTAAGAGGGAGGGCTGGAAGTGCTGGTGCGGAGCTCCGTGCAAGACCTCTGTGAACAGTGGAAGGTTGGGGAAATGCCAGGAAAGGGAGTGGACAAACAGGAAGAGAGAGCAGGGAACGTTTCCTGAAAACAGAGAGCTACTAACATCGGGCAAGAGCAGAAAATATTTGTAGGCTCAGCAGGAGCCAATGAAAAGAGGAGGCAGAGCTCTCTACGAACACACCCAGATTCTGTGAGGGATGCTTCACCACGCTGTTCTTCATTCGGGATTGATTAGGGTTCCCTTGGCAGGCAGGTCCGCCTTGGTTTGCATTTCAGGGGGAGACTACATGAGCTACTCCCCCTAAGGGGATGGAGATACTCCCTTAAGGGGATGGAGCCGCTCTGGGAAGAGTATCTAGGCTCCAAGTTCCCTCCCTGGCAGCATATCCAAGATAGGGCGGAGAGAGATTCCTGCCTGCAATCTTGGAGAAGCCGCTGCCAGTCTGGGTAGACAATACTGAGCGAGATGGACCAATGGCTTGACTCAGTATAGGGCAGCTTCCTATGTTCCTAAGCTTGCATGCAGAAGGTTCCAAGTTCCCTCCCTGGCAGCATCTCCAAGGTAGGGCGGAGAGAGACTCCTGCCTCTGCAACCTTGGAGAAGCCGCTGCCAGTCTGGGTAGACAATACTGAGCTAGATGAACCAGTGGTCTGACTTGGTAGAACACAGGTTTCTATGAACTCATCTGTGTTTAGCAGGAAACCGTTTGCTTCCTTAGAAGCTCTTTGTCTGTCCCGTCCTTCCTCTCCTCTTTCCGAATGGCACGTCCTCAACCATTAACAAGTCCTCGGAGAGAAATACGAGCGCCTCCTTTTCAAGCCACGGTGGGAAATTAAATGACTGCGGCTTCTGTTAATTATCTTGACTGTGAGCAGCAAGGGTGGATCCTCGGAAGGTTTTGATTCCTCTGCTCGGCTCGGAAGGGCTCAGGAAGGTTTTTCACAGATGGGACAGAACGGAGGGGAATTTTTGGGGCGTGTGCTTGGCATAAAGTCTGGAGCAGAGCTTGCATGTGTGTGCATGATTTCGATGAGGTGTGTACCGAGGACTTAGGCAGTTCTGGTAAAGGTGGAAGAGGTGAAGGAGTTTAAATAATCTAATGCCAGATAGGAGGAGGAAGTGGCACCAAAAGCAGGTTCCTATATCTGGCACCGATCTTCCCAGCGATCCCTGAAGATACTACGACCCCACACTCGCAGAGCTCAGCTGTGGTCTCCCATCCAAATGCAAACCAAGGTGGGCCCTGTTTAGCAAAGGGGGCCATCCGTGCTTGCTCTCACGAAACCAGCGCTCCTCCCTTCGTGCCGAATTCGCTGGCAGGATTCTCTGCGGCCAGAGGAGGTGACAGCCTCGATTCGGATGCCCCTTTCCAAAGGCATGAGACATATTTGTGGGGCAGGAGAGGTCTCTCAAGGGCTCAGTATACGTAACGGTGCCGCTGGGCCCTCAGAACTCTGGTATGTGAAGGAGGTTCTCGGTCATTGCTTCTTGAGGAGAGTAGAAACCATTTACTCGCTCCACTTTGGAAGTTTGTTTTCCTTGGAGCAGGCTACATTGAGTGCTCTATTTACTGTACCAGAGAATCAGCAGGTGTTTGGTGTGTTTCCTTGGCCGCCCTGCTCAAGCCAGTAACGAACGAAGGCTCCTTCAAAACAAACAGCAGAAAAGAATCCGGAGTTTGAGGAGATGATCTCTTTTCTCTGAGCCCCCAGTGGTGGGTTTTTTTAAAGAACCTTTTCAGAACTCATTATTTTAATTAGAGTAGGATGGTGGCTCCCAACCTCGAGTCCTGCAGATGAACTACAACTCCCAGAATTCCCAGCTACAATTTGTTGCAGATGGGGATGCTGGGAGTTGTAGTTCAACGACATCTGGAGGGCCCCCCATGTGGGGAACCACTGCAGAAAGGCCGAGGAACAGAACGTAGAAAGCTGCCACATGCTGAGTCAGACCCTTGGTCCATTTAGCTCAGTGTCGTCTACACTGACCGGCAGCAGATCAGACAGGATGGCAGAATAGAGTCTTTCCCAACCCTGCCTGAAGATGCCAGGGAGTGAACCTGGAAACTCCTGCTTGCAAAGCCGATGCTATGCCACTGAGCTATGGGAAGTGAGGAAAGAGCCATACCGAGTCCATCTTAGCCCAGTGTGGTCTGCACTGACCGGCAGCAGCTTCTCCAACAATTCAAGCAAGAGTCTCTCCCAGCCCTACCTGGAGACGCTGCCAGGGAGTGATCCTGGAGGTTCCTGAATGCAAAGCAGATGTTCTGCCACTGAGCTACGAACCCGTATTTTACTGCGCTCTCATGCAGTCACCCATCGAAATGCATACCAAGGCAGGCCCTGCTTAGCAAAGGGGACGGTTCATGCTCGCTACCACCACCACCACACAAACCCTCTTCTCCCCACAGCTCACCCGGCCACAAACTGGGTCGGAGATTAGAGCCGCCCAGTTTCATGAGCTCGGATCGGGTGTTAGATAAAAACAAGGTCGGAGCAGGGAGCTGGATCACCCCAGAAGCTGGGGGCGAGATCTGGGTAGGTTGTGCTTGTCCTATGCTCCTGCAGGGTGTAGGATTTTGCTGACCCCATTTCCAAGGGGTTGCGGGGTTCCCAGAAGAGGCCCGCGCTGAGCTGATTGAAATTGACCAGCATGTAACTTGCTCGCTCCGTTTCTCCTGTAGAGCCTTCACGTCGGGGCTGCTCTGAGCAATGGTCTTGAAAGATTAACCTGCAAGTTTGCAAGCTGGAAATGCTTTCAGATGGTTCCCCCTCATTATCTTCTCCCTATCTCCAACGGAGCGTTCCCAGGCTAGGAAAAGCTCCTGACCCCATCCGTGGTGCTGGGTTTCCAGCCTTGGAAACATTACTTGGTTTTTTGGAAGATCCTTCCTTCCCTCCAACAAGTGTTTGATTGTAATTTTTATCAGTGTAGTAACATCATGGTATTACTAACATTCCTTCTTTGTGCACATCCTGTGCCAGTTGCCTGTTTTGAAGCTTTTGCAAAATCCCGGAAGAAACAACCTCTTTGAGTGTCTCTTTCTTTTCACCATGTTTTGATGCAAATCTCAGGCCTGCTTCTTAGAACTTCCCTAGGATTGTTCTTTTCTTCATTTTTATGTTTATATCCTGCACTTCCTCCAAGGAGCCATGAGCCGTGTGTATGGTTCTGTTTATCCTCACAACAACCCTGCAAGGTGGGTCAGGCTGAGAGAGAAGTAATAGACAATACTGGGGTGGGTGGACCAATGGTCTGATTTGGTGTAAGGCAGCTTCATATGTTCTGCCCTGTTCTCTTTGCTGAACCTCGTTTATTTCCCCAAAATGGTCCTCCAGGAAAATTAGCTGCGGAGTATGAGCTTATTGTGTTAAATCACCTGACAGTTCTCAAAACCCACTTGGATGATTACAACATTGCTTTGAATTGCTTTCCGAACTCCGATACGACACTTCCGATACGACACTTCCGATACGACACTTCCGATACGGCTTCGGGTTTTAGTTTCAATATGGCTCTCTGTGTTGAGCATGAACATCCTCAGCTCTGTGGAAATGTTGCATTTTGATTTTGTGTGGTAATCCAGTTTCTAAAGGGTGGGTGTGTGTGTGTGTGTGTGTGTGTGTGTGTGTGTGTGTGTGTGTGTGTGTGTGTTTTCAAGCCCCTCTGAAGATAGCACCAAATAACCTCCAGAGAACATATGCCAGACATTAGATTAAATCAAGCTTCAGGCCTAAGCCCTGGCATTGATCGTTCTAATAATATCATTACTTTCATAAGAGGATTTTATTTTATTTTTTGAAGAGAGAGAGAAAAGGCAAACAGAAGAGACTAAAAAAGTAAACCTGTCTAGACTTTCCTTATTTATTGTTTGTTTGTTTGTTTGTTTGTTTGTTTGTTTGTTTGTTTGTTTGTTTTCTATGTAAACCGCCTTGGAAAATTTGTTGAAAAGCAGTATATATGTTGTAGTAGTAATAAGTTAGTAGACAAACAGTTGCTTGTAGAGCTTATATAGGCTGTGAAGATTCGAGATGGTTACTAGAACGATCATTCACACAAACCATTGGCTAACTTCTTGTGCTTCTTCTCCAGAAAAGGAGAGCCTATTGCTACATGTTCACACCTGACGGTACATCAGCCCCCTGTTGCCTTGTTTTTTGTGGGGGCAGAGAAAAATTTCTGCTTCCTCTTCTCAAATAAGAACATCAGAACAGCCCTGCTGGATCAGGCCCAAGGAGGCCCATCTAGTCCAGCATCCTGTTTCACACAGTGGCCCACCAGATGCCGCTGGAAGCCACAGGCAGGAGTTGAGGGCATAACCCCTCTCCTGCTGTTGCTCCCCTGCAACTGGTACTCAGAGGCATCCTGCCTCTGAGGCTGGAGGTGGCCTGCAGCCCTCCAACTAGTAGCCAATGATAGACCTCTCCTCCATGAAGTTATCCAAGTCCCTCTTCAAGCCATCCAGGTTGTTGGCTGTCACCACATCTTGTGGCAGAGAATTCCACAAAGTTGATGATGCGTTGTGTGAAAAAGTACTTCCGTTTGTTGTTCCTAAATTTCCTGGCAATCAATTTCATGGGATGACCCCTGGTTCTAGTGTGATGTGAGAGGGAGAAGAATTTCTCTCTCTCCACTTTCTCCACACCATGCATGATTTTATAGACCTCTGTCATGTCTCCCCGCAGTCGTCTTTTTTCTAAACTAAAAAGCCCCAGGTGTTGTAGCCTTGCCTCATAAGGAAGGTGTTCCAGGGTCCTGGTCATCTTGGTTGCCCTCTTCTGCACCTTTTCCAGTTCTACAATGTCCTCCTTTAGATGAGATGGCCAGAATTGTATACCGTACTCCAGGTGTGGCCGCACCATCGTTTTGTATAAGGGCACTATAACATTAACAATTTTATTTTCACTCCCCTTCCTAACGATCCCTCGCATGGAATAACAAATACTGGAAGACGAATGCTTTCAACCCCTGTCCCACAAAGCACCTTAAGAAACTGCAACCAAAGTTATCATCTCCTCTGTCAAATCCTCCGCACCAGCGTCTCTTTAATCAATTGATTCTCTGGCGACAGTATTTTTAGAATCGACCCCCTTGTATGTGGTGTCCCGTCCCCCCGCCCGCTTCTCGTCGGCTTTCTTCATAGGAGAAAGACTTAATGAGGTGTCAGGAGAGCCTCAGGCCAGTATTAATTAGGGGACGTAGGAAGGGGACGTGGTGTCTATATATTAACTTCAGCACGGTTCACCTGTCCTTCCCTTCTCCCCCCCCCACCCCATTTATTTTTCAGGTGGCACAAACAGCAGATGGTTTGGACGCTGACCTCTGGAAGGACGGCCTGTTCAAATCCAAGGTCACCCGGTATTTGTGCTTCACGCGGAACTTCTCCAAAGAGAATGTGAGTTGTGTCTTTACCTGGAACATTTTTTAAAAAAAATAACCCACAGCACTTGTGCTGCAGAAAATAAACCTGGATTAAATTCCCAAAGCTGGTCTTCTGATAGTCACCTTAGCCTTAAAAAAAAAAAGCACAAGCAAAACTCCACTTTGAAAAAGTTTCATTTCCTGATCGGCTGTAAGTATTCTTACTCTCCCTAGGCGAGCAAGTGAGCGATGCTTTACTAGCCTCCATTAAGAGCTTGATTTCTCGCTGAAAAGGCTCTGCAGATTCCTGAAGGTTTGGTCCTCGGACTGGCTAGTGGTGTAAGACCGAAATTAAAATCAGTGTTGGAAGGAGAGAGACCCTTGCTTTTTTGCTTGGTTCTAGTAGAGATGTGCATGGAACAAATTTTTCTATTTGTTTTCAAATTCGAATCAACTTTGAATCTGGTCTGAAAATTTGATTCAAATTTGAATAGTATCTGAATTGATCTGACCCTGTTTGGGCACTTTAAAAAACCAATCAGGGGGCCTGAATGGCTTTTTAAAGGTGCCAAACAGCTCTCGAATTGAATTTGAATCGAATTGCAAGAATCCAATTCAAATTTGAATCGAATTACCCTTTTAAGGGGCGGTTCAATTCAAATCCAAATCACTTGAAGCACCCAGGTTCAAGTCGAATCAATTTGAATTTGAATAGATTTGCACATCCCTAGGTTCCGATGCTGATTTTCTCACCAATGTAGGAATGAATTTTCTTTATCTCAGACATTGATATGGAAATTTAAATTCACACCCATGTCATCTTTGAAATTCCCTTCCCAAATCTTTTTCTGCAAAAATCTGGCCACTCGCTGCCTGAATGGGCTGCATGGCCTGTTTGCCACATCTCCCTTGCAAAGAAGCACAAGGCCAGATCTGAGCTAATTGGTTCTTGGGTCGCTGCGGGAGCAGGACGTCCAGCATGCTGCCGACATCAGTGTCCTCCCTCCTCAGTCCAATGTGAGCAGGCACCCTTCCCTGGGGTACAGTCTGGGCTTGCGGGTCCCTTTTGGGGGCCAGGCAAGAATTTTTTGGGCGCTCACGTGATTGGCCTGTGATGAGTGTCCTTTTTTGCCTGCCTCTGACTGTACCCTTTAGTTAGCTAGTTGAGCTTTTATTCCCCATCCCATTGGCCCTTTTCACCACACACGTGTCTTGTGTCTTCTTTGGGTATGGGCGCAATGGGTGGGTCCTAGTGCCCCTGTCTTTTGCCACCTTGTTCACAGGTAGGAAAGTTTGGGGAGATAATTTGGGAGACTTTTGGAGTTGGAGCAGAAGCTGATGAAATTATTATTTTTTGTTGACTGCTGGAAGCTCTTTTTTTTTTTTTTAACCCAGAAGCCTTTTCACCACAATGCTTTGGTATCTCATGTAGCATTATGGTGAGGATTCTTATGGTTAAACGAGGTGCTACCATGCAGTGGGCAAATATTTTAGGTCTCTCAAAGGGCCAGTTCAGATTGCCAAGTTGGTAAGGTGGGAATCCAAAGTTCCTGGAGCATACACAGACCAGTCAAGTGTGGTGACTTAATCTGCTCTCAAGTCCGGTTCAGGGCCAGAGTTACCAGCTTCTTACCAACTTCATCCTGAGATTTGAAACCAAGGGCTAAAGTTTGCTTGATAAAGTTAGGGGAATTCCAAGGGTAATGGAATCGGGCATCATCTGAATCATTTTGATGACTGTAGCCATAAGCAAATTTGCAAGTTGATACTATATATACCCACTGGGAAGAGAACAATAAACATACGGTTGGAACATATGGTTGGAAAACCTTTAAATGTTATAGATAGTGTATGAAACACGCAAAACGCATTAGTAGTGGAATCAGAAATGAGGTCCAAAAATTCTGATTCCGTTACCAATGTGTTTTGCTTGTTTCATACACTATAACATTTAAAGGTTTTTCAACCAAGTTATAGATAGAGTATGAAACAAGCAAAACACATTGGTAACGGAATCAGAATTTTTGGACCTCATTTCTGATTCCGTTACGGACATATTTTGCATGTTTAAGACACTATAACTTTTAAGTGTTTTGCAACAATATGGTGTTACAGTAGGAGATGTGCCTGATTCCATTACCCGTGGACTTGCCCATCAGTAACTCCAACTGAAAACTAGACTTGGTCTGATTCAGGCATCACACCCAGCAGAAGCACTTACTCCCTGGGAATCTCTGCTTCCCACCTTACCGATTCGGTGGTGGTCGTGTGAAGCAATTCAAAAGATTTTTCTGTATGGAAACTTCAGGAAATGCCAGCACAAGGGCTGTTTTTTAAAAAAATCTCTGTGTGTTTCTCTCTCTCCAGCCCTTGATTAATAAGGGAAGACATGAGTTTGGACTCCAAATATAGATTCTTGTTCCAGCTGGCATACGGATGCTATCTCCCTCCCACCCACCCCGTTTTTGGAACTTTTTCTTGATTTTGGACCTAACAACAAACATATTTAGAGCTAATTAGCCAAATGGATTGCATATGTCTTTTCGGTCCAGATAAGGCCTAGGTTTAAAAAAACAAAACAAAACGCACTGTTGCTGTTTTTAAAAACTGGAGTTCTTTGCTGTCGATTTTTACGGAGAAACCGCACAATTTTCCACTCAAACTTTTAATGGCTCGAAGCAGCATTCCTTGTGACAGGGATTCCCAGATGTTGTTGGACCATCCCAACAATATCTGGGAATCCAGATGTTGGATCAACCCCCATCATCCCCTGCTGCAATGGCCTTTGGCTGGGGATGATGGAAGTTGTAGTCAACATCATCTGGAAATCCTTGTTACAAAGAACACAGGGTTGAAGGTAGTTTCCACCCCCTTCCCTGTCCCCAGATATGATCTGGATTGAATCCCAAAGTAATTTGGATCGCTTTTACGGGCGGCGAATCCTGGCTACGAACAGTTCAGTGCAATAATGCTGCTACTGCTAGCCCTGTCCCCCAACTGCCGAAAGACCGCCTTATTTTCCCACCCACAAATGATGTGGTAAAAGCAGGGAGCCATGTTGTTCTAGGTCTCATGTGTATGTTCTCCTTTGCTGGGCTTCTGGAATCATCACAGAGAGCAAGAACTGCTGCAAACAGCCTTCACTTCCGGTTTTGACTGAGACACCACCAGTATGTGGGGTGATCACATATCTGCCTGCTCACTTGGGAACCAGAAGTGTGGTTCGCTACATGGGGGTTTTGTCCCTGCTTGGCAATCACCTTGGCTTTCCACCCCTCTCCCTTCAGAGTCATCTGGGCAACGTCTTAGTTGACATGAAGCTCATTGACATCAAGGACACATTGCCCGTGGGCTTCATCCCCATCCAAGAGACGATGGATACCCGTGAGTGTCATCTTTGCAGACCTTGGCCGTTGGGTGATTTTCGGTAGCCAGTTAAAGAATGAACTTTGATTGAGTGTGTGTGTGTGTGTGTGTGTGTGTGTGTGTGTGTGTTGTTGCCATGAAGATTCAGAATTAAGTTAGTCCTAATCTATAGTCATCGATTGTATAGCGTTAAAGGTTTTTTTAAAAATAGTTTTAAAGTTCTAAGCATGTTCCTCTGTATTTTAAATTAGTTGAATAGTCAGTGTTTCCATTCTTGTCGTAGTTTTAGATGGTGAACCGCCTAGAGATTGACATATAGGGCGGCATACAAATGTGCCGAATCAATAAATAACCGCCCAGAGATTGGCATATGGGGCGGTCTAGAAATGTGCCAGGGGAATAAAGAATAATTCTGCCCCATTGAAACAAATGGGGCTCAAGCGAGGCATGAGTAATTTCTCTCATTGATTTCAATCATCAAGATTAACCCAGTCCAGGGATGCACAACCTGTTGCTGGACAGCTACCCAGCCCCTTTCGCCGTGGACTCCTCTTGGACCACCCCCCCCGATGTTGTTGACTACAGCTCCCATCATCCCCAGCCCAAGGCCATTGCAGCTGGGGATGCTGGGAGCTGTAGTCAACAACCACTGGGAATCCCCGATACGGGGAACACTGTTTTTGAGGCTTGGCGGGTGGGGGCAAGGAGCAAGGGAGATTGGGCCAGACCCCTTAACTGGCACGCTCTGTCCTTTCGCAGAAGACACGGCTTTCCGGAAGAAACGGCTCTGCATCAAGTTCATCCCGCGGGACTCCACGGAGGCCGCCATCTGTGATATCCGGATCCTGGGCAGGGGCAAGCAAGCCCCGCCACAGTATACGTTCATCGGGTTAGGCGCTGTTGCTTCTTTCCCTCCAGCCAGGGATTTTCAATAGCCAAGTGATAATCGATGGGCCCGTTTTGAAAACAGGCTTTTAAACCGCCTCTGTGTGGTGGACGAGGCCGTATCTCAGCGGTAGAGCATCTGCTTTTGTGTGCCGAAGGTCCCAGGTTTAATCTCTGGCAGCAGCTTCAGACAGGGCTGGGAAAGAGCCTTCTCTGTGTGAAAACCTGGAGAGCTGCTGCCGGTCAGAGTAGACAGTACTGAGCCAGATGGACCAAGGGCCAGACTCAGTAGGCAGCGTCACACATCCTTGTGTCTCTAAAGCTGGAAGGCTCTCACAGCTAAAAGATTGGCTTTCCAGGAAAAAATCTCAAGTCCTTTTTTTGGTAGGCGCTAAAAGGGACTGCTTTTCACCAGCTCTTGTGATGAGGCAGTCTGTATGTTGACCGGGTATGAGCTGTTGATGGGGAGCCCTCTGCTGAACTTGCACTGCTGACGCTTGCTTTGTCTCAAAGGGAACTGAACAGCATGGGGATCTGGTACCGGATGGGTAAAGTCCCGCGGAATCACGACTCTTCTCAGCCCACCACGCCTTCTCCGCAAGCGCCAGCCACGACACCAGCCGCCAACCTCCCCAGGTGAGGCTCTCCGTTCCGATTCTCCCTTGGCTGTGTGTTCAGTCCCTTGCTGACACCTTGGAGAGCTGCTGCCAGCCTGTGTAGACTGTACTGAGAAATGGTCTGGCTCAGTATGTAGCAGCTTCATTCCAGATGACCATGAGGCCATAGCTCAATGGCTGAGCGCCTGCTTTGCATGCCGAAGGTCCTGGGCTCAATCCCTTGCAGCGTCTCCAGGTAGGGCTGGGGAAACCCCTACCTGGAACCTTGGAGAGCTGCTGCTGCCAGCCAGTGCAGACAGTACTGGACTAGCTGGGTTAAGAGTCTGACTCAGTAGAAGGTATTCTTCTCTGTTTTGTCAGGAGCATCCATAGCTCAGTAGTAAAGCCACTGCTTTGCATGCAGAAGATACGACGGATATGGCAGATATTTATGTTCTGCGGCTCGGTCTGCGGCTCGGTCTGCGGTTCGATCTCCAGCTTAGAGCCGGGCAAGATTCCTGCCTGAAGCCCTAGAGAGCTGCTGCCAGTCAGTGCAGACAATACTGAGCTTGGTGGGCCAATGGTCTGACTCGAGAGGGCCTGTAACTCAGCAGCTGAGCACCTTCTTTGCATGCAGAAGGCCTCCAGCTTTCCGGCGTTCTCGACTGCTAGGCATTGTTTTCTCCCGCGAGCCGATACGAGAGGAATCCCATCCCGAGTTGCCGTTCTCGGGGGCCTCTTCCGCCGTCATTCAAACGGTCTCCCAGCAATTTGTCAGTATCAAGCAAAGATGTCACTTCTGGCTTATTGAAGTCTCTCTGTGTGTGTTTCTCTTCTCCTCCTTTTTTCCCCCCTCTCTCGTTCCAGCGGTAATTGTACTTAACTTTCCTTGTTGCATGGATGTTATCAGCCGGTGACAGATACTTGGGGAAATGGAATACACTTGGATTGCAAAAGATGTATGTCGTCTGCGTTTAATCTCCCCGCTCGCCCAGATGGGGGATTTCAATTGTAGCCTCCTGCATGTCGATGGAGGATATTATTTCCTTTCGCCCTCCGCGCCGATAGTGTGCCCGGCAGGGTGCTTCCTAACCCCAGGGAGGCATTTGGAGAACAAGGCTGTCGACAGGAAGGTTAATGGTTTACTTGTGGGTGGGGGGAGAAGGAGAGGGAGGTCCGGTTCCTCTTATTCAGATCACGCTGTGTTGCCAGCAAGTGGGGAGAATCTTTGGGGAGGTGCAGCTAGGGGCGCTTCTGGGCTGAGCGTTGAGATAACTGCTTAAATGGGGTTGCCTGAAGTGGAGGGTGTGACACCCCCGGCCCCAGAGGAAGGGGTCGGGGCAGTGGGTCTTTGGAGCATTCAACAGTCAAAGGAAGGGTGGTGAAAATTCATGGGTGTTCCAAAGAGTTGTTGTGGGAAGGGAGGGGGAAATAGACCTAGCTGGACTGAGAGAGCAGTGGGCTGTAGTGGTTAGAGCAGGGGTGGCCAGCTGGAGCAGCAGCGCCAGCTGCTGTTGGACCACGACTCCCATAATCCCCTGTCACAATTGCCATGGGGTGATGGGAGTTGTAGCCCGGCGACGACGGCAACCCGAGGGGACCAACTCTGCTTGGTACCCCTGGGTTAGAAGATCAAACCCAGTGAGGGGCAAAATTGGAGACTCGCGTTCGAATCCCCACTCGGCTATGAAGTTTGCCGGCCATGGATCAGTTTCTCTCCTCTCAGCCTTGGATTAAAAAGTGGCAGGATTCAGTGCTTCCTGTAACAGAGATTCCCAGATTTTGTTGACTACAATTCCCATCATGCCCAGCTGCAATGGTCTTTGCCTGGGAATAATGGTAGTGAACAACATCAGGGGAACCCCTGTTCTAGAAGGCGCTGGCAAGAGAAATAGAACCTTGTTTCCATCCTAAATTCCATGAAAGAAAGGTGGAAAATATAACCGGACTAGTTCGACCGTCCGATGGAACCATGGTTAAATGTTGGTTCTGCCTGACATCTTCACGCGAGGCAAGCACAAGCTCTCCCTTCCTTGCCTGTGTGCCAGTCGGAAGAATTCTACACCCAACTATGTTTAGAATCAAGCCAAGGTCAACTGGGATGTCCTGATCTTGATGTCTTCCAACCAACTGGCTTCGGACCAACCTAGTGATGAAGCCAAGATTTGAAGCAAGTTGCGAATCAAGGTTTATTGGAAGCCAGAGGGGTAGAATTAAACCAAGAGTGTTCCGTTCAGATGTCGCAAACTAGCTTGGTTTCTATCTAACTGGAATCAGCAAATTGGACCGTAGTACCACATGACATCTGAGCCCATAATACTTAACATATAATTAGATAATACCTGTATAAGGTATATAAGAAAGGAGCTTTCTGGTAATGATACTCGTCCTCCTGACTGGTGGCTGCCATTTTGTTTTCCCACAATTCCCTGTGGAATGGTGTTAAGTCATCACACAAGGGAAGACCTAGCAATTGTCAGTGAACAAAGAGAATATTGCCATTTCCAGGAGAATTCGGGCAAGCTGGAGAAAGGTTTGCATCTTCTCCCTTATTTAAGCCAGTTCGGAGCAATTTTGGCTCAGCATGAGCTTGGACGCTTCCTCCCTCTCAAGCCTATCCCAGCCAGGCTCTGTTTGGAGCATAGCAAGCCAGAGGCCATTTCCAGAACGTTGTTTCCACCTTGTTCTTATCCCGAGCGTCTTGCATCTGGCTTTCTCGGACAGGCCCTGTTCCAGCTCGGTGCATTTCAGCTGCAGATGAGTGCAAAAACGGGGACGCTCCTGGCTTTGAGAGTCCGGGATAGGAGCCGAGGGAGAAATAGAATTGCTTAAGAGCAGCCTGGTGTGATATTTTACTGGGCTTCAGTGTGAGTTTAAACATTTACAGACTGTGTGATGGTTGGCACTGATGCATGGCCGTGCTTGGCCTGAAATCTGGGAGAAAAACCTCGTGGTGATGGATTTAGGCAGGAAGTGTGGCTTCCTTCTTGGCTTTTGTTTAACAGGTTGATGTTGGGGTTAGTTTTGCAAAGCACAATCAAGTTTCTAGTCCTGGTGTCGTGGACGGATGCTTCAGTGCCTCCTGAAAGCTCGGAAATGTGATATCAGTGCCAAGGGATGGGGACATAGTTCAGTGGTAGAGCATCTGCTTTGCATGCAGAAGGTCCCAGGTTCGATCCCTGGCAGCATCTCCAGGTAGGGCTGAGTCAGACCCTTGGTCCATCTAGCTCAGTATTGTCTACCCTAGCTGGCAGCAGCTCTCCAACGTTACAGGCTAGAGTCTCTCCCAGCCCTACATGGAGATGCCGCCAGGGATTGAACCTGAAGCCGGAAGAAACACAGAAGTTGTGCTCGCTCCCAGAAGTGCAGTTTTATTTTTGTTAAATGACCGTCCTGTCTTGTTCTTGTCATTTTAATATTGGTGCGGTGGGGGTTCTTCTTGTGCCCGAAGAAAAATAAAAATTGAAGTTAGCTCATATTAATGAGCGCTCTGCCTGCCCCACCGACACACACACACACACACACACGTCTTGACACTGGAAATTCTCCCCAAGTCCTATACTAGTAATTACTGTTAATATCTTTCGGTGGTGGATTTTCGGAGCGGCAGCAAATGCTTGGAATGCAAATCGGTCCTTGCGTGCCGAGTGATTTTGTCTCCGTGCCTTCCGGAAGGGTGTCAAAACACAACTTCAATTAATTTGCTCTAATTATGGCTCCAGAGAGGCTGGGGCTGTATTGTTCCTCATTAAAAGAGGTTTTCTTGTTCCCAACCTGCCCTCTCTGCCATGCTCCTATGGCTTTGTGCGTGTCGCATGCGGGAAGGTAGCGGAGATGTTCTGAGTAGGTGACTGTGTTTGGGGGAAATCGAAAGGGAGAAATGCTTGATCTTGCCGCTGTGATAACCTTCCCAATTCTTTAACAGCCCACACTAGTGCGAGATTCAGTGGAGAGATATTAAGGGTTGGGTGGGATGTATAAATGTGTGTCGAATTGGAACGATACTTGGTTCTGATGCGACGTAAGCCGTATCGGGGTATTTTCCGCTGAAACGATTCCCATGAAAATATGTCCCCAATGTCAAAAATAGCTTGGAATGTTACAGCTACAACTGTGAATATTTATAGACTGCTTTTCAACAAAAGTTCTCAAAGAAAAAGTTGACAGAGGAAATTAAAGAAGAACTAAATAAGACGGCCCCCTGTCCCCAAAGGGCACACAGTCTAAAAAGAAACATAAAGTAGATATCAGCAACAGCCGTACGGAAAATAGTGTGCTGGGGTTGGATAGGGCCAGTTGTTCACCCCCTGCTAAACAGAAGAGAATCACGACTTTAAAAGCTTCATTTTCCCTCTGTTAACAGGGAAGTTAACACCATCATGCTGCATTGCATCGGCTCTGGTATCTGGTGCACGATTCAATCGTTATTGGAATTGGGTCGATCTCGATAATGAGCACCATGCACAACCAAATTATCTGTGTATTGCCCTCATGTTCCTGTATTTACCTGAAAAGACGATGGCTCTGGATTTGAAACACCCCCCTTTTAAAAACAGAGGTTAAATATAATACCTTAAATACAGGTTATACCTGTATTTACTGGAAAGGAAGATGATTCTGAATTTAAGATGGACCCCTGATTTCTAACAGCAAAGAACTTTGGGGAAACCTAATCTTGGATTCAGGTCAATGCGGTATTATTACTGTCCCTGAGCCTGAAACACCAGACGGCTGCTGCCAGTCAGTGTAGACAGTCCTGAGATAGGTGTACCCATGGCCAGACTCAGCAGACGACAGCCTCATATAACCAGTCCAGGCAATCTTCTCAAGGGAGATCAATTCCGTAGCCTGGCTCCAATGACTGGACACATTTAGAACTAACCCTGCACCAGTACATATTTTTAAATAAGCCGCTTTCCGTTACCACCACCACCCATAGAGTTTTGCTAAACGCCAGGCGCCATCTTGGAATGCGCCTTCCCGTTTGGGGAGGAACTGTAGCCGCGGCTGTCGAGCAGCCGCTCGGAATGAGGAGACGCTGGTGTCAGGTTCTTCCCCCCCTCGCTCTCCCCGATCCGTTTTGCCATAATTTGATGAAGAACTTCGCCCTAATTAAATATTCAAATGGCGCGCACGTGTCAATATGGCTTCCCGTGGCTTGGAATGATGATTAATTGTATTCAAAACTCCAGCGGCCATGTTAATCTCAACTCAGCCATTGTTCCTTGATTATTCCTGCACCCCGAACGCTGTTCTCTTTCTCTCTCCACCCACCCCCCTTTGTTCGGGCGTGTGTGTGTTTTGGAATTGAAACCAGTAATTGATTTGCCATATGCCACCAAAGCTGCTTGCGTTTAACGATATGTGTTTAGAAACTTGGGGATTTCTTCTAAGCCGGTCCTGGTTTCTCGGTGGGGAGTGTGTGTATGTGCGTGTGTGTGTGCATGCGCGTGCATAAAACAGAGAGAAAATTCACATCTCTAATTTCCTGTCTGCAGTAGGGAATGGCGGGGCGTTTTATGGAACCATAAGGAAAAAGCGTTTCCGAAATGTGATCGCAGGTCGCATGATCTCAGCTCCGTACCGGCCAATTTTGTGTGTGTGTGCTTCAAATAAGTTGGTGGAATCGTCAGGCCAAAGATGGGCAACTCCATGTGGGTGGTTTACGGCTTATGTGGCACACAGGAAGCTGCCATATACTGAGTCAGGCCATTGGTCCATCTAGTTCAGTATTGTCTACCCAGACTGGCAGCGGCTTCTCCAGGCTCAGTATAGTCTACACTGATGGAATATCTTAGAGTGCTCACATATATGAGTCTCACGTACATATGACTTTGAAGACGAGCCTTAAAAACCCACCTTTTTAGCCTGGCTTTTAATGCTAGCTAATTTTAATTTTAATCCGGTTTAATCTGCTTTTAAATTGTCATTGTTTTATTATGTGTTTTTTAATTTCATGTATTCTGCCCTGGGCCACTTTGGGAAGGATGGTATATAAATTGAATGAATGAATATAGTCTCCCATCCAAATGCAAACCAGGATGGACCCTGTTTAGCAAACAGCAATAACAACAAATATTTATATACCGCTTTTCCACAAAACTTTCCAAAGTGGTTTACATAGAGAAATAATAAATAAGATAAGATGGCTCCCTGTCCCCAAAGGGCTCCCAATCTAAAAAGAAACACAAGACAGACACCAGCAACAGTTCCTGGAGGGATGCTGTGCTGGGGACGGATAGGGCCAGTTACTCTCCCCCTGCTAAATAAAGAGAATTACCACATTAAAAAGGTGCCTCTTTGCCCAGTTAGAAGGGGTAACTGAGTAACAAAGGGGACAATTCAAGCTTGCTACCACAAGCGGTGCAGCGGGGAAATGCTTGACTAACAAGCAGAAGGTTGCCGGTTCGAATCCCCACTGGTACTATATTGGGTGGCAGCGATCTAGGAAGATGCTGAAAGGCATCAGCTCATACTGCGCGGAAGGAGGCAATGGTCAACCCCTCCTGTATTCTACCAAAGAAAACCACAGGGCTCTGTGGTTGCCACGAGTCGACACCGACTCGACGGCACCCTTTACCTTTGCCTTCCCACAAGACCAGCTCTCCTCCCTTCCTGACCAAAGGAATTGGACAGATCAATGGATAGGGAGGAGAACTGGTCTTTCAGTCACAAGCATGAATAGTCCCCTTTGCTAAGCAAGGTCCACTCTGGTTTGCATTTGAATGGGTTTGCATTCTCTGGTTTGCATTTGAATCCCTGGCAGCATCTCCAGGTAGGGCTGGGAGAGACTCCTGCCCGAAACCTTGGAGACGCCGCTGCCAGTCCGTGTAGACAATACGGAGCTAGGTGGACCAATGGACTCGGTATGACAGCTTCCTATGTAAGTTCATGTGGGCAAGAAGGTTCCAGTTTCAGGGTCCAGTCCTGTACCCCTGGCTATTGGAAACAGAGCAGTGATGGGAAGGGGCGTCAGGCTTCCAAAATCGCCTGGGGATTTGGGCAGGTTGGGCCCTCCAATGGATTCTCCGTTGCGCCCCCTACTGGCAACTTCCTTTGCTGATGATATTAATTCACCTCGCTTCTTTTCTTCCCAAGGCACATATCCCTGACGCTTCCTGCCAGCTTTCGAGGGAAAGGGCACGGCACTCGTCCGGACTTTGAATACCAGCACTCCAATTTATACGCCATATCAGGTGAGCCCTGGTCTGCCTCGGTTATTGGGGTTTCTTGTTGCAGACTGATGTACAGCCAGGACTGCCCGACTTACGCAAGCAAGCCTGATTGTCGCTTCGGACCAGTGTTCCCCGTATCGGGGATTCCCAGTTGCTGTTGACTACAACTCCCAGCATCCCCACTTGCAATGGTTTTTGTCTGGGGATGCTGGGAGTTGTAGTCAACGTCTGGGATTCCCTGCTATAGGGATAGGATGCTCGGGAAAGCTCTTTGGCATGGCTTGCTCAGGAATGGGAACGGAAGGGCCGGATGCCTGTAGCAGCGATGGACATAATGTGTGGATAGCTGTACCTGTGCATGTCTCTGTGGACACTTTGCACTTGTACAAGTGTTGAACATCACGTGTGAAGAGGACCCTCCCGCCAGCATCCTCTGGAGTGATGTACGGCGGGGCGGACGGACGAGGATTTCCTGGTAGACCTCTGGGTGGCTAGCATCGGTGTGGGTTTCTGGCTTCTGAATATTGGACAATACAAACCACAAGGAGGTCTCCGGGTAAAATCTGAGATCTGTAGTAACGCCGATGGATGTTTGCACATCATCCCAATGTCTGGCTCATGGGATGCAAGGAGTAATTGACTCTATCCCCTGAGCAAGATATTTTGTATTTCTGCCCGATAGGTGGATTCCCTCTCTCTCTCTCTCAAGTAGACTTCCGCAAGTCTGATCTCTCCCCATGCCTGAGGCAGTTGATTTAGCGGGGAGCAGCCTACCATGCAGCCACTTAATGGAACAGTGAGCACGAGGTTGCCAGTTCGAATCCCCGCTGGTATGTTTCCCAGACTATCGGAAACACTTTTATTGGGCAGCAGCAATCTAGGGAGATGCGGATAGGCATCATCTCTTACTGCGTGGGGAGGAGGCAATGGGAAACCCCTCCTGTATTCTACCAAAGAAAACCACACGACTCTGTGGTCACCACGAGTCGACACCAACTCGAGGGCACAACTTCAGCTTCCCCCTACCATGCAGTGAAACCCCCCGGGCCAGTCCAATTAGCCCTGTTTACAAAGAGCGGAAAAACTGAACCTCCATATGCAGAGCCAGTCTACCTCTGTTTGCCAGTTTCCGGGGGCTAGAAACTGCAGGTCGCTTCCCTGCCTGCCTCTGAGTTGCTCAGGGGTGCCGGGCGAGCAACTGTTTGTAACGCGGAGCAGAAATGACACGTCTCGTGGATGATCCTTTTGTCCATGAATTACGTACTTCTGTGCTTTCTCTACGAAAGTCAGGGTGGTCGGCGTGGATTCCATGCCTCCACCATGGACTGGGACATAGCTCAATGGCAGGGAATCTGCTTTGCATGCAGGAAGTCCCAAGTTCAGTTCTCGGTAACATCTCCAGGTAGGGCTGGGAGAGACTCCTGCCTGAAATCTCGGAGAAGACGCTGCCGGTCAGAGTAGGCAATCCTGAACTAGGTGGGCCAGTGTTCTTGACTCAGTAGAAGGCAGATTCCTATGTTCCTCTGTTATTTAGTGCTGTAAGTACTCTGTGTCATCAATTAACATCATTCCTAGGAGCATTCAGGAGAGGGGGATGGAACCCACCAGGAGGACCGCTCTTGCAGCTATGAAACTGGTAGTAGCCCTTATAAGCTCCCCCTAATTTGATATGAACATGCTCAAAACTCTCAAAACGTCGCTGAGAATTCTGCCGGGCACGTCTGGCTGGGAGCAGAATAGCACAGCAGGAAACGTTCAGGGCCGTTGGCTGGTTTCCTTCCCCCTTTTCTTTTCTTTTTTAAATTTATTAATGGTGAGTGACACTTTTAACAGGGGAACATGGCATTAACTCATGTACCTTAACGAAAGGGCTGTTCAACCCGCAGCCTTTTGCTTAAAACCACCGCCGTTGGCTTCTAAATAGATGGGATATCACCATGGCATAATTCATGTCAGTATTAGTTTTTCCTCGTTACTTGGGTGGTCTAATGGATTTGGAAATGGAAACGGCAGAAAATGTTGCCCTGGTAATGATCCTGGAGGGAAAGAGAGGCGAAAGTAAGCAGTGTTTTTTTCCTCCCTTCTTCTTTTACTTGCTTGGAAGAATTGCAGCCGCACCAGCCGTCCAGGAGTTTTCCGGCTTGTGTGCTTCTCAGAGGAGAACCCAACCTTGCTTAAGAAGTTACGGATGGGTATTTCTGTGCCTTTTTAGCTTAGAAAAAAAGGCAGGTGAGAAGAGAGAGAGAGAGAAGGGTCTGTCAAATCATCAACAGTTTGGATCAGGTGGACAGAGAGGGTTTTCTCCCTTTCTCTTCAAATTGGAACCTGTGGTCATCTGTTCTTTTATTTTTATTTGCTTTCTATACCGCCCTTCCAAAAATGGCTCAGGGCGGTTTACACAGAGAAATAATAAATAAATAAGTTGGATCTGTTGAAGCTGAATGCTGGGAGGTTCGGGACAGACGACACGGAGGACTTCTTGACACAACGTGCACTTACACTAGAGAATTTTCTGCCCCCCCAGATGTGGTGTGATGGCCACCGATCGGAACAGGTTTAAAAGAGGCTAGGGCTATCAGTGGAGCCAGCGTGGTGTAGTGGTTAGAGTGCTGGACTAGGACCGGGGAGACCCGAGTTCAAATCGCCATTCAGCCATGAGATCTGCTGGGTGACTCTGGGCCAGTCACGTCTCTCTCAGCCTAGCCTACTTCACAGGGTTGTTGTAAGGAGAAAACGTAAGTATGTAGCACACCGCTCTGGGCTCCTTGGAGGAAGAGCGGGAATCAGTGGCTGCTGGTTTGGAGAGCTGTATATTTCCATCAGGTTCAGAGGGGGGCATGACCCTGAACACCAGGTGCTGGGGAACGTCAAGGGAGGGGGCATTGCCCTCTTTCCCCCACTTGTGGGCTTCCCAGGGGCACTTGGTTGACCACTGTGTGAAACAGGAAGTTGGACTAGATGGCCCTTTGGCCGGATCTAGGAGGGCTGTTCTTATATTCTTAATTGATTCCTCCACTCAGTCAGACAAAAGGTTCCTCTAGAGCAGGGATTCTCAACGTTGGGTCCCCAGATGTTATTGGACTTCAACTCCCATAATCCCCAGCCCCAGTGGCCTTTTGGCTGGGAGTTTGGTTGGCCTTTTGGTTGTGGGAGTTCAAGTCCAAGAACATCTGGGGACCCAACGTTGAGAATCCCTGCTCTAGAGTGACCAGCCAAACAGCTCTGGGAATCTCACAAGCATTGAATTCAAGGGGACTTGCTCCTGTGTAAATATCCGTAGCTGGTCTTGTGGCAGCAAGCATGACTTGTCCCCTTAGCTAAGCAGGGTCTGCCCTGGTTGCATATGAATGGGAGATTAGAAGTGTGAGCACTGGAAGAGATTTCCCTCAGGGGATGGAGCCGCTCTGGGAAGAGCAGAAGGTTTCAAGTTCCCTCCCTGGTAGCATCTCCAAGATAGAGCTGAGAGCGACTCCTGCCTGCAACCTTGGAGAAGCCGCTGCCGGTCTGTGAAGACAATACTGAGCTAGATAGACCAATGGTCTGACTCAGTATATGGCAGCTTCCTGTGTTCCTAATCCTGTGTGCACTTCCCTGGGAGTAAGCCCCACTGAAGTCTGTGAAACTTGCTGCCAAATAAACATACGTAGGTTTGTGCGGGAGAGAGTAGGATCCTGGTTACTGCAGACTGTGGCTTGGCTGCCAAAACGGGCTCAAATGCTTAGATATTGAAAAGTCAAGGGAGTGCATTGGGGATATTAAAGTTTCCTTGTTTCCTGTTGTTGTTTCCTTGTTTCCTGTTTCCTTTTGCCTCTTGGCCCTCGCTGTTACGGATGAAGCTTGCTCTGATCGGCATAGCTCCTTCCGTGTCGATTCACACATTCTATCATACGTATGTATGACATGGACCCCAATAATTGATCTGTACATGGGTCTGGGTATTCACAACTATGTTTTATAGATACATGCATTGAATCGGCCCAGTAATCAGTTTTGATGTGACGCAAGCCATATTGGGGCATTTTGCACCGGAAATGCTTCCGATGAAAAATGTCCCCAATATCGAAAATAGATTCGATACATCCAGCAGATTCCGATACATCAGCTCGGTGTGATCCGGCCCCACCCGATGATCGAATGCACGATTCGATCAATACCGGGCTTGGAGAATGAGCGCTGTGTACCGGCCTAATAATTAACACATGTACAGCAGTACAAGTAATCTGTACTCTAAATCGCAGGGTCCAGTACACGGAGGCCTGTATCCACATACAGTGTAACTTGTGAGTGATCCCTTGGTCACACTCGAGTGTGACGGAATCTGAGAGTGGGAAGGACAGTTGGTAACTGACTTAGGTAAACACTCGGGCAGTTCACACGGCCATAAACTGGGAAGGAGAGGAGTGCTACCCAGCTTTGGAAGCTGCACACACTCCTGATTTGCGATTGTGTGTCCGATAAAAGGAAGATAGAAGGCACGGAGCTTGATCATCTGTCACGCCCCGGCTGGAGAGGACAATTTTTCTGCCTACCTCATTCAGAAACTGGAGATGAAATCTGGGGGGGGGAGTGTGGCAGAGGGCAATTCTGACGCGGTAACAACAGACAATAAACCACAGAAGTGCCGCAGAATCCTGAATGAAGTCGAAAAGGGGAGCATTATTTATAATAATGGGAGTCAAACAGAAGGGGGAATAAGTCACTTTAAGGGTGCATAAATTTTTACGACGGTGCATAAACATTCGCCGTGCGCCTCGTCTCTCCCCGTCTGTCTCCGCCAATAACGGAAGACGGGGCAGAACATAAAGGAGGATCTAATCAGGCGGAGGGGAGGGGACGGAGGGGACGGTCTGGAAAATTGATCGGGGAGCGTGTTTGTATATCCCGACGTCAAAGGTTGGCAGCTGACAGGTGGCAGGGTATTTTTCCCCCACTGTATAAAGCCATGTGGGGCCTGTCAGGTCTGTGCCTGCGGCCTTGTTGCGATTGATGAATGGCCTGTTCTCTTGATTAAACCTTGCGTCATTTAAGAAACAATAAGCCCGGGCGTGAAGGGAGAGGGCGATACGGTCGAGGCGGGGAGAATATCGGGTGCTACCTTTCTGCAGATGTAGGGTGCCGGGTGCAGCCAGGGTTGCAAAACTTTGGCCCTTCTGCTGTCGCGGGAGTACAGCTTCCATTACCCCTGACGACGGGTTGCTGGGGATGATGGGAGTTGTAGTCCAACAGCAGCCGGAGGGCCACAGTTCTGCAGCCTTGATAAAAAAAGAACGTTGTGGTGTTTTGTGTCTTGTCACGTCGTCCGGAGGAAGAGCCTGCCAGTTGCATGCCGCTAATGCAATGGTAAACCCTTTCTGGGAGCGGGGATTTGGCTTGCCGTCGGTTTAACTGGCAGGTGAATCAACTCGAGCTCGAGTTGATTAATCCGGAGGCTGGAAGAGGTGTGTTCTTAATGTTATGGTTTGCATATCTCTGTCAGGAGGTAACAGAAGCTGGAAATTCAAAAGATGGCTTTTCCTTTGGAAATTGCAAGGAGGGAGATTAAAGCAAGACCTTAGGAAGAATTTCCCAACGGCAATTGCTGTTCAAGAGTGGACAGTTCACTGTGTGGCCTCTCCTTTGCTGGAGGATGGTCTGGAAGGTCGCCTCGCCTTTGTGGGAGGTTTTTGAACAGTCTGGACAGGTGTCTATCGGGGATGCTGTGGCCATTTTCTGCTCTGAGCAAAGTTTGGTCTACAAGACCTCAAGGGTCCTTCCAGCTTTCCAATTCTGTGACTTTTGCAGCAAGGAAGAACCTTTGCTTCTTAAATTAGGAGTGATAGGACAAATATTTATATACAGTTTTTCAACAAAAGTCCCCAAAACAGTTTACATAGATATAAATAAGTAAAATGACTCCCTGTCCCCAAAGGGCTCACAACAATTGAAAAAAGGAACATAAAGCAGACCCCAGCAACAGCCACTGGAGGGATGCTGTGCTGGGGGCGGATAGGGCCAGTTGCTCTCCTCCTGATAAATATAAGAGAATCGCCCCTTTGAAAAGGTGCCTCTTGTCTCAGCTGACAGGGGACTGATCCTGTGCTTCCTTCAGTATTTCAAAAAAGACGCCTATAGGTCATTGGACTAGTGCGCAAAATTTTTAAAAAAGCAAACTGATTAAAGAGCAGGCGACTAAATAACCGGAAAATACTTGATCGGCGGCCTCTTGATCTTTAGATTGTAAACAGTCGCCGGGGACATGAATGTGTGTTGCCCATGTTGCTCTGTCAAGCATCACGTACACTGATGACACAACAGAAATAATAAATAATAGTAATTGATGCACAGACACCTCCTTTGCTTGAGGGAGTGCCCTCACTTGCTCTCACTTGCCCTCAGTGATGTCATTGCTGCTGTTCTGTTTCTTGTCCATTGATGTTGCACTAGTAATAAGACATGCATCACAACAAGAGGTGTGTGTGTGCGTATGTTTGAGAGAGTGTCCTCACTCTCAGTTGCCCTCACTTGCCCTCGATGATGTCATTGACCGCCAAATCTGATTGGCTATGTTGCATTCTGACATAACCTTGCATTATGTGATCGTTGTTTGGTATCAACCCGTGTGACTAATCAGGAAGGGAAAGGCAAAGATCAACCACAATTGATTACTTTATCTCCAGTTTATCTCAGTGGGAGTGATTTAAGAATGTGATTAACTCTCAACGCTGAAATCAGTGGGCTGGAGAAATGTACCTAAATTTAACTGGATTGTGCCCTATTTTGATTAGAAATAGCAATTAATGATCATTTATTTTTTAGAAAATACGAGGATGATGGAACAAAAATTAAAAGTAAGTTTTCAGTATTTTCAGCTTGGGGGAAATTGATGCATCTTAAAGTTTTCCACACCATTGGTTTCAGTGGGACCTTGAAGTGTGCAACTGGGCACAGGATTGCATCCTTTTGAAAATGTCAAATTAAGGAGTGCAGATATTCCGTCAAAAGTTTGTGCTAAATGGACGAGCTCTTTAATGCCTTGGCAGCATTTGCGGCGAAGTTAATAAACAGCTTGTTTCAGGACAATATGCTGATGGTCTCCAAAGGGATGTGCCTTGGTTTAGCTTCCAAATTACTTTTGGGCTGGAAACAAAAGCTGTGTCAATTGCAAGATGTTTCTCCTCTTTGCAGTCAGATGGACACGCACGCTCTCCAATAGTTTATGCAACAAATGCATTACGAGGGCTAAGCTTGAAACTATTCTTTTTTCTTTTGCAAGTGTTTCCAGCAGTGCTGAAGAGTGCTCTATTCTTCTCACTTTTCAGCAGTTGCAACCACGTTTGCTTATTCATTTAAAATTGCCCTCACTTTCCCTCAATAACATCGTTTTGCCATCCCTGATTGGCTATGTAGCATTGTGATTCTCTATGGGATCCCTGGTTGCCTGGGATCACCCAAGAGGCGACTGGGTTCACCATTGACTTTCCATGCTGCTGTGCCTCCTTATTGGATGTGGAAGATCGTTGGGGCAGGCATCTCTGTGTTTTGGTAGTGCCATGCGCTTTGGTGGTACATCAGAATGTATATAAGTGTTCTGAATATCAGGATCGGATAAAGAGCACAGCATTTTCTTCCCTAACCAAGGGATGGTCATGGGTTAGTTGATGCACACACCACAGGAGGGGAATACTGCCAAGGGGTGAACCTGAGTGAGTGTGTGTGTGTGTGTGTGTGTGTGTGAGAGAGAGAGAGAGAGAGAGAGAGAGAGAGAGAGAGAGAGAAGGTGGATTCACACATACAATGGCACCTGAGGTTCACAGGAGTTCTCACTGCCTTGAAAGCATGCACCTCCCCAATCCCAACACAAGCCTCTCCATCCATTCTAGGTTCCAATATGTCAACGTTGATTGTATAATCCGAACCCACCTCTCAGCACCTCCTGTCCGACATCCACCAGGGAACCTGACATCTGTAACTGAGGTTTGAAGTAAGTTTAAAGATGTTGGGTTCCCTGCCAGAAGTAGGGCAGGCTATGCCAACGGCGAGGGCTTCTGATGTCGCAACCAATCTCCACATATTGGAAACTGGAATGGAAGTAGAGGCGGATGTGAAGTGTCCACTCCCAGGTCAGGTGCCGCCATAAATGTGAACCCACTTAGTGTCACGGCCCAACTGTGACGGTGGGTAGCTATATCCAAATTTGGATCTTCCAGTTCAGGGTCCCTGCAATCGATGAATCATGCTGAGCCATCCAGTGTGGTGTAGTAGTTACTGTGTTGGTCTAAAACTGGGGAGGCTCGAGTTCAAATCCCCGTTCAGCCCTGAAACTCACTGGATGACTCTGGGCCAGTCCCTTCTCTCCACCTAACCTACCTCACCGGGTGGTTGTTGGGATAAACACAACCATGCTGAGCAAAGCGGCACCATTCAAAAGTGGCAATTCTCTCTGTTTAGCAGGGGGAGAGCAACTGGCCCTATCCATCCCCAGCGCAACATCCCCCCAGTGGCTGTTGCGGGTGACTATCTTATGTTTCTTTTTTTTTAGATTGGGAGCCCTTTGGGGACGGGGAGCCATTTTATTTATTTATATCCATGTAAACCTCTTTGGGAACTTTTGTTGAAAAGCGGTATATCAATATGCATTGTATTCGTGACCGTGTGCATTACTCTGGGTTCCCTGGAAGAAGAGAGGGATAGAAATGTAAATATAATAAATAGTAAATTTATACAAGAATTAGAATAATACATAATGCCTGCAGTGCAGCAGGCAAGCAGTGCAGTGCAGCAGGCAATTGGGGACCCTCTGTCCCAGGGTCCCCAATGCCAAGCTAATGGGTAGTTGGTGCCAAATTCCCTATAATCAACTCATGCCTACCTGTTGTATTCATGAATACCTGTTGTATTGTTTTTATGCCTGTTTTTATATTTTTTAGCTTGATGTTTTTATTGCCTTTTTACTGTATGTTTTAACTTTTGTAAACCGCCTTGGGGTTGTCTTTTAACGAAAGTCGGTATATAAATGTAAATAAAAATAAATAAAATAATCATCTGCCAAACCAGGCCCCCGTCCCGGCAAGTCCCAGCTCTGCTCCTCCTGCACTCGGTTGGGATTTTTCCCTTACAACAAAAGGAAGAGCAAGCCTGAAGATGAACATTGTGGCTGCCATTGCTGTGGAGAACATTAGGTCCCGTAGATTAGACTTGAGATGGAACAGGTCTGTCAGCCTGCTGAAAAGAAGCTCATTATTCCACAGATTTGTCTCGCCATTGTCTACAAGACAATGAATGATGTCAGCCCGAGACCCTTTGTTATCCAGAGAGCGGTGGGGTGTTTTTTCCCCCCTTCACCCTCTCCTGCATGCCTGGGTTGTTTTATGGCATCGGAGACCTAGCGATCCACTGATAATGCAGCCTTCTCATTCCTACATGAGACACTGCTAACCCGGCAGCCTCATTCTGTGAGCTAAGACCCCACCTCACTGGGCTGTTGGCAGGAATTTCAACGGGATCATACAAGCATCTTGAACCCTCAAAAGCAGTAAACAAATGTTTAACAAATAATGTTATTACTGTGTCTCTTTCTCCCTTAACCTCTCTTTCGCTTTGCAGTTGAGGCACACTTTTTTATTGGTGGGGTATGTTGTAATGCTTGTAATATGTCACTAGGTGTCACTATCATGCCCATTTGTGCAGCTAATTACTGTAAACAATGTTGGCCACTATGTGTTCCCTGCTAATACTAGGCTTCCAAAATGTGAACACTTCATGAAAATTCCTAAGTGGGCAGCAATTGACTCCTGTAACTAACAAAAAATAACAGTAGGTCTGTAGCACCTTCTTGCCACAGACTTCTGAAGTTTGTGTAACATATGGAAATACATTCACAGGAGGGGTTCTGTGTTTTGTGCTTCAACTTGTGTGCTGAGCTTTTCTTTATTTAAGCGAAACAAAACATGCCAAACTCCAGAGGGATAAAAGTATCCTGTCTGAAATGATCGTAACACAAGACCCAAATCTCAGGATAGCAGTTGGCTTATAAAATTAAGCATCCAGCCAACGGTTTGGATGGTAGCAGCTTTGTTTCCAACCTGAGTCTGTTGGAATACTCTGGCGTTGATTAATGAACATTGATGGCAGCTTGAACAGAGAAGAAAGTGTCCTTCTCTTTTGCTTTGGAAAGGAGAAAGAGCACAAATCTCCGATTCTGTTTTTCATGCTTTCTCGGCAATTTCCACGCCACCTTGCCAGAAATGCTCCTGCTGTGATACAGTGCGTTGTTCCTCCGCGTGGAATTTTTCAAAGAAAGATACTGTATATTTTATCTGCCTGCGATAAGGAGAGACATTTTAATCAAGGCTTAGTCATATTTTTTTGCCCCCCCAAATCTATTGTTTTGATTCCTCCACTCCTGCCAGCTGCTCCCCCCTCCCCCAAGATAATTAAATAGTTCGCTAAGCACATTGTGCACTGCCTTTATTAAAACAGGTAATTTTGAGGGGAAGAGAGAACAAAAAGAGGTGCCATTGTTTTAGAATCATGGCACTGCCATCAGCTCATCGTGGAACTTAGTTTCTAGTTGCTTTTGTGAAGTTGTCCTGCTATTTGCAAACGTGATTGCACACCAGTGCGTTGCAGAAGTCTAATTTGGCTCTCGGGCCTTTTTAGGGCAAGCTGATGCAAAGGCCCAGCCTCATTGGACCGCATTTATAAGGGTCGGGGTGACTCACCTGACCTCCTTTGGCCAATGGCTGTTGAGCGGCTTTTGGGGCGAGTCTGCCTGCAGCTCCCTCTGGTGGCCAGACCTGGGTGGTGGCAATCCCCGCCCACCAACCTTCAGGTCACCCGTTCCAGAACTGCTGGGGATGTTCTGTATTTAAGATCTGGCTAGTCTGTGTTTCTCTGAAGCCTATCCGGAGCATCATCGAGCAATCCACCTGGTACTCCAGTGCTTTTTAACAGCATCCCTCCCCGAAGTAGTGGGGACTCTCATTTGCTCTTTGAAATATGGGGCGGGGGGTTTTCCCCTCTTGCAGGCCATAGCTGTTGGATGTTTTTGTATTTAAGTTCTCTGAAACTTAAGCAGAAGTGGCTTCGGGGTGGTGTTTTTTATTTTAATTTCAGGGGGTGGCCTTGAAAAGATTCTATTGGTGGGCCCTTTTAAGGAGGAGAGGGCAAAGGAGCTGGTGCTGACACAGGCAACTCAAATGAGTAAGCCAAGTTGCACGTTGAATGCCCATACTGTTCTGAGTTTCAGATCCAACTTTGGCCCGGCTGTCTTTCCGCTGGGGCCAGAAATAAGCCTCACTGGGATTCAGAGGAAAACAAAGGCATTGGAAGTCATTATTAGAAACTATCCAAGTTCCTGTTCCCTCACTGGGCCAAAGTTTAACCATTGCACATTGCCAGCGCTCGGAGCAGAAGTTGTGCATTAAATGTGAGGATCAGAAAAGTCTCCCCACTTGCTGTGAAGAGGAGAATTAGTAATTCCCCATTCCAGCCAGAGCAGAGGTTCTCAAAGTTGGGTCCCCAGATGATGCTGGACATCCACAGCCACATGGAAGGTCATCTAGCATCATCTGGGGGACCCAAGTTGGCAGGCCCCAGGTGGTAATGGACAACTCTCATCACCCACTTTGGCCACGTTGGCAGGGGATGATGGGAGTTGTAGTGCAACGTCATCTAGGGACCCAGGTTGGCGAACCCCTGAATAAGTGAGCTGCTTTTTCCATTGCGCTGCTCATCAGACATGTTTGCACACGGTGTTTGTGGAAGAGCGCCCACCTTATCGGGAATCTACAGCCTATTTGTGTTTGCTTGTACGTGCCCCGCCGTTTTAATTTTTTTTAATAGGAAGCTGCTGTACCACTTGGATATTTAAACAGTTATTAACGGAATGACAATTAACAGATTGCCGAGACAGATTTCCTTTGGAGGAGGAGGGGGTTGGGAGAAGAAGGCGCCCTCCCCGAAAACAACATACAGTTTGCAAAAGGATCGCGGCGCCATAATGACAATGAATTTTGATTTCCCGGAACTGATATTAGACTCCTTATTAAACTATGTACATCTGCTTTTAATTTAGTCCAAATAATTGGAAAATGCAATGAAGCTTTCCAATTAAAGCGGGGGCTTTATGCTGTTTAATAATACCCCCATAATATTATAGCTTATGAAATGACAGGTGAGCTGGGTGAATGAATAAAACATAAATGCGGCAATAAGGGGGACAGAGAGACCGGGAGCCGTTGTGAGGGATTTTAAATGCTCCTCGTAATTTGCATATATTAATCTCCCCTTTTCAGCCTTATCGAGCATTCTTCAGTATTTGAAGTTAAAACAGCGTTGACAGGCGCGAGGGCGCGTTGTTTTTTTTGAGGATTTATTATGAGTATAATTTCTGATCTTTAATAAGCAGATATGACTGATCCTCATAGTTCTATAGAAATCATTTAATTGTTCCAGATGGCGTGTACTGATTATGCAAAATTACTTTTCACACAATTTTTCCCCCCGTTCAGTGCTTATGTATGAAGTGCGTGATGGAATTGCGAGATTTTTTTTTTTAAAGGAATTTTATAGCTGCCTTATCGTGCTGTTTTATGGTGTGTTAAAACACACACACGCACACAAGTTGAATTTAATCTGCTGTATTGCATTGACCAACCGCTATTATAATGTAACCGGGAGGGGGGTGTCTTTCTTTTCCCCCTTTCTATTTCCGCATTTGGTGGTTAGATGAAGAAAAATAGAATGCATTGGCTATTGTTCATTATAGTGTCACTAATATGGGGTGGGGGAGAAAGTCGTTCTGGGGAGAGAAGGAAGCGGATTGCGGATGAAAAATGCATCATGTATAATCCGCTCGCTTGGATAGAACGCCAATGAACTGTTCTCCTGTTTAGAGAGTCGATCCGGGCAGAGCAGTCTAAACAACACGGTTTCAGAAATGCTCACTCTGAAGGGTTTTCTTTTAATGATTCGAGGGTAGGGTTATGCACATTGATTCTGATTCGACTCTAATCTGGGTGATTCGAGTGATTCAAATCTAATCACCCCTTAAAAGGCCAATTAGATTTGAGTTCAAAAAGAATTTTTGAAATTAGATTCAAATTCTGTTCGAGGGTCCTTTGGCACCTTTTAAAAACCATTCAGGCCCCCCTGATTGGTTAAAAAAAGGTGCCAATACAAGCTTGAATTGATTCGAATTCATTTGGAATTCGAAACGAATTTTCAAATTCGATTGGAATTCAAATGGAATCAAAAAATTTGATTTGTGCACATCCCTATCTGAGGGGCGACATTGTTCTGGGACATTTGATCTTGATTTAATAATAAAATTTAATCAAAGAAGCAGCTTTCTTGCTGCCACAGGCTGGGTCTGCTTGAGAGGTGGTATTAGCATTTTTCTAGGTGGTGCCTATAATTTGGAGATCTCCAATAGTCCACTTTTTTGGGAGGGTGAGGGTAATTGAAAAGGCTTTCATATTGACTCCATTTCAGTTGACTGGAAGGTATTTTGGGGGCAGAACTTGCACCCACGTAGACATGCAATTATACATGGGTCCAAGAAAACCATTCTTGAATATATGAAGTTGCCTTAACCTGAGTTAGACCATTGGTCCATCTCTTCAGTGTCTCAGACAGAAAAGTGTTGTTATCCCTACTATGTGAGCTCTTCTAACTGGAGGTACCGGGGATTGATCCAGAGATACTGCATGCCCTGATTTGGGAGAGGCACAGCGTCTGTCCCTCACCCTCTGCCTGTGGGCTTCTCGGAGGCATCTGGTGGGCCACTGTGTGAAACAGGATGCTGGACTAGATAGGCCTGGGGCCTGATCCAGCAGGGCTGTTCTTATCTGGGTCTGGTGGTGCAGTAGGGCAGCAGTGAGAGGAAAAACTGAGTAAGGGAGCTCCTGGACCAGAGGAGATCAGGCCTTGATCAGGCCTCCCCAAAGATGACTGTCAGTGGCCACCGTAAGCTCTAGAGTTATCTTTCTCCAGAAATTGTTCTGTATGAGGGACCTCTTGCCAAAACCTTCTGCATCTCTTGCAGAGATATAAGGTCAGGAGCTCCACCTCTTCCTGGAATTCCAGAATGGCCTTAATCCAAGGGTGGGCCTGAGCCAATTCTGTGCTCCTTACAAGTAAACTCACTGGGTGAGAGGCCTTGGGCCATCGGGTGGGCACTCCAGCACCACTGCTGGTGTTCTGCTCTGGCCTTGCATCACCTTGGGTCCGAAGCAGTGTTCCCTGTGACAGGGATTCCCAGACGTTGTTGAGGACAACTCACATAATCTCTAGCCAAAGGCCAGCACAGCTGGGGATGCTGGGAGTTGTAGTCAACAACATCTGGGAATCCATGCTAAAGGGGACACTGGTCCTGAGGTGGTTCTGAGGGTAGAACAGAAGTCCTACTGAGGGGCACTGAATCCTTGGTGTCCCGGGCTCATCTGAGGGTCCTGACTGTGACATGCTTTCCCTCCTCCTTTGAGAGGGCTTCTGCAGGGTGCAAGCCCAGGTGGGTTCTGATATCAATTTCACAGAAGTCTGGGGATGGGGGAAGTCCAATCAGCAGTCTGGGGTGGGAGGGTGAGACCTGGAGCAGATGAGGGTACCAGCCCTTGAGTCACCAGTGGGCAAAGTCGGTAGAAGGTGTAGGCCACCCACTGAGAGGTAGGACGCAGTTCTGCAGAACATTTGGGCTCCGGTCCTTCACCTATGCCCTTGGTACTGGTGACTTGGATCTGATTGGCTTCCCCCTGAGCCAGAGCCGCTGGAGGTCAGGGCCATGATACCACAGGCCCCAAATTTATCTGGAACCCATCACAAGGGAGAAGAACAGACCAGTTTTTCGTGATGATATAACTCAATGAGAGACCCAAGCCATAAGCCCAACACCATCAACCACCCATGTGGCAGTCTCTGGACCAACAATATTGGACCAACTGAAGACTCTGAGTAGTCTCCAAGGGCAGCCCCGTGTATGATGCATTGCAGTAGCCCCGTCTGAAGAGGTTCCCTGGTGCTCCGATAGCGTTTGCCACTTTCTCCGTGTAGAATGTTGCTCTTTCCGAAGCTCGGCTGTCACGCTCTTATCCTTGCTGCTTGGCAGAGTCAGTTTTTCAAAGAAGGTTGTCAGATTCTGCTTAATTTTCTCGTTACTTTCATAATTTGTCACATGGATATGTAGGAGAAAAGAGTTCTTTTCCTTTGACAGTTTTGACGTGATCTTCCTCTGCCATACTTTGTATGAATTGTGTCAACATGGTGGAATATATATATATATTTTTTTTGCAGGTCTTCCTCTCCCTACTTTCTATACTTTGATGAACTCTTTGATGTTTAGTGTGTTGTTCTCCCTCTTTTCTTTCCTGCACCAGAACAACAGCGACGTAGTTGGCCATTTTCTTGGAGAGTTGAATCGGGGCAAATTTAAACATAAACAAGATGCTGAAGTCGTGTTGTGTTTGCTTCTGATGCAGCATGGGAACCAAAGACTGGTCTTGTCTCACTTCTGTTCCACTTCTGGGATTTTTTTGAACATCCTAATTGGATGTTCAGTTTTATTTTAGGAAAGGGAGAAATAGAATAATGTCATGGTCTGTGCATATTTTGTAATTATAGCTTCTACAACAATGTCCAGCTGATTCAGCTGGATCCAGAGAAGCACAAGCGAAAGGAAAAGAACTCTTAGCACTGTTCCACAAATTCCTGTGCAAGTCCTTTCACAAGAATTCACACATTGGAAAAATCTGTGGTCCCTAATTGGTTGGGATCATGTGCAGTTTTATGTAAATGTAATATATCATTTCAGCTTAATTGATACTTCACCTATTCCGTTGGTTGACAAACCCAACTTAAACCCAGTTGCAAATAAAAGGTCACACCACTGTTAAAATGTTGCTTGTTGTGGGCCACGATGTGATCCCTAATTGGTTGGGATTGCGTGCAATTTTCTCTAAATGGACTATATTGATTTGGTTTAATTGATATTTTAAAAATTCTTTAGTCAGTTGACAAGTCCAGCTTAAACTCAACTGCAGATAAAATGTTGCATGGTCAAACACCATTCAAATGTAGTTCGTTGTGGGCCACTGAGACACTCTTTTATATGCTATCGAAATATCATTGGGCCTAATAATATCAATCGGGGATGATTAGAAAAATATTTGCCCTAATGAAGTAATCATTTGGCAGTAATGCATTTTATGAGTGTCACTTTCGGGTGTGTTAACTGGATGGACCTTCTATAGATTTTCTCATTTTCATCTCCAAAACGCTATCTAATGTTTCATTAAGAGTCGCATATAATGTATCTTAAGTACAGTCATTAAATATAGTTTAAGGAGATTTATGCTCCACTATTGCTTAAAGATGGTTTAATAGGCCCATTTACTTGGACGATATTAATGAGCTCTTACCACTAGTTTAAGATTCTTAATGGGCATAAGAGTTTTGCAACTCTCCTAAACAACTTGGAGACGGCCAGGCAGTTGGGAATCGCTCCAGAGGTGCCATTGAAGCAAGGTCCTGAAATTCACTAGGCTCATGCATGCGATTATCAGTAGGGTGGGCCAAGTTCCCTACCCTAGTTCGGGAGTTGTGCACACTCCCGTTTTGTGATCACGGGCGAGGGGGGAAGCAAGGTCGGAGGGGGAGGAAGTGATCGTCCAGGTCAGGGCTACTCAATTGTGATGCTCCTGCAGATGTTGGCTTCCACTCCCTGCATCCCCGACTATGGCCAACTGTGGCTGGGGGTGGTGAGAGCTCTCATCCAAAAGCAGCTGAAGTTGTGCAGCCTTGGTCTAGGAAACTGGAGCTGGGTCAGCTGGCCTGTCCTACCCGCACCCAACACTTTACCACGGTACGAGGAAATGCCATCCGATCCAGCTCCTCTCTCCCAGATTTCCTCCCCATCCAGCCTTGCTGTTTCCTTCACACACATTTCCCCGTACCTCAGCGAAGCTCTGGGTACCAGAGCTGAATAGGGTGGTGCTCTCCAACCCAGCTCCTCGCTTCTAGACGATGACTTGCTCCTCCTCCAATCTTGCTGTTTCCCTCGCACACAGTCACAAAGTGGGAGCATGCACGCAGCTCCCAAACTCCAAACCCTTGGCCTACCCTCATAACCAGGTGAACAAGCCTGCTGTATTCCTACATTGCTGCATCAGTCAGTTGACTTGCAGGCTGGGTCAACTGACCTCTGGACCTAGCCCCTCCGAGGCCGTCACCTGTTCTTTGTGCCTGATGCTTGTGACCCTTTTCTGTTTTCTGTGAATGTTTGTCCAGGAAATGTTTGTTTCCCAAGCAAAGCTCTTATCTCTTCAGTGGCTACTTATTTGTCCTTCTCCCTACCCCACCCCCCAGCTTTTTTAAAAGAAACTGTTCTGACTTCGGAGATGTTTCCAATTACTCAGCTGGTTTATTAGGAGGCGATAATAGCAAATTTCTTATTTTCGTAATTGGACATTTCTTCCCTGTGGGCTGATGTTTAAACTGTGCATTTGGGGGGAAGGGGGGTAGAAGCCCCCTCTTGCAACGAGCTAATAAGTGCTGTATTGTCATCGGGAGAGTAATGGTTTGCTGATTAGCATAATTAATGACAAATGGTGGTGTGTGGCGCTGGCGGATTGGTTTAGCAGATGATGGATGTGTTGTGACCCAAGCTGGCTGCTTCCAATGGGGCCCTTACCTGGCTGTCTGGCCTTCTGTTCCTGGACAGGTAGCCTTCATTAGTCATCGGGCATGGGTGCTAGCCCAAATTTGCTGTCATTTCTAGCGAAGAACTCAATAGCACGAACAGCTCTTCTTTCTCAGATTCCTTTTGAGTGTTGTCTGACCGTTGTTACTGTATTGGAGAGAGTGGCGTTTGCGTCTTCTTTCCACCAGTGTTTGCTGTCTGTCTTGTTCTCGTTGGGCTGGGAGCCTGCAGGGTGATGCAGAAGGGCTGGGGAAGCCAACTCAGAGTTGAAGGCAATCAGTAACAGCAATAGCAGCAAGGAACAGATATTAGACTCTGAAAATGAGAGGGCTGCAGGACCATGGAGAGCTCCTGGGTGCAGCAGGACCACGGAGAGCTCTGAAGAGCCATAGGAGTTGGACCAACAGCCAGTCAGACTGAGTCCTCCTACCCCTAAGAAAGACCTAATGACCATCAGTGCCCGAGATTTAAATGGACTTGTACCCTTGCTTAGAGTAGTGAATCTTGCACATTCTGCCTTTTCAAGGCGGAAGAAAGTAGAGGTGTGCACGAAATGAATTTTTTTAAAATTTGCTTTGAATTTGAATCGAATTTCAAAAATTATTTCAAATTCAAATCTGGTCCAAAAATTTGAATCAAATTCAAGTCGATTTGACCCTGTTGGGGCACCTTTTTAACCAAGGGGGGGTGGTTTTTTAAAGTTGCCAAATGCTGCTGCAGTGGCCTTTGGCGGGGGTGATGGGAGTTGTAGTCGACAATGTCTGGGCATCTCTGTAACAGGGAACACAGTTGGGAAGCCTAAGATATTACCTCTCCCTGTGTCCATATATATATTGCATCATGAAAAGACATCCTCTCCTACTGATGGGTATTCGTATTCTCCTTCACATTTATCGTTGATTAATCAAGGCTCAGTTATGTGTAGAAAGGATCAGTGGAAATGAATTTACCTATTCACCTTTGAAATTGAGAAGAATTCCTAGGGTTAGGTAGGCAGGCTTCCTCGTGGTTATGATGCCTCTTTAAATGATGTTCAAAAAATGTTACTAATAAGGGTGAAAATCCTTAATTCTGCATTAGCGAAAGGGGGCTAATAATTATATAGTTAATTGGCATCTGCAAATGAGGATGATCTTAATTACAAAGCACCATTTCCCTAATAGCTACAAGGCTTGGGCAGTTGATCTGCATTGGAGATTGGTGGCTATTATGATGTAATTAGCAATTACATTAATGGGTGCATCCTATTTTGACGGGATTTGCATATGCAAGTAAAGCAGCATACCTAGTCGGGAAATGTGTTGCTGTCTTCGGCGATTTCTTTTAAGGGACCCTTCCTGGTATTATTTTTAATATCCTGTCCAACTGAACCACCTTTTTCCCTGGTTTGCATTTGGATGGGTGACTGTATGTGAGCACTGTCTGCTGTAAGATATTCCCCTTAGACGATGGGATCAAAGCTCATTGGTCGAGCATCTACTTGCATGCCGAAGCTCCCAGATTCATTTCCTGGCAGCATCTCCAGATAGGACTGGGGTGATCAGTTCTGGGGGCTCTCTGCAGGGATCACAGTGTGCCCAACACCCTGCTCGAGAACAGGAAGGAGCGCCGTGGCCGGGAGCATGAACTGTCCCCTTTGCTAAGCAGGGTCTGCCTTGGTTTGCATTTGGATGGGCAGCTACATGTGGATGTCCCCCTTTGAGGATGAGGCTGTAGCTCAGCGGAAGAGCATCTGCTTGGCACACGCAGAAGGTCTGTCGTTCAGTCCCGGGCAACATCTCCCGGCAGGAATGGGAGAGACTCCTGCCTGAAACGTTGGAGAGCTGCTGCCAGTCAGTGTGGGTGATACTGAGCCAAACGGAGCAATGGCCAGACTCCGTATAAGGCAGCTTCCTATGTCCTGATGAGAATGATGCCACGGGGCAAGAAATGCAAAGTTGCACGCTCCCGTGGTGGGGACAGAACGTCCAAGTGTCCCCTAGGTGGGTCTAGTCTCTGGGTCCCTTGGGCATTCTGCCTCTCCCTAGTGGTGCCCTGAAGTTCCCGGGTGCACTGCGGTGTGCAGATGGGCAGCCCACTTGCAGAGCACCAGAGCGGCTCTTCTGGCCGCCAAGTATGACAATGCCGGCATTTTTCATTTCTCTGACGTTCCCATTAATAAAGCAATGATCCAAAGGCAGCTTTGCTGAGTCTGTTCTTTATGCTTCCATCACTCACGATGAGATAATTTCACACAGGATCGTTTTTAAATTAAATGACGATAAAGACGCGCAGGGCTGTTTGCGGCCCCTCGCCAGTTCACGGGAGTCTATCAAGTCATTAATGTGTCATGACAAACCGCTTGATGGAAACGGGCGTAATTAATTATTTGCATCCGTAATGGCTAGGGCCTGGCTTTGGGGGGCCTCTGTGTGCGTGCGGCGGTGAGGGGGCCTCCTGAGCTTCTCGGAAGGGGGGATGGCACTCAGGACACTGGCCCCTATCCTGGCTCGTGCAGGTGGGCGGAGCATAGCCTGAGAAAGGTCTCCTCCCTTCTCTCCAAGGGATAGAGGATGTTCTGCATGGGGAGTTTACAATCTTGGATCCCCAGATGTTGGACTACAATTCCCATCATCCCCTGCCACCATGGCCAACCTTTACTGCGGCAGGGAATGATGGGAGTTGTTAATCCTGTCAATGTCTGTTCTGTGTCTATTCCAGATACTCAAAGACCCTTCCTATCTGAGCAAAAGGGCACCTTTTAAAAGCAGGGGGGAGAGCAACTGGCCCTATCCGTCCCCAGCACAGCATCCCTCCAGTGGCTGTTGCCGGAGTCTGCCTTATGTTTCTTTTTTAGATTGTGAGCTCTTTGGGGACAGGGAGCCATTTTATTTACGTATATCTTTGTAAACCGCTTTGGGAACTTGTGTTGTAAAGTGGTCTATAAATATTCATCGTATTTGTCGTATTCTGCTCTATTGTAGCCTGGGTGGTTTTCTTTGTGCAGGCAGAGTTTCCACTGAAGCGTGTAAGCTCGGATCCATGAATGCATATGCAGGCTCTCGCACAAGCATGAATGGCTAAACAGGGGCTGTCTTGGTTTGCATTTGGATGAGAGACTACCTGTGAGTGCTGTCTACTTTGAGATGTTTCCCTAAAGGGATGAGACTGCAGCTCAGTGGTAGAGCATTTGCTTGCATACAGACAGTCCCAGGTTCAATCCCTGGCAGCATTTCCGAATCTCTGGGGAAAGCTCCTGCCTGAAACCTTGGAGAGCTGCTGCCAGTCAGTGTAGACAAGACTGAGATAGACGGACCAATGGGCGGAGTCATCCTGGAGCCTGGGAGGACATTATAGTTCTGTGGGAGATCACCACAAAGGGACAGCAAAGCTGAAAAGGAGGCACATTTTATGAAAAATTTAGTACCCTTACCCTCATGAAATTTGCTCTCATTGGGGTGATTTTTCGGTGGGGGGGGGGGGATTGGACCAAAATGTTCCCCCATTCTAAATGTAGAGAGGAAGCCTTACCTTCTGATTTGTGACACCATCAAATCTGATTTGTTGGTTGTTGTTGTTTTTAATTGCCACATAGCCAGTTTGGAGTGAGGGCAATACTTTCTCCCCTTCTTCTGATTTGGCTTTGTAACATCTTCACACCACCAAAGCAGACAGGCAGCATTTTGTGATGTCATCTCATTGCTTATGCAGTCTTTTATTGGCTGCAACCATCTCAGCAAGAAGCAGGGTTGTTTGGGGTTGTTGGTTTATTTTTTTATATAAAGCTTTTCAGCCCCCTGGGACAAATTCAGTGAGGGCTTAGTTCTAGCCCCAGCGACTCCTGACAAGTATATTTGAAATGCCATACTTTTTTTACATTGAGCGCTTTTTTTGAGCTTGTCGTGCTCTTTGTCCCAGAAGATTCTTTATTAGCAGCAATCCAAAGAAGTCAACTGATCTTTCAGTGAGTCGAAAGGAACAATTGTGTGCATTTTCATAATCACCATGAAAACGCTTTATAGAAAAAATAGATAATAGTGGCAATTATGAGTTAGAATTCCTCCTGTTTCTGATCCCATTGTTTGTTTTTCTTCGGAGAAAATGTGCTTATTATTCTGGGGGATGTTGTTCTGATCCTTTGTCCTCTAGAAGCTCATTATTTTAAGCGGATGCAGCCTGTGAAGCTTCATCAGCGTCTTTAAATTTAGGATTGCGTCGATTGCCTTTGCTAAAAATGTCGCTTTTGGGAGAGAGACGAATGGCTGAGTTGGCAGTTGAGGCTGAGGATCTGGTGTGGAAGGAAGTACGGCAGGCTTGTAACAGCGCATAATGCGCTGTTGTGTGGAGGAAGTGACAGTGTGTTTTCAGATCCATGTTTTAAATCTTTTTCAAAAAGGTTTTTCCAGCTCTCTTCCAAAGAGAGAACGAGAGAGCGTGCCAATGTGGTCTAATGGTGTCATGGACTAGGAACAAGGAGACCTGAGTTCAAATCCACTTTGGACCATAAAATTCACTGGGTAACTCTGGGCCACTCACTTATTTCTCAGTGTAACCTACCTCACAGGGTTGTTATGGGGATAAAAATAATAATAAATAATAATAATAAAAATAACTTTTTACAGCCAGTTCCATGCACACCCCTATCTCCTACCAGAGCAATGGGTTGCTTGTACTGAGGAGCCAAGCCAGATGTGGCCCCAAGCGGAGACCTGATGGTGTCAATTGGTCTCTGTAGTGCTGGCAGCTGCAGTACCACCCTCTGGCCATCTGCACTGGCGGCGCTGTAGAGCAGCAGGGAACAAACCAGCTGTGGAGACCCAGAGCACCACACCCGAGTCATGCAGATCAAGTTTCCAGTTCAAGGTGTCTGGCCCCTTATTAGGGGGCAGGTGGTGATGCTGAACGAGAGGGCCCAGGCATTAGAAGATGCTGCCGGCAGGGGAAAGATCACTCCCCACCGTGGCTGCAAGGAATGGATTGTGACTGATGACAAAATCCTCTTGAGCCCCCCCACCACGCTGCCTGTCTCTAACAAAGCTACAGGGGAGTCTACACCCCACCTCTCGCTCATCTTCCTTTCTCCCCCTCACCCTCCACCGCGCCCCTAAGTGTAGATAGTACAAACAGTCTCCCGGTGACAGCCCTGATTCCCGCGACTGTGTCTTCCCTTCTCTCTCTTTTTGGCATTGCGGCATTAATAACAGACTACATTGTGCACCCTGCCACTTTCTCGGCACAATCGCTCCGATAAAGGGCATCCACTTAATTACAGGCCTGCCTAATTACAGCTCTGTGGAAGCTCATTTGCTTGGGAGGACCCGCGTTACATCTCCCGGCCGTTGTGGCATTTCTTTCGCTTCTCATCTGCTTTGCGTCGGGATTTGGTTTGTGACATTTATATCCCGCCCTTCCCCAAGGCACTCCGGGTATCTCCCCCTGCTCCTTTTAATACTTAAAAGTAGGCTAGCCTGGGAAAACGGCCATCCCTTCCACTGCTATCCTTTCCCCATCGGCTGTAGTGCGCCTCTGGGCATGTGGCAGCTGCCATTTTGATTTCCCAGAAGTCTTTGCAACACAGTGTCATATGGCGCCATTCCCAGGGGACAGAAGTAAAAATGGCAGCCGTTGGCTACTGGGAAGGAAATCACTGCTGTCCTCCCCCCCCCCCACAATCCAAAATGTGGTCCTCCATTTTTGCCATCTTCAGAAGGAGTACCAAAATTTGGGGAGCCCTTTGGGATCAACCCTAGACTTTGCTACTCATGTGGAGGGGGCAATTGAACTGCAGTTAGAGTGCTAAGAGTTCCCCGAGCCCTTTGCTCTGTCAGTCTTCATAAACCATCACATTATGGCTGATCAGATGAACATTGGAAGCTGCCTGCTACCGAGTCAAACCCAACTAGCTCAGCACTGACTGGCAGCAGCTCTCCAAGATTTCAGGCAGGAGTCTTTCCTGGCTCTACCTGGAGATGCTGCCAGGAAGAAAAGAGAGAAAGGATAAATGGTCCCCGTTCACACAGCTATCAGTAAGAGGGCAGTAATCTCAGCTATTTATGCTTGTGTGGACCCATGGGAATCCCTCCAACCGCTCAAATCTGGGTAACCCAGATCCTATACCCTCATAGGAACATAGGAAGTTGCCATATACTGAGTCAGACCCTTGGTCCATCTAGTTCAGTATTGTCTACCAGGGCTGGCAGCAGCTTCTCCAAGGTTGCAGGCAGGAATCTCTCTCAGCCCTCCCTTGGAGATGCTGCCAGGGAGGGAACTCGGAACCTTCTGCATGCAAGCAGGGAGGTGCTCTTCCCAGAGTGGCCCCGTCCCCTAAGGGATATATCTTACAGTGCTCACATATGTCTCCCATCCAAATACAAACCAGGGCAGACCCTGCTTAGCAAAGGGGACAATTCATGCTTGCTCCCACAAGACCAGTTCTCCCCCTCTTTACTTATGTAGGAGGGAATAAGAACTCTTATATCACAATGTTTTAGTCATCTGGGTGCATTTGCCTTTGGCAGCAGATCTTGGGAAGCAACAGCCATGTTGGCAATAGAGTGCTGTAGCTACATGGGCTGTCATCTGTCAATGTGCTACTCTGCAAAGCACACTCTATGGTCCTATGCATGCAGTGCCTTTTATAAGGCTGGGCCTGCCTCCTGCTCCTCTCCAGCCAGTTAGAGGAGATCTGATGATGTAATGAGGGTTGCCAGTCTACTGGCAGCCAAATGCATGCTGGGATAGCTCTCTCAATCCTTGGAGGACCCAGCTGCTGATTTCAGCAATGGAGACCATGGCTGCCCGGATTGTGTGGGTGCTGAGTTTGGAGACCCAAACAGAGGTTCTTCTCATCTGTGGCTATACCAGGAGCTCTTTACCCCATCCCCCAAAACACTACCATATGGTTGTGTGTAAGAGCTCATCTCTTATGAGATGAGCTTTCATCTCAGCTTCTCTCCCTTTCGCTGGATTAAAAAAAAAAAAAATTAATAAAATATAAATTGAAAAAGAGGTGAACACCAGTATCGCCTGGAACAGGGATTTTCAGTATGGGTGTACACAAAACCGGCTGGTCTGGTTTGGTTCAAGTCCAAACTGGACCTGAACCAGACTGGGCCAGTTTGGTTCTGCACCACCTCCCCCCCACCACCACCAGTTTGGTTCAGAGTGGGTTCGCGATTTAAAAAAACCAGACCCAGGACAGGCCCAGAAAGGTCCAAAGACTGCCCAGACGAGACAATTTTTACGGTAACAGAGGCCGATGCGGGGGGAGGGGAACTCTGGAGACCCCACTGTGGTGTAAGAGAAGCCTACCCGGAGGGGGTAAGTTTTTTTAAAAAAACCCTTTTTTAAAAATTACGAACTGCCCCCACCCAAATGGCCGGAGTGGGGTGGGGTGGGTCTGGTCCGATACTGAACCAAACCGAGGGGGTCCAGTTCGATATTGGACACTCGAAACAAACAGGTTTGTTGTCAAACCGATTCGACACCAAACCTGTTTGCACATCCCTAATTCCCAGATGTTGTTGACTACAACTCCCATCATCTCCAGCTGCGGCGGCCCTTGGCTAAGGGTTATGGGAGTTGTAATCTGGGACTCCCTGTTACAGCAGACACTGGAGGACAGCCATCATGCACGCTGAGTCGATGAATGCGATTCAGCCTGAGCTGCAGCCTGAAAGGGGTGCTGTAGATTGCCCCCAGCTTTGCTACACTTAATAGTTGGACTCCTGGAATCTCTTGGCGTCTATTTTCAGCAGAGGAATTTGGTTGCATTTTAATAGCTCACTATCTGATCAGTTAACGTGACCTCGGTTTGGCAAGGAAGAACACGTTCGCCCTGTAAGACAGACGGATATGCGCGCGCGCACACACACACACACACCATTTCCTTTCTGGTTGCATAATGTTGATTTCTTGTTAGAAATCAACATTATCAGCAACCAGCAACCGTCTATTTCTTCAGCTTCCTCTGACAGGCTTTGAGTGTCGATTTGGCTGTGGCAAGAGATTTGCCTGTCAGGTGAGGGCGTTGAGGAACCAAGGAAGCTCTGAGGAACTTGTTAAAACCTAGTTCTCCTTCCTATTGTGTTTGTATTTTTCTGAGGAAAAGACAGAGGTGGATATAATATTGATGTCGTTCTTTGTTAACTTCCTGCCCTGTCTTCCTGTTTTTCTAACTTTTTTTCTGGTGTTCTATAACTACTCTCATATAAATGTTTTACTGTGTTTTAAAGGAAACTCTCAATTTGGACCTTGAGCAAAAAAAAATTGGGAGGCAGGGGGATTCAAGTATGTTCAACAATTAGTCTGCCCTTCACACAGACTTCCTCCTGAGATGAAGCAAGACAAGTCTTATAGTGACATGTTGTTCAGAATGAAGAATGAAGAAGCGACAGTTATGTAGAACTGCCCAAGGGCCCATTGGTCCTCCAGATCACCTGGGTCTGGGTGAGCTGCAGTACCTTCTCTGGCCATATCATCTTGGTGGCACTGTAGAGCAGCAAAAAATTAGGCCAATAGCGCCCTCTACCTGAAAGTTGCCCTGGTAGTACAGGGAGCTGGGTGTGGCTGTTGGAGGCTCTACTTTGAGAGAGACACCGAACCACCGGATGCTTCTTTCACTCATAGGCTTGGTCAACTCCATTGAGCAATGTGAGGTTCTGAGCTGAGATGAGGGAGCTGGCAAAGATCGGGGGGGGGGGGGGGGGGCTTGCACAGGATCCCCTCAGACTGGAGGGGAGATCCAGGAATGCAGGCCATACAGATCCTAGTAGAACAGGAACTGGAGCTGAAAGCAACGCACTGCGTCAGATCTTGCGGGAGAATCACCAGGAAATCCTGGTGTTCACATGCTTGAAGAGCCCATCCAGGAACCATGCATAGATGATCACATGCATGTGTCTTTGTTTTGACCATTGTGTCTTCTCTTGCGTAGTGCTTGTGCTGTGTTTAAGCTATTCTTGGCACCATGTTCCAAAGAGTGGGCTGTAGATCTGATTGTTTGGACCATAATGAGGCAGCAAGATCGGGGGGTTGATGTTGTCTCTCTCTTTGTGTTTCCTCCAGCAATGGAAGGCGTGCCTTTTATGATCTCCGAGAAGTTTGCCTGCGCTTCGGAAGGGGTGAGTGCTCTTTCCCTCTTGCTCTGACCTGTATCCCTTCGCATCCTGCTGCACCTTGCCAAAGGAGCCCCGCCCACCAGGACCCCATTGGCTCCTCCGTTCCATGCCTACGAGACAGTTGAAAGGAGACCCAAGTTCAAAAGAGGTTCAGGGTGTGGAGAGCAGGTCTTGTAGGAACAAGCATTAGTTGTCTCCTTTGCTAAGCAGGGCCCACCCTGGTTTGCATTTGAATGAGAGACTCCATGTGTGAGCACTGTGAGATGTTTCCCTAAGGGGATGGGGCCACTCTAGGAAGAGCATCTGCCTGCTTGCGTGCAGAAGGTTCCAAGTTCCCTCCCTGGTAGCATCTCCAAGACAGGGCTGAGAGAGACTCCTGCCTGCAACCTTGGAGAAGCCGCTGCCAGTCTGGGTAGACAATACTGAGCTGTGTTCCTATGGTGACTAGTTTGCAGGATTTGAAAAAGGAGGAATGACGCATGGGTGATAGGTCTTTGGACAGATATGAGCCACAAAAGCAAAGCATGCACAAGGCCAGATACCTTTTGGTTGTGGCCAGGAGCAGAGATGCCCCTGCTAGCTGGGCAAAGAGGCACCTTTTTAACATGGTGATGCTCTTTATTTCGCAGGGGGAGAGCAACTGGCCCTATCCACCCCCAACACAGCATCCCTCCAGTGACTGTTGCTGGTGTCTGTCTTACATTTCCTTTTAGACTGTAAGCCCTTTGGGGACAGGGAGCCATCTTATTTATTTATTATTTCTCTATGTAAACCTCTTTGGAAACTTTTGTTGAAAAGCGGTATATTAATATTTGTTGTTGGATAAAACTAGATATTCCAGACAACGAGGGAAGACCATTTCAGAGATTCTCAAGCTTGGGTCGCCAGAGGGTGTTGGACTACAACTCCCAAGGGCCCTTTGGCCGTTGTGGTGGAAGATGATAGGAGTTGGGATCCAACAGCCTCTGGGGACCCAAGGTGGGGAACCCTTGTGTTGGACCACTTGGCCATTGTGGCTGGAGATGATGGGAGTTGTAGTCCAAGAAAATCCAGGCTGGCTACATGACCCAAATTTGGAGACCCCTGCCTTTGTACATGGCTTCTGAGCTCCCAGAAGCCTTTGGGTGACCTCTTCCCGGGCCATTGTCAGGGGTCATTATTTGGGGGCAGGTGCCTGAAGGTCCCTACAAGGTCCCACTGATGATCTCCAAGACCGTCCTGCTCCCTCTCGTGCCTTCGTGGAATATGATAAGTTGTATAGAAAGAGCTTTTGCGTCCCAGCCGTGTTGTTCTTGGAAAGCAACCTTTTGGCTTTTTGCCACCGGCTCCCCCTTCCCCTGCACGCACCCGTGGCACCTCCGCCGACGGCGGCCCAGCCTGCCCCCTCGTCCCAAATCCCTATTTCTGGGAGCTGCTTAAATCTTGAAAAATGCAAGCCATTGCCCGCATGGGGCGCCAAGTAACTGGAGCTGACCCCGACTCTGCTTGGTTGCCGTGGCGACGCTGGCCGGCTTCCAGCCTCCGCGGAGCGAGAGGCCTCTCTGGCCCCTGTTTACCAATTCCACTCTAGGAAGTTGAGAGGTCATTACGTCCTAATGAGGCAGCAGATGGACCCTCTGCTGGAGTCCGGGCCGCCGAAATGCGGCTGTAAGAAAAACCTCTTCCATCTTCCCTGCTTCCTCCTCCAGCTTGAGTGCCTCGCCAGTGCCAGAAGGTCTTTCGTGCAGCAAAGCGAAGCTGGTTGCCATATTCGGAGACCACGGCGCATGAGGGTTACAGCCGGCCAGGGTTTGGTCCTGACCAGGGCTGCGCAAATTTGGTCCTCCAGTGGTTCGACTACAACTCCCGGCACTCCCAGCCACAGTGGCCAATAGCCAGGGCTTATGGGAGTTGTAGGCCAACATCTGCAGGAGGGCCAAAGTTGAGTAGGCCTGGCTGATAGTAACCGAGCAACCTAAGTAGGGTTGCTTCCGTCCTTTCCCGGGGCCTTTTGGCCCTAGATTTGGAGGCGTGTGACCAGGAGACCTCTGAGCCTCAAGCCAGATTGGAGGAGAACGTCTTCTCTTGATGCTAGCACTGAAGCCACTGGACTTAAAGACCCCCAAATCGGGGTGTCTCCAGCTGTTCCTGGACTGCAACTTCCATCATCTCTAATCACAATGGACATCATCAGGGATGCTGGGAGTTGTAGGCCAATATCTGCAGGAGGGTTGTGGTTTGAGACTCAGCTGGAGGTCCCTTAAGACTGGCCAGGAGATTCTTTTCCGCATTGGTGAGATTCATGAAGCTGTCCCTATATCAAGTCGGACCATTGGCCCATCTTGACGTAGGGCTGCCAAACTTTGGGGAATGAAATAGAGGATCAATATTGGCTGAGATGGCCTCAAGAAACAATACGAGAAACAATATGAGAGCAGATGCTGGAGAAAGAGATTTATTCCGATGTGTCTTTGACGATAGATCTGTTTCAAGCAATCTCTACCAACCATTAAATATACACAAATATATGCAGATGTTGCATTGCAACTCCTATAATCCCTGACTGTTGGCCACTGGGCATGGGGGTGATGGGAGTTGTAGTCCAGATGAGCTGATGCAGCCCTGATCTAGCTGGTCTGCTCTATGGGTGCCGACTCGAATAGAAACAATTTCTGCTGGTGGGTGTTCTCCACCATTTCCCACTGTATCAAGCCATTTATGTCTTCAGACTTGCTTTCAAGGGTCACTTGGAGATGCTGGGGGAACTCCAGACCCTTCCTAGAGGACCGGCAATCTGACCTAGGAGAAGACAAAAAGGAGAGCAACTCTATGGGAGGAACGGTCCCATCAGGAGCCCTCTCCCCACATTTATGGAGTGGGGTGGGGTTATTTCTTATTGACTAGGGTTGCAAGCTCTGACTGAAACTATTCATGGAGATATTTTTCCCCAATGTTTTTCACAACATCAAATCATTCAAATCTGGTATGGAGAATCTCCAGTGTGGAGAATCTCCGGTATGGAGAATCTCCAGAATCTCCGGTATGGACAATCTCTAGAATTGCTTTCAAAAATCACCTAGAGGTGGGTGCCAATTCACAGGGGCCCCAGGACAGTCCTGGAAGGTTGACAGTCCTTGTCTACATTGACCAGAAATTGTTCGTCTATATATTTAGAAGCCTTTGAGATGAGGTGAGCGATAATGTAGAGGATGTAACTCAGTGTGCTTTGTGTGTTGGCCAGCAGTGGTAGATAGCAGGCATAGCTTCCAAGAAAGTAGTCATTGGGGATTGTAGTTGTTCTCTGCCCCGTGTGTTGCCAGGGAGCTAGAATTCCACACCAGCTAGGCCAAATGCCAGAGGAGATTAAACCTCTGCTAATCTGCCTCTTAAGACTCCTTAGATGCTGTTGCAAACACGTGGACCATGCTCTGTAGCGCAATTCTCAGAGGGGGATTGTTGAGGAGCGGAGTAGCAGCCTCCAGCCACTAGGAGGAGCACTGCTGCTTGCGGAAGGCTGCCGCCGCCACCACAAAAAGAGGCAGCGACAGAGAAAGCTGAGAATGGAGGTGTTGTTCCAACACACCTTTCCGGCCCGAGAGCCCTGAATTGAAATTGTCCATTATGAAGGGCGCCTCTCTGCTTTTGCAGATAAGTGTCCCGAAAGCAGATAAGTGTCCCGATAGCAGATAGCACTTTTGCAGATAAGTGTCAGAAATGAAAAGGTGGCTTTTGTGCTTCTGTCCCCTTGAGGGGAAATGGACAAGAGGAGGTTCTCTTTCAGTGGCTGCTCTTCTGGAATATGTGGTGTTCTGGAGACTTGATGGAAATAGGGTTTTGTGCCCTTTTTCCCCCCTTCTTTTTTTTTTGCAGAGGAGTCCTCTGACGTTAGGGATCCAGAGCATGTGATCACGGGGCTTATTCTGTGGCTTAAATTGGATATTTGTGCTCTTCCCCTATAGATGCAGCCCGTCGATCTCTTGGGCATCACGATCAAATCCTTGGCAGAAATCGAAAAGGAGGTGAGTCCTGCTAGGTTGCGGTGAGGGAGCACTTCAGCATCAATGCACCTTTTACAAATTTTCCCATGGGGTGTACCAAGCCTGTGCATGGCTTGAAATGTCCGATCCGGACCCAACATGAGAGTGGCAATGTCAGTAGAGGCCATTTTGGGTTTTCCGAATACAAAGGCGGCGGATATTTGGACACCCCTTTTCAACCCAAAGTCCCCAGAGCAGTTTGCATAGATACAAAAAAATAAAATAAATAAAAATGGCTCCTGTACCGTAAAGGGCACACAATCTAAAAAAAGAAATATAATATAGACCCCAGCCACAGCCACTGGAGGGATGCTGTGCTGGGGACAGACAGGGCTAGTTGCTCTCCCCCTGCTCAATACAAGTGAGTGGCCACTTTGAAAAGGTGCCTCTTTGCTCTTTTCGCTGGGGTTGTGTTGGGTCCGGGATCCGACGACATGTCTGTGAGATCTGTCGGGGCTCTCTCTCCCCTTTCCCTATTGCTGCAAGACATCTCCAAAGGACCCACGAGGAAGAGACAGAGGTCCAGCCAAAGATTCTGGGTTCTGCCAAAGTTCCAGAACGACAGCAGAGGCCTCCTGACCGTTCTCACGAAGATTTCCTGCTGTCGTTGAGGAACTACATCCCGTCACAGCCAACAGAGGGCATGTTGTACCGGTCCGATACCAGATGTATCGGACCGGACACAACGCACAGCCCAGCATGCAGTGTGCTCTTAAGACGTCAACCTTCTTATGTGACCAGAAAAGCTATCTTCTGCAAAGGCAGGATGCTTCCAAGTACCAGTTGCAGGGGAGCAACAGCAGGAGAGAGGGCAGGCACATACCTCTTGCCTGTGGGCTTCCCGGAGGCATCTGGTGGGCCACTTTGGGGATCAAGATGCTGGACTAGAAAGACCTTGGACCTGATCCAGCAGGGCTCTTCTTATGAGCCACCTATTTTCTTTGCTCTACTTCAGAAGAAGAGTCAGTGGGGGCGGGGAAGAGAGTCTGGGAGGGTCTAATTAGCAACCTTTCATATTAATCACTCTCGGAAAACTGGCAAGGGAGGTGTTTGGTTTAACTGCTTAATCCCAGCAACCCTTTCTTCACAAGCCTCTTCAAAGGAAGAGCTGTCAGTGGGGAAGGACCTGCAAAGCTTAATTTTATTCAGATATCCAAAGTGGGTTCTTCTTCTTCTTTTTTCCCCCCATCTAGGAACCTCCCTGGTTTCTTCTCCTAGCAGCCCAATTCTCTAGAACAGAGGCACGTGTCGTGCTTTAAACGAACGTATTTGCTTACTGGCAGGAATTCAGGGTGTGTGTGTGTGTGTGTGTGTGTGTGTGTGTGTGTGTGTGTGTGTGTGTGTTTTAAAAAATGCATTGGTTCCAGCGATTAAGTTGGGGGTTTGGGTTATTTTCCTCTCCCCCCCCCCCGCCCCCCCATGCCTGGTCCCAAATGACTGTAGAGATTCATCTTGATTATAATTGCTCTTACCCACGCATATCTAATTTGTGTCTTTTTAAGTGTTAATTAGTAAACAGTTTGAGCTGACATCTTTATGCGTTTGCGTGTTTGAAAAATAGAGCGCGTTGTTGATTTCGCTGTGGGCTATCTGTGACATCGTGGCATTGACGAAAAATTAATGAAGACGTGGATGCCAGTTTTTTCTTCCGAGAAGCTTTCTTGGGGTGGGGGTTCCTTAACAGAGCCTCTCCTTCATGCAATCTGATTTTATTTTATTTTATTTTATTTTTTAAGCAAACAGATGTATTCCCTTGTATCACTTACAATTCAGCCTCTTTGCTAAGCAGGTGTTGCTGCTTTCTGCATTCGTAATGGTGCTGTGCCCGTTTCCCCATCACCTTGGCAGGAGACAGCCTTGCACCTGGGATAACACCTTGATTTCTTCTTTTCCGCTGCCTCTTAACTTTCCATACTGGTTAACGTTCAAGAATAACCAGGGTTGGTTGGTCTTTAATTACTGCATCTCTTGTGGTCGCACAGTGTCATCTAGTGGCGGGACTGAGCATTGCGTCTGAAGCAAAATACGCTACAGCAGGGCTGCTCAACTTTGGCCCTCCCGCAGATGTTGGCCTACAACTCCCATAATCCCTGGCTACTGGCCGCTGTAGCTGGGGATTATGGGAGTTGAAGTCCAAAAACAGCAGGGGGGCCTAAATTGAGCAGGCCTGCACGAGAGAGAGGGGATCTCTATCATCTCTATCATTATCATCTCTATCTTTCTCCATCTGTCCTAACTGCTCATAATATGAAACCTTGCTATACCGGAGTGCAAGTTGTGTGCATAATGCCAGACCACATGCGTAGTTGCTAAACAGCGGCAGCTTCATTAAGGAGAATTGGTCTTGCAGCAGCAAACATGAATTGCCTCCTTTGCTAAGTCGAGGCTGCCCTGGTTTGCATTTGGATGGATGACTACAGTGTGAACACTGGAAGAGATTCCCCTCAGGGGATGGAGCCACTCTGGGAAGAGCATCTCGGTTCCCAGTTCCCTCCCTGGCGGCATCTCCAGGATAGGCCTGAGAGAGACTCCTGCCTGCAACCTTGGAGAAGCCGCTGCCAGTCTGTGAAGACAATACTGAGCGAGATAGACCAAGGATCTGACTCAGTAGAAGGCAGCTTTCTGTGTTCCTATGTCACCCCTGCAACATGGCCATAGGGGAGTGCTCCTTCCTAATATGGAGGAGATGGGGTGAACCGGGCTTCTTGGTTCGCCTTCTCAGCCTACGTTGTTGCAGGAACGACTTAAGCGAGTCTAGCAAACCAGGCGAGTGGGTCTGCATTGAGCTGGCTGTGCTGATCCCGGACAGGGAAGGAAATGGAATCCCTCTAATCAAAATTGGGCTGTACCCTCCGGTCTTGTTCCAGGCATGAGTTTGCTGCCATTTATCTCTCAGCTTGTTTCCTGTACACTTGGCTTTGTCAATGGCGTTGCTTTCCAGGAATCTCAGCGAGGGATCTTAGCAGCTCCAAGATTTACGGCACAGGCAGACGGAGTGGCAGCACCGGGGTGGGGGGAGGGAAAGAGGAGGGGACAGAAGGGGTAAAGTGCATTTCTGGGGGCTTTGTCCCACATTCTAGAGATCTATGAGAAATTACAGGAAGTGTTATCTTTATTATTGCTCAGGATGGTTATAGAGCTGCTTTTCCACAGGGAAGTTCTCGAAGCATTTTTATGTGGAATGAGAAGATGGTTCCCTGTCCGCCAGGGGCCTACAGTCTAAAAAGGAACACACGGGAGAGACCAGCGTCAGCCACTGGAGGGGTGCTGTGCAGGGATGAAGAGGGGCAGTTTCTCTCTCACTGCTCAATTAATCCAGGAGGCAGGTTCTCAATTAGTACGTGAGTCGTTTGGGGTGTTCACAAAACCAGCTGGCCAGGTTCAGTTTGAGTCCGAACAGGACCGGGCCAGTTTGGTTTTGCCCCCCATCGACCCCTCCCCTGGGTTTCGTTCAGTTTAGATGGGTTTGCAAGTCAAATATTTTAGAACTTACCCCCTCTGGGGTGCTTCTCCAAGGCCACAGAGAGAGGTTTTCCCCTCCCACCCAGCCAGCCTTCCTTGTGGCAAAAACCGCCTGGTTCGGGCATCTTTCGGCCCCTTCCATGCCTTCTCCCCTTCCGTCAGCCATTTTGGAGACTGCCGCGCATGTGCAGTGGGCCTCTGTGTGGCCTGGGTCATGACCCAGCCTCACAGGGGCTCATTGTGCATGCGCAGCAGCCTCCAAAATGGCTGCCTCAATGGGGGATAGGCCCGGAAAGGGCTGAAGAACACCTGAACCGAGTGATTTTTGCTACAAAGAGGGCCAGCAGGGTGAGGGGGAACCTCCACAGACCACCCCCATGGCCTTGGAGAAGCCCCCTGGAGGGGGAAGTACTATTTTTATATGACTCATGAACCCCACAAACGGCCGGGGAGTTCTGTCTAGGGTCGGACCGAACAGGGATTGGTTCGGTTCGACCCCGAACTGTCGAACCATACCGGTTCAACATCAAACCTGTTTGCACATCCCTATGAGTCATCAGTACCAGCTCAGGCCGAATGCCCAGAGTGATTTTTGGCCAAGTCTATCCTTCTAGAGATGGGAAAGAGGTAATAGCAATGTTGCACTTGCAGCTTCTTGTATATTATCCCCCCTTCTCGACCGCTACCCACTAACAATTAGGGTAAAATTGCAGTCATTTTTGCACAGAGAAAGCGGTTAGGGTCGGGGTTCGTGTTAGAGTTTGGGTAACAATGAATACATTCTTGTCCTCTCTGCATGGACTAATCTTTGGAGAACATCCCTGCCCATTTTCATTTCCGTTCCTCAGACAACACTGATAAAATCTTAGAGTCGTTTTTTTGTTTTCTACGCGGTGAAATGCTTTTGAAAAAGCCGTGCAAATCTGGCCACTGCAAGCCTGGTGGCCAGGACCATAAAAGCACAATAACACATTGGGAGCTGAAGGTCTTCCAGTGCTGTCACCTCTTTTCCATCTCTAAGGGTGTAAACCGTGTCCAACATCATAAGGAGCATCTGTCCCCTCGGATGGTATCGACCGCCCCCTGCTGGCTCATGCATGTACTACAGGGATGATTCCCGAGCTGTGTACCGTAAGAAGGCCTGAAGATAGTGATGAGCCTGGACTGTTCCGGAGGCCATTCTATAGGCCTCCGGACTGGTCCGGACATGGGTGGTTCAGGTGATTGGGCTGGGGGGTTCCTTTAAGAGCGAGGGAGGGTTTACTTACCCCTCCCGCCGCTTTCCCCCTCCGGCACCTGTAGTTCTTTTAATAAGTGGGGCGGCAGGATACCTCCCTGCCACCCCTTGTTATGTTTTGCTGCTGCTTCTGCTGCCGGCTACGCTGCAAAAGGCTTCAATAAGCCTGTAGCGCGTGCGTTTCATGTCTCCGCGACGTGCGTGTGTGTGCACCCGCACGTCGCAGAGACGTGAAGCACGCGTGACGTGTGCACACCCTACAGGCTTATTGAAGCCTTATGCAGCATAGCAGTCAGCAGCAGCAAAACATAAGAAGGGGGGGCAGGGAGGTATCCTGCCGCCCCAATTATTAAAAGAACTACGGGCGCCGGAGGGGGAAAGCGGCGGGAGGGGTAAGTCAACCCTCCCCCCGCTCTGAAAGGAATCCCCCAGCCCAGTGCTGGACCGCAGTTCCGTGGTTCCGTGCACACCCCTACCTGAAGATGGTTCTCTGTCTTCAAGGAGCCTACCATCTGAAAAGAAACACGAGGGAGAATCAGCCACCAGTGGAGGAATGCAATGCTGGGCTGAATAGGGACAGTTGTTCTCCCGCAAAGAGAACCACACACCTTAAAGTTTAGATCACTTATGGAATTTGCTGCCCCCAAACGTGACAGTCACTAGTTTAGATATCACGCAAAGGGGATGGGATGGGACACTTTTTTGGAGCGTAGGCCTCTCAATAGCTTTTGGCCATGCTAATGAAATGGAAGCTTTATATATAAAGGCAGTATACCCCCGAGAAGCAGAGGCTTGGGCCGGATGGAAAGGTGACTGCTTTCACGTCCTGCTCATGGGTCCAGCCAGAAGTGTCTGCCTGGTTACTGCTGGAAGCGAGATGCCAGACTCGGTGGACCTCTGGTCTGATCCAGCACGGCTCTTCTGATTTGCCTTCGCCGTTGTGGATGGAACTTCCATGTTCATAGGCAGTCTATCAGAAAATGAGACACTGGAGACATAAAAACTGGGGGGGAACGATTGTTTTCAGGCCTTGCTTACTTGTTTATTTATTTATTTGATTGATTGATTGATTGATTTACCACCCTTCCAAAAATGGCTCAGGGCAGTTTACATCAAAACAAAAACAATTAAAACCAATTAACAATTGAAATCAAAACTAAATTAAACAATTAAAGTGCTTGTGGACTTTCTGGAGGTATCCAGTTGTTCACTTGGGGGAAATAAGATGTTGGATTAATGGGCCCTTAGGCTGATCCCATCGGGCTCTGCCAGAATTTCATTTGGAGCCTATAGCACAAGCCAAATAATACTTCCGAGTTTGTGGAAAGGGTTTGTGACTGCGGTGAGCACACAGAAGTACAAGAAATGTCAAATATTCGGAGGCAGAGCTAATGCTGGGTCTGAATCCAGGAAGTCAGTTTCTTCTTTGGGTATGCTCTGATTAATAGGTAATGGTATTCACTACTGAGTTTGTGTGTCTGTGTGTGTGTATGTGTGTGTGTACTGCTGCATTTTTGCCACAAGGTGGCAGCATTGCCATGCGCACGTTGTGACGCCCGGCTCATTCAGGTGTTTTGGGCAGGATTTCTCATTTAACCCAGAGTGGATCGTCTGGAGGATTGTAACTACACCAAACCCTCCTCCTTTCCCCGTTCACCCACCCTCTCCAGTAACAGCTTGCTGTGACGTTAAGGGAGTACTGTTTATATTTGTTGCCATTCCACAGCTGTACATGTTGGTTAGCAAAGTCACTCGGGTCCCTGCCCGGAGAAGCATGCAAATTGTGTGTGGCAGATGGCACCGGGAGACGCATAATTTGTCCGGGAGAAAGAGAGTAGGGATGCGCGGGTCACTTCTGTAAACGCTCTGGAGCGGTGCTCTTGGTAACGGGAATTCTCAGCTGTTGACTACAACTCCCATAATCCCCATTGCAGCTGGGGATGCTGGGAGTTGTAGTCAGCCACATCTGAGAATCTCTGGCGGGCATCTTTTTATCACTGGACGGTGGCAATTATTCACTTCCTGCGGAGATTCTCAAGCTTGAGTCTCTGGAGGCTGTGGGATTACAAAAGCTGTCACCCCCTCCCAGCCACAGTGGCCAGAGGCAGGGGGTAATGGGAGTTGTAGACCAACAGGGGTGATGGGTATGGTAGTCAACAGGGGGTGATGGGAGTTGTAGTCCAGCATCAACTGGGGACTCCAGCTGGAGAACCCCAGACTTGCTGGATTTAAAAAAGGCACCCTTGTGGTAGGACGCCTAGAATGTACAACCTGTTTAGGCATGTTGTTCAGGCATGTTTCTCTCTCTTTCCTGCAGTATGATTACAGCTTCAGGACTGAGCAGAGTGCCGCGGCCAGACTCCCCCCGAGCCCCACTAGATGTCAGCAGCTGCCACAGTCCTGAGATCTCTCCGTTCCTCGGAGCTGAAGCACACGTACTACTGAAAGAGGGTAGCCACTTGCCTGCCCTACGAACAATCTTCTCCTCTTTGCCCCTCCTTCCTGACCAGCCGTGTTCCTGGAACCCTTTCCAGCCAAAGGGGACAGACCCCGCCCACCACAGTGATTTGCCATTCTTTGTACAATATATCCAGATGTGGTTTCTTCTTCTTTTTCTTCTTCTTCTTCATTTTTTTGAGACTTTTGGGCATTTTGATTGGACCTTCTCAGCAACTGTCCAGACTCTTCAACTCCCTTTGGGATCACTCTGCACCATGACTAACGGAGATGGCTGCATTCTCCCATCTCTTCTTCTTTTCCTGTCGAATAACCAGTTCTACCGAACGGTTTCTAATACCCAGCCGAGACATTTGGCGGGGGGGGGGTGGGATCAAATTGCACACCATCTAAGAAGCAGGCTTCTGATCCCTGGCTTCTTTGGGAAATAAAATCACGAGCTCGTCTAGCCTAGAAGACGCAAGAAAATCCGTCTCCAGAATGGTGGCATATCTTCTGTCCTTGAACTTGGATCTATATCTCCGTACTGTTTGGAGAGTCTTCCTCTCTCTTGTACAGAGATGATAATCCCTTTCGTCCATTCAGTTGGCCCGCGTTCTTCCATCACCTGTGGTCATTTTATCCAATGCCCACTGATCAAGGAGGGGAAGAATGATCATTTGCCTTCTCTGTGATCAAAATAACACCGCCGATCATTGGGGGTTGGAATAAGCCCGAGGATTGGGTTGCAACACCAGGAATTGCACTCACTCTGAACCATGTCCGAGAGGTCTCCTGTCCGGACGCCGCTGATCTGATTCGAAGATCATCCCATTACAGACTCCGTTTCCAAGATCTCCTCCCCACTTAGGCACCTTCTGTTTGAACAGAGGGGGAACCAGTTTGGACATTTGCCTGGAAGCACAGCTGTCGTTCCATGGTGCCCTCTCAGAACTTCACAGCAAGCCTAAAAAAAATTTTTTTTAATGTCCTGGTGTCCTCCTCCTGCCCCAAAATACTTGAACGCAGCAACTAAGCCACCAGTAGAGTGTGCCGCCATTTGAGTTGGCTCGTAGGTCTTTGTTCCCCATGGGCCACTGAAAATGAGTGTTACCACCATGTGTGCCTCAAGAACCCTTCCCAGAAGGAACCAGGACCTGGTCTCCTCCTGCCAGTCAAAGGGCAAATCCAGCTTCACACTGCAGCATGCTCACGGTGGCTGTCTCCCACTCTCTCCCTTCTGAGCCCCAAATGCTTGTCCTGAGGATGAAATGTCTGCCTGAACTTAAGTTATTTTAGAAAGCCCGTCTCACCTTTTGGAGCTGTTTCACAACCCCAGAACCAATACTGTTGTGGCAGCCTAGATGGATGGGCTTTTGCTCTCTCTGTGGGACAATTTTAAAAGCTGCAGGGTTCAAATGTGGCATGTTTAAATACAGACTGTCGCACTGTATTACAATGTGATCGCCACGGCAGGTGGCTTGACGATCGTGCTTCTCTTCCTTCTACATTTTTCTCTAAAAGTTTTCACGCGGGAATGGGCGCCATTTTGTACTGTCTTTAATGTGGTGCCTTTTTTAAATCCCCAGATTATAGTTGTGTTCTGTAGCAAAATTTCCCAGTGTTAGGTCCCCAGATTTGGTTGGCCTACAATGCTCATCATAGCCAAAGGCCATTAGGGTGGGGGATGATGGGAGTTGTATTCCAACCACATCTGGGAACCCAAGAGTGGGAAACCTATAGGGAAGGAAAGTTAGTTTTCTGGGAGGGTTATGTTGATGTTGTGGCTATCTTTGTGGTATCAGAAAAAGGGTAGATCTTCATCTATGGAGCATCCAACCCCTACAGTCATGTGGACTGACTCAAGTGAGGGTGGTTCTCCAACTGTCTACCTGGATCTTCTGTGAAGTCTACATAATTGGTTGTGTAGAGAATCTCCTTGACTCATCCCAGATTTTCTAGTCCCAGATTCCATCCTGCCCTGGTGCATTGGTCTTTGCTGCTATATTTTTTATTATTATTATTATTATTACTGTCTTATGGAAGGTGTTAACTGACAATTGTGTGGTCATCAGCAACTGGAGATGAAAAACTGAAGTGGCCTTCATTGCATCATTCAAAACTGGTAGGTTGCGAGTTGTTGGGCGAGGTTATTTGTCCCAGATTTCTAACAACTCAAGTTTGTGGGGGGTTTTTTAAATGAGGTTGGGAAAGAAAGCGTGCAGTTCCTGTGGCCCATCAAGTTCTCATGGCTGGATTTTCAGCATATCCTCCCTTGGTTGCCCCCCAGACTTGTGTTTGAGTTCCTTCCTCATTGCACATATTCTGGCCAGAAGGCTACCTGCTCATCATTCACATTGGTCTGTACCAACTGTATTAACTCACTGTATTCACTGTATTATTGAGCCTAATAGGCAATTGCTCCCGATCAACGTGCCCTGAAGGCTCAGATCCCTTGACAGCGGCCAAATTCCGATGGCCCTCCAGTTCAGAGGGTGATCTGAATTCAACAGGTATCTCTTGTTCCTTAAACTAGAGCTGGCCCCACATGCCCTTTGTTCTGAAGGACACACCTTCCCTTTCCCAGAACGTCTTGGCTGGTTTGCTCTCTGCTTACCTGCCAGTGTGTGGTAGCCTGTCTTCCAAATTGTTTTAAAAACAAAATGAATTTGGTGGAGAAGCTGAAGATAAATCCACATGGGCCTGACCATGTCTTTAATCTGGATTAGGTTTCATTTTCCGAGGCAGGGACTCTATTACCATGGTTTTTCTTTGCCTCTGATCTCTTATTCTTCAAATTCTTCAAATTCTCTCCTGAAGGAGCTCCTGTCTTCTCCTGAGAGGACTGAAGTTTGTTTCTGGACTGGTTGCCTGTGTCAGCATCCATTCATCTTCCCCAGAAGCCTTTGTGGGGGGTTTTAGCTATTCCTGCCCATTGGGGTTTTGCCCCATATTAAAGCATCTTCTCTCTATGAAGGCACTTTTACAGAATCCCTCAAAGCTCTCCTGAAAAACTGGATTGAAGATGAATTTAGAGAGGTGATCTTTCTTAGGCTTAACTTTGCTCTTTTCAGTTCTGTGCTTGGGGTGCAGTCACCTTCCTGGCACGCAATGAGGTCATTCACACAATCAAAAACTGTGTTCTACCCGGGTTTGGGAGCTGTGTGTGCTCCCAGTTGTTTGGAAGCAAAGTAAAAGGAAAACCTGGTAGAGGTGATTGTGTGGAAGCAAGGTAGGAGAAAAAGCTAACCAGGTTATCTTCCTATTTTGCTTTCACACAATCACTTCTACCCAGGTTTTCCTCCTACTTTGGTTCCACACAGCCAAAAATTGGACGTACACACAGCTCCCAAACCTGGCCTGAACACAGTTTTTGACTGTGTGGATGACCTTGATGTATTCTATTGAGTTGGCATCAGTGGTTAGTATCTCATGACCGCTCTTCTTCCCTTCTGGGATTGTGATGAGACCCATGATGTGGGCCCATAATGAGACCCATGGGATTTTGGAATCCCCCTGAAGATGAAAAATGGGGCTGTCCATGTGGTGGTGGTTGGGTGCCCTCCATGTCTTGAACCCATTCATTAGAGCAAATTTCCATATGGATCCTACTGTAGGGTGACTGGGGAAGTGATCAAAAGACAGAAGAATTGCAGCCGTGAGACACTCACCCCACAAGCCTCCACAAACAGTGGGTTGAAAAGCCCTTCTGTGAGCACCCCTGTGGTTTTGGCCCAGTTCCTACATTACTGCATTGAAGCAACTTCCACACTGTGGAAGTAGTATCAGCCTGAGGCCTACTTGCACAGACAGCAGATGGAGAGGCCGGCCTGTTTCAGGACTATACCACTTCCAAGCACCTTTTCTTGCAAACCTGGAAACGTCTCCACACTGGGGCCGGCCAAAATATAATTTGCCCTCTAGTCAGGCTGGTCCTGCAATGAAAATATAAAGGAAGCTCTCCAACCCTTGTAGAGGTAATCTGGGACCTATGGAGGTCAAGTGTCCAGTCCGTTCCATACTGGTGCACAGGTTGATCTGTCTCCCCCTAATGGTGGTTACTGGAACAGCAGCAAGCATTTGGAAGGGCAGAGCCTCTTTAAGCATGATGAATATCTTCCACCAATGGCACAATGGGAAAGGGAAAGGTATGCACCCCATGTGTCCAATATCATATGACATGTTTTGCATATGTCCACTTTTCTGTGCATACACATGATGGCAATCTTTGGCCAATTGTGCAATTCAATGGTTGAGTGTTGCTGTGTGCTGTCCCAACGCTTACCATTAGGGGGAGACAAAGTATTTATGCAGTTAAGTTTACTTTAAAACAGCAGCTGTGGTTGCCTTGGTCATTCTGGTGCCTAGAGAACATGATCAAACTGTGTGAATCAGGCTGGATGTCAATGCAGCTTTTCCTGCCATTGTAGCAGCCAGAAAAAGTCTAAGCCAAAATTCTGGAAACAGCTACCGCCTTCTCCATATTTCATATGTGAATTCTGCACCCCAGGCAATGGTGAGGTCACAGCTGCCCACGTCTGAAGAACTTTGCCGGTGTGAACTGGTTCAAAGCCAGTCAAATGGGTGGAGTCGGTGTGTTTCTATGTCCAAGTGGCTTTTAAACCCATGAAGTAAAGGCAACGATTTGAGAGAGGCAGAGAAATGGCCTTCCACTTAAGATCAAGCTTGATACTGTGGTTTTTCTCTTAAAATGTGTGGGGTGGGGTTATACCAGACGTGAAGACACAGACAACTTCTGGATAGTGTAATGTGAAACTCATTGGTAAAAGCAGCCGTTTAGAGACGTCAGATCATACGGGCGATTTCGCCCCCCTTCTAATGCTGTTATATGCAGTTGGGAATCTTTGGCTGTGTTTGTGTGTCTGTGGTCATATGTATTTCTTTTTCAGAATGTTATGCATTTGATTTGCGTCGGGACATGGAACGTGGATTAATGTGTTCATTAAACTTATTAATAATGTTATCCTTCCATATTTATTTTAGATGGCCTTCCTTGTCTTTTGCAAAGGGAAGTTTGGTGTGAGAATTTAGTCTGTATTCTTAATATAATTTGTTTAAATAAAAATTGGTTCTAACTCGCTCCTCCTTTCTTGAAAGACTCAAATGGTAGTTTGGCTGGGCCAGCGGTCTGTGCAGCCGTAGGGTTTCCACTGCAGGATTTAACTAATCGGAGAGAGTGGGTGGCGATTCTGCTGGAGTAGTCATGAGCTCGAATTCTACCAAAGCAGAAAGTCTCTACATATGAAAAATCAGCACCTCCAGGCGGGAGGGAAACCTTTCTTGAGGAAGAATGCGATGGGCAAAAAGAGGTAAGGTTTGGATTCTGGTGAACTTCAGCTATGAACAGTTGTGACTCTAAAAATAATTAGAGGTGTGCATCAATGAATTTTTCGAATCAAATTTTAAAAATTCATTTAGAATTTGAATCAAATTTGAATAAACTCTACCCTATTTTGGTGCCTTTTTTAACCAACCGGGGGGGCTGAATGGTTTTTTTTTTTTTGAAGTGCCAAACAGCTCTCAAATTGAATATCGGTAATTTGATTCAAATTGGAATCAAATCCAATTGCCCTTTTAAGGGGTGATTCAATTCGGATTTGAATCACCCAGATTCGAGTCGAATCGATTTGAATTCAACTCGATTTGCACATCCCTAAAAATAATGCAAAATGCCTAGAAGGGGCCTGGGGTACCCAAATGGGGCAGGTCTGCCCACTCCGTTATAGTCTTGCTTTGGTACATAGAGGCCTGTCTTTCATTTTGCCCTTAAACTCAACATGCACATTGATGCATTCAAGTAGAAGAACTATCATTAAAAGAGCCAAGTGGGAAAATCGCTCCTGGAGCCAATTTTTGTTGATTCAATTTCTTGGCCTTGTTCTTCTCCTTCTCCCCACTCGCTTCTTTCTCTTGTCACAGAGCAACCTGGCAGCTCAAGAGGGGATTTTCCTCACTCGCTGGGCCCACCCAGACTCTCTCTGCTCTCCATTCCAGCATTTCCTCCTCGGAACTCGGCAGACGGTGGCCTCTTGGTGTCTCCATGCGGTTACACACTTTTGAAAGAGCCCCAAAGAAAGACAACAATGCTCTAATCAATTCAAGGACCCCCAAAGACAAATATTATTAATTCAGCTCTGACTGGAACAAAAGCGGGTTGTATTTTTAAAATAATAATAATAATGAGCTCAGGGATCTGAACGGGCTTTCATGTGGGCTTGGATATAGTGTGTTCATTCTAAAGTCTTGGCTAAGGCAGAATGGAGTGTGGGTGGGGGGGAGAGAGAGTTGACATGTTCAGAATTACCATGTGGTGCGGTCCTGTTGGGACCGTCTCACTTCAGAGTGCAAGTCGTGGGCTTGCATGTTTGAGAACAGTCACGCGGAGAACTCTTAAACAACTGGTTCATCAGGATGCTCAACCCCTTTCCCCCCTGTGGGGCTAGATTTCTACAAGAGGTTTTGCCACAGGCAACCATTCCGACAGGCTTTCTCCCTACCGGCTGGTTGCACCCATTGTCCGTATGGTTACAATGAGCACTGTAGTCCGTATGGTTACAATGAATGAGCCCCTGGTGGCGCAGTGGTAAAACTGCCGCCCCTGTAACCAGAAGGTTGCAAGTTCGATCCTGACCAGGGGCTCAAGGTTGACTCAGCCTTCCATCCTCCCGAGGTCGGTAAAATGAGTACCCAGAATGTTGGGGGGCAATATGCTAAATCATTGTAAACCGCTTAGAGAGCTTCCAGCTATAGAGCGGTATATAAATGTAAGTGCTATTGCTGTTGCTGCTATTGCTACAAGGTCCTTATGACTCTTCCTTTTTCTATTCCCATCTGGGATCAGGTTATTTTGGGCATGCAAGAAACGTGTATTTGTTCGATCAGTGAAATGGGTCTCTCGGAAACAGAAAGCACCGTTCCCCCCCCCCTTTAGCTAGAGGAAGGAATGTAACATTCAGTCCATCTTGTTGAAGTGAAGAGCTTTTGGGAGGCTGCTTTGTACTGAGTCAGACCTTTGTTGCATCTAGCACGGACTGGCAGCAGCTTCCTTGCTACCATTGTCTCATGCTGAGGAACTTGAGTTTGTCAACACACGTTGATCTAACCTGGCCGGCTGAGGGACAGCGTCTGAGATTCCCCTCCGCAAAGGTTTTCCTCCCTCTGTCTCGTTCTTTGAGCGGCCTCCCGATTAATTGAGATTAATTCCCGTGCTTTTGACATGCAATGTTTTTCTAACCTCCTCTCCCAACTGAGCACCAGTTATCCCTGAGGAGGGGTGTGTGTGTGTGCGTGTGGAGGAGGAATGTTCTGTCTTTCAGATTGCTGTGGGAGCCATCATAATCACCTGATTGAATATCAAGGACTTGGGGGGCGGTGGCGGGGAGTGCCAAGGGAACGTTAAGCAGAATTGACCTGTCTTCTTGTCTGGAACCGGCATCTCCCTCCATCCCCTGTCTGGACAGGGCTAGCCGAACTGTCTGGGTATTTTCACAGTCATGAAGCAAGGTGGAACTCCTTGTTCTCGAGGAGACGTTGACTTCTGCCCCAGTAATATGGCAAAAGCTAGCTAGCTGGCTGTCAAATATTGGCTTGCAATGAATTTCCAGACTGTGGCTCTCAATGGGCTGCGAACGCCTCCTGTCTGAAACTGGGGGGGAAGCCGCTGCCAGTCGGTGTTGACAATACTGAGCTAGATAGACCAATGGTCGGACTCAGTATGAGGCAGCTTCCGACGTATTAAAGAAAAGATATTTCTCAGAGAGGGACCGAAGCTCAGTGGTAGAGCATCGGCATTCAGAAGGTGCCAGGTTCATTGAGTCCCTGGCAGCATCTCCAGGTAGGACTGGGGAAGACTCCTTCCTGGAATCTTGGAGAGCCGCTGCCAGTCAGTGTTGACAATACTAAGCTAGGTGAACCAACTGTCTGACTCTGCATAAGGCAGCTTCCAATCTTGCAATGACTTCATGTAATGGCCACATCTGGACACATGTTGCAGGCTCACAGGCTTAAAAAGATGATTTGGCACTTTCCTCCTCCAGAAGATGTCTCCCTCAGTTGCTGGAGAACCTGCCAGGTCCTTACTCCTGCCTGCCAAGATCTGGCGTCTTCTGCTGAACATGTGGGCTGCCGAAGAAGGCCTCGGACCCGCCTGTGGTGACAATGCTGACAGAAACCCTTAAGCTCTGCTCCAGATCTTAGGGAGATAAAGGGAAGCCCTGTCTGATCCCGTTCCTGCTGAGCGGTTTTCTTTTGAAGAAGCCTTTCAGATGTTTCCACTTTTCAGCTCACTTGCTTGAAAGATGTAAAAATCCGGACGACCGCAAACAAAATTAACATATTGGAACTTTGGGGGTGGGAAAGGCGAGGGAGGCTTTCTAAGTGCCTCTGATAACCCTCTTCCAAGACGGAGAGTGTGTTCTTTCCAAATCGGATCTTACAAATTAGGTACAGGTAAAGTGTGTCGTCATGTTGATTTCGACTCCTGGCGCCCACAGAGCCCTGTGGTTTTCTTTTGGTAGATACAGTAAGGGCTTATCATTGCCTCCTCCTGTGCAGTATGAGATGAGGCCTTTCAGCATCTTCCTGTATCACTACTGCCCGATATAGTACCAGCGGGGATTTGAACCGGCAACCTTCTGCTTGTTAGTCAAGCGTTTTCCCACTGCACCATTAGGTGGCTCTATCTTACAAATTAGGCTATGAAAATCTTCCATTCCTTGGCCTTTCCCCAGATCTTGGAACATAGGAAGCTGCCATATACTGAGTCAGACCATTGGTCCATCTAGCTCAGCATTGTCTACCCAGACTGGCAGCAGCTTCTCCGAGGTTGCAGGCAAGAGTCTCTCTCAGCCCTGTCTTGGAGATGCTGCCAGGGAGGGAACTTGGAACTTTCTGCATGTATGCATGCAGATGCTCTTCCTAGAGCTGCCCCATCCCCTAAGGGGAATATCTTACAGTGCTCACGTGTAATCTCCCATTCAAATGCAAACCAGAGCAGAGCCTGCTTAGCAAAGGGGACCATTCATGCTTGCTACCACCAGACCAGCTCCCCTCCTCTCTTCCCCACCTCCTAAGCAACCATCCATTTATTATTTGGGTGAAATGCTAGATAATTAGCTGTCTTGTCAACACAAAGTGACTTTTCTTGATTACGGCCAGTTCATCTGCTTTTAATATTTTCGAAAGCGTTTGCAAAGGCCATTAAGTCTCGGGCTGGTGAATAGAACCAGCTGGCTGTTCCTTTCTATTTGATGTGTTTTTGGGGGAGGGAGTTAATGTGCATTTTTTCATGACGCAGGGCACGGATTTTTGGGCACACGAATCACACTTGGAGGGCTTGTAAAGGAGGAGAGAAACTAGGCCTGAGCGGGAAAGGGGGTGCATTGTGTGCTAAGTAATTTCTCACCTTGTGTCCGGGAGGGAGGCCATGCCAACTTTCACACATGAGGTGACACATGGTGCTCTAATGCGATCCATGTCATGTTACAAGGGAAAACATGGTATGTTTTGAAGTTTCCGCCCCTTTGGGAAATGACACACCGCAGTCAATGTAATCCGTCCTGACACTGGAATTACAATATTGAAGGCTGGTTTTTTAAAAAAAAACCCTCCCCACATTATGATGGGCTTCTTCAGAGGAAGCAAAGCGGTTCACTGGCTGTTCTTGAAAGAAAAGCAGCGCTTAATAAAAGCCGCGAGGTGTCGAAGGAGGAGAAAAATAATCAAAGCAGGGTGTAATTCTCCCGCGAACATAAGCTCACATGTTTTGTTTTGTTTTAATCCGCCGAAATTGAAGGGGGAAATCGGATGATCTGGGGTTCGTATCGATGGCAAAATGGCGTCTGTCAAAGTTTGGCTTGATCCAACTCAAATTGGGCTAGGGAGGGTGACGGATCCAAAAGGGATTCCTCTGCTACTTCCCGGGATGCATCCAGCTAGATTTAGGGATGTGCGAACCGGCTCAACATTGAGCCGGTTTGCCATCGAGCCGTTTCGGTCTGAGGGATTGCTGCACTCGTCTGCAACCAGGGCGGACCCTGCTTAGCTAAGGGGACACGTCATGCTGGCTACCACAAGACCAGCTCTCCTTTGGGAAGCCATGTTTGTTATGAGGTGCTTCATCTCCGTGAGCAAGATCCACAGATAAGATTCCACCGCTCAATAAATCAAGATGTCCTCTTATTCGCAGAAGGAGCCATGGACAGAAAACGGGGTTGGAAGCAACCTCCTTTCCCGTCCACTTGAGATTCCTTTCTCTGCAAAACCAGGCCGAATCCTAAAATGGCATTTTTTAGGCCAGCCTGAATACGACTCCTGCATCTAAATTCCCGGAGCCGGGGAGGTTTTCGAGGAATGCCGAGCTTCCTTCGGCCAAGCGCGGAGTTGCTCAGGCCTAACCAACTCTGTTTTGTGTCAAGGGCCAAAGAGGCAAATCGAGGTTGGTGTAGGAATTGAGTTATTAATTGGAGGGGACGTAAGGTCAGCAAATGCTCTTGCGGGAACAAAAAGCCCTGTTGAGTTGGCCAAGAGTTGAGCCGTTCCCAAATTCCCATTCGGCCATCTCTGTGTCAAGGCAGGAAGGGATGTCTCCAGGGCCCCATTTGTCAGGAAATAGTTGTTCTTAAAATGCACACTTTACGGCCGTGTGGTTTTTCCAGTAGTGACCTCTGTCAGAACTGGCGCACTGTCTGGATGTGAGTAGTAGTCGAGAAGAAGCAAACCCCGGAGACGTGGTGAGCGGGGGAGAGAATTCTCAGGCAACGTCTCCCGAGCTGGAGGAGTCGTCGCCTGGCAAGCGAAAGGTCCCAGGTTCGATCCCCAACATCTCCACAGAAGCCTGCAGCCTCGGACAGCTGCTGCCAGTCTGTGTAGGCAATACTGAGCTCGATGGCTCAAGGGTCTGACTCATCAGAGAGGATGATGTGCCTAGATTCAGCTAGCTCAGTGGTAGCACTATGCATGCAGGAGGTCTCGGGTTCAAGCCTGGCAGCATCTCCAGTCTGGGCTGGGAGAGGCTCCTACCTGGAGAGCTGCTGCCAGTCAGTGTAAGACAATACTGAGCCTGCTGGAATCAAGGGTCTGACTCGGTAAGGCAGCTTCCGATATTGCTAAGTTTTAGCACAACTACACTGCCTTTTTGCAGGTGGGCAACTTGAGTCCGGATGTCGGCCCTTGTGTTTTGAAAGAGAAGCCGCCCCGAAGACGTGTGTGAGAGCGTTCCCTTTTGATTCAGTCGAGGAGACAGCTCTGAGACGTGCGCACGGGGACGTATGCAAAATTACCCTTACCGTTGGGGCCCTGAAATACTTGGAGAAGCCACATCAATAACCATGATGCGTGCACATTTCCGAGATCTGTTTGGGAGGTTGCTGCAGTCGGGGTGGGTTGGGGTGGAGTAGAACGGGACTAAATGCTTTAAAATGTCATGAGCTTTCCTGAACCTTCAGGATAGGTCGAGGCACGCAGCGGAACGCAAGAACTAAATCCGCGGCCAAGCCTTGAGGTTTCACTTGGCAAGCCGGCATCTCACCGACACTTCCAGCGTAGCCGTGGGATTACTTCTCTGTATAATCCTAAGGCTGATTTATTTGAGCACGGACATATTTACAACAAGCCCATAAGTAGCAGTTGCTATAAATATGTCTGGCCGATATGCTCTTTTTGGCTTGTGCGTCGGCAAGGGAGGGGAACACGCCGGGATAAATTGACCCTGAAATAAATGGAATGTATCTAATGTTCACGATTTAAATGATGGGGTCTCTAGATACATGTAATAAGGCTGTTTTCTGGTGTCACTGTAAAATTGTGGTCTTCGATGGGGGGGGAGAAATGTTCACTAGGAACCGGAGGCTGAAACTCCAAGGCTGGTTTTTTTCACTCAATGGCAATATTAGTTTCCTTCAATTTGTTACTGGCTTGTGGCTTCTGTTCCCGGATGATCTGTAGGCAGAGAGAGAGGGAGAGCGCATGCGTTCTCAAGAGGCCTCCACCACTGCCCATGATACCACTATCAGCTGCTTCTCTTTGTATTTGATAGCTCGTGAGGTCGTTCACGTGGCCAGGTGGGTGGGTTGGCAGAGGGGAGGCTGGTTCAACTCACCTTCCCTCCAGATGACCAGTGACAAGTTGCTGGGGGCATGGACCATGCTCTCAGATGATGGGACGATGCATCCCGGCCTCCAGATATCCCATAATGCATGACTCAACATGCATGCTACGTTGGAGGATTCCACCAGAAGACAGGCACTCTAGGCACCCATCTCTGTGTCCGCTGGGGCTAAACATAGCCCCAGCAAACACACAATCCCAGAGCCTGGGTTAAAGGCTCGCTCGAGCAAGAGCCGGGTTTAAAAATGAGGCTAGGCAGCACTGCCCCACTGCAATCGGGCCCGATGCCGATGGTTCTCACGCGCAGACTAACCCAGGCTTGGCTTCCCTAGCCTGGGTTAGGGTGCCTGTGAGAATAGCCTCTGTATTTGCAAGCTGTGACATGCACTGGCATTTAGTATTTGCAAGCTGTGACATGCATTGGCCCTTGGTATTTGAGAGGTGACATATACCACCAAATATTAGATATCAAGGTGGTTTACAAGCAGGTATAAACAATTGTAAATTAAAATTTAATTTAATAGCAATTCAATCAGTTAAAATAGATGTCTTTTGCCAGTTTCTCTTTGGCAGTATTTGACTGGTAACATGCACTGCGATCTAGGCTTGGATAAGCCACAGTTTCCATCTGATAGTCTTTCAGAATTGGCTTGCGAGCAAATTCGACACGTGAATGTATCCGAGAGTCAATGGCATACAACGAGATTTAGTATTTGACTACTCCTCTGCCGCAGTTGTTACTATCGGCTCACGTTTGAAAACTGAGTTGTTATCGTGTTTGCTTCAGTTTGTGAGCTGGCACACAGGGATCGTTGTCATCTGACAGGATGGGATGGAATTGACTAGGCCGTGCTGTTTGTGGACCATCTCGGAGTGTTGGCATGCAAAGAAATTTGGCGTTTGACAACAATGCTTGGGATTTCATATTTGTTGCTGTCCAAAATCAAAGCAATTGAGAGAGACAAACAGAATGGAAGCAGGCATGTTTTGAATGTTGAGCGGCCTTCAAACTTTGAACAGCAGCGCTGGGAATGTTGCTAAATATTTAGTTTGCTGCTAGCATTGAGGCTGAGCAGTGGCTGGGACTGAAGAACGGGGCTTGAAATCGGGGTGTTGTTTCTTCAGGAGAACGAAATCCCGGATCCCTCCAGCACTCCCCACTTTCCTGCCCTCAGAATGGGGCTGTGAAGTAGTGGATGGTTCAGACCATCCATGCAGACACCACTTCATCTGCCCCACATGAGTCCAAAATGTAAACTCAGGCAATCCAAAAGAACTCCTGGCAGGTTACAGATGAAAATCGGTTTGGCCCTGCCACAGAAAACCAGGCTTTAGCTGAAGCGACCTGCCTGGATTCCCATTCCCCCTTCTGCGTGTATAGAAGCATTTAAAGAATCCAAAAGTGATACTTGCGATGGGACTGCTTTAGTCGGCACAGAGAAGTGCGGGGGGCGGGGGTGTTCGTGATTTTGGGTTTTTTTAAGCCCAGAGATGCAGATGCTATCGATTGGATTTTGGAAGGATAATATTTTGCGGAGGCTTGAAACACCAAGAGGAAGTGAGGGCAATTTTAGCCAAATTAGAAGCAGGTTACGGAGCTGGCCCTGAGGTCATCGGTACCCAGGTATTAATCTATTAAAGTAATCAAAGGAGCTTAGCTGAGGATTGGATGGTTGCAATATACATATCTCGGGACAAGCCGTAAAACTTCCTGGAAAAGGTGTTTTCGATGCCGTATTGGCCCAGCTTGGCAAATTGCAGATTTAATTATTTTCTCAGGTCTTCTTTCTCCCTCTATTCTTCTGACCTAGAGACATGTGCAGCCGTTTAAGATAATGAGGCTATGATGGAATTAGGTGTGACTTGATTTTTTGAGAGAGGTATCGTCCTCTGATATTTTTCTTCTTCTTGTTTTCATGACATGCACTCGCCCCCGAAACCTTAAGGGCTGGGGTTTCTCTATAAAGATCAAAGGTCTCCAGTCTCTTTCAAGAGGCCTGCAGAATTTGTTTGCTAATTATCTCGCTTGATCTTAATTGTGCACTCAGACAACCATGGTTAGCTCTTTGATTGCTGGGATGAGACCTTGCTTTCATCTAGAGCCCATCTCTCTTTTTCCGGTTGCCTGAGTTCCTCTGCTTCTAAGAGAATTCGAGTGGTGTCTTTGGCTGGTCTTGCGGTAGTGAGTGTGAATTGTCCCCTTTGCTAAGCTGGAGGTCCCTTGGTTTGCATTTGGATGGGTTGGCCACACATGAGCGCTGTAAGATATTCCCCTTAAGGGATAGGGCCATTCCTCAGTAGAAGAGGAGGTCTCAGGTTCCCTCCCTGGCAGCATCTCCAGGTAGGGCTGAGAGAGACTCCTGCCTGAATTCTTGGAGAGCTGCTGCCTCTCAGTGTAGTACTGAGCTAGATGGGCCAGTGGTCTGACTCGGTCTATGGCAGCTTCCTATGCTCCATAACTTCTAGTACAATTTACAGGACTGCACCATAATGCATTGAGAGTTGCATTGGAGTAGAAGACACATTGTGAATAAGGAAGATGCAGCCTGTAACATACCAGCTCCAACGGGTCATTCAAGGTATTGAGAGAACGCCGGCTCTGACTCCTGCATAGCGTCGAAGGAAGACCTTCTTCTCTGGATTGGGGGGCGGTCTACTTCTGTGACACGCTAAGTTAGAAACAGCTCTAATGTGAACAGAAGGGCACCTTTGGATCTAAGGTCACAGAAAACAACATCAACATCAGTTAGGTGAGCTTTCAGGCAGGGATGGGCAACCTGACTAAATTTACTAAAAGAAGCCCTATTGAGATGTAGTCAATCTGTAGAGTGACTCCTGAGTAATTTAGTCAGGATAGCAGCCAAAGTGTGGGTTGTGTCTCCTCATGTTCAAATCCACAAATAAAAGGGCTCCCTGTCCCCAAAGGGACTTACCGTATTTTATGGACTATAAGACTCACTTTTTTCCTCGAAAAATATCCGCCAAAATTCAGGAGCGTCTTATATGTTTTAACAGTTTAATATGTTAAAACTCTGAAAAACTGGATTAAAATTAAGGTGCGTCTTATAGTCCGTAGCGTCTTATAGTCCGTAAAATACGGTAGTCTTTAACAAAACAAAACAAAACAAAACAAAAAACAAGAAGGTAGACCCCAACAACAGCCACTGGAGGGATGCTGTGCTGGGGTTGGAGCGGGCCAGTTGCTCTCCCCCTGCTAAATACAAGAGAATTATCACTTTTAAAGGTGCCTCTTTGCTCAATCAGCAGAGGTAAGGTTTTTTTTTTAAAAAAAAAAATCTTAATTTGGCAATTTTTTAAAATTTCAAATGCAAAGTACTTAGAATCTGTATGTGTTTGATTCTCTCTTTTAATTATTTTCAGAATCAGCGATCCTATCTGTATTATAACATGCAGAGACATGCTGTCTGACTCATGAAATTAGGGGTGGGGGGAGAGAGAGAGAGAGAGAAGATCTCAAGTTTGTTCTATAAATGCAGGCTAGTGCAGTATCTACAGACATTGACACCAAACAGGAGAATAAATGTGGAGCAAAGAAATGATAAAAGTTCACTTTCCTGTAGTAACACTTCTCCTTGGGAATCAAGCTGTTGGACAGCATTGGCGCCATCTAGGAGTGAGGGCTTTATGGTTACGGCACACACAGGTACTGTATGCAGAACCCAGAGGGAGCCATGAGTGTGGATTCTCTCCACCTCTTACCTCTTTTACAGGCAATTTTCTCTTGCTTTGCAGAGGGGTTGGGGAAATGTAGTTATGACACCTTGATTAAAATTGGGTAGCACCACCAAGGGCCCCATAAAATGGTTCCGTGGTCCAGAGCTCTGGTTTTTGGTGGGACATCTTGCTCAAATATTGAAAATGAATGGAGTAGGGCCCATATGGGTATTCTGGGGCCCATAAGATCTTACACAATTGAGGAGAAGGTGTTTCCTGGACAGCCTCATAGAGACGAATTTCTCCCCATCACTCCACTGTGTCCCCCCTCTGTACTTCCTTGGCAAACATCTACACATTCATGAATAGCTTTTATCCTTGGAAATTGCCTCTGTGAGCCATTATTTCAGCTGCTATTGCTTTAACATTGGGACATTTATCATTCTGTTGTGTTTTGGTGTTCCAGGAGGTGACGCTTGAGCTGGATTTCAGTAGAAAGTTCTTTTAAAAGTGTTTGGAATTACAAATTGGCTGTATACCTCTTCTTCTTCTTCTTCTTCTCCTCCTCCTCCTCCTTCTTGGCCTGGGATTTTCCTTCCCACCTAGGAAGTTATAAGAGTAACAGGATCACTCAAGAAAGCAGGTTGTAAACTTTATAACCGCAGAAAGATGTGTGATTTAGCGTTGCCCAAAATCTATTAAAAGCTGAGATGCTAGGGGACCCAAATGTTGTATTAAAAATATTTCCTTTCTCCAAAGGCTTTGAACTGGCCTGAATCCTCCCTAATTACATTTTCATTTGCACTTCAAGTGGGTTTTATTTTCTGTTATTTTTTCCTCTTTTTTTGGCTGACAGTTTACCTCAAGCTTTTTCCAAGGAATATCTGGAAAACAAACCAAAAACCACATCCAAAGCACAAGCTCTGGGAAAACAATGGAACGCTTTGCAGAATAAACTAGTACTTCAGTGAATTTACTTTTTTTAATGAGGACTAGCAGCTTTGTATCCTGTGGAGCTGCAACCCAAAGAGCCCATTAAGTGTACAAGTTGCATATGTGACCATTGAGATTTGTATTTTCAGGGGAAATTTGTCTAGCAAGGAAGGGAGTGAGGTTGTCAGGAAAAAATATCAAACCTGCATATGCATGGATTGGACCCAACAATATGGCCTAATGCATTTTACTCAGTAGTAGCAAATCTAAGTTCAGTGAAATTAACTTCCAAGTAAGCACAGGATTAAGGCCATACACCTCCATCATATGTCTGTGTGCTCTGGAGTTAAGTTCAGTGGGATCTCCTCTCAAGTAAACAACCTTGGAGAAGCCGCTGCCAGTCTGTGAAGACAATACTGAGCTAGATAGACCAATGATCTGACTCAGTATATGGCAGTTTCCTATGTTCCTATCTCAGGACTGGCCCATTTATCCCAACAGAACTTAATTTTCCAAATCAATGACTTTTCTAACAGTGGCTCTAGAATAGTTAAAAGTGAATTAGAAAACTAGTTTGAAGCCATTCAAAAATGTACATAAAGAAACAACTCTTTCTGCTTTGCTGGTGATCATGGAATCTTGAGCGATGCTTCTGTCGAAGCTATGAAAATGCACAGAGCTTTTCTTTTTCCGAGTTGTGGAGTTAAATTCAGATTTAGATGGAGTTTCAGAATGCTGTTTGCTGGGCAAATGATGTATTTATACATACAGGAAACGGCCTCTTCCTTTCACCCAGGAGTTTCAAAGATAAATGGTATGTAGGAGCTGAGAAAAGGAGAGTCTTTGGAATCTCTGAATCATGGGTTGTGCTGTGGGTGCTTATAAAGAGTTTCCCCCAGTATTGTTGTTCTTAAACTACCTGCAGCACTGAATGTGGCTGTGTGTGTGTGTGTGTGTGTGTGTGTGTGTGTGTGTGTGTGTGTGTGTGTGTAAACAGCAGCTCAGGATGACCTGAATAGGGCTCATGGCATATGGAGAAGGAGGGATGACCCTTTCCTCTGCGCCATTTTCCTAACAAGACAACCATCACCCAAAAATGGCAAATAGAAGCTTGCCTTCCATAGCAAACAAGGCAGCAGTTTTTATCAGGATGACAGTAAAGGGAGAAAAGATTAACACCCCTCACTCATCCCCTTTTCTTGATCCAAAGCAGGGTCATATTTATTTATGTATTACATGGGAAAGGATACATGTAACAACATGTCTTGTTTATAACGTTTATTCACCAACTGCAAATAACTCGAGTAAGATGCCAGGTCCAAAATTACTTCGACTCCAGATCTGAAATGCTAAGGACTTTCCAAACTGGATAAAATGGACGGATTGGTTTGGTTTTGCTGCTTCCCAAACAGCGTGTCAGGGTACAGGCTAGTATGCCATGAGAAGAAATTGCCAGTGGGCAGCAAGAAATAAATTGAATAATTTAAGGGCCCATAACACCCATCCTATGTGGGTTGGGGAGACACACACAGACAGATCTAGTAGTGATATTTATTTTATTTATTTATTTAAAATAGTTCTAGACTGCCCAAAACTTGCATCTCTCTCTCTCACACACACGCACACACAGCTATACAAATGCATTTAACATTGTGTGTGACCGAAAGCTTTCAATAAATACAGAATCATGGTCAAAATAACAAGATCGATTCATCAGAACAGAGAAACCGTTGCGGCCAAATCTAGCTTTGCCCAGTTTGCTGAGCTAACCTTGCCTTGGCGATTCTTCGGAGTGAAATAACTAAGCTAATTCTTTGCAAGAGCTTCCCGGAAATGTAAGTTGCTTCCCTGTATTTCAGTGCTCCTTTCCCCAATCCCTTTGCCTTGTCCCCAGACGCCACTGATGACCCCTAGACCCACCGGAATGGAAGAAGCTGGGTTGTCAATTAGATACATTAAACCCACTCGCTATGGTGATAGAACGGGCAATTCAGCTCCAAAACCAAAGACCCTTCTCAGCGGCGACGGCCGACTCTTTGAAGCAGAGTAGGCAAGCTGATGTACCGTCCGAAGTTTGGATGCTTTGAGGTTCTTTTAAACTAGATTTCAGAAGAGACTTTTTTTTAACTTCATTTTTCTTAGGCCAGAAATACAGAAAAGGGTTCATGACCTAAAATCACCACTTCTTAGATATGCATGGTGAGACATGAAATGCTCAAAACTACTACAAAAGCAATATGGGCTAGATGCAGCAGTGGGTGTCTTCTGTTTCTGGAAGAGACTGCAGACAGAAGGAATCTCCAATGCACAGAAGGATTCCTTCCATGAGTGGAAGATTCGTTTTGTGAATGGAAGGGGCCCCTTCCGTGAATGATAGCATGTCCCTAGATCCAACCCTCTCTTTAAGATCCAAGTTGATATCTTGCTCATTTAGTAATAACAACTATTATTACAAAAATAATGCTTTGCATTGATGGGCAGGGCACTTCATTTAGATGTATGTTTTAAAAAAACACTCACCGATAAATCTTGATTTGGATGCAAAGAGCCTGAATTCTGGTACTGATTACAATTTGCGGAGAGGAGTGTATGCTCAGAGGTGATTTTACTTATTTATATATTTCTCGCCTGCATTTTGGCATATTGCCTTCAAAGCAGCTAACCTTTTAAAATAGCATAAAATACTTTTTAAAAGATTGAAAACTTCTCTATCCAAGCATATTGTAAAATGTGCAGCACCAGGAAAAAAAATAAAAACCAGAAGACTCCCTTTCTTCATTTATTCCAGGTCACAAGCCTGGCAAAACAGCCATATTTTTCACTACGCTTCTAAAAGGGAGGGACAGAGCTGCTTGAACTTCTTGTGGGAGGGAGTTCCACAGACTGAGTGCAGCTACAGAAAAGGCCCTGTTCCCAGCCTTTGATGGCATCTGTAGGTGGAGGAGAGTGTTGCCAGAATATCTTAACAGGCAGAATCGTAGGGGAGCAGGCAGTCCTTAACATATCCTGTCCTGAAGAACCTAACTAGGGGGGGTTAATAAAACACAAAGTAGGCCCCACAAGCTTTACGTCTGCCCATCCTGCAACTATGGCATTAACCCTTGCTCAAATAATGGGGTCAAATGAACCTGGAGATGTAGGGGGAAATAATAAACCTTTGATTTCAGTCTTCTACATGCTGTATGCCAGATATTCCTGGCCTAATGACGGAGGTAACATTTCATTCCCATTTATTTATTTATTTTTGCAATGTATCCTCCAATGGTCTTTGGGGTCATTTTCACCCCAGTTGGAAGGGAAACTGAAATTGACATCCATTTGTCCGTTTCAAGGATTTGTGAACAAAAACACCTATTACAACTACTACGACTATCTTTAATGTCACGTAAGATAAACCCCAACACGAACCACTGGAGGGATGTTGTGCTGGGGTTGGATAGGGCCAATTGCTCTCCTGCTGTTAAATAGAAGAGAACCACCAGTTTCAAAGGTCCCTCTTTGCCCAGTTAGCAGAGGCTGAGTGATCCTCACGATTTTCTGCCCCATCCGGCTGAATCCAAACCCTTTGAATCATACATTGCTTCCTTAGTAAGGAATCCTTTCAAAGCGGTCATCACGGCTGCTAGCAGAACATCCCTGAAGTTCTGAGAACATCTCAAATGTTCTTCCTTCCATGGCATTCCAACAGTGCTATGAAAGGTAGAATTCACAACAAGATCTTCATCCCTTCAGTTCCAGTTTTAAATCGATTTAAATACATCGAAAGAGATGTCTCTCTCAGTCTATTTGAAGTGATGTCTGGGGTTTTTTTCCCCCAGAGTTAGCAGGACGAAAATTGGAAGACTTACCTTAGGTTAGGTAAAGGTCCCATCTTTCGGCAACAGCAGCGTCCCCATCCTAAGCCGTGCTGAGTCCGCCAAAGGTCAGGCCTCGCTCAGACAGGTGCACAAACATTCCCCTGTCCGAAGGTGCTACCTCTTTACGGGAAACGTTTATGACTCGGTGTAATTTTGCAAAACACCTGCATGCTATTAAAACAAAAGGAAACCAAAGAGAGAGAGAGAGAGAGAGAAACCCCAACCCCTGTTGCATGCGTGAGGCCCTAAGGAAATTAACAGTTCCTCCCATGGGATCCATATTTTCTTAAGATGTTTACGGCAGATGAAGAGGTCCCAGGGTAAGGCATTAACAACTTGTAAAGTGATAAAAGGAATGGTATCATTTGGGGCCGGTGACATGGAGGAGGAGAAGCCCCTCACAGCTGCCCAATCCTTCCGACCTAATGAATTTTCTTTAACCATTTATTAAGTAGCTCGCTGAGCAAAAGCTGACATGAGGACTTTTTTTTTATTTTTAAAAAAACCCTTCCCCTCCTCCTTCAAATGAGGGGCGGGGGGGGGGGAGAGAACCCACTTAATGAACATATGGCACGACTCTGCCAGCAGAAACTACTGCTCATAACCGAAAATAAGTAGGCCAATATGAAAGGGGGGAGTCCTTATTTTTGTTAAAAAGCAGATTGTTTTGTTCCTACGCTGCTCAAAAACCGGGGTGGGGGTGGAATTACTGAATTCAGCCTGTATGCAATGTTTACACCTTGTAGCAACGAACTACTTCAGATTCCTTCTGGGGAGTGACGCGTGGTTGAGCTCTGTGCCGTATCGGTCTCAATTATACATTTTGGCGGAGAGGTTGGAACCTCTCCTCTTCGGCTCGAACCCCATATTAACCAGGGTTGTCTGTGCTCCATTACGGGAGATGAAAGAGTCCGAGGCCGGCCGTCAGCTGAAGAATGCAGCCTTCTAATTGAATTATATGGACCCAGTTAAAGGGCTGCTTCAGAGAGCTCATATTCACTTTCAAGATGACTTACTTGGAGACTTAATGGGCTAGTTAAACAGCATAGTCAGAGAGGGGTTTGCAGGTGGGCTGCGTTAATAACTTTATTTAAGACGCTTTTTCCCCCCTTTGAGGAGAAGAAGTGATCCATTAATACATTCATTAGAGTTAATGGCAAAGTTCTGCTTTTCCCCCTAATGACGCTGTCCAGACGCCACAAGTTGGCCCGCCCTAATGTAGACCAGCTGCCCTCTCCGTAACAGGTTTCTTGTTCTTCAAGGGTGAATGTGTCACAATGATTAGTTTTGGGGGGTCAGGATGGATGTGGCCCTCTCTGTCTCCTGGCTACTGATTGGCTAGCCAGTGTCCACATCTGCTCCTGCTTTCTCCTCAGAGAAGAGCACGCCCGCTTTGGTACAAAGCAAGGTCATGGCGTCAAGGTTTCCGTGGCTGGCCAAGCAGGCTGTCGCTTTGGTCCAGAACCAAAAAGTTCGGAAATGAAATACTCCCCGGAAAGGGCCAGGTAACCTCATTTGACGGCTTTCCATCAGAGTCCCAAGTCTACAGAGGAGTGTGAAGTGGCAACCATAGAGTTGGAACAGAACAAAGCAGAGGCTGGATTACCCACAATCCTCTGCTTCTGCCTCCATGTTTGACAATTTGCACTCACAGTGGTGCCAAACAAGTGAAGGTGTGTCTGCTTAATGAGCCGTTCCCAAGATGCTAGTGAACATCAGAAGGATAAAGGGCCGTGGTGATTTGTCTCTGTCGTCTTTGGTCTATTTCTTAATAAAAATTCTTAATAATTAAAAAAAAGAAGAAGGTTAAAGGGCCTAAGGAGCACACACCCCAACCACCGCTCACACAGATGAGCTTCAGAAAATGTGCTCTTTTTTTATTAAGGTAGATGACATTATCAGCTTAGAGTCAGTGGCAGGTGCTCTATACGTTTGGGATTGGCAGGTGTATTTTCTCAAGGATTTCCAGCTGGGGGGAGTTTGAAGGAAATGATGGCTGTGTTTTCAATATACCGTATTTTTTTTAAAAAAAAAAATAAAAATCTGAATACTCGATTCACCGTTCATGATGGTCGCTCGGATCTAACCTCTCTGGAGCTGGGATTTGCTGCCCCCTTGTGGCGAGCCACTCACAGGACTGTACCTTGGGAGGTTCTCTAAGCAAGGATGCCTGCCCGTCAACCTCTATTGACTTGGTAGGACCATCACAGCTTCTGGATCACACTTAGATTATTGTTTTCACTGGAAAGCAGCCAGAGGAGGCTCGATCAGATTTGGGACTGTGATACGGTAACCCACATTAAACCTGGGTTCGAACAATTGTGTGAACCGGTCCAGGAGTTTCAAAAAGAAATCTGTCCCATTTTCTGAATAAGTTTGAAAATGTCAAGAGAGCTTCGTCAATAAGGTAAATAAACTAACCACGTTCATCACTTTGCCTCCACAAGCATTTAGCAGTGAGCAAAACCCGCGCTCCTTTCATAATCTTCTTCGCCACCTCTTGGCTCCCCAAACTAGTTGCTCTAGAGTAACCCCTCACAGGAGGGCCAATATTGTGCAGCCCTGCTCTCGATATTTGAGGTGTGCCAAATTTGGTCCTTGCAAATAAATTCATGGTGGTGATGGGAATTCTAATCAGATCATCTCTTCGCACCAGTGGACAAAAGCTCCTACGGATCTTCCCAGCGGCTGGATCTGCTACTCATTCGAGCGTTGCTTTGAAATCTTATCTTTCCCGCTTGTTTGCTGTTTCCCTTTTTATAGATAGAATTGTTTTCAAGAAGAGACCTCATCTGCCGGCCAGTTTTCCTTGATCCGGCTCTGCCATGTGTTTCTGATTGAGACCAAAGAAACGTTTCACGCATTGCAAACAGCCTTGTTCACGGCCAGCACCAGCGATCGTGGTCGGGGATCCCCAAACGGTCTCCATCTTCCACAGGTGACAGGTGCTTCTGCCCAAATCCACTCCAGGATCCAAGAGGAGTAACTGGATTCGTTTCCCAGGCATTGTCTAGGTGCTTGAGCACTAATCTAGATTCCAGATTGGATTGGGAGCAGATTGGGATCCAGGTTTCTCTTACATGGAGATGACATCTTCATCAAGTGGCACTGAGGGGACCCCTTCCTCAATACCTATATTTTATGCATCTCTTTTTTGAGTTCTGCTTTCAGAGCGTTTTCTTCTTGAGAAGTGGTATACCAATGTTCTTAATAATAGTAATAAATATTAGGCTGGCTTAGATGTTCAGGGTACTGGATTTCATCCCTGATATCTTCAGCCTCTCTCGCAGAATCTTTTTTGCAATGTCTATCCTTATTTCAAGAGGCAGCTACCTTCAGCTGGGTCAGAAACTTCGTCCTGATTTGCATGGTCCACACCCTACTAATAGTATGGAAGAGAGCTGGTCTGGTGGTAGCAAGCATGACTTGTCCCCTTAGCTAAGCAGGGTCTGCCCTGGTTGCATATGAAAGGGAGACTAGAAGTGTGAGCACTGTGAGAGATTCCCATTAGGGGATGGAGATGCTCTGGGAAAAGCAGAAGGTTCGAAGTTCCCTCCCTGGCAGCATCTCCAAGATAGGACTGAGAGAGATTCCTGCCTGCAGCCTTGGAGAAGTCACTGCTAGTCTGTGCAGACAATACTGAGTGAGGTGGACCAAGGGTCTGACTCAGTATATGGCAGCTTCCTATGTCCCTACACTGACTGGCAGCAGCTCTCCAAGGTTTCAGACAGGGGTCTTTCCCTGACCTACATAGAGATGCTGCCAGGGAATGAACCTAGGATCTTCTGTATGCAAAGCAGATGCTTTGCTCTACCCCTGAGCTACAGGCGCTCCTGCAAAGTCTATGAACCCAGGCATCTCCAGGTAGGGCTGGAAAAGACCCCTGTCCGGAGAGCTGCTGCCAGTCAGAGCCCAGAATCCTGAGCGAAATGGACCAGTGGTCTGGCCCAGGAGGCAGCCCTGAGATTAAAATGACTCTAGACTGGACCACCACCACCAAAAATAGCCACACAGCTGATAGCACAATTTCCTTTCCCACTCCGTCTGTGCGTGTGTTTGTTCAGGGCTCTGTTTGAAATCAAATCAACCCTTATCCTAGCCTTGCATACTGAACTGATTTTAAAAGTTTACGTCCACACACTCCAAATTTGAAATTTAAACAATGCAGGGAGAGAGAGGTTAAAAAGAGCATTAATGATTGTTTATAAATCATGCCCTCCAACATTAAGAAAACACCCTGCCTTTCCTTCTGGGTGGAAGGCAGACAGCAAGAAAGTCCAAACGGTAAGAACCTAGATGAGGTCCTATCCATAAGATAACTGCTGCAGTTGTGGCATGTCCAAATTGGCTTATTCTCTGCCCTGTTTGGTGGAAGTAAGAAGAAAGCACTCGATATGATAGGGTGCACATGTTATCTGAGGTGCTGAAAGTTGAATCCATTGGAATTCAAGATGATTTGCACATCCCTACGGACAAGTCACTACTCTTGGGTGTAGTTCCTTCTAGTAACACCCCGTTGGGAATGCGTAATTCCACCCTTGCCTGCTTTGGGTGCCAGTGAATTGTCCCATCACTCTGAATACAAGGACTCAACAGGATTACTCATCTCAGCGTAAGTGCCTGTTGCATCTCTGGATGAATACCTGTTCTCAGCTGGATTCCTTCCAGTCTGGGGGGCCGGCTTAGCGAAGTGACTCACAGAGAAACATAGCAGGGCGGAGTGTTCTATGGGAAGGTAGATCCTACTTTTTAGTTCTCTGAAGGGAAACCTTTGTGGGGTGAGACTGTGACTGTGATTCTCCACTCGGGAAAGAAAAAACGGGCTCTGTCCATCAGACATCCAGGAAACCCGGCGCAACACTGTACAAAAGAGCAAAGTGAGTGCCAGGGAAGGGAAGATTAGCAGCGGGTCAAGTGCTTTGCCTGCACTTTGTCCTTTTCCCAAGCAAAAGAAAATATTATTTCACCCTTTCGAGGAGGAGAGGGGAAAAGTCAAGACCAATATTGATCCAAACTCTGAAGGAAAACAAATAGCTGTGTGGAGGGGAAGGATGGAGAACGAGACGGAGGCGAGCAGCTGCATTACTGGGGCTGGGGCATAGGCTTCAAGAAGGAAGAGTTCGCTGGGCTTGATCTGGGGAAGGAAGAAGGGGGCTTGGCCAGGTTCGATCCACGCCACCACTGAGATGGGTTTTCATGGTGAAATCTCCCACAATGCACATCTTCTTGCTAAAAGAAAGTCATTTCTTTCCCCCAGCACAACTTTTACCCCATTTCTTTTTCTCTTTTTCCCTTTTTCCCTCTTTCTTTCCCTCCCTCCCTCCCTCCCTCCTCTCTCTTTCTTTCTTTCTTTCTTTCTTTCTTTCTTTCTTTCTTTCTTTCTTTCTTTACCTTCTTTACATATCTTTGAGTATGGGGCCATCACTCAATGGCAGATTATCTGCTTGGCATGCAGGAGGTCCCAAATTCCATCCCTGGCAGCATCTCCAGGTTGGGCTGGGAAAGACTCCTGCCTGAAACCTTGGAGAAGCCGCTGCCAGTCAATGTAGACAATACTGGTCCAGATGGACCAAGGGTCTGACTCAGTATCAGGCAGCTTCCAATGCTCCTCTCCATCTGGCTTACATTCCATTATTCCTCCAAGAAACCAAGAGGAGAGTCCATGATGCTCTTCCATTTTGGTTCCATTGTGTTTTGCACAACAGCCCTGCATAGTAGGCTTCGGCCAAGAGAAACGGGGAGCGACTTCTCCAAGGCCGCCGGTTGAGTTCCATGGCTCAGTTTGAAACCATACCTTCCCAAGCTTTTCATTTGCAGGTAAGCCTCCAGCCCAAAACTTCAGGCAAAACAATTGCCCAGGACAGGAGGACAGAATGGGTAGCTGTCTAAAGTGAGTCAAACCGTTGGTCCATCAAGCTCAGGATTGTCTTCACAGACTGGCAGCAGCTCTTCAGGGTCCATCTTGTCTACACTGACTTGGCAGCAGTTCTTTAGGGTTTCATACGAGAGTCTCTCCCAGTCCTACCTGGAGATGCTGCCAAGAACTGAATCTAGGACCTTCTGCATGCACAGCAAATGTTCTACCGCTGAGCTGTGCCCCACCTCAACTGTTCTTGTGGTTCTTGACGCTGAGATACACTCGGCCACTTTTGCTCCTGGGGACGCATCAGTGGCACATGGGGATAGATCTCCAGCAAGTCCTTCAGAACAAGGAGCAACGAGAACTTGCGATTTGGGTGGTATATAACTGTATTAAATAAATTAAATTAAATTAAATTAATGGTGAAGAAGTGCTCTTCAGTGGTGAGTAATCCCCACTTAGAGTAAACAAAAGTCTCCACATTAATGCAGGACAAATGTGCCACGATTATAATAATTTAAAAACAAAAACAAAAACAGAAAGCGAGGAGTGGGGAGACTATTATAGCAAATATCTGAAACTGAGTAAATCACTGGCAGTTCAGCAGGCCTATTCCCAAGCTGACTCATAATGGTGTGATGTTTGAGGAAGGGGGGGGGTCCCTCCGGGAGCAATAAAAGACACAAGATCTGCTTTTTTTATTTTTTAAAAAAGAATAAATAAATAAGCATGATCTTAAGTGGCAGCGATTCATTTTGACTCCAAGGAGGTGTCGTCTGGGGCTGGGTACGAGATTTCCTTCAGAGAAATCTAGCGCATGTGTGCCTTTTCATGGCACAGGCCCACTCGCAGAGAACCAGACGGGCTCCCTTGGGTGGGGATAAGGAGGATTTTGGCTAATCCCAACCATGTAAGCCTCACCAGCCAGTTGGAGGTAGGGTTGCCAACTTACCAGGAAAAATTGGGTGGCTTTGTGCTTGCATGTTCTTGCTTTCAGGTCCAGGTCAGAGAAAGCAAGCATACATGCCTTTTGCTGGCCAATGGCCGTAATAAAACTGATGATGATGATGAGCATACATGCCTCCTTCCTCCTCAGTTAATTTTACCTGAACACCTGGGGGTCAAGAGTGGATAGAAGGCAGCTTAGGAGCTACTCAGGAGTTTGCTTTGCTCGTGGCACCAATCCACAAACAGGCCTGGATTATAACCTGGTGAGGCTCTCAGCTCTCAAGCTTAAAAGCATATATCTCTCTCTCTCTCCCCCCTATTGTAACAAAAAGGATGATGCCGAACTTGAAATGGAGTCCTTCTTCTGGATTTGGAGGCCCCCTCATACTGTGAGGCCCAAAATTGTCGCTTTCTCAACTTGTGCCTAAATCCGGTATTGTCCACAAGGGCTTCTGGCTGTCCACTGTCTGGCGACCACAACAGCAAAAGGGTTTTCCTGCTGCTTAAATGGGGCTCCTGGAATGAAGACACCTTGGGAGAAAACCAGGAGTGGGTTTTTGTGGATTGGGAGCTCCGTCCTGGAACGGAAAAGGAATTGCTTGGTTGAGTGGTCCTCCGAGGTATCCTGATGAATTCTAAATCAGTGTTCCCTCCCACTCCATGCAAAACTATTTGGTACCCTGCTGGCAGAGCTTGGGGTTCTAGGCAAAAAGTGGAATTCAGTGGGGCTTACTCCCAGTCAAATGTACAGGTGATTGGATCTTCAGCTCTGCTGCATTCGGAGAACTATATGTCAATCTATGATCATTCTCCATGAGCTCTTAGGTGAGATTTCTAGGGGAGAACCTCCTGGTGGATCACCGCACTGGCAGTACAGTAGGAACATAGGAAGCTGCTGTATACTGAGTCAGACCCTTGGTCCTTCTAGCTCAGCAGTGTCTGCACTGACTGGCAGCAACTCTCCATGATTTCAGGAAAGGGTCTCTCCCAGCCCAACCTGGAGATGCTGCCAGGGATTGAACCTGGGACCTTTCTAATCATCTCTTCCCATTTCCTGATTTTGATATCCCATTGTTTCAATTGTTTATGGTTTCAGGCAGTCTTTGGTCACTTCTTGGGTTTTGAACTACAGCGCCCATCATCCACAGTCTTCAGCCATCATGGCGGGGTGATGGGAGTTGTAGTCCAAAACAGTAAGTTATCCAAGATGGAAACCCAGATTACAGCTATATACACACAAATACACACCTTTTTAAATTCTTCCATCAACTGCCTTGGGGAGGAAAAAAATCTGTCTTTGTTATTTGGCTTTTTGACCAGCACAGCTCTAGTGTTCTTTGTATTAGTGCCATCTGCTGGCTTTCTTTCCAAGTCAAAAGGAAATTTTAGGGCCAAACAGTCACGCTTTACAAAAACCATTTGCTTTCTTTTACATTGGCAGTTTCTTTTCTTTCTTTTTTAAGGACAACATTCTCTGGGAAATTCACCTCCCACCAGCTAACATGCTGCTATCAACTGACTCTTCACAGGGAATTCTACATGTCTGTTCTTAGTCCCATGTTAACAAATCGTGCCGAAATTTAACTTGGGAAAGAAGAACACAAAAATCCACAGGCGGAGTGGATCATAACGGTGGCCGGAGGACCAGGGAGATCTGAGTTCAAGTCTTGACCAGAGATCAAGTTCAGGGGGCAATTCTGGGGCAATTACTCACAACTCGAAGCCATGACCCTCTACCCATCTTGCTCCTGCCCTGCACTTGTACCCGCTGATCTTCAGCCTAGTTGTGAGTACTGTGATGGTCCAGAGCACTTTCTTTCTCTCAGCCTCAGTTCATCTCCATGAGCCCTGTGAGGATAAATGTGGAAGGGAAACCACGCACATCCTCCTGAGCTCTGCAGAGGCAGGGTGAGGTTCAAAGAATAGTAATGCCGAGTGGCAGATGTGCAAAACAGAGGACTGGTTAGATTGCAACAGCAGTCCCTAGAGCAGGGGTGCCCAACCTGAGGGTCTCCAGCACTCCCATCATACACAGCTTGCCAGATCTCATGAGGCAGGGAGTTCCGTAAGCTAGGGGCCACTACAGAAAAGACCCTCTAAAGCATCATGCTTTAATGGTACTATTTTTTAAAAATGCAAACTATTTGCACTATCCTGACGCAATTCTTCAGAAAAGCGTTACACCCCCCAAGAATCCCCCTTTGTGTGCAGGTTTCTTGGGGAATGCAAAGTTTCCCAATGTATGTGTTCATTGGCAGATGATTTGGTTTAAAATGATATTTCTTTTCCCTGGGATTAAATTGGGGAAGGCCGTTGACCTTAGACTGAAAGAGCAATAGGACAGACGCGCTTTCCCCCCTCCCTGCTCTTTAATTGACTCCAATACCACGTTAAAATACATAAACAATTTCTCGCTGGTTTGCGACTCCGGTCCCGGGCTGGCTTAGGCCCACAGTTCGAGGGGTGAAAGCCTTCTAATTAATCCAACATGCCAATCAATCCCCATCAGCGAAGCTCCCTTCGTTAATCTGTGTGTGTTTTTCTAAATGTTAAGCCGCATTATAAACATTTTTAACAGTCCGCACATCTGTCTTTCATAGAAGGGTTGTAATTCATATGTAGGATGCTACCCCCCCCCCCCGCCCGCCCCCCGAGATGGTTAAATTTCAGAAGGACACATTCCAGCCGGGAGATGGGCCAGATTCCTTTCCTTCCCTACCATGTCAACAGCAGATGAGGCACTGTTAAAGCGGCATACGGGCTCCGAGCGGAGGCGTTCTCTCCGGCATCTTGCCAAAAGTGGAAAGTAGTCAAGAGGCAGAGAATGGGGCGATCCCTTCCCACCCTTCTTGGTCATAAAACCCATTGGGCAACTCACAATCAGACCCTTGCCTACCTCACAGGGCTGTTGTGAGGTCAGGAGGGGGCAGAGAACCTTGCATGATGCTGCCATCCGCTCCAGGATTTCGGGGACCTTCTGCAAACCACCTCCATGGGCCTTCACCTTGTTAGCCCCTACCTCCCTACTTCATAGATCCCAAAGCATGGTATATGGCAGGCTGCTTACCCCAGCTGTTTCTGGACTACAACTCCCATAATCCCCAGCCACCGTGGCCAATAGCCAGGGATTATGGGAGCTGTAGGCCAATATCTGCAGGACACGTTCTGTTCCAGATTTGGCTTATTTTAAGCCAAATTTGGGGTTACGGCCCATTTGACCCACAAGTATACCCCTTAGGTTCTGGCAACAACACAGTACAGCCGTGCTGAAGCTAAGTGGGTATTCGCGTAGTCAGGGCCTGGATGGGAGACCCCTGTATGCCATCTTTGGGGACGGGGCCACAGAAGATATGCAGAACTACAGTAGAGCATCTGCTTTGCAGGCAGAAGGTCCCCGGTTCGCTCCCGGCAGCATCTCCAAGTTGGGCTGGGAAAAACTCCTGTCTGAAACCTTGGAGGGATGCTGCCAGTCAGTGTAGACAACACGGAGATAGATGGGTCAGTGGTCAGACTCCAGCAGGCAGCTTCCTATGTTCCTATGGTGGACCTTACTTGGGTGGATGAGATGCTAGCAAGAGAGTGAGCCGCTTAGATGAGAGTATTACTCCTCCACCAGACGGTAGATATGGGCCGAAAGGTGGTCTCGGGGATGGGCAGGGTGTCCTTGGCAGAAGTCCAGCGAAGGCCCACCTCTGATGCCCACCTTGAATCCAGGCATGCTCAGAAAGACCTAGAACACCTAGGCCTCCCTGCCTGTATCCTTAAGCCACTGTGAGAATTATAGTGCTACATTCTTCTCACTAGCCCAGAGAGTAGGACAGCCGGTCGTGTGATAGGGAGCATGGATTTTCCCCCTTTGCTAAGCAGGGTCCACCCAGGTTTTTATTTGGATGGGAGACTGCATGTGATGTGGATGCTGTCAGTCATGGGCGTAACTACCGTTGGGCAAGGGGAGACAGTTGCCTGGGGGCCCCACTGCCTGGAGGGCCCCCCCGAGGCACCTCACGTGACTCGCCATTGCCCCCTGCCCAGCCCCAAGGACCCTCAGCCACTTGCCCTGCTTGCCTCTCTCCTGCTTGTCCTCCTGGCCGGCAATGGAAGCAGCAGGGCCAGCTGCAAAAAGCTGCTTTTCTCCCGCCTCTCAGCTGATCGGCGGGTGGGCGGGGCTTCCAGGGAGGCCTCCGTGTAGGCCTCAGTGAAGCCTGAACTCGAGTAGGCCCCAAGCAAGCCAGGAAGGAGGCGGCAGCCAGAGTGGCCACCACTGTTCTCTGCAGCAGAAGACCCCTTGCTGCCCTGCCCAGCCCAGCCCAGCCCAGCATTAGCCAGGTAGAATGTGAACTCCTTTTTGTGGTTACCTTCCCCCCCCCATATATAGGGATCTGCTTGCTATAGGGCTTTGATATGGGGGGGAGGGACTGAGAAGTCTCTGAATATTTATTTTAAAACAGCTGGGAAAATTTGCTGGCTTTAAAAAAAAAACTATCTAAAAAGTCCTATAAGTGGCTTGTTTCATGGCAGAAAATTACAAAAACTTCTGGAACAAATAGTATTATATTTGTTTTATTGAGTCATTCGTTTATAAATGCACTTATGCTCAAGTTGTTTTGCAACCCAGAAGGTCTGAGTGAGACCTGTGAAGCATGTGTGGTGCTTTTATTTTATTTTATTTTTCTTGTGTGTGAACTGCTCCCCAAGAACTCGCAGGGACTTCAGGGTCAATCTGGCCAACATGTGAACACAGCACCTCCATTCCAGAGGAGATGTGTGTTAAAGGGCTTTAAAAGCCTCCTGTGGAAAACCTGCTGCAATCAAACTTTACTGAATTTGTTCAGAATTCTGAGAAAACAGACATAGGCTCACACTGCATGGTTGAAAGTCTCCTTTGCTAATCTGCAGCGAGGGTCCCATTTTAATAATTAGTGTTTCTAGTGTGTTCTGGGCATTAAAAGCAGCACACATATATAGTACTCAATGTATATCACTATATATTGTGAAATGTGCGTGTGTGTATTCAGTGAAATGTATTTCCAGGCAGCATACTTATTTTGAAATATCAGACTTAAATCCTTGGGGGCCTGGGGTGTGCGGAGGCCCTGGACTTTGATGGGGGGGGCATTTTAAAATCTCGTCTCTGGGCCCACTCCAAGCTTGCTACGCCCCTGCTGTCAGTTCTCCTTCAAATTTTGTTTTGGAGAACATAGGAGCATCATAGGAAGCTGCCTTCTACTGAGTCAGACCTTTGATCCCTCTAGCTCAGGAGTGTCTACTCTGACTGGCAGCAGCACTAGTCCAAAGTGCCAGAGAGGAGTCTCGATCCAGACATGGATAGACCTGAACTCCATAAATGTGCCCCTATGAAACCATCCAAGCCAGTGGTCATCGCCGCACCCCCCGGCAGAGAATCCCATGGATTGATTAAGCGGCGTGTGGAAAAGTCCTTCCTTTTGCTGATCTTAAATTTCCTGGCAATCCATTTCAAGGGAAGGCCCCCCCCCCCATCCGAGTGTTGTGTGAGACTGAGAAGAGCTCCTCCCTGCCCAGTCTCTCTCTAGGCTGAGCCAGAGTTTAATTCCCAAAATGGGGAGAATGTGTAATTAAAATCGCGCTACCCTCCAGAGCAGTTTGGGATGGGCTCTTGACTGGATTTGGTTGGCTGGCGGGCGGGCTGATCAGCGAGCCGACAAAACCACATGTCAAGAGTTGCTGCGGGTTGGCGGAAGGCCTGATCCGGCATGTCGAGGCACTTCAGGACACCAACTGGGTCTCCCCACTGTATCCAGAGGTGCTAAAATAATTAAGAGCAAAGTCAAGCTGATCAGAGGAGCAGGGTGGTGCCCAGGCGAATCTCATCCATCACTGTCGCCCAGAGGCCAGAGGTGAAACCGTTTATTGTTCCCGATAACCTCTCAGCCCCCTGGGAGACGGGATTTGTCTGAAGGAGACACCTTTTTTTGAAATGTGGACGTCTAAGCACTCCGAGTGCCTCCCACACCCACTCACCCAAACCGCCCCCCCAGCTCATAAATTTAGAGCTGTCTGAAGCTGGGGGGGACAATTCCGTATTGGGTTCGCCAGGGATGAATCCAGAAAAGGCCGAAGGATGGTAGGGCGAACATGTTGCTCGGAATGAAAGATAATTGAGTGAGGAAGCATGCCTCTCGAGACAGCCTGTGTGAGGTTCAGGCAGCCCTGGAATGAAAGCGTCTCCAAGATCAAAGATCTGCACACACTTCCTAGGGGCACAGATGCTGGCTCCTACTTTTCCTGGCTGCCTTTTTTAAGGATACAAATGTAGGCTGTGTGATATGGGGCGCTTTCCCCTCAGAACTGCTGCCTTCTTTCTTTTAAAAAACAACACCCCCCAAGTTACTAGTCCTTATGGTGGTGAAGATGTGCTTGAGCACATATGGGCAACACGTGGCGGAATCTCAGGAAAAAGGCCCGCCTAGGTGGGTTTCATTGCTCAGTTCAGCACTGCCCTCCCCATGAACTGTCAAGAAGTTACCAGACCCAGAACAAATACGGAATCAGATGATCCATAGCTGTCCAAAAGAACATCCTGAAACTGGGAGTAAATGACAGGAGAGACCAACTCTTTTCTCTTCTTTTTATGAGATCTCAGAGATATCTGGCTGGTCACTGCTGGGAAACTGAATGCAGAACTAGAATTTTAGGACTGGAAGAGATCTTGGAAGTCTCCTAGTCCAAGAAATTGAGCCGTAGGAAGAAAAAGAATAGTACAAGGCACAAGCCAATGTCATGAGACAGAGAGTTCCACCGGTGCTACCAGACACTTGGGATGTTGCCCAAGAATCCAGAACTCAGCACCACCAGTGGAGTTTTCACCAATAAAGCCTTCCATGGTTCCCAACACCTCTTTACAGAAGAGAATGTTAGATTGTGAGCCCTGCCGTAGTAAAATGTGGGTGACTGGAGAGAGAGGGAAGGGAAGGGTCCACTTGGCATTCTGGTGTGATGCAGGCTTTGCTGAAGATTACAACATTTGTTGACATGTGGTATTGTTTGCTTACTCAAGCCAGTACAGTGGCTTGAGATAAACTATTTATCTGATGGATAATTGTTTTTCTCAAGCCACTGTACTGGGTAATTTTTTTTTTCAGGGTGGATTCTGATTGTACGTCCCTAATTTAGAGTGGGAAAGTGTTATGAGAAGGAGAAACTAGAGCCCTCTTGGGATTGCAAAGGGTTAGTAAGCATAAAGTGGAGTGAGGAGGGAGTTCTGGGCAGGTTAGGAAGTTGGTTAGAAAATGTTTTAAAATGCGAAAAAGGAAGTTGGTTAGAAAATGTGGACTTGGTGGGAAGGCGAATCCAGAATGGGAATTGTGTAAAGAAGAGAAACAAACAGGGGAAGTAAAAGACAATACTGGAGAAGGAAACATGGATGGAAGGAAGGATAGGCAAAAAATAAATGAATAACACGATGCCATGGTCTATAATTCATTTATAAATCACATGCTGATCTGGAAATCTAGAGTCTGTTTGAAACGGTCTTTTCTGAAAGCCTTGAATTTCTAGGAGGAGAATCTTCAAAAGAAGAATGGGAAAGAAAATGAGAGAGAAATAAAACGAAGGAAACGGAAAAGAAAGGAATCAAAAGAAAGAACATGCAAAGATGAAAGAAAACAGGGAAAAAAAAGAAGGGACGGGAAAGGTAGCAGGAAAGATTAAATCACAAGAGAATGAAAATGAAGGTGTGTGGAGAACCTGTCCCTGAAAGTGAAAGAAAACAGGCAATAAAGAAAATCGAAAAGAGGGACAATCTTTAGAAGTCCTTCCCCAATAAAATGCTTTTGTGCGTAAAAACGGGCCGGATTTGGGTAGCCCGTCCGAGCTGTATATTCCGGGGGCGGGAGGGGAACCCTCCTAACCGATTTCAAGGAAGTGTGTGCAGGATCGCAGCCCTAACCCTCCTCTTCTCGACCCACTTGGGAGCGTAGCTCATTCATTTCCGCGGAACGTTAGTCAAGGGCGCTTCTTAGGCGAGGGAGCGGTTTTCTTTCCGCGGGCAGCCCGGCGCGTCGGCGGATATCTTGCTTGGAGAGCGGGCAGAGGCGCTCGTAGGTGGATCTGGAGGTCCAAAAAGCTTGGCAAGTGATGCAGGAAGCGGGTGGAGGCAGACAGAATCGCCTTGGCCGCCCTGCCGTTGCTGAAGTGGCAATCCAAACCCCAAGGCCGGCGCGCTTCTGATCCAGGCGTCTCGCGCTGCCGTCGGAGTCTTTCTTCCTCCCTCGGGCCGGCCCAAAGAGGCGCCTCTCCAAGGATTTGGGACAGGGCAGGGTGGGGTCTGAATGCTGTCGAGACAAAAAAAAAACAGAAGGGGGGAGGGAGAGAGAAACTTCCATCCGATTTCACACCACTTTGGAAGAGCAACGTCAGCGGCTTCCCGAGGGACCCGATGCCGTCGTGCGAGCGAAAGTGAGGAAAAGGCCACGAGGTACAAAAACTTCAGAAGGAAGAAGAGCCGGCAGGGAGGAGATCAGAATCTGCAATAAATAATCACCATATCAGATAAGGACGGCATGGCATTGGATCCTAGGGATTTTCTCCCCTCTTATATATAATAACCCGAAAGGAAGTGTGTGCAGTGTGTGCATTGGGGCCAATTTGCAATTAGTAATGTAAGAAGTACCTGCCTCTTTGGTTATACTCAATTCATGGTCTTCCCTTGCCTGTATATCTGCTGACTTTCCTTATCCACCCATCCCACTGGAATTGAAACTGTTGTATTTAGACCCTGACTTGGGTGTTGAGTTTTTTAAATGTCCCCCTGAATATTTATCTCTAAATTGACAAATGTACGTAACAATGGGTAAGAGACAGCCAAGATACTTGGGCTCACATCTCAACATCTGTTTCTTTCCAGGAGAGAAGTGGAATTCTGCCGTTGAAAGGGACAGAATTTCCATTTCCTTAACTTTGGCTGAACTGGCTGGCACGTTTAGTATGAGCGCAAGTATTAGGATTAGTAGCCGACATGAGGGAAATTACTCAAAGTAGCCCCGTGAAAATTAAAGCACAGTGCTAGGTAATGTCTAAGTTGCCCTTTTAATTTCAATAGGACTACTCTGAGTAGTTTTCCTAATTATCTCAGTCATTATTCAATAATAGTAGTAGGTAGGTATACTCTGGGGGTCTCAATCCTAGGCACACGCGCACCCTTTTTTTAAAGTGCCGTCGAACTTGGTGGGATTTACTCCTGCCTAAATGTGAAAAACTGATCTGAGTGATTTCAGGTGCCCTTGATTAAACCTATTTAGGAATCAGGTGCCCTTGATTAAACCTATTTAGGGATGCGCTGCAACAGGCTATTTATGACAGCAATCTCCAAGTTGTCTCCAGAACCGCTGTCCTATTTCCACGCAAGCTTGTCGGTTGTCACATCTCCCGTAAATGACTTTTTTTTTCCCCTCTAAGAAGCCTTTGGAGTCACAGACTGTGAACGTTTCGGTTGGATTGGATTGGATTATTTCTTGTTTACACAGTCAGGCAGGTGTTATTGATTGGTTTGTTTTATCCAGACATCGAGTCCTTTCCAAGGACCTGGGATGGCTGAATTTTGTTATCAATATTGTTCTTGTTATTATAGATATCGTCGCAGAATATAGGCTGTTCCCAGTAATGTTGTATTTTGTAATTGGCTGATGGTGATTTCTGTGGCCTCTATGGTGTTGAGGTGCTCTTCAAGTTGTGTTGGAATTGCACCTAGGGATTGGATTATTATTATTTATTTATTTATTTATTTTATTGCTTCATATGTCCAACTCGCTTTTCTCCCCGATCGAAACCCACAGGGGTCCCAAACGCGCAGTATCCAAAATAGCGAAGAATTCGCTAGCAAACTCCTAACAGAACAAAATCAACAATACAGCAAGTTCTCTTGGGCTGACTTTTTCCTTTCTCCCTCTCTCTCTCCCTCTCTCTCTCTCTCTGTAGCTAGGAGTTTGTTTATTTAAACTGGTTTGATTTTGCATCGGAATTCCACGTGAAAGTGGATTCAGATTAGACCCTTTCACCTCCCCTTTGGGGGTTCTGTCCCCTATTCTGATAGCCCTTAACGACGATCATTTCTCCTGAGCAGCCCTTATCACAGCAATTAGAAGGCAAACGACGTCCTTCCCATCAGATGAACTCCCTGGAGAACCCTTAAGTGTGTGCTCCGAGATTTCCGTTCGCGCCTATGGAAAGAGCGAGTGTTTCTTAAACCCGGCCTGAAAAGGCACGCGTTTCCTCGAGAAACCTCGGGTCACCAAAGGCAGACTTTCCTTCTGATCTGGAAGTTCTGAGTTCTCCACCCCACACGAAAAAATCTCCCAAAGCGCCACTCTGCACAAATGCCATGCTGGACTCCTAAACCGGATTCGATCCGCAATTGACCAGTGTGGGAATTTATTCAGCCACACACTTAATTCCCAAAAGGAGCGAGTTGGTTTCGTTAGGAGAGCCAACCAATCTCTAGTTGTAAATGCTGGAAGGGTCTCCCCAACAATGACCCTCCCTCCAAGGTGGTCCCTACCAGAAATTTGAAAACTCCTCTGGGGCGGAGAGGGTCAGGTCGGAGGAGCTTCTCGGCAACCCCAGCGTGGGACCCTCTGAAACCAAAAGACACAACGTAAATAGGAATGTGAAACCGGTTGCTTAAGTCTATTTACTTGTGAGGAAACCCCATAGATTACCATGGGACTGACACACACACCACACAGCGTTCCGAGGTTCTAAGAGATACAACGTCTCTTAAGCACATTTCCGTTCCATTCTTTTCAGCAGGAGAAATTAGCAGGTCCGGGTTTGATTGAAACCAATCAAATCTGAAAGTGCTCGATCTGGGCTGGATTGTGAGAGTTTAGAAACCCCGCGATCTATCTGCAGTTAAATTTGGACCCATGAAAGCCAGCATCCTGGCAACTCCCAAATCGGATCAAAGCGCACAGAAGAGGGAGGCTTGACGTTCTAAAACTATTTTCTAGACATTTAAAACTCCAGTAATCTTTCCCCAAATTATTAACAATGTTGAGTTATTACTATTACTATATTTATATCCCGCTCTTCAACCAAAGTTCCCAAAGCGGTTTACATAGAAAAATTAATAAGACATCAATAAGATGGCCCCCCAAGGACTCACGGTCTAAATAGAAAAATAAGGCACATACCGGTAATAACCACTGGAGGGATGTTGTGCTGGGGTTGGAAAGGGCCAATTGCTCTCCCCCTGCTAAATATAAGAGAATCGCCACTTTAAAAAGTGCCTCTTTGCTCAGGTATTACTGATCTTGGGCAAGATCCAGCCAAACTTTAAATTCGGTAAGAAACATCCCGACGAATGAGTCAGATACTCAATGGGATAAGTTAGTCATAACATAAATCCTATTAATTTCAATGGGAAATCATGACTCATTTGGTCTGGATGTGCCCCATTGATTTCACCTGAAACCATTTCAGCAGGTTCTCCAAACTCCTACAGAGCACCGTAGGATTTACCTCTGAGTAAACACGAATGGGATTGAGGTGTTAAATGCTTGACATTGGATCGATTAGTAATGGTATTAACATTCATATTAGTAGTCGTTTTGGGCCAAACAATACCTACAGAAATCAGTTCTGTTCCAAGCAAAGTTCTATAGAAAATTAGTAATTTTGCATTTTGAAAGGATCTTTTTTTAAAAAAAAACAACAACAACCTGTCAGCCTTCTCTAATCTGAACGAATCCTACTTCTTAAGAAACAAATCCTTCCGAAATTATTTCCCCATCCCCCAGAATATATTTTGCTTCTTAAATACCGACAATAATAGCACAGGGGGAAAGGGAGTCAAACCATGCCCAAAGTATTTTCTGTAGGAGACGGACAGGCCAAGAAACGTCTGGAAAGGCCAAGATCTAAATAGCTTTGTTTTTATTCTGTTGTAAACCGCCCAGAGACGTAAGTTTGGGCGGTATAAAATGTTTTAATAAATAATAAATGAATATAAATAAATAAATCATATAGGAGGCAATAGGGAGTATTTCCTAGGAAATATGCGAGTCAAGGAGCCTCAGGGCGTTGGGGACCATTTTGGACCTGTTCGTTAAAGAATAACGTACTTAAATGTCAGTCTCACCGATTTCAGATGAGCTTACTCTAGGAAAAGCGTACTGAGGAAGCCAGAGGGAGAGGGACACTATTTTACTCAATATTCTACTATTCTGTTCTCAATTTGGGTCAGGAAGGATCCGTCCCAAATGAAGCATTTTAAAGTCCCATCCATTTCCAAGAAAGAACTCCTATATCGACAACTCAACATGCACTCAGTGGACTTGTTTATTAACTCTCTCACGCGGGAATCATACGATTTTTTTAAAGTGTTCCGATCTAGCGAGATAAATTGTAAGCCTCTAGGGTATTTTTCTTCTATTTTTCTTCAAAGATGTCGTGCACACTTAGATAGAAATCTCGATTGAGAAGGAAAATTTGGAAAGGTGATCTGGAATTCCAGTTTTGCTCCAAAAGACCTATGGGGCAATTGTGTTCACGTTTACTCAGAAGTAAATCTCACTCGCTTCAGTGACACTTAACCCTAAGTAAGTGTGCATTGGGTTGCAGTCTCCACCTGGCCTCCTGAACACTAGAAAATGTCCTGTTGACCCCTGGAGAAGTGGAAAGTTGCTAAGGATCCTTTTGCAACTCTAAAATGCCCCATTTACAAATCCGTAGAAAGGCTTTAGAGGGTTATGGATCGAAGCCACAGGTGCCTTAGTCTTTAAAGTGTGTTTGTGTGTGCGCGCGCGCGCGCGCGCGTGCTGGGGGGGGGGGTTGAAGTGTATCAGCTGCTTTCTAGGAAGAATCCTCCCAAAGTGAGCTTTTGACGGTAAGCTAGTTGCGGGGGGAATTTGAGCGATGCGTAAAAACGCACACGCCTCGCACCTGCTGTCTGTGGTGGGCAGGTTGGCGGGTCCACCTTGCCTCTCCCCGCCGAGTGACCGCAGCCAGGAGAGGGAGGGAGGGAGGGGTGTGTGTCTTTACTAGGTAATTTATGCCCGAGCGAAGGAGCGAGGCCCCCTTTCCAGTGCGTGCTCTGAAGGCGAAGTGATAAATTATCCGCTGCCGCGTAAAGCTGGCCAAGAAGGACCGAGGATAAAAAGACCTAGAAAGGGCCCTTTGAAGGCCAGGAAACCAAATTAAAAAGTCAAAGGATAGAGGGGGAGAGCCGGCACTAGCTGCAGGGAGCTCGCCTGGCTTGGAGGCCCTCCTCCAGTATCAGACTTGGCCTCTCCATCCCAAACACAATTCATGGAAGTCTTTTTTTTAAAAAACCCACAAAAAACCATCGAACTCTATTGACTCCAAGGAATGGAATGGCAAACACGACAAAGCGTTTGGGGGCAGCTTAAGAGACCTGATCCAGGGGAGGTTTGCTCTGGAGCAAATTCCACTGGGTTCTAGTGGGGTTTCCCGAGTGGCATATGCTTACCCAGAATCAAATCTCACTGCTCGTCAGTGGGTGAGTGCAAAGCATTGCAAAGTAGTGAGCAAGCTCTGGGGCTCTGCAGAACTCTTCTTAAGGTTAAGCAAAATGACAGAAAGTGGGAGGGGAAAGAAAAAGGTGGACATGGTGATTGAAGACCCCAAGTCTTCAGTCTGCCTTAAGAGGAGTATAGTGGACAAGAAGTGTTAAACTTAAAACAACAACAACAAATATTCATATACCACTTTTCAATAAAAATTTCCAAAGCAGTTTACATAGAAAAATAATGAATAAGATGGATCCCTGTCCCCAAAGGGATCACAATATAAAAATAAAACTAAGATAGACACCCTCAACAGCCACTGGAGGTGCTGTGCTGGGGGTGGATAGGGCCAGTTGCTCTCCCTGTGCTAAATAAAGAATATCACCACCTTAAAAAGGCGCCTCTTTGCTCAGTTTCACAGGGGACGGGATAGAGTTATAGGTCGGAGGAGTTTGATCGCAGAGTCCTGCCCTTAGTTAGTGGGTGAATTCTCATTGGGTTCAGTGACAGTCTGTCAAGCTCTTCCGCGCTCAGGCGTGTTCTGGATCACACATTAAAGTGTTTCCCCCGGAACGAATCCTACATTCTCTGGGAATCTGGGGACAACCCAAAACTGAGGCCAAGAAGGAGAAAATGCGTTTCCCCCTCCCGAGTTCCGTCCTCAGTAGGGAAAAAGGACAGAGAATTAAGCTGGTCATATTAGCGCTTCTAAAACGCACCGGTTGTTGGCTTCTTTCTCGAATCCAGCAGCTTTTTAAAAGGCTGGGGAATAATATTTCTTCATTCCGCTGCGGCCGGATATACCCCAAAGAGTTAATCCTGGGTGCTAATGACAAGGATCTCGGAGTCTGTATAAAGGAAATCCTGGCTGGTTTTTACAAATAGAAGCATGGAATTGGGGAGTGGGGGGGTGGGACCCGCCAGTGGGGACTTGACAAATATTTCGAGGCAGCCCAACTTAAGCCACAGAGTCAGCTCGAAAGGTGAGTCTTTTGGCAAACGGCGCTGGCCCCCAAACTCGGATGCGGCGCAAACGTCGGCGCAGGAAAAAGCTGAGGTTTCCCGGTACTTAAGGAGGCAGGCGGGATCATCCCTGCCTGGCGAACAGCAATTCTTGCCTGCAGACACGCTTGCGGATTTGGGACACGGGGGTTGTTGGGAAAGACGGAGAGCCATGCGCCCTGGGCGCACAAGGCTCTCCAAAAGCGCACAGAGCTCTCAAAAGCTCTCTCAGAGCGCATGGATTCTCGCTGCCATACATGCCCAGGAAAGGTCCAGCGGCCTCTTTTTCTTTTTCTTTTTGGGCTCTCCTCCCTCTTGGGAACACGGGGCCCCTCACACACCCTCCCAGCTCGCCCCGCGTTCGGTTGCGCCTGGCGGCATACATGTCAGAGTTCACGGATCTGGCTCGCTGCTAGCTGTAAAAAGACGGATATTAAAAGCCCTCTAATGGATCCCGCGCGAAGAAGAAGGGCTGCATTTTCACGATGAGGGGGGGAAGAGAGAGAAATTGCGTCTGGGATGAAAAACAAACACATGGAAAGAGGCGGGGAGGGGGGAGCGGCATCAAAGCTGGCTGGGGGGGGAGCGCCCCCCCCCCGCCGCCGCACCGCCTCAGCCCTGCACCTGGCCTTGGAGAACAGGGCGAGGGGATCCGAGCTGAAGAGAGGCGTGTGGCCCCGGAGAGGGTTCTGCTTGCCCAGGGCGCAGAAAGTCAGGGGGTGTGAAAAGGCGAGGGCGGGGGAGTCCTAGGTAGGTTAATGAGAGGAGGTGTGTAATTCTGAGTGCAGAAGGGTCCTTCGAACCCCGAATGCAACCTAATCAGCTTGTAAACAAAATGCAAAGGATGCCAGATGGCACGAGAAGAACATAGGAACAGCCTCCCTGAACCAAACCATCCCCGGAGGCGAGCATTCCCCTTGCAGGAGTCACCCACTAGATGCCTCTAGCAAACTCCCTGTCAGAGCCACGCCCTGCCATCTCTCCCCGGCACCTGAGAGTCAGGGATACTTCTTCTGAAAATGGAGGCGCCACTGAGTTCTCACGGACCCATTCTTTGGCTCGGATTTCTAACAGCCTTCGGGAGCATCCACTGCCACATCCTGTGGCAGTGAGTTCCATCAGCCTTACATGAAGAACGGCTTTCCATTCGCCAGTGATCCAACACCAAGTGTGCTTAGGGTGGCACCTTATAGTTGGAGCGGGGGACCCCTCCTTTCGAAATTACAGAGAGAGAGAGAGAGAGAGATGGTGCTGTTATTTCCACTAAAGTAAATGTGATTGTTTTACTCAACATCCAAACTTCAATCCACTTGATGTAAAAACAGCCTCATTGGTCGTTCTTCAGGCATAGGCGTGGATTGGGGAAAGCCCCCCCATTTTCCCCAATAAATATCTATATTTGAAAGATTAACATCATTTTTCCTCACCGGCTGGGATGTAAAAGTTCCATACATGTCACAGGAGTGCCTCATAAAAAACAAAAGAATCACTTTTCTGCATCCAACTATCCAGTTGTTTCCAACAACACTGGCAGTCCAGATGCATCAGGGAGCTCAAATGCAAAGCATGATGGGCTATTCCTGGTCATCCCAGCATCACAGATACACTCCCTCTGTACATGGAGGTCCCAATTTGTCCTCAGGGCAACTCACCCTTGATAGGCCTCTCCTAAGATCCTCAAAACTGCCCTGTTGCAAGATACCAAAGGTCCACCTATCCCAGTTTTCTGTTTCCAATAGTGGTCAACAAGATGCCCACAGCAGGGCATGAAAGGTAACCTCTATGCTCCACCCCCTGGATTGTCTGCAGTATCTTTCCCCAAAAAATTCTGCCTCTGGGCTTTAATTTAACTATTGTGGCTTTAATTTAACAGGAGCCCTAATAGGGAAATACTTTGGCAACTTTAAACTAATCAGGTCCAACACAGGGGCCCAGAAGTCATTTCCCCCCTAGCCATGGAGGGCCTCACGCCTGGCTGCATCTATGCATCTATGCTCACTGAAAAGTGAAGTTTGTGGTAGATTCTTCCTAGGAATCTAGGCTGTCATTTTTAAAAAGCAGGTTTCTAGGCCTCATGGAGATACGTTTGAAAGTATGTGGAAATGTCTGCCGAACTGCTAATAGCCGACGAGGTGACGGAAATGGATTTCTAGTGGTCTAGGCATGGGACATTCGTACCCTTGCCTCTCCTAGGACTAGAAAAAAAAGAATGCCATTTGCAGAACCAATATGCTAGAAGATACATTACGGAAAGGTGTCTGATTGGCAAAATGTACGTAGGTCGCAGAATCTAGTTGTTTTCAGACTGCAGGTTTTGTTTTTGTTTTTACATGACATCCAGGAGAACTCATACCAGAATCTTTGACATACTTCTTTCACAACCCACCCATCTTAGGATACCAATATTTCTCATTCCAGAATCCAGATTATAGGACAGTCATGCTCTGCCTGGGATATTTCTGAATTGAAGACCTCAATATTTTTGCCAAAATCTTTGCTCATTTCCCCTTCTCCTCTGACACTGTACAGTTTCAAACAAATTTTCCCAATCAGGACTAGCAACTTTTATATATATCCTTTTATATATATCCAACTTTTATATATATCTTTTATATATTATTTAAAAAAATAATTTTTTAAAAGATGCCAGCTAAGCTGTTTAGGAGCTGAATTCTATTTCTGTTGGCATAGTCTGTGCTTTTCCTGTGTCCCCAGGAGAATTATGAGCTAAATATTGCCTGTATTTCTTATCTGCTCTGTTTGCTGGGTATCTTTTTTTTTTCTCCTTGTTGGAAGTCTTTAGGAGCAGCACAACAGACAGAAATGCAACGGATGCAGCTTTTGACATCAACTGCACCTGTTGGGTTTCTGCTTCCCGTGCATCTCTTAAAGGCACAGGAGTTTTATGTGGAGTAAAACTGACAGTACTCATCAAAGATTCCTTTTTTGTCCTTACTCAAAAATGGACCTGTCTGGGACGCAGATTCCTGGCTTGACTAGAAGACTTTCAAAGTCCCGTCCTGCTCTCAGATTCTGGGGTTCTCTGTTCCAGGCAACTCCTATGTCTGAATGTGAAGCTGCCTTCTACTGAATCTAGTTGTCTGTCCATTTAGGCCAGGACTGGTATCTGAGGTCTTTTCTAACCTAGGATTGAACCTACGTCAACAAAGGAAAATAGGAAGCTGCCATATGCCGAGTCAGACCATTGGTCCATCTAGCTCAGTATTGTCTACACACAGACTGGCAGTGACTTCTCCAAGATTACAGGCTGGAGTCTCTCTCAGTCCTAAGGGGAGATGCCAGGGAGGGAACTTGGAAACTTCTGCATGCAAGCAGGCAGGTGCTCTTCACAGAGCGGCTCCAAGGGGAATCTCTTCCAGTGCTCCCACGTGTAGTCTCCCATTCAAATGCAAGCCAGGGTGGACCCGGCTTAGCAAAGGGGCCAATTCGTGCTTGCTACCACAAGGCCAGCTTTCCTTTGAGGTTCTGCCACCGAACTATCGGTTCTCTCCAATTCTTCTGATGGGCGTCAGTAACTCAGTCAAGGGGACATTTCTAGATTCCAGCTCAGGCCTAGAAAAATAGGTCAGAGGATGCCGAAAGTTATGAGATGTTTCTTCTCTCTGGAAGCCACAGCCCCCACAGTTCTGGAGACAGGGGCAAATGGGGTGATCAGAGGCCGGGACTGACATCTCCTTTCTGTAGAAAAGTTTGTTCAGGCAGTGCTAAGAAGAAAGCAGGTCAGTCCGTATGTGCAGATACAGAGATGGACCATTACGAGAGTGAACGGAGAGAAATTATCATCCCATAAGAGCTGCTTCATTCAGGTTGCTCTGCATGCAGTTGCTGTACACTTGACACCAGTGCAGATATGCTTGACCACTGGGTGCCACAATCATCGTGCGTGAATGGCCGATGACCAGAGACTGAAATTCCTTAGAAACACAGGATTGGGCCATAGCTCAGTGGCAGGACATCTGCTCTGCATGTCAAAGGTCCCAATTTCACTCCCTGGAAACATCTTCAGGTCGGTCTGGGTAGGACTCTCATCTGAAACCTTGGAGAAGCTGCTGCCAGTCAGTGTAGACAACACCGAGCTAGATGGACCAAGGCTCTGACTCAGTATGTGGCAGCTTCCTATGTATTAAAGGCAGCCATTTCCCAGAGAGAGACTGTAACTCAGTGGTTGAGCACCTGCATATTTGCGTGCAGAAGGTCCTAAGTTCAGTCCCTGGCAGCATCTCCAGGTGGGCCTGAGAGAGATGCCTGCCTGAAACCTTGGAAAAGATGCTGCCAGCCAGAGTCAGTGTAGACGCTGCCGGTCAGTGTAGGCACTACTGAACTTGATGGACTAGGGGTCTGACTCTGCATAAGGCCAAGCATCCCTGTGTTCCACACAGCTTCAATGCACACCCATTCAGCCGCTGGTCTCCGAGAACACACTTGCATGCCTTCCATAGCTTTCACCATGGTTGGGTTAAGATGGCTTCCCCAAGTGGCCATGCTTGCTTGATGCGTGGCACATGCTCTCGTGCAGAAATGCGGCGGGTGAATTAAGATGCCATCAACTGGGGAAGCCCAGAGCAGCGGACTAGCCGTCAGCTGGTAACTTATTTCTCCGCTTAATTGAATTATGGCCGTCTGTGATCACCATTAAGGGCCTTCTCAAAATCAGCACATTGCTGGCACAACCCCGGGAAACCACAGAACACCCCCTCCCCACACATGATTCATGGCACGAAAGCAGTATTAGTGGATTTTCCTGGAACACTGGCTGATCTTGTTGTTCTTGGCTCGGCTCGGCTTAACATGTGAAGCCTGTTATGTGAACCATGTGCTGTGAGGGGCAAGATCCAGAGACGCTTTGCACCTTCCTCTCCAGCGCAGGTCTCCACTCCCCCCACACACACTTTTTGCACTTCATTTTCAAGGCCCAAGGATGCCCTGAAAGGGTGCTTGAACACTAGAAGATTGGGGCATTAATTCTAGATGGTTAAGGGATACATATTCAAGGCAGGGGGCCCTTGATGAACAGGGCGCCATTCGAACAGGGAGTTCTGCCGACTCCGAGGACTCAGTAATGCAACTCTGGGTTTGGCAATTGAAAGCAAGCACATTTCAAATGCTGCAAACTCCGAAAGGGGTCTTTTGCAATTGGAGACACTGTCTTTGAATTCGCAGAACCCTGGATCTGGGAAACAAGCAAGTGTGTGTGCTCATCTCACATCACTTTGATCCTGTGCCCATTTAATTCAGAGCAAGTCTTATGTGACTCAGCATTGGAGCCAGCGAGAAGAGTCCTGTGGCATCCGGAAGACTAGCACATTGAATGTGTCATGAGTTTTCCTAACCCCTTCATGAGAGGGGCCATTTAGCTTAGGTTTATGCCACAAAAGAAAGATGTTGCATCATATAGGGTGGGTTTGAGAATGGAGAAAATACGCAAGTTATTGGTTCTACAAACCAACTCCTATAGAAACCTGTAAGCTTTTCACTTCCACAGGAGTCTTGCAGCACGATCCAATGCATGTTTACCCAGAAGTAAATCTTGTGCAGTGCAATTGGGACTACTCCTAGTCCGTAGGAGTGCAGCCTTAATCTGGACAGTGAACTTGCATTCCCTGGGATAGGTTTCTTATAAAATAAAATAAAATTAAATTAAATTAAATTAAATTAAATTAAATTAAATAAAAAACAAGAACAGTAATAATGATAATGATACTAACTACACCTTTCTGTGTGATGTACAGCGTTTCATAAGCAGCAAAGGCTAACTCCTGCCTTTAACAGCCTATAGTTTGATTAATACGCCCAACTATCTTTTAGGGGCCAATTCCTATAGGAATAGACAAGCTTTTGAGTTACACAGAGCTCTTCATTTAGGTATTTAGATATGCATGAGTGTATGGATGTATTTAATAGTGAATAAATTATTAGTTCAGGGAAGGAGGAAAGCTGACCCGAGGAAAAGGGGGGGGGGGTGTCTAATTTTGCCCTGTGTTGGAAATCTGGTCAGGAATCTGTTGGCTGTGCTTTGAAGTCTTTATCACACGTGTTTTCTTCGGGTTTTAATGGGGGTGGCAGTCCAGCGTTAATAGGGACTTATTAAGTATACTTGAGAGAGAAATCGAATTTTTCCCCCCTGAGTTTCATAAGCGGTTTGTTTTTCTGCAGGCGCGCAGCGCTCTCAGAAGCCAGGAAGGATGTTTAAATCAACAAGAACACACCGGGTTCTTTCTCATGAGTTGCTTTGAAGTCCGGCTCCCGTAACCTGTGAAGCAATCCAGAGAAACGCGGAGGGGGCGTAGCAAGCTGGTTATCACGAAATTGTGGCGTGGAAATTGTGTTTCGTTTGATCCCAATGAAGATGAAAAGATGCTTTTCTCTCTTTTTAAAAATCAGACTCTAATCATCAGGACGGGCGCTTAATACTCAGAGGAGTAAAATTGCCTTGAAATCTGGTGGGACTTTTGACCTCAAAATTAGGAAGTTGAGGAGTTTAGAGATCAGATCCGAGTTGGAGAAATACAGATCCTATTCCTCTACTAGGAATAATAATAATAATAATCTGCCATAAATTAATGGCTCAGCAAAACCAATTGCTGTGAAAATCTTCAAGCTTCTTACTTACACAGGACTGCTTAGGATCTTTTCCCTGAAGGTAAATCCCCTAGTAATTCGGTGGGGCTTCCTCCCGAGGAAAACATATTTAGGAGCGTAAGATCTGGAAAGTCATTCACTGGCTGACATGAAGGAAATTCCTCCAAGTACTACCATAATTGACATTAAAACGACAAGTTGGGCAATGCTTAACAACTTTGAGTAATTTCCCTCATCACGTCAATCACTGATTACATCGAGAACATACCGCCTTGATGAGTTTGATGAAAAGCGGTATAGAACTTATAGGAACTATAAATAAAAATGAAATAAAGAGAAATTTTGACTTCCTGTATATAGAAGGAGTTGGATTTGGGGATGGAGGTGATGCACATTTATGTTTATATATTTATATTATGCACGGTATGGTGAGGAACTGACTGTTTTATTTCAGATTTATCTTTAAATATATAGGATATATTTAAGGGGCTAGATGCATTTCCCAAAGACAACGGTTGTCTCCTGAAGAATTGGGAATTTATCGGGGACATTTGACGGCTCAGAGATTAGCCAGTTCAAGCAATTTCGTGGGTGTAAGTTTTTAAGGAAATGTGTCGGGTTTTTGTGGGAATATTTTACAGCTGTGTGTGTGAAAATTGTGATGTAGGACTTTTCGTTTGAAGATTAGAGGGGATGTTCTTTCTTTTTCTCGCTCTCGCTCTCTTTTTTAAGGACAGTTTCTGCATTGGTTAGAGAACTCATGCCAAGATCCTCAACTCAATTTTTAAAAATTGAATAAATTCTATTCCCACCCCCACCCACCCCCCACTTCTCCACTGTAATCTCAGTTTTACAGAACGGTTGGGAAAGGCCGCGTTCCTCTGCCCAGAAAGCCTTGAGCGGTTGGATATAAGCAGAGAAGCGCGTAGAAGCCAATGCCCAAATGTGAGTCTTGATTTGCAGTGGAAATTGCGCACATGCTTAATTTCCCACTTAAACTAAAATAATGGGAAGGGGAGATTTTGCTTCTTGCAGCTGTCTCCGTATGCCCTCGCCAAACTCCGCTTAGAATGCAAAGTTGCTAATTTTCCGATTTCAGGAGGATAGGCGGCTTTGGATGCATCTGCCGTGTCTGAGGTTGGAGGGCTTGCTTTTCTGTCTCCGGAGGGCTCGATCCAACTCAGAGGAGCTAGGTTGCAGTCCCATTTCTTTGGATTGGGGAGTTAAACCACGTGCACGTGGCCCTTCGAAAATCAATCAGGACAACTCAATAGTGATTGGGTTCCCATGGCAGGATCGAGACCAAACTTTCTGTGAGGTTCTGGGCGCAATCTTTGCAAACGCAGAACCGAAAAGATGAGTGGTGTATTTATTTATTTATTATTAATTATTATTATTAATATTATTATTATTTTATTATTATTAATAATGCATTTTAGAGAAGAATTGGGAGGCACGATCCGACCCTAAAGAACCACTTTTAAGCGTCCCTTCCATTTCAATGGCAGAAACTGGTGATAAGGTGCGGGTTTTCCTCACGACGGCAGAATGGATGACTTTGGAGATGTTATCTTTGGAAATTACAGCTCCCGCGGGAGATATTTGTGGTCGTTGTTAAGCAAATTGGATCAACATCTTTAAAGAGTCCGTGCGGTCGGCTAGCTAGCCCCCACCTCTTCTCCTGATGGGAAGCTGTGCCAAATCTCAAATTTGGGGACCGGAATGGTTTTTCTTTTTCTTTTTAAGTTGCGCGTAATTAGAACTGCGCCTCAGCGATATGCGTCGAATAAAGGGAGCGATAGGGAAAGGTTGGCGAAGGAGACGCAGACTAGTCCATCTCTAGTTGAGAGGTGGTTGCTTCTCTTAGAATTGAAAATGAGATGATGATGATGATGATGCTAATTTGTATAGAAGTTTTGAATATGTTGTGTGAGCCGCCTTGAGATAAACTTGCTTCGAAAGGCAGTATATCGATTGATCAAATAAATTGTTATAAACTTGTTTTGAAAGGCGAAAAGGATTTAGCGAAAAAAATTGTCGTCGTCATACTGGTAATCTTTTCATGTGTATTATGTGTGGTTGTTAAGACGTTGTATAGCGCCGTGTGATAAATTTGCTGTGAAAGGTATATAGATTTGTCAAGTATATTATCTATCTGTTTATTTAGTGCCTTTTAATACCTCCCCATGTATACATCTCTGGGCGGTTTACAATTAAAAAAATAAATAAATCCCTATTCTCCTGTTGATAACTTTTAAAGGATTACAGACGTAGTGGTTGTTTTAAAGATGTTGCAAGCCACCTTGATAAATTTCCTCTGAAAGGTGGTGTATCAGTTTAACACACACATGAATTATGACCATAGGGATAACTTGTTTTGAATTGTATAGAGATGCTGTGAGGTTTGCAAGATGTGATAGCGTTGCCATAGAAGGCTGTATATAAATGTAGCCACAAAGACAGAAATAAATTCTTGTCGCTCCTACCTGATGTGTTAGCCTAATGTGCGCCAATAAACATAATATAACCTATTATATCTTTTTAAAAGTCGGTTATTGACTTCGGAATATTCGATCAGAGGTGTTGTTTCTAACTTTTTGTTGAATCAAACGAACTCCGATGCGCTGGAACGTGGTGGGGGCGGAATCTGGAAGAGAGTGACTAGCCCACGACTGAATGAGGATTTGAACCCGGGGCTCTCAGGTCCCAGTCCGTCCTAATCCGACGAGAGAGCCCTTTCTCTGCGGCCCCTCGAAGATTTGGGAAACTTCCAGGTTTTAATAGGTAAGAAATCGGCCTTGGATTGAGAAGAGCCGTACTTGCACACAGTGGCCAGCAGAGGGCAGAGCGCGTACAAGGCAGAGGCAACGCGGGACTAGACCAACTCCGCGCCTCTTTCAAAGAATATGAGAGTCAGAGGAGGTCTTGGAGGCCATCTAGTCCACCCCACTAAGAGCAGAAAACAGCTACAGTTTGAATAGTAGTATAGGACACCTGTACAGTGCAAATCGCAACCTCCCAGATTTGATAACTGTGGGACGCCAAAAGTGTGTCATTCACACGCGGGGGGGGGGACACCCGTGTGGAGTAGCATCGAATGAGCTGGTTCATGAAGGGATCCTTCCAGTTATTTAAACAGGACCACACTGGAATCTTTGGGCTGTGGATTGAGGCGATGAGTGGTCAAGGTGAGGTGTGAATCGGTTGTTTTAAACTCACTTACTAGAGTGAGAAGTAGAAGCTGTTCGTTTAGTGGGTTGCTTCCGAGTAAACATGCATTAGTATTGCCTTGTCAAAGAAGCCTCTAGCAATCAAGTGATCCAGGAGGTAGGGAGTAAAATTCGCATTGATTTCGAAGAGGGAGGAGAAAAATAAACCAGATTCCCTCGGATTCTGGTTTTTCTCACGCCGGACTATTTGACTCCCGAGCCTTGTAGAATCCTAATTAAACTTTCACCGGAGTCCAAGTCCCTGAATATTTTCTGGGCTGGGGAGGGGTGGGTAGTCCGTTTGGGGAGGGTGTGGATAGCCACTTGGGCAACTGGAAACCCAGACATGTTTCAGGACGGAGACTGTGTGGGTCAATCTCCCACCCCACACCATTCAATCACAAATGCAAAATCGGGTTTTTAAATTCGACTTTGCAGGATTCGAATGTTTTGGAAAGAACGTTGTCCGTACAATCGCATGCCTATTTAAAACTTTAAACCCATAATAGAGAATGTCAGGGAAGGGGTGTGCGTGTGGCGGAGGGATCTAATTTGGGAAATATTAAATTCGTGTTGGTGATTTCTGAAAATGGAAGTCAACCCCCCCCTTCCATGGGATTTACTCTTGAGTAAGCGTGCAGATTACAGCACAGAAGGGAGAGCCGCAGAACGCAGTGAGAGTTACTTCTGAGTAAACATGCCTCGGGTTGGATGGTTTCTGGGGAGTGAGACGCATTAAATTCTCTGGACCTTCTTTCCGAGTCAGTAGAGGAGTGATAGGATTGCAAGGATGTTAGGCCGAATACATGAGAGGGAAAATCCGTTTTACAGAGATCTTGATTCGCTGTACAAGATCTCAACGGAATATGCAGGATGAGATGGGAGCGATTTTACTTCTTAGCAGTAGGTAGATTTTAATAATGATTTTATATGGGGTTGCTTTCTTATCATCTAAGCCGCCTTGTGAGATTTTGTGCCGGAAAGGTGGGCTACAAAATTCCTTAATGAGAAGATAAATAAAGATAAATAAACCCCACGTGGCTCGTTAGGGAATTTACTGCGTCAGGTCTCGGCCCAGTATCCCAAACTCCAGAAGTTCAGTCCTTTCCCAGCCGGAGACCTGCCGTCAGGGACTGAAAGGGATTGAAATCCGTTTAAACCGAATTGTATGACTTGCGATCCGAGAACAGCCAAGAAGCCATTCTGGCTTGTAAACTGCAGGAATCACGGTCCCGAAACGGACGGAGGAAACACAATCGCACGTTCGTGGGAAAAGGTGTTAGAAACGCTTAAGAAAACCCCGTCTCATTTAGTTCCGTTGGCTACATAGGATTGGGGGTCTTCCGGATCTGGTGCCAGGTTCAATCCCTGGCAGCGCCCCGTTTAGAGCTGAGAAAGATCCTTGTCTGACTGAAACCTTGAACAGCTGCTGCCAGTCAGTGTCCATAGTCCTAAGAGACCAACGGCCTTGACTCGGTAGGAGGATGCAGCTTCCTGCCTTTGTATATATCACCCTTGGGAGAAAATCCTCTAATTTTCAATGGGCCTTCCTTTCTCTAAACACCACTCCAAGGGAAAGTGTGTGTGATACTTATCTAGAAACGGCCTTCCCCTGATTGCAGGGCAAATTGCTCCCCAGTAAAGATAGAGGCTCGGCCTGATCCTTCTCCCCATCGCCTAGAACCCAAAGGGCTTTCTTCTGAGTGACACCTCGGACGCCTTCTTTGAAAGCAACCCCCCGGAATCTCTTGGATGAGGTTCCATTCCCAGGAATGTCTCCACAACTCTCACTCGCTTCCCTACGCTCAGGTAAGGTGTTGGAAATCGGGGCGCTCAATCTGAACGACCCCGCTCAGAGACCTTAAAGGGTAGTCCCTATCCCAATAGAAACCAAGGGCCCAAGGCGCACGGATTTCTCCTTTTTCTTCTTCTTCTTCCTTTTGCGCATATGACTTCGCAAATGCGTATCATTCGGATTTCTTGCCCCTCGCCTCGTCTCTGAAGAGAAATGAGAGGCTAGATTTTTATGGTGGCGTTTGTGCCTCTCCCCAAGTACTGAGAGAGGACCCTACTCTGAGTTGGGGGGGGGAGACTTTCTCACCATCACTCCTCCCCCCCACCACCTTTCCTCCAGTCCTCTGATATTTATTCTAAAGGGAAGAAAATGCCATTTTTAAATCGACGCAGTTGGAGTGGGGAGAGTATGGTCCCACCCCACCCCCAGTTTTGGGGAATGGGGGCTATGGGGGGAGGAAGGGGAAGCGTATTTCTCCAAATAGCCGACCCACCGGTTTCTCTGGCCTGCTGTCTCCCCCACACAATCGCCTTCTTGTATTGCACCTCCCCTCGGCGGCATTCCTAATTCTGGAGTTTTCCTTCGCAATTTCACGAGATAATTGTGTCTAAATCCGGGATTGTTTGCACTGGGGCGGCGTGCGGGGAGTGGGGGGAGAAGATCTCTTCTAAGGAAAACATCCATTTTAATTAAAGCGAGCGGAGTTGGGGTTTGTAGCGGAATCGCCTTCTGCAATCTAAAGAGCTCTTCATTTGCGATTATTATTTTAGCTTGATCTCAAAATTAAATAATCACATCGGAGGTTATCCCTCCCTCCTTCTTCTTCTCCTTCTCCTTCTCCCGACGCTCACTACAAAAGAACAGGCGTTTAAAGTGTCTGAGTATACAAAAACAGTCGGATATATCCAAATAAATTATTAAAATAAAATAAAATAAAATAAAATCGGTTCTAAACGGGCAATCTTGCAAGAGGAGCTTGACTTTCACGCTACATTTCCTTTGGAGGTGCATTTTAGACTTTTTTTCCTTTTTTGGGGGGGAGGGGGAGGAAATACGGCAGAATGGTGGGAGGAAAGAGAAGGGGGGGGAATCAAAGAGCAGTGGAAATCTTTATTTTATTCGCCATAAAGATAACTTAAATAAATTCCCATATTTGCCTGTGTTCTCTCGGGAGCCTTTTGAGAAATCCTGGGGTTTCCCTTTATCTGGGTCACCCATAACCTCGCGCCGTTTCAAGAAACTCCAAGGGAAAAAAATTTTTCCAGATGCTCTGTGACAATTAAATAATAATAATAATAATAATAATAATAATAATAATAATAATAAATAGATGGCAACCGAAATTGGTGTGTGTTTGGAAAGCAGTATATTTTACCCGCCTCTTGAATTGTTTGGGCAAACATAAATCCAGTTAGATAACATGATACCAGGAGATAAGAACGGGAAAACACTACACAGTAGCGCCATAGAATGTATATTAATCCTTATTATTAATATATACATCTGTACCTCATTTTAAGGCCCAAACTATACACGCGATACCCCGACCTAGTGCCGAATCAACAGGAGAGAAGAGAAATAATAAAGGCGTCCGCAAGGGTTGGTTTTTCCAGCGCCAAACCTAGAATTCGTTTCTCCTTTGTTTTTGGCATGTGAGGGGCCTGTGTCAGTCCATAATTGCTTTACAATGGAAAGTACCAAGGCCTTGCGCGAGGCGATAAAGAGGAGTAAGGGAGGATCTGTGGGTCGCCGGCAGGGTACGAGGTTTTCCAAGCCCACCCCTCACCCCCGCCCCCACTCCGCAAGCTGCGGCCTGCTTTGCTCCAGTCCTCCTTTCCACGAGCGAGGTGGTAACGGCGGGCAGAAATAGGTACCCCTCCTCCTGGCGCGTAATGGCCCAAGAAGGTCTCCAGCCCGCTTTGCTCCATTGTGCGCCTAGGCGCAAAGTTGGAGACAACGGTAAGGCCCACTGGAGGAGGCGCGGGGCAAGCCAGTAGGCCTGGCTTCCCACATTCCTAGCCAAGAAAGTCCACCCACCCACCCCACGCCCCGGGGGAGTCCAGGCGCCTTCTCTTCTTCACCCCAGATTACCCCTCTTCAAGCCAGGCAGAGCAGAATCGAGCCGGTCCTCTCCAGCCGAGCGCAGCGCTGCGTCTCGATCGGGAGGCTTCTGAGGACCAGACTCAGGATACTGGGGGGGTGGGGGGTGAGTGGGCTGGCATAGATAGGGGTGCTTTGGGGCTGAGCTGTGGCAGCGACTCGAATTCCTAACCCTTCTTTCTTAGTTAGCCCTTTCAGCAAGGAATCCTGTGCTTGCGCGTCTTAGGCGCCAAAATGGGTGAACTACCTCGAGTCCGCCTTGCGCTGCCCTTGTACCCCAGATGCCGTGCGTGTGTAAAACCCTGGAGGAGAATCAGGGGAGAGATTCTTTATACGCCCCCGCCCCCAAACACACAGAAGCACACAATTCACACACATCTCATGAAACCCAGGCAGATAGTTTGCCGTATGGGTCGTGGATGGAGAGGTGTGTGTGTGTGTGTGTGTGTGTGTGTGTGTGTGTGTGTGACGGGGGGCTCCCCAGGTGTAAGCAGATCTAGGAGATCTGTGACGACCTTCGCTTTGTGCCCCACACAATGAGGGAGAGAACGCTGGATGTCAGGAGCTTCTTTGGGGAGGGGAAACAGGGGGGAGGGAGAGATTGAAGACGTGGCGGGTAGTTCCCCGGTTGCTTGCCAACCGGTGTCCGTGTCAGAAGCAGCAACAGCAGCAAGGACACCCCTCCCACCCAAGGCGTACGGCTCCCAGCACTCCAGATGGCCCCCCACACAGTCACTGTCACCCCACACAACACACAGCCTGGTCCACCCCAAGCACATCCCCTCCCCGGGAATTCCATGCAGGTGGCAGTTACAGTTGTCGACGCTTCGGGAGCTAGCCAGGGCAACCCGACATCACTCTGAAAATGTGGAAAGAAGCCAAGCCACCTACCGCCAGGTGTGAAGCGCGCCGGCCTGCACCCCCAAATTTCCTGGTTGGTTAGGTGGGCACCTGGGCGCCGCAGAGCCCCGCTGCCCAGCGGGGTTGCCCACGCATCCTCCTCCTCTCTCTCTCTCCTTTCCCTTCCCTGCTTCTCCCCCCTTCAGCTGGCTTTCATCTCTAAGCAGCCGCGTCTGTCTTCGTCCCACCAGCTTTCAAATCCACCCCTCCATCCTCTTTGCCGGTTCTTTCTCTTTCTCTCCGCCCCGCCGCGGCTTCCTGGATCCCCCCTTTGGGCACCCGGTCTAGCTGTTCCAGAGGAACCCCCTCCCCTCTTCCCTCTCCTTTTTATCCCTCCACTCTAACCTCGTTACCTGGGGAAACTCCGCTTCGGCTCGATACCTGGCGGAGTATCTTTTTTGTCAAGCGCCCTAGAAGGAAGGAGGGGGGAGAGTCTTGCCTGTTCTCCCCCCTCCCTCCCTCCCTCCCTCCCTCCCTCCGGTATTAACATTTCTTTTCTCTCTGGGATTTTCTTCCTTCCTTTCTTCCGTCCTTCCTTTCTTTTTCTTTTTTCTTTTTTTTTGGAACTGCACTATTTGACGTCGAGGAAACCGCCTCACCGCGGCGCACGGATCTCGCGAGTACCAATTGGGAGTTCAAATGTCAACAAGTTTTTTTTTTTCCTTTCCTTTCCTCTCCTCCTTTTTGGGAGAAGGCGGGTGGGATGAGGGGGGAGAGGCGGAGAGGAGGAGGAGGAAGAGGAGGAGGAGGAGGAGGTGAGGCGGCTGCCGGGGTGGGTGTGTTCCTCCGCCGCAGTGTTCCGCCGCTTCTAAACGGAGCGCCTTCTGGTTCGGGGCTCTTGGATGGCACTCTGCAGCGCCAGCGCTCCGGGGGCGAGCTTCTGCCCGCGATTGCATGCCGTGCCGGGCTTGCCCTTGCTCCGGGGCGGGCCTGGCCGCCCCCTCCGGCCCGAGCGGGGCTAGCCGAAAGGCTGCCCCCACCAGCCCGCCGCAGGTGATCCTCCAAGCTGCCCTGCCGTCGGGGGGCCATGCTCTGACCCCCGATGGCCTCCGCCTCCTCTGCGCGCCGCCGCCGACGCCGCCGCCGCCTCCTGCAAGCCGCTCGCCGGCCCTGATCCCAGCCCGCGCGGCCACTGACCGCCTCGCCGCTCGCCCCCGCAGCCCGCCCGCGCCCCATGGACGTGGCCGCCGGCCCCGAGGCGCTGGAGAGGTGCTTCAGCCGGGGCTCCGCCGACTGCGCCAAGATGCTGGACGGGATTAAAATGGAGGATCACCCGCTGCGCTCGGGACCCGCCACTTTGGGAGTCCTGCTGGGTGAGTCGCGGCGGGCGGGCGGGCTGGCTCGCCGGCCTGCTGCCGCTTCCTCCGCCTCTGCGCGCTCTCCCTCTGCGCCCGGGCGCATTTCCCGCACTCTCTCTCCTTTGGTGGCGGCGGCGGTGGTGGTTTCTCACCACTCGCAGGGCCCCGATCCCGCGCAGGCGAGAGCTCCCTCCGGACCTGGCTTCCCGGGCAACGTGACAGGCGGGAACTGTCACGGTCGGGATCCAGGCCACTTGCCGCGTGTGGACGCATTTCGGAGTGGAAATCGCTCTCAGCGATACTGGAGTTCAGGGTTGCTGGAAAGAGGAATGGCTTATATTTGGGGGGGGGGGGCTTTTTTTTTAAATTGGGGTTGTGACAGTTTGATTCTGAATACATGTAAATGACTGCTGTTCAACTTAAACGCAGTCTATTTTCTTTGACAATCCAGATCTGAATCCCGCTCGCCTGTTCCCTTCTTCTCTTCTTTTCTCTCTCCACCCCTCCCCACCCTTCTTCTTTCTTGTACCCCTCGGGTGCATGTAAAAAACAACCACCACGAGTCTTTGTGTTTTAATCCCAAATCTCCAGACTCGTGTGAGTTGCAGAAGAAGCGTGCACTCGCTGCAAAACTTTCGCACCGAACCATTGCGGCGCACTTAAAAGGAAAGTGTGTGTGTGTGTGTGTGTGTGTGTGTGTGTGTGTGTGTGTGTGTGTGAGAGAGAGAGAGAGAGAGAGAGAGAGAGAGACTCCTTTTAACCTGTAGCCTCTTTTGCCCCAGCGGCCTCTTAGTCGAGAGAGACCTTTAGAGGGACGACAGACACCGTGTAGACTTTGCCTATGCACGTCAGAATGGGCCTTTTCTTTCTTTCTTTCTTTCAACAACAAAATGATAGAAACTAGACTGGGTTTTTGGAGAGCTTAATTCTCTCTCTCTCTCTCTCTCTCTCTCTCTCTCTCACACACACACACACACACACACACACACACACACACGATTGAACTTCAGCTCTTTTGGGGGAACTGGGGAAAAAAGTTTTACTTTCTTTTTCTTTCTTTCCCCAAAGTGCCTTGGGGAAAGAAAGAGTGAATGTCCCCTTCCACTTTTTCACACTGAGGAGATCGCACAGGGTTTTCCCTCAGGTGGCTAGAACCCTCCCCCCCTCCCCCAATAGAGTAACACATTGTTAGAAAACGATCAAGCAGATGCAATCAGCAAATTGGAGGCTGATCAGATCGGCCCCGCTTCTATACATCGGAGCGTTTGCATATGATCTCACACACCTCAGGTGGAGATCTACGATTAGGGGATAGTACTATTGGTATTAGTCATGGCAGCGTTTGCATTTGTAGTGGGATCAGGTGTTTAACTAATATTTTTGGAGGAGAATAGTGAAGCAAGTTTGTGAAGTTGGGCACTTTACGACACGTAACCCTCCCACATTCTCTTGTGGTGTTTTTTAAAGTCACTCTTCTATCTGTACTAGACTCCTGTACGCCGCTCTGTGGGTCATACAAGCCAGCCCGAGTGAATAATAGCGAACGCTAATTGTTAACCGTGGCCACTCCCTCATGTTGGGCAGTTATAACTATTAATAATAATAATAATAATAATAATAATAATAATAATTATTATTATTATTATTATTATTATTATTATTTGCCAAATCCAGTCACTAACATCTGGTAGACTGTGTGTAAATACCATAATAATGATACTGATTATGCTGATTGATTCTGAGGATGCTGATTGAATTTAATAAAAATTAATTTCATTTATTGGCAGTCCCATCGCAATTGTAATGTGCCTATCGTAGTGAGTATTTGGATAGTGAACAGCGACGGCTGAAGCCTCGCTAATCTCACCCGATGCTTTCTGCAGAGCCCTCTAGCTTTCTGTGCGTGTGGATGTTACTGAGTAGCAGCCAAGCCTCGTGTGGATATTAGTGAACAGTCCCGAATCCGCCTGGGGAGGCTAGTGAACAATAGTGAATCCTTACGCGGAAGCTAGTGCACCGCTGCGAATCCTCGCGTGGGTACGAGTGAATTCTCGCGAGTCCTGCTGAAATGGTCTGCGGGAATGGGATTTGCAAGTCTTGTGAGCTGGATTTGACACGTGTCTCTGTCTGTCTGTCCCTGCTGTTTGTCTTCGCTTCTCCTCAGGGTCAGACTGCCAACACCAGGCCGTCTGCGAGGGCTGCCAGCGGCCCATTTCGGACCGCTTTCTGATGCGCGTCAACGAATCCTCCTGGCACGAAGAGTGTCTACAGTGCGCCGTGTGTCAGCAAGCTCTCACGACCAGCTGCTACTTCCGGGATCGCAAACTCTACTGCAAGCAAGACTACCAACAGTAAGCGCAGGGGCCCCTTTTCCTTCCCTTCCCTCCCCGGAGAAAAAAAAAAGATACTCCAATATTACTCCGTTTGCACTTCGGAATGGTCCTACTTGAGTCAGTTCTGTTATAAGAGCGTCTCCCTTGCAGGTTAGCTTCTGTGTGTGATCTCATTCCGGTGGTCTTATGTTTATTTTTGTGGAGTGGGGACTGGTCTCTTAGTTTTGGGGAGGGCTTAAAGGTTGGGGAGATTTCGAATAGAATGCCCGGCGCTGAAGGTCAAAGTTTCTCTTTGCCCCCAATCAGATTCCCGAGTCTTTAGATCCCATTGTTGCGTCAGCTGCTGAAGTTCTATTATTGCGTCATCGGAGCGTGCGCTGGCTTGTCCGTCCGGGAGCACGAGGCCCGAACGTGGCTTTTTAACCCTGGTGTAGCCTGCCTCACCTGAAGTCTATTGGGCTACTTCAAGGGTCAGGTCGTGGGAGATCGGAGGTGTGTGTGGGTGTGGAGTGATACAGCTTGGTGGCGCAGAAATCCCTACAAGGGGAACCAGTGCACACACTTGATGATCCGAAATGGGTTGACTTCGAATTAAAAAGCCATTGCGATCCACAGGAAGCTGCAGTTTGGCAAATTTAGTATGGCTATCTGTGGGGTTTCCTGGCAAGTACATACACTTCCCAAGTCGAAAATTGTTGGTTCCATTAAAAATAGCAGGTTTTGCTTTTTCGCCGTAAGGGAGTCATGGAATATTCTTTTCGCAAACACTGCACGATCCTTAAAGTAATTTATTTGAACTGAAGTTGCAGCTTTATGTAGGCTTACATGAGAGTCACCGATTTACTACTAAGTAAATCCACCTCGGACTGCGCTGTTAGGCTGAGATTCTGGACATCCTTACATCGGAAGTAAATCTCAGTGAATTTAATAGGATTTACTTCAGAGGAGGCCTGCTTTCTTTCCTAACGAAATTCTCCCGAGGAAAATTACCTGTAGAAGATCTTTTAACTCACGTTTTCTGTGTTCTAGACTTGTTTTTGAATACTGGGAAACTGAATGCTCTTTGTATCCAGAATGGAATAATATTTCTTTTCTGATTCGCGACTTTGTTGTTGTTGTTTTAAGATGTATATAAACAGCAACTTGTGTGTTAAAATATCAGTGGGAATACATGTATTCCCAGCAATTAAAACCAGAAAATATTGCCATGTTCCTTTCTTAATGAATACTGTTGATTTGATTGGAGGGCTGAACAGATTTCAGTTTGTTAGGTTGTGAAGATTTTATTATTTTATTTTATTTTATTTTATTTTAAAAAACCTTTCTCGGCTAATGCGGTCGCTTGAGGTCTTGGTTAAATTGTTTTGGGGGAAAGGGAGCTGTAAACTGTTGGAAGGGGAGAATAGTAAACTTTTCTAAGAAATCCTGATTAATTTTGCTAGGAGGGACTGAAGGAGAGGGAAAAAGTAAAATATATTTGTTTGGAAACCGAAGGATTTCCGCGCTTTAAAATAGTGGGGTGGAACTCCCATATCTTGTGGGGCTCGTATTAAGGAAAAAACACATACCTCCCAACAAAATCTAAGGGTAAATAAAATGAGTTATTTAGGATGTACTTCTACTTGCATTAAGTGCCTTTGAACAAAGCGGGTAAGTAATCTCTGTTTGCTTCGGAGTAAACAGAGATGAACCCCATTCCATTAATGGGGAGGGGGAGGGGAGGTTACAAGAAGATGATTTCTGGGAGGGGGGTGTTAAGGTGTCTTTTGGGTGCGCAGGAAACTTCACCTTGCAAGAGGAGGAGAGGGAAGGAAAGTGTGTGTGTGTGTGTGTGTGTGTGTGTGTGTGTGAAGAGAGAAGTGAATCCTCTAAAATAACCCCACCCCACCCAAAGGGGAAAGATAGAACAAAGGCATTGTGATTCGGGCAGCATTACACATATTTTTTAAAAAGAAGCTTGCATATTTTATTATCCTAAAAAGTGCAATGGATAAGGTGTTTCCTTTTTTCTTTTTTGAATAGGCTAGCAATTCCGTCCATCTTAGCGTCCCTTCTCTTCACCCGAGCCCCTAATGACCGCGTGCATGTCTTCTCGGGAGTAAATCGCCTTGCCATCAACAAGGGGTTGCTTGAAAGTAGGCTCAGAATAACTCCGTGGGAAGCCCAGGCCCTGAAACCGGATGGAGACAAAAAATATTTGACTCCAAATCTGCACCACCCGTCCCCCGATTTGAACAGGGCCGAGGAGGTTTAGACTCCACGGCAAACAATTCGGGCGGAATCCGGTTTCCCCTCGTTCTTTCCTTTCCACCGCGCTGACCCATTTTTGAAAAGGAATAATCTCCAGGCATTTCAGTTGAAGTGAATCAGGATTTTCTTAACCCCCACCCCCACTAGATGGCTTGGTTTAGACTGGGCAGAGGGGGACTTCACTGCAGGCCAATTCGGATCGCCGCTGTTGGAAAGCGGATTGCGGTCCGGGAGCAGAAGAAACAATGCTTTATTGGGGAAGGGTTCGGAAGGCGCTGAGACACTCCGGAAGGCAGCCGGATGCTCGCTTCAAGGGCCGGTGGTGGAAGCTGCCGCACCGGCTCCCTATTGTCCTGCAGCCGCCAGAGGCCCCGCGAACCCGGCCGCCTCCCTGCCCGAGAGCGGAGCCAGCGCTACGCGAGCCGACCTTTGTGTTGCTGCCTGGCGCAGAGCCGCCCTTGGCTGCTTTCTGGTTTCTCACACCCTTTCCTTCCAGTCTCCTTTCCTTCCTCCTTTCCCCTACTTTCCGTGCTCTCCTTTTTCTCTTTTAGTTTTCCTTCCTTCCCCTACGCACCCTTTCCTTTTCTCTCTCTCTCTCTTTCTCTCCTCCTCTCTCTCTCTTTCTTTCTCCCTCCTCCCCTCTCTCCCCCCGCCCCTCTTCTTCTTTTCCTTACCCACCCTTGTACTCTCCCTTCTCTCTTTCGGCTTTCTCCTCTGTCTCCTTTTGTGGGCTGTTCTGTCTCCCTCTGCCCTAGTCCCACCCCATGAACCCATCCTAGGGTCGGATGGATTTAGAGCTGTGCCGGCTAGAAGGCCCAACTCTTAACAAGGCCGCCCGCGTCCGACGGCTCTCTCCGCAGATTGCTGGGAGTGGGATGGGACACTCTCTTTAGCCCCCCGAACGAACGTCGAGGAACCTGGGCCCTGCCTAGCGGAGGCGAACGCTCCGTCAAGCGCGCAGCCCGGCCGCCGGGTCCTAGAAGGCGGCTGGCCTTAGCCGTGCTTTGAGGAGAGGCCCTCAACTTTCTTCCTTTCGGTGTCCAATTCGAAATAGGCTGAAGGGGCTTCCTTCTGAGGAGGATCCACCCGGTGTTGCCTGCGCGCACCAGGGATTTGGGCAGTTCGGGGCGGGGGTGGGTGGGAATGAAATCATATCAGGACCCCTCGGTCGGAGAGTTGGATTAAGACCAAATGCAGGCCTTAATCATAACCCAGGGTTATCATTGAGGGGGCCCTCCCTCGCAGGGTCTGCTAAAAGACCCGGTTTGCTGGAAGGTTAGCCCGCGTCGTGGCGATGCGCTCTTGGAGAGGTCGCCAAATGGAGAGGCCGAGAGGGGAGAAAGACCCGCCGGGGCGCACAGAGAAACGCCGGCTTGACTCCGGATCCCCGCTCTAGGGTAGCTTTCCAGACTGTGTCACCAATTCGTCTTTCCCCTCCGCGAACTCCGGAGTCACCCTGCCCGATTCTTAGGCCACTGGCGACTTGCCCTGCGCCCTTCTCCGCGGAGGTGAGCGCACGCGTCTCCGGCGCTTCTCTTGCTCTTCTTGAGGAGGCCGGCGCGAAGGCAGCGGCTCCGCGGTTCAGTCCCCGCTGCGTTGCTTGGGTTTTAACGGAGGAATCGCCGCTCGCTCGCGGAAGGGGCAGAATCTCCAATTCGGAGAAGGGAAGGCTCACAGACCCGAAAGGCTGGCGAGGGTCACAGGGGACCACCGAAGATAGCGGTACAGGGGACCCACCCAAGGTGACCTGCTGTTTTGTCTTCGGAGAAATTGAAAGGGCTACTGCTGTGGTATTATGTAATGCTCGTTCTTGGGCCCAGCTGGATATATACATATTTTAAAAAATTCCTTAAGGGGACCCCCCCAATTGTCGAAAGAAGGGGCTCTGAGAAAGAGACTCTGTCTCCCTATGCAGGGAGGAGGCCAGAAATACAGATGTTGTATTTAGCTTCTCCGGAAAGACCAGGAATTCGCCCACACCAGAACTTTTTAAAACCTGGAGAATCCATTTCCATTTTCCTCCAAATTATTTGTATCGTTATTCTTAACGCTCACACTCCGTCCTAAACCAATTTCATTCGCCCACGCGGCGTTCAAGCTTCAAGACTCGTTTAGAAATCCACGGGACAGAACTCCCAAATGCGCGTTTAGGATTTGCAGGGAACTCTCTCTAGTCTTTAGAATGGGGCTTGGGGGGGGATTTCCCGGACTGCACGAAAATGGGGTCTCAGAGGCACGGCAGCTGCAGGCAGCCTTTAGGGGTGGGGGACCCGGGTGGGGACTTTTGCCCAGCCCCAGAGTCATGGCAAAGGCATGACCATTGTACACTTTGCTTAGAAATATTTGCCAAACACTGAGAAAGATAGCATGAGATTCTTGTTGGATCAAGAATCCAAGCAGATTCTTGGACTATTGTTTTAAATGCAAAACAGATTGAATTAGTCTCTTCCCCAGACATCGCTGTTCAGATTCTCGATTATGATTCTCGATTTTATATTTACACGCACACACACACACGGTTCAGGATTATTTAGTTGGTCTGCCACAGAGCAGACGAGCTTCTGATTCTGAGATTCGGTGAGATGCTGTTTCAGAAGTTTCCAATTTGGAAAAGATGGAAGAACCAAAAACATGAATATGGAAAAACAAAAATCGTGAGGGGAAGCCACACCCACAGCCCACTCTTAGGATGTTCAAAGCGAAATCGTCAAAGTGTCATTAATCTTTGTCATGGTACTACCATCTTCGTTCTTTAAAAAAAAAAAATCTTGTAAGAACTGTATTATCCATCTATGCCTTTCTTTCCTTCCTTCCTTCCAAAAAAAGCAAAGTGATCAGTGCCTTTTGACATGCATACCTAGCCTTATGCCCACTTATTTGGTTTAGAACCGTCTCTCAGTGTGTAGTATGCATGCTCTCTGTGTGTGGATACTAGTCTTTAGAGTAAACCCCGCACCCTCTGAACTGCAGAAGGGGAGAGCAACTGGTCGTTTGCCCCTTTTAAATTGCACTCTTGAAAACATGCTCCTCTGTATGGTGTGTGTGTGTGTGTGTGTGTAGCTGATTCATGTATCGGCAGAAATAGCTAGTCACTGTGATCCTTCAGAATCACTAGATATAACTAGACCATGCATAGTTTATAGGGTGTCTCTTGGTGGTGGTGGGGATTTATGGCCTGTTTATAATTAAGGGGTGATCCCTAGAAACCCACAGTGGTTTACTTGTCCTCTTCCTTCCCTCCACTTTGAGGGATGTCTATTGTAAGCATCTTGGGGCAGAGATTGCATTGCTCTGCAAAGGGCCCTGTGCAGCGATGAAGCTATAGTGATTGTCTGAATCCTCCTGCAACGTGTGCCTCAATGTACCAGCTGAAAAATAAAATAAAATAAACCCTCCGGGCTGATTCTATCCCTCCCCACCCCCCCACCCCTGCTTTCACGCTTGTCACTAAAATTTAGGGTCGTCTTTGTGTCCAGAGTGGCGTAGAACATGGCCACTTCAATCGCCGTGACATAATATGACTCCGTAGCTTGTCTGGCAAGTCACAAAAGGCGACATCTCTGGTTGTACATCACCTTTTGTCTGACATTCAGGAGGAGACTTCTAACAGGATCCTGAAGTGAAGCTTTTCGGGGAGGGGGTCCTGTGCATTTCATAGCTACGACCCTCAAATCCCTTGCCATGGAAACCGGGAACAAGACATGTGGTGTATAAATATTGCCAGGGTTATAACTCCTAGCCGGAGGGGAATTAATGCCCCTTTATTTCAGTGACACCCCAAATATGTTGTTTTAGAAAGGGGGGCTTTGGTCCTCAATCGGCAAGTAAAGAAAGGTGAATTCTGGATGAAAATTTAGTCTTAGAAATGCATTTTGCAGCTTTGAGTGGAACTAGCTTCTATATTCCCTGCAGATCCTCTCTACCAGGATTCTTGAATCTGTGATGGCAAAGAACTGCCCCCCACACACACCCCAAATTTTTTTGCACATAATTTTTTTAGACTCCCTCAAACTTAGATTTCCCAATCAAAATTTCCTGATGCCAGATGATTGGCCAGATAATTATTTGTACATTTGCAGTTTAGAGTTACATTAGAAATTTCATTTAAATAGGTGGTCTTGTCAGAGCTAAGGAAAACGACACTTTCTAGAAAGTATCTCCTATAGAAGATATCTTTCTTCTTCTTCTTCGCCTACCAAAGAAGGATTTTTTTTAGAGCTCTTTGTGGAGAAAAGTAAAATGACAAGGAGGGATGTTAGAGGATAACAGCCATCAAAATCTACATAACGTACAGCTAAGGCCTACAGGTTGAAGTGAAAATCTAATCTAGAGCTATTTTGGTTGGTTGATTGACTGAGAATGGAGGTGAATTTTAACTGGTGAAATTTCAGTTAAAAGTGTGTGTGTGTGTGTGTGTGTGAGAGAGAGAGAGAGAGAGAGAGAGAGAGGTTTTATTTTGATATTTCTGTGTTACCATAAAAAGAAATGAACAAGAGAAAATGAATTCGAACCTCAATATGGTAGCTTATTTTTGCTGGCTGAGGTTGAGAATCCTAAACACTTTCACTAGGAAGTAAGTACTCCTGAGTAAGGATGCAGAGGATTTCACTGTACGTTGTAGCTCTGCTCCAACTTCCTTCGCTGTCGCCAAAAATATGCATATATTTAGGTGGTACTCAAATGCAAACTTAACTAATGCCCAGTTTGATTTCATTATTTCCAACACAGCCAGAGGCCCTAAGAGAAATGCAGGCTACAGTAATGAATAATCAAATCTATCGCTTTCTGATTATTCCAATGGACAGAAAGTAAGCCAAGGTTTTAAATCACAAATTAATTCGTGAAAAGGCAGAGGGTGAATAACAGACTGAAACCTGTGACAGTCCTGTCTAGCAGGGTGTGTGTGTGTGTGTGTGAGAGAGAGAGAGAGAGAGAGAGAGAGAGAGAGAATGAATGTCCAGAATAGATTAATGTTAACATTTGCAGGTGGCAATTTCAGACCACATCTATGAACATGGGAATTTGGAAAGGTATGGGGAAGCTGAAATGCATACAGGTGTTTTTTTTGGACATACCTGAAATTCACCTGACATTGTGGATGCTCACACGGGGTTGACAATATGTCCCAAAGTTTGGACACAGGTTGCAATACACAATCTATTACAATGAATTTCCAGAGAGAGAGAGGGAGGATTTTTGAAGCTTTGAATCTCGACTACATGTCATAGCTGGATTCCAGAAAGTTGTGGTTTATCAAAAAGAATGTGTATCAATGCATTGTTGATTTAACACTGCGGATATTACAGAAGTGGGCCAGATATTTTGGCTTCTGCCTTCTTCGGCTGCTCTGATGTTATTGGAAAGGTTCTTTCTCATTCTGTCTGTCTGTCTGTCTCTCTCTCTAGATAGAGAGATATGGATCCTACAGTTATCGTACCAATCCCACACAGTCCAATGCAGACAGCAGTAAATTCAGGTCCCTTCCAAGCTTATCGAAGCTTTTCAAACTAGACAAGGTAGCGCAAGCGCAGGAAGGGAGCAGGCTTTCTGGAACTGTCTCCAGGGCTGAGCAAAAATAAAAAGATATCAAGACGTTGGCCTTTTTGTTCGAGCACAGCACCCGTTTGACATGACAAGCTTCCCTGCTGGGACTTCTCCGATGGCCTGGCTGCAGAGAATGCAGTCAGGAGGTGGGATTCTGGCTGGGGGGGGGAGGAGGGGAAGAACATGGTAAATCAATTTGCCCCCCCCCCCTTGGAACACTCTTGATTTGAAAAATGTAACCGGGTGCGATTAAAGAGGCTTTTCTGCAATCCCTGGCTGTAGTTCTCTCCCAGTCCTTTCTGTCCAAGGGCTGATTTTTCTAAACTGGATTCCATCTTCGAAGAACACAGATGGAATATGCTGAGAGAGACCATGACTGTTTGGAAATGGTGTGTGTGTGTGTGTGTGTGTGTGTGTGTGTGTGTGTGTGTGTGTTGTTTCCCTTGATGTCCACATTGGAAGTAGGACTCTTGTTTGGACATGGGATGTCATCGGGCTCCATGCAGGACTAACCATGTTTGTTTGTTTTTATTAGAAACATTTGATATACCGCCACTCCAAAGACTCTGGGCGGTGTACAAAAACATGCGAAACAAGACAGCATTAAAATTGCCTTCTAAATAAAACTAAAGTAACTAACAAAAAAGAAAAGGGGGGGGGAACCAAATAGGTAGACTACAGGGCAAAAGCCTGGCGAAAAAGGAAAGTCTTCAATAAAGATTTAAAAATCAACAAGGAAGGAGCTAAACGGATCTGAAGGGGAAGGGAGTTCCAGAGAAGTGGGGCAGCAACCGAGAAGGCCCTTTCACGGGTCCTAGCGCCCCGAACCTCTCGGAAATTGGGGACTGACAAAAGGGCCATCTGAGCAGATCTGACAGGATGTAACTGGATGGGAGAGGCAGGTGTGTAGGTAGACAGGTGCACATGTTCTAGAACAAAGTAAACATTGAGGAGGCTACATTGGATGCATTGCTGGTTTTATGATTTTATTCCTTTGAGATAGTTGCCTTGGCTATATCCAGAGCATATATTCAGCATATGCTTGAGTGTTTTCTGCAATACCGCAAGTCAGAAATGTGCTTATGTGGAAATCGGGCTGGGGAAAGAAATTGCCCGGAAGCCACCATTAAGTGTCGAGTGGTCAAAGATGTCTGAATTTAGCTCACTTGTGGATCATAGACTTCTCATGCAGAGCCCAGCGGCAGGCCTATCTATGAAGCTGTTTGTGTGATGAAAGCCATACACATAGATGTGAGTTATTACATCAGTAAGACATGGCTGGAAGCTTAAATATATGATAGATAAATAAATAGTCAGTTAATTGGCAAACACTTTGCATGGTTGGGTCCCATCAGTCAGACTTAAGGGGTGATGACAAATTTTCACTGGCCTTCCTTACATCTTGTGTATTTAAGGTTCTGCTGAAATGCACAGGTCTTGTGATCTTAAACATGACACCCTCCTCAAGAATTTAATTTGGAAGCGTTTCTCCCCCATCTGATCCGGTTTAATGGTGTCCCTTTCTGAAGCTGTGAATCGCATTAACAGTAGGCATGAGAAGTATGCTTTATAGAAATCGGCACATTTTAAGGCTGTGTTAAATTCTGATACACACGAAGAAGCTACCATGACCTTGAATCCAACGTGGATGAGCTCAGGTTTAAAAGTGAGATGACAAATGCCTATGATCTTAAATCAATTGTTGCATATACAATAAGAAAGCATATGTTTTCTCTTCTGCCCAACAACACAGTGGCTGAAATCCAGAGCCAATGACTCATGAGTGGTCCTATTGAAATTCAGTAGTCCTAGCCACCTAATGGCGCAGCGGGGAAATGACTTGACTAGTAAGCCAGAGGTTGCCGGTTCGAATCCCTGGTCCGCTGGTATGTTTCCCAGACTATGGGGAACACCTATATCAGGCAGCAGCAATATAGGAAGATACTGAAAGGCATCATCTCATACTGCGCGGGAGGAGGCAATGGTCAACTCCTCCTGTATTCTACCCAAGGCAACCACAGGCCTCGGTGGGCACCAGGAGTCAACACTGACTTAGGAACATAGGAAACTGCCATATACTGAGTCAGACCCTTGGTCCATCTCGCTCAGTATTGTCTTCACAGACTGGCAGCGGCTTCTCCAAGGTTGCAGGCAGGAATCTCTCTCAGCCCTATCTTGGAGATGCTGCCAGGGAGGGAACTGGGAACCTTCTGCTCTTCCCGGAGCGGCTTCATCCCCTGAGGGGAATCTCTCGCAGGGCTCACACATCAAGTCTCCCATTCAGATGCAACCAGGGCAGACTCTGCTTAGCTAAGGGGACAAGTCATGCTTGCTACCACAAGACCAGCTCTCCTCTCCTTGACTTGACGGCACACTTTACTTTACTAGTAACTCTTGACTGGTATGATTGCGGAATGTCGTCTGGATATCAGCCACTATAGGGATGCTTTTCTCTAAGTCAGGGTTTCTTAACTTTGGGCCCCCAGATGTTGTTGGACTACAACTCCCATCACCCCCAGACATGGCCTTTGTGGCTGAGGATGATGGGAGTTGTAGTCCAACAACATCTGGGGGCCCAAGGTTAAGAAACCCTGCTCGAAGTGTCTGTGAGAAGGCTGGAATCCTACAAACGCTTCCCTGCGAGTAAGACCCATGGATGTTGGTGAAATGACATGATCAGGATCAAACTAGCCTGGAGAGATGGCCAGCTTTTTCATTGGGAATATCTTGGCCTAGAAAACTGCAATGCTTTGCAAAGATAATGTTGCCCCAGGTCAGTCATTTCTAGGGAGGTGGGAAGCAGTTTTTTAAGTGGGGGAGTGGGCAGCAAATGAAACCTATTTGAATGGCTTACTTTGCAAAATAATGAAGTAGGTTATTACGAGCTGCCTGGAATGCTGGCGAATGGAACGCAGGTGGGGAGATCAAAGGGGTATGAAAACTGTAATTTATCAACCAAATTTCACTCCCACAGCTGTGAGATTCTCAGATAGTATCAATCCCAGATCAAGGGCTTCGGCACCCGGCGCCCATGAGCCAATCGTAAAAGCCATGAGCAACCCTGGATTGTGTTCTGATTGGCCGCGGCCGGGCCTTCTCTAGCCAGCGGCATCACATCTGAGCTCCCGAACGGCTGGATGAGAAGAAAACTGGAAGCAGGAGAACTTCCACACTGGCCAAGTAGAGCTCCCGCAACTCGTACAAGTTGAGGGGCCATCTCAGATTATTATTATTATTATTATTATTATTATTAATTGTTCCTGATAGCAGGAACACACTGGAAGGAGATGGGGTGGGGCCATAGTTCAGTGGGAAGAATTCCTGCCTGAACCCCTGGAGAGTTGCTACCAGTCTGTGTAGACCAGTGGTTCTCAAGGTGTGGGTCCCCAGATGTTGCTGAACTACAACTCCCAGCATCCCTAGCCCCATTGGCCTTTGGTTGGGAATTATGGGAGTTGTAGTTCAGCAACATCTGGGGACCCACACGTTGAGAACCACTGGTGTAGACCTTGGGTCCCCAGATGTTGTTGGACTTCAACTCCCATAGTGCCCAGCCCCAATGGCCTTTGGTTGGGGATTGTGGAAGTTGAAGTCCGACAACATCTGGAGACCCAAGGTTGAGATCCCCTGGTGTAGGCAATGCTGAGCTAGATGGACCAAGGGTCTGACTGAGTAGAAGGCAGTTTCCCATGATGCAGTGAAAATAGCTTCCAAAAAACCATTTCCTGGATTTTCAGACTTATCCATGAAAAGCAGTCCTAGTTCATGGAGCAGTTACAGGGATCTGTTGTTGATGTAGAATAACACCTGCAGGGTAGAATCCAGACTCAGTTTGCCATGACGAAGACCCATTGAAGGTAAGGGCACTTCTGTTAGTCATGTGGACCTATTGGTCTTGTTTATTTCAGTGGGGCAAAGTCTTGGCGAACTTTGGATCCTGCACTCTGTGTCGCAGTAATCTGAATGGATGGCTTAATTAATTTCTTTAATGAACATTTTATATCCTTGCTTCTCTCATAATGTGCATCACAAAGCAGTTTACATTATATATGAAGAACATGCGGGCAAAATTCTGTCAGTGACCCTTATCCCAATGCAAATGCCTTGCAGAAGAATGCTGCAGATGCTGGAAGGAGAGAAGGGAAGGGGCTAACTGGTCACCAGTGGGAGGGAGTTCCAAAGGACCAGGGCTGCAACGGAGAAGGCCCTGCTCCTAATGGATATTTGTCTAATGCTACCACTCAGAACAGGGCTTCAGTGTAGGTGAGGAAATACATTCGGGTGAAGTTGAGCCTTCAGGTACCCAACTTGATGATGATAATGATTAATAATTAACCAATTGTTACAGATTTGAAAGTAAGAAGCCACTCTTTGAACTGAGCCCCAAACCAGAACCAAATCAACTTTCATAAAGTTAGGGATGGGCCCATAGCTCAGTGGAAGAGCATCTGCTTTGCAGGCAGAAGGTCCCAGGTTCTGTCCCTGGCAGCGTCTCCAAGATAGGGCTGGGAGAGACTCCCGCTTGGAACTATGATTCTCTTTATTTAGCAGGGGGAGAGTAACTGACCCTGTCCATCTCCAACACAGCATCCCTCCAGTGGCTCGTGCTGGTGTCTATCTTATGTTTATGTTTTTAGACTGTGAGCCCTTTGGGGACAGGGAGCCATCCATCTATCTATATATTTCTCTAAGGCGTACCAGTCGCTAATCCCATGCGTGGCAGCTCTCGCGAGAGTTTGTGAGCAAGCTGCTGGCAGTGGGAGAGGAAAGCACAGCGCCAGCAGACAGGCGGGAAACAAAACGGCGGCGGGGGAAGAAAACGGCAGCGGGCGAAGAAAATGGCGGCGGGAGGGGGAAACTAGAGGTGTAGATGCTCTGCGACTGGTCCAGCTAGTTTTATTTATTTATTTAATATCTGTGTGCCACTTTGGGTTGAGAAGCGGTATATAAATACTTGTCATCGTCATCGTCGTCATCTTAGATCTGTCCTCCACGAATTTTTCTAGGTCCCTTTTAAACTGCTATCATGTCTCCCCTTAGATGCCTTCCCCCCAAAAAACTAAAAAGCCCCAGATGTTGGATCCAGACCTCATAAGGAAGGTGCTCTCAAATTTGATCATCTTGGTTGCCTTCTTGGCGATATTAAAATAATGACAGATATGATGCCCAAGAGACAAGAGGAAAAACCAGCCAATCCAAAACATTGACTCTTTTTCATGATGCTCTCCAGAATTATCAAACTCCAGCATAGAGTTTGATATTCCATATATATATAGTGTGTGTGTGTGTGTGTGTGTGTGTGTGTGTGTGTGTGTGTGTGTGTGTGTGTGAAATAAACTGATATTTCTCTTCTAGAATCCTCACATGTGGGACAAAATTTCCCTCTCCAGAAATGCACTTTCTGCGTTGGCCATCAATATTATTTTTCCTGGTGCTACCACTGGGGGATGCCTGCATTTCCCCACTACACACACACACACACACACACACACACACAATTGCACACTGTTGATGTGTTGGGCAGAGAGCTGGTCTGGTGGTAGCAGGCATGAATTGCCCCCTTTGCTAAGCAGGGCCCACCCTGGTCTGCATTTGAATGGGAGATTGCATGCTAACTTGGCAAAGAGGCACCTTTTAATGTGGTGATTCTCTTTATTTATCAGGGGGAGAGTAACTGGCCCTATCCATCCCCAGCACAGTACCCCTGCAGTGACTGTTGCTGGCGTCTATCTTATGTTTATTTTTAGACTGTGAGCCCTTTGGGGACAGGGATCCATCTTATTTATTTATTATTTCTCTGTGTAAGCCGCCCTGAGCCATTTTTGGAAGGGCGGTATAGAAATCGAATAGATGATGATGATGATGATGTTGTTGTGAGCACAGTAAGATATTCCCCTTCGGAGATGGAGCTGCTCTGGGAAGAGCATCTAGGTTCCAAGTCCCCTCCCTGGCAGCATCTCCAAGACAGGGCAGAGAGAGAGTTGCATGTGGAATTCCAAAGAGCTGGTGTGAAAGAGGCTTCTGGTGTCTCCTTCAAAGAATGAATCCGTCACCCTGACAAAGATACTGCAAAGGCCTTGGGCGACCATGTCTTTGCTGCACCTCTTTAGTGCCTTCTCTCACGGCTTTTCCCAGCCCTGCTAGCGGAGATTTATTTCTCTGATTCATTTTTTTACCCCCAAGGTAGCCAGCGCTTTGAGCTGGAGACACTTCTGAGGATTGAACCTGGAGCCTTCTGAGCTGGGCGTCCTTCTTCACAATATTTATATGCTGCTTTTCCACACCAAAAGGGTTTCCCCAAGGGGTTGGCATCACAAAAGGAGTGAGAAAATAGTTCTCTGTCTGCAAGGGGCTCACAATCGGAAAAGGACCACAAGGGAGATTCCAGCAGCAGCCACCACCAGAGGGATGCTGTGCTGGGGATGGATAGGCCCAGTTGCTTTCCCCCTACTAAGTAGAAGAGATCCCCCACTTAAAAAGGTGCCTCTTGGCTCAGTTAGCAGGTGCTATAACTTATATGGAGATGCCTTTGACTGAGTCAGACCCTTGGCCCACCTGCTGCCGTATTGTCTACTCTGACTGGCAGCAGCAGTCTAGAGTCCAAGGTGAGGTTTATTTTGAGATGCTGTGGAAGAAATCTTGAGCTGAATTAGAGCTGTATTAGAGCCCCCCACCCAATGAATTAGATTCCCTTGAGAAGAGTTACAATACTGGGGTATTGGAGAGCTGGCCTTTCCATAGCAAGCATGGATTGTCTCCTTTTCTAAGCAGGCTTTGCCTTGGCTTGTGTCTGGATGGGTGACTACATGCAAGCTCTGTAGGATATTCCCCTTAGGGGATGGGGCCATAACTCAGTGTCAAGAGTGTCTGCTTTGCATGCAGAAGGTTCCATCCCTGGCAGCATCTCCAGGTAGGGCTGGGAGAGACGCCTGCCTGAAACCTTGGAGAGCCGCTGCCAGTCAGTGTAGACAATCCTGAGCTAGACCGACCAAGGGTCTGACTTGATAGAAGGCAGCCTCCTCTGTTACCTGAAACACGTTGGGGTGATCAATGATCTTCACCGCACTTTGAGGTCTCTTGCTTTTCTGTTCCTGTATTTTGGTGCCTCCTTTTCTTCCCTCAGGTATTTGTAAACTGCCTACAATAATGTTTTTTGAAACAAAACAAGACTGAATGCAACTTTTGCTTTTGCTTTTGCTATCAATCGGTTTGTATTTTATTATGGAATCGTTGGTGCGACTGAGAGCACATTTGGAAACATTTACCATAGGTAGTGACATGAAGTCGTCTCTTTCTAGTGTGTATTTTTACATAACTGATTTTTAAAAATTTAGATTAGGTAGTGGATTTCGGTCATTAACCAGCTAACAAAACCCCCCAATATAACCTACAATATAATACAGCACAGATCATAGCGTGATAAGAATTTGTAAATTTGGATCTGTTGAATAACATAAGCACTAAAAATGAAAGTTATATGTTAAACTAGCTATCGATAGATGATTTTGAAGGAATTCCCTTAAATCTCCCCATGAAACAAATAAAGGCCAATGAGTTACCAGAAAACACAGACAGCTGTTCGAATTCCTATCTAAGACCAAACCGCTTCGCTGAATTCCTCTAATGCTTTATCATTCCTCCTTCTCTGCCCCATGGATACATTTCCCTGCTTGCCGGGTGACCGAAATGTGCAGGTTACGTAAACGTTAATATTCCCCCCCCCCAGTTCGGTAACATTCAGCCGTTTTGCAACTCGGAGGCTTTGAGAAGACCACGAGGCATTGCATTCCTGAGCTGCTGTATCGTTGTGCAGAACAATACGTTGCCTTATGGTCGCTTCGGAAACCAAGGTGGCAATGAGGTTCGTCTAGAAAAGGGGGAAACTGTCTCTCTTAAAAACGGGATGCACAATTAGTGGTGGGACTCCAGAAACAAGGCCGTGAGAACATTCTCCTTCCGGGAGATTTTTTGTTTCTTTTTAATCATAGAGAGCAAGACGCGAAGGGAGGCCACGTGATTACGATTCGGGTGAGGAAAGTGTCCTACCCTGGTTTGGGAGCGGAGTGTGCTCCTGTCTTGTGATCGTCTGAGAGGGAAAAGGCAAGGCTGGAGGTGGAGGAAGTGATCGTCTGGATCAGAATAGCTGGGTCGGAGGGCGATGTCCTACCCAACTTTTGTAGGCAGCACTTTACTGCGGTAGGAGAAAATGCTCTCCAACCCGGCTCCTCTCCCCCAAATGATTACTTCTTCCCCTTCCAGTATTTGTTTCCCTCGCATACAACCATGAAAAGGGAGTGCGCACAGCTTCCAAACTAGGATGATCTACTAACTTGTCCTATCCCAATTATAATCATGTGAACGGCCTTACTGTGACGGTATTTAGCATCCCTGTCAGGGATCGCTGTGTGAAAATGTGCCGTGTTTCCAGAATACATGCTGCTCTGCTCCTTTTTCTCCTCTGGGCCTTTGGTTGATGGGGAATGTAATGCCTGTTTCATGCAAGACCTGACTAACGAAAAGCAGGGTGTCGCTTGCTAAATCCTTTTTGAATTTTAAACTCTTCTTTCTCCCTACCTCCCTGCCAAAAAAGGCTGTGTTTCCCCAACTTTTTAACTTGCCCCCCCCACACACACACACTTGCAAGATATAATCTACTTTCTGGGGTTCCCTAAGCTTGCACGGAATCCAAGGAATGATATTGGAGCTTTGCTTGGAAGGGGGAATCTGGAACATCCAGGTGTATGGATGAAAAGTTGATGGAGCATTGGACAAATTCTGTAGGTAGCTGCCTTACAGTGAGTCACACAGTTGCTCCATATAGCTCAGTATTGCCTACTCTGACTGGCAGCAACTCTCTGGATTTCAGACAAGTCTTTCCCAGGCCTACCTGGAGATGCTGCCAGGGACAGAATCTGTGACCACCTGCATGCAGAGCAGGGGGTCTCCCACTGAGCTGAGGCTTGCCCTCAGAATCGATGCAGAGACTGCCTTCTGTTGAGTCAGACCTATGGTCCGTTTAGCTCAGCTCTGACCGGCAGCAGGGTTTCAGGCCAGGGTGCTGGAGATGCCAAGGATTGAACCAACCTGGGCCCCCTTCTGGATACAAAATGCATCTCTTTCACAGTCCTTCAGCCTATTCAAACCATTTGCCGTAGCGACACATTTCTGGGGAAGGTTGATAGTAGACCCCCAGATAGTTCTTTTGGGGAAAGAAGATAGATTTTTGGGGGGAAGCTGGTCTACCGGGATTAGACTTCTCATGGAGGAATTGCCTGGTGAGGTTCAGAATGCCCTCAGGGGTCCCCCAGCATGTGATTTAAAACCAGCCACTCTGGAAGAGAGTTTGCCCATGAGAATCGATGGAATGATGTCTCTAGATATATAGGTCTGTGTGTGGTGGGCTCCTAAGTGGACATTTTTGGGGAAAGCTACTAAAACCTGGAGCCATCCCCGATGATCTGGAGTTGTTGACCTTTTGATGTGGTTTTGGAGTGAAACCTGAACACAGTTTCAACTCCCGATTTTTTTTTGCTGACATGTTCGAGAAGTCAGCAGCATGTGTGTGAGGAGCTGGATGATTCATAGGCCCAGCTATTTCTGTTTTTTATATAACGCGGTGTTACTTAAGGTTTCGCTCTTCACTTTTGCTTGTCAGACGGCAAAGGGCTTGATCCTTCTTATTCCAGAGCAGGGTTCCCCACTTTGGGTCCCAAGCAATGTTCCCTAGAACAGGAATCTCCAGATGTTGTGGACTGCAACTCCCAGCATCCCCAACTGCAATGGTCTTTGGTTGGGCATGATGGGAGTTGTAGTCAACAACATCTGGGAATCCCTGTGACAGGGAACCCAGATGTTGTGTAATCATCCCCTACCACAATGGGCTTAAGCTTTCATCACCCACACCAGTTAGTGATGGAAGATGCAGTCCTTAAGCCATGGTGGTGGGGGTGATGGGAGTTGTAGTCCAACGGCATCTAGGGACCCAAGACTGAGAATGTACCAAATGTTGTCTCACCTCAGCCTCACCTGCCGCCTTGTCACAGATGTAACTTGTACAGGAGTAGGCACTGATGCTACCATTGGATTAGTTCATCAAGGTCAGAGGGTGAGGAGAAAAGGAAGGATCCCACTTCTCTCCTCCACTTGTTTGTTTGTTTGTTTGTTTGTTGTATTTCTATACTATATACTATAGATACTATACTCTCTCTATATATAAATCTGCAGGCGGTGTACAAATTAAAATATTAAAATTCATAAAACAGATGAAATCTCAATCAATAAAAAACACATTAAAATGTAGATTTCAATTAAAAGCCTGGGGGAACTGGTACGTCTTCAGGTTCCTTCTAAAAGCAAACAGAGAAGGAGATGCTCTTGTTTCAGCAGAGAGTGCATGCCAAAGCCCGGGGCAGCCACAGAGAAGGCCCTGTCCTGAGTCACTACCAAACGAGTCGGCAGCGGCCGTAACCAGACCTCTGCAGATCATCTTAATAGGTGACAGGGTTCACGAAAGAGAAGTTGAACCTGACCGAGTTGTTGAACCTCCAATGTTATTAGTAGAGGTCATACTGATACAGTTGGTGGGGACTAGAGACAGGACCTTTTTGGTTGTGGCCTCCCCAGTTTTGGAAGGTCCTCCTGGAGGAGCTTTGCCATGCTCTCTCTACCAGGGTTTCTAAAAACCAACTGAAGACCCGTCCTTTTGAGAGAGGATGCTTAGTGTTTTGTTTGCTGCTTCAATCTGGTGGGTCTTTAATAAGTTGAAAGTTAAAAGGTTAAAATCTCTGCACTATATTGAAAAGAAGGAAGGACCAGGAGAGGAGACCGGTGACTTAGAGTGTCTCCTCGACTCTCTGAAGCCTGCCTTATTTGTGGGGTTTGGTCTACAAATTCTTTATATGATGGAGTCACTTTTTAAAAGCTAGCTCGTATTTTGATATCAGTTAACCCCCACATGTGGCAGATACATTCAGTGACATGATCTTTAAGTTTCCATTTGCTGGAGCAGAAAGCTTAACCTCAGCCCCCCCGCCCCCCGATCCAGCTATTATAAAAGTCCATTTGAAGTAGCCACTCAAGCAAAAAAGACATACAAACAAATGATCTGCAGTCTGATTTTCATCACCTTCCCCCCCCCCACCCTCAAGTCTTGGGGACTGGAAGTAATTTTCAGTGGCTGACATCCAGATGGAATTACTCCTGAGTAGTCCTCATGGAAATTAAGTAGTCCTTTCACATAGCCCCCAAGTATTTATTATTTATTTATTTATCCATTCATTCGATTTCTATACTGCCCTTCCAAAAACGGCTCAGGGCAGTTCACACACAGAAATAACAAATAAATAAGATGGATCCCTGTCCCCAAAGGGCTCACAATCTAAAAAGAAATATAAGACAGACCCCAGCAACAGTCACTGGAAGTACTGTGCTGGGGGTGGATAGGGCCAGTTACTCTCCCCCTGCTAAATAAAGAGAATCACCACGGAAAAGGTACCTCTTTGCCAAGTTAGCAGGGGTATTACTCAGGAGCTTAGCCTAGATGTCAGTCACTCTTTTCAGCTAGAGGTCTTGTGGGACGCAGACAGTGGATAGAGTGGGAGGCGGGAAGATGGATCTGAATCGTATTTTGTTCACTGCTGCCGCGATATGGGAGAAAGGAGACGAAATATTGTACGGGGAAAGACTGTGTGTTTTGGGAAGCTTTCTTGGGAAAGTTAAGTGGGCTGTTGCAGCTATGGCATAAATCTGTAGATCAGTTGTGATTCTTTTCATGGAGGGTGGGTGTCATCTGATACCAAAAATAACACCCTCGTGCTCCCCAAAGGCCGATAGGATTCCCCCTGCTTTGCTTTAAATGTTTATTTGCTAATAAGAGCCTAGTCTTGACCTTAAGTCTCCAGAAGAATCCACCTTCTTGAGAGAGAGAGAGAGAGAGAGAGAGAGAGAGAGAGAGAGAGAGAGCGAGCATAAAAGTATGGCAGAGTTTGTGTGATTTTTTGAGGAAGGTGTAATTGATGGGGCAGTGAAGGCTTGACTGTTTACCTTGAGTGACTGCCGCTGGGTGGATTTAGTTGTTTATAAGGCACTCGTCTGTTTTTGGCGGCAACTTCCTTAGATTTCAAGCTGGGATTGACAGCACTTCCTAATGGGTCCGTGGGTTTGCTTAGGTTTCCCCAGTCAAAATAAATTTTGGCCTTGGGTTCTTTCCATTCCAGTCACTCAATTGAAAACGGCTCAGGATATTTTATTTTTTAAAAAAAATCAAGCATCTTGGAGTCAAGTAGATGAACTCCAATTTAAACCAAAAATAGGCTCCAGCAAACTTGATGGTTGCTTGTGCCAAAAAGCAAAAAACAAAACAAAACAAAAAATACCCCAAAGTTTTAGGTAATCGGCACTGGTGTTGCAAATGGGAATCTTTGTGCCAAAGTAAATGTGTTTTTGTCAATACTGGCCTTCCAAAGAAGTCCACAGAACTTGCTAGAACAAAGGATGAGTGGATGGTCCAGGATTTTTAAAAATGTGCAACCAGACACAAAACGTGCTGTTCCAAAATGAAATGCTTTTTTAAAAGCCCATGTGTGCAGTTCAGAAATCCGAGTCCTGCAAAAGTTGCATGATGTTAGATGGTGCAAAAAGTGACAGATAACGATGAGAAAAGGAGTCCAGACTCCTCTAGAATCCAGATGCTGATCCCGTGATCCAACTTGCTATAACAGCCTCTTGTGCTGAGAAGCGGGTTGGACTTGAGCACCTCCCAGGGTCCCTTCTGGCACTATCATGATCTGATTCTGTTGTTTATCTCTCTTCCCCTTGCCAAGGACACTCCACAGAGTCGTCACCAAGAAATGCAACATTCTTCTGCAAGAGGGCTGTCCATTGCCCAGTTCTGAGCATTTTCTCCTACTGTGCGCAGGCTTCTCAGTGTCGGTGAAATGTGGCTGGGGATGATGGGATTTGTAGTTCAGCAACAGCTGGAAGGCCAAGGTTGCCCACCCCTTGTTTACTCTATTCTATTCCATGTGGGGGATTCTCTGAAGCCGTTTTGGGGGTCTGGATTCATGTTTGATTGGACTGCTCGGTCTTTTGGTTGAGAAGTGAAAACAGGATGGCATCACTTGATTGGACTACAACTCCTATCACCCCTGGCCACAGTAGCCAGGGATGATGGGACTGGTAGTCCAACATCTGCAGGCAGGCTGAAGCTGCACAGCCCCGGGCTGAAATGGAAAGAAGGTGAACTCCAGGGCAATCCAGCAAGAGATTTCCCCCACCCAATGCCACATAGGGACAGAAATGCCACATAGGGACAGAAACATGGGACAATGCCACATAGGGACAGAAACATGGGCTTCTGGAGTGCCGTGCGGGGAATACCAGAGGCTCCCTCCGCTTGGGCAAATTCCACAAAGCCAACCATGTCCCACACCCACCTGACAACGAGAGCGGGGTGGCAGGCCTCCCTTTTTCTCTGCCTGCCATGAATAAAGGGATTAGGAGGGGCAAATTTCCGTTCACTCATTCTCCGGAACAAAAGGTCCCGAGATTTCCGTGTCACACTGCCTGATAAAAGTACAGAGGCACGTCACTCACAGGCCTCGGAGGAACTTCTCTCCGTGACATAATCTTATTAGAAGATAAACCGGCAAAATCCCTTTCATGAAGAAAAGTTACATTTAATTACTCCTGCGTGTCTCCCCCCCACCCCTTTTTTCTTCCTTCCCCCCATCTCTTCCGTTTGCTGCCCATCTTCAGCCTCCCAGTCTAAGGGCCGGCAAAAGTTTTCCAGAATGCCCCCTTAGAAGCGGTTTGTCACATTGTTAGCTGGTCAATGGTGGCCTCAGGGGAAGAGCACCTGCTTTGCATGTTGAAGGTCCTGGGTTCAATTCCTGGCAGCTCTAGGAAGATGGCTGGGGTGGCGCACTGGAGAGCTGCTGCCAGTCAGAGTAGACAATGGTGGCCTCGGTGGACCAAGCATCAGACTCAGTAGAATTCAGATGCTGCCAGTGCAACAAACCAGATGTTGTTGGGCTGCAACTCCCATCATCTCTGGTCACACTGGTCAAAGACAGGGGTGGTAGAAGTTGCCCCCAGATGTTGCTGGATGACAACTCCCACCACCCCCTGCCTTTGACCACTGAAGCAGGGGATGATGGGAGATGTAGTCCAACACATCTGGTGACCCCGAGTTTGAAAACCCTCGACTATGCCTGGCTTTCCCTGCTAAGGAAGGAGCTTCAGCGTCTGACTTCCTTCTGTACAACAACAACAACAAATATTTATAGAATGGTTTTCAATAAAAGTTCCCAAAGTGGTTTACATAGAGAAATGATAAATAAATACATAAATCCACTGGCCCTATCCATCCTAAGCACAGTATCCCCCCAGTGACTGTTGCTGGCATCTGTCTTATGTTTCTTTTTTAGACTGTGAGCCCTTTGGGGACAGGGAACCATTTTATTTCATTTTATTTATTTATTTATTTATTTATTTATTTATTTATTTATTTATTTATTTCTATGTAAACCACTTTGGGAACTCTTGTTGAGAAGCAGTATATAAATATTCGTTGTCTTAATATTCGTGTTCATAAATAAGATGGCTCCCTGGCCCCGCAAAGGGCTCACAGTCTAGAAAAAGGAAATAGAAGATGGACACCAGCAACAGCCACTGGAGGGATGTTGTGCTGGGGATGGATAGGGCCAGTTGCTCACCCCCTCCTCACTAAAGAGAATCGCCACTTTGAAAAGGCGCCGCTTTGCTCGGGGAGCAGGTCTGTGCCTTTCGTCAGCTCAGCGGCCGCTAACCTCATTCCGAAAGCTCCAAGCAAATGCTGTGTTGTTGAACTTCTTTTTAAGAAAACGGAGAACGACGCCGTGTCACTTTTCACTTACTGAAGGTCTACCGTCCATCCCAGCATCAGCTTGTCTGAGAGTTTCATAGCATTGCCTCTCCCCCCCCCCCCACCCGCTGGAGGAGTAGAGATTCCTTTGTGCCTCTCCCTGCGGTAACCCATTTCAACCGGGGTCTCCTGCTATGCCTTATTTACTTGGTCAACTGCTGGGAAGTGTCTTCGGCGAAAGCCTCTGATCTGATGACTCTAACCAGGCCATTGTCTCCTCTTCAGCCGGAACACATACGCCTGCAACAGGTGGCCGGCTTGCGTTGTCTTTTTTCTCTCCTCGCCAGCCTTCCCTGATTTCGAACCCGAGCCCTGGTGGGAATGAGCAGCCTTGCGGTCAGGCAGAAGAGAGCTCTGGCGTGAGGTCCAGGGATGGTGTGGCGGCACCGCTTTCTCCCAAATGTGAACGATCACATTCTGCACCATCGTGGCCATTTTTCAGGGTGTCGGAGAGAAAGTCCCTGCCCTGAGGCGCTTACAATCAGACATACCGAATCCGCTGCCCCCAAGTGGTTCCTGATTGCACGGAGTGTCCATGTGTCAGCAGCTGTAGGTGGTTCGTCATTGCATTCAGCGGAACGTGATGGCATTGGTGATGGCCAGTGCGTGCCTTCATGTTGGGGGCGGAGCCAGCAGGCATGAACCTTCTGCCTCAACAATGTATTCAATGAATCTGTGGGCATCATAACATCTGAATAGAGATTTTGATGGACAAGGAAGCACTCCCTTCCCCACAGAAGGGCACATGTTCATGATGCAGTTTGGCCTATCAAACTGTGGGTTTTTCACCTTTCCCTTTAGGACAGGGATTCTCAACCTTGGGTCCCCAGTTGTTATTGGACTTCAACTCCCATTATCCCCAACCAAAGGCCACTGGGGCTGGGGATTATGGGAGTTGAAGTCCAACAACATCTGGGGACCCAACGTTGAGAATCCCTGCTTTAGGAGGACTAAATTCTGCAGATGTTCAGCGTCATTCCACCCTAGGGGCCAGAATGATGTAGGTAACATAGGAAGGTGCTCAGTAAAGGGGACAATCCATACTTGCTACCACACAAGACCAGCTCTCCAGGGTTTCCGACAGGGGCTCCTTTCTAGCCCCCTAAGCGATGGGGCCTAGGACCTTCTACGTGCTCTTCCATTGAGTGATGGCCCCATTCCCCCCATCCCATTTCTGTATGCAAAAGTTGGCCACCTTCCCAACTTCACCTTCTTGGCCCCCAATGTGCATGTCCTTCTGGAGAGGAGGAAGGCCATCAGGGAGGATCGGTGACTTGCCACTGAAGACCTCTGGAGGCTGACTTGTGGTTGTTTTCGTTTCGTGTCGTTTCGTTTCTGAGAGTGTCCCTCTCGCCCTCAGACAGCGAGAAATGGAGCAGAGGAATACTTTGGAGATTAAGTTTCAGAGCCGCCCAGACTCTCTCCCCACCCCCTACCCAGAGCTGAGATGATTTGTGTTCAGGGGTCTGTGACCCACAGAGGCATCAAACAGCTCGTCGGAGAAGCACGCCGAGTTCACGGGGACGGGGAACTCGTAGATGACCAAGCGAAACATGAGGCAGATGGTTCCAATCAGGAGCCCGTGAGGGTGACAGCAGAAGCCTCTCCCGTGGTCCAGCTTGCTGGGTTTCCACCTAGGGTAGTTGCCAGTCAGGTCCCGAATTCTTCTTCTCCTTTTTTTAAATTCAGCTGTGGTTTTTAAGGACGAGAGTGTGTGAGTCTGCAAAATCCCAAGAGCAGAAACTTGATGAAGCAGGAACCAATGGGGAGCTCAAGAAAAGAGAAAGAGGTCATTTCGTTCAGGCCAAAGGGACTGCTCCTTTGCGAGGTGTTTTGTTTTGTTTTGTTTTGTTTTTTGAGTTTTGCAAGAAATCCATGTTAGAAGTCTACAGCACAGGGCCAGCCCAAGGATAAATAGCACCCTGGAACATCGCTCCGAGGTCATAGCTCAGTGGTGGTGCATCTGCTTTGCATGCAGAAGGCCCTAGGTTCACTCCTGGGCAGCACCTCCAGGTAGGACTGGGAGAGACTCCTGCCTGAAGCCTTGGAGAGCTGCTGCCGGTCAGTGCAGACAGTACTGAGCTAGACAGACCAAGGGTCTGACTCAGTTCACAGCAGCTTCCTTTGTTCCTATGCTCCCGTACCAAAAACCCTACAGTCCCAATAGCCAAAAAATATCAGCACTTGAGACCGTGGTGTGTGTGTGTGTTTGGTTTGTTGGGGGGCGCGGATTGCCCATTGCCACCTCTCTCTTCTCTCCCTCCCACCTGGCCAATACCATTTCTGGCAATCAGCTGATTTTGCACCAATCCCACAGCGAGACCCACATCTGCCTCCCATCTGCGTTCTGATGCTCAGCGACCATCATGATTTCCCTCCCCCACCTTCTAGGGATGCATCCCATTCATATTGATTGAACAAGCAGGGGAAGGAGGGGTGGTTGGAGAATGTTTGTGGAGATGCATAGGCCTGGTGCAGACTCTTGTTAGGCAGTTGGGAGATATTTCACGGGGAGGCCTGCCCCTTCCATTGGGCCGACCTAGGCGGTCACCTAGATCATCAGTTCCCACCCAAGGCAAACCTGCTGCGTGCCCTACCCGCAATGGTCACTGATCAGGCTGCTCCACATGGATGCTGTTTTGTGATCGTCCACTTTGCAGGGTGCCCATTTTGTGTGATGGACGGCATTTCTCCACTCTGCAGAGGCCCTCCTTGGTCTGGCAAGTGTCTGTCTGTAAAAACCAGGAGGGGAGACCCTCAGATGCCTCACAGGTGTGTTTCTTTTCACCGGACGCATTTCCAAAAATGTCTGTCTAAACCCGGTCATAATCGTAAACAAAATGACTTGGTCCATCTCTGACTGGCAGCTATGGTCCATCTAGCTCAGGATTGCCTACTCTGACAGGCAGCAATCTTCCAGGGTTTCAGCTTGATCTTTCCCAGCCCTGCTTGAAGACACTGTCGGGGATGGAACCTGGAACCTTCTGCATGCAAACAGAAGCTATGGCCCATCACCAATAAACCCTGTTGTGCTGAGCCAGACCCCTAACCCATCCAGCTCAGAGCTGTCTACTCTGACTGGCAGCGGCTCTCCAAGGTTCCAGGCAGGCGTCTCTCCCAGGCCTACCTGGAGATGCTGCCAGGGATGGAACCTGGGATCTTCTGCATGCAGGCATGAAGATACTATTGCACTGAGCTATGGTCCTTCCCCAGACTTCACTAAGCCATCGAAGCTAGTGGTCACTGCCTATAAGTCAGTTCTGGAAGCTTTCAATCTTCTTGGTGTGTGAAGTAGTCCTTCCATTTTCTCAGCCCAGCTTGCAAGCAATTTCCTTGTGTGACCCCAAGTTCTACTGAGCAGAGAGCAAGCAAACTTTCTCTCCCTCCCCTCCCCTCCCCACCCCATACCATTCATGATTTTATAAATCTCTGACGTACCCTCCCTTACTTTTTTTTTTGCTTTCGATCTGCAAAGATCTGAGATCTAAAGTGCAGAAATTAATTATAGTGCCTTGACAGTGCAACGCTGTGGAAGTATGGTTCTAATCCTTATTAACGTTCTCCACAGTCATGCATGAAATATGACTTTTGTACCACACTCTGGGCCATGTGGTTTCTCTTTCCCCATGTATTTTTCAAGCTATCTTCGGCTCTTGCTCTATTTGACGTTTGAGGATAGGCTGAACCCGGCTTCCAAGCAGATCTAGTACAGAGGGGTTTGGGTGGGGGCAGCAAAGAAGAAAAGAGAGAGAGAGAGAGAGACGCATCAGTTCTCGCTTATGAACACAAATTGCGTCTGATTATTTAGCTTTGAATTTCTTCCCCCATGCTGTTCTTATTTTTTCTTTTAAAGGAAAGTGTATTTACTCTCAATAATGTCTTCAATTAAACTGAAAAGGGTCCCTCTCTCGGAGAAGTATGCTTTGGGAAAAGGAATAGCTGTCACAGCCGCAGAATTACCGTAAAAACCTGTTTCTAGTCAAGCCGGGCTTCACCACAGCACGAAGTTAGCTCTTTTCTTGACTGGGTTCCAACTCTTCGATAAACAGGACCCGGCACGGATCCTTCACAGAGGGAGGATGCATTGTGGAGGTCTTTAGGGTCTCCCTCTCTTGTGTTCTGCTTCTCTGTAAAATGAAGACAGCCCTTCCATTTAAAAACAAAACCACGCCAACAGAGCCTTGACATTTAAAAGACAGATCCTCCTTGGTGCCGGATTTTGGGTGTGCACAGAAAACCTGGATGTTGGGATGCACATGATAGAGGACCCCGGGCTGCCCCTGAAAATGCGAGAAAATGGATTCTCTTTATTGAGCAGGGGGAGAGTAACTGGCCCTCTCCACGCCCAGTACAGCATCCCTCCAGTGGCTGTTGCTGGTGTATATCTTATATTTCTTTGAGATTGTGAGCCCTTTGGGGACACAGATCCATCTTATTGATTTATTATTTATTATTTCTCTGTGTAAACAGCCCTGAGCCATTTTTGGAAGGGCAGTATAGAAATCAAATTATTATTATTATTATTATCATCATCATCATCATCATCATCATTGTATAAATAATAATAAATAATAAATATTATTATTATTATTAATATTAATATTGAATATGGCTTCACTAATGTCTAGTGAAACAAAGATGAAGTCACTGTTTTAAAGCTCCAGTCACGAAGCATTACGGCGTGGACACTTACTGCTGCCCATTTTTATTGCTGTTCAATTATTGCTCTGGACACTTATGGTGAGCAGCCGCGTGTGGTGCTAGGGTAGGGCTCTAGTGCTTCAGGATGCAAGTGGGGTTGCTCTTTGAGGGGTGAGACTATAGCACTTCAGCCTGCTAGCTGGGATGCCATTTGGCACGGGGCTATACCACTTCGGACAGCTCGCTGGGGGGGGGGGTCGCGTTGAATAGGATTGGTTCCAAAGGGAGATGTTGTTCACACAAGTTACCCTCGAAAGACGTGGTTCGTGAGTGGAGGATGCATTTAGCAGGGGTTTTAAGTAACCCAGAAAAGCTTTTCAGTTTCTAATTTAAACACACACACACACACTTTGGTAATGGGAGCATGCTTGTTCCCAGATTCCAAAAGCTCCCATTTATTTTTGAGTTCAAAGCCTCCCCCTCGCGCCCGCCCCGCAAACCTTAGGAGTCCAAATGTTTAAGATATTTCTCTCTCCGCCATCCCACCCCATCACCCCCATCCTTGCTACTCTTTGTAGGTTTGCTTGTTCTCATCCATCTTGTTGGTGGGTCTGTGAGATCATCGCTTCTGCTGTGCTCCTAAGTGAATCTGACGCCGGTCAGAACCGAAGGGTGGAATGCGGCTGAGGGCTCTGGACCCAACTGGATGTGGCTTGAATTGTGTCATTGGCCCTGGGGTGTGTGTGTGTGTGTGTGTGTGTGTGTGTGTTTTTGCTTTCTAAAAGAAATGGTGGTTTCTAAAACTAGAGGTGCCTGGGGAGAAGAGGGTGATACTCTGCACACCCTCAGAAAGCCCTTCCGGACATACTCTGGGGCCCGTGGCTAAGTCCCGGCCCCGGTTAAGCCCTGTATTCTTTTCTACAAGCAACCATTGGCAGAGTTGTCTGAATTTCTTTCTTTCTTTTTCTTTTTGCATGAGGATCAACCAAAGTGGGACGATCCTCAAACCAGAAATTATATAAATTAAGCACATCTGGACTGGTTTCCCTGCATTTTTTTTTTGGCATGGTGGGTTCCGCTGCTCATGAGAAAAGGCAAGGGAATTTACTGAAGCCTTCTGATGCTCTTCATCTCCCACTTGCAGAATTTGTATCTGGAACTCATTGCCACAATATGTGGTGGCAGTTGTTGACTTAGATGACTTTAGACCAGGCCTGCTCAACATCCCCCCACCCCTGCTTTTTTTGGACTACAACTCCCATAATCCCCAGCCATGGTAGCCAACAGCCAGGGATCATGGGAGTTGTAGGCCAGCATCTGCAGGAGTGCCAAAGCTGAGAAGGCCTGCTTTAGACAAACATATGGAGGGGGGAAGGGAGGGGAGATCTGTCACGGGCTGCTAGTCATGATGGCTAAGTGGAGCCTCCAATTTCAGGGGCAGTATACCTATGGTTATCAGCTGCGAGGTAGCAATTGCAGGGGTGGTTCTTACCAGGATGTTCTAGATCAGGCCTTCTCAACTTTGGCCCTCCTGCAGATGTTGGCCTACAACTCCCATAACCCTTGGCTATTGGCCACTGTAGTGGGGGATTATGGGAGTTGTAGTCACAAACAGCGGCCGGGGGGGGGGGGCTGGGCAACTTTGAGCAGGCCTGTTTTAGATGAATCTTTGGTCTGATCCACCAGGGTCCTTGTGGCCCCATTTTTGCATTCTCAAGGCTCTAGAAGCTAAAAAAATAAACCAAAGCAGCAATTAGGATTCTCAGGACCTTAGTTTGTGCAAGACCGATGACTCCGGGATGCTTCATGTTGTGAAATCACAGACACACAGACTTCACCAAGCCCTGGCTCCAGAGAACAGACTTTCTCAGACTCCAGGGTGAGAAGCAAAGTTGAAACCCAAGCTCTGCTGATCTGTTAGTTTACCCTTTGCATAAACCCGCCGGGGCTGCATCAAGTCCAAGCAGAGTTTTCACCCAACTCCTCCGAAGCCAGGTCTCCGGTTTTCAGCAGGGAAGCTCCCGTAGAAGCCCGAACTGAGTGCTCTTTTGTATCCCTAATAAATGTAGTGTTATTAGGGGTAAGTATAGAGTAGTTCTTAAGAGGTATAATTAAGGCATGCGGTTGGTTTAAAGGCGTACAAACTGGCAGCGTATTCCACTTGGAAGGGAGTGTGTGTGTGTGTGAGAGAGAGAGAGAGAGAGAGAGAGAGAGAGAGAGAGAGAGAGAGAGAGAGAGATTCATAGGGATATATAATCTATCTGACTGGGTTGCTGTGAGAGAAAACATTAACCATGTCGTACCACTCTCAGCTCCTTGAAGGAAGAGCGGGATATAAATGTAAAAATGGATTTCTGTGTATATGTATCGGTACATAGGGAAGCTGCCATATACTGAGTCAGACCATTGGTCTATCTAGCTCAGTATTGTCTACCCAGACTGGCAGCGGCTTCTCCAAGGCTGCAGGCAGGAGTCTCTCTCAGCCCTATGGTGGAGATGCTGCCAGGGAGGGAACTGGGAACCTAGATGCTCTTCCCAGAGTAACCCATACAGTGCTCTCACATGTAGTCTCCCATTCAAATGCAAACCAGAGTGGACTCTGCTTAGCAAAGGGGACAATTCATTCTTGCTTACACAAGACCACTTTCCCTCCCTCCCTGTATGTATGGGTGCGTTCCTCATATTTGATCATGTGTTCGATAAAAGCAAGGCGCGAGGCATGGAGCTTGCTCCTCTATCGTAGGTAGGGAGGTTTTCCCTTCGTACCTCCTTCCAAAGCTGGGGACGGGATCAGTGTCCCCTCTGACAAGGATCCCCAGGTGATGTTGACTACAACTCCCAGAATCCCCAGCTGAAATGGCTTTTGCTCAGGGATTCTGGGAGTTGTAGTCAACAACATCTGGGCATCCCTGTTAGAGGAGACACTGGGTGGGAGCTGGGTGGAGAGCACTCACCCTTTCCAGCTGGGATTTGACAGACGAGCAAGTTTCTTGTCTCCAGTCTCGTTTTGATCTAACAGAGGCCCGCTCAACTTTCCCCCGCCCCGGATATTTTTGGACGACAACTCCCATAATCCCCAGCCACAGTGGCCAATAGCCAGGGATTATGGGAGTTGTAGGCCAACCTCTGCAGGAGGGCCGAAGTGGAGCAGCCCTGTTCTAACATGTGGTTGCAAAGCGGAAGTGCTCCCAGCGCCTGAAACTGGCATTGGACTCGTCCCCTACCCAGTTGATAGTTGTGCGGACTGCCCTTATAAGTTTAGGGTCGCATTTCTTGAATGCTGTCCGGGACTTTTCAAAAACTCAACACCTGCAAGTAGAAAACTAGCTCCAGGGTTCTTGCCAGCCTTAGACCCTCTTCTGCTAGCTTTTTACTTACAGTGCATTCCCCTTTTTTGTCCCTTTCCGTGTGGGAGTGTCAAAGGCTGAGCTGCTAGCTGTAACCCGAAGCGGTCAGGTCCCGGCACCTAGTTCCTGGCGCATGTGGAAACCAGGCCGCCGGCCTTGAGGAAGCGAGCAACAACCCCGCGTGTGCCAAGCAGGCCCAAGTGAGGTCGTGACACTGAGACTTCCTCCCCAGGTCAAGGTGCTTCTCCAAAGGCGACGTTTGGCAGCGGCGTGCTGGAGGCTCGCTCTTGCTGATATCCCATCCGGCGGGGGGCGGGATGCAACCTTTCAAACAGTGGCTTCGGTGTAAGTTTGCAATCTAACATGAATTCAAAGTGACTGGGCCTGAGTACTCCCTACAGACCCCTGTCGCGGTAGGAGAAAATACTTAAAAGTTTATCGAGTGCGCTTGGGTTCAAAAGTCAGGCCTGGCTTCAATTAGGCAGAGAGAGCATCCACAATCAACCATTCCTGTGGTCTCGAAGCAAAGGCTTTCTGCAGCTGCTCCAGAGGAACTGGGCTTGTACCCCTTCTCCCTGCTTTGGAAGGTGTCCCTTTTTCTCCTTCTCTGTCCCCCCCATTTCTTAAAACTTGGCTGCCGGTGTGGACAAGCCTGTGGTTTGGAGGAAGAGCGAAAGGAGAGCACAGAAATGGAAGAGGAAAGAGTTGCTTCAATAGCTCCAGAGAGCAGGGATGGCCAGCTTCTCAGTCCTTGAGGAGCTTGCTCGAATCGGTCGTCCTGGACCCTGAAATCTGTCGCCACACAAATAGACTCCCCTCCAGTGCTGAGATGTCTCCTAAGGCTCAGGACCCGAGAGGGGGTGGAGCCTGGGAGCTAGGGGAAGAGTCTGATGGAATGGGGGTGGAGTCAGGTGCGGTAGGGGTGGAGCCTAGGAGCACATGGCCAGAGCAGAGGTTCTCATCTGGCTGGTTGGGTTCTGGCACTTAGCTCTAAGCAGGGGAGGCAGAGTGTATGGCGTGAATTTAGGGAAGGGAGGTGGAAAGGACAGGGAGTTAAGGAAAAGAGATACCAAGGAGAAAGAGGAAGCGTTCCACAGGGTCTGGGGACAGGAAGCTCTGAACAACTGGTGCCGAGAGGCACGGGGATTTGGGAAGCTTGGCAGGACTGGGTTAGCCAAAGGAGCATTTTTGAAATTCAATCCAGATTTGATTTGAGAGCCAATTGGCATCTTTTAAAAACTACCCAGGTCCCCTGATTGGTTAAAAAAGGCAACAAAGCAGGGTCAAATCGATTCAAATTTAAATCAGATTTTCGGACCAGATTTGAATTTGATTCAAATTCGGAATGAATTTTCAGAATCCGATTCGAATTTGAAACGAATCGAAAAATTCATTTCTTGCACATCTCTGTGCATGAGATGTGCCTGCGACCTCCTGCCCGCCGAGCAGATGTTCAACTACTGAGCTACAGCCCCACCCCATGATCATCCTGTTGATGTTCCCCTGGGACTTTTTCTTCTTTTTTTATTACGGAGGTGATTTGCAGGGAGAGTCGTAAGTCACGAAGAGCTGTCGAAATACCTTTTCCCTCAGTTATCTCTGCATGCTTATCTCCAGGGGAAGATTTATGCTCACCTGCTCCGGGGAAGGTTGGAGGGTATCTATATGGTAATTGCCGAGCACCAGATGCCTTCATAATATCCAGCTCTCCTTTATTTATAGCAAAACGCACACGGTCCAGCAGGCAGTTTTCCCTTTTCAGCACATGAAGCATGAACGTTCCCTCCCCGAAACCTGTTGGGTGGGATGGAACATGTCCATGGAAAGAAGGAATCAGTATTGCAATTGCTGCTCAATCAGATCTTGCTGTAGGACAATAGAGCAGAGAGCTCTTAAATCGTGCTCGGTCTTTTCTTGAGAACACCGCTGGTTGGGTTTGTAACTAATTTTCATACACAAATCTGCCATTTAGAACAATGAGCTCACACAGCATCATTGGGTGGGCAGCGTGTCTCTGCTGGCTTTGTGAGCGCAGAAGAGGACAGATTCAAGGAGGAAGCAGAACTATCATGAGAATTTCAGGGGGGAAATTAGCTACATTTCACAGAATGGGGTTCCCTCCGCCCCGCTCCCATAAACATCCACCATTCAACAAATGTTCTGCTTTACCACTGTCCCCTCACTGTAAGGGGAGTGGGGTTGCCAACTATCTCAGAAAATACCCTGGTCTGCTTTTCTGCCTTAAGAATATTTCTACTGGTTTCTACTGAGTCAGACCCTTGGTTTATCTAGCTCAGTATTGTCTGCACTGACTGGCAGCAGCTCTCTAAGGTTTCTGGCAGGAGTCTCTCCCAGCCCTACCTGGAGATGCTGCCAGGGATTGGAGCGGGGACCTTCTGCATGCAAAGCAGATGCTCTTCCACTGAGCTATGGGCCCATCCCCTGCAGGAATTATCTTATAGTGCTCACATGCAGTCACCCATCCAAATGAAAATCAAGTTGGACCCTGCTCAGCAAAAGGGAGAATTCATGCTCCCAACTACAATACCTCCCCTTCATTGTTTTGTTCCTTTAAAATATTTGCAGCTGCTGATAACTGGACCCAGAGGCACTTTTAAAAGTCCGGGCTCTCGTATATTTAGCAGGGGAAGAATAAGTGTGTTCCTGTTCAGCCCTGCGTAGTATCTCTCCAAGGGCTGTTGCTGGATTTCCCTTGGCTTTCTTTTTTGATGGTGATTTCCTTGGGGACAGGGAACTATTTTCTCATTCCCTTTGCTACGGAAACTGCTTCAAGAACCTTTGAAAAAAGTGGCATATAAATATATAAAAGTGGCCTATAAATGTATAACGACAGTATATAACATATAGAAGTGGCATATAAATATTTGCCTTCATAACAACCCGCCAGAAGGCAGCCGTGTTTTGAATGCAGAGCTGCAAGCGAGCTCTCCTTGTCAATTTCGCCCGTGTCAGTTTCAGCTTGTCTCCAGCAAGTGAACTGAGTTGAGAGCCTTGCTTTGTGGTTGCCAATGCATCTGCATCCTGCTGCTCCTGTGCCAGCTGGCATTGGCATCCTGGCAGGCAACAGCCGCCTGTCTCCTCTGGCCTGCAGCTGCGCTCAGCCCCTTTGGGAGGACCCTTGCTGCTTCTCTGAACCTGGTGAGCTTGGCATCATGAGTGACTCATTCACGGAAGCAGTGGATAGAGGGAGGTTCAGTGATCAAAGCGACTGGCTAAAGATCACTGGATCTTGGGGAGTCTTAAAAGGAAGGGAATAAGCTTTCTTTCTGCACCGTGGGGCCAATATACTTGAAAGCCCTGTTGCTAAAGAGCAGATTTCAGAGATGAAATATAGACAGGGCTGTACGTGTGTCTCGGTCCCAAAGCGCTATAGAGAAGCGAACTATTGTGATCTTGGCTGCGGACTCCAGCTTTCTAAGAATGTCAGAGTTTCATTTTTGGCGGAGGGCGAGCAAGGTGCTAGTCCTCATGGTGTTGCGATTGACATGAACGGATGCGAGCAGTCAGAACTGCAGAAGATCTTCTGCAAAATAAGACATCCATCGCCATTTGCTTGAGGGGTGGGATGTGGGGAGGTGGCAAAATTAACGTGTGTCTTCACGCACAGAATATAGTGTTCTTTCAGAATTATTCTGGTGCGTTAAGTGCCGTTGGGGGCAAAGAGGGAAAATATTAGAGGTTTTCCCTCCAAACAGAGGGTGGATCCTTTCGTTATCCTTCACGTTTTGCTTTTTGCTGTCCCATAGAAATGGCTCTCTTGAGACTTTGATGACTGTGGAATGGACCAATCCATTCTAAGGCAGGTGATAGAGCCCAAATGGTTGCAAGCCTATGCTTTGAACATGGTGGAGTGTATTCTGAGTATGCATACACAGAATAATTAAACGACTGCAGAACACCCAGAACAGGGAGTTGAATTGGTTTAATTTTGTTGCTCTGGTGAGCCCGCTTGAACCGATCCCTGTGAGTACTTGTCTCGGAGCACGAGGCGGGTGCCGCTCAGTGAGCCGCGGATTACACAAACCCCGGTGGCTGAAGTCCAGTGTGGGATGAAGTCATGGCAGAAGGTCTCAGGTTCGGTCCTTGGCAGCATCTCCAGGTAGGGCTGGGAAAGACTCCTGCCTGGAACTCTCGAGAGCCGCTGCCAACCAGAGAGGACAGCCCTGAGCTAGATGGACCAAGGGTCTGGCTTGGGAGAAGGCAGCCTCCTATGTACGGAATAAAGTCCTTTTTGTACAGTCAGGGCGTGCTGGTGATCTTCACCGATCCTTGCTTCTTGGGAACGGCTCGGCACAAACTCAGGCCCATTCAGCAGCCATTAAAAACAAAGAGGGCTTCAGCTTGATGCTCGAATGCGTGAACCAGTTAAATAAAAATAGCCCATGCATAATTAAAGGCGACAGTGGGCATAATTTCCTGCTTAGTGCTTAAAGGCCTGCTTTTATTAACTGTTATGGAGATAGCTTTTGCTTACGAAGCTCATTTTGCGTGCACACACACACACGGTCCATCTTCTCTCTGGTCACAGTGGTGGGAAAGTCAGGAAAGGCTTAGAGAAATCCACGGAGGACATGGCTACTCTTGGCTATAGGCTACCACCAGGTTCAGAGGCAGGATGCCTCCGAATACCGGTTTCAGGAGAGCAATGGCAGGCGAGAAGTTCAAAAGTTCCCAGAGTGGCATGAATTAAATAAGAAAAAAAAAAAATAAGAGGGTGCCCTGTCTCAAAAGGGCTCACAGTCTGAAGCACCAGGGAGACACCCTACCCCCCAGCAGCAACCCTTGGATGGATGCTGTGCTGGGGTTGGATACAGCCAGCTGCTCTCCCCCAGCTAAATAGAACTGAATCGAAGCGATGCCTCGTGTCGGAGCGATGTCTCGTGGCCCAGTGAGCCGGGGTTTGGACGGACGACAAAACTCGGCACTCCGTCGGTGGTTGATGTATTTTTATGCTGCAGGCGACACTCACAGTCCGGTCTGCAATCTGTCCTTTTCAAGTACGATGTCGGAATTCTTTACCTCCCTTTAAATAATTCTGGCAGTCAGGCTGGGGGCCGGGGGCATATGCCTTCCTCCCCATGTTTGGTCGCCCTCCGCAAGGAAACCCATCCATTCTCCCGAGCCGCCCCGCCCGTCTGCAGCTCTCGTGCAGGCCCCGCATTCATTTCTCGATGGCTCGAGAGCATTCTTGCCGCAATGCATCGTGGGCCAAGGGCTGTCAACACCGCCCCATCACCGGCACGTTTCTAACCTGCTCATGTGGTAGACATCTGTGGCTTTCTTTCAGTGCACGGCTTCAGGGGAGCTGGGAGATGCCTCTGTTCAGACTGTCCTCTCCCATCTGCCCTGGGACCGATGTGTCTTTCCCAGCCCTCCCTGGAGAGGCTGCCAGGGGTTGAACCTGGGATCTTCTGCATGCATTGCAGATGCTCCACCACTGAGCTACGGATGCTGCCAAGCGAGTCAGACCCTTGCTCCATCTAGCACAGTATTGCCTACACTGACTGGTAGCAGCTCTTCGAGATGCTGCCAGGGGTTGAAACTGGGACCTCCTGCATGCAAATCAGTAGTCCTTCCACCAAGCTGCGGCCCCCTCCCCAAAATGAAGCAGCCAAGGAAAGGCAGATTCAAGAAGCAAATAAGGTGCCTAGGAGCCTACCAAGCTGCCATCTGAGTCAGACCCTTGGTCCATCTAGCTCAGTACTGCCTACACTGGCTGGCAGCAGCTCTCCAAGGTTTCAGGCAGGAGTCTTGCCCAGCCCTACCTGGCAATGCTGCCAGGGGTTGAACCCGGGACCCCCATGCATGCAAATCAGATTGGTCTACTGCTAAGTTATGATGAGTGCACTTTTCTCTCTCTCTCTCTCTCTCTGGCTAGATCGCAAACTTGAGCTGGTTTTTCTGAACATTAAGTACCCAATTATTGTCCCAGTTAACAGGGAGCCACGTCTGACACTCACAAAGGTTATGGCCATTGCAAATTGCAGGGAACAGCTTAATAGCACTGGTGTACCTGGTATGTTCTGGTTAATCAGACGGCTCTGAACCGCTGCAGAACAGAGAAGGCATCTGGATCTGGGGTGGCGAGAACAAAATGCAGTTGCCCCGCAGTGAAGTGGTTTGTTAGTTTCTTCTTCTTCTTCTTCTTCTTCCTCTTTTTTTTTTTTTTTTTTTGCAAATTTTCTCCAGCCAGGCTTCTAGTGGGGGAGGGGGACAGGGAAGTCAACTGCAGCCTGACCTTAATCATGTTTACTTGGCAATTGGCAATCCTACTCAGGGCCATGGGATGCTGGCTTGATCTATATATGCATCAAAGAGGAGATGGGAGTGTTTGTTGAGCGTGGAGTGTCCGCAGACCTCCCCAAACCATAAGCCAGCCTTTTAGGTACACCAAAACTCATGCGTCATCCTTGGGGCTGCAGCTCAGGGGAAGAGCATTTGCTTTGCAGGCAGAAGGTCGCAGGTTCAATCTCTGGCAGAATCTCCAGGTAGAGCTGAGAGAGACTCCTCTCTGAAACTTTGGAGAGCCGCTGCCAGTCCGTGCAGGCAATTCTGAGCAAGATGGACCAGTGGTCTGACTCAGTACAAGGCAGCTCCATCCCAACTTTTCATGTTTGTTTAGGGTTGAAAAAAACAGCTGTCGGTCAAGCCTCCTTAATACACATTTCATGGGAGGAAGTTTGTGGAATCTGTGGTTGTTTCCGCACTTCGGAGCTCTGCGTGTGTCCCAGGTTCAAAGATCCCAAGAGGATCTTGGGTAGCCATACCAAAATGGTATCCTCCACCAAAATGGTACCCCCCCACCTGCTGCCAGAGGTGGTATGGTCCTACCACCACGTTCTGCTGCAAGTGATGTAGAGAGAGCTGGCTGTCAGATAATATTCCTTCTCTTTTGAAGACAAAAGCTGACCTCCCCTCAAGGCAGCACAAGAAATCTGGTGCCTGAAATCGCGTGCCAGATCCTTGTAATGCTTTGGCTCTCGGCAGAAGCTGAGGGAGCAGGAAGAGGAAGGCTCCGTATCGGGTGTCCTGATCTGCTGCTTGAAGTGGCTTGCTTCACTATGCCACATGATAGGGCCGCCTCTGAATCCATGGGTTATTTCAGGAATGGGCACATCCAGCTTCCCAGGAAGATTTTTCTCCAGCTTGGGGGGGGGGGATATTTGTGGATGGAAATTAAGGGCCAAGGGAAATCAACAGAATTTGAAGCTATAGGGACCCAGGAAGGGGGATCTTATGGGTAAGGGAGATGAAACGTGGTTTGTTTGAGGCTGCTTGTAAGGTGGGGAGGGCGGGGGGCAAAAATTGTCCCAAGTTGCTATGGAGCAATCCCATGGAGATGAGTGGAGATGTTTTGTGCTCCGAAATCCAAGGCTCCCACTATTGTGGAACGGCATGACAGAGAAACAATAGCTATTGCATTTCTGGTTTCTGCCAATGACCCAGGCAAATATCAGAATGGAGTGTGTGCATCCTTTTATTCAAGCAACACTGCTAGCTCATTCCAGTTTTTAAAGAAAACAATCTGAAAATAGCCCATTTTACATAGCCTGGGGTGAAGTTTGCTTTTGACGTTCTGGATGCTGGCAACAGCCAGTGAGATGCAGCGGTTAGGATGTTGGACCAGGACTAGGAAGACCAAATCTCTGCTCAGCCATGAGACTCATTGAGCAAGCATGGGCCTGCCTCTACTTCTCAGCCTAGCCATCCTCACAGGGTTGTTGTGAAGTAGGACTAGAAGACCTCCAAGGTGCCCTCCAATTCTCCAATTCTATTCTTCTGTTTATGCTTGTTTATGATTAGCCTGGCTAATCTAGAAGCCTTATACCAGGGCTACAGACTCTGGCCCTCTTGCAGACATTGGACTACAACTCCCATAATTCCTTACTATTGGCCGCTGTGGCAGGGGTTGATGGGAGTTATAGTTCAAAAACAGCTGGAGGGCCAAAGGTGTGCAGCCCTGCCTTATATGCTTTGCCAAACATTCGCACTTCCTATTCTGAGATGGGGTTGTATCTCAGTGGAAGGGCATCTGCTTTGCATGTAGAAGGTCCCAGGTTCAATCCCTGGCAGCATCTCCAAGAAGGCCTGGGAAAGATCCCTGAGCCTCAAACCTTGGAGAGCTGCTGCCAGTCAGTGTAGACCAGGGATTCTCAGCGCTGGGTCCCCAGATGTTATTGGACTTCAACTCCCATAATTCCCAGCCCCAGTGGCCTTTGGTTGGGGATTATGGGAGTTGAAGTCCAATAACATCTAGGGACTCAACGCTGAAAATCCCTGGTGTAGACAATCCGGAGCTAGATGGACCAAAGGTCTGACATGGTAGAAGGCTGCTTCCTATCTTTCTATGTACTATAGATCTGAAGTCATAAACAGCTGAATGTGGAGGTGGGTCTCGTTGCTCTTATCACACAACTGGGACTTAGAAACCCAATCTCCTTCCAAATCATCCAGATATCTCCCGTTCCCCTCCCCTCCATTCAAAGTATGGCATATATACTCTCCCTGATGTATGAGACAGATGTCCATCAATGTCTAGAGAACCATTGTGGTGTAGTGGTTAGAGTGTTGGACTAGCGCCCTCGTTTAAATCCTCACTCAGTCATGGAACTCACTCGGGGACTCTGAGCCAGTCACGTCTCTCTCCACCTAGCCTACCTTGCAGGGTTGTTGTGAGGATAAACATCACCCCGCACCCTGCTCCAGCTTCCTTGGAGGAAGAGCGGGATATAAATGTAATAGACTGATAGATACCCTTAACTGCTTTGCTGTTGACCGCCCCAGTTGCTCAGCAGGATTCTTGGGCCTCCCCAACTCAACCCCACCGGCCTCGGATGCCCCGGTGACCCTCAGTCCCGGCTCTCGGCCACGTCCCCCCCCGCTCGCGGGAAAGGCAGGGGGCTGTGGGTGTGTGGGGCGGGAAGAAGGAGTCGCTGAGATTTATCTTGTCTTTGGCTGACAGTCAAACCCAGTGCTTGCAGCACAATCTGGCACTTTTTAATCATTTTATCTCTCTTCCTCCTCTCTCCGGGGAGACAGGCAGCATTTAGCAGTCTGCTCAGAAAAACCTGGGGGCAAGTTTCAGTGGCAGTGGCTCTGAGGCTCCGATTATTAGCTCTGCTCTTAGGAGCACACTCAGATCTTTCCCGGGGGACGTGGTGTGAAAAATTAACACCGGCGCGGTGGCGGAGCGGTGGCGGCAGCGCCGGAGCGGTGTAACTGTAATTACTCCATTGATATTCCTTGCACAATAATGCTGTCATTGGCCATTTACATAAACTTCGCTCTTCCTGCCCCCCAAGACACACACACACACACACACACACACACACACACCCCGAAGAAAGGGAAAGGAAGCTGGACCGGGAACGTCGGGCCCCAGAGGGCGTTTCCACACGGTCCTGCCATATTTATTTGCTTTGCGGCTCCAGAGCGTCAAGGCCTTGGTGTACAAAAGAGCAGGAGGAGGCGGTGGGAGAGAGGGCTGTACCACTTCCGGCTACAGCTGGCACCACCCTGGCTTTAAAAAAGCAACTCAATTTTCTGTTTTCTACTGTGGGATGTGGCGATGGCCAGTAGCTTGGTGGCTTTGGAAGGAGCTGAGACAAGTTCATGGAAGACAGGTCTTTCAGTGGCTACTAGTCTGGTGGCTATAGGCCTCCTCCAGCCTCAGAGACAGGATGCCTCCAAATACCAGTTGCAGGGGAGCAACAGCAGGAGAGAGGGCACGCCCTCACCTCTTGCCTGTGGGCATCTCAGAGGCATTTGGTGGGCGACTGTGTGAAACAGGATGCTGGAGTAGATAGGCCTTGGGACAGATCCAGGAGAGCTGTTCTTATGTAATTAAGTTAAAAAACAAACCAACCAGCACATTACAAAGGGGTCCTAGCCAACCCTTTCTCCATTGTACTAGTTTCTATGTCTAGATGGAGGTTTCCCCCTAGGCCAATCTTTAAAATTGTGTTTCCCCCACCCCCAACACCAGTAGTCTGAAGAAAGCTGCTTTATACCAGGTCAGACCCTTAGTCCATCAAGCACAGTATTATCTACACTAGGGATTCTCAACATTGAGTCCCCAGAGGTTATTGGACTTCCCATAATCCCCAACCAAAGGCTACTGGGGCTGGGGATTATGGGAGATGAAGTCCAGTAACATCTGGGGACCCACCGTTGAGACTCCCTGATCTACACTAACTGGTAATAGCTGTCCAGGTTCCAAATCTTTCCCAGCCCTTCCCGGAGATGCTGCCAGACACGGAAGCTGGGACCTTCTGTATAGAAAGCAGAGGCTCAAGTACTGAGCTAGAATGTGGAGAAACCATCTGAAAAAGTTCTCGGAAATGTCTTCTTGGGAAGAACCTTGAACTGTAATCTCTCCAGGAGAGAAATCTGAAAACCCTGAAATTCGGAACAAATGTGCACTTGGCACGAAATTTCTCCTCATTCATTCATTCATTCATTCATTCAGTTTCTATACAGCACATCTTGGGTGTCAAAATGGGCATCAGGTGAACTTCTCTGGGGAGGGTAAGGAGGCTGTACCACAAAGTAGTCTCCTCTCAGGTTGCCCCCCAAAGGGACGTGGGGCTCAGAAGGGTTTCCAATTGGAACAGAAGCAGGAGGACCCCATGGCATCCTGGGTGCCGTCATCACCTCATCCTGGGCACCTCATCGTGGGTGCCGTCATCAGCTGACACAGCTGTCATCACCTCTCACGTGATGCCTTCCTGCCAATCACGACCTTGCCATTGACCCAACAATGGGAGGGGATCTTGGAGCTGTGTGATTAACAGAATTTGGGAAGCACCCTTTGTGTAGTTGGCAACCTGTGGTGACTCCAGCTAAGGCCATGGCAGCCTCAGCTGAAGCCAGATATGGAGCTGGAGTCCTCCAACCTGGGTTGCCCACTGTAGTTGTAGCTAAAGGAAGGGCTCTAGAGAGCAGGAGATAGAAGGTACTGCCTCCACACCCCTGATCATGGCTCCTGACGCATCAGGGCTCTGTGGCTGGAGGGGAAATATCAACAGGGACGACCTTTCCTATTTGTCTTGCTTTCCCTCTTGGCTAGCCTGTTCTCCTGTTGAGGTGACTGGGACATGGCTATGGGTGCAGCCTCCTACAGTGTCCCAGAAGATTTCCCCCACCTGGCATAGAGGGGCATTTTGGGGAGGTTCCCAGCCTATATAGAGATAATGTTTAGTATAAGGGATTGTTCCACGATGCCATCTTCCTTCCATCTCAAGAGGCACCATTCCGAAAGAGCAGCAATCCCCTCTTCTTCTGAGTGTCGCTTGGCTTTGAACAGGTGCCATGACTTGACTGTGAAAAGCATTGTGGGAATGTGGAGAGATGTGGAATGTGAAGGTTCCAGACCAGTTTCCTTGGGCACCGCAAGCAGTTGTGGGCTGGAAGGGCAGGAGGTAAAGATTTCAAATAAATAGCCAACCCAGGAAAGAGCCTCAGTCTTCTCAGAAGCCCCTGGGTGCCTGTAGCAGCAGTCGGCACGGGAGCAGCCTACAGTCAACTGGAGGCATCTTTCACTGGAGGAGATATCTAACCCTGGGTTTGTGCTTCTGGATCTATGATCGCCATTTCGTACATGAAAGACTTTCAGCTTGTTCTTGTGACCGAAAGGTGGCTGGAGGAGTGTCCAGCTAGACTCCAAGACCCGTGTGAACTCTTGAGAGACACCCGGCAACCAACTCACGTCATGAAGCCAGCACTGTATCGAGGGTGGAGGGAGACCACGCCCTGCCCTGGGATGGCTTTAAATGGGGGCTTAGACAAATTCAGGGAGGACAGGTCTATCAATGGCTACTAGTCTGGCATCTCCAAGATAGAGCTGAGAGAGACTCCTGCCTGCAACCTTGGAGAAGCTGCTGCCAGTCTGTGAAGACATGACTGAGCTAGATAGACCAATGCTCTGACTCAGTAGAAAGCAACTTCCTATGTAACCAAGAGGTTATTGTTAAGGATCAGTCTTTCCCTGTTCCCCACTAGTGGCCTGCTAATCTTTTTTGTCTCTTTCGTGATTCACTTAATCTCCGAAGGCTGCAAATCCTGCTAACCCCTTTCCCGGGCACATTTCGTCAACCAAATCGTCCCAATAACAGCGCCATCAATGTACCACTGATGCACTCCAACCACAATGGCAACATGACTGCATATGGTAGGGCCTGGGCAAGTGGCAGCTTCCATTGGAAATTAGACTTTAATTCTCTAATTAAAGACAGAGGAGTGTCAGATCTTCCTGGGACCACGGCTCCTCCTGCATGCTGAACACCAATAGTTTTTTGGTATAGAGCCCTAAAGTGAATTATTGGGGGGAGCATTTGCTTGACGCACGGCCCGTCCCCTGTCTTTTGCTTCCCCGCCACCCCATCCCTGCTAGAAACAGGCCTCCGGGGCACAGCATCGTTATTGCTGTCACGGCCCAAACCCCAAGCGCCCCAGCAGGATGGGAAGGCATTGACGGAAGGTGCTCCCCCTTCTCGAATTTCAGGCGCTGAATATTTCATGAAGCCCTCCCCCTGTGTTTGTTTGGTTGGCTTGTCGATTTTTATTGTTCCGTCAATAGCTTCTCATCTAGGCCGCGGCGATGATCTTTAGCGGCTGCTCCCCCGAGAGGCCCGGGCGTTAAATGCAATTATGGATTTTGGAGCCCCCTCCCCCCCCCGTGCATTTGATATTTTCCCACTGATCTAATTTGCAGGCTGGTACTTTATTGTTTGGCATTTTAATGGCATCAGAACGCTATTGGAAAATTTGATTTCTTCTGATAATTTCTCCCCCTAATGACATTAACGCTGATCATGGAGCAGCATGGATTTTCGCAAGATGCAATATATAAGAAAATCTCTCTCTCTCTCTCTCTCTCTGGACAAAGCAAAAAAAACCACCTCAAGGTTTTAACTTAAGACAATATGTGCTTAGTTTATCCTTCCTTGCCTTGCTTGACCTCCCCCTCGCTGCAAAATATTAGGAATCAACAAAACACTTGAGATCGGCATGTAGCCGCATTGGAGTGTGTTGTGTTCAGTGGCTGGCTCCCTCTTGCTGAAGGTTTTGAAATTCAGGGAGGGGTCTTCGTTGATAAAAGGTTGAGGGACATAGAGACATAGGAGGCTGCCTTCGACCAATTCAGACCATTGGGCCATCTAGCTCAATGCTGCCTACACTAATTGGCAGCAGCACTCCAAGGTTTCAGGCTTAGGGGTCTCTCCCAACCCTACCTGGAGATGCTGCCAGGGATTGAACCTGGGACCTTCTGCTTGCAAAGCAGATGCTCTACCGCTGAGCTACGACAGGAAAAATCCAGGCGTCGCAGGGCAAAAAATAATACCTGCTCCCTCGTACGGGTGGACAAATACCCAGAACAGCCCTATAGCAGATACAGCCTTATATGTCCCTGCAGATTTAGTTACTAAAAATGGGCAGAAGGTAGAAATGGCAGAGAACAGATATAGCAACTGAAGGGAGAGAGGCACTCACAAGCTGTAGCTTGATTATTTTTCAGCAGCTCAATAGTTAATGGCTCTTCGGCTCCCGGAAAATAAATCCCTTTAATTCGCGGCCTAAGTTGGATGGAAGAGGTTTGCTTTCCCCCGGCTCCCCCTATGTATACACCAAAAGGAGTTCAGATTTGAGAAGAGGGTTTACGGCAGGGTTTCCCAGCCTCTGGTACGCCACCAGACTGTCAAAGAATATTCTCCTGCATCAACTTGCACAGTCGAGAAATTTCGGAGAATCAACCGAATCGGAGAATATTCTTTGACAAGTCGGCGGTGGATATTTATAGGTGCTGCATTCCAACAAAGGTTCCCGAGGCAGTTTACAGCAATATAAATAAATAAATAAAATGGCTCCTTGTCCCCCCCGAAGGGCTCGCCATCTTAAAACGAAACGTTAGATAGGCACCAGCAACAGCCGCTGCAGGGGGTGCTGTGCTGGGACTGGATGAGGCCAGTTGCTCTCCCCGCTGTTAAATAAAGAGAATCAACACTTTGAAAAGGTGCCTCTTTGCTCGGGGGATAATTGTAGCTGGGGATTCTGGGAATTGTAGTTCAGCAGCATCTGCAGTGGCACAGGTTCGGAACCCTTGGTTTAGGGCAGGGTTTCTTAACCTTGGGCCCCCAGATGTTGTTGGACGAAAACTCCCAGAATCCCCAGACATGGCCTTTATGGCTGGGGTTTCTGGGAGTTGTAGTCCAACAACATCTAAGGGCCCAAGGTTAAGAAACCCTGGTTTAGGGTGTACATGCAAGGCTATTCACACATGTTGTATGGGCACCCAGGCATGTTTTTGCATGAATGTATGTGTTCATTGTGAAATTCCAATTTGGGGACTGGGTCCCTCAGAAATGGAGAGTGTAGATCACATGCACGCCTGCGAGTGTGTTGAAAGTAAGTTGCTGATAGTCAACAATCATGTGCACACTGTACACCAGCAGTTCTCAATCTTGGGCCCACAGATGGTGTTGTACTACAGTTCCCATCCTCCCCTGCTGCAAGGGCCTTCAGCAGGGGATGATGGAAAGTGTAGTTATGCAACATGTGGGTACCGAAGTCTTAGAAACACTGATGTACTTGTTGAACTCCAGGATAGCAGCATTACATTTAGATCAAATATGATGGTAATTGGTATGTATGTATGTATGTATGTATTTATTTATTTATTCAATTTCTATACAATTCAATTACTTCGTAAAACTTTGAATCTTTAAGTGAAGATGCATGTATGCATATACAAATATACGTATCATGCAAAGTTTGTTAAACTGGTTAATTCTGTGGTTGGTAGTTTAGGACCAATGGGTGGATATGGGGGAGTCACTGTTACCCCCTCATCTGAATGAATGGCAAGCAATCATTTTTATTTATTTATTATTTATTTTTACATTTATATCCCGCTCTTTCTCCAAGGAGCCCAGAACGGTGTACATGCTTATTTTTCTCCCCACAACAATCCTGTGAGGTAGGTGGTAAGTTAGGCTGGGATTGAAGTGACTGATTCAGAGTCACCTGGCGAGTTTCATGGCTGAGTGAGGTTTTGAACCCAGGGCCTCCCCGGTCCTAGTCCAACCCTCTAACTGCTACACCATGCTGCCTCTCTAGACGATCATGTCTAGGGGAGAAAATAAAGTGGTGCACTTGAGGTCATCGTTGGGTAGAGGGCATATTTGTACACCTTGCCAGTGGTATCCCAGAGTGTTTGGAGTGAGGGGTGAGAGGCATCCCAGACTGCCGTATAAAACTGAGCAGAAGTTTCTCAGGACCAAGCTTGGCTCAATTTGCTTAGCCCCGCCCCACTCATTTGCATATCGGGATTCCATATCCTGGTCAAGGAGGATCTGTTTGTGTGTGCAGACTGTGCTGTGCAGGGTCCAAAAAAAATGTCGAATCTATTTTCAGCGAGCACCGTCGGAGGCTCTTGACATGCAGCTCCTAAATCCAAGCCAAGGGGGCTTCCTGATCAGCGGAACTCTGTCAGGCTTGCAGGTCTGCACACGCTCCGAGACAGCGGTTGGTCCAACAACAGAGATTGTCTTACAGCCTCTCCTTCTCCCTCTAGGATAAATGGCGGTTTCACACACAAAGGGAGCTTTAGATTGCCTTCCAAGGCCCCTTGCCTAGTGTGGCGTGTTTTCACGGCAAACGTCACCGAGGGCGAAACCTTATTCCCCTTGTAAGCCCTGTCAAAATCAACCTCTTCAGTGACATACCGGCAGCCTCCCAGTTTCCCTTGCTTTGAATGCAGCCTGGATTTCAGTTCTGTCTTTCAACAGAAGTGTGAACTGTTACGCCAGCTGGTGTAATAAATCTCACTGGATGCCAAAAAGAGCCTCGATCGTCTTCCCTTGTCGCACCCTTGTCGCACTGCCGCCGCCACCCTCGAGTCATGTCTAAGAGGAAAGGGGGACTGGGCAAGAGGGGAAAGAGATGCTGATAAGAGGCATGCCGGAGGGTGTTTCCAGGAACAACAGAACAAACGTTTGTCTCTCTTCGTTGTCACATTATTCCATTGGGGGGGGGGTCACAAGTCACCCACCTGATAGGGCTGTGCCATCTTTCAGGCAAAGCCTTTTGTCTGAGAATGGTGTCACCCTTGACACGTCAGGCTGCTTGCTCTAGTGGTGCTTCTTGCAGCAAATGCAGAGAGTGGATGTGTCTTCATTTAGATCACGTTGATCGCCTGCCTTTTCTTGCATCATAGAACTTTGGCGGTGTAGATAGGGGGTTGCTCAGTGGTGTCTCGTCCAGTCATTGACCAGGCCCCGACAGCAGGATTTGTATTCTGCATTACTAGTCCACAGGGATCTCAGTGATGTTTCAGAGACTCCAGGATTTAAAAGGAGAGCCTCGTGACCACAGGCTGACACCTGGCTTGTAGAGTTATCTCAAACTGCATTCACTCTTCAAGCACAGAAGGGGAGAGAAGTGTGTACAAGGTTGCCACATCAGAACTTCAGGGCTGACAGCACTGATTGGAGCAGGGTAGCCTTGCCTTCCATTTCCACTCCTCCAATTAAGACAGAGTGTCATGCTGCTCCACCTTGTCCTATTGGTCAACCAAGTTGGCAGCCATGCACCATCGCCAGGCCTTTAGACACTATCTTGAAATGCAAGCTTGAGATGCAAATCTCCAGTTTGGGGGTACCTCTGACTGGGCAACTTGGGGACCACGGGTCGGAGAGTGAGTCTGGATTCAGATGTGGTTGCCCACAGCCCTACCTTGGCTATACACCCTTGGGGGTTGCTTTTGTGTCTTGTAAATGCTGGCCTTCTTCAGATGTCCCCACCTTGCCCCATTCAAGTGACCTGGCTGCAGTTTAGGGTTGCATGACGGAGCCGATGCCACGTGCGAATATTCGGCATGAAACCGAATTCAGCCGAAGTTGGGAAAGTGTGCAGGTCCTGGCAGGAAGTTGGCTAATGACCCGGAATGCCTGAGCTTCCCGGTGATCTGTTAGCAGATGATGGATGAGTGCTGCTCTTCACTCAGCAACGCCGGCAGGCCAGCTCCTTTGCTTGGAATATCTGTCAAGCCGTTAAGTGGACAGCTGCAGTCGGCAGTGAAATAAGACCAATGTAATCTGATGTTCCACTTAGGAAGGAAAACACAAATTCCTAGCACCTCGTATCGGGCTCTGCCTATTGGACACGAAGAACTTGGAAGGGCTGCTCGGAGCTTGAGAACAATCTTCACGGGTCGTTATTGTGCATAACTGGCAGTGGAGGGTGGGGAAAGGGTGAGTCTTTGTGGCTCAGACCACAAGCAATGGAGCACCAGTTCTACCTGGGCAATTCCCAGCAAATCAAGTCAAAATTAGGGTAATTCCTGGCAAATCAAATCTGCGTGTGGTGGTGTGGGACACAGGAACATAGGAAACTGCCGTATACTGAGTCAGACCACTGGTCCATCTGGCTCAACATTGTCTGCACTGACTGGCAGCGGCTCTCCGAGATTTCAGGCAGGAGGCTTTCCCAGCCCTAGCAGGAGATGCTGCCAGAAATGGAACTTGGGACCGTCTGCATAAATGCAGGCTATGGCCCCATCCCCCACAGGGAATACCTTATACCCGACAGTGCTCACATATAGTCACCCATCCAAATGCAAACCAAGACATTCATGCAAACCAGAGCATGGATTGCCCCCTTAGCAAAGGGGGCAATTCATGCTCGCGGCCACAAGACCAGATCACCTTCCCCTGTACAACTTAGATCTCACAGGTTGGATATTAAGGATGTGCAGAGGAGAGCCCCCTCCGTTCCACAAAATTTATGTAGGTCACAAACGGTGCAGGGTGCATTTTGGCTCAGTCGCAGGGGTCTCTTTCTTGTACCCTAAATTGTCCTGCTGGCAAGCCCTTTGATCACAGCCATAATTCCTTCCCCGCCCCCTCTTGCTTCAGCATTGGTGGCAGCATCGACCAGCTGGAACCTCCTAGACCAGGGCTGCAGAACTTGGGCCTTCCAGCAGCTGATGGACTACACCTCCCATCACCCCTGACTCTTGGCCACTTTGGCCTGGGATGATGGGTGTTGTAGTCCAAAAGCAGCCAAAGGGCCAAAGTTATGCAGCCTTGTCCTAGGGCAGGCCTCCTCAACGTAGGCCCCCCAGCTGTTTTTGGACTACAACCCCTATAATCCCCAGCCACGGGGACCAGTAGCCAAGGATTATGGGAATTGTAGGCCAACAACTGCAGGAGGGCTGAAGTTGAGCAGCTCTGTCCTAGGGGATGGATTTGGCTTGAGGACTCCTAGTTGTTGATGCATAGTCTAGAAGGCTCCATCTAGGCCGGGCCTGCTCAACTTTGGCCCCCCAGCTGTTTTTGGACTACAGCTCCCATAATCCTCAGCCACAATGGCCAATAGTCAGGGATTATGAGAGTTGCAGGCCAACATCTGCAGGAGGGCCAAAGTTGAGGAGGCCTGACCTAGACCTTCTAGACTTGGCTCTAGCTGTATATGCATACAGGTGTGTCTGTGCACACCTGTACATCCCCCCCCACACACACACCTGTTTATTTTCTGCAAGTGACTGAAGAGGCATTCATTTTCAAAGTGAACTGGGGCAAAGGCCCCTTCCAGTGCAGGGTAAAGGCAGGGTGTGTACTGAGGTATGTGTGTTCAACATAATGTATGAAACAGGGGTGGCCCACGATATTACCGGCCCGTGCACGAGTCAAATGTTGCAGTGGCCCACACCCCTGCTTAGGGCCAACTCCCTTTCAAAACCGGCTTTTGCCAGCTTTGAAAGTGGGGCAGGGGGCAGGGAGGTGGAACGGTTGCCAGCAGTCTCTCTTGGTGCTGCAAAGGAGAAAGGCACGCCTTGCAAAGATCAGACTGGTGCCAACCATCTAGCTTGATATTGTTTACACAGATTGGCAGTGGCTTCTCCAAGGTTAGAGGCAGGAGTCTCTCTCAGCCTTATCTTGGAGATGCTGCCAGGGAGGGAACGTGGAACCTTCTGCTCTTCCCAGAGCGGCTCCATCCCCTGAGGGGAATGTCTTCTAGTGCTCACACATGGAGTCTCCCATTCAAATGCAAACCAGGGTGAACCCTGCGCAGAAAAGGGGGGAACTCATGCTTGCTACCACCAGACCAGCAAGGTCTTCATGCAAGGACCACTCCTGGGTGGATAACTGTACATGGTATATGGACTGGACATGTGTCGAACCTAACTTGTGAATCACATTTCAATCTTCTCCCTCTTCCCATTCCACCACTAACTTCATATTTGGAGCAACGAGGTGGAGGGACCATGGAGAGCAGAGAGAGCATCGTTTTTAGTTTGATCTATGTAATTTAATATGATGGCCCAGAAGAAGGATCCCAGCCTCAGACTATAACATTCATGAATGCATAATTGCCATTCTTTCGCAAATGTGCATTGTCCTTCCAAAGGCTCCCTCTTCCCTTTCTCTCTTGCTATCTTTCGGAAAACAAAATATTTTGGCTTTTCCTGCTCCTCGCAGCATGAGCTGACTGACTTATATATGATTTCTGGATTCTAATTATAAAGACCGCGGAGATGTTTGCCAATGAGGGAGAGGGAGAATTCTTCCAAATCTCTGCATCTAGGCCCTTTCAACCACATCCCAAAGCCAAGGGATGTCCTTTGTACTGAAACAGCCAGAAATTAATAACATCGCTGTGTACCAAGGCGAAGGTGCCAAGCCTCGGGACCTGAGGTTGGTGGGAGAGCCCTCCACGTGGAACCCAATCCATGCGTCTTTCCCGTTGGTCCATTGTGCCTTTTTTTGAGAGTGAGAGAGAGCTCAAATGGTAACCCCAGAGCTCAAAATACTCTGGGGTTCTGCCTGTTTTCTGGGTTTGTTTCGGAGGTGAGATTCAAACTGGGGACTTGGTAGGTCATGAGATGCGTTTGTTCAAAATAGGCTTCCCCTACAACAGGAATTCTCGGCCATCTTGCTGGACTACAACTCCCATCATCCCCAGCCACAGTGCCTGAAGGATATGAGTTGTAGTCTAGCAACAGCTGGGAACCCACAGTTGGAAACCCCAACATAGGGAACTGCCTTATACTGAGTCCAACCATTGATCTTTCGAGCTCAGTATAGGTGGACCTTGTTATCCGTGGATTCCAGATCCGTGGCTTCGCATATCTGCAGTTGGGGGGAAAGACACCTGACCTCGGCATACACCAAACAAAAGCGGGGGGACATGCTGACCTTGCATATCCGTGGGTTGGAGGTGGCCGGAAATGACGGAACATGGCAGAGGTCATTTCTGGCCACCATCTTCTTTGACGGAGCTACAAAATGGCTCCCATCTTTGTAAACAAGTGGGGGAAACAGTGCCGGTTTGGGGCCAGTTTGGGGGCACAGTACATCTCAGGGGGAGCAGCAGAGCATGGTAAGAAGCCGCCCCCTCAAAATTTGGCCGATTTTCGGCCGACTGGGAACCTAACCCCTGCAATCCCATAGGATCCCATAACTCGATATCTATGGTTTCCATATGTGCGACTGCAGCCCGGAACGGAGCCCCCGCGAATATCAAGGTTCTCTGTATTCTCTGTGCTGATTGGCAGCAGCTCTTCAAGGATTTAGAGAAGGGTATTTTCCCAAGGCCTGCCTGGAGATGCTGCCAGGGATGGAACCTGCGACCTTCTGCATGAAAAAGAGATGCTAACCACTGAGTTACAGCCACACACCCTGCCTTACAGTACAACACACCGGAGATTTTTTTTGGGGGGGGGGTAGGCATGGAGGCTAGGAAAGACCCATCTGAATCCCTGGAGCGCTGCTGCCAGGCAGTGTTGACAATCTTGAGCTCAACGGACCAATGGTCTGACTCAGTAGAAGGCAGCTGCTTTTACACGCATGCTTCATTTAGGGGAAAGACCGTCGCTCAGTGGAAGAGCATTTGCTTTGCATATGGGAGGTCCCAGGTTCAATCCCTAGTATCTCCAGATTGGGATAGGGAGATCTCTGTCTGAAAGAAAACCCCGAGCACTGCTGGTGGTGGTGGTGGTGGTCAGTGTTGGCTGTATTGAGCTGGATGGGCCAATCGTCCGGCTCAGGAGAAGGCAAGATTTCATGTTTCACCGAGCTCTGTGCATGTTGAGTCACTCAAGAGATTGCTGGATGGGACTGACAGTGTTGACGTCACTGGCACGGGATGTCTTTCAAGCCCAAGACATTTGGCAAGGATTAGAGACTGTGAAGGGTGTTGAAGGGTTTCTGTACTCAGCGAGAAGTTATGCCTAATCCATGTTTCCTGCATGCTAGCAGGATGGTGTCTTTTCTCATGGCTTGATCCAGGCTGTATCATAAGAGACCCTTAGGGCTCGTGGGGCTGTGTCCTGAGGACCCAAGAAGCACCCTGCTGGATCTGCCGAAACATAGGAAGCTGCCTCCTTCCAAGTCAGACCCTTGGTCCCTCCAGCTCAACATTGTCTTCACAGACTGGCAGTGGCTTCTCCCAGGTTGCAGGCAGGCGTCTCTCTCAGCCCTATCTTGGAGAAGCTGCCATGGAGGGAACTTGGAACTTAGATGCTCTTCCCAGAGCGGCTCCATCCCCTAAGAGGAATATCTTACAGTGCTTACATGTGTTTGTTGGTTTTGTTTTTACATTTATATCCCACTCTTCCTCCAAGGAGCCTAGAGTGGTGTGCATGGCTATGTTTAGCCTCACAACAACCCTGCAAGGTGGGTTAGGCTGAGATAGACATAACTGGCGCAGAGTCACTCAGAGAGTTTCATGGCTGAATGGGAATTTGAACTCGGGTCTCCCTAGTCCCACTCTAACCATGCAGGCACCCATCCAAATGCAAACCAAGATGGACTCTGCTTAGCAAAAGGGACGATTCACACTCACTACTGCAAGGCCAGCTCTCCTTCCATAAATGCTCATCCTCCTCCAAATGACCATTGAGACCAGCATTTGGCTTCCCTTAGTGGCCAGCCAGGGGCCTCTGGAAAGCCCACATTCAGGGTGTGAAAGCAATAGCCCTTCCTCTAGTCTTGCTTCCCAACAACTGGAATTTTCTAGCATACTCCCTTCAAATATGGGGGTTCCATAGAGCCATGATGACAAGTAGCCAATATATGAGGGCTAGCACCCTCCATCCGTTCATCTGGTCGGCCTCGGCAAATTAACTCCATCCATTAATTATTAGCGAAGGTTCTCCAACTAGGGTCCCCAGATGCGGTTGGACTATAGCTCCCATCATCCCCAGCCAATGGCCATTGTGGCTAAGGATGAGGGGAAATGTAGTCCAACATGTGGGGACCCAAACTGGAGAAACCCTGTACTATAGTTCACTCCTCCCCTCAAAATCCAGATGATAACCAACAGGGTGGTATCCAAAATGGAACCCACATTCCTTGACACTCAGTCCTAAGGGAGGAGAGCTGGTCTGGTGGCCGCAAGCATGACTTGTCCCCGTTGCTAAGCAGGGTCTGCCCTGGTTTTGCATTTGCATGGGTGAATGCACTGAGCACCGTGAGATATTCCCCTTAGTGCTGTAGCTCAGTGGTAGAGCATCTGCCTTGCATGCGGAAGGTCCCAGGTTCCATCCCTGGCAGCATCTCCAGGTAGGGCTGGGACAGTCAGTGTAGACAATACGGAACTCGATGGACCAAGGCTCTGACTCGGAATGAGGCAGCATCCTCTGTTCCTGGGTGTATTCATTTCCGAAAGAATATGAATGGGACAGATTTGGATCCAATTCCATTCATTCCCCAAACAAAGGGACACCACAAATATTAGACCCAGTCCTTAACAGAAGGGGCCTGCCAGTGATGCAGTGAAGGAAGCCATGCTTTAGGGCCTCCTGGCACATCTGTGCTGCCTGCATTAGCTCCCAAGAGGTCCCATGCCTCCTTGACCTTGGACCACTGGGACAGGTCATCCCGCATCCAACGGGGGAGGGTGACAAGAAGGATCCAAGAGCAGACACTCTGTGGCAGAGCGAAACATCAGGACCGCCCCTCCCGCTTCCAACTGGAGCGCATCACAGCCCCCAAACTCGAACCAGATGTGGGCTGCACCACAAGAGCAGTGGCGGCTGCCAGCACTTCACAGTTGCTTTTCTGTAACTCGGAACGAAGCGAGGATGGCTCCATGGGAGGACCAAGATGGTGGGGCGCAGGGCGGAAGGCTCTTCGGAGCCTGAGCCGGAGAACGGAACCGAAGAAGAGCCCTGCTAGATCAGCCCAAAGGCCTAGCTAGTCCAGCAGCCCGGTTCCACTGTGGGAAGCCCACAACCAGGAGCTGAAGGCAAATAGTCTTTTCTGACCACTGCTTAGCCATCAAGGCTAGTAGCCACTGATAGTCTTGTCCTCGGTGAGTTTTAGCCCCCCTTTAAAACCATTTTGCTGTGGCCAGCACCAACTCTTGTGGCAGTGAATTCCATAGATTAATCCTGTGTTGTATGAAGGAACACTTCCTTTATTCTGTCCTAAAGGGCCTGGCAGTTTCGCTGGATGAGTATTACGCAAGAGTGAATAACCTTCTCTCTGTCCACTTTCTCCACAGTATTGATGATTTCATGCACTTCTATCGTGTCCCTCCAGGTCACCTTTCTTTCTAAACAAAAGAGCCCCAGATGCTGTTGCCTTTTCTCGTAAGGAAATTGCTCCAGTCCCCTGATCATTTTGGTTGCCCTCTTTCTCTCATTCCTCCTTTATACCTCTTATGCGTGGCCTCTTCCAACCCATGGATAAGAAAAAGCAGATTGTCCATGTGCTAAATTCCATGTGCATATCTGCACACCATCCAAGCTTGCACAAAACTGAAAGTGAAAGCAAAACTGAAAGCTAAGCATATTTTCCTTTCACTTTCAAAACTGTTATCTTGGTTTTGGAAGGGAGATGAAGGGAGTTCAGTTCTGGATCCTGCAGCTAGTGGCCTGGTTCACAGAGTCATTCAAATCTATGTTCAGTGTGGGTTACCGACTAGGGATGTGCAAATTGTTTTGAATTCGAATTGATTTGACTCAAATCTGGGTGATTTGAGTGTTTCGAATTTGAATTGAATCACCCCTTAAAAGGGCAGTTAGATTCAAATTCTAATTGAATTTTTGAAATTTGATTCAAATTCAATTTGAGGGCTGTTTGCACCTTTTAAAACCCCTTCAGACCCCTATATGGTTAAAAAGGCACCCAAAGAGGCTTGAATCGATTTGGATTCGATTCAAATTTGATACAAATTTTCAGATTCAATTTGAATTTGAAATGAATTTCCAAAATACGAGTCAAATTAGGATTTGAATTGACTCAATAAATTTGATTCATGCACATCCCTATTACTAACATGAGCATGGTTGTGTGAACCCACACCAAAGTGGTTTATGGACCAAAATAAATCTCTGATTCCTGCCTTGATGTTCATACAATCACGCTGGTTTGGTAACCCACATTAAAGTTAGAGTTGAAAAATTGTGTAAACCAGGTGTGTGTGTGGGGGGGTATCCACCTCTCCTTATCAAACTCACCTATGTTAAGAGAGGATTTCCTGATGCAATATGCTTTTTGCTAGGAAGGTAGCCCATTTTTCCTCAGTCTAGTAATCTGACCCTGGGATCACGGCTGTTTATTTTATTAACACACTTCTCTCTGCTAATGTGAAAGCAGTAGACCCCTTTTCCAACCCCTGGTGAAAAACCCTCCTCTGTCCCTTCTTAACAGGCAGCTTAATACAATGTAGCATGAAACTGCCTAATGCGGTAGAAAATTACTAGCGTAATAAAACAGAGCCCCTTCAAAAATTACATAAGCTTCATTATACTACTTTTCGAGGCCTCGCCTGACCCTGTTTCCAGAAAGAAGAAACTTCCTGCAGAGAGAGGGAGCGTGGCACCTCAGGGAAGCAAAAGAGATGGCTGGTTTCAGACTCCTTAAATAAGTTTGGAGGTTTCCCCCTAGCCCAGAAAAGAAGGGCTGTTCCACTGAATTGTGTGGATTCATCATCGGCCCTCTCGACCATTCTTTTGACTGACTTGGAAGATGATTTGGGGTTGCTGACTAAGAGACCGTGGGGTGTAGTGGTTAGAGTCTCAGACCAGGGCCGGGTTCAGACAAAATGTGAAAGCGGAGGTACCTTCACCTCTGGTTTTGCTAACTGAACGTCTGAACCCGGGGAACTACAGTTAAAGTGGGGAATGGACCCATAGTTTCCCTCCCTAATGTGTCACCTTCGATGATCTTTAGGTTTCGTTGCCCCAACCTCGGGTTTGCCTGTGGCAGTGGTACGTTCAAACACGGCACTGCTCTTAGCCTTCGACTATGCCAGAGTTAAGGGAGAAAGCTTCTCCCTCACTCTGGCTGTTATTGGCCGTGCATGCTCTCCTTCACGAAAGAAGGAAGTCCGCATGGCTAGCTTCCCCATCTCTCTGCAGTCCTCCTGAGAGACCCCTCTCTCCAATGTCCGAGGGAGGGGGCACAGAACCGCGGGTCCATTGGAGACCCAGGTTCTAATTTCTGCTTGGTCATGAAACCCACTGGGTTACCTTGGGACAGGCAGGTTTGGGTTTAATCTACTTTTCAGGGTTGTTGTGAGGATAAACTGCCTTGGGATTGCTTTAATGAAAGGCGGTATAAAAATTTAACAATAACAATAATAATAATAAACAACTGATGGAGTGGACTGAACTGGAACGGGTTTGCAGGAGGGCGAGAAAGAGGGCAAGGAGTCTGGAAACCAAGTCCTAGGAAGAACAGCTGAAGGGTCTGGGTATGTGTAGCCTGGAGAAGAGAAAATATGAGAGCCATCTTCAAATATTTGAAGGGCTGTTGCATAGGAGGAGGAGCAGCTTGGCTTTTGTTGCCCCTTAGAACCACTGACACAGGAAGCTGCCATATACTGAGTCAGACCATTGGTCTATCTAGCTCAGTAGTGTCTTCACAGGCTGGCAGCAGCTTCGAAAAGTAGGACGAGTTAGGCTAGACTTCAGGAAGAGTTTCCTAGCTGTAAGAGCTGTTTGACAGTCTACTTCATACAGAAGAAGTTTTGCTTTTGCTGGAGGTTTTCAAACGGATGCTGTAGCACTTTCCTGCACTGTGTAGTGGGCTGATCTAGATGACCTCCAAAGTCCCTTCCAGTGATAGCAATTGCTGCCTCTAGTGGACCATGTATGCTGCCTTGGATTCCTTGGAAGAAGGGTGCCATCAAAATGCAATAAATAAACCAAACATCCCAACTGAGGGTCAAAGTCGATGCGACGAGAAAGAAAAGGGTCGTTCCTTTAGTTTTTCCGTGTAGGGAGGACCACAGGCAGCAGTGCTGGGAAGGACTTCTCTGAGGCCTTTGTAGAGCTGCTGCTGCCCATCCGAGCATGCAAGATGGCATGCTGCCAAGTCAGGGCACATGCGACTCCATCGAGTGACCCTGCGGAAGATGGCTTTATGTGTCCATTTGCTCCGGCTAGCCATGAGAAAATGCCAGCTTCTTTTCCCCCGAGTGGAGGGTGCAAACATAAGCAAGCCATCCCTCTTCCTCGGGAGCCCTCGGGCGCTTTCTTTCGCCCCTCACTGACGGGATCAAAGCCCTCCCGAGAAAAAGCTGTGAACTCGATATGTCTCCGCAAGGCCTGATAGTCACAGATAATATACACTTGGTAACCCAAACCCCGTGTTTTCTGGGGGGGGTGTGTGTTTCTTTTCTTCTTGTTGCCGTAACCCAATCCCCTTGTCTGCATCTCCCACCCCTTACTCTCAGCTGGCCCTAGTGACCCCGCCGCAGCGAAGGAACCGGACAGTAGAAAAACATGTCAAGCATGAGAGGCGACGGGCCGAGGGCCAACGTGACCCCCTCCGGCTCCCTGTTAGTGATCTTCTGAGAGCGCGTCCGGGCAGCGGAGTCAGCGCGAAAGAGAGGCTGTGGCGACACCTCGCAGCGCAAGATGGGAGGCTGGGCCTCCTCGCCCGAGTGTTTTGTTTTAATCAGGGCTCGGCGCTGCGTGAGCCGGACTCTGGAATCCGGAGCGAGGAGGGCTTTCTCAAAACAGCAAGGGAAAACAAAAGTCAGCAAAGCTAGGCCAGGGAGTTTGCTGAGAGCGAGAGATCTCCCAAACAGGAAATGTGGAGGATCCTGCAAAGAGAAAATGAATTAGCCGGGGAGTGGATGTACCGTTAGCTGTTCGGTTTGATGCCTCATCAGTTTGAGGGTGGTGGGGGTGCTGGGCTGGGCTTTAGCTCTCTTGGGTGCCAGCTGTCCTTGTGAAGGGAAAGACTTGTTTTCATCTTGGGTCCCTGCTTGGGGGAGAGGATGTGCCCGCTGCCCCATTGCCGGGGATTGATCCAAGCAATGTGATGGTAGAGATGAGGCCCGATGGGTGTGCTGGCACCCATGAGAAGGTCTTGGCAGCCCCAAGGGAGAAGAGAATCTGAGGGCGGTGGGGGAAATGCTGGGTGTATAAGGGACCCAGATGGATTGAACATAGGTCGCTGCCGTATACCGAGTCTGGCCCTTGGTCCGTCTAGCTCAGTATTGTCTGCACTGACTGGCAGCATATCTCCAAGGTTTCAGGTAAGAGTCTTTCCCAGCCCAATCTGGAGATGCTGCCAGGGCTCAAACTGGAGATCTTTGGCATGCAAAACAGGTGTTGTGCCGCTGAGGTATAGTTTATTCACCATACTATTCACCATATTTACCGTCATTTATTCACCGTAGTTTATTCACCATAAACTACGCATGCACTGCCTTATCTTGAGTCAGGTCCTTGGTCCTGGGGTAGCAAGACCAGAGGAGAGCTGGTCTTGTGGTCGCAAGCATGACTTCTCCCCTTAGCTAAGCAGGGTCCCCTTAGCTTAGCAAAGCTCTCAAGACCAACTCTCAAGACCAGCCACCACAAGACCAGCTTTCCTCCAGTATACAGAGAAATCTCGGTCTTCTGGACTCCAGAATATTCCAGATTTCGGACTTTCCAGACAGTGTTCACAGAACCGGAAATCCAACCATTTTGCTTCCTCATTCGGCTCTTGATCATTGTTCCGGGTATATGCTGTGTGAGCTTGTGCAGAAAAATCGCTTTCTGTGTCCCCTTGTGTGGCAGCATACACACTGTTTTTCGTTGCCCATTGCCTTCCGCACCCCCAAAGCTGCATGTTTTGCGTTGTGAGAAATTCCAGCTTATTGTTTGTGCAATCATATGCCTTGATTATCCGGACTGACCTTCCCCCAATTACTCTGGAAAATTGAGGATTTTCTGTCTATGGCCTTGCCTTCATTTCCTCTTCCCTTCCTCGGTTACATCTCTTGTGTTGTTCTATTTGTAAGCTCCTTGGAGCAGAGACGGCTTCTCTTTGTAAAGCAACATGTACGTATAAATAAATAACTGTTCCCTCGAGGATCTTTCAGAGCCATTTTCGTTTGCCACGGCAGGCTTTGGGGAGGGTCCTCTTAACGGATTGTAGGACACTGACATTTTTGTTTCGGGTTGACCTATGAAGAACAAGCACACGCTGTTTCATTGGCTTCTCATGCCTTACAAGTATCTTGCACTTTCAAGGGATTTCAACCATTAAGAAGAGAGATGCATCTTTACAAAGTGAGATGGTTCCTTTCTGGTCCCTGGTCTAATCAGCCGCTTTGCATATGCTGTCACGTGGACAGCGCGCGTCAAAGGACCCTCGCCACACTTCTCCGTCCCCCGCCACCACCTTTCTGGAATTCTTTGTGGTGGAAATTGCTAGCGTATACCTATTTTAAACACAAGTGTAATGGTTTATGGCCCATGGAGGGATAATTACAAACTACAGAATCACAGATTTTTATAGCCGTCTCTTTCCCAGGGGTGCAGTTAGGGAAACATTATGTGTCATGCAGCCAATTTAGATAATGATCCTGATAAAGATGAACGGAATTGTTTATTATAAGTAATTGGGTCAACCATGGACCCTATGACACAGATGCGCTCAGAGCCTTAGGAAGGCAAGGAGCGATATTCGGATCCTAACCTCCTCCCTGACACACACACACACACACACACACACACACACACACACACACACACACCCCATCACCTTAAAAAAAAAACCCATTTGCGTGCATTCCATATTTCTTAATGTACAATGAGAAGCTCCCAAAGGAAAGCGGTGACTAGGAGAAACGTAAGTTTCTTCTGCCCATCCATTTTTGGACATCTTGGCTGGTCTGAAGATGAAGGCAAACGGTCAACAGGGATGACACCCCACTGGAGATCGTAACAGGAAGAAAAGGAACAGCATAGCAAATCATTCCTTTAAAAGGTCCCAACCTGTTTCGAAGTGAAAACCTCTTATTCAAGGGGGAATATACACAAGTAAAACAATGGAAACTTCCATTCTCTTCTGCGGTAGAGAATCTTCCCATTTTTATTTGTGTGTATTGCCCCCCTGTTTCCCATCGTGGCCCACGGCTCCTGGACTGTACCACTTTGGACAATGGAGGGAAGGGGGAATCACATTCCTTAACATTCCCCCATGTGAAAAACTCCCGGCATGCAGAAAAGTAGATCATCTAGGTCAAGGATTCTCAACCTTGGGTCCCCAGATGTTGTTGGACTTCATCTCCCATAATCCCCAGCCCCAGTGGTCTTTGGTTGGGGATTATGGGAGTTGAAGTCCAGCAACATCTGGGGACCCAAGGTTGAGAACCCCTGATCTAGGTGAATGGTTGTAGCTTAGCTTTATCACTGATATGTTAGTTTTCTACATGCATGGAGTTGCATGTAGAAGGAAAGAAGAAATTGCATTCTATCATCATACAAGGCCTTCTTTCCATACTACATAATTAACATACGGCTTTTGGTGTGTCAGATGGGGTGATGGTTGCCAAAATCAGTTTCAGAGAAAATTGAAACAGGTTCATGGAAGAGTCTATGGGTCTATGACCGTGTTGCCTGTAATGGGGATTCCCAGTTGACCACAACTCCCATAATCAGCAGCCAAGGGCCATTGCAGCTGGGGATGATAGGAGTTGTAGTCAACAACATCTGACAATCCCTGTTACAGGGAACCCTGGTTTGTGACTGGCCATTGGTCACGATGGCTATGTGGAACCTTCTTATTGAGAGGCAGTCTACCTCTGTCCATGGGGAGCAGGCAATGGGGATGGGCAGGCCCAGCATCCCAGAGGCATCTCATTGGCCATTCTAGGACACAGGATGCTGAACCTGATAGACCTTCAGAAGGGCTCTGGATACATCCATCATATGAAAACAACTCTCTCCTTATTTGTTGGGTAGTTGAAGGAACTCTGCTCTTGAACAGGCAGATTTCTCTTCACCAGAGGCATGAGGTGGCTTGTTGAGTTTCTTATCTCTCTTGAGATAAGCAGAACTCCTTCAGTCTTGTGGCTATTAGACAAGATGCATCTTCGGCCCTAAGCCTCAATCAATCACCAGATGAAGCACAGGCCTAATTATCGGATAATTGCCACTCTTCGCCTTTGCTGCCCTTCTCGAGACGGAGAACGATCTGGTCGTATCGGAGATGAGGTGCTCGAAAAATAACTTCTGCCAAAGGTGGGAACTCTCCCCTCTGTCGTGAAATTAATGGCAGTGTTCCTTCACCACTGAGCCAGGAGTGGTGGTCTTCCTCTAGGAAGAGGAAGAGGAGAAATGTAGAACTGGCGACAAATGTCTCGTTCAGTCCTTTGCGCATCGGGAAAACGGGACCATCACGCCACTACGAGCATTGTCGGAGAACAAAGCCCATGCATTCCATGCGTCGAATTTTCTGCTAATCTTCTGCTTCTCTGCGGCTTCGCTTTCGAAAATTACTTTGGCTAATCGGAAAATGCTGTGCCTCACCCGCCAAGAAAAATATCATAAAATAGAAGCAGGTTACAGCAACTAATTTTTGTTGTCCTGTGAGGAGTTTTTCTCCCTTCCTCTGCCGTCCTAGGGCGTTTTCGCACCAATTAAATCTGAGGCTCGGGAGGAGGGGAGGGGATGTTCTGCAAGAGAGGCGACCCGATTTGTTTACATCCCAACGCAGGCGTTCAAAATGCCGATGGATGTTTTAAGTTAATTGTAGCAGCAGGCCTCTGTTTCTTATGACTGAGATAGTTTCCAACTGCCGAAAGTTGACGTTCATCGATGCAATGTTTTCCCGTCCTCGCACACTCTAAAATACCAGGGAAAAAATCCGAGATAATTATGGGCCATTAGTGCCTGCTGGAGATTGTTTTATTAATGGAGCCTGGATATTGTGACGATCGCGGCTTTAAAAATGCATGGATAACTTTAGACAGACTGCGTTGGCATTTCCCTTCTCGTTCTTTTTTCCCATCAAAAGGAAATAAGTTTTTTTTTAAAAGGCTAAATATGAATGATTTGCAGTTTTCAAACTTGGGTTCTGAAAGTGGCAAGGGCTTTACAACAAGGGAAGAAGGCAAGATGCAAAACAGAACTTGCGTGAGATTTAAGTAATGGACTTTTGATCAGATGAAACAAATCCTTTATGGCCCGTTTGTCCATGCCAGTCAACTGGTTTGTTGTTGATGGAGCCATTGTCAGTGAAAATCAGGACTGTCTTCCATGTAAAGAAGGCCAGATTCTGTGATCTTCTGTATATTCTGCAAATTAAGCTCATTAATGTTCACAGTGCTGTCCATTAACAAGAGACCTCAGATAAAAACATTGCCATTGGCTTTGAAAGCAGTTCCCGTCTCCAGCATTCCATGACATCACAGAAGCCCAGCCAATGGCTCTAAAGGACTTACAGAATGCACTCAAATGATTGTGGGGTGTCCCCCCCTGAATTCCCATAACATTTTTCTTTCTCAAATTGGCAGGCTATGATTTGTGGGGCCAATCAGCACGCCCTGCACTAATTTAACACCTTGTACTATGGCTCCATCGAGAGACTGCCCCTAAAACAACGCAGAAGGCTGAGGTTCAGATATGTGTTAGACTGGGCCAGAACATTGTGTGTTTTAAGAAAACTATAGAGCGCCGTGTGCATATTAGATTCCTAATCAATCACAACCAATGATGGTGAAGATAGGGGTTTTGGTTTTATTTTTTCCACACACACAACTGTAATTTTTGACTTTTGCCAGAGTTTCTGCAAACCTTCCAGTGGGCAGAAACAAAGCTACCATTCACGGCAACGAATACGACGAATATTTATATACCGCTTTTCAAAAGAAGTTCCCAAAGCAGTTTACATAGATATAAACAAACAAACAAACAAAATGGCTTCCTGTCCCCAAAGGGCTCACAATCTAAAAAAAGAAACTTAAGATAGACACCGGCAACAGCCACTGGAGGGATGCTATGCTGGGGATGGATAGGGCCAGTTGCTCTCCCCCTGCTAAATCAAGAGAATCGCCAATTCTAAAAGGTGCCCCTCTGCTCAGTTGGCAAAGGATCAGAGGGAGAGATGTCAAGGGAGCTGTCAAGATCTCTGTGTGTCCACACCATCCTGTGTTATATATATCGGTGGGGGGGGGGTACGTGCGTGCATGCACATACATATCCGTGCGTGCATGCGTGTGCATGCATGTGCATGCACACTGGGAGTGATTTTAAGAACATTTTCAAGAAGAAGATCTGATTGGGGGATGGAGGTGTCGTGTGGACCATCCCCAAATGGCCCCAGGAGAGGTTTGTTTAGGGTCAGCAGGCCTAGGGAGTATCAAAAGCCTGGGGCACTAAAGAGGCCCAGATAAGCTCTACTGACTTGTAACAAAGTCAGGCCGAGATGGATGAGCTGTGGTGATGCTAGATACGGAAGATAACTGCTGATGAAAGAGGTCTCTTCTACGCACCCCGAGGCTCTCACTTCTAGGAAAGCCAGAGAAAAGGGATAGTCGATGCTCAGCGCGTTTGGGGTTTTTTTGGTTTTGTTTTTTTTACAGTTGTACTCTGAGGGCTGCAGCTGTTCTGTGTTCCTTGTGGCCATTTCAGAATCCAGCAGGATAGGTACTGTCTGAAACCTGAGAGGGTGGGGAAGATGATAGGCTGTGACACGGAACCTGCCGTGGCTTATCTGCAAGTCCGCTCCCAAATGTCCTTCCTCCGCAGGAACTGCATAGCAGGACTGCGCAGCAATCCCCTGCTTTAGGGAGCTCTAAGTTAGGAACATAGGATGCTGCCATATACTGAGTCAGGCCATTGGTCTATCTAGCTCAGTATTGTCTACACTGATTGGCAGCAGCTTCTCCAAGGCTGCAGGCAGCAGTCTCTCTCAGCCCTATCTGGAGATGCTGCCAGGGAGGGAACTGGGAACCTTCTGCTCTTCCCAGAGTGGATCCATCTCCTAAGGAGAATATCATAAAGTGCTCACACATGTAGTCTCCCATTCAAATGCAAACCAGGGTGGATCCTGCTTAGCAAATTCATGCTTGCTACCGGAATCCAGAGCAGTTCCAACCCAGGTTTTTTCAGGACTAACTTTCTCTCCATGCACGCTAAACCTGGTCAAGCAGGAGGGTCTGGAACATTCTGGCAGGCCTCGCTTCTGAAGATTGGTAGCCACCCAAATTATCTCAATAAGATGAGAGTTCTAATCCTCCTCGGACTTTGGGGGGGGCACCATTTCTGCCCCCGCTCCCAAATGCTCTGGAATGAAGTTGCATCCTCCTGAAGTATCATTCTGAAGGAACATTCTAGGAAAACTACAGTATACCCCCAATCCTCCGGGTTATCTGTTGGTATCTACCATTTCCCCACAAAATGCTATATGATGTTGCATCACTCCAGGGCCTTCTTATGTTGAAATGTGGGTACTGAAAAAGATCAGCCGGGGCAGTTTTAATCCTCCCCTTTCACTCCAAATTTTGACGCTCACTTTGGGGGACTTCAAATTCAGGCTCACTAGGATTCTCTAAGCGAGAAGTCTCACCAAACTACAATCCCCAGAATCCTTTGAGGGGAAACCTTGACATGCTTCAAACTGATGTGTATGTAAGGTTGACCAAGCCTGTGAGTACTAGCGAGTGCTAAGAATAGCAACAAGGGTTGTCTACCTCCACCATTCCTTGTGAGTTTCCAAAGATGGCTGGCCAGCCAATGCTGAGAATAGAATGTTGGATGAAATGCTGCTAACCAATCAGATCCAAGGAGGTGTATTATTTCCAATGATACCTGTGTCATTCCCCAGTCTTCTGTTTCCGCTGCAATACACAAGAATAACAGGTTGTCATTTTTGCGACAGAAACGCTTTCCGAATGGACGAAGCGGTTGGTTTTTTGTTTTTGTTTTTTAAAAATTATTTTTATTGGAACTTATAGGGGGAGGCTGGCAGCAACGTCTTTCACTTATGGCCTGATTTGATTCCAACGACAGCATAATGGCTGCCCATATTTTTACTAGAAAAATAATAAATAGAGCATAATGGTGAGCGGGGAGTTTACATTCCCCACGGAAAGGATACATCTGTTAAGATGAGTTTCATTAAAACCTTAACCGAAACAGACAGGGAAATTCTCAAATTGGTTCCATCTTTGCACAAGGCTCTCTTGGAGACGGACGTTATGAAGTATTTTTTTGTTTGTTTAAGATAAACACACACACACCATCATTGCTCGAAAGGAGCCATCCTCTCTGCGGGTCAACATATCAACCTCTCAATTAGATTTGGGATCTACTAATTAGATATAATTCATTAGCGGTGAAAATGAGATCAGAAATCAAGGGCTGCCCTTCAGAATACAGAGGGGGTTCTCTCTTCCTCATCGATCATTCTTTTAAGTAACCAATTTAAAGGCAGACAAATGCATAACCGGCATTATTACCTTGTCATAACTTGTTAGGGAGAAAGACCTGGAAGGCGATGGCTTTATAAATGGTTTTTATCGCATTACTTCGCACTTCTCTGTCAGCCCCTTTGCTTAAGATGAATGCAGGAGAAATAACCAAATTAGGATGCTGAGATGCAGAAAAGGTGGCGAGGGTTGTGTTAATTGCAGCGCAGATGGGGGAAAGATATTGACATGCCCCTTGGATCTAGCCCTCTGATTACATGCCAGGCTGAGCAAAGGTTGTTGTGGACCTTCGCTCTTCGGGGGACCTGGATTTCCAAAAGAAGCTGAAAGGACAGAGCATTGGAAATGAAGACAGTCTCCTCCTCAGAACTTGGCACTCCAAAAATCTGAATTGGTTTCCTTAGAGTTGAGTTCTCGGAAACAACCAAGGAGGTGATACAGCTGTGACCAGACTGTGCCATCTCAGGGGTCACCATGCTAATCTGAGCTGCAATGAACACGACAAAATTGCCAAGGTAGAGCTTTGAACCCTAACTGGTTTATTGTGGCAGAAACCTTCATAGATTAAAGCATGTTAGGAAGTGGGGAAGGCCTGTAACTCAATGGCAGAGCTCCTTCTTTGCATGCAAATGGTCTCAGGTTCCATTCCTGGCAGCATCTCCAGGTAGGGCTGAGATCACATCCTTCAACCTGCAGCTTTTTGGTACTGCTCACACATAGCCCTCCTTTTAATCCAATTCTCCAAAGCTCAAGACTGTGTCATGAAGTTGGACTGCATTTACCTGAATCCAAGACTACTGTAGGTTTTTTGCTAGGTTCTTTGGTGTTAGACATTGGAGGGTCGTCTTACATTCCGAGCAGTGTTCCATTTGGGTAAATAGAGGTACAACCTGTATTTAACCTTTGTTTTTAAGGGAGTTGTCTTAAATTCAGGGCTGTCTTCCGTTCGGGTAAATATAGTAATGTAGAGTGGATCATTCTCCAGAAGACAGTTCTCTGGGATGGTTCTCCTAAGCTCCATTTTTATCTAGTCAGGGCACTTCCTTCCTTCCTTCCTTCCTTCCTTCCTTCTTTCTGTTCTTTCTTTCTGTTCTGTTCTTTCTTTCTTTCTTCTCCACCTCCACACTCTCCTCTCCACCTTTTATAGTCTTCAATGAAAAGGGTCACGCTTGCCATCCATCAGCAGGTGGGCACCAGTTTACTAATGACCCATTTGCGTCTTTGACCCCATCCCATAAAGTGATGTTTGAATATATGCTCTCTTTGTCCTAAAGGACAGGGAAGGACCAGCACCCACAGCCATTGTGCTATGGGTCTTACCCACTCGGTGATGTGCAAAATGCATCTTGTAAACAACCCCCTCCCTTTGTTTACTCTCGGTGGCCTCTCTCTTTTGCGGCAGAAGTTTGACAAACGGTTAGCGTTCATCTACCGAAGCTAATGAACACCACCCACCCGCCACATGGCACCTGTCTGCTTTATTGGGGGATTTGAACGCGCTTTAATTGTGGCGTTACTTATGTGATGGAAATGTTGCTCTCGGAGGGATCGTTCTGAATGAGGAATGGCAGGACGGAGCTGCGTTGGGGAGAGAAGATGGCCTGCCATACTAAATTATGGTTTAATAATTATTTCCGGGATTGTATTGGGCTAGCGAGCGGAGGCACTTCTGGAAAATGGGGTTTTGAAAAAAGGTCTGGCCCTGAGCGAGGCCGGTGGGAACAGTCTTCCTTGCTTTTCTATTGTGTTTGGGGCTTTGTGGTCCTGGTGGCAGGACGCAATGGACAGAGCACCTGGGGACAGAGTCGATAGGGAGGGGAAGACACCGCCCTGGAGGCATGTCAGGGAAATAAAAGCCGACACGGTGCCTGTGGCTCGGTTGCGGATGGGGTCACATGGGAACTGCTGATTCTATTGTAGGTTGGAAGGAACCAGGAACCTGCTGCCATAGCAAATGGGACACCTGGGGGGGGGGCTTCTTCCATTCGAGTGGGAGGTGCCGCCTCCCTGCCCCTGTTCCAGAGCCTTAGGCGGTAGGGCCTTGGTGGGGACACGGCCCTCCTTCTCTCGCCTCCCGGTGGCAAGCGAAACCCCGAAGATCATCTTCATTATTCATCCGGCCACACTCTCAGCAGCTGGTCTTCAAGGGAAATTACCTAATGAATCAACAATAAGGCTATTGTGTAGGCGTGACATTTGTGATAATATATTAATGCCGCCAAGAGGCTGACCACACTCATCTGGTTTCGGTGCATTAGCCGCGTTCAGCTGCTGCTTTACATAACTGAGACCGGGGCTGGGGGAGATTGATCTCGCACACATGCCCCCGCCGTACCCCTTTTTGTGAGCGGCACTCTGTTTCTTTTCCTCTCTGTCCGTCCCCGGCTCGTTCCTTTTCCGACAGGCCACGCATAGCGTTTCCAAGCAAGACCGACCGAGACGGGAGGGGAAGCAAGAGGGGCCTTTTTTTCATTTGTTTTGCATTTGCGACGGCGGTCTTTGTTGTGTCATATTTATCTTTGAATTAAATGTGGAATTTAAATATTTTTCAAAAGGGAAATGTAAACAAGGCCTGCGAGGGTTCCTCTCCCCCTTTTCTGCTTTGTTTCGTTTGGAGAAGGGGGGATATAGATGTGTCCATCTCGCCTGCGCTTGCAGGGTTCCCTTTTCTTCAGAAACCATTCCAACGGCACCAAAGGATAACATGAAGATAATCCATTCCGCACTTTCCCTTAATTATCTGGACATGCCTTCTATATTTAAAAATGCCTTGACTCATGCGAACCATGCTTCGTAGATTGCCGTTTTAAAACATGCTCCTTGCTGGAGTTTTCAGGCAGGTAGCGTGCTATTTTGAAAGGGGATGCATTATATAATTGGCAAATGATTAAACAACAAACAAGGACGTGTTTCCAACTCCTTGTTCTCTGTCTCGGTTGGACGTAAAGAGAGAACGAAATGCAAGCGTGCTCCTCGCGGAAGACGTCTCTGTGTTTAGCCCTGCAGAATATTGTAGAACCAGTTTCTTAGCGTTGAATACTATGAGTCTTTTCATTACCACCTCTTCACAAGTGGGGGGGGGAGGGGGGAAGATAAATATATATTTGCCAGATTTCTCGGGGGCAAAATGCACATTTTGTGACTGTGAATAGAGCAGTCTCAGGGAACTGGAGATGACAAGGAGGAAGTCAGTATTCTTAGGCAAGGGGAAGGAAAAGTGAGATCTAAAGCAGAGAAAGCAAAGCATGTCTGAACAAGTGTTTCAGTTCACTGGAGTCATCATTCTGTTCAGTTTCCTCCTCCTTTGATGATGGCTTCTTCGATGCAGTCTTGATAAAATGCTGATATCTTCCCTGCTGATATTGGACCTGCAATGTCATTTTTCAATACTTCGTCTGCCGTAAGATTTCATCCCTTACCAGTGTTATTATGGTTGAGAACCTGGTTGGGATTGTTCTGGTGCATCCCTGTTACCAAAGGGAACAGTAACATAAGCGGTATATAAATATTCATTGTATTCGTATTCAAATGCAAAGTCTCAAATAATGCACTGGGGGCTAGAAGTGTCTACTCTGGACCCGAAGGAAACTGCAGGCTGAGGTAAAATTCAGAGGTCCTAGTGGGCAGGGCATGAAAAATAGAAACAGAAAATCCTGCTGGCTTCCAGAAAGTAGTGTGGCCAGAAGCTATGTAGAACATGACCAGGTTACATGACTAGAATTGAAATGGAGCAATAAGGCATTTTATAAAGAGGAGCTTCCTAAACACTAGTCAAAATTTGTTCTATTCTGCATTTTATTCTGATAAATCTTCCCCGGGTCTTCCTCCCTCCCTCCCTCCTTCTTCCTTCCTTTTGTCCACTTCTGTTTTATTTAAACCGCTGTCTGTTTTTCTCTGGTCATGTGATTTTAGGGTATGTTGTTAGTCATATCATGCTAACCCCTGCTCACTTGGCAAAGAGGCACGTTTTAACGTGGTGATTCTCTTTATTTAGCAGGGGGAGAGTAACTGGCCCTATCCGCCCCCAGCAAAGGACCTCCAGCGACTGTTGCTGGTGTCTATCTTGTGTTCTTTTAGATTGTGAGACCTTTGGGGACAGGGAGCCATCTCACTTATTTATTATTTCTCTGTGTAGACCGCCCTGAGCCATTTTTGGAAGGGCGGTATAGAAATCGAATAAATAAAAAATAATAATAATAATGTGCTGCTTTGGAGGCTGCTGGCAGGAAAGTGGCATAGGAATGCTTAGGAAGAGTGAGAGATCTATCAAAGAAGAAGGAGCAGAAACAGCAATAAAAAAATCATTTCCCAGAGCTAGTCAAGTCATGGGCCTGCTGAAATAATAATAAAAAATCTCTTGATCTGGAGTCTAAGGGCCATAAGGGATAGGCTCTTCTGACTTCCTGGGGCATGGAGTTCCAGAGTCCCAGCAACACCACCACCACCACCACCACCACTGGGAAGTCTCTCTCCAGATATCTCTCTGATGAGGGTGGAACACAAAATAGAGCCTCCTCAAACAGACATGCAGGCACGTAAAAGCATAGACAAGCCATCAAAAAATGGATGCCAGTCAAAGTCGGTGCGGACAGGGCAAATGGAATCTGAAAGTTCTCAGTAATGTCACCAGGCTGATTTTATCTAGAGCAGGGATACACACCCTTGGCCCTCCAGCCGTTGCTGGACTACAGCTCCCATCATCCTCAGCCACAGTAGCCCACAGTCAGGGCTGATGGGAGTTGTAGTCCAGCATCTGCAAGAGAGCTGAGGTGGCACAGCCCTGAGAGAGAGAGTGAGAGAGAGAGAGAGAGAGAGAGAGAGAGAGAGAGAGAGAGAACAACTGGAGTGATGACACGTTCAGGGTAATTGGGGTGGTGCTGATGAAATAATAATCAGCATTGGCTTTGTCAAGTACGCAGTGGTTGCTATCTTCTTCCTCCTCATTATATCCCTGTGAGGTAGGCCTTGTTCTTCTGTGGCAGATGGCGGACAGGGATGGGTCTGAAGGCTGTTTGGCACCAGCTTATCCAAAGCCATCTAATCCAAACAAAGATGTCGATCTCCATCCCCCAGATTGGTGGCAACCCACACCTTGTCACGTACTGAACTGACTCACTGCTTCTCTTAATTGTCCTTTGCGTTAGAACATCGGGCTCTACTAATTGTCCCTTGAGTTAGAAAATCAGCTGGGAAGACTGGCTGGAAGCATTATGCTCACTTGCAACATTTCGGATGGATCTGATAATTATCCTCAGCATCCTAGACGGTCCCATTTAGAAACCCATGGTTGGCGCCAGCGAGTACCAAAGCTGGGACCAAGGATATGTACACTGCCAAGTCTGGAGATGGAGCTTTCTTGCCATTGTCTAGTTTGCTTGACAGTAAGGCCTTTCACACAAGCACCAGGGGGTGCTTTTGGTAGGGGCAAAGGGTCCCTATCCTGATCCTCACAAACAGGCGGAGCCCCCACTTGGCTCTGCAAGCCCAACGCACACACGAGTAACACAGCTGGGATCTCCGTTTTAGAATGCGGGAGCTGAGTCCTCCGAGGATCAAAGGCGGCATCCCAGAATGCATTGTGCTCTCAGGTGAGGCAGCCCTCGCTGAACCATCAGCTCTCCTCTGCTTGCCCCTTCTAGCCACAGCGCTCTCTGACAAGCATGGCTGCCAGCTACTGGGGACTGTTTAAAAAGGCGAATCCACCACACGATCAAAGGCTGAGGCAAGGCAGCTCCTATTTTTGTCCTACCTTGGTACAAAGCCGGGTTTAAAAAGTCAGGCTACCCAGGCTTGAACAAACTGGCTAGGCAGCAGCTGCAGTAGCTGGCCCTCTAATTCTTGGCTATGAGAACAGGCTTAGATGCTTTCCAGGCAGGGTTGCCCACTTTGACTGAAGCTCTCCCTTCTCCATCAGTTAACTACTCTGAGCAGCGGTATGCTGGAGGAGCAGAATATACAAACAAACAAATAACTATGTCACACTGAGGTGGAACGTTGGTCCTTCTAACCTAGTGCAATCTACCCTCCAAGGTATCAGGCATATCCCCCAGCCGTAGATGGTTTTTTCCACCCTCTCCTCATGTTACCCTCACGACTACCCCAAGAGGGGAGATTCGGCTGAAAGAAAACCACTTGCCCAGATTCTCCCAGTATACATCAAGCTGAGTGGAGATTTGAGCCTGGGTCTCCCAATCCCAGTTTGGGACTCTAACCCAGGAATCCATCACCTTCCTTGCTTCTCGAAACACCCCACCTTGGCTGAGATCAGTGGTGGGAATGGAAAGGTGGGGTTCGAAACAGAGAGATCGGGTTGGAAACCCTAAGCCCTCCGGTTCCCAATCCCAGCCCTAGAGGCGCGCGAGGCCTAGTGGGTTGCCATGGCGACGGCGACCAATTCTTCAACGTGAATGACATATTTGTTTTGCTGGCACAACTTTGTCCCACAAAAGCTCAGTCTGTTGGTCTCTCCCTGCCTCTCGCGCTCTCTTTGGAGGGGGGCTTCCTAACACCTGCCAATCTGGACTTTGTTCCCTTTCAAGCCTCCTGCTGATCAGAAATTCAAATATTTTTTCCCCTTTGCTAATCTCTGTTGTAATCTGGAGAACATTGAGGCTTTCATGCTCCCAGGTTAAACCGTTTTCCTTTAGACATTCCATGCACACACACACACACAAACACTCAGGGCCGCATTTAGGGATGGGCAACCCAACCGGCGGATGTGCCGGACTTGGGGGGCGCTGGACATTTCAGTCCTTCTTAAAATTAAAAGGCTTTGATAAGCTTGCAGGAAGCAGATTTATGTTTAATGGCTTAGATAGCCCTCCCCCCCCACACAAAAAATATATAGATTTACAGATCTATGCATGCAAATTTATCATCATATGTGGCTGGGATGACTCAGGTAGAGACATGGTTTATTAAAATTGCTACTTAGGGCCAGTTACCAGCTCCATCCGACCTCTGTGGCTGGAGCACCCGGAATAATTTTCTTTGTATGAAAAGAGCAGTGGAGAGGGTGCAATTTGGATAAGGGTTGTGATGATGCAGCAGAAGGAAAGACGCAACATTTCTCCCCAAGGCTGCAGTCCTGATCCAAATCCCACCCCCCAGCATGGCTACTTTTACAAGGAGGAAATGTTGTTGGGAGTTCCAATCACAGAACTCCAGCATAACATGTAGTTTTAAGAATAGGTTACAGAGCAGAACGTGCACAAATGCATGGGCATACATTGAGGCTGTTCATACGAGCTGCTTGTGTGAAGTGTCAGGATCGAGGGTGATCCCAGTGCTGACCCACCAGTCTTGCGTCCAGGTAGACGGGCGCAAGCATGCCATTTCACTGGGGATCCTTTTCACCGGCAGCCCGAGCAGACACAGTGCCTAGAACACCCGGCTTGAGGGGGAATCTCTCCTCGTGCAGGTCATTGTGGGATTTCTGGAGGCTGGACAGCATTTCCTGGCCTTTGGAATGCCACACTGCTCGCTGCTGCAGCGATCATGTGCGCGGCCACGCCACGCCAGGCTCACCTTGATTGTGTGGGGGGATGTAGGTGTACCACCAGGGATTTTGGTAATGTGGACGGCCTTATGGTCTTTGTGTATACAGTGCAATTCAGTTTCGTGTTCTTGAAAAATCCCCATTCCCCCCAGGACAAGGATGATTGAAGTGTGCAAAGTCTCACACCCCTCACTCCTATTTGCATGTGTGACCTATCCCGTTTTTAGACTTACCCACCTGGTTGCCACTAGAGGCCATCCTTCCTCCTCTCTCCCCCCTCCCAACCAAGGACTGTTGAATTCTGCAAAGGGCCGTGCTTCAGTCGGAGGAGTGGTTGGATTGACTGCCTCTGAGAGTACCGCCTGCTCATCTTTATGCACAATAATAAGATGCCAAAAACTCCTGTGGCTCTTTTGCCTTAAAAGAAAAAAGAAAAGCTGGCCTTGTGTTTGGTGCCCAAACATTGGCTGGTTGCAGGAGTGAAACGGGGAATCGAGTTCAGGATGTGATAACGGCTTGCCCTGTTTGCTTTCTTTGTTAGCTTGCCAGGTAGCGCTTTAGCCAGCCAATATTTTGACAGAGCCCACCTGGCAATAGGCTCTCTCTAGGAACCTTCCGGCAATCCTTCAGCGAGAAGCTTTTTCAAAATTCCCTGTACATAGTAACACCTGTAAGGCTATGATGCAGAGGTGGTAGGGAGAACCTCAGCAGACACTTCCCCATCTCTGCTCTGGACAAGCTGGATGCTTTGGCCACCCTAGGGCAGTTCACACCATAAACTGGCTAGGAGACAAGTCCTACTCAGTTTGAGTGGTTGATCATCTGTCAATCACCTGGTTGGAAAGGATGATTTCCCCACCTGTCTCGTTCAGAAGCTGGAGATGCAATCTGTGTAGGACATGCTCACCCTACCCAACTGGCGCTTGACAGACTATCAATCTCCCCACCTCCGACCTTGTTTCCCTCTAACACACAATCGCAAAATGTGAGTGTACCCAGGTCTTGAAACTGAGTAGGACTTGTCTTCTGCCCAGTTTATGGTCATGTGGACAACCCTTGTTACCTGCACTGCACGCAATACAATGGGAACACACTTGAACCCATGTCAGATTCAGACTTCACGCACTGTATTTTTTAATGTTCACAAACCAAGGGACAAAGGAGAGGGGATGAGAAATGCATCATTTCAGTTCCATCATTTAGGCCTGGTTCACACAGTCTGGGCTTAATGTGGGTTACCGACACTCTCATGATTATGTGACCCCAAGCCAAGGTTGGAATCTTAGATTCATCTCGGGCCATCAATAACCACTTTGGTGTGGGTTCTCTCTCTCTCTCTCTCTCACACACACACACACACACACGTCAGAAAGTCACATTAAATCTAGATTTGAAACCAGCCAGCAGAGCTGTGCCAAGACATGGTCAAAGGCAACCCAATGGGTGCCCATTTTACAGGTGAGGAATACTGAGACTAGAGCAAGCAACTAGCGTAAATCCAACTATGACAGAGGTTTCCCCCCAAGGTATCTATTGTTGTACAACCAGATGTCAGATCTACTGCAAGTCACCTAGAGATCTACCCGATTGCCTCATGCTATATCATGCTCAGAAACTATTGATGCCACTTGACAATTTTGAAAAGGGATAGTCAACAATGCATGAGATCAGATGGTTTGTACATTTTGTTTCTCCAGCATGATTCATTCATTTGTTTATTTATTTTGTAATTTGTGTTTGGTCATTCAGATACAAAGGCGCTTTTCTTTTTCTCCGCATTCATTTCGCATCATCTCATGAGCAACCGGCTTCTCCCCGCTTCCCTCCCCTGTTCCAAATCTGTGTGGTTCCCATCAGGCATTGAGGGTGCCCAACCCTCTCATAAGATCAGGCTCTTGAGTGTCTATTATCTCATAAAAACCAGCCAAATCCCTCCTTGATTTTCTTATTCGGACTCATTATGAATCCCCCCTGTCTCCAACGTGGAGATTTGCTGTGTCAATAATCCCACCAATAATCCGGGCCTGATTTCAGCTAATTAAATCCTGTCCAAACATCCCTCTCTGGGCCAATATCCCCAAAGACAACGAAAACACCCAAGGAAAAGGAGCGGGGTGGGTCGGGCGAGGGGCTTTCAGACACAGCTTTCTCCAGCTTTTCCTATCCTTTTCTTGTTTTCTTTTCTTTGCTGACCTGGGCCCTTAATCCTGTATCTTTTGAAAAATAGTAACGTCCTTGAAAACGGGGAGGGTCACTCCTCCTTGGCCTTCGCCCCCAAAAGTGGAATGCTTCATTAATGAGCAGCTGGGTCATCAGCCCCACAAAAGCCGTTGTAATATCCTGTAGGCTTATAGGGGGCACCGAATCCACAATGGGGAGAGATGGGGGGGCAAATCAGAGAGAGGGAGGGACAGAGAAATCCCCAAGCAAATCATGATGTTCAGAGAGAAAGGACGCTCATTTTTGACTTAGAGGGCCACTTCAGATGCTGCCCGGACACCATCTTTTCAGCAGCTTTTTGGAGGTGGGATTATCCCCTCCGTCTATTTCATTACACAGCCGAGGGAGGGGTTACGGGGGCTGTCTTTGATGGCCTCTTTAGAGTCAGCGTTAAGTCAAATAACATCACTAGGAGGCTGAACTTTCATTGAGGCAATTTCTCAGTCCTCCAGGGGCTTTTGCAAACAAGGTCTTTCCCCATCACCGAGGACACTGCTGCCTCCAGTTAATATACCCGCAGCCGACGTATGCAGCAAAGGTTTAAGCTCTGATCTGTATTCTCATCCAGGCCAGAAATTCCCGTTCTAGCCCTTTTCAGGAACAGATGCATTTGTTTTCTTTTCTTTTTTTTAAGGGGGAAAAAAAAAGATGAAAGCTAATTCTGATCCGCCATACTTTGATTCCTGATTTCTACCCCACCCCAAATTCCTGTTATGGAGATAAATATATATATGAGAAAGTTGGCATGACTGGGTTTTTTTGTTTGTTTGTTTTGAGTTGTGTTTTTTCTCTCCCCTCTTCTTATATATGACAATCCGGAGCCCTAGTGAGATATAGTCAAGATTTCTGATTAAAAGCAGTTAGGATTGGAGGCAGTTGCCACTTGCAACATGGACCCACATCTGACAGTGATTAAACGAAGCAAGCTATTAGATTTTTCCTAAGGAAACAATAGTTAAGTATCTCTCCGCAAGTATGAAACACTTTATGGTACTGTCTCTGGTCTGCTTCATTTAAATTGGCTTGGATGGAACAGACACACTACATCGAACGGGTAGGTTATTATGTGAATAAACCTGGTGCCCAAGAATTTACAATCAGAGATATATGGGGTGGGGGGTGGGGGTATTGGGACTCGAGCTAACCCCTCCTCTTCCCAGCTCAGCACCAGCCGGGCATTTTTATTCCCGTGGCATTTAACATAAAAATGTCATCTTTATAATGGGGACAAGTTTCAGAGGATTGTAACATGCCATTTTTAAATTGTCCTAATATTGTGGAAACAGGCTCGGGGAGGGGGGGGCCTCCCCCCCCATGAGTCCCTTTCAGAAATCCAGGCTTTAGAAAAAGCTGGTGATAAATTGAATCAGAAGGGGTATCAGTGCTGGAATCTGATACGCGTGCACAGAAGAAGCTACTTCCTACCTGCTTCCAACTGAGTTAGATCCTTGGACCATCCAGCTCAGCGTGGTCGGCAGTGACTGGGAGCAGCTCTTCCGAGTTTCAGAAGGGGGCTCTTCTCAGTCCTACCTGGAAATGCCAGGCATTGAGCCTTGGACCTTCTTCTGCATGCCAAGGGATGAGCTGCAGTCGAATCCCCAGATCTGGTCCAAGAAGCCTCAACGACTAGAAACGACGACTATTACTACTCTTTAGACACTGCTTTCCAACAGAAGTTTTGAAAGCGGTTTACCCGGAATGAATAATCAAACAAACCAATACATGAAGCATAAGATGGATTCCCTGCCCCGCAAAGGGCTCACAACGTGGGGGAAAGCACAAGGTAGACACCACTACCAGCAGCCACCACTGGGACCATGCAATGCTGGGTAGAAACATCTGGGGACAGAATATTTGTACATTTGAGGGGCACAGGCAGGGGTGTGCACAAAACCAGTTTTTCCAGATTGGTTCGAATCCAAACCGGATTCGAACTGAACCGGACCGGCTTGGCACTGTCCCCCATCCCGCCGCCACCACGGGCCCTGGTTAGGTTCCAATTTGAGACAGTTTGGACCTGGTTTGAAGCACCTACTGGACAGTAACATTGTTTAAAAATTCGTACTCACAGCAGCAGCCATGGGGGGTGGCAGCTCCCCCAATCTCCACTGGCCTCCCCACGAGTCCCGAGGGCCAGTTCGGGGCTAGTCCAGGCCTTCTTCAGCCCATTTTGGGTCATGGAAATGGCCCGTGAACATGTATGGAGGGCAAACAACACACGTGCAGAGGCCTTAAATGGGCCGAAGAAGGCTGAAATGGGCCCAAGAAAGCCCAGCCTTCAGGACTCATGGGGAGGCTGTCAAGGGTCGGGGAAGCTGCCACCATACCCACCCCCCATGGCGGCCGCCACTGTGAGTACGGATTTTTAAGCAATTTTACTGCATAGTTGGGGATTCTGATCATCCTGGAGAGAATCTATCTATGTGGTCGCTAAGGCTCGACACCAACTTGATGGCACTTAACCAACCAACCAACCAATCAGGGGATTCTTAACTGGGCCTGAACGGCTTGAGTCTGGTTCAGTTCTACAGTAGGTCGAGCCTTCAAACCAAGCTGGTTCAAATTCGAACCGGCTCTAACGCGAGCAGGTTTGAACATCCCTAGACACAGGACTTCTAAGGGACAACTCAGAAGCCATGTGCAGGGAGGAAGATGAGGATTTCCACATTAGGCTGGTTCTCATGAGGATTACTAGGGTAGGCAGTTCTCGGGATGATTCTACTAGGTGTACTACTAGGTGATGATGGAACCTTCTCATGAAGATTCCTACTGCAGGAGCTGTGTGCTCCCCTGATTGGCCTTCCTGAGAATTTTACAAAACAAGGTGGGAGAAAAGGAAACGGCTCATCTGGGTACAGAGGCGGGCATCAGTGTCGAGCTCAGAACTTGCACCCAGCTCCAGAGGGCCAGTGATCATCGTGAGAAGAGCCCTATTGTGTTGTACATGTGTACAGATATTTATTTATTTATTTGCAAATGACTGTACACCCATTTCTTTGAAAAAGCAAAAGTCAGCTGCCAGAGAGGAGCAGAATCCCTGCGACTATCAGAATGAGCGAGAGGTGAGCTTTCTGGAAACGTTGCCATCTGAATTAGACGAGACACTCGGCAGAAGAGAGGAAAGGAAATTGCTGGCTAGGACAGGGAAGCCCCCATTCTGCCGTCTTTTCGGTAGAGTAGACCTCATCTGAAAAGAAAATCCTCCAGGAAATAATGTCTATGTGACACTGAGCACGCGCGTGTGTGTGCATATGTGTGTGTGTGTGTATTCTTTCATTGGAGTCAAACCACTTAAAGATCTCTGGAAATATGCTTTCAATTAAAGATATCATACTTTTAATACTGGTGGTTAGCCAAAGAAGACTCAGAGCCTTGCCGCGTCTAAAAGTTTACAGTAGTTGTGTATCTAAACAGTGCAATCTGACTAATAAATTGCCTCTCTATCATAAATCATTAGAATGATCTCCCCCCTCCCACCCCGCTCCGCCTTAACAATGCAAAGATGAATTTGACATGTCTGAATGTTTGGGACAGGGGACCCGGCGTTCACTCTTCTGCAATCTGCACCCATATGTATAAAGCAGGGTAGAAGAAGAGAGAAGTTAAGAGAACTTGTTGTCTGGTTTGTGAAGTGGACAGAGCCAAGATGTCAGGAGTTGCTCTGTGCTCTGTGCCCTAGGAGTTGCTCTGTGCTCAGCTGATGTGACTTTGAGTGGACATATGAAGCTAAGGTTACATAGGAACATAGGAAGCTGCCATATACTGAGTCAGACCATTGGTCTGTCTAGCTCAGTATTGTCTTCACAGACTGGCAGCGGCTTCTCCAAGGTCACAAGGAGGAATCTCTCTCAGCCCTGTCTTGGAGAAGCCAGAGAGGGAACTTGAAACCTTCTGCTCTTCCCAGAGCAGCCCCATCCCCCTGAGAGGAGTATCTTACAGTGGTCACATATGGTCTCCCATTCAAATGCAACCAGGGCAGATCCTGCTTAGCTAGGGGGATGCAACCATTCATGCTTTATTATTTTATTTATTTATTTATCATATCTCTATATAGCCTGATATGTATATCTCTAGGCTACCACAAGACCAGCTCTCCTCTCTAGGTTAGGGCTGAAACAAATTCCGTCGTGCCCCCTGCCCCGACACATAAATTTCACTGCTCCATTAACATGCAGAAAGGGGGGGGCATTTTGGTTATGTGGGGTGTGTGAAATGAGTTGAAAAGGGGGGGGCGTAACAGCATTGCCAGTGCTCCTAAATAGACTGGCATCCACCATTTTGATTTCCCATAAGGGGTTGGGACTGGAGGTGATCTTTGGTATGAGAATAGGAATATTAACCAGTCTTGGGTACCGATTTTTTTTGGGGGGGGGGGCCTTTTGAGACTACAACTCCAGTCACTCCGCGCCTTTGGTCATTATGGCCAGGGATTATGGGAGTAGTCACCTGAAAACAAGAAGTCACCAGTCTGATATTACCAGTATTTCTTCTGTGCAATGTTGACGAGTCTGACCGGTTTGCCAGAGTCTCAGGAAGAGGCCTTTGCCCCTTCTGCTGCCATCTTTTTGACCGGGGATTGAACCTGGGTCCTCCTACTTAGGTTCTCCGGTCAAGCTGCAGCATCTCACTTCCTCATGTTCTCCATCCCCCTGACTCTCTGGTGGGATGGGATGATTCCAGGAGAGACAAAATGGCCACCAATGTCCGAGTCCTTGGTCATAACGAGGCGGCCCACAGCTGTAATCCAAGAAACTCTGGAGGGGAGACTTGCGAATCCTGTCGGCTTGCCTGTTACTTGCTTTAGATGCTCATCTGTGTCGAGAGCAGCTCTGTGGGTCGATCCAGGCAAAGGACTGGCCCTGTGCGGCTGCAGCCAATGGGCCTAGATTAATAGAACATCCCTTCCAGAAGGACGACTCTTAGACCTCCTTTGACACCAACTATTTTATTGCGTTGCAGAGAATGATTGCATGATGGATGCCAGTTCATCCATCAGCAGTAAGGCGAAATTGGATCTCCTGTGCCCAGAGAGATGTTAACTCAGGGCAGGCGCTGCCATGCAGGCTGATGCACCAGCAGGACTCAGAATTTAGTCTCTTCTGCTCTCGTACCGATGTGATCTAGAACAGTGTTTCTCAAACTTTTTGGAGTCAAGGACCGCTAAATTCTTTGTGCAGAGTTTCAAGGACCGCTACATTCTTCATGCGCAGTTTCCCGGACCAGCAGTTAGTAAAGGGGTTTCAAGTCTGTCTATCTGTCTGTCTGTCTGTCTATCTATCAGACTTCTATACTGCCCAAAACTTGCATCTCTGGGCAGTTTAGAATGAAAATAATATAAGCATTAAAATAATTAAATTTGGAATCTTTTGCAAACATGGAATATTAGGGGTTCTTAACCTTGGGTCCCTCAGTTAAACTCCCATAACCCCCAACAACAATGGCATTTGGCCATTATGGCTGGGGATTATGGGAGTAGAAGTCCACCAACGTCTGGGTACCCAAGGTTGAGAACCCCTGAATCTAAAAGCCTGGGTGAACAAATTTGTCTCCAGTATGTCTGGAGTAGAGGTGCTTGTGATTACTCAATGGAGAGGGGATGTTGGGCCATTAGAAAAATTCAAAAGCTACACGGGGCCAATGAAAACAACATACAAGCAAGCCCCACTGATGCAAGAGGGAAACAGCGTTCCCTCTCAAGGCGCCTCGACCACAACAGGCAGCTGGGTTTCAATCAACCAACCTTTGGCTGCAAACAATGAGCATGCAAGAACCAGCAGCCCTTCAAGTGGCGCCCACTGCCATACTTTTTCCTCCATGCCCCCGCATCGCATACAGTTTGAAGCTGTAAAGATAGGGAATAAGATAGCTGTAGGAAGATCTCAGCAGCACGTGGAGGCAAGGCACAAGAAGGGTCCCATGCCTCCGTGATACTCTTCCTCTTCTGTGCCATGTGCAAAATTGAGGAAGTGAGTGCCTTGATTTCAGTTGGGGGGGGGGTTGACTCCCAGTCAGGGACCGGCACACAACCCTTCGGGGACCGGCAGCGGTCCAGGGACCGGTGGTTGAGAAACACTGATCTAGAAGATAGATGCAGGGAGAAGTCTATCTATTTCTTATCTTCTAGAGTCACGGCCTCTTTTCAGCCTATTTGCTGTGGTTCTAGACCCGGTGAGGGCAAACCTGGCCCTCCAGGTGTTGTGGAACTCCAACTCCCATCATCCCCATCCTGTCTTCTTCTTCTTCTTCTTCTTCTTCTTCTTCTTCTTTTTGCGGTCTGGGGGGTGTTGCTTCTTATAAGTCCATCTCCTCATGATGGGCCTAACCCAAGTTTGAACTAACATAGGTTTGAACTAACTTAAGTTTGTTGAGTTTACTCAACCTACTTCACAGGGTTGTTGTGAGGACAAACATAACTCCGCACCCCGCTCTGGGCTCCTTAGAGGAAGAGCGGGATCAAAATGTAAAAATAAATAAATAAATTCAAATCCCTATTCAGCCATGAACCTCACCAGGTGACTCTGGGCCAGTCACTTCTCTCTCAGCCTACTGAACTCGCAGGGTTGTTGTGAGGAGAAACAAAAACCATGTACTCTGGACTCCTTGGGAAAAGTGTGGGGTATAAATGTGAGCATAAAAATAAATAAATGCACATTGGGAAACTCATGCCTTCTTTTCGTGAGGGGCAGAGCTTTTTTGCTTCTTTCAAATCCATTTCTCCATGACGGATCTAACCTAACATGCCATGTGGCCACTCTAGAGAGAGAAAAGTTGAAGCAAAGATGGAGAAGGAACAAGATTTCTCAGGGCACAGAGCAACTGAGGTTTTTAGGGCATGGGGAAACCCAGGTGGAAACGGTCTTGGAGGACAGCAAATGTTTGTCGCCGAACAATACTTTTCCACAGCTCCCATGCGGCTTTCCAAGAAGGACATGCGAAATGGAGGAGGCGATGAAACTGGGAAGAATTGCCATTGTGTATTCTGTTAGGGCCGGGTAAACAAGCCGGCCTCTTCCACCTCAGGTACACAGATGCTATTTGGACAGCTGTGAGTGTCCATTTTGAAGGATAGCATCGCAGCACCACGTCGGCTTGATATGAGGCTTGCGGTGAATTGTGTGTTTCCATAGAGACGGGGAATAAGCCCACGATGGCGCGGGGAGATCGGGGCATGTTGACACGATGGAAGATAGTGGAGCTGGCCCACAGCACAAGAGGCCTCTGCCTTCAAAGAGGCTCTTTCCCGAGTGGGAGAGAATGGTCGCAAAACGGCCATTGAATCTAGGCGGGGATCTGGTTCAGATTCAAAGTCTCCGCTGCCGAAATTGGAACAAGAGTGGTGTCCTGGATGCTGGAGGCGGAGACAGGTACCTGCCTAAAGGTGATCAGCAGAATCTATATTCAGGAGCAATGGAGAGAAGATTCACTAACCAGAGAGAGGGAACTGGAATGAGAGAGTTAGGAGGCTGCCATCTACTGAGTCAGACCCTTGGTCCGTCTAGTTCAGTATTGTCTACCCAGACTGGCAGCGGCTTCTCCAGGCTTGCAGGAGCTTTCCCAGAGAGCAGGCTTTACCACAGGTTTACTGAGAGGCTTTATTGAGAGTTCAAAGGTGCCCCCCAAAACTGACCCAAAAAAGTGGGTTGCTTTTTTTTAACGCTGGATGTAAATTGGGGTACACTCTAATGCACAATGAAAAATTTGAATTGTGTGTGAAGTGCTCCCCAAGAGCTGACAGGGACATTGGGGTAAATTTTCCGGAGGAGATGCGAAATAAAAGCCAGGAGTGAAAAACTTCCAGGAGTCTTTCTCAGCCTGATCTTGGAGATGCTGCCAGGGAGGGAACTTGCTTCTGCTCTTCCCAGAGTGGCTCCATCCCCTCAGGGGAATATCTTTCAGTGCGCACACGTAGTCTCCCCTTCAAATGCAAACCAGGGTGGACCCTGCTTAGCAAAAGGGACAAGTCACGCATGCTACCACAAGACCCAATAAATAAAGGGAGATAAACCAGACTATCTTCTTTACTTTTCGATGTAAGGCTCCTTTGAGAACTTTTGTGGTTGTTGAAAAGTGGTACATAACTATTCATCGGAGTAGAGGGAACAGGGTGAGTGGGAGAAAATGCCATTATGCTGATAGGCCAAAAGCATTTATGGGAAAGATGATCACGGCTACAGAGCCAAAGCGGTAAGGAGGCAAAGGGGGGGGGGTCAACATATTTTGTCGGCGATTGGAGGTCTTCTTATTGAAGAATGCCCAGTGAACCCCCAAAGACCCAGTTCTTGAAAGTTTAGTAGGGATGGGGCTATAGCTCAGTGGTAGAGCATTTTCTTTGCATGCAGAAGGTCCCAGGTTCAATCCCTGGCAGCATCTTCGAGCAAACCTGGGATAGACTCCTGCCTGCAACCTGGGAGAAGCCGCTGCCCGTCAGTCAATACTGAGCTAGATGGACCGAGGGTCTGACTCGGTAGAAGGCAGTTTCCTATGTTCCGATGACCCCCCACAGAAGTTCTCTAGAACATATTTTGAAAAGCGCTGATCGAATAAGCTTGCAGATCACAGTCCAACCTTGGCTGTTCCTCCAATCGGAAAATCTGCAGAGAGCTCATTTGGTATGGCCTGTCCCCTCTTGGGCTTTCCCGTTAAGGCTTTAGCTCAAATTGTGCTCTCGGGAGTGGAGTTTGCGGGAGAGGTCTGGGAAGCAGTGGCCAAGATCACAAATATGATTTCCATTCTTCTGCCTATCCCGTCTTCAACGCCTCTTCTCTTTTCTTGAGGCCTTTTCTGGACGGTCCTCCACCCACCCAGCCAGGAGCGAAATGCCTGATTTGGCAACCTTAGAAGATGTCTCAGCCCGTGACACTTAATTTGGAGTGTCTCCCTAGCAGCTTGAATGCAGAGGGAAGAGTCCCAAACATGCCTGCAGGGAAGCTATTCTCTTTGCCTAGCAACGCTGAGCTGACCCCGAGGCAAAGGTAAATCTTGAAGAGAACAAGAGGGCTGAGGGAAGAGTAACTTTCCCCGGCCCTGGGCTGGCTTGCCAGCAATTGTCGGCGAAGGGAAAAAGAAATCTTCTTTGCAAATGTATGGCCCAGTTTTTGCCAAATGGATTTAACAGGGAGCGGAAAGGCAGGAGAGGAAACCTCTCTTTTTCACACGCTTTAATCCAGCCTAAGTGATCTCGGCATGGGAGCATGAAGCTGCAGACGGGTTGCTCATGGCGCTACGAGTGAGACAGTGTAAGAACTGCTGGCAATATTCAGCATGTGGAACTCCCTGCTTCAAGAAATTTGCCTTGCCACCTCCTCCTCCTCCTCCTCCTCCTCCTCCTCCCCCTCCATGAATATGTGAACCCTGAGTCAGTTGATCCATATCATGATCCATAGAGGACAGGTCTTAATGGAGGACATGGCTATCAATGGCTACCAGTCTGGTGGCTATAGGCCATCTCCAGCCTCAGAGACAAGATGCGTCTAAATACCAGTTGCAGGGGAGCAACAGCAAGAGAGAGGGTGTGCCCTCACCGCTTGCCTGTGGGCTTCTCAGAGACATCTGGTGGACCACTGTGTGAAACAGGATGCTGGACTAGATGGGCCTTCTTGGGCCTGATCCAGCAGGGCTGTTCTTAACGTTCTTCTCTACATTGCATTGCCTACTCAGACTGGCAGTGGTTCTCCAGGGATTCAGCAAAGGGATTTCCTCAGCTCTACCTGGAGATGCTACCCAGGATTGAACCCGGGGCTGTCTGCCTGCAGAGAATTATTGAAAGCCCTTCTGGAGATTTCCATGGCTGGATCTGGTGGAAAATCAAAATACTGGGGACAATAAATATCTAGGAATAGCTTCAGTCAGAGCTGGCAAGCCTACCTATAACCGATAGTAAACATATTGATCAATATTCAATAGATCTGGGCTGAGACGTTCTTGGGGAGGAGAGCTGGTCCTGTGGGTAGCGAGCATGAAGGCCCCCTCTTTGCTATACAAGGTCTGCCTTGGTTTGCATTTGGGTGGGCGACTATATGTGAGCGCTGTAAGAGATGCCCTGATGAGACCATAGCTTAGTGGGAGAAAGAAGGTCCCAGGTTCCATCCCTGGCAGCATGTCCAGAGAAGACAGGGAGAGGCTCCTGCCTGTAACCTTGGAGAAGCCGCTGCCAGTCAGGGCAGGCAATACTGAGCTAGACGGACCAACTGTCTGACTCAGTACAAGGCAGCTTCCTATGTTCCTGTAGAGAGCCAGATGCTAGATCTGGCCGTAATCTTTAACCGAGCTTCTGCTGGCAACTCCTTCCTCGCTCCCCTACGCCTGCCTCTGACGTTCCCAGCCAGCTTGCTAACCATTTATGACAAATTGGCAGATTCTACAGTTCTTCGCTCAATAATCAATGCCCTCCTTTCTTGCCCATGTTGCCAGGAGCTGTACAAACCCACGATGGAAACGTGGCCCTCCGTGAAAACAAAAGGAGAAATGGCCAAACCAGAAAGGCCAAAGGGCTTCGCTTTGAGGATCGTTGCTGCCGACCCGTGCGAGGGTCCCGGCAATTGATGAACGTGGGGGGAAAGTTTACCCCCTCCCCCAAAAAAGCCTAATGATCTTGGAGTCTCCTTTCTCCAAAGGGTTAACACAGGCTCTTTTTAATTGTCAAAAGAGCTGCAGGCTATTAGAGTTGGCGTCTTCTACAATAATCTGTTTTATTTTTACCTGCTGGGAGCTTAATTAAAAAACAAAGAGGCTCAATTTAAAGCCCATTACTATGCTAATTTTCCACGGAGTGGGCTGCAGTTAAGAAGCCTTAAAAAGGGGAGTTTAGTTTGCCCTGGGGGAAATGGGTGGGAGGCTGTGTTGATTTCGTTTCATTAGCCGGCTACAATTATTTATAAACTAAATGGAAATCATGATATTAAAGAGTAATAAAAAAAAAAACCTAGTGTCTATGTATTATTGAACAGCGGAAGTTTCTCCATCCCCTCCTCCCCTCCCTCATTTTTTAATTTAGCATCGGAACGTGCGGAGTCTTTATTACTGTGACTTGCAGTTAACACAGCTAAATGCAGTTGTTAAATATAAGACGCCATTTATATGTGCCCATAAATCGGGAGCTGTCTGCTCTGCTTTCCCTATAGATCACGTGAATAAGTTTATAAAGACATCAACGTGACAATAAAGATGAAGTGCAGGCTGTTGGGGCGAAGGGTTTTATGCGATGGGAGGCTAGGCAGTCTTTTAACTGAGAATAAATTATCAGGGTGCATCCAGAAGGTGGCACGGCTTTGCGGGCGGCAGGCTGAAAAGGCAAGCCTGCACCCGTCAAGTGATGGGGACAGCTTGGCCAAAGAGCCAAGCAGATATCTGCAACATCTGGATGGCTGGAGTCATGGGGATATGATATAGAGTGGGGCAGATGGAAACATAAGACCCCAAAGCCATCTCGCCTCCTGCTTCCCGTGGTGGCTTGCCAGATGCTTTTTCAGGAAACCCATAAGCGGAACCGGAAGGCAAGAGCTCTTCCTTGCGTCCTGGCAGCAGGTATTCACAGGTAGACTGTCTCTAAACATGGAGGTTCCATATAGTTTGCGTGGTGCGTATGAAGAGCTCAACTGGATCGGAGCACAGGACAATCGGGTTCAGGGGTTCCCAGTCTTTGGGCCCCCAAATGGCGCTGCACTACAACACTGAGAATCCCCGATCTAGTTCTCCTTCTGACAGTGACCAACCAGATGCCTCCAGGTTGCCCAAAAGCAAGGCAAAGATGGCAACAGTCCTCCCTTGTTGTCTATCTCACAAGAACACACTAAGGTAGCCTGCTTTGGTACATGGAGGTTCCATCCCTCTCCCATAGAAGAAGCCTGCTGGATTGGATCAAAGGTGCACCTGGTCTAGCCTCCTGCATCCCACAGAGGCCAACCAGACGTCTCTGGGAAGCCCATAATTAGGGCATGGCAGTAGGAGCTCTCCCCTTCCATTGCTCTTCCCGATGTGCATCTGTATTTTGAGGTCTGTCAGCCCCCATCTGAGACACCAACCCGCCAGGAACGGCTGCGATCGTCCTTGAAAGCCATCTGAGCCCTTGATCGTCACAACTCGCGGCAACGGATCCCCCTACGTCAATTCCGTGCTGCACGAAGTCCTTTCTTTGGCAGGACGATCTGACCTTGGAGGAGTGCGACTCCAGTGGGCTTGTGAGTTTGGGCCTGGACACAGAAGCCCCTCTGCTTATCACTGGCCATGCATCAGAGGAAGTCCAACAGATACGTTTCGGGCAGGGCAACCAAAGCAGGGACGGAGCCCAAGCAGGTTCTAAGAACCGGAGCCGCCATACACAAGGGCCACACCTCCTCTGCCTGATGTCAGATGCAGGGGACATGACTAAGGAGGGGCGCTGGTAAACGATTTCTGGAGAGTCCCCTCCTGTCATTATTCCCCACCCCCCATATTTCCCACTAAGCCCTCGCAATCTCCAGGAGTGCGTTCGAAAGTCACTTAGGGAATGGATGCCAATTTTCTGGGGGCTCCAGGCTCCTCCGGGACTACCAGCAACTCTTAAAGAGGACGGAGTGGGGACGGTTTTTAAAGCCTCACGTCGGACCCTGAGGTCTTTCAGATGTCTTCTGGCCCTCCCCTGCCTCCTGACCCTAAATACACCTTGCATTCCTCCTTTCATGATGGACACAGTGGGTATGCGCCCCCGGGCGCCCTCCAAGCTCTCCGCGGCTCCTCCATCAAAGCAACTGTTTACCGACGGTTTGCGTCGGATGCCCCATAAACAGCCTTCTTTTTGTCTCCCAAATAGAAAGCAGCTTAAGCCCTTAATGATAAGGATTTGCGGCTTTCGGAGAGCCGGGGAGAGATGCGCCGGCCGGTGGCTTAACGAGCCGGAATGTCCCGTGCGCTCCCCGCCTCGCCCCTTTTTGTCCCCCTCCCGTGGATTCTGAGCATTGTGGCCGATGCAGAGCGGGAGGGGGAGAGGGTGGGCACCATGCTGCAAAAGCTTAAGATGTTTGTCACACTTTAACAGGGCTCCGGTCAGTTCAAAGACAGTCTGTGGCTTTGGGATTTAACTCCCCTTCTGTGCTTCCGGTTTACTATGCACAGCTCTGGACATCGTGTCTCAAAAAGTAGGGCGCGGGGCTGGGGAAAGCGCAGAAAAAGAGGGTGGAAATGATTCTGTGGGGTGGGAGCACTTTGCCTGGGAGGAAAGAGTAAAGGGTTTCAGGCTCTTTAATTTAAAGGAAATAGAGGTGGGGGCAGGTAAGGATTATGATATTGCAGATGATGTGGGGAAATTGGATAAAGTTTTTCTCCCTCTCCATCAGGTTACAGCTTGGGTTCATCCAGTGGACTTGATTGTCAGGAGATTCCCCCCTACACACACACACACACACAAAAGAGTGCCCTTCTTTACACAATGTGGAATTTACTTATGGGACTCACCACCACAAGATTGCATGATGGCCATTCCTACAAATGGCTTGCAAAGGCAAATTCACGGAGTATAGGTCTACCAATGGCTAGTTACCATGATACTAGGTCCAAAATGGAACCTTCCGCATAAGAGATAGCGTGTCTCTGAGTAAGAGAGTATCAGCTGCTGTGGAAAGAGGTCCCCAGCCTTAAGATGAGCTCCCGGGAACCAGTATGATTCAACAGAAGCAGACCTGGGTTGTGGAAGCAGTCTTTGGGCTTCCTGGAAGTCGCCTTGAGTGGTGTTCATGGAAAGGCAGGGTATGGGCTTTTTAAAAATAAAGATGATTATTGTGATGAAAGAAGCAGAAAATGAGAAAAGAGAGAAGGAGGAGAATACTTCTGAGCATACACAGAGTATCTTTCCCTTAACCACAATCAGGAAAAATATATTTAGGATTAGGTGCTTGCTCTAAGGTCAGACAGTATGGCTTCCACACAGACCGATAACTCTCAGATTTGTTACAGATGAATCCCATATAAGGATAAATGTGAGAAGAATTGTGGCCAATGCACATTAAGAAACTCACAGTAATTTCAGTGTGTGTGTGTGTGTAGATTTTATAGATTATAATCTATAAATTATAGATTTCCAACCAGGCTATTTTGTCGAACGAAGGATACAATATTTGAATTCCAACATTACCCTTAGATCAGCTTTTTTTCTATAGAGAATTAGAAATCTAAAATGTTAAATCCATTAAGATAGGGCTTCAATACATCAGTCTGTGCATTTATGCTTTTTGATTCTAGCGAAAATTCGCAGAATATAAGAATGCATTCTGAATATTCACCCTGCTTATTGCAGATTGGTTAGAAATTGCCAGGAAATAGGAACAAGCTGATAGTCCGTAAGCAGATTTTATTTTATTGTATATGTATATCTTTATCTTCCTCTGAGGTACCTAGAGTGGTGTGCATGGCTATGTTTTACTTCACAACAACCCTGCGGGGCAGGTTAGGCTGAGAGAGAAGTGTGACTGGCTCAGAGTCACCCAGTGAGTTTTATGGCTGAATCAGGATTTGAACTCAGGTCTCCCCAGTCCTAGTTCAACTCTAACCATTCAGTCCTAGTTTAACCTCTAACAGCTCCATCTGAATTGAGTGACATTGGTGAATACTGTGCATGTTAAAGCTTCCTCACTAGGCTAGCGTTAGTAAAGGCCACACAAGCATACAGAAGATGAAAGATTTTTATTATATTCGAATAATTCCATGGATAATTCTTTAGGAATAACTCCCCCCTGTGTACAATGGGATAGGAAATCTGACCGTTCTTATCTTAGCTGTTGCTCTTTGGAGTCGACTATGGTGATGATACAAGTCAGAAGCAAATCCTGGCTTGCCAGCTGTTCGTATGACGTTTTTGAGCTCTCTGGGCAAGCAACTGGTGGGAAAAGCTCTAAGCCAATATTATTGTTTTTGGTGAAAGGTGTACTAGCTGACTTGGGTGTCTTGGCTTATCTGCAAGTGTGTAGATACAGGTGTGGAGTGTCCAATTTGCTAAATCCCCTGTGCAAATACAGATGTTGGACATGGGCCCACGTTCAACCCTGGGCAGCATCTCCAAGATACAGCTAAGAGAGACTCCTGCCTGAAAGCTTGAAGAGTTTAGAGTCCCGGGCATGTGAATGGCCAGTGCGCATGCGCGGCGGCATTCAAAATGGCCACCGCACGCGGCGAGAAGGCCAGAAAGGCCCCCAAATGGGCCTTAGCAACCCAAAGAAGACCAGAGGGAGGCCGGCAGGGTCAAGGGGAACCTTCTGAAATCCCTCCCATGGCCGTAGCAGCACCGCCCCACCCTCCAGAGGCCACCAGACAACCTAGACCCGGCAGTGAGTTTAATCTTTTTCCACATTTAGAGTCCCCGAACCGGCTCAAACTCGAGCCGAGCCGGGGTGTGTGCAAAAATGGATATGCCCAGTCCGGTTCGAGTCCTGTCCAGACTTGAACCGAACCAGGCCAACCGGTTTTGCAGTACTGAACGAGTAGGCAATACTGAACTAAAAGGACCCATGGTCCCGATATAAGGCAGCTTCCTAAGTTTCTTTTGTGACGTAGATGAGCAACAGAAAAGACTAAGAAGGAACTGCCCTGGATTGGAAGTGGAAATGGAATTACGTTGACACAAACACAGAGATTAGGCTACCTCCTAGGGAAGAGAGCTGGTCTTGTGGCAGCAAGCATAAATTGTCCCCTTTGCTAAGCAGGGTCTGCCCTGGTTTGAATTTGAATGGGGGACTACATGTGAGCACTTTAAGAGATTCCCCTTAGGGGATGGGGCCCCTCTGGGAAGAGCATCTGCAAGCTTGCATGGAGATGATCCCAAGTTCCCTCCCTGGCATCTCCAAGAGAGGGCCGAGAGAGACTCCTGCCTGCAACTTTGGAGAAGCTGCTGCCAGTCTGGGTAGGCAATCCTGAGCTAGATAGACCCAGGGTCTGACTCAGTATATGGCAGCTTCCTATGTCCCTATGTAATAATGTTCCACTCAAAATTGAGCGGAGATCCCCCCCCAAGTCATCCCTACCCACCTGTGTTTGCCCCCAAACCTTTTCCATCAGTGCTCCTGCACAGATGCAACCATTTCCCACTTTGAAAATTCAAGGACGTTTCATCTCGTGATGGGTCTGGTTGTACTTAGGACAGGACAGCTGCATTCACTGTCCAGAGAGGCATCCGGGGCGGGGAGGTGGGGGGAGAAGGAAGGGGGAATTGCATGTCAGATTCCTCTTGTGCTGTCACACAGGCATGGTTTGGGGGGGGGGGGCTTGTCGCTTGGCATGCAGAAGGTCCCAGGTTCAATCCCCAATTACTCCACTTAATGGATTGTGGTTGCAGTGAGAAACCAGTTTGCAAGCCTCGCCCCTTTCCCTGGGACATGTGGTTGAAAGCTGTTTGGCACCTGGACGCTTCCTGTGTGCTTGGGCTGTCATCCTGCTAACGAAGCACTTCGCGGGAGGAATTGCGCAAGCACGGCGTCGCTGACAGTGTCTTGCCACATCTGTTCTAAAGGGGACTTTTGCACAAGAGCGCCCTGCTGCAAATCCTGGTTCCGTGGTGCCTCCATGCAATCTTCTTGCACGTGCGCTTTTTTAAAGTGATTGATTGATTGAAACCTTTATATCCTGCCCTTCCTCCAAGGAGCCCAGCGTAGTGTCCATAGTTAGGTTTCTCAATACAACAGCCCTGCCAGGAGGGGCCGGCAGAGAGAGAGAGAGAGAGAGAGAGAGAGAGAGTTTCATGACTGAATGAGGATTGGAACTCAGGTCTCTCTGGTCCTAATGCATCACTTTGATCCCTACAGCCATGAGCTATGCAATGGTCTGTCTTAGACTTCCGACAGTCAAGAGGGACCTACCTGGCTCTTTTGGTTACAGGTATACCAGAGAAATATAACTGTCCAGAATCGGAATCTTTATTTTGGTCATTGACCAGCAAAACATCATCGGTTGACGTAGAACAGAATAATCAAATAACGTATGCACACATATAATCAGAGATCATGTATGCAAGTAAATGTAATGTACTATAATTAAATATGTAATTGTCCAAGACAATGCGCCTGGCAGTTCAGAAGGGATCTCCAGCAGTGTGGGAGATAGACGGCTGTTCTATTCAGGGGTCCTTAGTGTTGACGAGTATGCATTGACTTACATGTGTGCTGAAATGAGACACATCCAGCCCTCCAGGATTTAGATAGGAACGCAGGAAGCTGTCTTCTACTGAGTCAGACTCTTGGTCTCTCTAGCTTAGGATTGTCCGCTCTGGCTGGCAGCATCTTGTGAAGGTTTCCGGCTCAGCGGTTTACATGGAGAGGCTGCCAAGAAGTGAACATGGGGCCTTCTGCACACAAAGCAGATGTTCTTCCACTGAGCGATGGCCCCATACCATGCATTGCTGAAGACTCTGTAGGGAGCAGGGGCGTATCTAGGGTAGGGCAGGCAGGGCATGTGCCCCGGGCGCCACTTGAAGGGGGGCGCTATTTTTTAAAATGGAAAAAAAAATTGTTTAATGGCCACCAAAAACAAAATGGCCACCACGCATGCTCAAATGGCCTCTGCAAGGCCCTAGTATCTGGGGAAAGTAAATTCTCCATTTATTTTTAAAACTTATGTAATAGTGATGCTACAATGCATAGTAGAGAATTAGACAGGCACTTCTGTTTAGTTTTCCAAGTACACTTCCACATAGAATTTGGGTATTTCATGAGTCCCAGCATACTGAAATTTGTAGTTTTCGAGCATTTCTTGGTCTGGCTACGTCCACTGCTAAATAGTTTTTGAAATATTAAAAGATTAACGAGCTTGACTTGTATTTTTGAGCTGATATTATGGTAAAGTTATCTGAAAGATGGGTGTCAGATGTTTGGACAGGGGGCGCAATTTCAGTGCTTGCCCTAGGCGCTATTTTCCCTAGATACGCCTCTGGTAGGGAGTAGCCGCAGATTCTGCAGGAAGCCACTTTGGCCAGGGGAGAAGAAATTGGTTCTTGTGATCAGAGTCTGGGCTCTTGAGGAACCCGGAGAACTCACCTGACTTTTCTCCTTGTTCTCACTGCCTTTTGACATGCTCTAACAGAATCCAACTTTGGGATGACTTGAATTTCTGAGCTGCACAACCCATTCTTCTCGTACTGCACATTAAAAAACAAAAAACAGTCCTGGACTTTTCCTCCAAAGCAACAATCAGGACAAAAGCTGGCCAGTGATTTCCCAAGGACACCCCACCAAAAATAGGGCATGTCCCAGGGGAATAGGGATGACGACGGCTCTGCTAAGGAATCCCAGCAGAGCAAATCACAAGGGGTCTCCTCTTTTTCAGCCAACGCTCACTTTTTAATGTCTTCATGGAAATCAGTGGTTAAATTGCTCCTTTTTGAAGCCTCCACTTGGATAGATATTAAAGTGGAATTAAACCTTTCCCCAATCCCCTCCCTTGTACCGTGCTGGAGTTCCTTCTTTTAAAAAAAAATCCGCTGTGTTTAATTGTACATAGCAGCAGGGTCCTCTAAAGGAACAAGAAGGTTGCGTTAAGTCTGTGGGGGCTCTCCCTCCTTTCTCCACGTTAATCCTCCTTGTTCCTTCCAGGCGGATTTTCCTGGGCTGCCAAGTTGTGAAAAGGGGGTTTCTTTTCTTCCCCTCTGACTCCCCCGAAGAGATTGCCGTGACTTTTCCCCCCGGGGAGGTGGGGTTGCTATAGCAGAGAGGCGTGCCATGCTCCAAAACCCTGCGGAGGATGTGGGGAGAGGCGAGGACGAGCGAGAGAGTGGCGAAGACGACTCAACGCGGGGATTAGAACGGGGGAACAATGTCCAACAGGAAGGTAGGAGTGGAAACAAACAGGCATTACAGCCCCCAAAGAATGCGACGTGACAAAACGGAGGAAATCGCGGGGCCGAAAGCAGGCACAAACCAGGCCGCGTGAAAAGCGAAAGGATGACAAAAGAACAATACATTTGCCCGAAAGGGCGAGGAAAAGGGGAGATAATAGGGTGCTTGTGGGGGGGCACCAGCTTGTGCTTCTTACTGTTTGAAGAAGGGCATCCTGGGAAGAAATGTGAGCTCGTTGACCCCCATCCCTGACCTCCACAGATTCACACATTCACGTTTGCCGTTTGTCCAGAGTACGGAATGCACGTATTGGCTCCTCCACCGGTTCGGCTATACCCGAGTCAACTTCGTGAAGCAAGCCCAAGTCATTTCCGTGGCTGCTTCGGTCTTCGGTCTCCCCCCTGCTTTCCTGCTAACTGGGCAAAGAGGCGCCATTTGACAGTGGCGATTCTCTTTATTTTGCAGGGGGAGAGTGACCGGCCCTACCCGTCCCCAGCACAGCATCTCTCCAGTGGCTGTTGCTGGTGTCTCTATCTTATGTTTCTCTTTTTAGATTGTGAGCCCTTCGGGGACAGGGAGACATCTCTCTCTCTCTCTCTCTCTCTCTCTCTCTCTCTCTCTCTCTCTCTCTCTCTCTCTCTCTCTCTCCGCTTTGAGAAATTTTGTTGAATAGTGGTATATAAATATCCGTCGTCATATTTGTGTTCGGTGCCCCCCTTCCAATATGATTCGGGGATGTGGACTGCTGAAGTAATTTGATTTGGACCGAAGTGCTTCCTTTCCACCTTCTTGATGTATTCTCTCCAGCTGGTTTACTTAAGAGGGAGAAGACCGGAGTATATGCAACAATGTGGGTCCTACCCAGCTGGTCTGGTGGCAGCAAGCATGGCTAGTCCCCTTAGCTAAGCAGGGTCTGCCCTGGTTGCATCTGAATGGGAGACTAGAAGTGTGAGCCCTGGCAGAGATTCCCCTCAGGGGATGGAGCCGCTCTGGGAAGAGCAGAAGGTTCCAATTTCTGTCCCTGGCAGCATCTCCAAGTTAGGGCCGAGAGAGAGATTCCTGCCTGCAGACTTGGAGAAGCCGCTGCCAGTCTGTGAAGACAATACTGAGCTAGATGGACCAATGGTCTGACTCAGTATATGTCAGCTTCCTATGCTGCTGCTACCTGGAGATGCTGCCAGGGATTGAACCTGGGACCTTCTGCGTGCATAGCAGATGCTCTCCAACTGTGCTCCTGCCCCATCCCTTAAAAAAATAAAGTATTGGAAGCTGCCTTATACTGAATCAGAACCTAGCTCAGAGTCTACACTGACTGGCAGCGGCACACCAAGATTTCAGACCGCAGTGTCTCCCAACCGTACCTGCAGATGCTGCCAGGGATTGAACCTGGGGCCTTTTTCATGCAAAGCAGGCGGCTCTCAACCACTGAGCGATGACTCAGCATAATCTATGCAGATCTCACCTGTTCCCAGGTTCAGCTCCTGGCAGCATCTCCAGGTAGGGCTGGGAAAACCCTGTGTCTGGAAACCTGGAGAGCTGCTGCCAGTCAGTGCAGACACAACTGAGCCAGAAGGCCCAAGCGCCTGACTCCGTCGGCGGCAGCGCCCGATGTTCCTAAGACCAGGTCCTTTGGAATGCCAAACTCCCGGCACAAATTCGGAGGCGGTGAAACTCAGAACCACCTCTGTGGGGCAGCCATGGGGAGTGAGCCCACAGGAAGTTGAAAACTGGAGCCCCTGGCAAAAAAAGAAAAAAAAGGAGAGAATAAAAATTGCTTCTCTCTCCCCGGCTACAAATCAAAGGGAAGGTTTCCAGCTCCGACATAGTTCCCCCTTGCATAGCAAATCGATGCCAACGCATTCTTCCTGCACCCTACTGTTTTATATGGAGGGGAAGCGAGGAGATGTAACCCATGAAGCATTTTGTTTATAAAACGTCGCCGGGTTTGTTTTATTTCCCTGCATATCTTTTTTTTTTTTAAACCCCCCTCGCAATCTAGATAACGGATGACGCCGTGGCGCTTCCCTTACCTTCCGTAATAACGGCTGCCGCCAGAGCCTTGCGAGGGGTTATTAATAATAGATTGTGTTGATGCGTTTGGAATTTGGCAATAGACCCCCCACCGGCAAGACATTAACACCGCAGGACGAAGGATCTCTCCCTTGCAAATCAGCAACTAAATGGGCTTCCTTGATGGGCTCTGGGCATGAGAAACTCTCAGGGAAGCGGCATGTGAAGTTATTTTGTTTTATAGGGGCCCTCCTGCCTCCCTGCTCCCGCCTTATTGTTCCCATTCGAGAAGGAAGAGCGATTATAAATTCTTTTCTGAAGTCATTCTCGCCTGCAGGGCCCCCACCTCGCCGTCCATCAAGGTGGAAGAAGAAGAGAAATTGATAAGGACATTGCATCCCGCATGCACCTAGGGGAGGAGAGCGGTAGCGAGCAGGAATAGTCCCCTTTGCTAAGCAGGGCCTGCCCTGGTTTGCATTTGGAGGGGCAGCTCGGACCCAGGATGACTCGATGGAGGGAGCTTGGGGAAAGGCTAGCTACCTTCCCCCCCCCCCCGACCTTCCGCACTTCTTGGCGTTCCACGGCCCGCACGACCGCCCAAAGTGGGATTGGGAGGAGGAGTCCTCCCGCATCCCACAATGCACTGCACAGGCTGCCCTCGCCAACACAACCAGGCTCCTCCCCCCCGGCCACACTGCACTCAGGATTCTAGGGCCACTGCACCCGGCGGCCATTTTCAGAGCCCCAGAGCTTCTGGCAGGAGGCCAGAAAGTGAGGCCGGGAAGACCTCCTGTCCCCCTCCGATCTCACCTTTTGGCTCACGTAGTGGATCTGGGCTACCCAGGTCTGCAGCTGCGGTGCCGGAGGCTTCTCGGTCTTCCAGGCAACATGATTTACTTGGGTAAACTCTCTCCGAACGGAGCCGTTCATGCCGTGTGAACGGGCTCCGGATGTGAGCACTGTAAGATATTCCCCCTTAGGGCTGCTCGGCTTTGACTGTCCAGCTGTTCCTGGACCACAACCAGAGGTGCACCTAGGTCATTTTGGAGGCTGGACCTAAAGGCCTTTGGAGGGCCCTTTACCCTACAAATTAAGCATCATCATGCTCTGCCGGGCGACCACACCACCCGGGACAGACTAAAGAGGATTTGGGGGCCCTGGACTTTGGCCTGGAAATCCAGGGATGAGAGCGCCTCTGACCACAATTCCCGTCTTTCCAGTCACAGTGGCCAATAGTCCAATCGTTCCATGTCTTTACTACTCCTTAGGTTTGGAAACCCTCCAGAAGTCTGGTTGAACTTGGAGAGTTTATATAACTCATCCTAGAACTGGAAGATGCTCCCTCTGCCCACAGCCTCAAGCTCTTCCAACGCATGTGCATGATTTCCCCTCCACCCTGAGACAGAACTCTTGACGTGAGCAACCAGCTCTTTGCATCGAGATGGCTTAGGGGCCATTGCTTGACTTGTGCGCTCATGTGCTTCTCTGCATGGGTCATTGCATCTCCGTGTAATGAGAAGGCATATCCACCTTGCTTTTTCTTGCTTTTTTTCTTTTGCAGTGGAGAAACTGTCCTAGAGAATTCTCCATTGACATGCACCTTTTTGATTTTTGAAAGAGGAATCCTGGCATATTTTAGATGAATGCTTAATTCCTAAAGAGAAACAGAGCCAAGGAGGAATTGATCTTTATTAACAGATATTGCTTGGTGTTCATAAAGAAAGACATACTGATGATGTGAAAAGTTCCTTTCCTTCTCATTGGTCCTGAAATGGGGAGAGGTGAACTATGTAACGGGGGGTCCCCTTTACCTTCTTATGGTGCCATCTATGTGGCATCCTTGATTCATCTACAAAACCTGGGAGATTTTTGGAGCACAGAGTTCCTATTATCCCCAGCCACAATTGCCAATTTTTTCTCCATCACCATGAGGACTAGTAACTTGCATTTTTAAAAGAAAAAAATTAAGCACAATGGTTGGGTTTCTCTAGGAGCTTTGCATTCAGATTCTAAATATGAAGGACATGCAAAGGCCTGCAGTAGAAATCTGTGCAGGATTCTGGTTCGAAATTGAGCTGGTAATGTTGCTTGTATTTTTTTGGATCCAAGTCTAATATTTAGGTTTGATTTTAAAGAAAAAAGAAAAAAGAGATGGATTCAGTTGTGCTGCAGCTGCTAAGTTTCTGCAAGCAGGGAGAAAACAGAGCATCTCAGAGAATCCAAAGTGCTTTATTTTGAACAACTGTGGTGAGGAAAACCACTGGTGCATCTCCACATTAAGGTCGCCTTTGTCCACAACCACGGAGAAAGTTTAGCTCCAAAATCCAGCTCTCCACCAAATAATTGCTGCCCGTTAATCCATTCTTTTAATTGCTATGGCTGTTTTTATGTATCCAGTCAGGGCCCGAAACTTTTTCTCCTTTTTGTTAATCTCCGCAGAGATAATAGTTCCTCGGCTCCAGGAAAAGATTAGAAGGAAATTACGGCCATAATCTGTCGGGTGCAATTGCTCCCCTCATGAAGAGCAATGGGTGATGTGCGGAGGGGGGAGACCCATTTAGAATCCCAAAGGTGGAGCACGACGAGGCAATATTGGGGTCTTTGCAAATGAAGGATCGTTTTAATTCTCTTCTCCCGGCGATAATTTGATGCCTCATAAATTCTGCCATCAAAGCGCCGGGAGGGAGAAATGCCGCCGAATCGATGTGGGCAACAGTGATGGAACGGGATGCTGTCAATTAGGGGGAGGAAGATTAAGCAGAGGACGTGGCCGTTCCGTCAGTGATTCCTGTGGTGAGTCTTTTGGCAATCATCTGCTACAGCTAGGTGATTGTCCAGCAACTGCATCTTGTGCATCCAGCCAGGGCTCTCCCCCAGTTCGCTGGGTACCACCCGGCTGTTTCTGTACTTCCGTTATTGCCGCTAATGCCTTGTTAGCATGGTGATCAGTAGGAGTGTGCACAGAACCCCTCCGGGTGGTTTGATTCAAGTTCGAACCGAACCCAAACCGAACCACTCAGTGGGTGAGCTGGTTCGTTAGAACCGGCCGGCAGTTCGGTTCATGATTAGAACCGGGTCGAACCCATTCAGACGGGTTCTCATGCTTGCAAAGGGGAATCCGGTAAGGATTCCCCTTTAAATGCTTCAGGGGACCCCTACAGGGTTGGAAAAGGGAGGGCGTGGGGATGGGCAGGAGGTTACCATATGTTCCACTATAGCAGCGCACTCCTTGGCAGTGGCGGTGGGCCAGTGACGGCTCCCCTTGGCCCTGCTAGTGCTCCCCCCATCACTCCATGCAAGTACAGAGGCCCAAACCAGGCCCCTTCCAGCCTGCCCTGATGGGAGGAGTGCGAGCGGGGCCGAGGGGTGCCACTACAGGCCCACCACCTCCAAGGAACAGCAGCACCGCTGCGGTGCATAAGGTAACCTCCCGCTCACCCTCTGCCCACCCTTTTCCAACCCCCTAGGGTTCTCCTGATGTTTGTAAGGGGGAATCCTTACCTTTTACAAACATCCGAACCGATCGAACTGGGCTGAACTGGTTCGATCCGAACCGGGCCCGGTTCAGCTCAAAGTTGGTTGGACCAGCCCCCCTTTTTGGAAGGCTGGTCCAGTTTGAGCTTGAACCATTCAAACTGGGCTGGTTTGGAGCTCAAACTGTTTCTTACACCCCTAGTGGTCAATATCCTCCCGTCGCCATCCTGCACAAGACTGGATTATAATTCTCCGGTCAGAAATTCCTCTCTTCTTTTCCCAGTACAAAATCTACCTCCTGCACCCGTTTGCTCTTGCTGACCATACTGTTAAGGGGGGAAGGTTATTTCTCCTAAACCCTATCAATCCCCTCCTCTCAAACTATTTTCACCTTTGCTGCCCCTTAACCCCCTTAATACCCTCCCAGAGCTCCATAAGATGTCCAGCTCCCTCAAATGTCTGCCCTTTCTTCCTTGCTGCCCCCTAGGCCTAGAACCTCTGCCTGAAGCCCCAAACAATCTTCCACTCCTACAAACTGCAATGGTTGTTGCTGTGTCTGTTTTATGTTGAAGATGTTTTTATTGAAATCTTATTATTTGCTTATTAATTTGTTCACCACACTGGATTCTTAGAATAAAGGGCCATATAGAACTGTGAAGAAAGAATACTGTAATAGATTAGACACCTCTTTGGTCTAATCCAGCAGTATTATTTGTACGGAATCTGAATCTAATCATACTGAACTAGATTGAATCATACTGAATAGTACTAGTACGATTCACGAATCGTACACGAATCGTACACGAATCGTACCAAATCGGTAAATACGTACATGAATCGTATCGAATCATACACTACGAAGTACTGAATCTGGATCTAAAAGTAAACCTTGGCGGGGGGAGATATAAGTGCCACCACCCTATTTTAATTCACAACCTGTGAACTTTGGGAAATCCAGGTTTTGGCTGTTGCATAATATTGATGTGGTGTTGTTGGGTTTTTTGTGCTTTTTAATCTGTATTTTTGTTTCATTTTTGTCTGGCCAAGAAGGAGGGGAGAATCAAACAGAAAGATGATTTAAAGTTCCAGGGAATTTGACAGAATGCATCGGGAAGCCAGGGAGAAATTAAACACACTTTAATAATATTCTCGATTATTTTGGCCTGCCACAAGATGAGGCCTTGGGCTGAACTGGCCTCCTTTTTTACGACTCTGTCCTGTTTAACGAAGCTCTTGAACCGCACTTAATGCGAACAGCAAACCCACCGCTGTGCGCTGGTTATCTCTCCGCGCGCAGTAAATGAGTTATAAGAAAACCATTTCAATCTATTTGCCCCACAAACAGGAGGAAATTAAAGACCAGGGCGAGGCAATTGGAAAGGTAAAGGTTAGGCTGTTAGGACATTATTATAAGAGTAAACAGTGCAGAACCGTGATTCGAGGGAGGCGGAGAGGGGGACGTATTTAAAAGCAAGATAACAACCCAGGAGGCAATAAATCAGCATCCCTGTATGAACCGCCAGATGGTTTGTGGCTTGAGGCAGGGAAACGCATCCACCTTCTTCCGACTGTCTCATGCACGCAAGGATTATTTGCCCCGTCAGGTTTCCCAGGAGCATGCAAGAGCACACCGTGTTCTCGTAAGCCCTCCCACCAGTAAAGTGCCTGGAGAATCTTAGAATCCAAAGGGACCTCGGATGGATTCTAGGCCATCCCCGACACAGAACAAAAAACTTCAAGAGCCCTCATGGGATATGGAGGGACTCTTTGAGAACATGCTCTGAAATGTCTTCTGGGGAAGATCCCTCAAATACACGTTGAATTTCATTTTTCCCCTTGGGAGGAGCATTGAAATGTTCTTTGGCAGAATATCACACATGGTACAGCTGTCTTGGGACCGAAACACTTCCAAAAGCCAGGGGGAACATAGGAACATAGGAAGGAACATTGGAAGCTGCCATATACTGAGTCAGACCATTGGGCCATCTCACTCAGTATTATCTTCACAGACTGGCAGCAGCTTCTCCAAGGTGGCAGGCAGGAGTCTCTCTCAGCCCTATCTTGGAGATGCTGCCAGGCAGGGGACTTGGAGCCTAGATGCTCTTCTCAGAGCGGCTCCATCCCCTAAAGGGAATATCTTACGGTGCTCACACATGTAGTCTCCCATCCAGATGCAGATCAGGGTGGACCCTGCTTATCAAGGAGGACAGTTCATGCTTGCGACTAAAAGACCAGCTCTCCTCCCTCAGAGAATTGCCTGCTTGAACATGTCCACCTCAAAAGCCCCTCGCCTGGGGAAAGCTAGTGCACCAGTGGGGAGTGTTCCAGCTTCTCCCTGATTTGCTAGTTTTAAATGTGAAGTGAGTTTTTAAAAATGCATTTATTGTTATTTATATATTTGGAATATTTATACCCTACCCTCCAGTGCAATACTGCTTGGGGCACCTCACGAAATGAATAAAACATATTCATAATAAATATGAATAATATTCAAATAAAATAGAAAATTGTTCTATATGGATAAACCCATATAAACTTAATTTAGAAATAACTAAAAGCAGGACCCAGTAGGGAGCAGTTCCCCCCCATGGGCTTTCTCCTAATGGTCCAACCCCCAAAGGACTGGACCACACCAGCTATTCTTCAGCTCTTTCCAGTGAGTAATGGTTCTGATCCAGTAAGTCAATTCGAATTGGGAGGCAGGGGAAGAACTGGGACAGGGAAAAGTCTTCTGTGTCTGATCAGACCATCTGCTCCTCCCGCCTTCAATTTATTGCTTGGATGGAAACCTCCGAAAGGGTGATCTGCTAAACTTCCCTTCCAACCACTCAACAGGTTTATTGCCTTGTGTTTCTACATTCTGCCATCTAACGAGCTGTGGTTTTGATCAAGAGATATCAAAGTCAAGTCATTTGTCAAGTTTGGCTTCCTCTTGTATGTTTGGGTCTTTTTCTTGGCGGTTTTTAAAATTTTATTTTAAAGGAAAATAATCTGGCTCACTGCACTCTATCTCGTGTGGGGCTTCCTTGTTCATTTCTCATCCAGACGAAGAGATTTCCCCCTATTCTTTAAATTGCTTCCAAATGTCACTTGGAACTGTTATTCCCCTAGATTCCAGTTTAATGAGGATAATTTGTAAAAAGAATCAGAGTTCAACTGCATCTGCTTTGCCGCCACTTTCAAGAACACACGTAAAAATATCTTGCCTTGAAATCAACGGATGGTCCAAGTGCTTCACTTTATTTATTCATTGTTCAGTTTATATACTGCCTTTTATAAAACTCCTCCTGAGGTGGTTTACAAAAATCAGTCCAATAAAATTCCATAAAATCACCTAACGCTATCCCGACCCCTATCCCGAAACTTAACCGTATCTCTAACCCTAACCCTAACTCTAACGTCAATTAAGACCATAAAAACAAAAACTCCAGAAAGTAACAGCAATTTTTTAAAAAAATGCTGGAAAGGAGACATTGGCAACCCCTACAGGGTAAAAGACTGAACATATGAAAGAGTTTTCAGTTGTTGTTTTCAAAAGCAGCCACTGGAAGGGTGCTATGGGGGTGGCTGAATAGGCTCAGTTGCTCTCCCCTTGCTAAATATAAAGATAATCACCACTCTGAAAGTTGCCTCTTTGAGAAAGGTCCCGGCTCTGCAAAGGTTGGAGGCTGGCTGTTTGTCGACCTCTAAAGCATCCAATTGTTGCATTTGAGGCTTACCCACGAAAGGGCAAAATCCAGGAAAATACAGCAGGAAAGGGAAGCTGATCAGGAATTCCCCCCTCTGCTCTGATGAATCGCCCACCCGATTTGAAGAAAGATGCTTTCCCCCCCGGACGCTTTTGCCAAATGTTGAGCTGCTTCCATCCCTCATTACCTCTGCCCCATTGAATTTCACTGAAGCGCGGTCGGTTTGCGATGGCCTGAAAGGAGGCCCATCTGCAGATGCCTTCACACTCGCCCTGATCCTCTTGAAGCCCTTTGAACATGTTCTGTCCGCTCCCCACCCCTTTCGAGTTCCAGGGGCTTCATTAAACAGAGCCAAGCTTCATTCAAGCTTCATTAAACAGAGCCAAATCGGTTTAAGGAGCTGAAGCTGGAGTGGCAGGCAGAGAAATCTGGGCCTTCACTCCTTTTAAGTACTTTGTGGGCTGTGTGCACTGTGTTGGGAGAGGCAAAAAGCCAGGTGGTGCTGGTCCCAAAAACCTGGGTGCTGGGTTGCTGGAGAGGGCACAGCTTCTCCCATGTCAGCTGCTGATCTGTTGCTCTCTTAATATCTCTGTGTGGGGTCCATGTGAGTGGTATCTGGTTGCCCCCTGGTCCTCTTTCTCCCTTAGTGTCAGCACCCTTAGTGTCAGCCAAGTAGACGGATTGAGCAGAGTCACAGCAAAGCAATGCGGGTGATTTTTTTTTAATGCAGCTGTATACAAAAGCTGTGAGCAGCAAACACCATTCCAGAAGAGGCATTCCTCCTCATTCGCATACACAGAAGGGAATGCTTCTCTGATGGCATCTAAAAGCAAAGAAATGGACCTGCTGATTAGGAACGTAAGGACATAGTGGGAGCTGACTTATACCGAGTCAGACCATTGGTCCCTCTAGTTGAGAGTTGTCTACAGTGACTGGCAGCGGCTTCTCCAAGGTTGTCGGGAGGAGTCTCTCTCAGCCCTATCTTGGAGATCCTGCCAGGGAGAGAACTTGGAACCTTCAGGTACTCTTCCCAGATCAGCCCCATCCCCAAAAGGATGCACTCTTACAGTGCGCACATTAAGTCTCCCATTCAAATGCACACCAGGGAAGACCCTGCTTAGCAAAGGGGACAATTGAGGCTTTCTTCCACAAGGCCAGCTGTCCTCACATTCACTGTTGAATGACTGTCCTCTCCTTTAATGGAGTGCTGGAATATTGACAAGGATACTCATGTGGTGATATTTGCCTGGTGCGATTACCCTCATGTTCACCTGCCAGCATCTAGAAATGTCCGACTTGGGATCTTCTGCACAGTCATCTGACCCTTTCTCCTCCTGCCCTGACAGATTGTTTGCAGCGAAGTGCAGCGGCTGCATGGAGAAAATCGCCCCGACCGAGTTCGTGATGCGGGCGCTGGAGTGCGTGTACCATTTGAGCTGCTTCTGCTGCTGCGTGTGCGAGCGGCAGCTGAGGAAAGGGGACGAGTTTGTCCTGAAGGAAGGCCAGCTGCTCTGCAAAAGCGACTATGAAAAGGAGAAAGATTTGCTCAGCTCCGTCAGTCCAGATGATTCCGATTCAGGTACGTCCTGAATGGGTCCAGGTCCTCCTTTGCCAACCAGCAAAATGGCGGGCAGCACGGCAGGTCATTCACGGACCCATCTTCCATCTAGCTGCTATTCCTAAAGTTCTGCCCCAAAGAGTGGGGGGCAGCCCACAACTATCAGGGTATTTCCACACCACCCAGAAAGTTGGCGTTAGGCACAAAGACATTTCCATAGAATCAGAGAAGGGACCTTGGAGGTCTCCCACAGTCCAAGGGCTCCCAACCTGTGGGCCTCCAGATGTTGCTGAACAACAGCTCCCATAATCCTCAGCCAGACTGGCCAATAGCCCAGGTGCGATGGAAGCGACAGTCCAAATATCTACAGGAGGGCTAAGACTGTGCCGTCCTGGTCTCTGAGAAGCTTCTGTGCCAGAGGTTCCCAACCTGTGGGCCTCCAGATATTATTGAACTACAACTCCATCACCACCAGCTACAATTCATTGTGGCTAGGCAGGATGGGAGTTATAGTTCAACAACATCCGGAGGACCACAGGTTCTAGTCCAGGCCTGCTCAACTTCGGCTCCCCCAGCTGTTTTTGAACTACAACTCCCAGAATCCCAAGCCATTATTATGGGATTGTAGGCCAACGTCTGCTGGAGAGCCGGAGCTGAGCAGCCCTGTTCTAGTGCAACCCCGTACTCGGGACCTGTTCATTGACAGGTCTGTCAATGGCTACTAGCTTTGATAGATATAGGCTACCTCCAGCTGTTGGAGAGCAACAGCAGGAGAGAGGGCATGCCTTCCTCTCTTGCCTGTGGGCTTCCCGGAGGCATCGAGTGGACCACTGTGGGAAACAGGAGGCTGGACTAGATGGGCCTCCTTGGGCCTGATCCAGCAGGGCCTGGTATGGCGTCACTAACAAATGACTGCCCATCTGTCCTTATGTGAATTAGAATAAAACATTTTAAGGGAATGAAGAAAAATGTGGAATTCTGTCATCTGAGTACGGGCAGACCTGACTAACACCCCCACAAGCCGTTTCTAAGAAAATGGGGCAGGGTCGAAGTGAAGACTGCTGTTTAGAAAGTGGTATTTGTGGTTAGTGGGGTTCTGAGAAATAGAAGTCGTAGAGCTGTGCAGCTGAATTGCATGTGTATCCTGAGCGATGCAGGCCTACGTTTTCTGTACGTGGTTCTGCCGGTCGTGATCACTGAGATCAGACCTGATCCTTCTTGGGCTCGTGGCAGCCTGAAGTTTCCCTTCCTGCCACTGACATGAAGCGCTATGGATAACAAGGCTCAGGTCAGCAAGTACGCTGTCTCTGTGGTGCTGAGTAAGGTGCCTCTGTACTGCTGCTACAATGCCCAGTCCCCCAGCACCTTAGAAAACATACACATTTGCATCATATAGACAGGATGCAGAATTCAGCTCCCCTCAGCCTAGACTCTACCTGGAATTAGACACTCCATGTTGACAGGGTCAACAGATTGAGTTGCCTCGTGTGTTTTGAACTGATCCACAGTTAAAAGTGATGACGAAGATGGCGACGTCAAACCCACGAAGGGACAAGCAAACCCAGGGAAGGGTGGTGACGACGGGAAAGATCCCAGGAGACCAAAGCGGCCACGGACTATACTTACCACACAACAGAGAAGAGCTTTTAAAGCCTCCTTCGAAGTATCTTCCAAGCCTTGTAGGAAGGTAAGCTGATACCTCCTGCAGCTTACCTTGTAGGAAAGTTAGCTGAAGGTGATACCTCCAGTAAATGCTCTTAAGAATCTGCAGAAACATGCCTTCCTACAGGTTGAACACATAATAAGGACACCCCTGTGTAGCACTTCTGTGCTTGGTTTAATCCTAGCCACTGTGGCCCTGATCCAGGACACACACTCACCCCCCCCCCACAACTTCTCTTTGTCAAGGAAAATAAACTCTTATTGGTCACAGATGAGGATTCCCCCCAACTCACACTTGGCAAAGAGCAGCTACAGGACTCTGATTCAGGTTGGAGTATAAACATGCCAATCTTTATTTTTCATCCTGAGAAGATGGAATGTGTGTGAGCATTCCGAGACAGCCGCGTTCAGCCAATCAGTGTCAGAGACTTCAGCACCAGAAGCATGATGCAATATAAATCTTTGACACAGACAGGACTTTGTCGACAGAGCTGATGCAATCAAGGCATATGTACACAACTATGTGATTCCCAAGGTAGTACACACTGTTCCTAGAACTGAAAAATAACATTGGTATTGCTGGATCTGCCCCCTTGAGATCTGCCCCCCTATAAATTATGTAATTTATAATCTGCACAATCCTACCTCAGAACTCGTTCTTTTTTTAATGGGAGGTCAGCCTTGACAAGTAGGCCCCAGTCTTTGCAGATCTGGAGGTCTGAGGTCCTGTCTTCAGCCCCTTAACTTCTTTCAACCATTTGCCTTCCCCATCTCTGCAGGTAAGGGAGACGCTAGCAGCTGAAACTGGTCTCAGCGTCCGAGTTGTCCAGGTGTGGTTTCAGAATCAAAGAGCAAAGGTAAGGATCACACTCAGAAATGACAGAATGATGCCGGAAAAGGCAGAGGAGTAGCTAGAATGGCGATAGTTAGGGGTGTGCGGTCTTCCCTCCCCAAACACACACACAAGTCATTCACACAACCTTCTGCACCAGAAACTTTCATACAGGTTGAACAACACATTACAGGGAGGGAGGGAGGGAGGGCAGGCCGAAAGCAGGGGAGCACTTTCCTTCTACCCAGATCATCCAGTGCCCACAGGACTGGTACTGCCACAAAACAATTCCTACGAATGCGCCACATAGACTTTCCCCCTTTGTTTTCAAAACCTGCCTTTGCTGGAGTGACATCTTGTCCGCTTGGTGTGACCATCCAGCTCAACCTCTCCTGCTCAGAGCTGTCCGGGGTCCTGATTCCTAACCTGATCCTCGCTCTATCACAGAGCTGACTGAGGTCTGGATTCTGCCTGGGACACTTGCCTCAGCCCACCCCCTGTGTGGCAACCTTGGTTTGGTCCATGACCCTATCTGGAACAAGACCAATGGCCTAACCAAATATAGCATAGTTCCATGGGGGGAACAACCTGTCGTTTAATGGTTGAGTTCATGAATTGCATGTAGAAGTTCCCAGGTTCAACCCTCAGCATCTCGACTTAAAAAAGGATCTGAGGAAGACCTTGGAGAGAGACTTATGCTAGCTGCAGAAAGCAACATGGGGTCAGAGGGACCAATGGTCTCGTGGAGGATAAAACAGCTCCACATACGAAGGAAGCAGCGGCACCACAGGGGTGTTGAGAATGGGAACCATTGTGATCCAAGACACACACGTTTATCCTTTTTTCCTCAGATGAAGAAATTGGCTCGGCGGCACCAGCAACAGCAGGAGCAGCAGAATTCCCAGCGCCTAGGTCAAGGTGAAGCCACAAACATGATGTGGATTGGAAATTTGGGGCTGGTGATTGGGAGTGGTTACATCTAGGTGACTTACCTTGGCCAGTTGCATTATCTCAAGTTATAGAATTATTATTATTATTATTATTAGTCATTTTGAAAGGGCAGTATATAAATCAAATAAATAAATAATAAAATAAATTATTATTAATAATAATACTAATAATAATAATGGTGCCAATAGTTGTTGGTGCCCTTGGTGCAGTACCAAAAGAACCTGAACACCATCTTGACACCTAAAATTTCAACACATCAACTCCAGAAGGCCACACTACTCTGGACAGCACAAATACTACGATGCTATCTTTAATTCTTCTTTAGTTATCTTAGACCCTTGGAAAGGTCCAACCTTAACTTTGTTTCTTGAGTAAGTGATGCTGGCCAGTGGATGGAGCCAATGTGGCTGGCCTTCGATGAATTCAAAATATGGCCCAAAAGAAGAGTTCCAAACTAGGATCCTGGAGGAAGAACGAAACCTAGGCCTGTGCTGTCCAATATATCTGATAGTACTATCAGAAATGATATCGTCACTATCAGAAATATTGGAATGAATCTGATAACGACTGTAATGATTATTGTATTGGAATTATCAGAATCATTGGAAGTAGAAAATGGGATCCTTGGCCTGCTTTGGACCTGTTTTGTCTGCCTGTGCAGTCAAATATATCCAATATCACTACTGGTAATCAGGATAAACCTGATTATAATGGGTCCATTTGTAATTTTGATTCCAACCATTTTTATAGCCGATCGGTTACGATACGATACGCTCTTTTGGGGGCGCACAGACCTCAAAAAGCCCAAACCAAGAGCTCAGCTGCTTTTGCTTAACAGCATTCTCATCCCACAGAGCAGCTCCTTTCCCCCATAGCACGAGCATGACCTGCTTCTTATCTGCTTCTGCCACGCTGGCACCCATGTGGCACCAGCCAGGGCAGGCTCCCCAGATGTGGGCTCCACCCCAAACCAATTGCATCAACCTTTTCCGAGAGAAGCTGCGACGCAGCTATTGCATATGGATGAGAGGTGACGCCCTCGCCAGACTGGTGTTGCTTAACCCAGGAGCCTAGAAGTTGGATCGTGGGAGGGGATTTCAAGGAAACAATTAGCAACTTTTCCGTCCAGCCTGGCAATCAAAGAGCTCCTTTGGAGCAATCTCTGGAAGGAGTCGAGGACTGCAGTGGGCCCGGCCACATTGCAGCAGCAGCTAAGTTCAGTTCTCAATTCTGCATTGTAATTTTGATCCCAACCATTTTTATATCTGATCGCAAACGATACGATCATATGTGATACGATACGATCGTATGTGATACGATTGTATGGATTGTTTCAATAGAAATCAGATAGTAGAAATAGTTATTGCGGCCCTCCCCTTTCCCCTATCCCCACTGAGAAAAGTGGCAATCTTTAAGGCTGCGTTTTTGCGTTGTTGGCATCGAGGAAACGGGATGAAGTCGTTTCTCTTCCTTTGCAGAAGTAATGTCTAACCGGATGGAAGGGATGATGACCTCCTATACGCCACTAGCGCCACCACAACAGCAGATCGTCACGATGGATCAAAGCAACTATGCCACTGACCCCTTCCAGCAAGGTCTCACCCCACCACAAATGCCAGGTGACCACATGAACCCCTATGGTAAGACTCCCTGGGAACCATCTGTGGTTGGTGCATCCAAATTGGGGCAGCAAGTCTTCTGACTGGGGTTGCTGGATCCAGTCTCTTAAGAGGTGTCCTATAACTGGAAGGGCCAGTTCCTTGTCCCGAGTCAGACCCTTGTGCCATCTAGCTCAGTACTGTCAACACTGACTGGCAGCACCTCTCCAAGGTTGCAGGCAGGAGTCTCTTCCAGCCCTACCTGGAGGTGCTGCCAGGGATCGAACCTGGGACCTTCTGCATGCAAGCATGCAGATGCTCTTCCCCTGAGCCATGGCCCCATTCCCAAGATAATGCCCAGGAGCTCACAAGTGGGGCATGAATTCTCCTCCTAAAGTTAATTCTCAGCAATTGGCACTCAAGGGTTTTCTAACAGAGATCCCTTTTGCTGTCACGGCCAATTCCCATCAGTTGGCTTGCCCTGCATATGAATTTGTTTCATTCCTTTTTAAAGCGACGGCTATATCCTGCGGCAGTGAGTTTCACATGCACCCTCCACTCTGCATGTGCTCTATAAAAGTACAGCCCAGCAACCTGCACATCCTCTGGGGCTTCTCCTGGTCTACTCTAGCTTTTGGAAATGCAAGTATGACCTCAAACGATATGTTCCCCCATCGCCGGGGCTTGCTTCAGAGGACAGGAACTGTGCATTTAACAGCCTATGAGGAGCATGCCCCCCACTTCCCCTCCGGTGGCAGTTCCATTTTTGCCACTGATGCGATTTGATCCTGTAATGCCTAGGAGCCGCAGTTTCCGCCGATGGAATGCGGGATCTCTTCTTAGCCAAACGGCTTCCCACAGATTGTTTGTTCATGTCAGTTAGAGAAGGAACTCTGGTTTCATTGGGTTTTGTCCTCCCCACCCCTTCTTAAATACTGCAGACTGCAAGGCAAACAGAGCTTTGGCACATATCCACGCCTCCCCCACCCCTGCAATATTCTCGCTGCATGCACAGCCATTGGAAGCCATAAGAAAGAAAACCGATGGTGTGATTTCCCCTGTCTCTTCTGACGTGACTCACTTGGGGAGTTCGGGGTGGGGGGAGAGAACAACTCCCTTCCTTCTGCTCTAGGAAGAAATGGCCCAAACCTACAGGCAGGTAGCATGGTACAATCCTCTATGGACTGTACCACATAAAAAACGCACGGGGCTTGCTTTGTTGGATGCATATCCCCTGCACCTGTCTTTCTGTGTGTGAATATTTAACACACGAAGGAGACGGCTTTGTTAGATGGGAGCAGTGTGGTTCAGTGGTTAGAGTGTCGGGTGAGGACTCGGGGAGACTTTGGTTCAAAGCTCCATTCAGCCCTGAAGTTCACAGGGTTACTTGTCTCTTTGCCCGACTGACCTCATGAAGTTGTTTTGAGGATAAAAGTAATCATGTGCCCTGCTCTGAGCTCCTTGGGGAAAGAGCAGGCTATAAATAAATAGAGAAGATGGTTTTTTCCTGAGAGGCTAGCTTTCCACAAGCAAGGACTCTTTGGCATAGAGGTATGAGAGACTTATGTGATCTTCTGTATATGTCTAGGCATGGTACAGCATGATGGCATGCCCGGAAAGGTTTTTTGAAATCACCCCACTGAGCTGATTTAGGGCTTCTTCTGACACAGGAGGACGCCAATGCAGTCTGTCTATTTCCTGTGCCCTCCGGAAGATGTCTGAACCCAAGACCTTGAGGGAAGAGGCTGTGATGCACCCCACTCCCCGGTCATTTGTTGCCAAGTGCTGAGTTGAAGACTATCACTAAACAAAAAATTGGGTTCAGAAATTTGGGTTCCGCCCCATTCTTGCTACCCACAGCTGGGACCGAGAAAATGAGGGGTTAGGTTGATCCATGCCTTGATTTCCCGAGTTACCCGGAAGTGGGGATACCGAAGTGGGGAAGAGCAGTGTCGCATGATTTCCCCGCCCAGATCATCTTGGATTTCATATGTTACCTAGTGCTTCGAAGAGGCTACGTATCACAACAGAGCCAACATCTCGCAGGATCTCATGCGACAATTTCCCCTGGACCTTTTCACTTCCAAGTGCAGGCCGAAGATTACATGCTCCCACCCTTCTCCGGGGGCAAAGAAATCCACTCTCTGCACACTGAATAGCTCGTTCACTTGGCCGCTGGCAGCAGGGAGAGCAGGAGGTGGGGAGAGTGGTCAGAGAGTGATCGTGTGTGAGGTGGCAGGTGGGTAGGACGAGGGACCCTACCCGGATTACAGCCCCGGCTTTTTACCGAGGTGGGAGGAAAACCCATCTTATCCAGCTGCCGTCTCGCACACGATCATTCTCCCCGCCTCCTATCTTTCTGGCCCGCAAGCACACAGCTGGAAACCAGGAGTTCTCCTCTGCAGAGAGAGGAGCAGAGGACCCTGAAAAATCGCACAAGAGGATGGGGGAGGGTTTGGGGCCGGCTCTGCCCCTCATATGCTTAGTTTTGTGCATGCAAATCGGGACTGCTTTTCTTGTCCGTAGTGGAAGCATTCCGTTTCAGCTGTGATATTCCCTCACCTGTAGCTTGAAGCGGAGCAGCAGGGGCGTAACTATAATAGGGCAAGGGGAGACAGTTGTCTAGGGGGCCCCTGCCTTGCCCCCCCCGAAACAAGTCACATGACTGAATCCCCTAGCCACACACCCGCCCGGACTTCCTTCAGTTGTATTCATCCTCCGAAATTGATGTGAGTGTTAAGACCTGGAGCGACCAGAACAGCATGTCTTTCTCGAGTACCATTAAATGACTTGCATCATCCACAATTTACAAAACCTTAAAAAAAATAATTTAAGAGAGGGGGAGGGCGCATTTTAAGATCTTGGCGCTGGGCTCACTCCAACCTTGCTACGCCCGTGCAGAGCAGGGCAGTGCATGTGCTGTGTGTGTTAAACCAGCTCCATATAGATCTTTCAGAGAACCCCCATTCTCTTTCTCCGAGTCACCCGAGGGACTAACGCATATTGCTTTCTGTTTTGGTCGCCTTGCAGGAAACGACTCCATTTTCCACGACATCGACAGCGATACCTCTTTAACTAGCTTGAGCGACTGTTTTCTGGCCTCGTCGGAGGTGAACTCCATGCAGGCTAGGGTAGGCAACCCCATTGACAGGCTGTACTCTATGCAGAGCTCCTATTTTGCCTCATGAAACACAAAGGAAAACTGACCGACTGAAAAGAAAGCCGACTCTTTTTTTGTGTGTGTGAGTGACTTTTCCCCTCCCCTGGTCTCAGCTCAGACTCTACAGCCATATTTTTTCCTCAGCACTTCCTTCACGCTGACTTCGGGCACTGTGACGACAGGAGTATTACATTGAGGAAGACTCTACAATCGTATTCAAAATGGAAAAGCAGCCGCCGGTTCCCCTCAGAGTGACGCCCCCAGCGTCAGGCCGAAGAGAAAAACAGGGACGGAGACAACCATGTGGGCCCACGGCTTCAACCCTCAGCTTGGTTTCTTGGTTACCACCCCAAAGGAAATAAGTATTTGCCGAGAGCTTCGCCGTTTGGATCGCTTTTGAACACATGAAGCCACCAGTCACCGCCATTTTGGTTTGGCCAACATGACACAAATCCACTGGAGAAAGCCTTCCCCTTTTCCTTCCTGCATGTTTCGCCTTTAGTTACGGATCAATGGCCTTCTGAACTGTGAGATGTTTTAATGTAACTGTGACCCCTTGAACAGTCGTTCCTTTTCGATCCTTCCCCCCCACCCCTTGTGCTCTCCATAAAACCCTTGACCCTGTTTATTAGTTTATAGCCCTTGTACTGTATGAAACTTGGCGGGGAGGGTGGGGATTATCTGGTAAACAGTAAGACCCAAAGTGAGGAGGGGGAACCCTGTCACATAATCTTCATCCAGGGCTGTGCCTAGCTTGTGCAGGGCCCAGGGCAAAATAATCTGTGGGCCCCTGATAATGAATCAATATTGTCTCTCTGCTGGAACGACAAGAATCTCTGTTGCTGCGCTACAGTGTGGGGACCCTATAAATGCAGGGCCCTGGGTGACCACCCCAATAGCCCCCCTTCAGGCAACCCGTCCTAAATAATATTTTCTTTAAAAGACCCAAGATGGTGCATGAGAGGGATGGATGCATTTAGATTAGGAATAGCTTCAAGAGCATTTCTTTAAAAGAATCAAGCAGAAGGTCCTTATGAGGCACAAAACTTCACTGAATTTCTTTTAACCACCCCATGTGTGTAATGTATCTAACATTAACTCCTCCTGAGATGTTGGCTCAAATCACTGCGACATGCAAGAGCTTTTAGGAGGGTTTCCCCAGCCCAGAGTCTCAGCCCATCTATCTTTTCATGCAGTAGAGGAGCCACCACCGTGGCGGCCCCGTTCGCCCCGCACCCTATGTCTGATGTCAGATGCGGGGGGGCTAGCCACGCCCCCGCATCTGACATCAGACATGGGTAGGCGTGGTCTAGCTCCCAAACAGGGGCCATGCGTCCCCATTCGAGAGTTGGATCCAGGCCAGCTCTGCATTCACAGTGCGGCCAGGAGCGGCTCTCCCTGCCTAAAGGCAAATGCAGAGCTGGCCATCTAACTCCCAAATGGGGTCATACTGCGAATGCATCGCTGGCCATTTAACTCTTGAACGGGGCCCTGCAGCCCCGCTTGGGAGCTAAACCATCCCCCTCTCCACTTCGTGTCTGATGTCAGATGCAGGGGGCATGTCGGGGCCATGAGGCCCGGTGGCCCGGGTTCTTTGAACCCAGTCGCCCAGGGGTGACTACGCCCCTGTCTTCGTGGAATCCCACCCCAAACTGGCTCAGTTACTCCAGATCCACATAAGTTCGCCGAGAGCCAGTAGCAACATATATTAAGGAAGAGTGTTGTTGTTTTTTAAAGGCATTTCACATGATCACTAAGAGGGTAGGACAAGCATCTTACCCAGTGTGCACACTCCCAAGGCTGGGTGTAGCGTAGGATGCATTTCCTCCTACCTTGTACAAGTGCTGTCCTACCCAGCTCCTGTCACACAGATGATCACTCCCCGCCTCCTACCTAGTTGTTTGCTAACCAATGATCAAGAATTGGGAGCATGCATAGCTCCTACAGCTGAGCAGAATGCTCGTCCTTCCCTCCTAGTGATCTGCGAACTGCCTTGGTGTGTTGCTCACAGGCTTACAGAGAAGGAAGGACGAGGGTGATCTGGGAACCCCGAATGCTCTGTTGTACTACAAGCCCTCCCCAGAGGTAGCACTTTTTATATCTATTCAAAAATAGCAGAGAGCATCTTTGGGTAGTTGAAAGATGTCTCTTCATTATCTGTACTGGAGAAGAATAGCAGAATTGCCTTGCTGGCAAGGAACATAGGAACGTAGGAAACTGGCATATACTGAGTCAGACCCTTGGTCTATCTAGCTCAGTATTGTCTTCACAGACTGGCAGCAGCTTCTCCAAGGTTGCAGGCAGAAATATCTCTCAGCCCTATCTTGGAGATGCTGCCAGGGAGGGAACTTGGAACCTTCTGCTCTTCCCAGAGCAGTGGCTCCATCCCCTGAGGGGAATATCTTCCAGTGCTCACACATGTAGTCTCCCATTCATATGCAACCAGGGTGGGCCCTGCTTAGCTAAGGGGACAAGTCATGCTGGCTACCACAAGACCAGCTCTCCTCTCCATCAAATCCAGCATTCTGTCTCCAACTGTGGTTGGAAAAAGACAAGCGTACACCAAAAGCCAAAAGGAATGCGGCAGCAATAAACTGCAGTAATCACTGAAGAAATATCTCCCAAAAGCATTTCACTGTTCTCTGCATCCAATACATTTGTTCATGCTCAACAGTTAGGCCCATATTCCTCTCCTCCTAGTAAGACATCTATAGATGAGATGGATCCACACCGAGTTGTAATATAAGTCTAACTGTTCCTTGGTTGGAGATCAGCTGAACACATCAGGAATTTTCTGTTTAAAATATGTATAGATGGTGGGGGGGAAGGTTGCATCTCTGTTTGGGGGGAGTTTGGTTCTTTTTCTCATTTGGGGCCCAATCCTATTTGTTTGGGGATCTGTTCATTGTTGCTGTTTAACCATATTCCCTTGGGAGGAGAATTAAGGGGGGGGGAATTATGTTGACTGTGTTGGCAGGGGAAGGAACCAGTGAGCACCATCTCAAATACCTATTCTATATTCAAGATGCGAGTGATTCTTTTCAAGGTTGGTGGAATGAAATTGGGGGTGTTGAACTTGCTAGTGGCAACAATGACAGTGCTTGGTGTGGTGGCTTCTAGTGGAGTGGCTTCCGTTCCCACCCCGACCCCCAAAAGTCCCCTCTGAGTGATGCTACTTCATGATATGGTATCATGCTGAGAGGTTTATTGGGGGGGGGGCGGGGTGTAGAAATGCCGTCTGCTTGGAAAAGCACGGTCACTCCCAAAACACAGCGCAGTGAAAAATGGTAAGTGTGGTGGCTGGTTTTGACCTCCATGTTGTCCCGCCACAGCATGAAATTTCGAGCCGAAAATTCTCCATATAGAACTTGCAGATTTGATTATGTACAATGCCGAAAGTGAAGCCCAAATCCATATACTCCAAAACTGTAAATTCCTTAGCCGTGCTCAATTGTGGATCCTGACCACTCCTGAGGAGGTCAGTTTGTTCAGCAAACTTTCCCCATGGACTTCTCTTTAGAGAGTAATGGTGCACCCAAAATGCGGATGTTAGCCATCTTGAATATTCAACTCTAAGAAAAGGCCTATGGTCTGAAGGTCAAGGAAAAGAATCCCAGTTCTTCCCCAACCCCATTCCTCTGCTGCTGCTTCTTCTCCCACTTCCCCATCCATCATATTGTCTCAGGCAGAGCAAAGGGTGAAATGCTATCCCAAAATTGGCCTCCAAAATTGACCAAGCCGTAGCTCTTAAGAGAAGCTACTAAGAGTGATGCCAACCGTACACAGTCTTGTCTTGGGTTCTTGGTCACCCGTGAGTGTGACAGAATGTTCAGAAGTTGGGAAAGAATGTTGAAAGCTGACTTCTCGGCAGAGAGAATCCATGGACTTCTGACCATCAGTAGCACTCATGGCAAGGTCGTCTCATTTCCCCTTCTCTAATGCCTGTGGTGTCCTGGCAAAGATGAATGTCATTCTTATTTGTGGTATGGCTTATTCCCCCAGGAGTGTGATCATTGTGTAGTTTTAACCTGGGACCTTAACGGTCAAAGGTTCCAAAGCAGATCTTTGACCTTTTCTTGATTTGGGGTTTATTCGTCTATTGTCAAGGGAGAGGTCATTGACTGATCGAAAGCAAAAAAAGAAAAAGGCACCCAGAGCAGGTATGAATATCTCACCACCACTCAGACAGATAAAAGCTTTCACATTTGATGTATCGATGGAAGCCACAGATGATGATTGCCCAAGTGAGGTTTGGAAGGCGTAAGGTCATGAAAGCAGTTTATTATGCACGGCTACTATTCACAGTAGCAAATGAACCTTCTTTGGCAGAAGTCAGCCAAGCTGGCATCTTCCAGCCTTTCAATCATGTTTCATGTGAAATAAAGAGCCCACACCAAGCTGAACGCAGCCGTGAGGCATGTGTAATTAAGAGAAATATGATTAATTAGGTCTTAACGTCTGCTCCATAATGCTGGTTTTATAAACAAAAAGGAAAAAAAATAGAGGAAGAGATTGTCCCAGAACATAGCATTAAAATGAATCGAAATTATTTCTCTCCAAGGTCTTGTCAAATTGGATGCTAACAGGATGAGAAATTCGGCTTCCTTCAGACAGGAAAACTAGCCTATTAGCACAATTTTACATCAGTCTCCTGCACCTCACTGGCAGGTTTCTGCGGTGGGTTGGTATCTACTTCACAGACAGGAATTGACTTGGTGCCTCCGCCCAGGGAATCCTGGGTCCTGTCAGAGAGACTAGTGCTCACTCTCACCAGATTACAAGTCCCAAGATGGAACCTGGAAGCCATGATGGTTAAATCAGTACAGAACTGATATTTTTAGTGCAGACATGTTCAAGGTCAATGGCCTTCTATGTTTTTTATTGTTCCATAGCTGAGGAAAAGGAGACAGTCTTTTTTACATGGACCTCTCCGGGTGTCCAGGAAGTGGAGAATTTAAATTTCCTGCATCTGTAAAATTGGACTGCGTATTGGTGTGTGTGTGTGTGTGTGTGTGTGTGTGTGTGTGTGTGTGTGACCTTAAGTGGTGCAGCAGGGAAATGCTTGACTAACAAGCAGAAGGGTGCTAGTTCGAATCCCCACTGCTACTATATCGGGCAGCAGTGATATGGGAAGATCTTCCTACAGGTAGATCGCTGCTGCCCGATATAGGTGTTCCCCATAGTCTGGGAAACATACTAGTGGGGATTCGAACTGGCAACCTTCTGCTTCTTAGTCAAGCATTTCCCCGCTGCACCACTTAAGGTGGCCATGTCGGATGCATAAATGTTTGGCAAACTGGCATCTAACTGACTAAATGGTGAGGAGACTATTGCCCCAGTGCTGCTTCTTTGGACACAGACGGCCAGCTTACCCAGTGGTTACATGTACATTGGACAAATGGTCATCCGCAAGACTGTGGCAATGCAGCAGATCTCCACTGGGTGCAGAATTCGGTTTCCTTCCACCTTTTATTTTGCTTAAAAGAGGTTTCTAGTCCTCATGATTGTGAAAATATACTTAAAATCTCAGAAACTGGAGAAGTAGTTGAATAAGAATTGGAGTAGTTGGGGGCAGGGCTTGAGCGCCCTACTCTCTCCCTGCCTCCCCAATGCTAATCTTAAATATTGCAAAATGCAACCCAGAAAAATAAGAGATCCAAATGTAGCCAGGTCACCCCATTCAGCTTTCCTTGGTGGAGCAGAATTTACCTGGGCTGGCCACAGAAAGGTAACTCTTAAAGGATTTTCTTTATACACTCAGGTTTGGCCACCTGTCTAAGTATTCTCCTTAACAGCTGGATTGAAGGCCAAGATAAATCTCAAGGTATTATTTCCCTTCACACCAGCCAAAACCCAGAAGTCCTCCATCCTGTCCCTACATTCCCCAAAAGGTTGATCTCTGCTCACAACCTTCTGCCTAGGTTTTGTAGGTTCACCTTGTTGTGTGTGAGGAGTTGATAATTTATTTTTGGCCAAGGATTGTGATTGGCTAGCAACCACCTGCCCTGTGACACAACTGCCTGAGGTATCCTCATATTGCCAAGTAAATTGCCCCCACTTCTAAGAACAGACAGAAGACTGCCATTAAAGTTGGGAACTGGGCCACAATAGATGTAACACTTTTCTAAAGGTGGGAAACCTCTAAAATGAGCAGCCATCCTTCAGGCAGAACAAGGTTCTTTTCATGCTGTTCTGTGAAAGAAATCTCTCTTCTGTTTGATGTGCCAAAGTGTGGAGGTGCCATCAATTTATGGGTATCACCATCAATCCCATGGCAAGGAGGTTCTAGACCTAGAATGGTGAACACATCCATGTATTCCCTCTCCCAACAGAAAGAGTCACGCTGGTGGCCAAAGTGAAGACAAGATGATGCCAAGGCCACGGCCTTCATACCCAGGGACACGTCAAGAAGGTTCCAGAACATCTAGAATGTTGTTCTGGAAGGTTCCAGGAAATTCTAGCATCTTCAGGGTTCACCTGCCAAGATCTTCATGCCCAGGGACTTCAAGAAAGTTCCGGAACTTCTAGAATGTTGTTCTGGGAGGTGCCGGAATTTCTAGAACCTTCCGGGTTCACCTGTGCCCAATCTCATGTCTTTGGCCCAAAGGGGGCAAATCATCTGATTGCAGCAGTATGGAGGCTTCCTGTTTTAAATGTGACTTCTCCATTTGGCATCTCGGTTGTGCATCAAAAGCAATGCAACTTTAGACTGGACAGAGGTGCTGTGTGCATGTTTGTGCGCTGGAGACCGAGAACATTGCTTTGAGTCTCCAAGAGTTTGTTCGGAGATCAGAGAGCTAGATGCAACATTTAAGTAAGCAGAAACCTTCATTCCAGTTTAATGAGGTGAATGTTTAAAATGAATGCCGGAATTAGGGCACACATTGCTTACCCCCTTCAATTCCTTCCAATCATTTGATCTCTCTCTCTCCGCACCCGGTTCCCAATGCACCCATTGATAAAATGCACAAAATTACCACCCTTGATAAAAATGAACATAGGTCGATTCTGAATAATTTCTATGTCCCACTTCACTTTTGTGTAGGAAAGCATATATGCATTCATAAACACTGCAAAAAACGAACCCGCATCAATCCCTACATGTGATCATAGCACGATTGCTTCCTTTTGGGCCGTCTTTTATTAATGCATGTGGGCATGTCTGCACAAAAGTAAAGTACAGAACAGAAAGCCTCTTGAAAGAACTGAAAGGATGCACTCGGTACCAAAATGAGGGAGCAATGCGTGATACCCAAGGCACAACTCCAGGTCAGTAACCAGTACAGGGATCTTGCAACTCCAAGACCCAGAGAGAGATTTTGGAGCAGAAGTTTTTTAGAAGCACCCCATCATAAACCACTTTGCCAAACCAGATGCAATGCTAGTGGCTTTCACTTTTGACTGCCGTGGATCGAGACATACAACTGTGACCCAGAATGCCTACATAGGAGAGCTGTGACCTTACATTATAGGGAAGGGGGTGTTCTCTTTGGGTGATTGTCGCCCAGCACTACAATGTCTTAGGCCAGCCTTGATCCGAGCAGTCACTGAATTTGCTCAACCATCAGCCTTTCTGAGTGTGCAGCTCCTGTTGCGTTTCTGCCTGACAAGGATGGTTGGAACCCTGAACATCAGAAGGTCTCTGCTGCCTTTGGACTGGACTGCCCATTTCTCTTTTCAGAAAGGAACCCCTTTCCCCCATCCTGCTTTCTTTAGCTGTGTACGGCTGTATTCCTTGTATATTTATATATTCTGTATTTATGTTACCAAAATGTAGTATTTTGTAGCTGTCCCGATTTGTTTAACTTGTAAAATAATAATGATAATAATAATTCTTAATATGGTCTCCAATTCCTAGGCCATTTTGCCTTTCAAAGATAGTTCCTCACTCCCTTTCCAACTGCGTTGGCGACCACAGCGACGTCCAGGTTGTAGGTTGGACTCTTTCCCCACCCAACCCTACCCCTCTTTTATTTAATGACTTTGCCATTTCTTAAATTATTTATTAGCGTCGTCGTTGGGTTTTTTAAAAAAAATTCTGTTTTCCATTTGCGCTGCCATTGTCAACTGGCAGTTAAACGATGTGGTTCTCAGACCTTGTGCTTTTTCCTGCAAAAGAGCGAGAGCGAGAGAAAGACAGAGAGTTAACACTCCAGTATATTTGTAAATAAAAGCAACCTGTAAATGAAAATTGGGCCATTGTTTTGGAATGAGTTTTTATTTCCACATGCACCCTCACCAAACCTGGGTCAATCATACCACCAATATTCTCCTTATGCATAGCTGTGATAAACCATTCTTAAATATTGCATGTTCTAGGAGCCCTAGGTTGCAATTAGAATGAAACTTTTATAAAAGACCTTCTGTTTCAGAGAGAGAGAGAGAGAGAAAAGACAAATATTTATATACTGCTTTTCAACAAATGTTCCCAAAGCGGTTAACATAGAAATAAATAAATAGGCTCCCTGTCCCCAAAGGGCTCACAATCTAAAAATGGAATACGAAATTTGAAACAGCCACCAGCAACAGCCACTGAAGGGATGCTGTGCTGGGGACGGGTAGGGCCAGTTGCTCTCCCCCTGCTAAATAAAGAGCATCACCACTTTGAAAAGGCGCCTCCTTGCTCTGTTAGCAGGGGACAGAGTAAGCTGAGGTGGCTTGGAGGATGTTAGAGGCAAAATTGGGAAGAGGGTCAGTCAACCTATCGTTAGGGATGGGCCTGTAGCTCAGTGGCAGAGTATCTGCTTTGCATGCAGAAGGTCCCAGGTTCGATCCCTGGCAGCATCTCCAGGTAGGGCTGGGAGAGAGGCTCCTGCCTGGAACCTTGGAGAGCTGCTGCCAGTCAGTGTAGACAATACTGAGCAGGATGAGCCAAGGGCCTGACTCAGTAGAAGGCTGCTTCCCCACGTTCATGGAGCATACTGAGAACCTCAGGGGACTTGAACCTCAGAGCCTTGTTGACCGATAGACAAAGACCCTGTCAGAGTTGCCAACTTTTTTTTACTGCTCCTGCTCCTCTGTCTCGAACTGCCACTTGACCAACAGCCATGGACCAGCAATCAGACATCTCTCTGTGCATCGAGCTGTTCACATCACACCGGTTGCTTGAGGTAGCTTTTTCTCTGGCCAGTTGGCAACCCTCGTAGAGAAGCAGCCCCCCCAAGAAGAAAAGAGACTAAGCCCTAAGGATGATTAATCTGTGGCATTCTGCAGTGTGTGTGTGTGTGTGTGTGTGTGTGTGTGTAGGGAAGGGGGGGGTCCTCTTTGGTGTCAGCATGCTGGGAATGAAGACTGATTTATGCCCTACGGCTGTATTGAACAAAAGGCGAGCGAAAGCAAGGCACGGGAGAAAACAAAGATACCCCTGCAAAGGTTAAGATGATGCACCTGGGTACTCCATTCCTCTCCCCTCCCTCGGAGCACCTTGGAAAATCAGATTATCTCCAAAGGAGGGGAGCTCCAAAGGCCCTTCAGAAGATCTGTCTTCATAATTGCCGCCTTATCTTAATTCCTCCGGCCTTCTTCCCTTCTGCCTTTGTATCAGCCGAGCTGCTCAGAGGGGAAGCCCCGGGCTAAGGCGCTGTCACCTCGGATAATTATGAAAAACTCATTTCGTTCATCTGGAAGGTGCAAAAGAAAAAGGCCCACTGGCATGACAAAGGGGCGAGGAGGGAAAGATTTGAGTGGGGAGCGTGATTGATGGTAGGAAGAAAACACCACTCTCTGCCGTGATGAAAGGGGGCGGAATCTCTTGCAGCCACAAACTTTGGCTAAAATCAGCCGGCCCCACAAATTTGCATCATCCCATTTTTTCCCCTGAAGCAAAAACAGTTCAGGCAGGATCCATCCTTTAAGATGAGAGCACTGGAGCGCAGTGGTCGAGGCTGGTGTTAGCTGGTGATGGGAATCCTTGCTCCGCATCCTAGATAAACCCTGCAAATTAACCAGGGGTTTCTTTTGCAAAGTGAATTCTACTTCTCCACATCGAGGCATTCAGGTTGCACCGCACCCAATTCCCTTTACAAGCATGGCCTCTTGAGCCAAATCGAACCAGTTCCGAGCCTGTTTGGCCCGGCTCGACCCTTGGACCAGATGGGGGACCAGTTCGACTCGAACCGGTCCGTGGGCTGGTTCGAATTCGGCTAGAATTCATACTGAACCGCCGGAATCAGTTCCGTACACAGCGCTCGAAGCAAAGAACGCTCTGTGACATTTAAGCAGATGGCCAAGTGATCCTGCGCGCGCACCCCCCTTACACGCAGAGCCTCATCCAGCCTAGATCCTGGCCAGGAAGGAAGCTTCGGGATCTGCCTGGCTCCTGGGAGGCTGGAGAAATCACCTCCCTGCCTTGAGCTCTGGATCGGCACGTGGTGCTCTCTGAATGCCAGGACCTTTGCGCTTTCTGCTCTTGGATCTCTTGCCAGAGCGGGGGGTGCACTGTTGCCACATGCTTCCGCGGACACACACAAACACCTGACCCAGGTGGCATTCTGTTCCAGGACAGAGAAACGCCTTGTCCAAGCACCTCCTTTTGCAAAAGGTACGGTTCCCAGCGTCCACCGGGATCATCACCACGGAGAACATGACCTATGCTTGAGACACCCTACCCATCCACTCCTTCCTCCCCCACCCCGCCAGGATCCGTGCCCGTGCATGCCGGGGAAGGATCATCTCTCCCACACACCCAGAGAAGCAGCCGGCAGGCAGAGAGCAATCTCGCTTCCTCTCCTGCTGCCACCATGGCTCAATCCGCTCGGTTCAATTTGCTCGCGCCTCGGTGCAGCGCAGCAAGCCAGGGTCCAGCCTGTCAAAGGATGAGTTATGGCAGCTCTGATTGCGTGGTGATATCCACCTACCGCAACACTTTCATTCACACCTGCGCTGTCAGATCCCTATCAAGGAAGCCGTGGAGAAGGGCGTTGTTGCCAGAGCAAGTATTCCTTTCCTCTTATGCATTCCCTTCCTCTGGCTTTCACTACAAGGAGCCTTGTCGTCGAATCAGTCAGGCAGCTACAGTAAACACAGGCAAGGCACTAATGCCTCCTCCCCAGCCTTCTCAGACTGGCAGCCGCTCTCCGTGGTCTGGGCTGCCTACTCTGACTGGCAGCATCTCTCCAAGGCCTGTTACACGAGATCTCCTGAAACAGAAATGCTGGTGGGACCGGGGATCTTCTAGGAAGCTGCCTTTCACTAAGTCAGACCTTTGGTCCATCTGGCTCAGTATTGTCCACACTGACTGGCAGCAGCTCTCCAGGGTTTGAGGCAGGGGTCTTTCCCCCAGCCCTAGCTGTGGATACTGCCAGGAAGTGAACCCGGGACCTTCTGCCTGCAAAGCAGATGCTCTGCCACTGAACTTCAGCCCCATCCTGTGCTAGAACCACAACCCATAAAATTCGGTCAGGACCTGCTTGCATAGGAAGCTGCCTCTTACTGAGTCAGACCCTTGGTCCAGCTAGCTCAGCATTGTCCACACTGACTGGCAGCAGCTCTCTAAGGTTTCAGGTAGGAGCCTTTCCCAGCCCTACCGGGAGATACTGCCAGGGAGTGAACCGGGGACCTTTTGGCATCCAAGGCGTGTGCTTTGAGCTATGGCTCCTGCCTGGCAGAAGGAACTAGCATCCAAAGCTGCCCACTCTTTTAAGAGGGGAGTAAAACCAAAGGCTCTCACTATCCCCATATCAAGTGGCTGGGGGAGGTTCTCAAGCCAAGGTGCCCAACAGTGGCTTGACCTCCGCCACAATACGGGTGACCGATAATAATCCCCCTCCATGGATTCCGAGCTTCTCCAGTCAAGAGCAGCATGGCAGAGAAACCCCCGCCTCACCCCGTTGGGTCGGCTGCAGCAGTTGGAGCAGTGAGAGGAGAGCAACCCCTTTCAGGCATCTCCCTGGGAGCTTCTCCACGGCTTCAAAAGAGGGCCAATTAGGCGGAGATGGGGAAGGCGTTGTCCAAGACGGGCCCCGAGATGAAAAGTGTTAATTGGGTGCAGGAGCTCATTACTGTCATTAGAAAGAGGGTGGGAGACATCTTGGAATCGCCCGGGCTTGGTTCTCATGACCACACTGAGCTTTCCAGCCCAAAGGACAGAACTGTCCTGTAATGGTTCACTTTTCTCATTGTGCAGTGTTCTATTCTTTATCGTTGTCGGGAAGCTACGGCCCTACAACCCACTTATCTTTGAGGGTTTATGTTATCTAGGAAGCTGCTGCTGCCACATACCCAGTTAGGCGAATAGTCCATCCAGCTCATCCTGGTCCACACTGACCGGCAGCAGCTCTTCAAGGTTTCCGGCAGGAGTCTCTCCAACCCCTTTCTGGAGATGCTGCCAGGGATCGAACCTGGGGCCTTTTTCATGCAAGCATGCAGATGCTCTTCCACTGAGCCCCCATCCCCTAAGGGGAATATTTAACAGCAGACAATTCTCACGTGTCATCTCCCATCCAAATGCAAACCAAGGCAGACCCTGCTTAACAAAGAGAGCCATTCATGCTTGCTGCCACAAGACCAGCTCTCCTCCCCAAGAGGAGCTTGAGTGAAGTCTGATCTCACTTAGCCAAAAGCCAACCCTCTATTACACCACTCTGTTCCACAAGTCATCTTGGCAGTCAGTACGTTTCCCAAGGTATGCCTCTCTCCTCTATGTATAAGTATATTTAAACATATAAGTTATGGGAGGCAGTGCTGGTTGGGGAAGAGAGCCAGTCTTGTGGTCGCAAGCATGGATGGTCCCCTTTGCTAAGCAGGGCCTGCCTTGGTTTGCTTTTGGATGGGAGACTACACATACATTTATTTATTTATTTATTTATTATTTGAAATATTTATACCCTACCGCTCCAGTGCACTACTGCTCGGGATGGCTCATAACAATAAGATAGACACAAGATACAATAAAAGCAATAAAATTAACTAAACTAAACCCCCCAAAAAGTTGCTAGATTAAAACCACAATCATTATTAGGTTCAAATTCAAACTGAAACTTATGAAAAGCTAAAGAACCTACCAGAGATAAAATAATAATAATGGAGCATTAAAAAGCCTCCTCTAAAAGGTGTGTTTTGAGGTAGCTTTTAAAAACACTGAGGGAGGGAGCATGGCGAAGTTCTACAGGGAGGGTGTTCCAAAGCCGAGGGGCCACCACCGAAAAGGCCCTGTCTCTATTCCCCACCAACTGGATCTCTGTTAGTGGCGGGGTCATGAGCAGGGTCTGAGATGATGAGCAGAGGGCCCTGGCAGATTCATATGGGCGAATGCAGTCTGACGGGTACCCCTGCCCCAAGCCATGTAGGGCTTTAAAAGTCAATACCAGCACCTTGAATCTAGCCCGGAAGCAGACCGGTAGCCAATGAAGCTGACGCCTGAAGCTGACACCAATGAAGACTCCTGCTTGAAACCTTGGAGAGCTGCTGCCAGTCAGTGTAGACATTACTGAGCTCAATGGACCAAGGATCTGACTCAGTATGCGGCAGCTTCCTCTGTTCCTACACCTGGGGGGGAAATGATTCAATTTCTCTCAACATTGAAACCTATCTCTCAAGACCTTTGCGAGACAACTGGAACACACACGGAAAAGCCGAAGACTTTGAAATCCAATCTCTCCCGCCTCCGAATACAGAAGCAATGGTGCACTGTTGGCTGTAAATCCCTGAAGATTTCCACTGCACTTTCTAGTCCTCGGCTCTGGCACCACATAGGAAATTAATTCCGTGACAATATTTTCATTAGATTATACCCCAAGTACTCAGTCTTTGGCACATTTGTATGCTTGTCGAACATCCTAATTACTCCAAAAGAATCAGTCTGTGTGCTGGGTGGTTTATTGAATGTATAAAGTTAATGCATAAATAAACGGGTCTCCGTGCAGCAAACACCTCTCAATTGCCACGTCTGCCACCCGAAGAAACCAAGAAGGGAAATGGGAACGGGGTTCCTTGGCAAGACAGATCCGAAAAGCAACAAGCCATAGAACGCCCTCTTTTCAGAATCGAGGCTTCTCATGGCAGCTCCCGTCATTGTGGGGCGAATGGAAGTTGTAGTCTTGTCACATCAGAGGACCCGAATTCGAGAAACGCCGGGGTGGAGATTTAAAGAGGGGCGCCACGAGGCCCGAAAGACGAGAGGGACGAGCCGTCCGGGCAACCAGGTGCAGCCGGTCATGGGCACCCATGACAAGAAGCCCGTGCCCAAATGGCCCATGCGAGAGGTGTGTGTTCACACGATCCTTGGCAGCCACGCATTTGGCAGAGAAGGAGAATGTTCAGCGGGGGGTTAAACAAGGCCCACAAGAGCCAAGTCATCTTGTCATCATGCCAAGTGAAACCTTGGGTGATCAGCTGCACAGGGAGAGTTCCCCCGGGCAGTTCTCAGTCTCCACGCCCAGATCTTGGGAGGCTTTGGAATCTTTGCTTTACTTGCATCTCATCCGGGCTTCAATTTTCTCCCCCCCACCCACCCACCTCCTCCAAGTTACTCAACCCCACATCATCGCAGATAGTTCCGACACTCCCCCAGCCCTCTTCTCCCACTTGAGGAGATTCTCAGCTCAAGAAATATTCCAGGAAAGCATCCATTTGGAAGAGAACAACCAACCCTAACCCTAGCAGAGAGAGAGAGAGACAGAGAGAGACAGAGAGAGACAGAGAGAGGGACGGATTAACATAGTAGCAAATGTAGCATTTGCTACGGTATTTGGTCCATGTTAGATAAAATATCCCTTTTCTGCTAAATGTGCCTTTTAAGAGACAGCCCAGCACAGCATCTGTCTAGTGGCTGCTGGTGGTGGCTACCACATTTTTCTTTTTAGAGTGTGAGCCCAGAGGAACCCAGAGGAGAGCTGGTCTTGTGCTAGTAAGCATGACTTGTCCCCATAGCTAAGCAGGGTCCACCCTTGTTGCATATGAATGGGAGACTTGATGTGTGAGCACTGCAAGATATTCCCCTCAGGGGATGAAGCCGCTCTGGGAAGAGCAGAAGGTTTCAAGTTCCCTCCCTGGCAGCATCTCCAAGATAGGGCTGAGAGAGATTCCTGCCTGCAACCTTGGAGAAGCCGCTGCCAGTCTGTGAAGACAATACTGAGCTAGATAGACCAATGGTCTGACTCAGTATATATGGAAGTTTCCTGTGTTGCTATGTTCCTAATTATCTATCCACTCTTTATTTTTCTATGTAAACCACTTTGAGAATTTTGATTGCAAAACAGTTTACAAATGTTCACTGTTGTTGGAGTAAGTGTGAGTTTGTGGCTTGGTCTCCCATACTCCAAAATATAGCAAATGAAAAAATTGAATCCCTTTACTAGGCAAGTAAATAATTTATGTTTTAATATTTATGGGCATTTTAAAAAATTTAGGGCCCTTCTATAACATATGCTGCAGACCCCGCACTAGCTTAATCCGGCCCAGAGAGAGAGAGATTCCAGCACGTAAGAGCCATTGAAACAGGAATATTTGGATTTTTTGTTGGGCTGGATTAGCCCAACTCTTTGAGCAAGTTAGAAGCTGCAAGCATCAAAAAGCTACTCTACGCTACCCATGGAAGACTGGTTTAACAAGGTGTCTCTTCTCCCCTCCAGGTAACCCTGGGAAGTGTAGTTCTGTAAGAGGGCAAGGCACTTAAAGCAAATTATTCTCAAAGTATTCTCACCAAACTACACTTCCCAGGATTCTGCAGGGAAGCCAGGGGCATTAAACCTCTTCTAGGTTTGTTGTGCAGCTAACGACGGGGTAGGGTTGTTTATTTCCCCCTTATAAATGGGTGTAAGAAATGGACCACCAGCAGAGGCATAATTAAGTCTGCCAACTGGTTATTTCAAGAATAATGACCCTGCCTTCTGGGTAAAATCAGAGTTCACACATGTCAAGTATCCCTCTCTTTTGTAGATCGCCGTTTGTGGGGAGCAACCGGTTTGAGGACCTTGCTGAAAGTGGCAAAAATGGTCATCCAAAATGGCTCAGACAGGGGTAGCCCATCAGAACAGCCCTGCTGGATCAGGCCCAAGGAAGCCCATCTAGTCCAGCATCCTGTTTCACACAATGGCCCACCAGATGCCTCTGAGAAGCCCACAGGCAAGAACTGAGGGCAGGCCCTCTCTCCTGCTGTTACTCCCCTGCAACTGGTATTCAAAAGGCATCCTGCCTCTGAGGCTGGAGGTGGTCTAGAGCCCTCAGACTAGTAGCTGTTGATTGTATCCACACAATCACACTTCTACCCAGAGTTTCCTCCAACCTTGCTTCCACACAACCGAAAATTGGGAGCACACACAGCTCCCAAACCCAGAGAGAACAAAGTTTTTGATTGTGTGAATGACCTCTGTGATAGCTTTGTGAAACTGGCCAATACTCTGTGTGTGTGTGTGTGTGTGTGTCTGTGTCTGTGTCTGTGTGAAAGAGAGCGAGAGCGAGAGAGAGATTTCCCTAGATGCAGGCTCTGGGGAGAATCTTTTTGCTCGCAAAACTGTGCTTTGGGTCTGGCTACTTATTTTTCTCTCCCTCCGACTCCTGTTTCTTACAGTCTCTTCCGAAACATGTGCAGATGGATGTAAATATCTCATTCCTTATGGAATTATTTACATCTTGTGCCGCGGAGGCCCTGGATAGCGGTGTTAGACATCCGAGACATTGACACCTTTGGATTGCCCAGACTCGACTGTCAAACGCTGAACCCTTGTTTATTGGTCTGGGCTGGCTTCCATGCTTTGTTTGACAACTTGTCTTAGGAGATCTCTCTCGTTGGGGTGCCACCGTTTCCCATCTCTCAGCCTTCTTTGATGACTTCGGGAGTGAAATTTGAGGAATTAAACAATGGAGGCTTCTAGGGAACTATTTGGTTCCAGACTTCAGTTCCGTTCTGAAAGCAGAAACCAACAAAGGGATCCGAGCAGGAAAATAGATGTGTATCTTTGTGTTTTTATTTGGAAATACATATGGAGAGGAGAGCTGGTCTTGTGGTCGCAAGCATGCCTTGTCCCCTTAGCTAAGCAGAGTCTGCGCTGGTGTGCATTTGAATGGGAGACTAGAAGTGTGAGCACTGAAAGATATTCCCCTCAGGGGATGGAGCCGCTCTGGGAAGAGCATCTAGGCTCCCAAGTTCCCTCCCTGGCAGCATCTCCAAGAGAGGGCTGAGAGAGACTCCTGCCTCTGCAACCTTGGAGAAGCTGCTGCCAGTCTGTGAAGACAATCCTGAGCTAGATGGACCAAGGGCCTGACTCAGTATATGGCAGCTTCCTATGAAATATTCACAAGTGCGCCCTATTTAAATATGCCAATGCACCCAGCACTATCATGCAGGGACAATATTCGGTGTACATGCAAGCACACCTCCTTTTCCTCCAGTGACCCCCATCTGCCGGGAGCACCCAGCCACTCCTAGGCCTGGTCCTTCCTTCCTGCTGTCTTTAGATTTCTAAAAGTGGACTGTTAACAAGCACTTCATACTGTCTTGGCAACTGCGTCGATCGCTAAGGAGATGCTTCAGTGTACCAAAGTCAGGAGCTCTTCAAGCCAAGCTACAGAGCTCTCAACATACAACTGCCGCCTGTGTTGAGGTCGGATGTTTTTCTTTTCTTGAGTGCATCTGAGTGCCTTGCGTGCGGACCATTTTTAGACCCTTGCCAACATCCAGAAGGTCTACACCCAAGACGCGACACCCACTCCGGCTCGCTTTCTGGCCGGATGTGCCAGCCTCCGTTCTTTTACAAGCAGCCGCTTCAACCCATCACCCGGTAACCGGTCTGGCAAATAACCCGGGCGGACATTGATCCTGGCCGACTTCTCAAGGCAAAGATTTTCCCAAGGATTAAGTGTTCTTTTGACAATTTATCCCCACGCGCACAGCACAAATATACGTTTCTTTCCAGGCCTGGCTCGGACTTGACTCTCCTGTGCAAACACTGCAGCCGAAGGAAAGAGGCAACGCTTTGGCGCTCGGGTTATATGAAGCTTCCCTCCACTTGACCTCTCTTGATTGCTTTCCAAGGGAGCCGATGGAGCACAGGTTCAGGGTGCCAGACCTAGAGGTATATAGCAAGACAACCAGTGGGTCTCCAATGGCTTAAAGTTGGATGGAGATGCCATCTGTCTTATATCTATTTCTGAAAGAGCTGGAGATGCTGGGAGTTGTAGTCAACACCATCTGGGAAGTGATCCTTAGAGGGGAAACTGGACCTGGGGGAATCTGCCGATACGTTGGCTTCACAGTTTCGAAGAACCAGGGTGGACCCTGCTCAGCAAAGGGGACAATTCATGCTCACTACCACAAGACCAGCCCACCTTAAGTGGCGCAGCGGGGAAATGCTTGTCTAACAAGAAGAAGGTTGCCAGTTTGAATCCCCGCTGGTACTATATCGGGCAGCAGTGCTACAGGAAGATGCTGAAAGGCATAATCTCATACTACATGGGAGGAGGCAATGGTAAACTCCTCCTGTATTCTACCAAAGACAACCACAGGACTCTGTGGGCACCATGAGTCGACACCAATTTGATGGCATACTTTACCACAAAACCAGCTCTCATCCTTTTAACTTGCAACACCCAGAAGTGTACACGGTACTCCAGATGAGGTCATCCGGGTGTGGAAGAAAGTGGAACTGCTTTTGTGCACCCCAGTATCGGATAACAGGAATCCGTTGATGCCTTTTTCCATGGCATCAAAGATGGATTTTTTCATCACTGGTGCATCTTTCATCTTTCCACTTGCAATGCATTTGTAAGTGGAGGATGCTTAGATGGAGATTCAAACTCAGAGATTCGATGGAACTTTTCATCATTAATGCATCTTTCCACTTGCAATGCATTTGTTAGTGGAGGAGGTTTAGATATGGGATTCGAACTCAGAGGCTGCTACAATTCCCAGGCACTCTTCCCTTTTGGATTTAGCTCCCTCCAAAGGGACAGCTGATCAAACCAGCCCTATACAGTCCATCTCTTTGAGCACCTGGCATCCAACAGAGTCCAGGTGGGATAGCAAAGGGAATTTTTAAGAAAGCCTATAATTGACAATTATGAGATAATGATAATAAATACACCCGGGGGGAAGTTTCTTCCTAATCCTTGTCAGTCAGCAGCTTGTTTTATGTGTTGGAGAAAGAGGATCTACATTGGAGGAGAGAAAGAGAGCATGCTAGGTACAGTCCTGGATATTTTATGAAATGCAAAAGAAGGCTTTTATGGGCATAATGAGAACAGGAGAGCTAGCTGCCAAGAGAAACCCTGCAAACAAATTTGCACCGTTTCAACACAGCCGAAGAGAAACTGACATGTGATTTGCTTTTTTGCAGAAATCACAGCTTTGGGTTTCTTTCGTAAGAAGCGGCTTTTCAGCTGCCTTTTGTGATGAAAGATGCCATAGCTCCGTGATAAAGTGTCTGCTTTGCAAGCAGAAGGTCTCAGGTTCAATCCCTGGCAGCATCTCCAGGTAGGGCTGGGAAAGAGACTCCTGCCTGAAACCTTGGAGAGCGGCTGCCAGTCAGTGTAGACAATCCTGAGTGAGATGGACCAATGGTACAAGGCCTTTTCCTGTAGTCCTATGTTCCTATGGTGGGTCAGAATGGAGCCTCCATCTCTAGGTGCAGGATACCTGTAAAGCACCAGAGCAAGGGAGAAACAGTAAGAGGCAACCCTCACTTTCACCAATAGCAGGGATTCGCCAACGCATTGAAAAACGGAGCCATTTTGTATGGGCTTGAACTTCCATTTGCTCCAGATGGGAGACCTCAGGGTCCTATTAAAGGAGGAAGCCAGAAGCCTGCCCAACCTTGAACGAACCCCAGGGACTCCGAGATTAGGCATGTCAGGCTTGGTGTTTGGAAAAGATGCAAGGAATTCCTTGCACACCTTCCACCTGCTCTGTTTCCAACGAAAACTTTGCTGATGGTGCCAAAAGGTTCTCCACGGCCCGGCTGAGCATGCTTTTCCACAAGACTAAGCACTTTGCTTGCTTGCTTCCATCTCATCGCACATCTTGTGGTTTTGTGACTCGGCGCTTTCTGCTTAATAACCCGTGATTTGCTCTCTGCTGAAGTGCTGCTTCCTTGGCCCCGAAATTCCCAAGGACACCCCAGGCACCTTCCCTTTTGGGAGACGCGGGCTGATCCCCTCAGCCCGCGTCAGATTGGTGCATCAGTCTTTGCACCACACCCCAGATCAGATTTAAACCTTGCGGTTCTATAATTAGATGCTCTAATGCTCTCGCCACCAAAGACAAGAGAAGCTTCTTACCACGTCTTTGTTGCTTTGTGTTATTTCCCCATCTCGGGATGTCAAGCTTCCCTCAGTGCCTGACTCACCAGACTGTGGGGCCCTTGCAGAAGAAACCTGTACTGTTTCGGCTCTGGGGAGAGAGTCCTCCAAGCCACGAGGAAGTGGTGATGGAAGGATAGCCAAAATGAACTGAGGAATCAAAAACACATGTCCTGGCAAATTCTCCGGAGACTCCTGTTTTCCCAGTGGAAGATCGTGTTCAACCAGTTTCTATTCCAGATGGCTTCAGAACCCAAACAAAAAAGGAGTCCCTGCATGGAGAAATCTAGGATATCAAGGGAAATGTTATGCTGGTATACACCTACCTGATGTGCTAGATTTTTTAATGCACATTTTCTCTGTATGGAGACACATTCCATCCTGCAAGTGCATACCTGCTGTCTTAGCCGGCTCAGTACAGAAATAGGTTATGGGCCCAACTCAAACCCACTCTAAAATTTTATGCTCGCCAGATTCACTCAGCTCACAGAAACTTAAGCCCTTATGTATTAAAATGGTCCCACCACTGATCAATTAATGCTTTAATTCAGGGGTTCCCAACCAGCAGTACTCCAGGTGTTGCTGAACTACAACTCCCATCATCCCCCACCCTAATAAATTGTAGTGGGAGTGATGGGAGTTGTAGTTTAGCAACATCTGGAGTACAACTGGTTGAGAACCCCTCCTTCTATTAATTACTCTGCTAGAGTCAGCCCTTCTGGATCTGAAGCAGCCGCGAAGACTAGAGTGCTTTTGACCATGTGCAAAGTGTTATTCTCAAGCAACAGAGGAACCAAGCTGGGCCCCCACGCACCTCTAGGGAATGGAAATTGAGGCTACAAAGCGGCAATTTCCAGGCAGTCTTCAGTTTCATAATAACATATATCCCTCCTGCATGAAAGCAAGCATCGCCCGTCCAAACCCTTCTCCCACACAGCCCCTCTCTGCCACTTCCACTTTGTCTTTTGTGTTCATACAACTACACATCAGACGCACACTCAGCTCTCCTATCCAGGTAAGGATTGCGGGTGGGGGTGTCATTTTAAGAAATGGCCCTCCTGGTTCTGTCAAGCACCATCGTTCTTGATGCGTGGGATGGCCCCATTGGATGTTCCCCTCATGGGATTAACGACATCCCAGGGCTGTGTGCGATTCTGCTCCGGAGCGAGACACTTGCCAGGTGGCAAATGAAGAAAGGACACAAGCCCATGGTGAAGGCAGAGAGCCACAGGAATGTTGGGAACCTGGAAATAGAAGGCCCCCTTTAATCAGCAGAAGGAAGCTCTCTCCAATGTGGGGCGGGAGGAAGGTCACCAGGAAATCCAACCCCTGAAACAAATTTTCACTCATGTGGCAAAAATATTTTCCTTTCTTCTAAGATTTCGGTGGGCCAGGAAGGCTGTTTGTTCAGACGTTGGTGAGAAAGACTGGAGTCCTTCTGAATAGAAGCCTTTGTCGCCGGCAAGTTTGTCGGGAGAGATTTGAGGACCTGCGTCGTGCAGGAACAAAGCAGGCCAGGTGACCAGTGGAGGGATGCAAGCCCTCTTCCTCCTTCCCCTGCAAAATTCTTGGAATTTGTAACCCCTGGATTTCTCACAAAGCTTACCAAAGAATGGCTCATCGATAACACAGTGCATTAATGCATTGCGTGGCCTTCACCGAGTCATCTTTGGAGGACGTTCCTGCCCATTTCTATTCCTTTGACAACTTCGGTACCATTTTCTAGTAGTTTGTGTGTGTGTTGAAAATGTTTCAGCGCTTTTAAAACACCGTTGCAGATTTATTTATTTAATGATTGATTGATTGGTGGTTTCATTTTTATACCACCTTACGTTAAAAAAAAAAAATCCCAGGTCAGTTTAAACAAACATTTAAAACAATACAAAGCTATAGAAAATTCCACAATACAAATGTTAAACCGGGATATAAAAATACAGATCTAATCAAAAAGCAATATAGCCACAAAAAGCAAAGCAGCGGGAACAAAAAACAGCACTCACTTAAAAGCCTGGGCAAGAAGCCAAGATTTTATTTGCTTTCTAAAAACTGGGATGGAAACTGAGGAGCAGAGGCCCACTGGAAGAGCATTCCAAAGTCTGGGGGCCATAACTGAGAAGGCCCTGTCCCACGTGCACGACAACCGAGCCTCCCTCATTGTCGGCATGCGGACCAGAGCCACCTCCAATAGCCTTGTCACACGGGCAGAAATCCTTGGGAGCAGGCAGTCCCTCAGGTATCCAAGGCCCAAACTGACCTTGAAAGCAGGACTTTCAAGGTCAAAACCAGCACCTTGAAATGGACCCAGAATGCCCAGGACAATCAAAATGACCCAAATGGGACCACTGCAGGCCCAAAGGTCTGGACAATCAAAGCATGCGAACACGCTGAAAGCTGGAGGTCTTTCGATGCTATCACCTCTTTTCTGGTCTTGTGGTCGCAAGCATGACTTGTCCCCTTAGCTAAGCAGGGTCCACCCTGCTTGCATATGAATGGGAGACTAGAAGTGTGAGCACTAGAAGATATTCCCCTTAGGGGGATGGAGCTGCTCTGGGAAGAGCATCTAGGTTCCAAGTTCCCTCCCTGGCAGCATCTCCAAGATAGGGCTGAGAGCGATTCCTGGCATGTCCTACATATTGCCTAGGTAACTACTCCATGTTCCTTTCCTTCCCCGATATGCCACACACCATGCATCCCAATGTCTTCTCCTGCACCGGACCACTTTCATGCATGTTTGGTTCTCAAGTGATGAAAGGGTCAACGTCAGATGCATCTCAGGACTCACCCGCAGAGCCGAACCCGGTTGGGCGTTTAGTCCTACCAGCTGTGCAGGTGCAAGAAAGAGACAATATCCTGTGATACATCTCGGTTTCATTACAAGCAGATTAAGAATTTCAGAGTCAGGGCTCATTATATGAGAACAGGCTCGATTTGTCATAGGGTCTAATTAATTAGGCGTTTCGGTGGCATCACTAAAGGAAAGTACTGCTTTCTGCTGTTTAAGAAAGCCAACAGTGCCCGTGTATCATCCTTGGGCACTCCGCCAATCTTCACCCTCACCTCAGACCTATTTGCATGGCTAGCAACCAATGCTTCTCCCATTAAGGAAAAAGGATCCCCAAAAAGTCATGCTTGATATGCCCCCCCAAAAAAGAGTCAAGGAGGAATGTGGACATACAGAGGTGAGGAGCAATCGGTCCTCACTTCTGTCCATGAAATTGGTTGCCAAGGAAATTAGGACCAGCACACAGAAGTATTTTTTCACACAACGCATAATCAACTTGTGGAACACTCTGCCACAATATGTGGTGACGGCCAACAACCTGGATGGCTTTAAGAGGGGCTTGGATAACCATGGAGGAGAGGTCTATCAATGGCTACTAGTCGGAGGGCTATAGGCCACCTCCAGCCTCAGAGTCAGGGTTCCTCTGAATACCAGTTGCAGGGGAGTAAAAGCAAGGGTGAGGCCATGTCCTCAGCTCTTGACTGTGGGCTTCCCAGCAGCACCTGGTGAGCCACTGTGTGAAACAGGACACTGGACTATATGGGCCTCCTTGGGCCTGATCCGGCAGGGCTGTGCTTATGTCCTGCTACTCACACATATGATCACCATTTGATGGGTATTGTGTGAATAATAAAAATAATAAACAGCTAGCTGAAGGTAAGCCACATTTTGGCCTTAACTCTGTTGATTTCTGCAACCTGTATATATCCTGGAAATTAAGCACCATAATTGCTTATTCTGCATAATTTATTTAACTTCTGTCATTCATGGGGTGGAGTGAACCCACTGACCAATGAAAAGCACACTCAGCCTCCCATCACCCCCTCCCCCCAGATTCTGAAAGGGTCCCAAACATTGCCCCACCCTTTCAACTCTATTTTCAAAGCCATGTGGACTAGAAACTTCCTTTAAAAAAGAAAGAGCCTCAGGATGCCAAATGCTGGGGGCGAGAACAAAATCATGGCCTAGCTCTGTTCATAGCCGAGTCCAGCAAAGATGTAAGAATTAACATGATCCGTTCTACATTGCCAACCTGCATGGGCTTTATCCGAGTTTGAACTCCGGAATTTTGTCGGATTCCCAAGCGTGCCAAATTTCATCTCACTTGAGGGGAAAAACGTAAGAGAAAATGGCGGTTTTTAGTTCGGGGCTGCTTTCGCATGTGCCGATTGTAAAGCCTACTGAACGGCTATGAGTCAGGAAGGCTGCATGGAACCTCCATGTTCAGAGGCAGTCTACCAGTTGCTGGCAGGCCAGAGGTATTGACTTCAAGCCCTGCTTGTGGGCCTCCAGGAGGTCCTAGGATGCGACCTTAGATGGATCAGCGATCAGATCTATCAGGGCTGCGCTTGCATTATTAACTCGATGGGCTGCAAAATTAAAATTTAAAAAGCTGAGTGCTGCATCCTGTTGCAGGCTATCCCTCGGACCCAGACCCTGCCTCACACGTGCCCCTCGCCATTTGGCAGGCCGCAGAAAACAAAGGCGAGGCGAGGCGGGCTTCCCACTCAGTGCCCAGGGAGAGGTGGCGTCGTCCCCACGAAGCGGTCGCCCGAATCGTGCTCCATTGTCAGCAGCCCTTGTCTTGCTATTGTGTGGGACACACACACCAGCTGAGCTGAATGGAGCTGGGGGGGCGGGCTGAGGCGGCCTAGGGGGAGGGGCCTGGAGCCATCGGCCCCGGGGCCTGATCCCAGCTGTATCCTTTCCAGCGGCCTTTGTGGTGCACAACAAAAGGGCACAGAGAGAACTTTTGTCTCTCAACGCAGCGAGAGCAGGCAGCCTGCCTCTGGCTCTCTGGCAGCCGCCACAATGAACCGGATGGCTTTCATTCACTCGCCGACATTGTCAGAGCTCTGGAACAGCGGCTGGCCCTGGAGCAGGCGAAAAGGAATGGGTGGTTCCCTGTTTTCCTTCTGACTCAGAGCTCTCGAGCTGGCTTTTGTCTCTGCCGGAGAGATCTTGCGGCCACGGAGGAGACCGCCGGCTGCCAAGAGGAGAGCGGAGCCGGAGAGGGTCAACGCCGCTGCGGATGCACTGTTCGTCTGGAGGGAGTCCTCGAGGGTGGGCCAGTAGCCGAGGGCTTGCTCCCTCGACCCGAGGGCCGGAGGGCCCAGCGAAGCACCCTTGCGACAAACTGCTTCGGGGGAATGGGAGAATGAAAAATGGCGGGTTTCCATGGCAGGCTCTGCTTTGAAGCCTCTATGGAGTCATTGTGCCGGGAAATATCATGAGCCTGTTCACACGATCACCACCTAAGAAGGGAGGGTAGTGGTGAGGACCCGCAGTGCCTTCATGGGCACACCGTCACACACCCACATGCTCAATGCTGCTTCGTGAGCTGTGGGTTGCTGGGGGCCTGGACTTGTTGACCTGGCCTCCAGGAATCCCACAATGCATTTGCACTATGAGTGTGGTGCATTGGGGGATTCCCCCTGCCCGGGAATCAGGCACTCTAGGCACCTGACTCTGTGTATGCTCAGTCTGAACATACAACGCTGTACCTGGGGTAAAGATCAAAGCCCGGGTACCCAGGTAAAAAGCCCAGGTACACAACCAGGGCTTGCGGGGGGGGTGAGGGTTAAGGCTGCTCGTGTGTCTAGCCTTAACATATAAGACACTGGAAGGAGTGTGTGGTATAGGACCGGTTTAGAACTGGTGTGGTTTCACAGCTGAGCAGGGGGTGGGAGAATTTGGCACAGGAAAGCTAAACTGTTTTGCCAGCCCAGAGTGGGAACTCCAAGAGAATGGGCTTGTTCACACAGAGAGGAGAGCTGGCCTTGTGGTTGCAAGCATGACTTGTCCCCTTGGCTAAGCAGGGTCTGCCCTGGTTGCATATGAACGGGAGACTAGAAGCGTGAGCATTATAAGATATTCCCCTCCGGGGATGGAGCCGCTCTGGGAAGAGCATCTAGGTTCCATGTTCCCTCCCTGGCAGCATCTCCAAGATAGGGCTGAGAGAGACTCCTGCCTGCAACTTTAGAGAAGCCGCTGCCTGTCTGTGAAAACAATACTGAGCTAGATAGACCAATGGTCTGACTCAGGAGATGGCAGCTTCCTATGTTCCTATGACTGCTGGCGGGGTAGGAAATGCCTGGGTAAGGGTGTCGGGTACACACAAAGATAAGAGGCAGGGGGGGTGATTGTGTGGGAGATGGCGGCTGGGCACAATTGCCTGTCAGTGGCTTTGGGGGAGGCTTTATCGATGCACCGAGCATAGCAGTCACTCAGAAGAGGGAGACACAAATACGCGGGAAACGAACCATGGTGGCAAACATGGCCTGTGCGGCGCTTGGTGCCAATTCGGGGTTCTCTAAATAGTTGCCCGCTCTTTGGTCTTGGTCTTGAAAGGTGCCGGAGTGCTCAAGTCTGAACCAACCCAGTGCTTTTCCAAGCCGAGTCACGTGCTCCCTGTGGCTTGCCCCACCGAAGCTGGCTTTCCACATTCCCAACGGGCATTGCCCAACCATCTTCAAAGGCAGGCTTGCATAGAGCCGCTTCTCGCGGCTTCTCCCCACCAAAAAGGACACTGCGTTTCATCCCAAAGGGGGGAACTTCGAGGGTGTTCTGAACTCCTTGCAAAAATACCAAATAGTGGGGCAGGGGGGGGGGAGCGTTCTGTTCTCCGGAGAACACGTCGGCCCAGATGTTGCACAAACGTCCTCCCTCTGCTGGAAATGGAGTCGGGAATGATTGCTTGCCATTCACAGCAATGTGATCTGGGCTACTGTACCGTCATTTCCTGGCGCTAATCCTATTCTTCTGCTTAAGATCAACTCTCTTTTTTGTGCGTGGTGTGTTCCCCCCGCCCCTTCTCCATTGCCGCCCTTGGCTTACAAAAAAGGAAAACACGCTGGGATGCACTAGAACCCTTGCCAGACTCTGCCATCGCTCGGAGCGATTCGGTGGAGCGATTCGGCGTATCAGTTCGGCACAATTGCCACCATCCCCGCTCCTCCACCCCGCTGTAAACTGCAGAGGCATCTCACACATGTACGCGGAGGAGCGACTTCGTTATGCTAATGGTTCCGCCATTCGTTTTGAAGCAAACCTCACACTGCACTCTGAAACATGAAAGCGATTTAATTGGGTGTGCACAGCTTGCAGGCACAAGCAGTTAACATTGCTTTGGCAACGCTTGTTTTGTGGGTGAAGACAGATTTTTTAAAAGTAGGGGGGAAGCCCTCCAGCCAAAGGAATTATTTTGCTTCTTTGAGGAAGGAGGCAGTCCAGGTTGACAGCAATTATTGCTTATACGGCTGATTCACACTACTGTTAAAATCAGATAGAAGCTGGGCTACCCTGTTTTGCATGATCATGGGAACTCATGCAAATCTTTCCAGCCCAGGATTTCCCAAGCAAGGTAACTGAGATCTTGCTATCCTGCTTTTAACTGAGGATGGAGGAGAGGACGGAAACGAACATGTATATACTGCTTTTCAACAAAAGTTCCCAAAGCGGTTTTATAATGGCCCCAAAGGTCTCACAGTTTTAAAAAGAAACATAAGATAGACACCAGCAACAGCCACTGGAGGGATGCTGTGCTGGGGATAGACAGAGCCATGGAGGAGGGCTCTCCTACCATGAGCAGAGGCTCATGAGAACTCATGCAGCTCTTTTGAATGGCCAGACGGCATCCTGCTTGCCGTCCCCGACAGGGGCAGAGTCACCATTGGGCAAACGGGTTCAAAGAACCCGGGCCGCCACCAATCAAGGGCCGCAAGGACATTATTTCAGTCCCAAATTAGGCCGCACGGCCCCATTTGGCCCCATTGGCAGCATAGGCTGGTCTCCCTTCCAAACAGGGCCACATGGCCCCATTTGGGAGGGAGACCATGTCCCCCGTGCATGATTTCAGACATGGGGGATGGCTACCTGAGCCCCTACGTCTAACATCAGACATAGTGGGGCAGGGCCAGGGGGCCGTGGCAGCAGCCACACACGGGCCATCACCAGCCTCCCTATCTCCTGGTCCCCGACATGGCAACCATAGAAATCTGCAGCCAGAGCAGCCATCAGCAAGGTGTGCGTTCCACTGAAAAGAACACTCTATGATCCTGAAACTTCAGCCACTTTGGCAGAGTTGGGTCCGCCTCCTGCTCCTTCGTAGCCAATCGGAGGGCAACCGCTGATCTTGTGAGGCTTTTCCAGTCTGTTGGCGCCGCAAACCCTGCTGGGAAGGCAGAGGCACCATTGGAGGGCTTTTCATGGAGGGGCGGGGCTTGCAGCTCCCAATTTCCGCCACAGACCCAGCAGTTGGCTGGCTTGTCTGTTTCCTGGGTTTGTGGACCCCAACGGAGGTTCTCCTTGTTTGCTACTTACAGGACAGGAGCTCTCCTGCCCTCCAAACCACCCCCAGATAATCGTGTGAACAACCCTACTATCTATCTACTAAACAGGAGGCAGAATGTATATGGAAAGGTATTCACTCTGCTGCTGGTTATTACTCACTTCTATAAGTCTACCCTAATTCTTCACACCTTGCTTCTGTTTTTGTCTCTCTATTCAGTTCTTTTATTACGATCACAGACTAGCACAGTTTGCAGACAGATGTCCCCCCCCCACACAAAAAACCTACATAACCTACAGATTTATAATACGGTGGTTAAGCACAAACTTAAGCATACAGTTAACCATGATTCTTAACAAACACCTGGCGGATTTTCCTGGCTGTCAAACAGAACTTCGCCACATTATAGGATCTCAGGTCATTCTGGTCATTTAAAAGATAACCAAGATAAAAACAAATCTGTACAAGCTGGATGGCAATTAATAAAAGGGTTTAGATGTTTACGCCGTATATCTGGGTAAAACGGACAATAAAGGAGCACATCAGCCATCGTTTCGATATCTCCCGATTTGCAGAGACAAGTACGTTCTTTGTAGGGGATTTTTTGATACCTCCCTTCCAGGACTGTTGTTTGCAAGGCGTTGCATCACACCTGTGTCAAAAGCTCTGCGGTCTTTTGGCACCGTTATCTGGTTCAGGTACCTGGCAGGGTTGAAACTCAGAACGTGGTTGCCCAAATGGACACCAACGGGAACTGGGCCCTGATCGATTTGATGCTCCGTAGCGTATATTCTTTGTCTGAGTTTGACACTGACATTTTCAGACCCCAGAGTTATTAATGGAAGAGGGGAGAAACCATAGTGGTGCAGCCCTTCATCCAGCTCTCGTTCTTACCTGGAGTGGTAGCCATCCTTTAACACAAGTGGAGCTAGACCGGCAGGGTGGGAAACCAGCTTCCGCCAGAATTTGAAGATATTAATCCATGCTCTGGCCTCTACTTTAAGCAGTCCTGCTTCCAGATGAAGGGAGAGGAGAGCTGGTCTTGTGGTAGCAAGCATGACTTGTCTCCGTAGCTAAGCAGGGTCTGCCCTGGTTGCATCTGAATGGGAGACTTGATGTGTGGACACTGCAAGATATTCCCCTCAGGGGATGGAGCCGCTCTGGGAAGAGCAGAAGGTTCCCAGTTCCCTCCCTGGCAACGTCTCCAAGATAGGGCTGAGAGAGACTCCTGCCTGCAACCTTGGAGAAGCCCCTGCCAGTCTGTGAAGACAATACTGAGCTAGATGGACCAATGGTCTGACTCAGTATATGGCAGTTTCCTATGTTCCTATGACAGCACTAGTCTATCTATCTATCTATCCATCTATCTATCTATCTATTACATTTCTATACCACCCATCCAAAGGCTCTGGGATCCAAAGGCACAACAAGCAAAATACAAAAACAAACACCATTTAAAACAAACAGATTTAAAACAACATTAAAACCAATGAAAAACAGTTCAGGGCCGCTTAAACCCAATTAAAAATACTTGGAAGCAATTTAAAAACCTTGGAAGGGCAGGCCAAGGATATGCATGGCAGTCCTTGCTTCCTCCTTTTAAATGTTGAGTTTGTTAGTTGCTAGCCATGCAAATAGGTCTGGGAGGGAGATGAGGATTGGCGCAATGGCTCCTGATGTGACAAAGGCACCTGCAGGAGGTGTCTGAAGGGCCAGAGCAAAGGTTAGGTATTCCCCAAACACAGACTATTACTCGTCATCACTGACTGGCAGCAGCTCTCCAAGGTTCCAGACAGGAATCTTCCCCAGGACTACGTGGAGATGCCAACATCTGCAGGAGGGCTGAAGTTGAGCAGCCTTGGCCTGCCCTGACTGGCAGCAGCTCTCCAAGATTTCGGGCAGGAGTCCCTCCCAGGCCTACCTGGAGATGCTGCCAGGGACTGAACCTGGGACCTTCTGCGTGCAAAGCAGATGCTCTGCCTCTGAGCTACGGCCCCTCCCCTGGCTTTAGATATTTCCATTCCTGCTCTTTTTATCTCTTAAAGTACTTTGAAAACACCATACTATCATGTTAACACATCTCAAACAAAAAAAGGGGGGGATCTAAAAGATCATGAAAAGTGTATTGAAAATACCACCACTTCCAATTAGAGCATCTGTAAAAATGGACTTGGGGCGTGACTCACAATTACATTTAGGAGTCTATAAAATCATATTGAAACACGCATGAAAGCAAATTTTATGAGTCTCTTCTGACTTTACGAGCCTCCCACTGCTTATTATTTATATCGCAGGCTTGGGTGGGAGACGTGTGTGTGCCACTTTGGGGCGTGGGGCGTAGCTCAGTGGGAGAGCATGTGCTTAGCATGCCGAAGGCCCCGGTTCAATCCCTGGCAGCATCTCCAAGAAGGCCTGGGGAAAACACCCTTCTCTAAAACCTTGCAGAGCTGCTGCCGGTCAGAGTAGACAATACCGAAGTAGTGCAAGCAATGGCCTGACACGGTATAAGGCAGCTTCCTATGTTCCCATGTACACAGAAGCAAAGGAGGTTGTTGGGGATGGAGCTGCAGCTCAGTGTCAGAGCATCTGTGTAAACCTCTTAGCGACCCCATAGATAGATTCTCTCCAGGACTATCTGTTTTCAGCTTGGCCGCCAAGGTCTCTCAGGGGTGCATTCATGGCTGTAGTGACTGAGTCCATCCACCTTGCTGCTGGCCGTCCTCTTCTTCTTCCTAGGAGAGGCATAAATGGTGGAAGCAGATACCGGAAATGTCACATCCTGCTCCCCAACATGGAGGGTGTCGGTTAGCCAGACGTATGGCCCTCCTGCAAAATAGGGAGTGTGACCCATCTTGTCATGAGGTAGAGCTGCCAAGGTTGCTTCTGCAAATATTCATTCATCCATCCATCCATCCATTCTTTTATTACACTGATATCCCGCTCTTCCTCCAAGGAGCTCAGAGCTGATGTCCATGGCTATGTTTATCCTCACAACAACCCTGTGAGGTCGGCGAGGCTGAAACAGACACGACTGGCCCAGAGTCACCCCGTGAGTTTCATGGCTGAATGGCAATTCGGACTCGGGTCTTCCCGGTCCTAGTCCGACACTCTAACCACTACTCTATGCTGCGGGAGGCACAGAGAAAGAGGTGGCACAGGGGAGAGCCGATTGGGGAGGCTTCAGGATACGTGAGGACGATCTCGCCGCTTAGAGAGCCCCCCTCTCTGGCAGGACAGCTCTTCCCCAGGACACATTCTCATTGCAGGAATCAGCACAGCCCTTTGGAGTCAGAGAAGCAGGATCATGCCTGGGTTCCCTCCCCAAAGGGCCCGTGACTCACTGCAGCACCTTGTAGAGGGAGGAGGGAGCTTTGTTTTGCCCATTCGGCACCAGCCCGATAAGATCAGAGCTCATGGCCATGGCTGAGAGCATATGAAGCGCTCTATCCGCCTCCCATGAAAAGTGTCAGTTTTTCCTGATGCCGGAGTTACGCAAGCTCAGCTTTCACTCCCCCCCCCCCCCCCCGCTCGCTTCCGTGTCTTGAAATTACCCAGAGCAGCAATCGCAATGCTCTCTCAGAGCTACAAGGTAGATCACTAAGCACGCCGGCCACGTTTGATCGCCGACTTTCCCGGGCTGCAAACGCACCACACGGATTCTGAGCAAGGTGACCGACTGTTCGTCAAAAGGAGGGTGCATTTGCTTAACCGCCAATATTTTGCAGATAAAAAACAGGGACACTTCTGAGTGCTCATAATGTCCCTCTTCTCAGATCAAAGGCCCCTCCTTGAACACACTTGTGTGGTGTTGTGCATAGAGCGTTGGGCCTGAGTTCAAATCCCTGCCCAGCAATGAAACTCACCAGTTAACATTTCAGTTTCAGATAACATCCAGTTCTGTTTATTTACAGTTGCCGACCAGAAAAATATATACATACAGCTCATTCATTAATAATAAACTAATCCAGGTATTCACTGACCTTATAAAATCTAACTATACATACAAAGGTGCCTCTAGGTAATTTTGGAGCCTGGACCTAGAGGCCTTTGGTGGGCTCCCCCTCCCCTGCAAATTCACCAGATCTGATGAAACTCTGGACCCGTTACTTATCAGTCAGCCTAACCTATCTCACAGGGATGTTGTGAGGGTGCACATAACCATGTACACTGCTCTAGGCTCCTTGGAGGAAGAGCAGGATATTGATTGATTGATTGATTGATTGATTGATTGACTGATTGAATAATAAGCGTACACTTCTACTATTACACAAATCCGCACAGAGGCGGTCAACCTGTATCAGGGCTGTACCACTTCCACCATTCTCGAAGGTCCCCCGGTCGAATGCTTCGCCCCACAAAAGCAGTCCCTGGGCATAGTCAATTGGTATGCCAGAGGAAAGGATTCTAGCCCACATTTCTTCCTGCTGTGCTAATTTCTAGATGCAGGGAATTCTTGAATAGGAAGTTAAACTCAGTTCTGGGACCTATGTGGACTAATCCAGCCCGGATACATGTTTTCAGCTGCAGTGAGGTTCTGCACTGTATTTATTGTAACTGTATTCATTGATTCTCAACTAACTTGTCCATCATTGCCTGTTGAAACATGATGCATTAGCAACTTGCTAACATATTTCCCTTTAAAAACAACAACAGAACTAAAAATGTTTCAAACGGGTTTAATAAAGGATTCATCTCACCACAGAATCCTAGAGTGGCCACAAATACTTCCAGCAAAGTTTATGATCTAAGAACAGAAAAGCCTTATGGGATTAGACCAGGGAGCTCTCCAACTTGGGACTGATTATGTCTGAGGATGATGGGAGTAGTAGTCCAACCACATCTGGGGACCCAAGTGAGAGAACCCCCAAGGTTTCAGATGGGGGTCTTTCCCAGCCCCACCTGGAGATCCTGCCAAGGGTCAAACCTGGGACCTTCTGCGTGCAAAGCCAATGCTTTGCCACTGAGCTAGTCTGTCCCTCAGACCAGACCATCCGTAGGAAACTGGGACAGTTGGGACATAGAAATCAGAGGTATATGTTCTATGGGGAGATGGTGGGTTATTGCTGCTTAGGTCAAGAAGGAGGCTGGAGGGAGCAAAAGGGGACAGTTTGTGCTTCTCGGCTAAATTCATGCTGACTCTTTCTATTTACCAGAAGAGCATGTTCATCAGGAGAAGCGAAAAGTCTCCAAAGTGACATCTGCAAGAGAATTTCCGCGTTCCTCCCAAGGGGAAAAACGGCAGAATTTTCTCCGCTGGCATTCCCACATCCCTAAAGCCATCATCACTGATGTCTCCCTAAGAGCTGCTCTGGTGGCCGAGAGCTTCTTGCTGCCCTGGCGGCATCTCAGTAATCGACCACCTGTGGAAACTGCCTCCCCTCGCCTCATAATAGGGCCGCCCCCGGTCTGAAACTTGCCAGAAGTCCTGTGTTCCATCCACACTGCTGGGACGCCCGGCAGCTTCCTATGTGTTCCAGAATCGCACTCAGGGCGGGGAGGTCCCCTGGTCTTTAAACAATATAAATACAAAACACCTGGAAAGGCCTCTAAGCACCCTGCACAAGCCTGCTGCTACCAACGGAGAGCTGTCCCCGTGCCAAGAGACTCATCAAGCTGGGTGAGTGGGGCTGGTGTTTTCATTGTTAATTATATGTAAGCTTACCACCTTCTGGCTCCGCCGTGCCGCTAAAGGGAGGGTGTTTTGCTGACAAGAAGAATTTCCCTCCCTTTGTGCCTGCATGCAAATAACGCTGAAAGTGGGCTGCTTTTTTTTTTTTTTAAGAGTCTAGACATACGCTTCAATTTCACCCGATTATATGGTGCCTCGCCAGCTGTGGGTGGGGACGGGAGACAGCCGCACAGCGCCCACCTGCGATCAGAAGGTGGCCCTTTGCCGACGCCGACGCCTGGCAGGGGTGGAGATGTTCTGATCCCCCGGCCTGCCCCTGACAACTCCGGGTGATCCATTCGATCTCCCGTCCTTTATTTGTCCGTCAGTGTGGTGGGAATGAACCTGTCCGCCTCCCTCACGGTGCCCTGACAGCTCACAGGAGCTCGTCACTCTGCGCAGCCCAGATCGGATTAGTCATAGCTTTCACGAGCCTTTTAACTGGGATTTACGCTAATACGGATTACAGCTTGCGTGGCAGATGTTTATTTGGTAGAAATGTAATTTTCCCCCTTGGGGGGAAAAAAAAGAGAGGTGGGGGAGCGAGAAACAAATTGAGAGCGATGAAGAAAGCTCCTCAGTCGCAGGAGACGGTTTGCAATTGGGCTCTTTCCTTGCTCCACAGCTAATGATAGACAGGCTCCGCCAATGGCATTGCAGTCTGTGAGAGGGGATGCTTCAGAAATTGGCCTCATCTGAATTTCTCCCTGGATTTCAAAGTTCTGAAGTATCTGGCTCTCCAGGGACATAGGACATGGGGACAGAAGGAACTGCCTTATATTGGAGTCAGGCCATTGGTACACCTAGGTCAGCACTGACTGCTCTGACTGGCAGCAGCAATTTAAGTTTTTAGAGGCAGCAATCTCTCCTAGCCCAACCTGGGAGATGCTGCCAAGGACTGAACCTGGCACCTTAGGAACATAGGAAGCTGCCATATACTGAGTCAGACCATTGGTACACCTAGCTTAGTATTGTCTACACTGACTGGCAGCGGCTCTCCAAGGTTCCAGGCAGGAGTCTCTCCCAGTCCTGCCTGGCGAAGCTGCCAGGGTTTGAACCTGGGGCCTTCGGCGTGCAGAGTAGAGCTACTGCCACTGAGCTACAACCCCATCTTCCATTCTCCCATTCCTTGTAGAAACCTGCATATTCTGCTTGCTGCAGCCATCAGGGCTTTTTGGTGACATTCCCCATCTCTACATGACTGAGGTTCAGGTGTGCATGGATAAACTCTGGCTTTTCTACAACCTGGATTCAAAGTTTTTGTTTTTAACTAATGTTTTAATGTTGTTTTCTCTTGCAAACCGCCCAGAGACGTAAGTTTGGGGGGGTATAAAAATATGTTTAATTAATTAATTAATTAATTAATTAATTAATTAATTAATTAAATGTGTATTGGGGGCTTTATCCAAACCCCTTTGGTGTGGTGCTCAACCAGTGTACAGCAGTGCATATGCGCTTCAGTGAAACAGTGCACAAAAAGAATCCCAAGGGACTCATGCGCCCAATCAAATCAATATTGCTCTTTTTGCAGGGTGTTATCAGTGTTCATTGATCAATGTTCATTGGTAACAGAGAATGGGTGGAGCCAGCACTCCACTAACCTTGTTTTCGGGGAGGGGTTCTTAGTCGGGCTAGCCACTGTTGAGCTACTGGGCTTGCTCGTGAGCCTGGCGGTTCTCACGGTGGAGGAGGACCAGGCTGGGCTCTGTTTCTCTCCATCGTGAGAATTGCCTCACGCCGTTCCAGCTTCATTCAGGAGTTGGGAACACACCTGCTTCCCTCCCCACACGATCACGGGGGGGGGGCTCCCTGGCCACATGACGGCTGTGCCAAAGGCGGCCACTCTGACAAGAAGGGCTCCCTTGCATTTCAGCGGCTGCCGCCTCCTGCTACATCCCGAGGAGGCCTTGTCAGCGTGCATCAGGGCTTGGGGTTTGCCAGCAGTGGGCGTGGGAAGCCTCAAGGCCCCGTCCTATCGGCAGAAGTCATCTGCGTTGCCGACAAGAGATTGCTAATGCTTTTTTCTCCTCCGAAGCGTGCTAGGCTGTCATTTTCCAGGCACCTGTGTGGGATTTCGGAGCCGCTCCAATCAGCATATCTGTAGCCCCAAATCTCTAGAGGGAGTGTTTCCCCCCCCCACTTGTATGTGACTTATAGCCACCGGCATTTGCGTTTGAAACAAAAACCCAGGCCGACTTTGTTCCCTGGGCTGTTCCTCAAATGTGAAACGCAGAGGGGATAGAAACCATCTTTGTACAAAGGATGGCTCAGAGGCCTTTCTGATGGCCATTTTTGGGCAGCGTTGTCAGGATGGAGGGCTCGTAGCTCAGTGGGAAAGCACCCGCGTTGCATGCAGAAGGTCCCGGTTTCAATTCCAACATCCCTCGTTGAAAGGAAGCTGCCTTATACTGAGTCAGGCCCTTGGTCCATCTAGCTCAGTGTTGTCTGCACTGACTGGCAGCAGCTTCTCCAAGGTTTCAAGCAGGGGTCTTTCCCGGCACTGACTGGCGGCTGCTTTTCCAAGGATTCAGGCAGGGTTCTTTCCCAGCACTGACTGGCAGCATCTTCTCCAGGGTTTCAAGCAGGGCACTGACTGGCAGCGCCCTCCAAGGATTCAGGCAGAGGCCTTTCCCCAGCCCTACGCAGAGATGCTGCAACACTCTACCTACCATTGAGCTGTGACCATGCAGGGCTGAGAAGGGACCCTCTCTGCTTAGATACTGAAGAATTGCTGCCTATCGGAAGACCATGCAGGGCAAGCTGGACCGAAAGGTAGTCCCCCGTTTTGGCTAGCAGAGATCTTTTTAATGGAGGATGCCCGGAATCGAACCTGACAGCTTTGGCGTTCACGTTCCCACTCTGTGAACAGTCCAATCGGCATTAGTGGAAAGCTCAGAGGTTTCCTCCTCCCATAACAGTGTCTTTAGCCAGCTGTGTCTGCTTCCCAGGTCTCCCTCTTCTCTCAGTAGTTCAAGCCAGTCACTTCCAGCTCCTGCCTGTTCCGAACGCGGATGCCAAAAAACTGGAGGAACGAAATAAAAGGCGGGCGGGGTTGGGGGGGGCGAGGGAAGCTCCATGTGCAGCCCAAAATCGTTTCCTGCCGCACCTGAGAATCTTGGAGAAGAAAAATATTCAATTGCTCTTGGACAGCATCCCATCCCGAGAGCAAGATTGAGCAACTTGCCCCAAGGAAGGGGGAAAGAAGCCAGAGAAGCAGGGACAGAGAGAAGGAGGTGGGGTTTTTTTTTTCCCCTTCTCCCCTCCCCCAAACTCCAAATTAAAAAAAGGAGGAGTAGGAGGAGATCTGCATTTCTGCTTGCAGGAGCTTGGTGTAAGACAGGGAGCCGTGCAGTTGGTGCCAAGGGCTGTCTCTGGAAACCGGAGGGGGATTTACACTAAAATCAAAAACACAGAATAAAACCAGTTTTTTAAAAAAAATTTAAAAACCATTTGAACCAGAATAAAACCAAAATTAAAACTAGATACCATTAACTTTACTAACTGAGCAAAGAGGCACATCATCATCATCATCATCATCATCATCATTATTACATTTTTATATCCCGCTCTTCCTCCACCCAGAGCGGTGTACTACATACTTGAGTTTCTCCTCACAGCAACCCTGTGAAGTCGGTGAGGCTGAGAGAGAAGTGACTGGCCCAGAGTCACCCAGCTAGTCTCATGGCTGAATGGGGATTTGAACTCGGGTCTCCCCGGTCCTAGTCCAACACTCTAACCACTACACCATGCTGGCTTTTAAAGGGGTGGATCTCTTGATTGAGCAGGGGGAGAACAACCCGCCCTATCCACACCCCCAGCAAAGCATCCCTCCAGTGGCTGTTGCTGGTGTCTCTCTTACGCAGAGGCGCTCTTAACCTTGGACTTTGGGGCCGAGGTCCAGGGCCTCCACACCCCCTGGGGTTTTTTTTTTTAAGATTGTTAGCCCTTTGGGGACAGGTGGCCATTTTAGTTTGTATCTGTCTGTCTGTCTGTCTATCTATCTATCTAAACCATTTTGGGAACTTTTGTTGCAAAGCAGTATATAAATATTGTCATATTCATATTCGTCTCAAATCGACTAAAAAGATGGGTCTGTAAAGCTCCCCCAAGGCTTCCAAGGAAAATCCTCCTCTTATATTCATTGGCAGTGGATTCCACCACCCAGAGGCAACAACTGGGAAGGTCCAGACAAACTGGTGGCACCCAAAGATGGACCCCTCCTGACGATCTTAATGAGTGGTGAGGATCTTGTAGAGAAGAAGGGAGTCGGAAGCCGTTTGGATCTATAGCAGGCCTGCTCAACTTTGACCCCCATCCAGCTGTTTTTGGACTATGGCTCCCATAATCCCCAGCCACAGTGGTCAATAGCCAGGGATTATGGGAGTTGTAGGCCAACATCTGCAGGAGGGCCGGAGTTGAGCAGCCCTGATCTACAGCAACTTACCCAGAGATGTGTGGCTAGAACTAAACTCAGCTTCTATCGAACTCTGATCTAAAGGACTAGTTGTCCCAACACATCATTGCCGGGTTGATGGGGTCATCAGTGAAGGCTATACTCTTGGTTCTTCCATATTCTAAAACAAGGCAAATGGCTACCAGTTCCAGGTCCTTGCTGGTTAACTTGAAATTTGGTACCACCAATGCTCATGGCACTTTCCAGAATAACAGAGCAAGAACCTCAGTCCTCAGGCTTTCTGAAACTACCCACTGTTTCTCACAAAGCTTTTGGGTGGTGCTGGGTAATGTTTCCCTTTCCCACAATGTTTCAACATTCCTTGCAAAGGATTTGAGTAGGTTGCTTCAATTGCCCTCACTTGCCCTCATTCTCCTCTGCCCTCACTTGCCCTCATTCTTGCCCTCACTTGTCCCCATTCTTGCCCTCACTTGTCCCCATTCTTGCCCTCACTTGCCCTCATTCTCCTCTGCCCCCTCTTGTCCCCATTCTTGCCCTCTCTTGCCCTCACTTGTCCCCATTCTTGCCCTCACTTGTCCCCATTCTCCTCTGCCCTCACTTTTCCTCAGTGGCACTATCACACAACCAAATCAGGTGGTAAACAATGGCATTGTAACATCATCCCATTTAGAAGGGATGCCTGGTTGGGCAGGATTACCTATGTGGTTTATCCAAGGAAGCGAAAGAAGCAACAGCGGAGCAGGAAACGGCTCTGAATCAGCAACTGGCACTGAACAGAATTAGCGGGGGAGAGGGGAACCGAATATTAGCACAATCGCTGCCAGGGCCCTAACATTTGCGCAATCCAAGTATTAAATGGGAGACATTCACAGCCCACCAAAATTGCTAGGGGAGAATACTTGAATCAGCCCCAATAAACTTTAATTCATTCAAAACACCACGCAGATATGTTGAGGTCTGGGAAATATGCAGATTTCTTTAATGTGAATGGATTGATTTGTGACCCATCGGTTAAAGGCAGAGAAAACGCATTCTTGCATCGCTTGGCAGGGCCATGGAAAACGCTGGCTTGTGTTGTGGTGTTCGGAACGGAGAATCGAGCTCCGTCTTCCTCGCGTGGGAAATTTATTGCTGCTTGCCTCTGTGTGTGAGCGTCCCTCTTTCTGCCTTTCCTTTCCCACCCTGGCTTCAGCGCAAGTCCCTTTTTCTCGTCTCCTGCCGTTTGGGTGCTTTGTAGCAAGGTTAGGCCGCGGGGTCATCAGCACGCCACCACGATGCCCCCGGCATTACGATCCCGCTCTCGACTTCAAAAGGGTCGCTCGCATTCCTGAGCCGTGTCCCAATAAGCACTAATAACACAGAAAAATGAAAACCAAAACAGATGTCTCCGATGGCCAGGATCCCTCTTTGCCCTGAGCGGCTATCCTTACACCTCTAGGCATTCCAATGTCAAGAGCCTCCTTATGTCGTGCAAAGCGGGTGCGTTTGTGCCCAAGTAATGCCTTTGGAATGTTAACCTCGGCTTTCCCGCATGGCCCTCCCCGAAATCTCCTTTCATTCCTGACAAAACTGACTCCAGCGTAATCTGGAGAGGGAGGCTGTTGGGAAAATGTCATTTAAAAATGTACCAAACTCTGTTCAGAAAAAAGAAGCCCTTACTTATTTCAGGAGGCCAGTTGCTGACAGAGGTGCATTGACAAAATCCAAGGGATCACACTTTGAACTTCTTTGGGGTCAGAGGATGGTTTCTTCTTTCTGAGTTTTTTTACCAGCACCCCTTCTGATGAATTTTGAAATGTGGATATTTTGAATTTTGAAATGTGGATATTTTGCCATTAGAAAGTGCCTGTCTGTCAGTCAGTCTATTCAGTCGTATAATTCATAATCCAATTTTCGTGATCCGAGCTGCTTACAACTGTTTTAAAACCAATCAGCAATCACTTCCTTCATGAGAGGTTTCCAAACTGAGGCTGGACAGACAACTGCAAGGGATACTGCAGCTGTTTCTTGCACTGAGCACCAGGTAAGTCTAGAAGATCTCTGAGGTCCCCTTCCAACTCGAACATTCATACTATTCTATTGGCATCCTGGTGGCAGAGTGTGGAAGGCAGAGTGTGGAAGCCTGGGAACCCAAAGGTTGGGCATTTGATTCCCAGCTGGGGTATTTGAAATAAAATAATTTTATGGGAGGAAAGCTGGTCTTGTGGTAGCAAGCATGGCTTGCCCCCTTTGCTAAGCAGGGTCTGCCCTGGTTGCATTTGAAAAGGAGACAACATGCATGAACACTGTAAGATCTTTCCCTTAGCGCATGAGGCTGCTTTGGAAAGGAGCAGAAGGATCCATGTTCCCTCCTTGGCAGCATCTCCAAGAAAGGGCTGAGAGAGACTCCTGCCTACAACCTTGGAGAAGCTGCTGCCAGTCTGTGAAGACAACACTGAGCTTGATGGACCAAGCATCTGACTCGGTATATGGCAGCTTCCTATGTTCCTGTGTCATGGATGGTGTCACAGTTTCCTGCATGGAGCAGGGGGCTGGTCTAAAAGACCCCCCAAAAGTTCCTTCCAACTTGCAAATTCTATGGTTCTGTGGCCCGGTTCACTGTTGTGCAGATCTAGGTTTAATGTGGGTTGCCAGTATTAGTGTGATTGTGTGAACCCTGGCCAAGGCAGGAATCTCAGATTCATCTCAAGCCCCCTTGGAGCGTGTTCACACAACCATGCTAATGCAGGTCACCCACATGAAGCTTAGATCCGAACGGCTGTGTGATCCAGGCCTACGATTCAAGTATATACAGATGATAGGATCTTCCACTATAGTTATTCAAATCTTTGGCCCACGTAAGCATCTAAGCTGAGCCTATGACCACGGCAGGATGGGTTAACAGGTCTCAAAGACCTAAGAATTGGCACCTAGTCATCCTAAGAGCACACCACCCCCTAAAGGGAACCCCTTAAGCAACAGCATGGCATGCTATGGATAGAAAACACATCAGAGCTCAGATTAGGACATTCAGAGGTGAGGTTATTTCAGACAGCCTTTAGTTGTCCGGCTCCTAGAGTGTTGGGCTGGCTCCTAGATCCAAAGAAAATTGGATCCAAGGATCCAAGGAAACTGCCCCATACTGAGTCAGACCATTGGCCAGCCCTCAAAGACAACATCCTATGTGACATGACCTGGATCGGTAGACCAACCATTTGATCTTGCCAATGAAGAGCACCATCTCCGGCATGCCGCCCCATCCAATCAATCTCACACCATTCACTTTGGGGATATTAAACATGGGCTGCACCAGTCTCAATGGGGACCCTTCCAGTTCGCCTTCAGCGGTCGGTGCATTGGGGCACACTGCCTCTGAACATGGAGGTTCCATTAAATGATCGTGGTGAACAGCCGTTCTTAGACATCTCCTCCAAAGAAAGTCCTTCCAGGACTGTGTTGGGACAGGGCTTCTAACCCACGGCGCCAAAGAGGATGGCTATCCCGGATCAAAGAACCCGGATTCCAAGGCTACCAACTCCGTTTCCGTCCCTTTCAAAACGCCACGAAGGGCACAGCATCCTGTCTGCGGAGCGGAGCCCTATCCAGATATATCCTTAACTCAGCAGTGAAGGGCCAGGGCTTTAATTGGCAGCCCCCGTAAGCATGTGCTTAATTCCATCCTGTGGGGAATACAGCCGCTCGCCTTAAATAATTGAGTGGCTGCAAGATTGGTTCGTTCTGTTTTCATGGCCCGTATTGATTTAAGCGTAGTTAATCCTTTCAAGAATCCATGTCACCTTCCCGTCTGATGGCTCTCTTTAGAGCCATAACACTCTTCCAGCAAGATTATTTCCTATCAAGCATTGTAATGTCACCATAAATCCTTCCCGCCGCCCGTCCTGCCTCTTGGAGCAAAGTACCAGATGGGGACCACCTCCCCTTCCATTAAATTCCCCGTTTTACCCGGCAGAAGGTACACGGGCGGAGAGGTTTCATTAATATTTCCCCCCTTCTCTTTGGTTCACCCGTCCATAAATGAATTCCCTGGCAGTGACGCTTAAATAATCACACACCCAATTAAGCCCGCACATTAGAAACAAAATCAAACTGGCAGGGGTTCCCCCGTCCCTGTTTAGATACGGCGGAAGACATTTGGGCAGGGCACTGTCGACTCCCGATGTCGGTTTAATTGGATTGTTTAGACAGTGCCCAGAACTCCCTACAGGCCTGGTTCCAACTACATGCAGTGCTACGGTGTTGTGTGAGAAGGCAGCACAGGAACATAGGAAGCTGCCATGTACTGAGTCAGACCGTTGGTCTATCTAGCTCAGTATTGTATTCACAGACTGGCAGCGGCTTCTCCAAGGTTGCAGGCAGGAATCTCTCTCAGCCCGATCTTGGAGATGCTGCCAGGGAGGGAACTGGGAACCTAGATGCTCTTCCCAGAGCAGCTCCATCCCCTGAAGGGAATCTCTTCCGGTGCTCACACTTCTAGTCTCCCTTTCATATGCAACCAGGGAGGACCCTGCTTAGCTAAGGGGACAAGGCTTGCTTGCTGCCACCAGACCAGCAATCCTCTCAGAAACGTGGCAGTCCCGAGGTTCACCTGCTCCTTCCTCCTGTGTACAGGAGGGAAGCCTGCAAGTCAGAATAGTTAATAAATTATATTTATTTTATATAAAATAAGCCCCTGCTAGCTGAGCATAGAGCCACCTTTCAAAGTGGAGATTTTCTTAATTTTGCAGGGGGAGAGCAACTGGCCCTATCCATCCCCAGCACAGCATCCCTCCAGTGGCTGTTGCTGGTGTCTATCTTATGTTTCTTTTTTAGATTGTGAGCCCTTTGGCAACAGGGAGCCGTCTCTATTTACATCTATGTAAACTGCTTTGAGAACTTTTTGTTGAAAAGCAGCATATAAATATTGATCGTTGTTATATCTTTATCTTTACCTTCACTTTTACCTAAACCTTTCTCTTCATAGACTGTCCTTCATCCTAAGACCCCAGGGCGGTTAACAACAAGATAAAAACAATTCCACAAAAACTTAAAAACAGAACCAAAGAGCAAAGGGTAGTTCATTGCCCAAAAGCCTTGATTCAAGAAGCAGCTTTCACTTTCCTCCTAAAGGCTGGGAGAAAGGGGTGTTGTCTATACCAGGGATTCTCAACAATGGGTCCCCAGATGTTATTGGACTTCAAATCCCATAATCCTTAGCCCCAGTGGCCCTTGATTGGGGTTTAGGGGAGTTGAAGTCCAAGAACATCTGGGTGCCCAAGTGGCTGCCATCTTAAAAAGAAGATGGTGGATTAGGCGGTGGGGATGCCCCCCTCGGGGTCCTCTAGGATGCCTTCCCGGGTGCTGTGAATTTAGTTTGCATCCAACTGTAGACACCAGGGTGACAAAGGGGTGTTGCCTATACTTTGAGTGACCGCCATCTTGAAACAAGATGGTGGATCAGCCAAAACAAAAAACAAAAAACCCAAACCAGTCCCTCCTATGTGCTGTGAATTTGGTTTGTGTTGGAAGGTGAATGCAGAAGCGATTACAGTGAGACACATGGACACACGTTCACAGACCTAGTGACCTCATAAGTTTTCTTTCCTCCAGAAAGCAGGAATAAGGTAGACCCCGGCAATGGCCACTGGGAAGACGTTGTGTGTGCTATGGTTGAATAGGGGCAGTTACTTTCCCCCTGCTAAATATAAAATAGTTAGTGAAAGGTTGCAGGATTCATCTTTCAAGTCTCAGAACTGGAGTTCCCGTGGTGCAGAATGTTGACAGAGCACACACACACCTGACTACTATGGTGTTATATCACCAAACATAAATCTCTGTTAGAACAACATGTTGTCTGACAATCAAAGACAGACAAGCATCCAGTTATGGGCACCTTTCCCTACAGCTATAATTACATAGACTTGCCCAAGCAAGCTTCAATCCCCAGTTCTGTGGGTCGGAAATCCAAGCTGGGGCCAAATCCCAGCGATGCAACATTTTCCAAATGATCTACCTTCAGAAAGATCCAGCGGTATTTCCTGCTGGAGATGGGATGTATGTGCTTTCTTTAAAAAATTGGCAGAGGGACAAGGGTGAGGATGCTGAAATATGCAAGAATCTCTGAGTGGCTCTTAATTATATTTGTGACACAGCCCACCAGAAGAGGAACAAGCCTGAGAAATGCAGGTGCTGCTGTTTGAATCTCAACCAATAAGTCATTAATCACTTTTAACAGTCAGAATAACTCACCACCATGTGGAGAGAGCAGGTTTCCTGATTGGAACAATGTGATACATGTGAGGTAGGCGGCAGATGTGAATTTGCCCATTCACAACATGGTCCCTGATTGGCTACAATCATTCCACATGGTCCCTGATTGGCTACAATCATTCCACATGGTCCCTGATTGGCTAGGATCATTCCTCAAGGTAAAAGTCTTGCTCTGCATATACTGACCCCAGTATTTGGATTATGTGCACATCAGCTGGTTGTGCACAGATGAGAATGTTCAGCCCCATGCACATTAGAAGAAACATTCAATCAGTAAATAAGTAAATGAGTATTACAATGCAAATGAGGGGATATGCATCCAGATACACGTCAATTTTTATAGCGGGTTTGGGTGCTTTCATGCACAAATCTACCTTGCTGCATCAGGGCACTTACTTTCTAGCACAGAAAAAATACCTGCAGTCAGAATGAGAGCTGAGTCAAAATGGTACTTTCCTGAATACCATAACAACAATGAGACATGCCCCCAGTTCTCCCTGAAGTGACTTTTCATGTACTCAGTGCTTTCAGGAAGTAGCTAGATCTTATTGGCTATGTGGAGTGATGGCACCATCACATTCAGTGCAGGATCCCTGGTTGTCTGGGATGACCCCTCTAACCATTCCAGGAAGTATTGCCCTAACTCACAATGGACTTGGTTTACTTTCAGTGACATAATCACATTCAGCAACATAATTGGCTGCATAGTATTGTAACATCATCCTGTTCACCATGTGATTCCCAATTGGCTGGAATTGTCCATGTGACTGATGAAGGACACTGCAAGGATGGTACTGAAGCAGCAGCCGCTAGGGAAAATGAGGAAAGCTGGAGGGAAAACCAGCTTCCTGTGTCATTTGGTTTACATTTATATCCTGCTCTTCTTCCAAGGAGTCCAGAATAGATCAGTGAACATCCTCAGAACAACCCTGTGAGGCAGGTTAGGCTGAGAGATAAGGGACTATAGTAACCCAGTGAATTTCAAGGCTGAATGGGGATTTGAACTCGGCTCTCCTCTGTCCTAGTCCAACACTCTAACCACTACACCTCTGTGTTCTCTCCTGTTCACCAGGAGCTCAGTGGTACAGTACATGCAGAAGGTGTCTTGGCATCTCCACTTAAAGTGCCTCTACCAGCAGAGCTGGGAAATACCTCCCTCCATCTGAGACATCAGAGAGAAGTTGTAGACTATACTGAGCGGAACAGATCAATGTTCTGGTTGAGTGTAAGGCATCTTCCTGTGTCCAAAAGGTTCCCTTCCACGAACAATGGGGACACATCATCTTTGGAAATAGCACACACACAAACACACATCCATGCTTAGATCATTATCATTTGGTTTCTGTCCTGTCCTGTTCCCCAGAGGAGGCAAGCTACAGGACCAAGGGCAGCTCTGCAGGACAAGTTGTTCCGACACCAGGTGGAGACAGACCAAGCTACTCAATAGCCCTCTTCACATGAGCACCTTAACCTGGGTTATCTGCCGCTAACCCCGGCTTGCAGAGCAGCTGGCCCTCTCCATCCTCAGCACAGCACCACCACCCCCAGTGGCTGTTTCTGGTGTCTACCTTCTGTTTATATCATGAGCCCTTTGGAGACAGGGAGCCATCTTCATTTATTTATTTTCATTTCAACCGCTTTGGGAACTTTTGTTGAAAAGCGGTATATAAATACTCATCGTATCCGTGCCGTATATGTAAACATAAAGATGCATTTTTTAAAATAAAAAATAAAAAATGAAACCCTGCAAATATTCAGAAGAATCCCACCACTTGCAGCACAGACACACCCGTACGGAGGATGACCTTCCGAGCTGCCATCTCCGATGACACCTCTGCATGCCTGCCGTTCCCCATGTAATGAGCTCTGGCGGTGAAGAGAAGACAAGAGGAGGGCTTGTTAATGGGATTAAAAGGCTCTCTGTGTAACACCCTTTGAGCGACAGGAGCTGTGGCAGCCTCATCACCCTTCAAAGCACAGAGTGAGGCGCGGCTGTGGCCGGCTGCCTCTCTCGACTGCAAGAGGCACACCACAACTAGCCAAGGGGATCCAGGGGATCCTGAAGGATCATGTTCAGGGGTGCCGTCCCAGCGAGGCGGACAGGGCAAGCAGAGGCATGCCCCATCCCAGCAGGCCTGTTGTTCTCGAAGGGGAGAAGAGGAGAGAGTTGGAGGTGAGTGGGAGCCTGGAGGTCTTCTAGACTGACCCCTTGCTCGGTGCAGGAATTTGCGAGCACATCCTGACAGACTCACAGAACCCCGAGAGAATTATCCCTAGAGAATCACAGGATGTTAGTGCTGGAAGGGGCCCTGGAGGTCTTCGGAGCCAAGGGTCCCTAATCTGTGTATTCCAGATATTGCCAAACTACAACTCCCATCATCCCCAGTCATGATAAATAGTCGCTGGGGTTGATGGGAGTTGTGGTTCGGCAACACCTGGGGTACCACAGGTCGGGGACCCCTGTGCTAGTCCAGTCCCCTGTGCAGTGCAGGAATTTGCTAGGGCAGCCGTAGCAACCCACAGAATCCCTATAGAATCACAGAACATTAAAGCTGGTAGGGACCCAGGCAGTCTTCTAGTGTGGCTACCTGGTCAACACAGGAGCTGAGCTCCCCTTCGTCTCAATCAATGAAAACCACATTCTGAAATATAACAGGAGCCCACATTCCCAATATGTTCCTTACTGCCCAGATTATCTGAGGTCAGTTCTTACTGTGTGGTCCCCATTCCAAGTATATCCGTATACTGTCAGTTGACAGGTTTGGGAGGCCCCCAAGCCAGAAAGCTCCAACTTCTGCCAAGTCTCACCCATCACCTGAGGAAAAACACGTCTCAGGGAGTTTACAAGCGATTGTTTGGAACTGTATACCCAAGATCCAATTTAGTTTAGAACATAAGAACAGCCCTGATGGATCAGGCCCAAGGCATATCTCGTCCAGCATCCCATTTCACATAATGGCGCACCAGGTGCCTCTGAGAAGCCCGCAGACAAGAGGTATGTGCATGCCCTCTCTCCCTGCTGTTGCTCCCCTGCAACTGGGATTGAGAGGCATCCTGTTTCTGAGGCTGGAGGTAGCCTATAGCCCTCCGACTAGTAGCCACTGAAAGCCCTGTCCTGCATGGATTTGTCCAAGCCCCTTTAAAGCCATCCAAGCTGGTGGTCATCACCACATCCCATGGCAAAGAATTCCATAAATCAGGGTTTCTTAACCTTGCCCCCCTCCCAATGTAGATGGACTACAGCTCCCATCATCCCCGGCCATGTCCATTGTGGCTGGGGGTGATGGGCGTTGTAGTCCATCCACATCTGGGGGCCCAAGGTTAAGAAACCCTGACACCGATTAATTATACACTGTGTGAAAAAGTTCTTCTCGTCGGTCCTAAATTTCCCGACCTTCCGTTTCACGGGATGACCCCTGGTTCTAGCGTTGTGAGAAAAAAATATCTCTGTCCACTCTCTCCACTCCATGCTTAATTTTATACACCTCAATCATGTCTCCCCACTTAAGGGCTGATAATGCCCAGCTCCGCTGAGATGATTCCCTGTGCCAGCTTTCACCCACAATGCAAAGTTTGAGGCTGGTGGCCTAGAATCTCTGTGTAGTATTGAAGAACAGAGAGCCCCCCCCAAAAAAAACCATTTAAAAAATCAGCTGCGTCAACAAGAAAATGTGTTGTCCAGGGGAAAGAGGAAAGAATGCAAGGCGGCGGCAGGCACCTGGGGAGAACAAGCTCATAATCCAGTCTGCACGGAAAGCCAGCCTGTCAACGAACGATCCAGAACCCCCACGGAGAACAATATTCAGAGGCTATAACCACCTTCTCTCCTGGTCGCTTTTCCCCCCTTGCGACCCTGTGAACTTTTGTGGTTCCTGGGAATCTATTGCCCTGGCTGACACCACCAGAGAGACATTAGGTCTCAAATTAAATCCCTCCCCTCTCCCCACACCCCCACAACCATGCCAGGGGGGAAAATCCAAAAAAGCTGCAAAGGAGTCTCTGGAATGTCGGACAGCAGAGTGCATCAGACTGAGGCATCGATGGAACTGATTCCTACATTCCTTTCCCTCTAGCCACTGTGCTCAGCTTCTGAAGTCTCATCACATATTCTCAAGCTTCCTTCCATGAGGACTGGAAACTTGCCTATCCAAACACACTGACTGGGAGAATCTCAAGAGGCCCATCTCAGTTTCCCTGTGGGCTCCATCTGGCAAGTTCGGAGATGGTTTCTAGTACACATTCACAGTTCCCGGGCTGGGACCGGTGTTGCCAAGTATGCAGATCGGCTGCCGCCGGGAATCACGGGTGAGGGGATCTCCTATTTCCAGCTATCCCTGGCAATCTGGGTGGCCATACTGGGCAAAAATCAACATGCATGTGTCTAAGCGACAACCAGACTGCCAGAGTGAGCGCTTTCACTCCTGTGCGTCAATCACCACAACCTGGAAAGGTGTTGGTGTGGTACCCTTCCCCAGGGCTTGCGAGGATCTAGCAACTGGGATTATAATACTAGCTTTCTTCTTTTCAATCCCCCTCCTAATGATTCCTAGCATGGAATTAGTTTTTTTCACAGCTACCACGCACTGAGACAACACTTTCAATGAGCTGCCCACCACGACCCCAACGTCTCTCTCCTGGTCAGTCACTGACAGCTCAGATCCCATCAGCGTATATGGTGGTTGGGAGAAGGGGTGTCATCACACATTATTAGCAATCCAGCCACTGAAACATCATCCTGGCGTACCCCAAGATGGTTCTTCTCATGAGTCTTTCCAGAGACTACATGCTTGCACCCAAGGGAAAGGGGCTAGATGTTCCCCTTTCCCCTACTAATTTGAACAAAAAATAGAGCAGATCCACTCAAGAATTCCAGGGGTTATCTTTCAACCCAGACCCTGGGTATCACTCCTCTGTCGTGTTATCTTTGTTGGGAAGCAATCGGGTTGCCCGATTTATGGTGCCACCGGGATTCCATGTGCTTGTACCAATGTTTCTTCAGCACTTGATTTATGGAGACCATCTTGTCATACCATCATCTTTTCCTGAAGATTGCTGGGTGGGGGAGCATAAGACACATTGGAAAGAGGGCATCCCCCAGTGTGGGTCTTCTCTTTGACATGCTTTGAAGCTTGGCAAGATGGCGTCCCTGTTGCCAGGTGGTGGCTGAAGGAGTACAGAAACAGCAGCAGGCAGGGCACGTGCTCAGACGGCCAGCAAGAAGTAAGGCAGGCAAAGAGCTGGCACATTTCTGGATTGGTCTGAGCCACCACCCTCACTATGGTTTTGGCAGCAGCCAAGCACAGAACCTAGTTTATGGCAGTGGCAGAATTCAGACAACATGATGCCGCCTTCAAAGCTCCGGTTCAGGCGGCGAAATGTACCACAAACCGAAGATTCCGATTCGGTTTCGGCTCGAAAAACGCAGGCTGGTTTTGTGACGAAACCACAGTTTCACACATTCGGGTGACCACAAAATGGAACCTCTGGCTCATTTGCCTCCAACTTGGCGTTATGTGCGAAGGCAGCCTATGACATTCCGTCTGTAACATGTCGGAGGGTGCAATCACCTCCTGGTTTTCTTTCATCCTTCTGGTGCTGCCAACCCTGAGTGGAGAGTGAGATCAAAGGGTGCTTGTACCCTCCCTCCTCTGAGCTAAGCCCTTTGTGGTATTTCATCCATGCTGATCTGTTCACCTGCATTCTCCGGCAAGAAATGTCCCTGCAGGCTTGAAAGAAGCAGAGGAAAGTTTGACATTCATCTCACGAGGGGGAGAAGAATTCAATTCACCTGTTTCTAAGTGGTCGTCTCCCACACACACATACTCTTTGCACATTTGACAGTTTCATCCTCAGCAAAACAGTAAAGATGAGCATAAACTACGAAGTGGTGAATTGATCGGTAGAGCTACAGGTGCTGTGGTGTACTGCCACTTAAAGGGCACATCCAGAAGGCCTCAGGATGAGAAAGGCCAAGTGAAAGAACCAGAGGAACTCTTTCAATTCCGCAGTTCATTTAAGGCGGGTCCCAAAAGGCCTCCCATTTTCTCTGGGAAGAGCAAGTTCAGCTATTTTTCTCAAGGAGCAGAGAAACAGAGAAATTCTGAGCAATGGGTTTGCCAAATGATAGTCATCATTTTTTCCCCCAGAAGCTCGTTAGGAATAACCCTACGTCACTTCATAGCAAATTGCCCCAGAACATTCTGGGGGCAATTCATGGTAGGCAGCCAGCTGCTAAGAAGAACCTCACACTACTGCTACTGCCACAACCACCAAAAAAGGCAGGAGACAAAAAGAATTAAAGAAACCAGGATGGCCTTCTGCTACCAGTGAATTGCTTCCCATAAAATTTCCAGACTTTCTCTGGACCCCACTTTAAATGACCCCCCATTCCCCCTTCCATTTCCCCTACAATTCCAAATCCAGGGTCAACCAAAACCGTTAAAGAGAATTTTTTTGACTTGGCACAATTTTCATTTTCTCTCACGGCACAGTGGCAGTTCTCTAGCTTGCCACACTGTGGGAACCAGTGCTTTTAACAGCCAAGTGTGTTAAATAAAATAAATAAATAAATAAGTGACAGGCAAACATTCACAGGTGAGCATGAAGGTATGGCTGCACCTGTGTAATGTCTGCCTGCTGCACAGCAGCCAAAAGCACAGAGCCCTGCAGGAAACAAGAAATTGGCCTCTCTGATTCCAAGAGCCGCTCTTGCTTTCCTCCGCTGCACACACGCCCTGCCTGCTTGCGCAATGCATTATGGGTCAACCAGGGAACCACTCATTCCTTATCCCCCTCCCCTCAGATAAATGGCATTGCATCCCATTATGATGTTTCTGGGCATGCAAGGTGAGTGGTACTTACACATCGCGAGCTTATTCCCAGTTTTTTTGTTTCCTCTCTTAAAACCATGAGGTCAGGTGTAATATGGTGCTTTTTCCAGCACATGCGCCCGTTCTAATAAAGCGCCGTTACAGAAGTCGTGTTTCTTCCCGTGGTTGCTATGGCAACCAGCTGGTGGGGGGGCGCATATCAGACGACCTGTCTGGCAGAGGGTGCATGCCGGATGTCGTTTCGTTTCGAGCTCGAGACACTCAAAACGGCCCGTTTCAAGTTGAAATGTTTCCATGTCGAAATGTTTTGCACGTCCCTAATAAGGAAATATTCATTGTGGGCTCGGCCGTTACTGAAGCCTGCTAATTGTGCAAATTACTGTGCAAAATTGTGCAAAAGAACGGGAGAGAATCTATCTATGTGGTCGCTAAGAGTTAACTTGATGGCGCTTGATGGCATCTTAATCAATCAATCAATTGTGCATAGAGACACCTTTTTAAAGTGGTGAATCTCTTATATGTAGCAGGGGGAGAGCAACTGGCCCTATCCAACCCCAGCACAGCATCCCCCAAGTGCTGGTATCTGGCTTGTGTTTCTTTTTAGATTGTGAGCTCTTTGGGGACAGGGATCCTTTCTTATTTATTTGTTTGTTTGTTAATTTATTTCTATGTTTCTATGTTACTGTGTTACTATGTTTCTATGCAAATCACTTTGGGAACTTTTTTTTTGAAAGCAGTATATAAATATTCATAGTAGTCGTAGCAGGCAAACACTAATTCTGGGATTTCCACATCCTTACAAATGTTTCTGTCTGTTGCCAGATATTCATTTCTTCAGCAGCCAGAGTATGCTAAGGAAGTAATGAAAGGGGAGAGAAAGAACTCCTCTGAATGGTAAGGGTAGTTGATATTTGAACTGAAGTTCTTTGTTTCCGAGAAAGAGTCTTCTGCTCTATACCTATTTTCTAACAACAACTTTCAAAGGTGCCACTTTTGCTGATTTGGGGAGGAGCTGATCTTTTAAAATCGAGTCCTCAGCTATCTATCTGGACAGTGGAAATCTAAGAGTTCAATCTGAGGTTAAACCTCGGGATTCCCTGGGAAATCTGTGTTGTTAAAACCACAACCAGCTCTGCAGGGCTCAGCAGTCCTGGTTAATCATTAACCAGGATTGCCAGGATTGTGAGCACAAAGCCAAACATGGAAATGTGTACAGAAAACTGGATGCATGCACAAAATGTCTAAATAGGGGGTTTGTGCTGCCCGTAACATGAGTTCTCTACAAGGAAGGGCCGTAGCTCAGTGGAAGAGCATCTGCTTTGCATGTAGAAGGTCCCAGGGTCAACCCCTGGCATCTCTAGGAAGACTAGGAAATACCTGTCTGAATCCCTGGAGAGCCACTGCCAGTCAGGGTAGACGACACTGAGCTAGATGGACCCATGGTCTGACTCTATAAGGCAGCATCTCATGTTCCTATTGGCCAAAAAAGTGCAATTTTTGAAGCCCAGATTTGATTTGATTTCTAAAGAGGGAATCAAACAACACCAAACTGGAATGTTCACTTAAAAGCGCCTGAGAACAATTCTGCTTACCTACTGCAGAGATGGAAAACTCTGAGGAACAAGTTCAGGCATTTTGCTACAGACTATTATCTTGACCTGGATATTAATGTAGACTTGGCAGCCACAACATTCAGGAGGATAAACATTTCTTACATACTTAGTCAAAGCTACCTGCCAGTCATGAGCTCAAATCCAAAGCCCTGAAGTCAGAGTATTGACTCCCTGAACACTGGATTAGGTCCACACAATGAGAAGCTATGCCATAATCACCAAATGCAAGAGCATATATTCTTCTTCTTTCCCCCCCCCCCCCAAGAGAGAAAAGGATATTTCACATGTATCTGGCAGGTTTTGGAAATCTGAAACTCCGCTTCCAAAAACACCGTAAGTGGGTCCACATGACCAGAAACGCAATGTCAGAGACCTCTCCTCTCCCTTACCTTGGTTAAGAGCTGGGTACTGGGCTACCCCAGCTTTGAGCAACCTGGGTTGAAGGGATTTTCATGAGTTCAAACCAGGGTTGCCTGCCTCCTTCCCTGGTTTTGATGCTTGCGTGAACAGGCCCATAGTCAACATTCCAATTAGATTTAGACACTTAAAATGAAATCTTGGGGATAAAAATTCAGGAAAGAAAGATTACAGTCTCAGAGCAGTTCACATGACCATAAACTGGGTAGTCGGGGGATCCTATCCAGTTTCAGGAGCAGGGCATGCTCTCATGTTGTTATTGTGTGTTAGATAAAAAATACCACAGAAGGCGAGGAGCTTGATCATCGGTCAGTTAGATCTGGAACCGACTCGACCTGAAGCTGGTTTGCACATCCCTACAGTTGATAGTCATGAGAACTGCCCTCTCATTTTTCTAAGACCCCTTAATTACACCTTGGGGGTAAAAATTCAGGAAAGAAACATTACACGCTCTTTTTTCAAAGATCTCTAAACGCCAGTCAGGGTAAAGGCCAATGGTCAACGCATAGTGAGGGCTACTTGCTTAGATGGCTTTGGGGTGGAGCACTCATGGAGGACAGATCTATCCACAAATATGATCCAGGATTGCTAAATAGAACTCCCAAATCCAGAGGCAGTATACCTTGTAATATCAGGTGCTAGAGACAAACCATGGGGAAAGTCTGTGAGCTTGAGATCTTGCTAGGAAACTTCTCATAGGCTTTTGGCTGACTGCCCTTGAATATAAATGGACTTTGTGGTGATTCAGGAAAACAGTTCTTAGCTCAGCCTGAACTATTTAAGACACTATAGTGTTTGTTGTCTCATCCAATCAGACAGTTAAGGGATGGGATCTGTGCTTCAAGGGAACCATGATTCGCATGCATGTTGAAACTCTCCCAAAAAACAAGACTCCAGAATCACATGTACATTTTTAAGATATCTGTACAAAATAATTTTTTTGATTTGATTTGAATTCAAATCTACTTCCGAAAATTCGTTTCAAATTTGAATCAAATTTGAATCTGGTCCTAAAGCTCAATTTGAATTTGAATTGAATTCAAATCAATTTGATCCTGCGTTGATGCCTTTTTTAACCACTCAGGGGACCTGAATGGTTTTTAAAAGGTGGCGAACAGCTCTCAGATCACATTTGAATTGAATTTTGAAAATTCAATTTGGATCAAATTGCCCTTTTAAGGAGTGATCTGATTCGAATATGAATCATTTTAATCATCCAGCTTCGAGTTGAATTGATTCAAATTTGAATCGATTTGCACATCCCTGTGCCCCCCCCCCCCCCGTATCCATATCTGGATTTCATGATGATTGGATTTCCATTGGACACGGCTGTCAATGCCAGCCCTCTATGAGAAGGTATCATTCAACAAGAAGGACCCATTTAACCATGAAGCTACTGTCTAATTATACTGTGGTAGCATTATAAATCCATAGTAATTGCATGTTCTTGGAGAATGCCTTGTAATTATATTTGATGTCACCAAATAACTCTAAGATTAATTGCCCTCAAGAATGACAGTAGCTTTTCTCCTTCCCCTCCTTCCCCCACGCCATGATAACACCTGATAAATAAAGCGGAAATTACCAGCACTCCCAATCAGATCTGAACATTGGGGATAGAAAGCTTGTCAACCTAGTAAATTAACCTGTGTATGCAAGTACGAATTGGATTCAGTTAGCCAGGTTTAACCCTTCCTCATTCAAAGCCCTTAGCAGAATTTTTAAACTGTTGGGGAGGGGGGATTTAAAACATTTTTTCCCCTTTTTGAACAACACTAAACCCATTCACACGTGAATTTCAACACTCATACAATGAGTATACAGTGTCCACAGGTACAGATCTGCAGATACAGTCATTCACATGTTACGTTGAATGCAGAGACAGAAGTATGCTTCCTAGCTGTACTGTGCATTTGAAGGGCCTGTATCCATGTTCACTTTTACAAAGAACACAGGTTCAGTGTGGTGTAGTGGTTAGACTGTTGGGACCAAGGAGACCAGAGTTCAAATCCCCATTCCGCCATGAAACTCACTGGGACCAAGCACTTTTCTCTCAGCCTAACCTACTTCACAGGGTTGTTGTGAGAATAACCATAACCACGTTCACCACTCTGGGTTCTGTGGAGGAAGACCCGGAATATAAATGTAGTTAGTTTGTTAGCTAGTTAGCTCATTAGCTAGTTAGTCAGTTTGTTAGCTACTTAACTAAATGGATGAATGAATGAATGATGAATGAATGAGGAGTCATTCAAACACACACATGTCTGAATCAGGTTATTGTTAGCTGCCCTTTCAGCCTTGTGCTGAAAAGCGGGATATAAATTGTCCAGTTATCTAATATATACATGATGTTATGCATAATGAAGGAAATGTAACTATTTTTTTCGTAATATGTCCCAGGAGTTCACACACACACACACACACACACACACACGTACGTGTTCTTTCTTTTCTCTCTTTCTCAGGCCTATGGTAATCTACAGATGGAGACAAAGGAACAAGATTAAGGCAATGGGAAATTAAGGCCAGTGCAGGTCAGCTTATATATTACTACCACCAGGCTAAATTTCAAGGGACTCCGAGGTATGATACACTTGATGAAAGTCGACCGGAACGCTGCATACCACATTGCTGGCCTATCAGCACATAAAAGGATGCTCTTTATATTAACCTCTTCATGCCAACAGAACTTAATAACTTTCTTGGCAACTCAGGGGAGTTGACATGAAGAACTTGCGGTCTCTTTCTCACTTCCGTTCGGGTTGCATTTGGTGCTTTTGCTGTCATCTCCCTCCACAGCGAGATGGCTGCAATGACTCCTAGATTTATTTACTGGTCATAATTAAATTCACAAGAAATATAAAAGAGGACGAAACCCAACTACAAGAGGTACCCATGAGTTATGCCTCAAGATCCGGGGCTGGGAATGGCATGAAACGTATAAACAAAGAGAAACCTATAAACAAAGTGGTTTTCCTAAAAATGCTGGGCGAAAATTCATTCAACTAATCCTGCACAGGAACTAAAAGTGTTTTTGTAGTCGGTACTGATTTCCCCCCCAAAAAAACATCTTCCCTAAATTAGCCAAAATTATGCACCTCAAAAATGGGTATTCTGCTGCCTGTTGAAATCAGGCAAGATTTTTGCTATTTCATACATACAGCTTGTTCTGCATCTTCCGATATTTAATGCATGGACAGTTACTACTAGTATTATATACATATTACTACAACTGATATGCTGCTTTTCAACAAGTTTCCAAAGCAGTTTACACAGAAAAATAAATAATATACAAAGACAGCTCCCTGTCTTTTAAAATATAAATGCAAGGTAGACACCAGCAACAGCCACCGGAGGGATGCTGTGCTGGGGTTGGAGAAGGCCAGTTGCTCTCCACTTACTAAATATAAGAGAATCAACACTTTAAAAGGCGCCTCTTTCTCCAGTTAGCCGAGATAAGGATTAGCAGGGGCAAGGATCTACAGAGCCAGAGGTGCAGTTTCAGAATAGGCCAATGTGAGGCTGAGGTAGGCAAGGCTCTGCTAGGTCCTTGTCTCAAAGACAGATAGCCCAGACTGAGCAGCTAAGCCCAAGGGAATCCTTATATAGGGTCAACAGGGATCCGATTGGCTCCCCTGATCACCTGAGTCACCTTGCGTGCGCGGGCGGTAGTTTCTCTTCCCGCCACTGACAGAGGGGGGCGCTGTGGCACAGCAAAGCTCCTTTAAAACCTGTTAATAAATAGATATACAAATGAGTCAATCAATCAGCACCTTATTTTATTATTACCGTATTTTAGGGACTATAAGACTCACTTTTTTCCTCGAAAAATATCCGCCAAAATTCAGGTGCGTCTTATATGTTTTAACAGTTTGATATGTTAAAACTCTGAAAAACTGGATTAAAATTAAGGTGCGTCTTATAGTCCGTAGCGTCTTATAGTCCGTGAAATACGGTATTATTATTATTATTATTATTATTATTATTATTATTATTATTATTAATTCTGTTTCTTTGTTCTCCTGTTCTTTGTCAGGAGGGTTGATCCCATGCATGCCACGGGGCAGAAAGGCAGCATACAAATCTTTTAAATAAATCCACAGAGCTGGATCTCCGCTACCGAGGACATCTCACAGAGGCCCAGACTTTCATTTTGCCGTGGTGAGCTGGCCATTGTTTGGTGTGGCTTTCCCAAACATGACCCAGATTTTCTGCCGCCCCCCAGGCCTAAGTGAGCATTCCGCAGCACACCTAGGCAACCATTATGGAAGGCGTGGGATTAAATGCCTCCATAGACACAGAGGAGTCTCTTCTAATGAGAGGCCTGACAAAACCAATGCAGATAACTAGGGCATAGCCTCTAGCTACAAAGCGCTCGTGGGCAGGCAGGGAAATTACTCAAGAACTGCACTCAAGGCGTGCAAACTCTTGCTGGCAAGAGGCCACTCTCCCTATGAGAAGTGCATTTTTGGTGCATGGGGCTACAGCTAGTTTCCACAATCGTGCAGGTGAACGAAAACCTGTGGGGTGCGGTGGCTAAAACGCTGGACTTGGAGTGGGACAACCCAGCTAATAATAATAACAACAACAACATTGATAATAAAATTCAGGCATCCCAGGTCCTTGGGAAGGACTCGATGTCTGGATAAAACAAACTAGTCAATAACACCTGCCTGACTGTGTAAACAAGAAATAAAAATAAATAACAATCGACATAGCAATACCAAGTGATAGCAGAAGAGAAGAAAAAGAAATAGAAAAAATAACAAAATACAAAGATCTACAAACTGAAATTGAAAGGCTGTGGCAGAAGAAGACCAAAATAATCCCAGTGGGAATTGGTGCCCTAGGTGCAATTCCAAAACACCTTGAAGAGCGCCTCGACACCATCGGGGCCACAGAAATCACCACCAGCCAATTACAAAAAGCAGCTTTCCATTTCCAAGCCAGTATGAACAGAAAGGCAGCCTCAGTTTTGCACCTGTGAAATGGGGAGATGGGCAAACCGAGGGCCCCGGATCACACGTGTCAGGCAGCGATATCAGCAAATCCGGTCTCAAACAATATGCTCTAGGCCTGAAAGCTGACGCCTCAGCCATCCCAGCAGCGCAGACAAAGGTTCGAGAGCTCGAAAACAGAATCTATTTGGGAGATTTGAAGATTAGGCCTTTTTTCATTAAAGATGGGTGTCTTGGCAAAGACAAAGGCAATGAAAGAGAGCGTTCAGGCAATTTCTGTCGGCTTATTTGTCAAAGGGAGCGTGGGGTGGGAGGGAGTTGGCATAAACGCCTGTGAGCTTGGTGCTGGTGGTAGGAAGCTTCAGCTGTTTTACGTTGCGCTGATCGTTCTAGACAATAACATTCATAGCGCAGGGCGATACTGATAATATCAGCAATAAAACCGGGTCTTTCATGTTCAGATGCAGACAAAGCCCAAAGAGTGACGTGATAAATGAACCTCTCTCTTGGCAGTTACATTATGACAGAGCTCTCTCTCGTTCCAGCTTTCTGGTGGTGTTGACCTTGTGTGTGGCTTTGCTGTCTCTCGCTTCGACTTGGCCAGCTCGCTGCTTTCAGGAGGAGAAAGAGGAGGCTGCATTCTTGGATGCTTACCCCCCCTTTGAAATAGATACACACACACACACACACCCATGCACATGGGGTGCCCTTTCTGAGTGGCATTTATCAGCTATGATGCTAATAAATTTCACGGTGCAGGGGTGTGTGGGAAACAAGCGTAAGAGAGAAAGATCTGCTTACAGGCTGCGTGCTGCCGTTATTCACCTCTTTGGGGCTCTTGGGTTTTCTATTAATATCGAAGGGATGATTCCAGCGGCTAATTCCATTCGGGAAGCAGGGAACTTGGCCTGGATTTGGCAGAAGGAAAGCGTTCGAGGGAACGCCTGCTTGACAAGCTATTTCATTTGGAAGCAAAAATGGTGCATTTGATGATCAAGGTTTTGACGAAATGCCTCCCCTCTTAAGGAACAGGGCCGATCGAAACAGACGCCTAACTTAAATGCAGAAGCACCAACGGCCCAATTCATCCTATGTTTCATCTTATACAATGATTCCATTTGGAATGTCCAACTTTCTAGAACAGACACATTTCCTAGTGACCTCCTGGGAAAATGAAACCCAGACGGCATCCTTCAATGGCTCTTGCTTCTGTATTATTTTTTATTTGCAGGTGATGAGGAGTTGGGGTGGGTGGGAATTCCCCCCTCCCCAAATGGTAAATAATTGTTGGACTTTAATCAAAACACACATGCACACTACCTGACATGGCTTAACGGTGCTTTCTAGATACAGTATCTTACTGCAATGCTAATTTTTTCAGAGATTAAGGAGACATTTTCGGAAGAATAATATACCAAATCCATTTAAATAGACTGTGAAATGATAAGCAGTCCAACGGCTACAGAAGAAGAGTTAATTAAAAATCTCCAAGGTAACTAATATTCCTTTATTAACAAAATACAAATGTCAGGGGACAGATACACTACCTGTAAGCTGACCAATCAACCACAGCCTTCACTTCTCAGAGAAGAAAAATAAATGTATAACCCTGCATTTCTAGATATTCCATCTTATAAATGTGTTGATGGATTCCGTTTCCTTTATTATATAAATTCCAGCCTCTGCCTTTTTGCTTTCTCTTTGCGATCACCCAGATGCCTTCGTTTTTCGTGCTCATACAATTAAAAGGAAGTTTATTTATACAAACATTTAAAATTAACAACCCCATGCATTTTGCTGCAGTTTCTGCAGAGAAAATGAGAGAGAGATGTAAAATTCCACAAGGAGAATGAAAGAGAAAATTAACTATTTATGACATTTGGGCTGATAAATTTATAAACCTGTAGCAAAACTGCACCTATAAAAAATCTCTACGGGTGAAAAATGTGACTTGTGCCATTTCATTAAGGAACTATTTCCTAGTGAATTTCAACAGCCAGAGTCATCAGGGTGACTGTGTTGGTTTGTTTTTAAAAGACATTGTTGTTCACAGGTGGTTCAGGGAATCATTGAAACCGATCCTTTGATATAAATTGTTACCCCAGAGAAAACCATAAGAATCACCCATCGAGTCAGTTTCCAACTGCAATGAAATGAACAGCAAGGCAAAGCTCCTGTGAATTACTTGTCATTAAACTTACAATTTAGAATCAAATAATTCATTGCATCCAACTGGGCTTTACTATTCTTTTAGGAGTTGTTGATGGTCAGTTATATGATGTTTAGCACAGGATTGATACTTGTTTTTGCATGCTAAACACCAGTAGGTTGAAACAGAGAATTCACTCAAAGGCTTGCTTTTCTTTATTGCCCTGGGAAATTACATTAGGCAAAGGTTATCCAGGTACAGATGTATCGATCAGTTTGATCTGAACCGTGTCTACTCAGGAGTAAGCCTCGTGGACTTCGGTGCGACTTACTCCCTGGTGAGGATTTCAGCCATTGTGGAGCAACCAACAAAGCAGATAAGGCATCTGTGTAGAAGCCTTCTAGGGACCCAACGGAGGGTTTCCACACACCCTACATGAATGACTTGCAACAGATGCTTTGGCTTTTACAATGAGGGTGCAGGTAGATATGTCGTCCTTGAGGGTGAGCAGAGAGACGGCATCGCATCAGATAGGGCCCACTTGATTTATTGCATGATGCACATATATTTGTGGGTGGGGAGGGATGCATTGGATAATCGACTGGCACAGCATGTTCCTTGCCAGACACTGTTTGTAATAAAAGTCGATTCCCTGAAGCCTAGGGTGGCTTTTTCAGAGCAGAATGCAGGAGAGAGAGAGAGAGAGATTATTTAAAATGTGTCATTTTAATCTTCAAACCTCCCGAGAATGTAGGATAATTGGTGGAAACAAGAGGGAGGCAATATATTATATCATTCTTATGGGTCATAGTGTATCATTCATGTTTCTGTGTATATAACGGATGAACACAAATCTAGAGCCAGAGTGCAAAAACACACGCAGAAACAAGCTTCAAAACTTATTTCAGCTTCATCGAGAAAAACCTCAGCCAGAAACGAGTGCAGACGTTCTCATTAGCACACACTTCCTGAGCCTATTTTCATAAAATATGGTAATGGCCCTCTGCCTTTTTCCCACCCATTAAACAAAATCAAATGATTATTATTGATTTAGTTTGCCATCATATTTGTTCCTTTACCACTAGCCTCCTTAGGCAGTTATCTTAATTATAGCAGAGTATGATGGTGGTTTTTTCCCCCATTGCTTCCAGGATTTAACACAGGAAAATAACCTTATTTCAAACAATAATGATTTCTACTATCATAAATAATTCAGGTCTGCGCTTTGAGTATTTAAAATGTTTTTTTTTTAAATAATTAAAAAAACCCACCTTCAACACTGTGACATGATAAGCCATTCTCTAACAGTTTTAAACTACATGCAGTACTGGATACACAAATATAAATTATATATTTATAAATCTAGATAGAGAAGGAAGGAAGGAAAAGAGAAAGAGATGGAGAGGAAGAAAAGAAGGAAGAATTAACGGTCAACTTGTTAAAGGAATCTTAACTGGATAATCAAATAATGTTGATGAAGTAATTAATGGATGAAGTAATTAATTCAATGCACACTTACCTAGGAGTGAGCCCCATTAAATATTGTGGGTTTTACCTTTCAGTAAACATACAAAGTTGATCTGCCTACATTTGCATATAACTTAATGCATTTAATACAGAAATTAAATTGACCAGCAGAGTGCCATTTTAGTTGATCAAAAAGGGTTTTCATCAGTGGATTGAACTAATTAGTTGATTAAAGCTGCAACTCGTGTGTGTGTGTGTGTGTGTGTGTGTGTGTGTGTGTGTGTGTGTAATATGTATTTAAAGTGGCTTTATTCAGTTTAGGAACCCAGTTATTTTGCATAGTAATTTTCCCCACTAGTTTTGAAGCCCTGACTCACTACGATAAAACTGTGCAGGCAGATATAAAAAAGAAAAGAAAAATAAGCAAAGGATGATAAATCAGAATGGAAATAAATCCACATTTCAATACAAAGTGCTTGAACAAAATAGCACCAGTCAGACAGCTTTAGTTCTTTTTCTTTGTGCATGAGTGTATTTTATATTTTCAATATCCCCTGGGGGAAAAGATTCTTCCCCCTCCCCCCGAGAACCTAAAATCCAGAAAGCTGAGCGGCTTCCCCTGTGTAAAAGACAGCTTCTTCTCACTCAGATCAACATTATTACTTTGTCGGGAATCATCTGGACAAGGCTGCGTCTCTTTTAATATCCCATCAGCATAAAACCGCAATTCTCTGGTTTGCAATACAGGCGCGTTTTATCACGGCACGCTTGCCGCTCGCGTGATTGAAAAGGCTACGGAGAGATGCAGATATTATTTACTGAGGCCCTTTTCCAAAGGGTTGCTGGGAGTTTTTTGACAGAGGGAGGGAGGGAGGGAGAGAAGGCCAGAGAGGTGAAAAAGAAAAATCAGAAGATTGGGAAGTCTTCCAAATACTGATTTATCCGACATTTTCTTCAGCCTTGACTCTTCTGTGTATTTGAGATGCTCACCCATGTTGTCAATCTGGGGGAAGGACAGGATATACTAAAGGACAGAAAAGAAATGTCACAGACGTGAGCCAAATGGAGCCTCCATGGTTAGAAGCAGTGTGCCTCTGATTGCTGAAGGCAACCAACATTACATCCCACAGCATATGACGGGCAACCACTAGAAAGAGCCGGTGGGTGAGATGGACTTCTGGACCAATTCAGCGAAGAGGTCCTGAGGTTTTTATCTTCATTGATATGTATGAATGTGGCCAAGTTTGCAATGAAAGATCCACAGGCTCTCTCAGGATGGTACCATGTTACAATCACAGCTCTACCTAAATAGAATGGAAGCTTTTGATCTTGTACTGGTCTGTGACCATAATAAAGGATTTGATTTGATTTGATTTGATTTGATTTGATTTGCTAGGAGACTTGTTCAGGAAAAAGGGTGGAGCATACACTTACAGAATCATAGGCTGTTCAAGTTGGAAGGGACCTTCCTGCTTAGAGCAGGAAATGGCTCCAGCATCCCTAACAGATGGCCACCCAGGCTCTGGTTGAAAACTTCTTATAAAGGAGAGTCTCTCACTGCATGAGGCAGGCTGTTCCTCTGTCCAATGCCTCTTAGCGTTAGGAAGTGCCTCCTCATGTCTAACCTGGAGCTGCTTCCTTGTCATTTCAACCACTCTTGTCCTGCCCTCGGGAGCAACAGAGCAACTAGTCCACTCCGCCTCCCACATGACAGCCTGTCAGATATTTGAGGACAGCTATCACATCTCCCGTCATCTTCTCTTCTTTAAGCGAAACACACCCAGCTCCTTCAACTCTTCCCAGACTTCAAACGGTCGCCAAAATGAAATATCAGCAACTTCAACTTAAAATTGGTACTGTTAACTATCAGGAAATTTAGTCAAACCAGCCATCAAATCCTATTTCTTCTGGAAAACCAACAATCAAGTTTCTATCATGCCCCTGTCCTCCTCGCATATTATAGCCTCCCAGCTGGGGCTAATGAAATGCTAGGAACGTTATCAAAGCCTCAGAAACGAAGACAAAAATGCCCACTGTCTGAGCCTGACGCCCAGCGCCACTCAGTGATGGGCAGATGATGTTGGAAGTGGGACAAAAAGTTGTGGAGGGAAGTGTCTAAGATTGTGGGAGTCCATACAGGTGCTTGAATGATGGCAGAGGTCATCATGGTGGTCATCATGAATGATGGCAGAGGTCATCAGGTCGGGAAGATGGGTCAGAGATGTGAGACTTGATTTGATGTGTTTTAATTTTAAGATCTGTCGCCCGGTTAGATATTTGACACTAAAGAGTTAACTCCCTCGGGTCCAAAATTAAACCTCTCGGTAGTCAGCTGTTCAACTGTCTAACCCTAACCTCTAATATGTCTAAATACCAGTTGCAGGGGAGCAACAGCAGGAGAGAAGGCATGTCCTCACCTCTTGCTTGTGGGCTTTCCAGAGGCATTTGGTGGGCCACTGTGTGAAACAGGATGCTGGACCTAATAGGCCTTGGGTCTGATCCAGCAGGGCTGTTCTTACGTTCTAACCCTAACCATAACCCGAAACCGAAAACCGAACCCTAACTCTGGAGACAGCCTGTAGCCATCAAGACTAGTAGCCATGGATAGACCTCTCCTCCATGAATTTGTCTAAGCCCTGCTTCAAGCTGGCAGCCGTCCCCACATTCCATAGCAGAGAGTTCCACAGTTTAATTCAGCACTGTTTGAAAAGGGACTTCCATTTGTCAGTCCTAAATTTCCTAGCCATCAGTTCCTGCAATTAGGAAAAAAAGGGGATTGGGATCTTCTCCAGCAGAGGAACCAACCAATTCAACCTTTTCGAAAACAGAAGGCTGGGCAGAACTGGGTTCTCAATGCTAAAAAGCCTTTGAGGATGAGACTGTCGCTCAGAGGTGAGGCATCGGCTTTGCATGCAGACAATCCCCAGGTTCAGATCCAGCCATCTCCAGGTTGGGCTGGCAAAGAGTCCTGTCTAGAAATGGTGACCAGCCTCAACTCAATCAGTGAGTTTTGTGGCTGAGGGGAGAGACCAGCTCTCAGAAAGGAACAAAAACGGGAAAATTGGAGGCGACTCCCCGAAGCTGTTTAACAAGGCTCAAGTGACAAGAATGGTGTTGTGATGTGTGATTTAAGGATCTCATAAAAGACCGGCAAGTGGGCTTTCAAATCCGCAGAAAGCAATAAAGATGAGGGTCTTAAAAGAGAGAGAGAGAGAGAGAGAGAGAGAGAGAGAGAGAGAGAGAGAGAGAGAGAGAGATTCTCCTGGTTGTAGGCCCCATAGATTTTTCCTTATCTGGAATTCCTTGACTTAAACCCCTGGGGCAAATTGGCAGGGTGCATTGTGGGAGTTTCCCCTTGCATGCTGGGACTTTTAGGGACACTTTCGTGACTGGTATGTCTGCCCTCCCTCTGGCCTCGGCTTCGGTCCGATCTCTCTCTCTCTCTCTCTCCCCTAGGAGAGCTTCTGTTAGCCGGAGTCTAGACATCCGCAGCTTCTCTCCCTCTCTTGACATTCTCATACCAGTGGTAATTTTAAAATTGTTTGGGATAAGCTGTGCTTCGGAGACACAGGGAGCCAATAACAGGCTTCAGTTCAGTGACCTCTTTGGGAACATCAAAAAGACAGTACCGGCTCCTTCAGTTCAGCACTGAGTCAGGAATCGCGACCTCTCCTGACCTTCCGTGTAGATTTAAAATTGTTTTGAGAAAGAAGAGAATAAGCATCATCCTTTCAAAAAAAAAAAAAAAAGTGGGTGGGAGATACCACTCCAGGCAATTTCATCTGTATTCCAGCTTCTCATATTGTGCCCATGTGTAGAAGTGACATGTTTAAACAGATACGCCACTAAACAGAGAGATTTGGCTAAACATCCCCCCGCTCGCAAGCCTTTCCTTCTTCACTTAATGGAATGCATATTGATTTGTCTGTTCTGAAGGTATTATTAAAGCCAAAAGAAAGGCAGGGGGTGCTTGGGGGGGGAGGATGCTGTTGGCTGCATTTATTTATCAGAAGAAGCAAGCGCAGACCAAGGTTTCAGAAAAGAATTTGTATGAACAGCTGCAAAATTGAGCCAAATCTATTCCAGAGGGAAAACAGTTTGCTTCACTAAAAAGGTGCTTCTGTTACCACTGATCAGCAGGGTGTGTGTGTGTGTGTGTGTGTGTGTGTGTGTGTGTTTTCCCCCCAATGATTGGAAAAATGCTTGTATGCAGCTTTGAGGGTATTTTTTAGGAAAAGTGGTGTATACAAAATGGAGAAGAAGGAGATCAGCTGTGGCAGCTTACGAACACAGGAGACTACCTCATACCACGTCAGACCCTTAGTCCATCTAGCTCAGGATTGTCTAAAGGTAAAGGTAAAGTGTGCCATCAGGTCAATTTCAACTTCTGGCACCAACAGAGCCCCGTGGTTTTCTTTGGTAGAATACAGGAGGGGTTGACCATTACCTACTCCTGCGCAGTATGAGATTATGTGTCGTGAATCTGTTAGCTCGGCTAACCCAACAGGATTTTACAACCCCCTTCAGCACTCCCCCTGAGAGCAAACAGAAAGCAGCAGCGAAACGAATGAAGGAAAATAAAAAGGCTCACAAAGAAAATAGTCAATGGATTAAGTCCCCTGAACTGAAACTAAGTACCCCCCTCTAATACTAACTGAGTAATAAGTAGAAGGAAAAGACAAAACAAGGAATGAAACAAGCGAAGAACAGAGAACAAGGAATTAAGGGAACAATGCAGGAAAGTACAGACAAGGCAAATTGGGACACAGAAATGGTTGAAATTCAAGAGCACACTATCTGCAGCCAACAAAGTTGCAAACAGCATCAGAGCAATGAGAGACTGTTGAATATATATGGCTCAAGAGAACCAGCAGCCAATCAGGCTTCCCTGAGTCAGCACTTTGGCTTTCTTTCTTGGGATCTCCTACACCTGCACAACTCCCACTGAGCCTGCCTCTTGAGACATCGTCTCAAGACAGGTGAAATCCCAGGCTCTTCCCCATCAGAGATCATGTCTGGCAGCTGTTGCAAATCCTCAGCTCCAGAGTCTGGTTTCTCTGCCAAATCCTGTGGCTGTGCCTCTAAGCCCTCACTAGCTGGTAAGTCCACCTGCTATGACTCTTCTGAGTCAGAAGTCTGAGCCATGACATTATGATGCCTTTCAGCATCTTCCTATGTTGCTACTGCCCAATATAGTACCAGCAGGGATTCGAACCGGCAACCTTCTGCTTGTTAGTCAAGCATTTCCCCGCAAGACTGACTGAAATTTCAGAGAGGTGGGCTCCTAACCCTTCTTGAACTCCAGAATGACTGGAGCGACCTCAGAAAGGTCAGCTTCAGGGACAGCCAGGGGAGGAAGTTAGCTTGCCACCTGAGTCCTTCTCCTGGCTTGGTGCATTCAGCCTGTTCCCTCTCCTGGAGAAATCCTGGCTCCCATACTCAGAAGTAGATCCTCATCATCAGCTGCCTTGTCTTTAAATATCCCAATGCAGAACGGACATCCAGGTCATGCTGATTTCTTTCATCTCAGTTATCTTCTAGCTGATCAGAATGATATATCATCATATAATGTGGCGAAGTTTTGTTTGATAGCCAGTAACATTCACCAGGAGCTCATTAGGAACTGCCTAATTTGATTTTTCTGTTGTGATGTATCTTAATTTTGTTTGATTTATTTTGTTGGGCTTCTATATGTACTCCTTTTCCTGTAGTGGTCAATGACTGTAATAAAGATACTGAATTGAATTTTTAATGGAAGACACCAGGCATTGACCTGAGGATCGTCTGCATGCAGAGAACATGGTGAAACATTGAGGAACGCCCCTTCTGAATCCTTCCAGAAAAGGATTTTAAAAATCATTTTGATCCATTGTGTTCAGTTTCATAATTCACCCACACACACGGATGCCTGTTAATAGCATCCACCAAAAGGTACCAGCTCCCTGATTCCATCAGGCCAGACAGAACTGTGCATAGCCTCTGCTCTCACTTTCATTTCAAAGGTTCCTTTTGTATACACAGCACCATGCCACAACAACCAATAAACCAAAATATACTAACTCTTTATTTGTGGTTTTCGAGGGCACAGAGGGGAGGGAATCACTCCATGATTACTGAATCCTTGCTGGACTGAAGTTTATAGTGTTTGCTTAACTTGGTTTTCCACGTGCCGTACCTGGAAAGTCTGAGAAATGTGATTTGTATGTTTCGAAAGGAGTCAGGAAAGGCATTTAACCAGGTTGTGTAACAACTGCTCGGGAATGTTGCTTAAACACTTGGGAATTTATAGGAGTTCTTTGCAAATCTAAGCTTCCCAAGAAGAGTGAAGTCCACCGAGGAGATTTGGGGGAGAGATTGTAAGCAGACAATGCATCCGGAATCTGAATTTTTCAAATGAAATTTGGCGATTTACAAATTCCCCTGAGCTCGAATTATAATTGGGCTGGAGGTGTGCATTCGTTTCAGAACAAACGAAAAGTTGAACCAAATGAAACTACATGGTTCTTGGCTGAGACCCAGACGAAGTCACTCAACGGTACTACTCAGGAGTTACTCCAAAGGACAACTTAATTTTTTATTTATTTTATCATATTTATATACCGCCCAAAAATCACATCTCTGGGCTGTTTACAATGAAACCACACAGTTAGCCCCGGCTAACTGAGCAAAGAGACACCTGTTAAAGTGGTGATTCTCTTATATTGAGCACGGGGAGAGCAACTGGCCCTATCCAACCCCAGCACAGCATCCCTCCAGTGGCTGTTGCTGGCCAAACTGGGCCTCGTCCAACTCGAGGGCAAGCCCTTGAGCCGGGCCAGTTCAATTGCAACCTCAAGCCAGTGGGCACAGCCCTACCATCATCCTCTTTCCCACACTGGCCTACCAGATGTCTCCAGGAAGCCCACAGGCAGGAGATGAAGGCATGCCCTTTCTCCTGCAATTAGGGTTCAAAGGGATCCTGCCTTGGAACATGGAGGCAGCCTATAGCCATGAAGATCAAGACTAACAGCCATTAATAGACCTGTCCTCCATGAATTTGTCTAGGCCCCACTAAGCCCCAAGTTGGTGGCCAGCACTACATCCCGTGGCAGAGAGTTCCATAGGTTAATGATGTGCTGTGTGGAAAAGTGATTCCTTTTGTCAGTCCTAAATTTCCTGGCAATCTGTTTGCCCGGTTCTGATGTTGTGGGACAGGGAGAAGAACTTATCCACTCCTTCCATACCATGCAGAATTTTGGAGACCTCTATTTATTTATTATGATACCTCTTATTTATTTATTATTTCTCTGTGTAAACCGCCCTGAGCCATTTTTTGAAGGGCAGTATAGAAATTGAATTAATAATAATAATAATAATAATAATAATAATAATAATAATAATAAATAATGTTTTTCCCCTTTAGGAGTGAAACAGAAGGCCCCCATTTTCCCATGCCTTGATTCCAATTTGGGGTGGGGGAGAGAGGGTGTATAAAATTGCTTTGGGGGGCCAAAACTGGAGTACTGGTCTTGTGGTAGTGAGCATGAATTGTCCCTTTTGCTAAGCAGGGCCTGCCCTGGCTTGCATTTGGATGGGAGACTCCATGTGTGAGCACTATAAGATATTCCCTTTAGGGGATGGGGCTGCTCCGGGAAGAGCACCTGCATGCTTGCATCAGAAGGTCTCAAGTCCCCTCCCTGGCAGCATCTCCAAGACAAGGCAGAAAGAGACTCCTGCCTGCAACCTCGGAGAAGCCACTGCCAATCTGTGTAGACAGTGCTAACCTAGATGGACCAATGGTCTGACTCAGTATAAGGCAGCTTCCTATGTTCCTAGTTATCCATCTCTGCTCTACGCAACACCGTGCCCACAAAAGCCATGGGGGCTTTTGGCATCCCTTTGTAGTCAATCATGGGCCATTGAAACAATGGCCTTCTTTTCATTCCAAGCCCTTCTCTGGAAGGACCCATCAGTGGCCAGCTCTTTGATGCCTCACCGTGTGTTCACCAGGGTGTGCAAACGCCAGTAAACTGATCCAAGCGCCGGCATTTTTTCCGAGACGGCACGAAACAAAAAAAGCCTTTGCTTCCCACAGATGCCTCGGAGCTGCAAATTATTAAAGATTACCTGAAATTACTGCTATCCAAGCAGCCAATTATGAGAGGGAGAGAGAAACAGAGAGGAGCACTCAGCCGAACTTCCCCGCGCTTCTTCATTAAGAGCCGATTTCATTCCCTGCAGATGAGAAGTTGCCGTCCTAAATAGGGCTGGGTGGGAAAATAATAGAATTATGGAGATTAAAGTAATCACGGAGTTATCAAAGGAAGCCTCGCTGAATGGATTGGAGGAGAAAGGGAGAATCTTTGTGCCGAGAACATTATCAGGGTAGGGCAAGGAGGTTCTTGATTCTGAATGCAAAGGAGATCCAAAGGTGAGAAACCCGTTTTCGCCTTTCCCATTTCCTTATTTTGAGAAACAAGTTCATTTAAATAGGGTAGAAATTCGGTCATATTTGGGGGAATTCAAGGGACAAAAGGAGACAAAAAGGATCTTACTTCTTTCATCTTGGGGGCGATTCCTGGGGGCGGAAGAGAAACTCAGTAGAACTCTTCCCAATTCCTTTTGGTGGTAATCACCATTTCCCTACTGAAACCAGGTTGAATTCCCAGCATCTCCAGCTCAAAGGCATAGGCCATACACAATAGGAATACACAATGTCCCTGGAGAGGCATTGCTAACTAGCAATACTGAGCTAGAAAATGAACCAATAGTCGGACTCAGTATAAGGTAGCATCAAACATTCCTACACACACAACCCATCATAGGTGCCAGTATGTATTAAATAGTGCCCTTGTCCTTAGATATAAGCAGAACCCACAACAAAAAGGTCACGTGGGGTTTGACATCTCAATCAGCTTTGATGTCCCATCAGATCTGAAATGTCCTTGGATGCAGATGCTGTACACCATAACCTCTGCTAACTGAGCAAAGAGGCGCCTTTTAAAGTGGCGATTCTTGTATATTTAGCAATATCTTTAGAGCAACGGTCCCTATCCAGTACAACATCCCTCCAGTGGCTGTTGCTGGTCTACTTCCTTTTAGATTGCGAGCCATTTTGGGGACAGAGAACCATCATATTTATTATTTCTCTCTCTATGTAAACTGCATCGGGAACTTGGTTACAGTATAGTTACAACAAATGTACGTAACTATTTGTTGTTGTAGTAAATAAACAGACTGCAAAACCTTAACCATTTTGCTCGGAGGCAAAACCGGTCTCACCCCTTGGTAAGTGCACTTGTGCCCACAGCCTTAATTACAAGTTTGAACAAACCCGCACCGATGCTCAGAACACACAACATCACAAGACCAACGTCTACCTGGGAGGTCCGTTCCGTCTCCCCGGCCAGCGTGCAGGCGCCTGTCAGTTGTTAACCACGCAACCTTACATGCTACACATGCATGTAACGTTTTACGATCTATTTTATGGTCGTGATGATTATCAATGAATTCCATCATGGTTGGTGTGACTTCCCTAGGTGTGGGTTGCTCATATTTTTTGCCAGTCAATGTCAGGAGGAATGATTGATGTTTGTGTGGATGAGGAGTGGAGTGTTCCCATCGCCATCATCAGGGTCATGGTTGTGTATCATGACAACACAGAAACAGCAGCAGCAGCAAAAAAACATGAGAACATCCCTGCAGGGTCAGGTCCAGACACATCCAGTCCAGCATCTTGCCTCATGTAGGGACCAAGCAGATGCAGTTCAGAAGCTGCAAGGGGGGGGGGGAGAGGGAAACTACCCCCCACATTAATGCTCCCCAGCACCTGGTGTTCAAGGGTATTCCCCCTCCAAGTCAGCTCCTGTCGAATCCCCAGGGGTTCCTTGAGGCTTAGGCAGCTGAGGGTTCCTATCAGCAACCCTCAGCCAATGGCCTGAGATTCCTATGTTCAAAGATGCTTGCGTCTAATAATTACTTTCCCATAATTTTAATATCGTATTATGAGGGCATCAATAATTCAGCCAGCTTGGATCCCAGGCAACAGAAAGAGAGAGAGAGAGAGAAAATCGTTACTCAAAGTTAACGTGAGATTGATTAATTTTCGGCTCCTGGATTCTTGCTGGCTTCCCATGAGTGATGGGAGTGGTAAGAGAAGCTCAGCTTGAGTGCATGCTCTTGAGTTTCTATGGTAACCCACAGCCACTGCAAGAGGACTCAGGCCCATCTCAATGAGAGGTAAGGAGATTTTTTTAAAAACAAACTCATCTGCATCACTGTTGTTCAAGGTGATGGCATCGTGCTGTAGCTCAGTGGTAGAGCATCTGTCTTGGATGGAGAAGGTCCCAGGTTCAATCCCTGGCAGCATCTCCAGGTAGGCCTGGGAGAGACTCCTGCCTGGAACCTTGGAGTGAGGCTGCCAGTCTGTGAAGACAATACGGAGCTAGATAGACCAATGGTCTGACTCAGTATACGGCAGCTTCCTATGTTCCCTATGTTCCTAGAGACATCCTGCTTCTCAGCCTGGAGGTAGCCTCCAGCCGTCAAAATCAGTAGCCATGGATAGGTCTCTCCTGCATAAATCTGTCTAAATTTCCAGCAGGGGACTTTCCCAGCCTGACCTGGAGCTGTTGCCAGGGAATGAACCGGGGACCTTCCACATACAAAGCAGATGCTCTTCCACTGAGCGACAGCCCCATCCGCTGTGGTCCCACCTACCCAAGTTCTTCACTCAAGAGCAGGCGAGCAACTAAACCAAAAGCTACCATCTGTACATCCCAAGAGTTGGGAAGCTGTTGGGTCATTTTGTTGTGGTAGCTCATGGCTACCTCAAGTTACCTCTCCCAGCCCCATGAAAAGCCTGCCATCGGGGTGGGGCCAGCCTATGCAAGGAAGCCTCTTCCCGCAACGAGCGAGTTCTGTGTAATTGGGCAGATTTGCCTTCCAGATTCTGGAGAGCCAGCTTGCTAAACCTGAACGGCAGCTGCCTTGGACACTTATTCCCTACGCAAATGTTGCCTGCAAACAGACTCCCCGTCTCTGCCTGGGGAACCCGCCCACCAACTCCAGAGGGCTAGGCACCACAGCAAGCACCCAAGTGCAGCGGGCAACACGTCCAACGTCTTTATCAGCCATCTTCCACATTTGCATAGACAAAGCACAAGCTCCGAGTGGCAATCTCAGCTGCAACAGAGAACACCCAAGTGGAGAATGCTGGTGCCTCTGTTTTACGGGGCCTCTCTGCTTACGGGGATGACGGATGGCTTTGCGAATCCTCTGATGGGACCCATGCCTGTCAAAAGGATTATTTAACTTGTGCCTGGGAGCCCTTGGAAACAGGGGCCAAGCCAGGGGGTGATGGGTTATGGCAATGGGTGCCAGATATATTAGGCTGGTCCACACAGTGGCCGACCCAGTTTGGGAGCTGTGAATTGGGGGAAGTGATTGTGTGCAAACTATCCTGCCAATTGGTTTCCGGGCAAAATACGAAGTGCTAGTTATAGTTATAAAGCCCTAAATGGCTTAGGCCCTGGGTATCTAAGAGAGCGTCTTCTCCACTATGAGCCACACCACCCCTTGAGGTCATCTGAGGAGGTCCATCTCCAGTTACCACCAACTCGTCTGGTGGCTACACAGAGATGGGCCTTCTTGGTTACTGCCCCAAGATTGTGGAATGCGCTCCCTGCTGAGATACGATCCTCCCCATCTCTGGCAATTTTTTTAATGCATCTGAAAACCCATCTTTTTACCCAAACTTTCCCAGCTTTTATGCTGGTTTTAATTTTATGGTTGATTTTAAATTGTTGAATGGCTTTAACTTTTAAGATGCGTTTTAATTGTTTTATGTTAACCGCCCAGAGACGAAAGTTTGGGCGGTATAGAAGTTTGATAAATAAACAAACAAACAAACAGTAGCTCTATCCAGCTGTTTAATGGTGCAACCAGCTGAAACCTGGCACACAATGAGGCTATTCACACTATCAAAAACTGTGTTCTACCCAGGTATAATTCAATTTGTATGCTGAGCATATACGGACAGAAGCTGGATTGGAAGAAGAAGACTGTGCTTTTAAAGCTGGAGGAAGAAACATCAATAACCTGTGCTACGCTGATGACACCACTCTGATAGCTGAGAATGCGGATGATCTGCAAGTTCTAGTAAAGTCGAGGAGCACAGTGAAAAAAATGGGACTATGACTAAATGTAAACAAAATTAAACTAATGGCAACGGGTACAGTAACCAGCCTCAGAATTGAGAATGAAGGCATTGAAGTGGTGGAGAGCTTCTGCCTTTTAGGATTGACTGTCCACAGTAAAGGATCCAGCAGTCAAGAAATACACCACAGACTAGCACTTGGTAGGGTTGTAATGAAGGCCTTGGAAAGGATATTTAGATGCCATGATGTGTCTACACTTACAAAGATTAGAATCGTTTGGACAATGGTTTTTCCCGTGACACTCTATGGATGCGAAAGCTGGACTTGGAAGAAGCAAGATAGAAAAAGCATTGACGCTTTTGAACTTTGGTGCTGGAGAAGACTTTTGAGGAGACCATGGACAGCCAGGAAAACAAAACAATGGGTCATGAACAAATTGATCCAGAATTTTCACTCAAGGCACAAATGACCAGTCTCAAACTATCATACTTTGGGCACATTATGCGAAGACCCAGCTCCCTTGAGAAGTCCATAATGCTGGAGAAAGTTGAAGGAAAAAGAAGAAGAGGACAACCAGCAGCAAGGTGGATGGACTCGATTACGACAGCCATGAATGCACCACTGAGAGACCTTAAAGGCCAAGTTGAAGACAGATCATCCTGGAGAGAATCTATCTATGTAGTGGCTAAGAGTCGACACCAACTTGATGGCACTTAACCAATCAGCCAAGGACCAGCCTACTGCTAGTCTACGGTCAAGTTCAGTGCTAGCTAGTCAGTTCATGGTTTTGTATTTTCTTTTAAATTCCTGTGTGCCTATGTAAACCATCCTGAGCCATTTTTGGAAGGGCAGTATAGAAATCGAATGAATAAATAAATAAAATTGCGAGTGACTCTGTTTGCCTTGCCTCTCAGTAGCAAAGACCGTCCCCTCTGGTCACTCTGATTGGCTGCCAGAGCAGTCAATCGAAAGGATGACATGTGATTGGCTGGCTGATCATTCCCAGCAACGCCCACCTTTTGAAAACAAAGGCCAGCCTTTGAATTGGCTGCTGACTCATGAATATTTGAATGAGCCCAATGAAACATGTGGCGTTTCAGTACGGTGCTACCGACGCCCACTCTGTGAAAACATTGCAGCAGGCAGGCCTCAAGCAAGGAACAGGGCAGCACAGAGTGGGAAGTAGAGTCAGTGAAGCAAGCTTCTGCAGACTTGGGCAAATTTTGGGGTGCCCACTCTGCCCTAAGGAGGAGCCTCCCTTGCCAAAGCCCCTCCCTTAGGAATTCTCTCCAGAGGAGGTACCTAAGTTTAAATTCCACTTGACTGACAGTGATTACTAGCCAATCACCACAGCTTGTCCAACACAACTACTGATGGTAAGAATTAGCCTACTGTTTGGTAGTTTTGCTCTTTTGCGTCAAACCAAGAAATGGAATCCAGGATGAGAAGATGCAGAGAAAGCAGTGGAGCAAAGCAAGCCGTTAACCAACCAGTTGTCCCAGGGGTCCCCAATCTGTGCTACTCCAGTTGTTACTGAACTCCAACTCCCATCATCCCAAGCTACAGTTTATGGGGCGATGGGAGTTGGAGTTCAGCACCATCTGGAGTACCACAAGCTGGGGACCTCTGAGATAGCCAATGGCTCCTGAGTAAGGCAGGGGAGCTGTCCAGCAGCTGAGCTGGCCACCAGGGGAACCACTGAAAGGCCCATTGCTGAGCAGGAGAGAAGCTGTCCAGAAGGGAGCTGAACAACCATCCAGTGGGTGGAGGCTGTTACACCAGCAGCTTCGAGGCAGCAACTCGACACCAACTTGACGAGACAGCCTGAGTCCTATTTTATTTATTTTAAAGATCTATATACCGCCATTTTCCAAACAAACAAACAATCAAACACAGCGAAATCACCCCAAACATTAGAAAACTGCAGAATGGAAGGCAAGCAGGAAAACAGGGCAAAGAGAAATGTGTATAAAGATAGGAGAAGGCCTGCGGGAATGAACAATGTTTAGTCATTTAACACTAAACAGGGAGGAGGGTGAGCCGAAGACCAAGGAGCAGGAAGTTCCAGAGAGCCGGGGCCACCACTGAGAAGGCCCGGCCAGACGTCACTGACAACTCTGCTTCAAAAGGTGGTGGGCCATGCAGAAGAGGCTCTCTGCATGATCTCACATGCCAGGAAGAACTATTTGGGAGTACCCTTGCAGGTGTAAGGGGAGCGGGGGTTTCCTGCTTAACTCCATACTGAAAAAACTTTTTCTGAATAGGGCTTTCAGCGGGAATGCCTCAGTCAGCCGACCAATCTTTCTGGCGTCATTTCTGAGCTTTGGTTCAGGCTCCTCCCATTTCCATTTTTGAGGCCCCAGTGGCGATCCTGGTAAGCCCAGTGGGGGCACACTGGGTCCCCCCATCTTTCAGAGTGAGAAGAGAGTGACATGCACCCTCCCACACCTGAAATATCACCCGGGAGCACAGGCCAGAGATCAGTGGTGTCATCTCACCCTGCAGAGAAGACACTGAGAGGACGCCATCCCACAGCTCCAGCCTGAAATACAAATTAAAGGGATTACGTCACTCTGTAGACATGCTTGCAAGATACTGTCTGGCCTGCAAAGAGAAACCAGCACTCGACTGGCAAGGTGGATTCCCGCATTTGCCACAGCGCTATAAAAAACATTGTGTTCTTTTGTAGCAAGTGTGTGGGCTACATCAGGGTTTCTTAACCTCGGGACCCCTAGATGTTGATGGACTACAACTCCCACCATCCCCAGCCACAATGGACATGGCTGGGGATGATGGGACTTGTAGTCCATCAACATCTGGGGGCCCAAGGTTAAGAAACCCTGGGCGACATTATTAGAAGCCATGCATCTGGCAGGGGGGGGTCTAAATAGGTGCCCAGCAATCAGATGTGGGCACCTACCCAATCCTTGCCCTATACAACCTCAGGCTCAAACCTCATTCCCCAGTCTGAAGTAGACCGGAAGAAAAGTGGATGCGCGCTCCGACACACAATCAGAACAGCCTCTCCTGTTGAATTTCTGGCTGCCGTGTGGCTGTTAAAAAAGGGACAGCCTTGGGTGAAGCGGGGCCTTGTTCAACATGCCGGATTCTTTCTCTGTAAAAAGAAAAGAAAACCTTCTGGGGCTAACACAGCATTGCAGGTTAACTTCAAAGCGAGCGAGCTGCTATCAAATGTGGCACGACGTTCGTCCTTTTGTTCAAAGGAGAGTCTCCGAAGAACGAAGCAATGCATGCCTGCTTTTATTCAAAGGGTGCTACCTTGGTTTTCGCGTTGGCTTCCAAGGAAACCGTGTTTGGAGAGGGGGCCGGGTCAGGAATCGGAGCTCCGGCAGGATGACTCAGGAGTCTGGGCTTGTCCCGGATTGACTTTCCTGACAGAATTACAGCTGACACTAAGTACAGCTTGAGGGGGGGTGGGCAGACAGACAATGGCCCATATTCTTCAGAGGGATAAAGGTGACATTTCAGGGAATGCCGAAGACGAAGGAAGCCAGAGTCGCCTAGTCTGCCCCCTTGGAATCCAACGCCGGTCGCTCTGATGCTTGGAGCCGCAGGGATGCAGGAGCGGAAAGTGAGCCCACCTAATCAGTTTAAGCCCCCAGACAAGCCGGCCCCCAGGTTGCATTTCGGCATTCCAGCCCTCCAGAGACCTCCTTCTTATCCAGGACATGCTGCTTTCTCTCCCCTCTCTTGCCACCCTCCTAAGAAACCGCCCAGATGACCTGGAGAGAGGTACCTTTTCCATGACCTGTAGCTCCTAGGTTGGAAAAGCACAAGCCCCAAGCACTCTGGCGGGCCCTGTTGAATGAGGCATGGTGAGGACGTTGCCTCAGGCGGTCGGTTAGGAGGGCAGCAGCCATCAGAGCCGCCCTTTGGGACCAATTGGACCCTGGCAAACTTTGCATCTCTCATCACACTCCTCGTAAAACTTGCCAGAGGCACGAGGAGAGAAGACGAGGCTGTGGACAATCACCCCCTCCTTCCTGTCGCCTGTACCCCTTCCAAAGTTTGCAAGGTTTTGAAAGGGGGCTGCCCCCCCCCCCGAGGCAGGAGGCAGGGTAGCATTTTGCACCTTGCCTCAGACACTGCAGGATCTTGGCCACCCCTGCTGGGTAGATCCATCAAATTCTGGATGGTAGTCTCCATGGTTCGTTGACCTTTTCAAGACCCTGAAGAATGAGAACCCACCATGGTGAAATTTTTATAAGGCATTTCCAAAAAGACAAAGGAACAGAGGAAGATGCCTTCTACTGAGTCAGACCATTGGTCCTTCAAGCTCAGTATTGCCTACACAGACTGGCAGCGGCTTCTCCAAGTTTCAGGCGAGGGACTCTCCCAGCCCTACTTAGAGGTGCCAGGAAGGGAGCCTGGGGCCTTCTGCAATGAAAGCAGATGCTCTTCCACTTAGCTATGACCCCCATCCCTGAAAATCCGAGGGAGCTGCCCTATACTGAGTCAGGCCATTGGTCCATCTAGCTCAGTATTGCCTACACTGACTGGCAGCAGCTCAGTGTAGGAGTCTCTTTCCCAGGCCTACCTGGAGATGCTGCCAGGGATTTACCCTGGCACCTTCTGTGTGCAAATCAGAGGCTCTTCCACTGAGCATTCCCTAAGAGGAATGTCTTAACAGCACTCATGTAGTCTCCCATCCAAATGCAAACCAAGAGGGACCCTGCTTAGCAAAGGGGGGAATTCATGCTCACTACCACCAGACCAGCTCTCCTCCCCAAAAGACAACAAAACAGAGATTTAAGAAGGATCGATAGCAGAGAGGAGGGACTTTCCCTGGAAAATACTGACAGCTGCTGGGTACCGTTTTCAGCGGCCAGAACTCTTCGGTACTTCCTTTGAAAGTCCAGGCGATGGAGGGGTGCAACCGTCCCACAGCCATTTTAGACAGCAACATGTTCAGAGGTCCGTCCCCTCCACCTCCCCCACCTGCCAAAGCACACCCGTTCTGCCAGTAATTGATTTTCGTTGGAGCTCTCTCTTTTACTGTCAGCACCTAATTATCAACACCTAATTGACCCCACCTCGTCATAAAAGCTAATGGCAGACTCTGATGGCACCTCGCTACTCTTTCAACTGCCTCCACCAATCTCCAGCTGCGGTTCCTAGAGGCGAAACCGAGGGGGGGCAGGATGTGGCCAGGTGATCCCCCATGTTTAAAAAGGCTGGGGGGGGTCCACAAGCTATGGGGAAACTGGGGAGCAGGGAAGAGAAATAGGCTGAGGTTTTTCACCTGGTGGGGAACCCCAAATAGCTCTTCCCCAAGGTACAGCGTAAATCAGGGTGCCCCAATTCCCATAGCAACATAGCAGGCTGCCATATACTGAGTCAGACCCTTGGTCCATCAAGCTCAGTATTATCTGCACTGACTGGCAGCAGCTTCTCCAAGCTTTCAGGCAGCAGCCCTACCCAGAGAACCTGCCAGGGATTGAACTCTGCATGCAAAGCGGTTTCTCTACCACTGAGCTATCCCCTAAGGGGAAGATTAATTGATTGATTGATTGATTGATTGGTTGGTTGATTTTTCAATTTTTATACCGCTTTTCATTAAAATAATCTCAAAGCGGCTTACAATAGAATAAAAACAAAGCACATTTAAGATACAAAGGTACAGATGATCTCAAAGCAGTTTTCAAGATAATGGAAACGATACATGATCACAATACAAAGGTACAGATAATATCCATAGAAAAACCATCTCCCATCCAAATGCCAACCAAGGCAGGCCTTGCTTAGCAAAGGGGCCAGCTCATGCTTGCTACCACAAGACCAACTCTCCTCCCCACAATTGGCCATTGGGGCTGTGGATGATGGCCGTTGTAGTCCAGCCCCATCTGGGGGCCACTGTTTGAGAATTCCTGGTGTAAAGGAACTCTCTCTGTTTTGCGTCTTTGGCAAGGGTAGGGGAAAGGGGCACCTTTGATCAGTGTGTGGGTTCTGGAGGATCCCGGGCAAATCACTTGACTTTTCACATTGTTGCCAGTCCTTTTTTACATCATCGATCATGTCACGCATGGCTTGAGATTTTGAATGGCACAAATGGTCTTTTGGAGCTGCACATTTGGGGTCTGGTGGCACGCTTTTAAAAGCCCTGGAGCAGCTTGCCTCACCCAGTGGCAGGCTCTGTTTATTTTGCCTGCCTGCTGCACACCCTTCCGACACCCCGAACAAAAAGGCTCTGTTTTGTGCTCCGAAATGCATGCGACATTCTCTGAACATACGCCGCCGCGCCGTTTCCTTAAGTTAGATATAAGGCCATCTTTCTTACGTCCCAGAGCTTTTAGACTGTGGAACAGTCTGCCTCATGAAGCGGCAGGCTGTTCTTCACTGGAGGTTTTCAACCAGAGGCTGGGCGGCCATCTCTCAGGCAGGCTGGAGCAGATTCCTGAACTGAGCCAGAGGTTGGTCTAGAAGACCTCTCAGGTCCCTTCCAGCTCGAAGAGTCTATGGCTCTACAAAGCAGACCCTGTGTCAGCGTGAGGCACCCTCTTGCCGCCAAACGGCTAATTCATCCTGTTCATCAAGGGACTGAGAAAGCGGGCCTGAACGGAGTTCCATCTAAGTAGCACTGTCAATATTGAATTTATCACAGGAGACCCTTGAAATGGCTCCATTCCAAAGATGAGGTGAATTAGCTTTGCTTCGGAAAGCTGCTATTTTCCTGACAAATATCAGGTGCAGGTAGTAAAATGTCTTCAGTCTTGTCCAATGTGTCTCCCGCCTGTAATTAGCTATTAAAACATTACAAGGCTTGTGCTGTGTTAGCGGGTGAGGTTTATTGCATTGTGGATAGGGACCCGGGTGGAATGTTTCCCTCCACGCCCTCCCCGAAAACGGGATCTCAGCACAGAAGCTACTACACGGGGCCATCTTTCGAGGTGGGGGAGAAGCCCCTTATGTGGCGGAACTCTGCTGAACCCACCCAGAGCTACCCAGAGGCCACTGTGGAAAACAGGATGCTGGACTAGAGGGGCCTTGGGCCTGATCCAGAAAGGCTGTTCTCATGCTCGTAAGATGGTTAGCCCTCCTACTCAGCGCTAGTTCTGCCTAAATAACAACGGTGAGAACCAGCCTAAAAGGTCGGCGCCAAGGTTCTTCATGGCGGAGTGGGGATTTGAACCCAGGTCTCCCTGTGGCAACTCCGAGGCTGGTTCCCCAATGCTGGGAGGAGAGCTGGTCTTGTGATAGCAAGCATGACTTGTCCCCATAGCTAAGCAGGGTCTGCCCTGGTTGCATATGAATGGGAGACTTGATGTGTGAGCACTGCAAGATATTCCCCTCAGGGGATGAAGCCGCTCTGGGAAGAGCAGAAGGTTTCAAGTTCCCTCCCTGGCTTCTCCAAGATAGGGCTGAGAGAGATTCCTGCCTGCAACCTTGGAGAAGCCGCTGCCAGTCTGTGAAGACAATACTGAGCTAGATAGACCAATGGTCTGACTCAGTATATGGCAGCTTCCTATGTTCCTATGTTCCCTAGGCCATACTGGCTTTCATCAGTCGCTCCCTTTTGTCCACAATAGATTCCCTCCAAGGAAGCCTCCATCTGAGCACTTCAGTTTCTCAGGCCTCTAGTAAACCTCTCTAAAGGGTCAAAAGATCTTGCCTAAGGCCAAAGCCAGGGTGCTCCTGGAGATTCATCTTCAGGCAAAACATCCATTTGAATTTCCTGGGAAGTGGTGGGATTGCCCGTGCTTCCTTCTCCCGGCTTGCCTTCCCTACCCTCCTGCTTGGATTTCTGGACGTTCTCTTCCTCCAGGCCTGAACTGTATGGACGGACAGCAGGAAGGGATCCCCGCTATTATCACTCACAAGCCACGGGGGAGCTTTCTTCATCTCTCCGATTTGCCAGTATTTTGACATGCTTAAGTTAAAACAAGCTTGCTTCACACTCAGGCCAGGGCTGTGACATTCTCCTTTGATCCAGAGGCCGTCCCCCCTGCTGGTCTGCCTTGCAGTTTGTTTTCAAATGTACAGCAAGAGTAGGGCATTCCAGCCAGACCCCTCCTTTGCAGGGAAGCGCGGCGAAGGAATCTCCAAGAACAGCAGGGGGCAAAACTCATTGTTGCGGGCCGAGGAATCCAGTGTGGGAAATAGCCCTGCAGCTCAGAGGATCTTCCTTCCCATATTGTCAGTTGGGCCTTCCCAAGGAGCCCTGGGTAGAGGAGGCCGACGACCCTCCCTGGCCTCTCCCATTTGAATGCGTCTCATGCTCCCCAACATGTCACAAATGAAATTAGGGACATGCTTCTAAGACCCATTTCTACTACGCAGAGGTGCACCTAGATAATTCTGGAGCCTGGACCTAAAGGCCTTTTGGTACCCACCACACACACACACACACACACACACACACACTCCACCCACCATTACCACCACCGCCACCAGATAAGCTGCAATGCACTATTTTTTTACACCAGAACATGCTCAAGGAAAGTTGGAAACTTTTTATTTTTAGAAGCGATTCTGAACAAAACATTTCCCACTGACTTGCAGAGATACACCCCATTTTGCATGCTCTGCATTTGGAGGGTGCCCCACAGGCCAGTATGTGGATGCCACACACACACACACACACACACACCAGGCCTGCAGGGGATGGGGCCTCTGCCCGGAAGTCCAGTCCAAAGAGCACCACTGGTACTACCAATTATGGTTGTCCAAGCATATGCATATATTGTTAAAGACTCCAAGGGTCTGTTCTCATGACTGGGAAAGAGGTAGGAGAAGCCACTGACTCTAATTCGGGAGCCAGCTGCACCCCCGTAGGGCTGTAATGAGAATTCTACAAGCAAGGTTGGCGGAGGAGGAAATGCTTGTCTGCGAGCTGAGTATGGACTATGGAGGTGAGCAGCATGAGAGGAGAGCTGGTCTTGTGGTCGCAAGCATGCCTTGTCCCCTTAGCTAAGCAGGGTCTGCCCTGGTTGCATATGAATGGGAGACTCCGTGTGTGGGCCCTGTAAGATATCCTCCTTAGGGGATGGAGCTGCTCTGGGAAGAGCATTTGAGGTTCCAAGTCCCCTCCCTGGCAGCATCTCCAGGATAGAAGCGATGCATCTCCAAGATCTTCTGCGTGCAGATGCTCTTCCCAGAGCAGCCCCATCCCCTAAGGGGAATATCTTCCAGTGCTCACACATGTAGTCTCCCATTCAAATGCGAACCAAGGGTGGACCCTTCTTACCAAAGGAGACCATTCACGCTTGCTACCACTAAACCAGCTCTCCCCTTCTGCCCATGGGGGTAAGGAAAGTGCACCTTCCCCTCCACTTGGGGGGTGGGCAAGAAAAGTGCATCCCCTCCACCCTTGGGGAGGGGAAGGAAGTGCCCCACCCCCAGTGTGGGAACGGTGCGCCACACTGCCTCTGGGGCTTTGGCCCGGTCTGCCCGCACAGCCCGGAGCTGAATTGGGCTGCAGATGTTAGGCAACCCTCCTCGCTGTGCCTGGAGCCTTCGGCAGAAGCCCAGCCACATCGCCAGCACTGCTTCTTCCCCCCTCCGCCCTCGAGCCTCCCCGGTCCGACTGCGGAGGTATTCTTCAGTAAAACGAGACAACCCTGCCGTGTCCCGTGTTTGTTGATCTAAAATTATTTAACTAGGCCGCCCTGCTGAGATCAATCTGCCATTGACAGAGGCAACCTCTCCCCCGTGACTCCCCGGGCCTCCCTTTAAGTGAACGGGGCCGTTCTATGCCGCTTTTGTGATGGAGGGTCTTCCCCCCACCCCACCCCACCCCTCTACCCTGTTAGCTGAGAACCTTCCAAATTCAGGACACATGTTGGATGCCATCTGATCCAGATTAGAGCACAGCCCATGCTGGGATCCGCTGGCCGGCTCTGGATTCTAGCACTGGTCAGCCCCTAATGCACTTACACAGATTTCCTAATGAGAAGGCATTTCAGAGTTTGATCTATTATTATGTCTGAACTCCTTCGCTTTCCTTTGAAAGGAGAATTCAGGGGGCACATACCGGGCGGGGCTCCCCCCTGGTCGCTTTTGGTTTCCATTTGCCAAGCAGGTCTGACAGTGTAGTTGCCATTTCCTCCGCAGAAACGTCCCATCAAAAGCTTGCCTCCTCACCCACCACCCTGTTTAAGGAGCTGAATTCAATTTGGTTCAGCACTGGGACCTGCTTCCATTACCACACTCTTGATTCCGATGTTGGTTGAGGTATCCCCCGAGTTTTTTCCTTGTGCACCCGTTAAGGTCTGAACCCACCAGAGATGGCTTAGGGGAAGGAAGCTGAGCTTTCAGTAGTGAGCATGCATTCTCTCCTTTGCTAAGCAGGGTCTGCCCTGGCTTACATTTGCGTGGGTGACTACACAGGAGGGTTGGAAGATGCTTATACACATTGAAGCAAGCAAGGGTCAATGCTCTTCTAAATTTCGACATTGTTAGAGGATTCAGATTGCTTGCGGGTCTCCAAGAAGCTCTCCGAATCATTTACCGGCGTTTGTATGAGCTGCTAAAGTTGAGGACTAGCACCTTGGTGGACAGAAACCCATGTTGCCCAAAGTGGCTTAGAAACAGGTGAAACTGGGAGAAAGAAACGGGGCGACATGGAGCTAAGAATGCAGAGGAAATGCAAGAAAGCATCACAAGCATCTCATAGGCTCGTAGGCAGCTGAAATCAAGATCTAGTCAGAGCTGGAATATGTCTATCCTGCCATACCTAGAGGGTACAGAACATATCACATTAGCACACTGATAAAGGCATACATTTCGTAGGTGTCATAAACCACATTTAGGAATCTTCTCCCGTTTCCTGGAAAGATAACCAAGGCAGGGAAACCTGGCTCTGTGTGTATCGATTATAAACATCTAAGCCACCAACTCAGAAATGGCATGCCCGAGTCGGATGAGTGTGCCGGGAGAAAGAAAGAAATGAGTCAAGACTCCAATCCGATGTATGCTTGCAGGGGAGTCAGCCCCGTTGGATGTGCGGAGGGCTTGCTTCTGAGTAAACAGGCACGTGGGATTAATGCCAGGATCCTCAGAGATTGCTCTGGGAATAATGCCAGGATCCTCTGAGTCAACGCAGAACCCTCTGCCTTTCTGCAGTTCTGCATGGGTGGACTCGTTACCGGCAATGTTAAATCACAAATAATTGCAGCAAAGAGCAACTTGTGGGGATTTGTGGGGTGGGGGGGATAAAGGGTTAAAACACCCTCCCGACTGTACCCTGGTCTCAAGCTGGATCCAGGTCAAAGGATGAACATGGGAGGTCCTGAATGAACACGAGATTAAATGACACATTTAAAGTAAGATTGAGTTATGGCATCGGGTTTTGAGCAAATGCTGTCAGGGCCGAGGCAACTCCAGAGGAGGGGCGGGAGGGCAAGTGCCCCCCCCGCCCCCCCATTTCTGTTTCCGGAAATTAATATGTGGGGCACAGCTATAAATGCACTTTGCCCCTTCTCTGCCCCCCTCAGTTTTTAGGAACATAGGAATATAGGAAGCTGCCATATACTGAGTCAGACCCTTGGTCCGTCCAGCTCAGTATTGTCTTCACAGACTGGCAGCGGCTTCTCCAAGGTTGCAGGCAGGAGTCTCTCTCAGCCCTCTCTTGGAGATGCTGCCAGGGAAGGAACTTGGAACCCTTCCCAGAACAGCTCCATCCCCTAAGGGGAATATCTTACAGTGCCCCCACTGTCCAGGACAGAAGAAATGAGGCTTCTAGGGATAGCAGGAGGGCTGAGTTTGAGTGCCTCTCTTTTTAGAACTGAAGCCCTCTGCATTGGAAAACTGTCTTCTCTGCCCACATAAAGCAGGAGAGTGCCTCTGAGCCTGTGCAAAGTGTCTTTCTCTCCCTGCTGATTCACCGCAATAGGCCTCCAGGGTATTCCGGGGCCAACCCTTTTCTTCATACCAATCCAGCGCCATGGAAGCCACCCCCTCGGATGAAAGGAAGCCAGAGAGGTGATGGCATTCACAGATGGTTGCCCTCCAGGGCCCAGCACACCTGGATCAGCCTGGATTCCGACATCCCGAAAGGTTTCCCTGGCCTCGCTCCAAGATTTCCCCACCCACTGCAAGGAAAAGCGCCCGAGACGGAAACAAACCTGCATGAGTTGTTCCACAGAATAGCGAACGCTTTGCATTGGCTGACACAACCCCAGTCGAAGGCCACAGACAGGAGAAGCCCCTCCAAGGACAACCAGTTTCCCTCCCTGTTCCCAGAACATCAGAACAACCCGGCTGCATCAAGCACAAGGCCCATCTAGTCCAGCATCCTGTTTAGGTCATTGGAACCTAGGAAGCTGCCATCTACTGAGTCCGACCCTTGGTCCGTCTAGCTCAGTATTGTCTACCCAGGCTGGCAGCGGCTTCTCCAAGGTGGCAGGCAGGAAACTCTCTCAGCCCTGTCTTGGAGATGTGGCCAGGGAGGGAACTTGGAACCTTAGATGCTCTTCCCAGAGTGGCTCCTTCCCCTCGGGAATATTTTATAGCGCTCACACGTAGGCTCCCATTCAAATGCAAACCAGGGCAGACCCTGCTTAGCTAAGGGGACGAGTCATGCTGGCTACCACCAGACCAGCTCTCCTCTCCCGGTCAAGGTCAAGGCAGGAGACCCTGAATACTTCCAAACCCTGCCAAGATCAGACTGAGATATTCCTTTTTTGCCATTTTTGCAGTGGAATCATTCCAGAAAACAAGGACTGGTTGTTTTGAAAGTATTAAGTATTTTAAATTTCCAGATATGAGCATAAGAACAGCCTTGCTGGATCAACAGCCTTAGGCCTATCTAGTCCAGAATCCTGTTTCCCACAGGGGCCCACCAGATGCCTCTGGGCACCTAGAGGTAGCCTACAGTCATCAGGGCCAGTAGCCACTGATAGACCTGCCCTCCTCGAATTTGTCCATGCCCCGCTTAAAGACATCCAAGCTGGCAGCCATCCCCACATCCTGGGGCAGAGAATTCCACAGAGTAATTATGCAGAGTGTGGGGGAAATACTTCCTTTTGTCAGCCCTGCATTGATTAATTGTGTGTATGGGGCTATCAACGCACAAGGGAAGTACAATGCAGATCTCAACTCCTGAGAGCTTACAGATGCATTTGCTGAATTCCTGCCTTTGCAGTCACCAATGCAGGCAGGAGGGTAAAAATGAGGATTTAGCCAAAACCATTCATTCATTCATCCATTCATTCAATCAATGGCTCTACTGCCCTTTCAAAAATGGCTCAGGGCAGTTTACACAGAGGAATAACAAATAAATAAGATGGCTCCCTGTCCCCAAAGGGCTCACAATCTAAAAAGAAAGAAAAGATAGACACCAGCAACAGCCACTGGAGGGATGCTGTGCTAGGGGTGGATAGGGCCAGTTACTCTCCCCCTACTAAATCAAGAGGATCACCATGTTAAAAGGTGCCTCTTTGCCAAGTGAGCAGGGGTTGCCTTGTTTGGCTTTCATGCGTGTCCTCAGAAACCCCATTCCCACCCACCCCCCATGATGCCTTTGGCACAACGTCCTAATCGCGTGCCCTAATCTCGTGCCGTGCTGTAACCGAGGCGGGATTCTTGTCACTTACAGGAAGGAATCTTCCTCACCTGTTTATTCCCTGCCTTCATCTCCCTCCTGCTTTGTTCCCATGTCAAAGTACAGATTGTAGCCGCCTCGGGGCAGGGACCTGGCCTCTGGTTCTTTTGTAACGCCCGTGTGCGTGGGTGATATAATGACAGCTGCTGCTGCTCCCACAGGAAGCACACACAGGACCGGGCTGCCGTGTGAAATGGAAACAGCTTTGAAAGGTGCAGACACGTCAGCCTTCGCCTGGCCTGTTCCGCTCACGGTGCAAAGACTGCACATGCCAGTAACTTTATCCCGGGAGAGGTATCCATGCACCCCCCAGCAGTTTCATTCCTGCGAGACCTGGAGAGGTGGGGGGGGCTCCCTGGTGCTCAAGCCAAAGCACCCCACTGGGCAAAAATTATCTAAGCTGTCTTTAATCTTTTGGCTTTGCCGAGGTTCACCGAAGGGAAAGGGAACGCAGCAGACAGATTCTCTGACAGTACAGAAAAGCCTGCGAGCTTTTGAAGCCACGCCAACAAGTGTTGCTGCTGCTGCTGCAGCAAAATGCCTATAAACTTTTATTTTTCAAAAAGCAAATTGGAGCAGCAATTATTATTATTTTTTTTCAAAAGCATCCAGGAGCAAAACAAAGAACCAGACTGTCCGCTTTTGCTTCTGGAAGCAACCAGGTTCTCTGCCCAGTTTATTAGTATTAGTTTTATTATCCAAATTATTTTCTTCAAGCCTGTTGTTGTGATTATTTTTATTACTATTATTAAAGGCTATTACGACGCAGCCAGCAAATATGAGCTCCTAGGCTGGCTAGCTAATATAAGACTTTCCCCCCCCTCTCATCACTTCATGTTCCATTTTAACATTTTCATTGCAGTGGTTCTTCTTACCATGTAGGAAAGTTTTACAGTTTAATTAAAACCCATTTATATTCTGCCTCCCTCCAATGTGCAAAGGCCGTTGTACAAGGATCTCCTCCTCATCTACTTTATACTCACAACAACCCTGTGAGGTCAGTTAGTCCAAGAGATAACAACACAGGACGTTTGTGCAGTGTTTAGTGTTGTTGATGTTGCGTACTGAACATGCCTGACCTAATGCAAGCTTGGTTCCCCATATGGTTTTGGACCCCAACTCCCACCACTCCCTGACCTGAAGGTCTACAACTCCCATGATCCTCATTCTATAGGACTACAACTCCCATCCTCTCCTGGTGAGGATGATACCTGGGGACCCACCCATCTCTGCAGACCTGACTGAGAGCCGCGGCTGCAATGTTATCCCTGTGATTGAAGAAAACTTGTATTGTTGCCATTCTGCAGATTGAGAAGACTGAAGTTATGCAAGGCCATCTGATGAGTTCTTAGCAGAGGTCCAAACGAGTGAAGTCCTGATTCGTAGCTCACTCAGCTCACTCTTGGTGTCTCACCAAGATATGCTTGCTTGCTTGCTTGCTTTATTTATTTTGCATTTAGATCCTGCTCGTCCTCCAAGGAGCCAGAGTGGTATGCATGGCTATGTTTATCCGCACAACAACCCTGTGAGGTAGGTTGGGCTGAGAGAGAAGTGACTGGCCCAGAGTCACCCCGTGGGTTTCATGGCTGAACAGGGATTTGAACTCAGGTCTCCCCAGTTCTAATCCAGCACTCTAACCACGGCATCACACTGGCTGCTAATCGGCTCACGGTTTGAAGCCAAGATCTGAAGTTGGCTTGCCAAATCAGGTCTTACTCCATTATGTCTGGACCCACGCTCTCCTTGGACCTCTGGTTCATGGCAGGTGAGCCTGTCCCCTTTGATATCAGGGCCAAGGGCTGCAAGGTGGCTGGAAGAGGGGAGGTTTTTCCAGTTGGAGGGCAGAGCAAGGCAGGCTGGGAAAACATCCAGGGCCTCTCTGGGAGGTCCAGCAAGGGGACGTACCTCTAGCTCAACTCAGCCTCTTCCAACAGACTGAGAGATGTGATCGTCGGCAGCACCAAATCCAGGCTTCCTGAATATCTCAGGCTGAGAGGACCTCATGTTCTACATGTCAGCCTAAGTGTCAGGGACTCGGGCTTGATCCGAGAATCGTGACTGGCCCAAGGTCTCCCAGAATTCCACGGCTGAGTGGGGATTTGAACTCAGATCTTCCCGCACAGAGACAGGAATAGAGTCAAGAGGGATCCAAGGTGTGTGACTGAAGAGTCATCCAGAGAGATAAAACTGGGGGAGAAATGAGGAACGTGGCAGGTGAAGAAAGGAGATAGAGTCAAATGCATTTTTTAAAAAAATGCAAAAGAATAAGGTAAATGATGCTAGGATAGGAGGAGGATGGACTGGGGCAAGTACAGGGTAGCAAACGGTAACAAGGACCGGCTGCAAATACACTGTTCAGTGCAAGAGGCAAACGAAAAGAGCAAATGATAGCTTCTGCTACAGAATTTATACCTAGAGGAGATCAGTGCCATCCAATCCCCTTCCGGAGGGGCGGAGTTATGCAAAGCAGCCGCATCAAATCAGCGCCCCCTGCTGCATCGAACTTGCAGCTGCCGTGGGAAGGTGCCATCCTTGAATGCAGACCTGGAGTCCCAGACATTTAGTAAGTTAGAGGGTCATTTGTTGTAGGATCCAGCCACTGAAGTGTGGCCTTTCCCTTTCCGGCTCCACGCCTGCAGAGGAGCCATTAAAGAAGGCACCGATCGAGAGCTTTGCTACCAAAGTTTTATTAAACTTCCCTTCCCAGCCATGAAGTTAATGCTGTTATTAAAGAGGATAGCCTTCGGTCGAGTTGGTAGTGACATTCCAATCTCTCCCCGCTGAGCGATATTTCAGCCGGAAACACGCACTAAGGGACAGGTACCGCATGGCACTTTCCCCCATTTATGTTTCTTTTCCCTTTCCAAAGTGGGATATAAAAGTAAAGCTCTCGGATCTTATCTCCCTGGCCCTCTTTCGTGCACCCATAATGTTAAATTTAGGCCCAAGGGTTCTCCCCACAAGCACAGAAGGGATAGAATATCCAGAGGAAAAGGAGATTTGCAGAAATGTTGGGGAGGACTTGCACCAATTTTTCCCTCCCCCAATGCAGAAAAAAGGGAAAAAAGAAAACCGAGAATTGAATCTCATCTTTTTACAGAGGCGCATGGAGAATCGCAGATACTCCATCAACCACACAAGGGCTCCCTGAAGGTACAGACATTGTACAGGAATGGGCTGCGCTTGGTTTTTCCTTTCAAGGTTCAGCATGTTTGGGGTGGTTGGTTATGGCTCAAATGAGATTAAGGTAACCTCTAGCTGAACATTTTTCAGGCTGATGAATGGAGCAGAGGAAACGGCCTGACAGTTCACTGGCTTTGCATCTTGTGCGAGCTGAAAGGGATTTTTTTTCCCCCATTACCAGCACAGGTGGGTAGCTAAGACATCTCCAACAGCCCAGTTTGCAAGCTGGTCATGGGTCACAGCCTGCCAGCCAAAAAATGGAACCTCTGGCTTGTCCGCCTCTGGTTTGGCGTTATGTGCGAAGGCGGCCATTGTAAAGCAGATACAGCCATACTTTGTTCCGCAACAAAGCAGGACGGAATTGGAGTTCTGCAACAGATACGACGATGCAAAGAGAATTTGGCAACTTGGATGAAATATATAAATTAATGTCCGAGTTGTGGAACTCCATCAGGTCTATCAAGCTTAGTATTCTCTACCCAGGCTGGCAGCAGCTTCCCCAACTTAGATTGCAGGCAGGAGTTTCTCCCAGTCCTGACTTGGAGATGCTGCCGGGGAGGGAACTTGGGACCTTCTGCATGCAAAGAGGCAGGTGCTCTTCCCCTGAGCTACAGTGCAGCCCCTCAGGGGAAGACCTAGAGTGCACACATGTAGTCTCCCATTCAAATGCAAACCAGGGCCAACCCTGCTTAGCAAAGGGGATGGTTATTGCTCTCTGCCACGAAACCAGCAATCCTCCCACAACTTTAGCTTCTCCATAGAGCAGAATCAGCAGACACTGGTGTCCTCTCTGTGCCTGCCTTCCCTGCTTTCTTAATTTCCGCCACTGAGGTCAACAAATGAACGTGAACCAGAGCTCTGATCGAGGCTGATAGACACCAGAACAAAAGAAAATGCAAGGCCTCTTCCCGGAGGAAACGCATTGTCTGCCGGATCATCTCTTGGCATGGCCAGCATACCTTTGCGTGGCTGCGGAAGCCATCTTGAGTTCAAGTCTAGGTTCTGTAAACAAGGGTAGAGACGGAGGGAGCTAGACAGAGCAACAAAGTGTTCATTCCCTAAGGAGGATGATTAAAGTTTATGAATTTTTGTCTCCAAAAAAAAAAAAAAAGCAGGGAGGGGGTTTCAATGGACAATGCTGCTTTTTTAGGACCTTCACAAAAGCACCTCCACAAAACAGAATTCTCGAGAAATGTCTAACAGTTTTAGGAGTACAGGAAGCTGCCTTCTACTGAGTCAGACCCTTGGTCCATCTAGCTCAGTATTGTCTACACAGACTGGCAGTGTCTTCTCCAAGATTGCAGGCAGGGATCTCTCTCAGACATTTCTGGAGGGGTCAAGGAGGGAACTGGGAACCTTCTGCATACAAACATGCAGATGCTCTTCTCAGAGTGACCCCATCTCCTGAAGGGAATATCTTACAGTGCTCACATGTAAGTCTCCCATCCAAATGCAAACCATGGCAGATCCCGCTTAGCAAAGGGGACATGTGTTCCGAGGAGGAGGAAGAGGCGGCTTCAAGTCCTGCTCTTCCAAACATCATTTGAAGGTCATCAGCCAACTCTCTCTCAGGCATCCAGCTTGGGGACTTCTTCCCTCACCCCGACACGGGGCCGTTTCACACCGAGCCCAAATCCAACGATCCAGGACTTGGGCAAGCACCCAACTACAACAGCGGGTTGCTCCAGGAGGATGGCGAGCCGGTTGGGCTGACCTGACGCGCAGCTTCCTGCCTGCGACAGGCAGAGCGGGGTCCCCGCCTTGGGAGGAAGGCTTGGGAGGTCAACCCCATGGGCCACCAGGGGAACTGAGGATTAAGGAATCTCTTGCAGTGCTCACACTGCTGGTCTCCCATTCCTATGCAACCAGGGCAGACCCTGCTTAGCTAAGGGGACAAGTCATGCTTGCTACCACCAGACCAGCTCTCCTCTGGCAGTCAAGTCTGCGGGGAAGTCTGCTGCTAGCCTCTAACGCTCCTCTTTGACCAGGGTCCCGCTAGCGATTTTAGCGAGCTGATCTCTCCGATAAGGTCCTGCAGGCCTTCACTTTGCATTCCACAGGAGGTGCTGGGGGTCCCTTGACCTCTCCTGACACTCACTTTAATCCTGTTTTATAGTGTCCTGTTGCAAAAATAGCCCAGACTTAATGGGGTTGTTTTTACGGCCAACTAACAGTGACCCGCCGATGCAAAGAAGAACCAGAGCAAGGGGCTCATTCCCTACTCTTGCACCGGAGAATCCCAAGGCAGAGGCGCGAAGAGGTCAGGAGATAATCTCTGCGACCATTGAATAATTTAAAGGCTAATTCAGCAGTCAGCAGATGTCAGGCCTTTATGATTCCCTAAATCATCACCCCAAACGATCCTTAAATTGCATTAAGCAAAGGATTTAACACCTTTTCTTCTTTTTTTCTTTTGCCTATTGATTACCTTTCCCCAAGAGGACATTGATTGCCGTCAAGCAACTGCACACGCTTTGGGTAGTCAAAGGATTTATACAGCAACCATGAAGGTGCCTCCTCAGCAAAACTCATTGGAGAGAGAGAGAGAGAGAGAGAGAGAGAGAGAGAGAGAGAGAGCGCACTGGTAAACAGACCCTCATCCCATTTTGAGATGGATCAGGAACATGGAGTTGGCTGGAGCCCACCAAGAAACCATCAAAACAAATCTCAGCCATGGAGAAATTGTCTCTACTAACGTAGGATGCTTCCACATACTGAGTCAGACCCTTGGTCCATCAGGGCTGCTCAACTTCGGCCCTCCGGCAGATGTTGGCCTACAGTTCCCATAATCCCTGACTAATGACTGCTGTGGCTAGGGATTATGGGAGTTGTAGTCCAAAAACAGCTGGGGAGCCGAAGTGGAGCAGCCCTGGTCTGCAAGGACGGGCTCTCCAAGGTAGAGGTCTTTCCCATCCCTACCTGGAGATGCTGCCAGGGAGTGAAGCTGGGAGCGTCTGAATTCAAGCTGATGTTCTACCATCCCTAAGGGGAATATTGCAGACTGCAGACGGTGCCCATATGAAGTCTCCCGTCCAAATGCAAACCATGGCAGATCCTGCTTAGCAAAGGGGACATGTGTTACGAGGAGGAGGAGGAGGCTTCAAGTCCTGCTTTTCCAAACATCATTTGGAGGTCATCAGCCAACTACTTATTGGGACCAACATATTGGATTCAGAGCCTCAAGTAGGATTATATTTCTCAGGGGGTATTTGTCCAGTTTCAAAGGCAAGACTAGCCCAGACATTTGTCCATCCACCCGCCCCCCTTTCCAAAATATGCAGGGGAATGGATTGAAGTCGAAGCGTTGGCCGTCTTACAATCCACCGAAGCATTACCGTTCAGATGCCGGGCTGAGAAATCCCTCCCTGTCTTCCGCGGCTCAAGGGCTCTCCAAACAGACAAAAGGAAGACAAGTGGGTTTAGAGGCATCGTGAGGCACATGGTTCATATTTCGGCTAAGCCCCTTGAGCCGTCTTGCAGATCATAGGGCTCGCGGATCGCTTTCAGACACAGAAACTCTGCACGGAAGTCCAGATTTAGATACAACCGTAGATACATCCACAGATATTCGGTGCTTCGGAGCAATCTGTATCGAATCGGGCCTGATTATATTAAAGTATTAAGTCCATGTTGCCTTTAAAAATTTTCAAAGACATCTTTGGGAAGCTGTTATGTGGAAAATTTAAGTAATAGGGTTAGATCTAAAGGACAGGAGGCCATCTGTACAAACACAGCTTCTCCTGGGCCTAAGGCCTAACTCACTTGTAACTACCGTCGCAATATCGTCGGGCTTTGTTCGCAAATTGCGCGCCCTAAATGAAACACATTTTTCAAAGTTTTTTCTTTATTAAAAAAAAAACTTTAACAAAAAAATAAATAACTTGGCATTCCCCATTCACCTTAGCATGTCTTGGAAGGATTGCTGGTCTGGTGGGAACAAGCCGGAATTGTCCCCTTTGCTAAGCAGGGTCTGCCGTGGTTTGCATTAGTGTGGGAGACTATATGTGTGAGCACTATAATGGACTGGGCTGCTCTGGGAAGAGCATGCAGAAGGCTCCAGGTTCCCTCCCTGGCAGCATCTCCAGACAGGGCTGAGAGAGATTCCTACCTGCGATCTCAGAGAAGCCGCTGCCAGCCTGGGTAGACAATACTGAGCTAGATGGACCAAGGGTCTGACTCAGTAAAAAGCAGCTCCCTGCATTCCTATGTTGCTTCCCTTCTTTAATAGAAGCAAAAGGAAGAGATGGTGGATGGACAACATTCCGGAATAGAAACTGTGTTCGGATGTGTATCAGGGCTCATGGCCAGTAATGGGATTTGGCAATGATGGAATGGGCTATCAGAAGTGTCCCCCAAGTGGCTCAGTCTATGGCTTGCTGGGCAGCCGGCACCTCTCACAGCACTCCCAAATGAGCAGAATCAAACCTCCGAAATGGACTCCAACGGAAAAGGGTTGGCTTGCATCACATCCTGACCTCCTGATGGCATTGAGGGATATTCTAATGAACAAACTCGGTCCCTCAAAGATAAACTCTGTGAGCTCTCTTTCGATACATGACCTGAAATTTAGAAAGCATATTCACCCCTTTGCCACCACTTCCCAAAGGTGCCTCTTGGCCCAGTTAGCAGGAACGAGTCCCAATCTCCGCACCACAAGAAGGCCTGGAGATGGTTCCCTGTCCGCAAGGGGCTTACAGTCTAAAAAGAAACAGAGGGGAGAGCTCAGCAACCGCCACTGGGAGGGATGCCGTGCTTGGCTGGATAGGGACAGTGGCACCCCCCTTGCTAAATATGAGAGCCCCTGGACTCCTTTTCCTCCCTCGTTCCCTTCCATTCGGTGAGCTGAAAGGAAGCAGCACAGAAGAAGGTCGAAGACGCTAATCTTCCTCCCTGCCTCGGTGTCTGCAACACAAGTATCTTTGTGAGCAATGCTCACAAAGGCGATGGGGCTGAAGCAACACAGACCTGGGAACAGAGAAGCCGGGAGATAGAAGGAAGGCACAAGCCTGCCCCCATGTGGCCAGTGCGGAAGGAAGCACAAGCAAAGGAATGTTTTGCTGCGTCCACACTGGGCAGCCCGAGGTTGCTCAGAAGCTTCTCGTATGACAAGATCTGTTCTGGTGGACAGACTCCTCCGCAGGGCCGATGGTCCACAACTGGCCATCCTCCCTGGCAATGTGGGAGGAGCATAGGAACATAGGAAGCTGCCATATACTGAGTCAGACCACTGGTCCATCTAGCTCAGTATTGACTACACAGAGTGGCAGCGGCTTCTCCAAGGTCACAGGCAGGAATCTCTCTCAGCCCAATCTTGGAGATGCTGCCAGGGAGGGAACTTGGAACCTTCTGCTCTTCCCAGAGCAGCTCCATCCCCCTAAGGGGAATCTCTTCCAGTGCTCACACTTATAGTCTCCCATCCATATGCAACCAGGGCAGACCCTGCTTAGCTAAGGGGACAAGTCATGCTTGCTACCACCAGACCAGCTCTCCTCTCCAGAAGGAGAATGAATGGGAGACTTGAAGTGTGAGCACTGGAAGCTCTTCCCCTCAGGGGATGGAGCCACTCTGGGAAGAGCAGAAGGTTCCAAGTTCCCTGCTGAACACCTGCTTTGCATGCAGAAGGACCCACGTTCAGTTCCTGGCAGCCTCTGCCAAAAGCGTTTTGGCCTCTGGAACAGCCACATCTGGAACCCCGGAGAGTGGCTGCCAGTCCGTGAAGACAATCGTGAGTTAGCCGTACCAATGGTCGGACTCCAAAGGCAGCATCTTGTACTCTTTTCCTTTCTTTAGCCTCTCATTAAAAATGAGAACAAGTATTCAGCCTCCTCAGGGTGTCAGGGAGTCAGTGATACAGCAACACATGCCAGGCGCCCCTTTTGTATGCAAACTTCCCAGTTGGCTCTTGGGAGCGAGCTTTAAAATTAATGACCAGCTGGGAGAATCGGTTTGGCATGTTAACCCCAGCTGGTCATTAATTTCCCAAGAAAGGGCCAGAGCCAAGGTCATGACTGTTGTTCTAACCCTGTGTTGGGGAAGGTGTATATATATATATATATATATATATATATATATATATATATACGCCTTCAGATTGGTTCTTTTTTCTTTCTTTTTTCACTGGCGTCTTTGCTTCAGAGTCCTGTGACAACCCCGCGGCTTCACGGTCGCTCTCTCTAAGGCAATTTGGCAGGACAGCCATGGAAAACCCACGCACTGATTCTCTACTGAGCCACCAAATAGAACCAGCCCTTCCGTGGCTGCTGGAATGAAGGCTGAGGTGGAAAGTTCTAGAACGTTCCGTCGCAGGTGGAAGCAGCAGACAGTGCCTCTGGGGGGCAGCCATCTTTCCCAGAATGCCCCAGCGCCACGCTAGGGAAAATGAGAGTGACATTGCCAAAATGCCTGCAACCTTCTAAAATTAAAATTTAGGTTAGTCCATTGGAAGCCCCTTGACCATACCCAGCCTCTCGGCAATTCTCTCTTCCCACCACCACCTTCCACTCATATTGCATCACTGGAAATGGCCCTAAGTGAAGAAGAGATTTAGGAATATAGGAAGCTACCTTGTACTGAGTCAGACCATTGCAACATCTAGCTCAGTATTGTCTTCCCAGACTGGCAGCGGCTTCTCCGAGGTTGCAGGCAGGAGTCTCTCTCAGCCCTATCTTGGAGATGCTGCCAGGGAGGGAACTTGGAAGCTTCTTCATGCAAGCATAGATGCTCTTCCCAGAGCGGCCCCATCCCCTAAGGGGAATCTTAAAGTGCTCACATGGGGTCTCCCATTCAAATGCAAACCAGGGCAGACCCTGCTTAGCAAAGGAGACAATTCATGCTTGCTACCACAAGACCAGCTGTCCCCCAGATTGTCCTGAGGACGGTTCAGAAAACCATTCTTCTCCATTCCAGTCTGGGGATAACGTCCGTAGGAGAAGGCACTCAACAAAATCCCCACCTCAATCACTCAGGAGAGCTTTTCCTCCGTGGCCTCAGAGTGCTGTGTGGGACATTCGTTCTGGATGACTAATTATTTGGTTTCAAAACAGTCCTCTTGTTTCCCGAAGCCTATAAAGGCAACATGACCACGTTCTGTACTTTTGACCTCCGGGAAAGAAAAGCTACAGATAATAGAATTAAACCCTCATTTCACTTGCGATAATATTTGCGTAAGCTCCCTTAGTAAAACTTCGTGTCCAGTGCCAAATCTACAGGTTATCACTTCCATGGGGTGAGTGTTTGGAGACGGGGCTTTAGGAGTGAGAGGGAAGTGGCCCGAAGAATTAGACAGCCTACAACTATAGACCTTTTTCCGTTCCCCTATTTAGTCTGCCGTTTCCTTCAAGATTGGAGCCCAGACAAAGAAGAGTGGAGAGGATATTTTTTATTCGGCCAACAATTAAACATCCTATAAGGTTTCAGGGCCACACAGACATTTTATTTTTCCTTTCTGAATCGCCGCGTACATCCCTCAGGATGGCGGGTGGCGGGATTGGGGGAATGATACCCTTCCAACGGGTGGCCAGAAATAGATGTTACTGGAGGTAACAAGGCTGGCATCACCCCCGATCTGAGACAAATCCCACCCCCAAAATCGGGGGGCGAGGCTGACAGGTCAAGAGATGAAATATGGTGGGAAGACCTTAAGACCCAAACCCTGGGTGACCCTCATACCTATGGGACCCACACACACAAACACACACATACACACCATGAGAACTGTTGGCACACCAGGTTGTAGGAACATCAGAACATCGGAAGCTGCTCAGAGGAAGCTGCCATATACTGAGTCAGACCATTGGTCTATCTAGCCTGGTATTGTCTTCACAGACTGGTAGCGGCTTCTCCAAGGTGGCAGGCAGGAGTCTCTCTCAGCCCTCTCTTGGAGATGCTGCCAAGGAGGGAACTTGGAATCTTCTGCTCTTCCCAGAGCGGCCCCGTCCCCTAAGGGGAATATCTTACAGCGCTCACGTGTAGGCTCCCATCCCAGTGCAAGCCAAGGCAGACCCTGCTTGGCAAAGGGGACAATTTTTGCCTGCTACCACAAAGCCAGATTTCCTTCCCGTCAATTGCAGCACAGCCTAGATGCCTTTCTTCCCCTTCCCCTCCAAGTGTGTGAAGTGTTTCCCAGTGAAGGAAACTGGGAGATAGGTCCCAAATGAATTACCCTGGTCATTGCACCCGCCCGCCCCCTTTCTCCTAAACGGAGCTGAGGATTGAACTAGACAGCCAACTTTGATTTTCTGTTATTCTAACCAGGAGCAATACCTGGCAGATCTCTCCAGAGCAGGCATTCCACAAACTTCACACCCCCACCGAAAAAGCCGTCTGTGGTTACCACCAGCGAAACATGAAACGATGGTGGGTCAAAAGGTAGGGCTGGAGAAACCGATGCCAACCTCTGGACAGGCAGACAACAGACCAGAGTTCCTCAATGAAACAATCAGGAAGGACAGTAAAAGTCCCCTAAGACACAATTCATCCATTCTCGCCTGATCTTTCCCTCTAACGTGCAGCTTCACGGGAGTTTTCCGTTTATATTCAATAATATAACCTGGAATAATCAGCAAGATGCATATTAATTTCCACATAGGGTTTCTTAAGTCAGACTGTTTTTGAAAAAAGGAAGAAAAAGATAATTCTCTGAAATTTCCTCTTGGGAGGACTCCTCAAATCCTCTTTGAATTTCATTTTCTCTCTGGGAAGACCTTTATCTGAGTTTCTATAAAATCATTCAGGGTGTGGAGATAGTGGATAGAGAGAAATTCTTCTCCCCCTCACATAACACTAGAAGCAGGGGTCGTCCAATGAAATTGATTGCCAGGAAATCTAGGACCAACCAATGGAAGTACTTTTTCACACAACGCATAATCAACTTGTGGAATTCTCTGCCACAAGATGTGGTGACAGCCAGCAACCTGGATGACTTGAAGAGGGACTTGGATAACTTCATGGGGGAGAGGTCTATCAAGGGGTACAAGTCAGAGGGCTATAGGCCACCTCCAGCCTCAGAGGCGGGATGCCTCTGAGTACCAGTTGCAGGGGAGCAACAGCAGGAGAGAGGTTATGCCCTCAACTCCTGCCTGTGGCTTCCAGTGGCATCTGGTGGGCCACTGTGTGAAACAGAATTCTGGACTAGATGGGTTTCCGTGGGTCTGATCCAGCAGGGCTGTTCGTATGTTCTTAAAATTTTAGTTTGAACCCTATTTCTTGTTAAGGTCCCCTGCTAACTGAGCATAGAGGCACTTTTAAAAGTGGAGATTCTCTTTATTTAGCGGAGGGAGAGCAACTGGCCTTATCCATCCCCAGCACAACATCCTTCCAGTGGCTGTTGCTGGTCTCTATCAAATATTTCTTTCTCTCTTTTTTTGGACTGTGAGTCCTTTGGGGACAGGGAGCCCTTTTATTTATTCCTGTCTATGCAAACCGCTTTGGGAACTTCTTGTTGAAAAGCAGTATATAAATATTTGTCGTATCCTGGATCTTAATTCTGATTTGAGAGTGTGCTTTTTGTTCAAACGTCTTTTAATTTTAAGTGGTCTTTCCCCCCAGTTAATTGCTCTTCGTAAGCTTGTCAGCTGGTTCAACTTCTTTCTGAAGATGAAGAAGGCTTTAAAAAAAAAAGGACTAAATAAATAACATCAAGAGAAATGCTCTTTCCTGGCCCTCCCCAAAAAAGTCACTATTGTCGCATCTCATTAAAAAATACAACCCCTTCCTGCTCTTCTTCGGCTGGGTCATGTCAGTTCACCAGGAGCTGACAAGACAGAGCATTACTAATGTAATTTGTCCTCCGCGGGCTTTCAAGATAAGCAAGGGAATGTGGGATTGATTTGCCCAGTAAAAGTGACACCTTCCAACATGAGGAACGCATCTCTGCCCTGCTGCCGCTGCCCCAAAACGATGCCTCCCCGGGACGTGTGAAGTTATTAAGGAGAACCACATTGGCAAGCCGGGATCTTCAAGCCGGGTCCGGAGTGGGTGGGTGGGGAGTGGGGAGCAATTCCACAGCCATGAGAGAGAGCACCTTCCACAGAGCGGCCGCACCGCAGGAATGCAGACCGGAGCCTTGACGTCCAGCAATCTCCCCGCCGGAGGAGGAGGGGCACGTTTGCCTCCCTCCCCGCCCCTCCCTGCACTCTCCATGTTCCTGGAATGGCTTAATTAATAATTAATTGCAGCTGCTGCTAATCCCGATTGGGTGACGCAGGAACAAGCAGGAATGCGAGGGTCCCTCCTGAACCGCTCAGGCCGACACACACAAACACACACACACACACACACACACACACACACACACCACAAGCCCTCGGGCATTCCAAAATGTCCTTCCAAAAGAATGGAGAAGAATGTTGGAGCCCACCTGATCAGGAGGGCCCCGGGATTGCATCTTTCATAGGCACCCATGGAGTAATTGGCAGCCGCCGAATGGTCAAATGGTCATCACTTCCTCTCGCCGAGGCCTGGAAACTGCTAACAATTAAACGCTGAGTGGGGCAGGGTGGATTTTCCTCCTCCCTTGATCTTCAAAGGGGTCAGAAGCAAAGGGTTGTCCGGGATTAATTTTAAGTCCGGCGGTGCATATGGCTAAACAGTTCCGGTTGTGGGTCTCTTGCCCCCAACCTTCATCTCCAAGAGGGCAGGATGGGGCCTAAGCATCTTTCCTGGGAACGTACCTTTCAGGAAATTCTCACACAGCAGACAAAGAGGATCAAACGAGAGGATCCAGCATCCATTTCAGGTGCGGTAATGGATTCCACGAGTTCAGCTCGGGAAGAGGGCTTTGTACATTCAGTGGGAATGTAGACCTTGTTGGAAGAAAGTTCAGCACTGGCACTTGGGAGTCCCAACCCAGACCTTCTATCCACTCACAAGGGAAGGTGCTACTTGTGCATAACCCAAAGGACTAGATGCGGGAATCTTTGGGTCCATTCATGGCTTCCCCGTGTGGCGAGTCACCAGAATGCAAACTAGTGCATCATTCTAGGCAATAAGGGATCCCAGTTTCTGGACTGGGTTCACTCACCCAAACTGGCAATTCATCCCTCTTAAATAAGAAGGTCTACAAAGGCTGTGAGGAACCCAAAGAAGCAGGAACTTTTGGGCTGTTTATGGCGGCCTTATATGGTGAGTCACCAGAATGCAGAATAGAACATCATTCTAGGCAATAAGGAATCCCAGATATGCGGCTGGCTCTGCCCACACAAGCTGTCAATTGGTCCCTATTTAAGAGTAAGATCTTTGAAGGCTGTGAGGAACTCAAAGGGCTGGAAGCAGGGAGCTTTGGATCTGTACATTGCTTCCACATGCAGGGAGTCACCAGAATGCAGAACAGAGCATCATTCTAGCCAGTAAGGGACACCAGATTTTGGAGTGGATGCTCTCACCCAAGCTGTCAATTGGTCCCTCTTAAATAAGAAGGTTTATAAAAGCGGTCAGGAACTGAAAGGACTAGAAGCAGGAGCCTTTGCATCCATGCATGGCTGCCCCGTGTGGTGAGTCATCAGAATGCAGACTAGAACATCATTCTAGCCAGTAAGGGATCCCAGGTTCTGGTCTGGTTGCATCTTTGTTACTTTGGAAAAGAGGTGACTACAAGGAGACAATGCCAAGGTGTATAAAAGACTCCTCAAGGAGTAGGAGCAGAGAAAGTGGACAGAGAGAAATTTTTGTCCCTCTCTCTCAACTCTAGAGCCAGGAGTCATCCCATGAAACTGAAGGTCGGGAAATGTAGAACTGACAAGAAGAAGTAGTTTTCCACACAGCGCATTGTTAATCTATGGAATTCTCCATTCCATAATCTATGGAATTCTCTGCCACAGGATGTGGTGATGGCCATCGGCTTGGACAAATTTATAGAGGTCTATCCATGGCTATTAATATGGTGCCTATAGGCTACCTCCAGCCTCAGAGGCAGGATGCCTCTGAATCCCAGTTGCAAGGGAGCAACAGCAGGAGAGAGGGCTTCTCAGAGGCATCTGATGGGCAACAGGATTCTGGACTCGATCGGCCTCGGGCCTGATCCAGCAGGGCTGTTCTGATGTTCTTCTGCCTTGGAGAGCCACTGCCAGTCAGTGTCGACAACCCTGAGCCGAATGGAGTAAGGGTCTGACTCTATAAGGCAACTTCCTATGTTCCTACTAACATCAACTCTGTCAGTAGTCTTTGCAGACTGGATTTCGGCATAGGAGGGAGAGTGAACCCCCCTTCCCTTGCTGCCACTTCCCCGATCAAGTTAGCATGTTGTTAAAAAAGAAAAGAAAAGAAAGATCTGCTGCAGAACGGCTGGTGTCATGTATTTTTGCCTTGATCATGCATTTTCTCTGCGTTCCGTGTTTGGCTTGAAAGTGACCTGCCTCCCCCTTGCTGTTGAAAGAGCTTCGCCGGTTTGCGTGAAGCTGTCACGAGAACTCCCCATCTTGACCCGGAGTCAACGGCAGCCTGCAGGTGATCTCTGCGCTCCCAGAAGTCGGAGCGGAGCCAGCGATTGGAGTTTCAGGATGCTTGGGATAGCTGGAACCCCACCCATCACGAAGGCTCTAGGGCACAGGCGCTGCAGGTGAAGCGATGGAAGAGTCAGGTTGCAACGCCACGGTGCAGAACTGATTTATGGCCAAGCATTTGTTTGTGGGGAGAATGTGGAGGTGTACCAAAAGTGCAGGCCTCTGCTAATAACACTCCTCTTAACTGCTAACCCACTGCAGAAAGCTCAGAATGGTGTGTCTGGTTTCGAGTTAAAGACAAGAGACGTGTCTTTAGTTTCTTGTCCATCTGGGCCTGGCATTGCTCAGGCCATTAAGAAGAGCACGGAGACCCAACTGCTCGCACAGGCTTCTGCTGCCAAAATGAAACTTCTTCCCGTTCTCTCACATGGCTTTCTCATCCTGAGGCCTTCAGGGCTTGCCTCTTAAAGAGGCAGTCTATACCATCCGTCTTCCCTCTAAGGCGTGCGCATGTGCGTGTGCTCACAAGTTTCTTGATGTCCGCTCAGTTAATGTTAGATCCTGCTCAGGTCGACTCAGGAAGGCAAATGTCCCACGGTGCTGTAAACTTATTGATCTGAGCCCAATGTGTTTCGGCCGAAGCCATCTTCAGGGGCAAAATCTTATCCAATGTAATCCTGTTTTTAAAACCACCTTTCTCCAAAAACAAGAAACAATATCTTGGACTTCCAAAGTTGATAGAGCACATTTGCTGCTATCTGGCTAATATGAGCTTGTCCTGGTCAGATCTGACTAAGGTCCATGCCCCCCCCCCAATCCTCTTTAGACTGTCCCAGGTGGTGTGGTTGCTGCTGGCCCTTACAAAATTTCACAGATGAAGATAAAGATACACTGGTAACAACCAATTCCCATGCCAAGAGACTGACTGTGTTATGGCTATGGTGGGTGGGTGCTGGCTAGTGTCCATGATGTCACCGACACATCTCCTCCCTCTGAAACTCCGCAACATAGATATTTACCTTGTGAAGTAAAAAATGGACATGGCTATTTAGAAACACATATGAGCTTTAAAAAAAACAAAAAACTAACATTCAAACAGCCTGCCTGACACATAAGAGGGAGAACTCGCTGGTCCAGCACTGGGATTGTAGGTGTGTACATTTGCACAGCTCTGGCGATGCCAAATGCAGAGAGCAGATGAAGGCGCCACTGTGAGAGCTCAGAAACAGTATGCCTTTTTCCACCCTTAGACCATGAACAGTCGGCACAACAGTGACCACGTTGTAGTTTTTTTTATAAGGAACACTTCCTGTAACAATCCTAGTATGTGGAACCGTCCAACAAGACACTCCCCCTGCGTCCTCAGATGGGGATTCTTTCTGGGATCAACTGCCATTTTACATACAATCTTTTACATTTCTGGAATCTGTTTTATTTTGCTTGCTTTCTTCCTCCTGAGTTTGAATTTTATGGCACTACAGAAGAAGGGATAGCAGGCAAAAAAGAAAGAAAGTGGGAGGGGGGGACCCACACAAGTTTGTATTGATCCTTTAAGGTTAAGATCTCGGCGCACTTCCATTATTCTAACCCAGAGAATTTGAAATTTATGGTCCCTCTTGAACCTCGCCAGCTTCCTCAAGAGAACGCTGTAGCCAGCCGAACGCCAAGCGCCGTAAAATTTAAGGAGGTGAGAGAGAAACTTCCCAGAAAAAATAAACATTTCATGGAAATGAAATAAGTCTTCCCTTATAGGAGCTCACCTCAGCAAGCTTGAGATTAAATGGAAAGGTATTTGGAATGGTAAGCTGATATCAAGTGTTGTGTGCTGAAATGCATTTGTTTACGGGCGTGCAGAACTGGCCCTTGTCTTGTGGGGGCCGGGTTGATGAATGTGGCCATATCTGATCCCTCCTCCATCTTTGGAGGCCAATGCGACTTTTCCCAGAACCGCTTGGCTCTAGTTAATGCCTTCCTACCATGGATGGCAGCTGTGCACACTTCAACCCTGTTCTCCCACCATATGGACGGATCACCCCCTTTGCCTGCTCATGGTAGAGGTGACCCCCTGTGGATGACATAATCCACTCACGAGAAGCTTGGGAGTTTCCTCCAGTTTTGTTCCAGGAACACAGGGCGTCTGCCAAGACCAGCATCTCCAGGTTGTGTTCTCCTGCCCTTCATAAGTTCAGTCACTGAGTGCTTAAGGAAGTGGCCAGATAGCTGGATTAATCCTTTGCCTCTGTGCCCCCTTTCTGCTGCACCACACAGACACACACAAATCTGTATCCTGCACCCTCCTGAATTCCCAGCACATGTTTGCAAGGTTAAGAACTTGGGTAGGAAGAGTAATTTGGAGGGGAGAGAGAACAAATGGGAAATGGGAAATAGGTCCAGTCTTCCTCCCTGCTTCTGATTCAGGGTAAGGCCAGGTGTGGTGCCTTATTTATTATTATTATTATTATTATTATTATTATTATTATTATTATTATTATTATTATTAAGCATATTTCTATACCACTTGATATAGAAACCTCCAGGTGGTATACAAGTTAAAATAGAATATAAAAACAATATAAAACAGTTAAAATTCATAAAACAGATAAAAACCACAATGAATAAAAACATATTAGAATTTAAAATTCAATGAAAAGCCTGGGGAAGTAGGTACGTTTTCAGGGTCCTCCTAAAAACAAATAGACAAGGAGATGCTCTTATTTCAGCAGGGAGCGCATTCCAGAGCCCCGGGGCAGCCACAGAGAAGGCCCAGTCCTGAATCGCCACTGAACGAATTGGTGGCAGCCATAACTGGACCTCTCCAGATGATCTTAATTGGCAACAGGGTTCATGACAGAGAAGGTGCTCTCTTAAATATCCTGGACCCAAGCCGTTGAGGGCTTTATAGCCTCAATTTGGGCACAAGCAAGGTAAACAGCCCATTATGAGGGCCCTCTGAATACAAAAATGTACTATATTTCAAGTTGACATTGGTTAGAAAAATGAAGGGGAAAGCAAATGTTTTAAATGGCATGTTATATGCAGACAGACACAAGACAGGTTGCATTGCGTCCTCAGTTTAGTAATGCTGAACTGCAAAACGGCTCTTTTGTTTATGTGTATGAAAGGTTTTCATAAGTGCCAAGTAAGAAATCATAATGTATTTTCATTTAAAGGTCTTTCTAATGCAAATACGCTTATGGCAGGATAACTGTTTTTGTTGGATGGTTAGTTTTTGGTCGCGTCTTTGCCGAGTATATCCATAAAAATAAAGCTTTGTTTCTAGTTTCATTGTCCTCTTCGTAATCTGGTCCGGGACAGGTCCTGGAAGTTTTCCACACAGGGCTTTTAGTTTGCATCTCCTCCAGAACAGAGAGGCTGCATTCACGTATCGGCCAAATTTACCCCGAAGTCCCTGCGAGCTGCCGGGGAGCACTTCACACACAATTTGGGTTTTTCATCACACATTAGACTGTAGCCCAATTTATATCCAAGGTTAAAAAAAATCCACTTTTTGTCTCAGTTTTGGGGGGCAACTTCGAACTCACAGTAAAGCCTCACAGAAAACCTGCAGTCAAGTCTGCTGCCTGGAAAAGCGCCTGGAGAAGTTGGAAATGCATTGCAGAGGGATGGGGCAAAAGGATGGGTCCTTCCCTCCACCACCACCCCAAATTTCAGTAATTTCTCGGCTGAGTGCTTACAGATGAAATTTAGTGCCTGCAGAAACTATCATTATCGCAATCCCCAAGCATGCCACTTTGCTTCCATGCCAAGGGATGGAAGCTTTCTGGGGGAAGCCTGAGCCGTTATCTGGGAGAAGATCATGATGCAAATTGCTTCTGATGGGACTTTTCCCATCGAGTCTCCAGGGCTTTGCACCTCAAAGACTCTCTGGACCTCTGGCTGCCTCTCATCTGGATGCAAAGCCCACATGTTCAAGCTTAGTATATTTAATCTCTTGCCAATGGCAATTGGTTAAGTGCAGAAGGATGTGAGGAAGCATCTGTGTTCATGGCACAAAAATGAGAGGTATGTTCTCCTCTGATATCTAAGTTTGGAATTATTATTTTTTGGCATGGATTTACACAGAACAGTAACCATTTTCTATTGGGAACTATAAATAGATTCCGAATGGTGTTGTGATCTATCCTGCCCACCATCACTGACCCTGAAAGTGTCAGCAGTTGGAGCTGTGTGACATCAGCAGTGGGATGAGCAGATGCCCCACCTTCTTGGCAGCTGCTGACCCCCAAGCTGATGATTTTCACTGGATTTAGCAGATTGCTGTCAAGGGCGTGATTCCAAAGGGTTGCTCCGATATGCTCCTGTCCAAAATTAGAACTCAGCCCTGACACTATCTGAGATACATTAGCAATAAGGGTCCTTTTGAGCCCTGCCACTAACTGAGATACTCTATGTGGGCACCCAATACAGGGTCTTTCCGGTGGTGACCCCAGATCTGTTGATCTGTTTTCACATTTGTAAACAGAGTTGGTTGGTTGTTACTGGACATTATTCTGAGCATTGCTTCACTACTTCACTTGAAAAAGATCTGAAGTTTCCACTTTGGAAGAACATTGTTTGCTTTCACTTTCACTTTTTCAATCACTAACGAATCCTTCTTTGAATTGAGCCTGGAAAGGCATCGGAAGCCAGTGCAACTGGAGGACTCAGGCAGTCACACAATCAAAAAAAGCAGGTGGCTTCTCCCAGTTGCCATAAATGTAGCCTACATCGTAATACAGTGTCTGTCCTGAGGCTAAGTTAGTCTAGGCTTCAGGACCTTGGAGAGCTCCAAGAGAATAAGTTGATCTTAACTCCCAGCTCCAATTGAGCCCTTCCATGGTTCGTGACACTGGCCACCTCCCTCCAGCACCATCCCCTTGTTTTAGACAGTGGGTGCTTAAAGGGGACGACAGCCCCACAGACCTCAAGCCAAGCACTCTGTTGTCTTTCAGCCACCTCTCCCCTGATGATCTCTTGGACCAGTGAGCAAAGGGTGACAGATTTCTGGCACATCCTGGTCCAACCCCTCAGGTGACTCAAAGGAGACCATCTCTGAGGCTCTGGGTTTGGATTCCCAGAGTCCACATTGCTGCTGGGTCCAGCATCTCAGTAGGGCCTGTTGTTCTAGAGATTTGCTTGGCTCTCTCCGCCCCTCAGAAATATGAGTCCTGACTGATGCCTGAGGACTCATCATTCCAAGGGAGTTGGGGGTGGGGGTGGCATTCACCTCCGGGCTGAGAAATTTCCCCCTTTAAAAAACCCACCCAAAATTAACCCTCTATTTTGCTAAGAATAGGGTGGAGAAAATTGAGAGTCTTGGATCAGCCTTACCTAAAACAATACAGAATGTGGTGTATCCTAGATGCAGAGAGGGGGAAAGATGAGGGCATAATGTGTAGGCCGTAAAACTGTGTTGGCTGTCTTGTATGGGGTGTGTGCCTTTGTTTGTCTATGTGTGTTCCTTTTCTTTGACATACCGCATACCTACAGGAGGGAGAAGGAATTGCCTTGTAGGGAGCATAAATCATGGGCCGTTCTCAGCTTTTGAGGCAAAAGAAAAAGGAACGTTTGCATGAATATAATTACGGACTCTGACGCAAATAAAACAAGATATGACAGCTCCAGAAGGCGGCCATTACTAAGGAGAGGCCATAAAACTTTGGTAAGTGTCTCGCAGCTGGCAGGAAGTTCAAAGACTCAGTGTTCAGCAGACACTGATAGCCTGTCCAAGATATCTCTCTTTAGGGCTCCATTTTTTTCGGCTGAACTTTCCACGCTCTCTGTGCACATAAAATTAGAGGGGCTGGTCTTGAACTCCACCAGGTTCTCCAGCACGCCTCATTTCAAAACCTCAAAAGCATTTCTGAAAAATATTCGCTGGCCCAGGAAAGCTCGCAGGCTCTTTCCTCGGAAGGATTTAAAGGGATGGGTCTCCTGCCAAACCTTGCACATTTCCCACAAATGTTTCAAGTTGAGAGGCTGTCTTTAAAGGCCAAGCTGCTAACCATTCTTTTCCTTGCAGTCAGGGCCAGATAAAGATGGAGGGGGGGATATCCCACAACAACAAGAACAACTTGAGGAGTCCTAGTCTCTATTAAAATCCTGGCAACACCAGGGAAGTTTCTTCTCTAGCTCTGTTTTAAGATTATAAGCCTTTGGGGACAGGGAACCATCTTATTTTAGTTACCCAAATAGAAGATGACTCTGAATTTAAGATGACACACATACCCCGGTTTCTAACATCAAAGAACTTGGGGGAAACCTAGACCTGGATTTAGGTAATTACAGTATTATTTATTTTTCTGCTGCAAGAACCTGTTTTGGAAAATGATATATAAATATATGTAGTCTTATCTCCCCCCCCCCATATGTGTGGGTCATTAATACACTGTAAAGAAACCTCCATTGACCCAATGGTTTCAATCAACATACATTTAGAGCTGTTTGAAGTTTATCTACACTGAGGTTCATTGAGTGGTGGTTCTTGGGGTGCTGTTTTTAAACAGGCAATGTGTTGAACGGTTGCTTTGCATAACCCTAATGACACTCTGAAATAATGTGGGACCTGAGCAGTGTTCCCTGTAACAGGGAGGCCCAGATGTTGTTGACTACAACTCCCATAATCCCCCGCCAGAGGCCATTGCAGCTGGGAACGATGGGAGCGGTCGTCAACCTCTGGGGATTACCCATGTTCCCATGCTACAGGGAACATGGGTCCTGAGCGTTTGGAGAGGTGCACTCCATGACATCTGCACACCAGCACCATCAACAGGCTAGGCAGGATCAGATAGAGAGATGAGGACTGGGCTCCAGGCCAGAAGGCTGTTCCTTTAAGGTTTCCACTCTCCAGGTTTGGGAGTGGCGTCCAGCAGAGGTACCCTGAGCTCAGAGGTATTTAAGAGCTCAGTCTACCACTGACTGCTGTTGGAACAACCTGTTCCATGGAGCTATCCATGGTGCTGCAGTGGACCTTGTTTTGCCTTGCCATGCCTTGCCTTGCCTTACCTTGTTCTTGGGCTCCCTGGGGACTCCCTTGGTGCTTCTTTTGACATCTTCTCCACATCCAGCAAAGCCCTGCTGACAAAATTCTGTTACGCAGCTTTCATTCTGCACTCTGCCATGCCAATCCTCCGCCATGCTTCTCCTGCTGTTTGAGCCATTGTTTCGATGGTTGCTTGGTTTCTGTTTTCAGACGTTGGTTGCAAGCTACCCTAGAAATGTCGCACACTGCTAGGCAGGGTGCAGATTGATACACACAAATGGGCTTAAAGCAGGCCTGCACAACATAAGGCCCAGGGGCCAGATCTGGCCCCCGGGACCTTTTTGGTGGCCCGCAGGTAGAAATATCCTGCAGTAACAGCAGGAGCCATGAAGAGCTCTTGATGGTGTATCCCTTCTTTTTCCTCTGTGAGGGACATGCCTGTTGAGTCCCTAATCACCCAGCTATACAACCCACCTTTGGAGCACCACACACAAATAACATTTGACAAAAGGCAATTGTGACACTGAAGCGTCCAGTGAACACACTGTAATTATGGCTGGGATTTTCAAAACCTTGCTCCTTATCACAGATATTCCTGCAAATTATGCCTGCCTTGGCAAAAGCCACATTAATCTCGTAAATGAATCCTTTGGAGTGGATCTGCCAGGTCCTAATAAAGGTCACGTGGATTAAGTTGCTTGCAGGTGAAGACAAACGTAACATTTGCTGAGCATTTTGGCTGGTTGGGTAGCGGCTTTGCTACATTCAGTACAAATGCATCGCTCCAAGGTATACGCTCCAGGAGGGGGAAGACAGTTCTGCAAGTTTGCCTCCAAAGCTAGCTGTGAATAGTGCCGATTGGCTAGCGCTCGTGACGTCACCTCCTCACCCCCTCCATTTCCCCAGGGCATCCTTGTGTTTTTGCCTTTTTGTGCTGTGTGCAACCGCTCAATCTTCACCTCCCGCGTAATCGGGAGACAGGGCAAAATTGCAGCCGCTTTTTCCCCCCAGCTTGCCGGAGCGGTATTGAGTTTCAGCCAGTCATTCCTTGCGTCAAGAGTAATAACAGTTTTGCAAATTGTCCATTTTTCAACCCTATTGAATAAGAAGCTCTGGTAACTTAATCCACTCTGGGACCCAATAATGAGGTCCTTCTCCCTTGGCATTAAGGATCGCCCTGAAGACTTGCCGCTTCTATTCAGAGGAGGAGAGGATGGAAGAGAGGGGGATGAGGAAGGGGAATTCAAGGACCTCTCTATACCTCCGGAGACCATAAATGAAGCTCCTTTGCCCTGCCCTACTATTTCTCATTCATAATTATATATGTAGGGATATGTGGAACCCTATATCAAAAATTATTAAATTTTATCTCACCTTTCAAGGGTTTCAGGTTGCTGTACATACTCTCACCCTCTCTATGTTTCCTAAGAACATGACCACAAGGTAGGTTAGGTTGCGAGAATCTGCCCCAATATCAGACAGGGTCCAAACACCTCATCTTTCCTCTTCCCTTTCTTCCAGGCTTCTGGATCTGGCCAGGGAAGGCCAGGGAAGGCATCTGGGTCTGGTTGTCTTTGGTGGGCAAGGCAATGAGTTACCCCGCTCACTCGCTCTCCCTTTATCTGTCACAGGCGCACATATATTTTTCCTAACTCCTAATTCTTCCCTTTGCCTCTCATTTCCTTGGCACATCAATATGTTGCCTTTGCCTGTAAATCTCACCTGCTTCCAGGATGGGACCGCAGCTCAGTGGTAAATTCCGAATTCAGTCCGAATTCACATGCATGGAGGACAGGTGAGTGATGTAGCTGCACCACTGCGACCCTTGGGCTGCTGGGAGGAGCATCACCACAGCAGAAGGCTTAAATCCCTCTGTCCAGTAAATCCCTCTGTCTTTACTCTTAAAGGTTCCAATCACCAACCACCCTGGCGCCATCTTGAACTGCTGGACCGATTCAAGGTTCGGCCGAACTGGGCCAAACCGGTCTGCTGGACTGCAGACCGATCCGAATTCGAACTGGAGCACAAACTGCGGTCCATGCACACCCCTATCTTGGTTGCCCTCTTCTGCACCTTTCCCCATTCTACAATGTCCTTCTTAAGATACAGTGACCAAAACTGTACTCAGTACTCCAAATGTGGCCACAGCATAGATTTGTATTGGGGCAGGGGATGATGGGAGTTGTAGTCCAACAAGACTGGGCAACTCTCATTAAGCCTAGATTCAAACATCCATGTCAACTGGGCCGAAGGTTTGACCCACATCAAATCTTAGGTGTGTGCTCCTGGAACTCAACAGTTCAGCACCAACGGGCTGCCCTTAAGCTCTGGCTCAAATACCGACAGTGATATTTGATCTAGAACCAAAGATGAGAGAAAGGTGGTTTGGGGCTCTTCTCAAAGAGTGGGCTGTGTCTGGGAGCCTGTGTTGCTAATGGAGGATTATTAGCTGCAATCGGTTTTGCTGCGGTACTCTGGCCAGTTGAGAAGACCATAAGAGGCTCTTGCAATCTGAAGCCTGCTTTGTTCTTCAGCTGCTGGTGAGCGTTGCCAGGTAGCAAGGACCCCGAGCCACGCACACCTGGCCGGCAGGGCTGATGATAACCGGAATGATTGCAATAATCGTTATCAAATGGATTAAAATATTTTCGCAGACCTGCGTGCCTTGAGATGCCCTGTCAGCAACTGACAAGCACCTGCAAATACGCAGAGAGGATGGAGACGATTCAGGGCCGGATTCTGACATACAGAAGCCCTAAGCAATGTCGAGCTTACAAGGCCCTGTAGAATAATGTGTGGTGTTTTTGTTGTTCTTTGTAATACTAACAAAAAGGGAAATGGCTGTCGAAATAATAAAGCCAAACATTCCATGTGTTATCTAGCCTTGGGGACCGAAAATTACTCTTGATTCCAGGATCGCGAGATCTTGTTAGAAAAACTCATCGGAAAAACTGAGATGGGATCAAAACTGATCTCAGGATCATGGGATACCAGATTCAAACTGATTTTGGATCAGATTTCCCACTCGAGGATCAGACTTTTGAAAAACGGGGCCCTGGTCAGATGAAATGTTATAATTAAAAAATAATAATAATAACATATTTTTATACTGCCCAAAACCCATGTCTCTGGGTGGTTCGCAACAAAACAAAAACAAAGTAAAACATCCGTTAAAACAAAAACGAAAAGTTCAAAACACCACAACAATTCAAAATTTCCAAAACAATATTCCAAAACAGCATCAGAACCATAATTGATCTATAAACAACTGTGTAGCCGTGTAGGTATATTGTTGCCTTCTCAGAATGATAATGTCTGCTTTAGACTCTTATTTTCCTTGATTTTTTTCAGCCAATTATGTAAAACTTGAAATTTCATCATTTGCGGGGTATATTCAGAGGCCCCTATAATGTGTCCCTAAGCTGTAGGGTAGCTTGTGCCAAAATCTGGCACGGAGCAGACCACCATGATCTCTTCTACCCGTTGATGTGATCTATTAGCATTTGTTATTTAAGCATGTTTAAGGGGCAGGGTGGTGTATGGTGGTGACGCTGGGTCTGGGACGTCTTCAGTTCAAATCCCTGCTCAGCCACAAAGCGCAACAGGTGACTTAAGTTTGGACCAGTCTCCAGCTCCCAGCCTGCAGTACCTCTCCCTGATCCCAAGCGCTTCCTATTTTTGGTGGCTACCAGATCCCCCATGAACCTGAAGGTTGGGAAATGTAGGACCCACAAGAGGAAGTACTTTGTCACACAGCGCACAATGAATCTATGGAATTTCTGGCCCCTGGATGTGGTGATGGCCACCTGCTTGGATGGCTTTAAAGGGGGCTTAGACAGATTGATGGTGGACAGGTCTATCAATGGCTGCTAGTCTGGTGGCTGTGGGCCACCTCCAGCCTCAGAGGCACTATGCCTCTGAATACCAGTTGCAGGGGAGCAACAGCAGGAGAGAGGGCATGCCTTCATCTCTTGCCTGTGGGTTCCTCAGAGGCATCTGGTGGGCCACTGTGTGAAACAGGATGCTGGATTAGATGAGCATCCTTGGGCCTGATCCAGCAGGGCTGCTCTTAGGTTCTTATGTTTTCAGCTGGAAACGCCAGATATTGAACCAAGGGCCCTTCTGCGTCCTGAGTGTGTTCTCTCCCACTAGCCCCATCTTCATCGGCTACGAAGCTTCCTTCAGGCTGCTGGATCTCTCAAGTCAGACCGTTGGTCCATCTAGCTCAGGACTGCTCACATCAGGATCACCCACATCTGCACGGATGAGCAGCAGCACTCCAAAGTTCTGGAGATGAGTCTCGCCCAGCCCTACCTGGAGATGCTGCCAAGGTTTGGACCTGGGGCCTTCTGTGAGCTATGGTCACATCTCCAAATCATAGGAAGCTTCCTTCCATGGGTCCATTGTCTACACCAGGGCTGCTCAACTTTGGCCTTCCTGCAGATGTTGGCCTACAACTCCCATAATCCTTGGCTATTGGGTCACTGTCGCTGAGGGTTATGGGAGCTGTCCAGAAACAGCTGGGGGGCCTCGGTTGAGCAGGCCTGGTCTACACAGACTGGCAGCATCTCTCCAGGGTTCCAGGCAGGAGTCTTGCCCTGCCCAGTCTGGGTTCAGACGTGGGTTCAGCATGCATAGCAGGTGATCTAGCATTGAGCTAGATCCCCATCTCCCTCTGGAATGAATGAAGTGGCCTTGTGCTGAGCCAGACACTCCTAGCTCAGGGTTGTCCACACTGAGTAGCGGAGGCGACTCTCCAGGGTCCCGGGCCGCGTTCTTTCCCGGCACGACCTGGAGATGCTGCCTGGAGTTGCGTCTGGGACCTCCTTCACCCTTGGACAGAAAACAGAGCCCTGCTCAGACCCAACTGGGAGTGGGAAGAGCTCTTAAAGAGAGCTGGAGGGACGGGCCGAGATGGACAAAACCGAGCCAACACCAGCTGTATCTCCATCACCCTGTGTGTCTCCAGGATTCCCCCCACCCTCCTTTAGCATTACTAGTCTTGTTGGCTCATGCAGGATGTGGTAACAAATCCCCCTAATCTCCTTCTGACACCAGAATGAGAGTAATGCACCTACAGCCGCATCATGTTTCCCGTCGCAGCCGGGGAGGGGATGGGAAAGCTATTAGCGCTTGGCTCCTCTCACAGGGCGAAGGGCCGCTGATTTATTCCTGCATCCCAAGCTCCTTCCCTTAAGTGGGGCTCGCGCTCCCCTCGGCTCCTCTGGGGCAAGCTGAGAGACCTACGGCGTGATGTTTCCCAGCCCTTGGCCCTGTATCATATCCCTCGCACTTAGACGCTCCATGCCGGGGAGAGGAACGCAAGAGCAACAGGGCTGCCGAGGGGAGCCGCTGAGGGCTGACGGGGGCTGGGTCCGCTTTGGGGAAGGCCAGGGGCCAAGTCCTGAGGTCACTGCCATGGGCTCGTTTGAGGGGTGCCTGGATGTTTCCGGGGGGTGGCCCGAAACAGGTCAGATGGATCGTCCTCCCCTAACATTTCATTCTTGAGATGGGAGCCAAATGGGGTTTTTAAAAAGTGACATAGGAAGCTGCTTTCTCCTGAGTCAGACTCTTGGTCCCTCTAGGTCAGTCTTGTCTACACTGACTGGCAGCAGCCTTGCATACGGAAGGTCCCAGCTTAGGCTAACAAGATTTTCAAACTCATGCAAGTGAAGGGAAACTCATTGTTGCTGCTCTGACCGGAAGCAAATCTACATCTGGCAGTATGATGTAATGCAGGACTCTGGTAAAAGAAAATAAATGCACACACACACACACTGACAAGCTGCTTGCAATGAAATCTGGGGCCTTGGGAAAGTTGGGGTTGAGCCCCCTTTAGAAATCTGGAGGCCTTTCCCAATCCAGCAGGCAACCTCCATGCCTGATTCCATGGTCCAAACCTGCAGATGGCGATGTCAACAAGGGTCATTCCGGAATCCTGTTGCGCCAGTCCTGCGATCCGGAATCGTGATGCACCAAGGCACTGTTTTTCCCTTTGATCCATGCCTTGCAGGAATCGTCCAGCAACCAGCAGCCTTCCAAGACATTTGAGTAATGGTTCTTGCTATGAAGAGGGCCTGCAGCATTTCGCTTATCCGAGCATCTCACCCTCATGCCTTGGAAAGGCGAAGAACAGCCATGACTTGCAGCAGGAATCACACGGCAGGATAGGGCACGATGGAGGCCGAGTTGACACCTTGATCTGACAGATGAATGGCACCTCCGCTTTGTCAAGCCACTGGAGAATGCATCTTATTAAGCTTCTGGAATTGCAACTGGGGAAAGAACAGGGGGCTGTGCAGGAAAAAAAAGACGTGGCATCGAGAAATGGGCTATTTCTCTGTGTGTCTGGATGTGTGAAGACACCACCCTTGTGGTAGCAGGCATGAATTGTCCCCTTTGCTCAGGAGGGCTCACCTTGGTTTGCATTGGGATGGGCAAGTACATGCGAGCACCGTAAGATATTCCCCTGAAGGGATGGGGGTGTAGCTCAGTGGCAGAGCCTCTGTTTTGCATGCAGAAGGTCTCGGGTTCCAGCCCTGGCAGCATCTCCAGGTAGGGCTGGGAGAGACTCCTGCCTGAAACCTTGGAGAAGCTGCTGCCGGGCAGTGTAGACACGACTAAGCTAGAGGGACCAATGAGAAGTCATCTTCCTGTGTTCCTAGGTATCAGTTGTCTCGTTCCATTTGGCCCTGATCCACTAGAATTTCACTCCAACCAACTTCTCCTCCCTACAGCTATATCCTTCATAAGTGCCTCTCCTTGAAGCCGGGGACAAACAAAAGGTTTTTGCACACTGTGTTTTCATGATACTGTGAAGTCCAACACACTTTCTGGAAATGCCCGTTTAAAAAAAAACAAACCCATTGTCCAGCAGAAGGAAATCCCCAGATCCTCGATGCCTAAGAAATTATTGCAGCCAAGGTGAACTGGGAGGAGAATACTAGTACTGACAAACGTAACAGATTAGATGAGGCTGAGTTTTTGTTTCATGCTCTCTCTTTTTCTAAAATAATAACTTGGTGTGACTCCCAACTTTTCTACACAGCCAAATAGCCTGGTTGAGGCTAATGAAACTGACATCTGGTACGTCAAAAGAGCCGAGTTATGCTCTGGAGCAGGGTCACGAGGTGAGATGCCGAGTCAGCAAATGAATCGAACCTGGAGATCGCATGAGTGGCGGATCACATTTCCCAACATGTCAGGTTGACATCCCGTCCCACACAAATCACCACTGTTCTAAATGAGTCGTAATCGTCAGCTCTCCTTGGACGTTTGCTTTTAACAGGCTGCCTTTTCCCAAGTGGGGAAAGATCTCTTGTTTTCCATAAGCATGATCCATTTAAAAAAACAAAGCAAAATGCTCGCTTGAGATAGCAAAAGGTAGCAAAACAACTTTCATGGTGTCCGTTGTAGATGAGAACCCAGCCAAGTAGCCATCAGTGTAGATCAGGGTTCCTCCAGATGTTCCTCCATCAGTGTAGACCAGGGTTCCTCCAATCAGGGTTCCTCCAGGTGTTGCTGAACTACAACTTCCATTATTCCCAGCTACAATTTATTGTGGATGGGGGTGGTGGGAGTTGTCGTTCAGCAACATCTGGAGGAACCCTGATTTGGAAACACTGGTGTAGACAATCCTGAGCTAGATGGACCAAGGGTCTGATTCGGTATAAGGCGGCTTCCTATGTTCTGAATCTCCAGCATCTGCAGGTAAGGCTGGGAAAGACCTCTTCCTCAAACCTTGGAGAGCTACAATAAATTGTAGCTGGGAATGATGGGAATTGTAGCTCATCCACATCTGGAGTGCCACAGATTAGGAACCCTTACTGTAAATAATGACGAGCTAGATGGACCGATGGTCTGACTTGGAATAAGGCAGCTTCCTATGTTCATAAGCAGACAGCCATCAGAACAAGGCTACCAGCAGCAGCTGGGTGGCAACGCAATTTTATTTATTTATCTACCTGTGGAATGCCGCCATGGGGCTTTACTGAGTAATATAGGTGGGAAAGAAAAGAAAAGAAAAGAAAAGAAAAGAAAAGAAAAGAAAAGAAAAGAAAAGAAAAGAAAAGAAAAGAAAAGAAAAAGACCATCACTAATTCAAGGTTTCGGAGTGACCTGAGTTCAAATCTACATTCAGCCATGAAACTCACCGGGTGATTCTGGGCCAGTCAGGTCTCTCTCAGCCTAACCTACCTCACAGGGTTGTTGTGAGGATAAACATAATCATGTACACCACTCTGGGCTCCTAGGAGGAAGAGCGAGATAGAAATGTAATTGACTTGGGTCAACTGGTTGCCTCTTCTTCATCAACATCCACACCTTTTCATTTTTCACTGTATTCTTTGGGTCAATTTGCTCTTCACCTTCATCATCCACATCATCTTCATCCACATCATCTTCATCATCATCCACATCATCATCATCCACATCATCTTCATCATCTTCATTTTCACTGCATTGATTTTTCACTATGTTGATTTTGGGTCAACTGGTTGTTCATCACCATTGCCCACAACAACTTCTCCTTCTCCTTCTCCTTCTCCTCCATATTTCACTTTTCACTGTGTTAACTTTGGGTCAACTGGCTGTTCATCATCATTGCCAACAACAACAACAACTTCTTCTCCTTCTCCTTCTTCATATTTTACTTTTCACTGTGTTGACTTGGGCCAACTGGTTGTTCATCATCATTGACAACAACAACTTCTGCTGCTGCTGCTGCTGCTGCTTCTGCTTCTTCTTCTGCTTCTTCTTGGATCAAGTGGTTGTTCTTCATTATATCATCCACACATTCACCACCACCACCACCACCACCATCATCTCTCCTGTCTCACTGCTCTGATTTCCACTGCATTGTTCTGGGTCAATTGGTTGTTCCTTCTTCAACATCTTCGATACCTTTTCTCTGTGGGTCAACTGGTTGTTGTTTCTTCATCATCCTCACCCACACGTTTTCCCCACCCTCCCAGGCCTTCATGGCGTCCAGTTTGGGGAGAAAGGGGGTGGGCAATTATATTTTTTTGACAAACCAAGCAAGAGGAGGAGGAGATCTCCCTCAAAACTGGAAATATTACTGGGATTATCTTGTATGTCAAAGTCGCTCTCCAGTCACTTAACAATCGCTCAAAGAAATGATATAAAATATCACTTTTTTACATAACTGAAGAATAGAGTGTTTGTCAGCCAATTCCTGGATGACTGAGCCCCTTTAACTCCCTGAAACTAGATGCCCTTCTTTCTCTCTCTAAACCTCCCGAGAAAATGTTGACAAAACAGGCAATTTTCTGTAATTTCCCCGCAACCTTCTGTCATCGCAGGGAGGGACTCGTTGCCCCCTCATTTCAGATAACACCGCCAAGTAACCTTTGACATGGCTCTCCTCTCTGACTTTGGAGGCTCCTGTAAGCGTAACAGTTGTGTCTTTCAGGCCTCCGAATACCGGCCTGCAATTTAGGCCTCCGCCATTGAAGGCCGTCTTTGTTCCCTCCGTTGACTAAGAACCTCTTATAAAAAGGATAAGAAATGCAGTTAATAGCTCAGGAGTGGGCTAATCAGCAAGCATTATTACCCCTCCAATATTAAGGGGGATGACAGAGTTATCAATAACTCGGGCCCCAGGTGAGGGACGGGAGCCGATAATGTGAACTTCGGCTTGATCCCTACTCAGCTGAGCATAGCACTCATTTAAAAAGGAGCACCACTGTCTTTTCTTCAGAGCCTGCCGTGTGTGTGTGTGTGTGTGTGTGTGTGTGTGTGTGTGTGTGTGTGTGTGCCACAAAGCTTTCATTATGTGGATGCATAGGGGGTTTTTTCCCCCTGCATGTCCTTTTCGATCTCAAAGTACAGCAATTTGACATCTCTAAACAGCTTTTTTAAAAAGGAAATTTAACTGTGAACCCGCCGCATAAAAACACAGAGAACCATGGATATGTGTACTTTTTGTTAGGATTTGGTATGTGCGAAGGTGACGGGACAGAAGAATCCCATGTAGCTCCTTTAACATATGTCAAAGTTATTCCCCCCACTTTTAATCTTCAGACAAAGATGAACAAACTCACATCATCAAGGGGAGTATGTCCTTGTTGAGTTTCTCTCTCTCTCTCTCTCTCTGTAAAGAAATGAAGCAGAACAGTTGTTAACGACGACTATGATGACGAATATTTATATACCGCTTTCCAACAAAGATTCCCAAAGCGGTTTACATAGATATAAATAAATAAATAAGATGGCTCCCTGTCCCCAAAGGGCTCAAAGTCTAAAAAAGAAACCGGCTCAAGAAAGAGAATCACCACTTTAAAAAGATGCCTCTTTGCTCAGTTAGCAAGGGTTAACAAGTTATCTGTCACTTGATTACCCTTGCTGAAGAGGCTCAAGATGTTTCTCTTGGCAAATGCGATGAGGAATCTTGTTGGTCCTGGAAACTTACACGAATGGTAGCAGAGGTTTTTGAGGAGTGCGGTCCCCTTTATCAGGAGCAAGAAGTCATAATGACATGAGTAGAGAGATTAAAAAATAATTTTTGCAGATACTAGAATTCTCCAGTGCTCTCCCCGACCCTGAAAGGAAACAAAAGGAGCACGAAGATATAGTATATTGTTCACTAGAGAGCATAACAACTTTTTTTTGTAAAGAGTTCCGTGGTAAACATCCTGACTAAATGTACTAACTAGAGGAAGTCATATTGGTATCCAGTAGACCTTGAGAGTAACTCCTGAGTAAGTAGTACTACTGAACAACTCAGTCTGGAGGCCAGCCACTTTGGCTGAAGAGCAGCAAAATGCAGCCTGTCTGTTTTATTTATTTTTCTTCTTCTTCTTCTTTTACACCACCCATCTCTTTTGTGGGGATCTTGCTATTGTTCCACATATATTGAGCCACTTATTTATTTATTTATTCATTCGTTCGTTCGTTCATTTATATCCATGTAAAGTGCTTTGGGAGCTTTGGTTGAAAAGCGGTAAATAAATGTTCATCATCGTATTCATTGTGTTTACCGTCAGTTTCTTTTTCAAAAGTGACTATGAGGATGGGGCCGTAACTCAGTGACAGAGCATCTGCTTTGCATGCAGAAGGTCCCAGGTTCCATTCCTGGCAGCATCTCCAGTTAGGGCTGGGAAATACCCTTAAGCTGAAACTGCAGAGAGCTGCTGCCAGCTCGTGTAGGCAATCATGAGTGAGATGGACCTAGAATATGACTCAGTATAAGGCAGCTTCCTATGTTCCCATGAGCACCATCCTGGAAAATGAAGGACTCCTAAGCCCTCTTGGCTTAACAAGCTTAAATCTCCCATTGAGATCGTTGAGATTTACGAGTATTGCGCTTCGGCTGGATCGTGCCCATTGTCGACAAATTCATCCAATTAAAAAATAATCATGTCAGAAGGCAGCAAGCTTTTTTCAAGCGGCATGAGGTTTGCTTTATTTTATTTTATTTTTTAGTGGAGGCTCTCTGAAAATTAGATTTCTGTCTAATCCCTTCTTTTGAAATCAGGGAATCTTTAATACAGCCCCAGGGCATGCTACTTTTAAATATACTGCATATTTTAAGAATGCCTTGTTTTCATCAGGTACTTGCCTGGAGTTTTGTTACTAATGTTCGACATGGAGCTAAAGCCAATATAATACTTTCCCCGAAATATTACTCCAAACTGCTTAGGCTAATATTTCCAAAAGCTACAAGACCTTAAGGAGCTAAGGATACAATCTCGCATGGCTGAACGCCACATACCACAATGTCTGACAAGAAAATTTATCCCAGCTCCATATTTTAAAACTAGAAATATCTCTTCTTGCATTGATCCTTTTTCAAGTCCTGCAGATTTTTTTTAATGCTTTGCCTCCCTCTCGCCCCCGGGGACTTTTTTTGTGGAAATATTATCTCAGATACTGATAGGAAAGAAATTTGAAATGTGCACAGAAGTCACAGGACTTCTACAGAGCTGTCATGTTTGTGAGTATCTTGATTGGAGTCCTTTAGGGAAATAGACCGTAGGGTACCAGAGGGTCGGTCTTGAATTGGAGAGTCCTGTAGAGAAGAATGAGGCGTTATACACCCTGGTCCCACAAGGGAGCAGTGCCAGAGAAGGGAGTTGCTGTCTTGTTCTCTGTTGCACTGCAGCACTGCAGGTGGCCGGAGGCTAGTACTGCAGCTACCGAAACAGTGGTCAGGTGACACAGGGACCAATGCTGGCTCCATCTGGGCCTATAAAGCTGCTTACTCTGGTTGGTCTTCTCCTCCAACTGTGAGGACTCCTCAGAACCCCCAAAAGGTACAGGAAACTCCCCAACATTGATGGAACCAGTGCCTGAGAAATGAAGCATGGTCCCATTAATCATTAACCGCTGCAGTGAAGGGGGCACAGTAGAAGGTATCCATCTGATGGCAGGCCCATCTAAACCCTCAGTTAGTGCCAGCTCCTCACTGGAACAAAATCCTAACTTGCTGTTTTGTACCCAGCTGGCTCTCACCCAGGTATCTGTCCATGGTCCTGTTTCAGTCCATGGAGCTGTCCCTGGTCCTGTGGATCTACCAGACCCTCACTGGAGCAACATCCTAACTTGTTGCTTTGTATCCAGCAGCTGGTTCCTGCCCAGGGATCTGTCCATGGTCCTGTTTCAGTCCATGGAGCTGTCTCTGGTCCTGTGGATCTACCAGACCCTCACTGGAGCAACATCCTAACTTGTTGCTTTGTATCCAGCTGGTTCCTGCCCAGGGATCTGTCCATGGTCTTGTTCCAGACCAGTGAGCTGTCTCCGGAACATAGGAATCTGCTGTATTCTGAGTCAAACCCTTGATCCATTTAGCGCAGTACCGTCTACACTGACTGGCAGTGACTCTCCAAGGTTTCAGGCAGGAGTCTCTGGCAGGAAAGACTCTGCAAGGAGTCTCTCCTGGTTCTACCTGAAGATGCTGCCAGCGAGTGAAACTGGGACCTTCTGCAGACAAACAGATGCTCTGTCAATGAGCTATAGCCCCATCTTCCAAGGGGAATATCTTATGGCAGACAGTAGTCACATGAAGTCACCCATCCAGGGCAGACCCTGCTTAGCAAGGAGGCTGATTCATGCTCACTACTGCAAAAGGAGGAGAGCTGGTCTTGTGGTAGCAAGCATGACTTAGCTAAGCAGGCTGCACCCTGGCTGCATATGGATGGGAGACTAGAAGTGTGAGCACTGGAAGAGATTCCCCTCAGGGGTAGGAGCCACTCTGGGAAGAGCAGAAGATAACAAGTTGATGCCCTGGAAGCATCTCCAAGATCGGGCTGAGAGAGACTCCTGCCTGCAGGCGTGAAGAAGCCACTGTCAGTCTGTGAAGGCAATACTGAGCTAGATAGACCAAGGGTCTGACTCAGTATATGGCAGCTTCTTATGTTCCTATGTTCACATTATGGAGAGAGCTCCCCCCAATATTAACACTATCATCACGTAGAAGCCATGAGCCAGCTGCAATCCTCCTGTTCCATCCATACGCCCTGAGTTTGCCCTTTACGCTCCAACCCGTCATTCTCCCCCCCCCCCCGCCACCCCAGCCACTCTCCTCCGCAACCATCCATTGTGGCAAGCACCCATCTCCTACGTCCGACACCCCGGTCTGTCTTCAAATTACCCTTTTTATTGAAATCAATAAAAAGAGGGTGAAACATGACACTAAACCACGCAGTGGCAGCTTTGTTATAAACTCATTAATGGGGAAACAGCCCACTCCACGGACCTTTAACCGGGCTGTCATTGATCCCAGGGCAAGCAGGATGATGAAGTGCAATAATCAGGAGGCAGAAATTGTGCTCGCCTGCTGGGGGACACTTACCTCTGGCTAACGCTCGGCTAGCACACCTGTCACCCACATCCAGAGGCGCAAAAAAGAATTCACCCGAGCCCCAGTTTATAATAGCCACAGAACCGAGAGTAAAGAAGACCGGTCTTCAAGCGGATACTGGTGCCTGCATTGAGCTGGGGGTGGACTAGATGGCCTTCAGGGGTCCCTCTAAGTCAGCCACTCTGTGATTGTCATTCCTCAACAGCGGGCGCTTCCTGTCGCATGCCAACTGGATCCATGACCCATGGCTGAACCAGCCGGAGCACATAATAACAATCTTCGCAGACAGAAAAATATGGCAACGGAAAGCAAGCCAAGCCATCAGCCCGGCTTAGCGAGCTAATACTGCAAAAATAGGCTTTGTTTGAGTAATAAAGCAGCCGCTAATGCGGCTGCTTGTAAGATAATGGGAAAGTAGGCGTAATTATTTTCTGGACAACATTCCTTGTTTTATTTCAGGGCTGTCCAACGCCACGCTTGCTCCTTCCCTCCCTTTATCTGATCTCAGCGCCGACAGGCTTCGGGAGCATCTCCCATTCGGTTCCGCTGGTTAAGTTCCCTTAATTGCGTCTTCATGTTTCATATTACCCCCGTTTTGATTTCCAGGGGCTCCTGCGTGAGCGGTCCAAAGCGGCGGATCTCGGCCAGATAAGCTCTTTATGAAAGGTACTTTTCAGACTCGTCGCAGAGTTCAGACTTTAATGGAGTTTTTATGAAACGTAATTGGGACAAGAGGGGATGAGTCAAGGTTTCCAGCATTCCTCGCTGCAGCCGTTCGACAGGTCACGCTCGGGTCTCCACAAGGCCTAAGGGCCCCTTTCGTTGGCAGCAAAGACCCCAGCTTTCCTCTTCTCTTTCTTCCAGGCTTCTGGATATGGGCAGGGAAGGCGTCTGGGTCTGGTTGACTTTGATGGGGGAGGCAACGAGTCCCCCCCCCCCGCCTGTCTCACAGAAACACATACGTTTTTCCTAACTCTCATTTCCTTGGCACTTCAATGTTGCCTTTGCCTAAACCTCTCACCTGCTAACAGTTCAGCGGTGGAGAATCTGCTTTGCATACAGGAAGTCCCAGGTTCCATTCCTAGCAGCATCTCCTGGTAAGGCTGGGAGAGACTCCTTCTGAAACCTTGGAGAGCTGCTGCCAGTCAGTGTAGACAACAATGAACTAGATGGACCAAGGGTCGGACTCAGTAGACAGCAGCTTCCTTATGGGAAAGGGCTGTAGCTCAGTGGCAGAGCATCTGCTTTGCATGCTGAAGGTCCCAAGGTCACTGGAACATAGGCAACTTCCATATACTGAGTCAGACCCTTGGTCCATCTAGCTCAGTATTGTCTTCCCAGACTGGCAGCAGCTTCTCCAAGGTTGCAGGCAGGAGTCTCTCCCAGCCCTATCTTGGAGATGCTTCCAGGGAGGGAACTTGGAGCCTAGATGCTCTTCCCAGAGCATCTCCATCCCCTAAGAGGAATATCTCACAGTGCTCACACATCAAGTCTCCCATTCATATGCAACCAGGGCAGACCCTGCTTAGCTATGGGGACAAGTCATGCTTGCTACCACCAGACCAGTTCTCCTCTCCCTGGCAGCATCTCCAGGTAGATCACCTGAAAGCCCGGAGAACCACTGCCAGTCAGAGTAGACAGTATTAAGTTATATAGACCAAGCGTCTGACTCAGCAGACGACAGCTTCTTATGTTCCTTGGTGCCTTTGAAAGATTCTACCCTGGGAAATATATGTTCTAGCTCTGTATGCCTGACCTAATTCCTGGGGGAAGAGGAGTTGGGAAGAGGCAGCCATCTGCTGGAGCGCTGGCCAAACTTTCCAGTCAAGTACCAAAGCATCAGTCCCAGGAAGGAAGGAAGACCAACCTGGGAAATCTCTCTCAAACTTTCTCTCTCTCTCTCTCTCTTTCTCCACTACCTATTTACGTTCCAGAGATAGCCTTTTTTTATTGTTCCTTATAAAATATACATAGCTTTTTATCGAATTGCCTGCTGTCGAAATCTGCAAGAATTTTATTGCTTTTTTACTGTCCTGGAGAGGAATAAAAGCAGCACTTTCCATGTAATTTTGGAAGAAAGCAAGACAGTAAATCTAATTTTGCCAGATATGGGATCGATGATGAAAAATCAGATGCTGAACTGGAAATTAGTGATATCGGTGACAAGGCGTCTCAGGATACGCTGTGCTGACGCTGAGTTTCTTTCTGGTTGGGATTTTCAGATTGGGGCGGGGGGGATGGTTTTGGAGGCGAGGAGGGTGGAGGTTCTCTAGACTTGGCTCACGGAATGCTAGAGCTGGAGGGTACTTCAGAGGTCATCTACCCTGACCTGGTGCTCAGTGCAGGAAACTGCTATAGCATCCATCCAGCCTCTGTTTGAAAACCTCCAATGATAGGAGGTTTGCAAACTTGGTTTGCATTTGGAAGGGAGACCACCTATGTGAATGCTGCAGAAGGCAGCTTCCTATGTTCCCATGATATTTCCAGCAACCCTCCTCCATCCCAAGGTGCCAACAGACGTATGTACTGAAGCAAAGTCCCTCCAATAATCCTGTCCTGGTGCATGTATTTCCCAGCTCGGGGTCCTTCCAAGTCAGTTGGGAACATAAGAAGCTGCCTTATACTGAGTCCAACCACTGGTCCATCTAGCTCAGTATTGTCTACACCAGGCCAGCTATTTTTGGACTACAACTCCCATAATCCCCAGCCACAGTGGCCAATAGCCAGGGAATATGGGAATTGTAGGCCCACATCTGCAGGAGGGCCAAAGCTGAGCAGCCCTGGCCTACACTGACCGGCAGCAGCTTCTCCAACGTTCCCATCAGAAGTCTCTCCCAGCCCTACCTGGAGATGCTGCCAGGGATTGTACCTGGGACCTTCTGCCTGCAAAGCAGATGCTCTGCCATTAATCTACACCCCTTCCCATGTGCTAGAACAGGATTTCTCAAACTTGGGTCCCCAGATATTGTTGGACTACAACTCCCATCACCCCCCACCAAAGGCCATTGTGGCTGGGGGAAATGGGAGTTGTAGTCCAACAACATCTGGGGACCCAAGTTTGAGAAACTGTGCACTAGAATGTGGAACAGGACATTTGACAGAACAGGCAGAAACCCTTTCAAACAAAAACCCACTGCTGGAATTCCCCCAAGATTTCTTCCTCTCCACAGCCTAATGTAGAGAGAGGACTTTTCATGGTTGCTGCTGTTAAACTGATGGGCTCAGAACTCCTTCCAGATCCGCTGTTGAGGCCCAAGAATCCCTTACAGCAGGGAGTCTCAAGCTTGGGTCCCCAGATGTTATTGGACTTCAACTCCCATAATCCCCAACCTCAATGGCCTTGGGTTGGGGATTATGGGAGTTGAAGTCCATCAACATCGGGGGACCCAAGGTTGAGAACCTCTGCCTCACACCAATATTTCAGGGACAAGCAAGCGGCTATTTCCACCTGCACAATGCAAAAGGTCGGTTTTGCCTTGGGGATTTTGTGCAGCACAGACAGGTCTTTAACATTTACAGGGGGTTATTGATTCCACTCGTCCCCCTTCCTTGTTGAAGCACCATCAAGTGTGTGTATAAATATATTGGGGGGGTGAGGTCTTTGTGTCCCAATAAAGTGTGGCAGCTTTTCCTTTCTTTTATGAGACAAGGAATAAATATTTGATATGCATGTAATTCTTCGATGTGTGGACTTGCATCAGAACCCTGATACTTTTTATAATGATTATTAAAGTAAAATAAATGAAATAAAACTGAGATTAATGCATATTTAAAGCCGCCACACTGGACTTGTTCTACTGATAGACAAGCAGGATTTTGTGCCAGCGAGCAGAAGGTATAAGGCATCAGGGGTCTCAAACTGAGAAGGACACAGGCGCCTCACTTCCTGTGTGCAGGAGGAAGCTGCTGAGCTATGCTAAACAGCACTGCAGCTGGCCGGAGGGCAGTACTGCAGCTACCAATTTAACAGTGGTCATGTGACACAAGCACGCCAAAAGGATCTCACGGTCTTCAAAAGCTGACCACTCTAGCTTAGCTCTTCAGTCTCAAACTTACATGTTCTGGGGTGCCCAAGAATTACTCCACCATGTGAAAACATGGTGAGAGAACTCTCTTCTCCACACATCTAAAACCTTTCCCTGTTTGATTGACATCCTGCAACTTGTTAATGTTGGGGAAAGTGGAAGGAAAGAGAAGAAGAGGACGACCAGCAGCAAGGCGGATGGACTCAATCATGACAGCCATGAATGCACCACCTTCAAGGCCAAGTTGAGGACAGATCATCCTGGAGAGAATCTATCTATATGGTCACTAAGAGTCAACATCAACTTGACGGCACTTAATCAATCAATCAAACAAACAAACAAACCTCTTTCTCCCTTTAGGTTTCTGATGTTTCTGGTTGCCTGGTTCTGTATGCATAGACAGATACCTCGGAAGGACATGTGTGTTTAGGCATCATCCACAAGTGGTAAATGCTCCCCGTCCCCCACAGATTGGGAACGTGGCAATAAAACCGCACACGCAGACATCTGGCGTTCATGGACTCCTTCCCCCTTGAGTATGACACCCTTGACCTGGTTTCTCCCCGAGGAAGTCTGGTGTCTACGCATCTCCCGGTCCAACGCTGTGCCCAGAAGCCCCACGAGTCGACGGGGCTCGCCTTCTGTCACTGACCTTCCAGGAACTCCACCAGCCCCCACCCGAGATGTGAGCAGGGATGCAGCGTCTGTTTCCCATTGGGATCACTTTGGGGGCGGAGGGGGGGGATGCCCTCCTTTGATATCTTCTTTAAAGTTTCTTCCTTTTGTCGGTGGGTGGCTGTTATGAGGTGTTAACATGCATCAAGCAGGGATGTCGCTGCTGGTGAAAGCAGCAGCACGGACTCCACTGGGCCCTTCTTTTCCGGCTATTTGTCTTAATTGTGTCTGTTCATCCGTAAGCACCATCCTGTGCTTGCGCTCTCGCTCTCTCTCGCTCTCTCTCTCCCTCTCCCTCTCCCTCTCCCTCTTTTCTGCTCATCCCCTAATCCCCATTTCTTTGGGGTTTCCTTCATAGAATGGGAAGCCTTCCAAGATCCTTTTGATGTCTGAATTATAGCTCAACTCTGCTTGCTTCGCGTGGGTTTTGGTTTTTTTACACGAGAGTAAAAAGGCTGGTCCGGCTGGCACGGCACACGGGTCCTGCTTTGTCAGGGTCTACAGAGAGCGTCACGAGGCCAACTTGTCACAGGCCAAAGGCTTTTCCGCAAAGGCCTTTGTCAAGACGATGAGTGTCGAGACCTTCCTGTGTCCAGATCTTGAATCTGACCAGGCCTCTTTAAAAGACAACGTAAGAACATAGGAAGGGCCTCTACTGGATCAGGCCCAGGGCCCACCTCGCCCAGCACCCTGCTTCACCCAGTGACCCATCAGGTGTCTCTGGAAAGCCCACAACTGGGGGAGCAAGAACCTGCTGTGGCCCCCAGAGAGCTCATTATTGGCAGATGCCGTTCCTGCAGACGACCCTCCACCTTTCCCCCTGCCCAGGAGATGCAAGCCTGGATGAGCAGGGCTATTTAAGGAGCCCCAGGACCCTTTGGGCTCCCTAGGGAGATCTTCCGATCTCTAGTGCTGGTGACCCGTCCCACAGAGCAGCCACAAGGAGCGCCGAGGGCTCCCCGTTCCAATCCCGGCGGTTCCTGGCATTATGTAGTGGAGACGATGTCACTCTGGAGGTGGGAGCTGCTTGTAAGGAGAGCCACCAGAGTAGTGGTTAGGGCGTCAGACTGGGAGCGAGGAGACCCAGGTTGAAATCCCTCTTCTGCCGTGATGCTCATTGGGTGTGTCGACCCATAGCCAGGACCCCCCCAGAGATGAGGAAGGCAAACTCCATCCCTCCTCGGTCAGTCCAGAAGGCAATGCACTGCCTTCCAATTCAGAACCCGAGGGCTCCTCGAGTGAAACCGAGACACCTGAGCCCTGCCAGAGTCAGATACAAGACAGCAGGTGAGGTGCCTTTAAGTAATCTAAGTCTTACTCTTAGGGGTGGAGTTATCTCCCTTCAAAGCTGCCTGCCATCTCTGCACCAGGCCTCTGCTGGAGCAACACCTTTTTGGGTTGGTTTTCTTTCCTTCCAGCTTTCTGTCCCTGGTTTGGACCTTGGCCTTCCTGGCTACCTTTTCCTGTGCTTCCCTGCATGACCCCTGCCATCTTCTGGTGAGTGCTGATATGGACCAGAGCATTGGGTGCCTGTGGGCCAGTCACCCGCTCTAAGCCTAGCCTACCTCACAGGGTTGTTGTGAGGATAAAATGGAGGGGGGAGCCCTGTACACCATTTGAACTCATTAGAGAAGAGTGGGGCAGAAAGGTTACTAACAATGATCCTTATTCCAGCCAACACTTGGGTCATGGGGACAAAGCAGACAGCTCGTAATAAAATCCAGAAGCCCTGATTCTCCCCAGTTTCAGCCAAAACTTGCCTCCTCTCCTGTAGCCTTCTAAAAGCAGTAGCAAAGGGACTGTCACTATTGTTTCTCCTCCTTCCCCGCAATAATTTGAGCACTGAGAGAAACCATTTTGTTAACAGATTACAGTTCTGGAGCCTCCCTTTCCAAACATCCTCCCATAATTTTGGTAATCTTTCTTTCTTTCTTTCTTTCTTTCACATTCTTACCACCCTTCAGATATTTTTGGTTTGTTTCTTTCAATAAGGACAGTATGGAATCACGGTATTGGCTTTCCTGAGAGCACCGCGGCTGAGACACAGAAAAAGATCTGTTGCCGAGGAGTCAGTGGGTCGAGACTGATATGGGACCAATTCTGGCTCCAAAGGGCCTCTATTTCAGCGGTCGCCCCTGGAAACGGGGAGAGAGCCATTTTGACAGCCAGCAGAGGAAATTACATCTGAGGGATGGTGCTATTTCTTGCACACTTTATACACACACACACACTCCCCATCATGGCCACTACCCTGAAGTTGACCCTGGCTACAAGCCACACTTGGGAAGCCCTCTGAAGTCAGCCAGAGAAGGAGGAGGAGACAAAGGGCTGTGTTCTATGGAACTGGATCACAGATCCATTTTCTTGTTTGTGCAAACAATAAATGCAGCTATTTGCCAGCTGTGGGCGATGTCGCTCCAGCTGGGTTGCACACATCTCTGTAATAGGAAGATCCACAGACCTCCCCTCCACCCCAACACTGAGTTTCACCAGCTGTCCCAGTCTCCCAGGGATGATAGCCCCCATCTTCTGGTCTCTAGCTATCCTGTTCTAGGCCAAGCCAAGGTATCTGCCAAGACAGGGTGACACAAGCCTTTGCACAGCTCCCAGGGGAAAGGGGTCAGGACCTTGGCTATCTCCAGGCAGGAACCCACAAGAGCTGGGTTTAGCCACATAGGTGGGATGTTGCTCCAGCAGATGCTTGGATAAGAACACAAGAGAGCTGGATATAGTAAAAGAAGAGGAATGTTGCTCCAGCAGATGCTTGGATAGGAACACAAGAGAGCTGGATATAGAAACACTAGATGGATGTTGTTCCAGTAGATGCTTGGATAGGAGAGGTGGATATAGAAACACAAGAGGGGTTTTGCCCAGTTTTTAAGTGCTGGTGAGCCTTTACTAGGGCAGGCAGAACCTCATGGGCCTGCTCTGATCCAAAAGATGGAGGAAGGGCCAGCCAGTGGAGTACACAGCTGATGAGCTGTTCAAACTGAAAAGCAAGCTCTGAGGCTTTATAAGACAGAGATTGGCCCTTGGAGTCAGCTGACTGTCTGCACAGGCAGGCTGGTACTGCAGCCTATGTTCACAACGGAATCAGTTCAGCTGTGGCACAAGAGGTCAGGTGCCAGTTTGACAAAGGAAACCCACTGGCCCCAGCACCTTAAAGATCCTGATGGGGGTGCTGCCGTAAGAGTGAAACAAAGCACGGAATCAAACCCAACCTGCAGCAAAACTTGAACTGAACGTTCGTTTCTATCTTTCTGAACTGGGACAGAACAGGAGGCCCAGAAATGCTCCAGCACTTCCGGTTTCCCAGTTCCTGTATCTGGTAAACCTCTGGTGCTAATTTTTGCCCTATGAGGGGCACCTGGTTACAGTTCTGTTAGTCCAAATTGCAAGGTGCAAATCATCCTTAAGGGGTCTGCTTCTTTGCTGACTCAGGGATGGGGCCACAGCTCAGGAGGGAAGCATCTGGGAAAGACTCTTGCCTGGACCTTGGAGAACCAGTACAGACCATACTGAGCTCGGTGGTGAACCAATGGCCTGATCCAGTAAAAGGCTGCTTCCTATGTGGTCTATAGCTCAGTGGAAGAGCCCCTATTTTGCCTGCAGAAGGTCCCAGGTTTGATCCTTGCTGGCACCTGCAGTTAGGGCTGCGAAAGTCTCCTGCCTGAAACCTTGGAGAGCTGCTGCCAGTCAGTGCAGACAATGCTACGCTAGATAGACCAAGGGTCTGACTCAGTAAAAGTCAGCTCCCTATGTTCCTAAGGTGCAAATCCTCCTTAAAGGTTCTGCTGCCTCTCTGGCTCCTTGAGCAGTTGAGTGTCTGAGCAGGAGGGGGGAATGAGTCCTAACCAAAATGTCTCCGACTCTCCCTGCCCAAAGGGGTGACCATATCTCTGTTCTCTCCCAACTGCTGTCTGAGAAGAGCTCCAATCTAATCATGTGGCAGCTCGGTTAATCTTCCTCGTACATAGCAACCTAGCCACTGAAGTGAAACCCCATCACGGTGCAGCCACCCGGAGACAAAATCTGGTTTCCCAAAGACCCGTTTCCATGGGACAGATAACCCACTCCAATACAGATTCAAATAAGGGTCCCCTCTTTGAATTCCCATCTTTCTCTCCCCTTCCAAGGCCTTGGAAGCTAGGGCAAAGAGCCTTTCCAGGTGGCAAAGTGAAATCCCTGGGGGGAGGGACCCCCGGAAACTGCCAATGCCCCCCCCCAACTCAGCCTTTCCTTTCCTTGATTTTCAAATTGCCTTCATTCTTCATCCCACAATAGAGAGAGATAAGCCAGAGAACCAGCTGCTGGCTGTCTCTTTTGCAGAAGCGGGGTCCCCCGCCTAGCCGCCTCCCTATCACTGAACAGCTATTTTATGCTCGCAAAGCGGAGATCCAAGGATAAGGGCGAGGAAGCAGCTGACCTTCCAGGGGGTGGTTTCCTGGCTCCTTTATTTCCTTCCCGTGCCAGAGAGAGCCCCAAAGAAAAATCCTATTTTAAAGGGGTTGTGCCCAGACTGTGTGCTGGAAAAGAGTGACTACTGTGCCACAAGAAACAGATTCTTAAAATTAAAGTGCACCCCACTCATTAAAGACACCGCCTGCTATCTCTCTGCAGGATGCAGTATTTTAGCCTTGGTGCTTTCAACGCGTCTCCTCTCTGCACGGGGCCTGGTTGGGTGACCTCCTTCACTCCTGATGCAGCACCGAAACAGAGCACCATGTCCAGAACAGAGACTCGTACAGAAGAACAACAGGAGGCACTCCTCCGAGGGCAGGTGGTGCTTACCCTAGCATGTTACCAAAGGAAGCCTTTCCAGATATAAGCGGAGTGTGCCTGCAATTTTAATTCACAACGGAGGCTGACGGGAACATAGGAAGCTGCCATCTACTGAGTCAGACCCTTGGTCTATCTAGCTCTGTATTGTCTTCACAGACTGGCAGCGGCTTCTCCAAGGTTGCAGGCAGGAATCTCTCTCAGCCCTGTCTTGGAGGTGCTGCCAGGGAGGGAACTTGGAGCCTAGATGCTCTTCCCAAAGTGGCTCCATCCCCTGAGGGGAAGATCTTATAGTGCTCACACTCCTAGTCTCCCATTCATATGCAACCAGGGCAGACCCTGGGAAGGAGGTGAGCCCTAAACAGAGACTCAAATGCAGTTGCCTGATACTGAGACAGACCACTGGTTGATCAAGCTCAGTCTTGTCAACACTGACTGGCAACGACTCTTCAGGGTTTCAAGGGTGAAAACAGGGAGCCCGGGACCTTAACAGTATCCCACTTCTACCTGGAGATACTGCCAGGGACTGAATCTGTGATCTTCTGCCTGCAGGGGCTCTCCTGCTGTGCTATGGATGCACATGAAGAACACAGGAAGCTGCCTACTGAGTCAGGGCCTTGGTCCATCCAGCTCAGTGTTGTCAACACTGACTGGCAGCAGCTCTCCAAGATTTCAGGCAGGTGTCTGGGACCTCCTGAGACAGATGCTCTGCCACTGAGCTAAGGCCTCATCCCATTCTAGACAGATGGCTCCGCCGTCTGCAATCTCTAGGGTGTCAGAAGCCTCGTTGCCAACGGACGGCCCATCAGTAGCCCAGCCTCCAAGAATCTGCAGAGGCAGGCAGCAGCTGTTTCCTGGCCCGCTGTGCCAAAGCCCAAAAGTCCTGGCTGTCCTGAAATAATCGACCCCATTAACTTCTTAGGAAGGCACGGGTTGGGGTCCGTCGTCCCCCCCCCACCGCCCTTTTCTTGGGCCAGCATCTGCTCTACCGGGAACAAAAGCCACCTTCAGGGCAAGCCGACTTGACGACAGGCAAGCCTTTTGATTCCAAGCGGCTTGAAATATTTATCAGTGCCTCGGATCGGCTGTCGGAGGTCAAGGGAGCCGAGGTTTGGTTTCGTTGCCTCCTAGAAGTGATTCCTCAAGACACCCGAAGGAAGGAACCGCCTGGGCGAAAAAGGCCTGGCGTCAGGGGCACACGAGACCAACGTCCCACCTGCTTTCTGTCTTCCACTGCCCACCTGCCTCTCAGGTGAAGGCCAGTATTCCTATCAGCTGCAGACAGGTCACCTTCCAGCAGGTGATGTGACAAGTTAATTAAAAAGAACAGGGGCAGGAGGGGGGGGTGAAGGGATCACGGGAACACGAGCCTACAAACGGGAGCGGGCCGCGAGCAAGCCCCGATGTACCATTTTCAGGCCTTTGAAGTCATTTACTGCTGCTCTTCATCGGCTTGTGCCTTCTCGTAAGGCAGATGAAAGGTTGCACCGGGAGGGAGAAGACGGAACATCTCAATGGAAGCTTTGTTGGGCACAGCAGAGCGATAATTCGGACATCAGAAGAGTCCTGTTGGATCAGGGGTCTGTCGAGCACAGCATCCTGTTTCCTTTCCAGTGAGAGGCCTCCAGGAAATGCACCAGGAGGGACATAGATTTTAGGAAATTTTATGCCCCTCCAGGAAATCTAGGACCAACACACGGAAGTTCTTTTTCACACAAGACATAATCGACTTGTAGAATTCTCTGCCACAAGGTGTGGTGACAGCCAACAACCTGGATGGCTTTAACATGGGTTTGGAGAATTTCATGGAGGAGAGGTCTATCATCGGCTACTAGCTGGAGGGCTAAAGGCCCCCTCCGGCCTCCAAGGCAGGATGCCTCTGAGTCCCAGTTGCAGGGGAGTCACAGCAGGAGAGAGGGCATGCACAGACCTCTTGCCTGTGGCTTCCAGCAGCATCTGGTGGGCCACTGTGTGAAACAGGATGCTGGACTAGATGGGCCTTCTTGGGCCTGATCCAGCAGGGCTGTTCTGATAAAGGAAACGGGAATCTCTCTCAGCCCAATCTTGGAGATGCTGCCAGAGAGGGAACTTGGAACCTTCTGCTCTTCTCAGAGCGGCTCCATCCCCGAGAGGAATATCTCCCAGTGCTCACACTTCTAGTCTCCCATTCGTATGCCACCAGGACGGACCCTGCTTAGCTAAGGGGACAAGTCAGGCTTGCTACCACCAGACCACAGAGCCAGGGTTTTCTCTCAGAAATGTCTGCAAGAGATGGGATTGGAGCGCAGTCATCCAGGCCCCCACACTTATGGGGAGCCGCAGGAAAAGGATGAGATAAATATTCACAATAGACGTTTCCATGGTAGTGCAGAGTCATCCAGGCAAGTCCAGAACTATCTCGATCAAGTGGGGCTGTCACCACATTGGCCGAGATAAACCCCACAAACTATTTCTGCCCTGGGCCCCACAAAAGCTAGAGACAGCCCTGGCTTTGGGTTTCCACCCACAACAGTACCTGACACCGCTGTAAATGGGGACATCTTAGTTCAACTTGCCATATGTGTCGGGAACCCAGTTCAGAACAAGGACGGAGCAAAGAACCGCCTTTCCTGACAGAAACCACCGAGCTGGAGAGCACACACGAATTTTTACGGCCCTTTCCAGTGGAGAATCCACGGTGCGGAGGTCTTCCGAGGCCCGCTTTTGACTTAATCTGCAGGAAATGAAAGAATCTCACTCAGGGGAGCTGCGTCTTGACAGCACCCTGCGCAAGGTAACCAAATTCGCGTGAATTGTATTCTTGTATTGTCACTGATGATCCCATAGGGTAATGGGGAAATCAAACCCAGCCAGTCACCAAAGTGACACCGCGGAGATTAATGTCAACTTTTATCTGTCACTTTGACGAGCTCTCCCGCACGAGCATGAAATTTTAAAGGTGTGGTGTCAAAACGAAATGAAAACGCCGTAATGTTCTCAATCTACTGTTCTCAGAGGGATAGGAGCCAAGGAGGAGGATACAGAGAAATCAATTTAACGATCAAGAGCACAGATACTTGACTTTTCCAAGCGTTTTGCCTGCTTCGTGGTGGTTGTCTCTGTGTGTGTGTGTGTGTGTGTGTGTGTGTGTGTGTGTGTGTGTGTGTTCCCCCCTTTATCCTCAGCTGTGCAGGCTGGAAATGGTTGTGGGGTTTATTTCTTCATGTTAAATCAGGAGATGATGAAAGGAAGAACCTGGCAGATTTCAACAGGGAAGAAAACAGTATGCACTGGTTGGGCTGAGCTGGCATGCATCTCCCTTCCGATGGGTCTCCTCAGAAGGAGGAGGAAACCAGCCAGAATGTCTGGCTTGGCATCTCCAGGAATTGGCATCGCACTCCAGGAGACACTGGAAAGCAAACCTGGAAATTTAAACGGCTTGATGTTGTGAACAATATGAGGAGGGAATTTCAATGGCTTGATGTTGTGAAAAATATGAGGAGGAGGAGGAGGAAATCTTCAGGAATGGCTTCAGCTAAGATCTGGTCTTGTGGCAGCAGCCATGAATTGTCCCCTTTGCTAAGCAGGGTCCTCCTTGGTTTGCATTTGGATGGGAGACGCCATGTGTGAGCACTGCAAGATATTCCCTTCAGGGGATGGGGCCACTCTGGGAAGAGCATCTTAATGCTTGCATGCAGAGGCTTCCAAGTTCCCTCCCTAGCAGCATCTCCAACGCAGGAAGCTGCTTTATGCCGAATCAGACCCTTGGTCCATCTAGCTCAGTCTTTTCTACCCAGACTGGCAGTGGCTTCTCCAAAGTTGCTCTCAGGCTCAGCCCTCTCTTGGCAAAACTTGGAACTTGGAACCTTCAGCCTGCAAGCATGCAGGGGAATCTCTTCCAGTGCTCACATGTAGTCTCCCATTCAAGTGCAACCAGGGCAGACCCTGCTTAGCCAAGGGGATAATTCATACTTGCTCCCACCAGACCAGCTCACCTTCCAAGAGAGGGCTGAGAGAGAGAGACTCCTGCCTGCAACCTTGGAGAAGCTGCTGCCGGTCTGTGCAGACAATATTGAGCAGGATGGACCAAGGGCCTGACTCAGTATACGGCAGCATCCTACGCAGGCCTAGCTTGCTGCACCTTAAATGGGGGTCCCAGAACGTGCTAAGTCATATCAGGAGCAGCAGTCTCTCTCAGGTCCTGAGCCACCCTTTCAAACGCCGGCACACATTCAGCACAACGCCTCTGCCCCACAGCTGCGGTTAGGACAGACCCTTATTCCTCTGAGCTACTATATTACACACAGTTGCAATGCAGGCAGTTTTTTGTGCTTTTTTTTTTAATCCTTTCCGTGCTCAGTAATTGCCACGGCTTTCCTTCTTGACGCTCAGATCAAACAGCAGAGCCGAAAAACCACCCTTGGTTCCAGGACAGCGCCTTCCCACCAGCGCCTTCAAGTAATAAACGCATCCAAGATTTCCATCTCGTCCCGGTGACAACCTGTAATTATTCGAGCGCCTGGCTCGTAGCTGCTTATCAAACTGTTTCAGTTTGGTGTTCATTACTCCTTTCGGTGAGGCATTCCCCCCCCCCCCAAGTTAACTTCAAAGGTCAGGAGTGAGTACCTGCCTGCCTGTTCTTCCCCCTCGCATTTCAATACACTTGCATTTTCTAAAAGTAACTTCTCCAGGGTACATGATAATGGCTGTGATAATTGGCTGTCATCCTGACGAAATGACTCAAGGCAAGTTCCACTGGAATTGGGAGCATAAGAAACTGCCATTTACTGAGTCAGACCCTTGGTCCGTCCAGCTTAGGATTGTCAGCCCCGACTGGCAGCAGCTGTCCAAGGTTTCAGTGGGGAGTCTTTCCCAGGCCTACCTGAAGACGCTGCCAAGAACTGAACTTGGGTCCTTCTGCGCGCAAACCAGACGCTTCTCCACTGAGCTGCAAGCCTTCTCTAGTGGTTACATTGGAAGCTGCCTTATACCAAGTCAGACCATTGGTCCATCTGGGGCCCCACTTCCCCAAGCTCCATTCTGACAATGTCTGACATGCAAGCTCATAGTTTACATAGTTCCTAGAAAGCGTGTAAAATCTTGGCTTTTTACCCAGACTTTTATATGCTTGTCTCTGTCGCTGCTGCTTTGTATTTTTTTTTTTAATGGTTACATTATGCTTGGTTTTTAAAATTCTCTTTAATCAGAGCTGTATTTTTATATTCTGGCTTAGGAACATGGGAAGCTGCCATATACTGAGTCAGACCATTAGTCTATCTAGCTCAGTATTGCCTTCACAGACTGGCAGCGGCTTCTCCAAGGTTGCAGCATCAGATGAAGGTACTCTTATATTCAGAAATAGCACTGGTATAAAACCTCATTCCCTGGAAGTGATGTAAGGACTGTTCTTCACCCTATCTGTGGCCACTCGGAACCTCTGGCAGAGATTTTGTGCATTTGTGCTCAATGTGTCCTTAGAAAAGCTTAGTACAAGTGAGAGAACTTCGAATGGCCACTCACCGGCATATCCCCGTCTTCCTCCAGGAACGGCTCATCCCAGCCTGGAAAGAACTTGCCGAGAACCAGGTCACCAGCCGAAGCCTTTTGCACAGCGGTATTCAAGATGCAAATTGCAGAGTCGCATTAAATATTAAGCAAATACAATGCACTCCAAGTTTTGTAATTAAAACTCCTATTTCATATTTCACACGGCACTATGGAGAGAGGTCACACTGTAATTCTGTAGGCTTCATAGCTCCCTTGTTTACCAATAACGTGTGTGTGGGAATGGGGAAATAGACCTTGGGCCTTTCCCATTACTCTCTCTGTGCTGTTCTGGTACACTTTCTTTCTTTCCCCTTCTCTCCTTGCGATGTTGGATTGCCCACCCTCCCCCTGGTCTAAATTGTAAGCTCCTTGGGAGCATGGATCTGACCTTTTAATTGTTGCTCTGTACTGTGCCGAATATACTGAGTGTGCCGTATAAATAATAATGCTCCAGATATCTGCAAGTGTGCAGAAATCTATCCACCGCTTCCCCATGAAGTGCTCCAGTGGTGCAGCCAGCGGAGAGACCACCAGAAAGCTGAGAGGGAAGGGGAGGTGGACGGACGAACCTGGAACACTTTCTTTGGTAGAGAACTCTCCAAAGTGCTCCATCCGCCTAGGAAAAACTGCAAAGAAAAGGCTCCGTCAAGGTGGAGTAATGGGCCATTGTGACATCACACCAGGAAACCAGTCCTCTCCCCCTGCTCATTCCTATTTGCATGTGCCAAGCTTCCAACCTCCAAACAGCCAACTGGGCCACAGTGCAGATTTTAGACGTCGTCTGCTGGGCCTCGCTGCAAACTTATAATATCCCTATTTTCTAAATTCATATATCCTCCAACATTTCCCAGATTAAAATAGAGGCATACTTGTTAGGACTCATTCTTTCACCAAGGGACACTGGTAAGGCTGGAGAGGCTGCCAGGGATTGAATCTGGGGCCTTGTGCATGCAGAGCAGACGCTCAACTACTGAGCTATGGCCCCATTTAAACTCACATTTGAAATGCATTTAAACCCAAGTAGCACAAGATTTTCAAGCTTCAAAAAGAACTCCATACAACAACAACAAATATTTATATACCGCTTTTCAACAAAAGTTTCCAAAGCGGTTTGCATAGAGAAATAACAAATAAACAAACAAACATTATCTGGATTCTGGAAAGATGCAGCTTGTCAAAAAGAATCTTCTAAATCTATTGTTGATTTCCACAACAGAAACAAAAAGGGCAAGCTGTCTCTGCTTCCACGTTCTGCAGCTGCTCCTATGCTATAGGGAAAGTACAGTAGCTGCAGTCACCGTAAGTGGCGCAGTGGGGAAATGCTTAGAGAGAGAGAGAGAGAGAGAGAGAGAGAGAGAGAATACACTGTATTTACCTGACTCCAAGGCTATTTGTTTCCCCAAGTTCTTTGATGTTAGAAATTCGGGGTCGGCTTACATTCGGAGTCCTCCTCCTCTGAGGTCAATTCAGGGACAACCTGCATTTTTAAGGGGGGGGGTGTTTTAAATTCAGAGACATTTTCTATTCAGGTAAATACGAGTATAGCTTTCTGAGCCAGTGGAAATGCATGCACGATGCCCGCGTAAAAGTGTCCACGTGCAGGAGGAGCGTGTGATAATATCTGCACAGCCGTGAGAGAGCAGACAGGCCAAGACTGTTTTGTTTCACCAGGTCCTTGTACTGCTTTTGCTGCGAAGGCTTGGGGTGGGGGAGAAGACGGGGGGTGGGGCTTGAGGGGGCAGGGCCCTCTCCCACCAGGGCCCTCTCCAACTTTGCTATGCCCCCGGCTGCTATAGCTGGACTGTGCAGCAGAATGTCTTTAAAATAAAATTTTAAAGGAACAGTCCCAACATCCCTGCCTCTCTCTGTTTGCTTGTGGATTTAGGATTCTCCCTTCCTGCAAGCTGAGCATCAGGCATCGGTGCTGATGATGGTCCAGCTCTGTGGATCTGCTTTAGGCTTCAGCGCCACCTCCTGTTCTGTCCATGACTGGATCTGTAGCTTTTTTTTTTTTTTTTCCCCTGGCCTGAGCTTCCCTTCTGCATTGAGCGGGGCTAACCCCATCCTTCTCCGCCCGGGAGCTTTAGACAAGGAACAGAGCATCCTTGTCGCTCCCTCGAGCAGCACAGGAGAAAGTCTAAACTTCAGTCAGTGCCGAGAGTCTTCTGGAAGAAAACGATAAAGAATAACTTCCTATTGCTTACCAGTATCTTCTTTATGTTTCCCACGTTTTCTTTTTCTTGTCTTGTTTCTCTCCCTTACATTTTTTTTCATGGGGGAAGCGACTGGCCCTATCCAACCCCAGCACAGCATCTCTCTCGTGGCGGCTGCAGGAGTCTGTCTTGTGTTTCTTGAGAGATTGTGGGCCCTTTGGGGGCAGAGAACCATCTCATTTATTGCTCGATGTAAACCGCTTTGTAGCTTTTTTTCAGAAGCGGCATATAAATTTTGATGATGGAGGAGAAGGAAGAAGGGGGCAGAGGAGGAGAAGGTTGGATCCAAGAACTCCAAAAAGCAACTCTTGTGCTATTATGACTAGCCACCTAATGGCACAGCGGGGAAATGACTTGCCTAGCAGGCCAGAGGTTGCCGGTTCGAATCCTCCCTAGTATGTTTCCCAGACTGTCAGAAACACCTATATTAGGCAGCAGCGATATAGGAAGAGGCTGAAAGGCATCACCATCTCATACTGCGCGGGAGGAGGCAATGGTCAACCCCTCCTGTATTCTACCAAAAGAAAACCACAGGGCTCTGTGGGCGCCACGAGTCGACACCGATTCGACAGCACACTTGACCTTTACTTTACTCCCACCAAACCAACACCTTCATTCCTTGGCAGGCCTAACTTACAGCACATCCATACATCCTCCGCATGTTACGGCAAGCGTGGAGATACAGGAACCCCCAACTTGCCCGAGGAGGAGGGAAAGAGCTGTGTCTGGAGGAAGCTCTCCTCACGCACAGGATAAAGGAGGCATCGTGCTGCCGTGAGACCAGGGATGCGGCCTCCCAGCAAGCAAGCTCCAAATATGTGTGGGATTCCCCAGGAGCAATCGAGGAGCCCAAAATAGATCAGACGCCGGCTTTGAACTCGGCACAAGCAGCCCATGGCGCTCCTTGACTGCCTGGCAGGTGACTGCTGCAAGGAACTCCCCCGACATCGCCCACCAGAGAAGTCCATAAAATCCACACACACCATGGAAGGGAGTCAAGTGGCAGAGAGACTTGTGGGCGTTGCAAAGCCCATCCCAGGAAAATGCACTTTCAAAAGGCAAGCCAGCTGGCACGACACTAAACCTGGGGCACAAATTTAACTCGTGTTGCCATTTTCAGAAATCTGGCTGATTAAAAAATGGCTGGGGGGGAAATCATAGAAGGGATAGGAGATTGTTCTTGGAGTCTTGGGAAGGCGATCCACACGTACTAGGAAAGTATATTTTCTACACAGTCCAACCAGGCTATTTTGCAGGGTCTGATGCTGCCCACGGGAGCTAGTCGCCGGATCCAAACCTGTTTGCAGGAACTGACCCTTCTGCAGGGGGTATTTGCTGGATCCAGCCCTTGTTGCGGAATCTGAGCCTTCTCCAGGGGTCTGTTTGCAGAATCGGGCCCTGTTTGCAGGATCTGACCCTGCTCTAGAGGCAGTTTGCACATACCCGGTCTGTTGAAAGTCTTCGTTCAGAGTAGGTGTGAATACATTTTAGAAATAAACCAGATCCGATGCAAGAGGCTAAGGTCTCTCTCTCTCTCACACACACACACACACACACACACACACTTTACCAAATGCAGGGGAGGTGAAAAGGTCACTCTTAGCCCTGCCTTAGGAAGGACACCTCCCTCCCCCTGTCCAACCCGCCAGATTGCAGAGTGGGATGCATCCTGCAGCAGCACCACAAACCCAGCCAGCAGTTCCATGGACAACCTGGTGCACCAATGCCAGCAATTTGGGTACGTGCCGACCTCTTCCCCTTGAACCTTAATATTGCAATAGGGGAAAGTGTGTTTGTGCAAACACACGGGCAATACAGAAGCAAAAACCAGACTCTGTTACAGGGTTCCTCTCTGGGTGGTGCCACTCTTAGAGCAGGCAGCTATCATGAAATGCGATCCCAGGAGGCGGCGCAAAGCATACAAACTCATCAGCAGGCGTTTGGTAAGGGCAGCTTCCCCCCCCCACTATCCTATGGACTAGGAACTTGACTTTTAAGAAGAGTTTGAGCAGGATCCTGGGTTCTGGGGCAGATACCAGTGGCATAATGGCACAGCCGTCTGGGAATCCCAGGGAATATAGAAAGCTCTAGCTTTAGAGCTACTATCAACACCCTAAGTTTCGGTCTCTTAAGACCGCTTTATTATTTAGTTATTTAACACATTTGTATACCGCCCAAAATGCAAATCTCTGGGCTTTGTTGCACTTCGTTTTAAAGCGGAAAGAAAGAATAGGCTTGGAGAAGACAAACTACCCAACGTATGTGTACCCAGAGGAGTTAAAAGCCCTGCTACGCACCGTCTTCCCGGGAGGAGTCCGCAATTATCCGGATCCAGATCACAACAAGGTACAGAGGACGTTGCCTTTTGGCAAGTCAGATCCTTGGTTGATCTAGCTCAGTATTGTCCCTACACTGGCTGGCAGCTGCTCTCCAGGGTCAGAATTGTCTGTGCACTGACTGGCAGTGGCCCTCCAAGGTTTCAGGCAGGAGTCTGCTCTCCGGCTGGGGTAGCTGTAAAGAACCACCAGTGGCCTAGGCTTGCAAATACCCCTCAAAGAACTAAAAACACTGCCCGCCTGCCCCCCAACTGACCCCCCAATACCCTGGTGTTCCCCATTCCCTTCACCCCATTCCCTTCACCTTTCAAACAGTGGGGGGTGCTCTTCATTGCTACACGTGGGCAAAAAGTGAATGCTTTTTGATTCGTGGCCCCTGCATAGTTTGATCAGGATTCACCCTCATGGAAGTTTCGTCAAACCTAGATTGAACCCGGCATTCGATACGGATGGCAAGTAAAGTTGTGCCCTCGAATCGGTGTCGACTCCTGGCGGCCACGGCGCCATATGATCTTCTTGGCAGAATACAGGAGGGGTTTACTATCATGAGATGATGCCTTTCAGCATCTTCCTAGATCGCTGCTGCCCCATATAGGTGTTCCCCATAGTCTGGTGGGAAAGATACCAGCGGGGAGTTGAACCGGCAACCTCTGGCTCGCTCGGCAAGTCCTCTCCCCCGCTGCGCCATTACGTGGCTGATATGGATGGTAGCCGGGACTAATCCTGTGCTGTCTTTTCAAGGTGGTCCCCGTCACCCTAGAGGAACTGCATTCCATCGGTGATCCAGCAGCAGGGCCTGGCAATGCACCTTTCCCCCTGACGTAAGTCGAGGATGCCAGTTTCTGCTAAGCAGCGTCGGTCGGGTTCATTCTACACTTCCCTTTGGAATGTGGCGCCGAGAGGATGACGCCCCCGTGCCATCCCATGCCAGAAACGCCCCCGGGTCAGCAACATCTACGAAGAGCGGTCCGGCGTGACTCGTCTCCTTTTTTGCAGTTCTATGGATGTCAAAGTAATGCGGGCTATTCCCCACCCCTCAGTGTATATATATGCAGGTCTTGGCACGTGCTTAATAAAAGAAATTCTGCATTAAAGGCGGCTGCATGGTCTCTGTCAACGATGCCTCTCGAGCAGATCTGCTGGTTTTAGCTAACTGACGGGGAAGGGAAGAAGAGCTAGGCAACTGAGGCGGATTGGGTCCCATCTTTTCCCCTCTCGGGCTGCAGGTTGGGCCCCAGTGGTAACGGTATCGCCTCGCTTGGTCTGTTATGTGAAGAGGAAAGAGGCCAGAGATGGGAGCTGCAAGAAATACGAGAACAACTTTGCAACGACTATCCTATCCAACACAAAAGACCTGCAAAGACAGCAGTACATTAAATTAAAACATAAATAAAATCAGAATCACTATTTTTTTTTAAAAAAAATGATTCAACTATTGGATTTTTACATGTTGTTTGTTTTAAATTTGATCTCAGGCCCTGCACACCAAGTCACAGTTGGTTTCAGCCCACCAGAGCATTTGAGTTGTGCACCCCGGCCCTTTTGCCATACATATAGACTAGCCTCACCTCGCTACAGGGCCAAGAGTGGCCACAGGAGGGCACCCTATTGCCACACCAGCAAAATAAATTGCCCTTTGCCATTCAGACAGCAAAACCTCACCTCACGGCAGTGCAGGAAGTGGCCACAGGAGGGCACTCTTTTGCCACACCAGGAAAATGCAATGCCCTACAGATTAGAAATCAATTTGGTTGGGGCCTCTATAGAGTGAATCCACTGCCCGGTGATCGGAGAGACAGGAAAGAGAGATTCGTGATTTGAATATGAAACTCCTGCAGTCTAGAAACAGGATAGGGGCCATAGCTTTGCCTGCAGAAGGTCCCAAGTTCAATCCCTGGCAGCATCTCCAGGTAGGGCTGACAGACGCCTGCTGAACATGCTGCTGCCAGCCAAAGCCAGCAATACGGGGGGGGGGGGGAACCAATGGTCCTACTCTGAACAAGACAGCTCCACATGTTCAAGTGCATTTAGACGCAAAGAGTAAAAATGCTAGAGTCAATGAACACGTCACAAAGGGACTTCACCGAAACCCATGGCGTATGTATTTAATATGAATAATCAAAATATATATTACAGTTTCTGGTTTCATAGGGAAAATTCTGTTTAGGGTTTGTACAGTATACACAGTAGTTCAGAAGGAAAAAACGAAAAAAGTACTGATGCCGGCTTCTTTTTATATTAGAACTTCTCTCTTAAAACTTCCTCTATAAAGCCAAAACCTTTATTTCTTCCATGCAATAAATGAATAACTCTAATGCCCTTGTCCAAAAGGTAGGGGAAAGAAAATACGCTAATGAAAAAAGCCCTGTGAATAACTTCCAGTTTCAGCCACGTCCGGTAAGCATTTACAGATTAATAAATACTTGGGCTTTGGCCCATCTCCCCAAACATTTCGCTGAAATTCCAGCGAGGCTGGAACATTGACCCAGAAAAGGGGGTTCCCTCCCTCCCTTGCTGCCTAAACAGCAGGATAACAAGGCAAACATCAGCAGAGGTTTGTCAAAATAGAATTACTGTGTTGTATTTCACTGTTCTTTCATGATTTCGAGCGTGCCCCTTCCATTTCACTTCACGGTCCCAATCGGCCTGGTGTTCTCGTCTCCTCCCAAGAAAACACATTTATGCTCAGTCGGGATGCACTGAAAAGCGCCCGCCCTCTTCTTTATGTTAAAAAGCAAAGGCCCCCAAAGAATCCTAAGAATTAACATGAACCCCAGGGTTAGAAAAAGATGTCGGCGTGACGCTGGTGGCAACGGAAAAAAAGGCCTGGAAATTCCAGAAGGCCTAGAATGTGTGGTCCCTTTTTAGACGGTGATTTGACACAGTGCTAGTTTCTATGGGAAGCGGGGGGGAGAGAAATGACCAGGAGGGTACCCCAAACCGCCCTCTTGGCATTAGTCTGATTAGTAAAGGTCCGTTCTTAAAAGGCCTGTACAATATTTACACGTGGAAGGGTGGGCGTTTTTATTCCGTGGCCTGGGAGGTGCTGGGGGACAGGCACCAGATACATTCTTGGAGGTCCTCCTCCGGGATCTTGCCGTCCTCTTCCTGGCAGAGACGCTGGCGGGGCTCACTTCCGCTCGTCAATCGTCTTGATGAACTCCACCGCGGCCGTGAACTGCATCCACCAGTAGGATTCCTCTCCAGTTAGACAGTTGGCATAAAAGCTGCTGATGTACTGGACGGTGGAGAGCAGGCAGGGAGGGTTGGCCTGTGTGGAGACATCCCAGTCGGTTAGGGAGCAAACGGGACATAGGAAAGCCGCCTGGTGCCTCAAATTGAGGCCACTTAAGGCTCCCGAATCAATTGAGGGCGGGGGGAGGGAAGACAGGGGTAGCTATACCTCCAGCCTAAGAGAGCCACTTGATTTATTTATTGGTATCTCTGTAAACCGCTTGGGGGATATACATATTTGTCGTATGCGTATGCCTCTCAATGCCAGTTGCAGGGGAGCAACAGCAGGAGAGGGGGCCTGCCCTCACCTCTTGCCTGTGGGCTTCCCAGAGGCGTCTGGTGGGCCACGGTGGGAAACAGGAGGCTGAGCCAGACGTGCCTTCTTGGACCTGATCCAGCAGGGCTGCTCTTATCAAGAGCATCTGCTTGCATATAGACGGTTCCAGGCTCAATCCCTGGCAGCATCTCCAGGTAAGGCTGGGAAAGACCCTTGCCTGAAACTCGGGGATGTCGCTGCCAGTCAGTGTAGGCAATACTGAGCTGGACAGACCAAGGGTCTGACTCAGCATGAGGCAGCTTCCTGTGTACCTATGTGTAGACCCAGCCTGATTTATAGAGAGGGGCTGGGGCTTGGGGCCCAAGTTACCTCTGCCTGGAAGCAACGCCCCTTACCTTTATGAGCACGAACACGAGGACGGGCACAAATTCGTCCGCCCCGGGGACGGAGTCTTCGTTGGCCAGGCTGAGGAGGTTCATGATGGTGGAACACATGCGCAGGACGCACTGCAGCTTGTCCCGGGGGGTCTTGTAGGCGCTGATGGTGCGGATTTCGGACTGCGCCGACGGCCACGGCGCTTCCCGGAGGTAGACCTGAACGGGATACGGAAAGGAGGAGAGAGTGACTCTCACACAGCACCCATCCAAATTAGTTCGGATACTAGAAAAGGGGGATGGGGGAGAAGAAACCTGCCCAGGTACAAACATGGTCGATTCTGCAAGCCCATTAATAACATGATGGTTAACCTTTAATTATATTGATCCAATTTATGTATTTATTATTTATTCATTCGATTTCTATACTGCCCTTCCAAAAATGGCTCAGGGCGGTTTACACAGAGAAATAACAAATAAATAAGATGGATCCCTGTCCCCAAAGGGCTCACAAGAAACATAAGATAGACACCAGCAACAGTCGCTGGAGGGATGCTGTGCTGGGGCTGGATAGGGTCAGTTGCTCTCCCCCTGCTAAATAAAGAGAATCGCCACAATAAAGGTACCTCTTTGCCAAGTTAGCCACCGCTCCACCAGAGCTGGGAATTGTAATTCTAATTGCTTTACAAACCAAATATGAAACAGATTAGACGCAGGCGGAGCTCTGGTTTACCAGACCAGAATTCGTTTGGTCCAAGAGGTGGGAGCATGTGAGCTTGCAGCTCCTTTGAATTGTATTTCACGATCCAAACTGTCGGATCGTCCAAACCGGGCCGCTGTCTTTCAGAAACCTGGACCAGAAGAGGCGGACAGCCTCGCGGGAGATGTAAGCCTCACAGGTCCTGCCTTTTTTTTTTTTTTGACTGTGAGCCCTTTGGGGACAGGGATCCATCTTATTTATTTATTATTTCTCTGTGTAAACTTTTGGCTTTGGGAAACATTTGTTGAAAAGCCATATACCGTATTTTATGGACTATAAGACTCACTTTTTTCCTCAAAAAATATCCGCCAAAATTCAGGTGCGTCTTATATGTTTTAACAGTTTAATATGTTAAAACTCTGAAAAACTGGATTAAAATTAAGGTGCGTCTTATAGTCCGTAGCGTCTTATAGTCCGTAAAATACGGTATAAACATTTGTTGCTGTTGCCGAGAACCCTGGTGTAGTCTTACCTCGGGTATCTGAAGTGCTTTATGGTTGGCAGTCACGACTCTAGATAACCTTTGGATGTGATCGTGGAGAAGCCTGGGAGGAAAGAAGCACGGAGGCGGAAAGGTCTAGAATTCGAAGAGACAGATGCTTTCGGAGTCGGAGGGGCCAGCCCCCACCCCCAACACGAACCGGAAAGGAAGCAGCCACATGGGGGTACGCTCTACTCACTGGTCACGGAGGATGTCCCCATCCTGGTTGGGGTAGAAGGCCAGCTTGAAGATGCGATTCATGACGCTGCGCTCGATGGCCAGCTGCGCGTCCTGGAGCTGCTCCTCGCTGGCGTTCTGCCAGATCACGTCCTGGGCCATCGCGCCGTACAGGAACTGGAGGAAGTCCTCCACCTGGGCAGTTTTGTCGTCCGCTGCAGTCAGTTTCTGGAAGTCTTGGAAGAGAGTGGGGAATTGCAGAGTCTTAGAGGGGCACGCCCCCCCATTCAGAAACATCCCTCCCCCTGCAAACTACAATTCCCAAGTTTCCTCTGTGACTAGAGATGCAGGGTGGAAGTTTCCCCCCCTCCACCCCAGAAAGTTTTCCCACACTTTATTTTTCCATGGGAAACTTTCCACTTCTAAAACTTCTCCCTGGCTACTTGAAAAACTTTTGCGATAATATGGTGGAAATGTGTGTTTTTAACTCCCCACTGTATGAATAGGTTGGACAACATGCCAAAACAGATCACAAAGTATTCAGAGCATCAGGAAAATTTGTATAGTAAAACCATTTGGGGGGCGGGGGGATAATGCAGATTAAGTTCTACAGGAGGAAATTTGCATGGTAAAATTTTCCAGTACAAAAATTTCCAGAAAACCCACATCTCTGTGATAGCTCAACTAAGCCACACAATAACTACACCCACACACCTCCAGCCCCTCTGTGACATCAGGTCACCTCAGCCAATGGCAGCGAGGCCCCTTCTCTGACATCACAGCATCCCGTCCAATGGCTGCTAAGGCTTCAACTGCCCATGAATTTTATATGTTTATCTCCCCTTTCTTCCAAAGAGCTGAGGGCTACATCCGAGGCTTCTCACACACCCCCTTTTTCCCTTCCCAACAGCCTGTAAAAAGCGAGCCCATGGCCCCAGGTCACCTATTAAGTTTTGGAGCTGAGCAGGATCCGAAGCCTCTTGGCTGCAACGCAAGCCGTGCGGTTACCTTGGATGAACTCCCTGATCTTTGCCTCTTTGCTCTCCAGCAGCAGCCGCACACACACGGTGGTGAAATATCGGTTGGCCACTTCTTTGTCCCGCAGAACTCTCTGCAGCAGCCTCTCCAGGTGTGCCTGGGTGGTCTGCAGGCCCTGGCGACAGCGGGTCAAATACGCAATGTAGGGAGCCCTTTTCCTGGAGAAAGAGGGAGGGCACAGCTCAGCGGCAAGGGCCTGTTTTTCCACGCAGAGGACCTCTGGTCCCATCCTGGACATCTCCACTCAATACAGGGGTTCTCAAACTTGGGTTCCTAGAGGTTACCTGTAATCCTCCGCGATGGAGGCCAGGAGCTTGCAGCAGGTGCGGTTGTCAAAGCGGCCCACGCAGCGCATGGTCTCCTGCAGCTGGGCCATCAGGTTCTTGTCCTGCAGGTTGATGGCTTCGGCCAGCTGGACTTTGAGGAAGCACACGATTTCGTTGTCTGGCCGGGACAGCAGGGGAGAAAACGGAAAGGCGGGAGAAGATAAGGAAGCGCTGCGGCGGCACCTCAAGACGGCCACCCTCACCGGGCATGGATGTGAGAGGCCAGCGGTTCACAAATGGGTTGCAATTATTCCCCTCCGCTGGGGAACTCTGGGGGTCAGGAGGGGATCCCTCCCCCTCCCCCTCGAGATCTGGCTCACTCTTATTCTGCTACACTCAAAAAGTAAACTTGGAGGGGGTGGGGGGTGCGGAGATGCCTTCCACAAGGCACCCCCCTGCCCATGATAATTCCTACAAGAGTGTACTCCGATTTGGGAAAGGCAGATATCAACGGACAAGCCGTCAGAGGCTTCACCTTCGGGGTCCGTGTGGTCAGGAAGGCCGTTCCGCGTGGAGTGGGACAACATGGGGAAGGCCACGGAGTCCGCCGAACAGAGTGCCATCCGCAGCTTCTTCTTGGCATCCCTGCGAGGAGACAAGAGGGCTTAATTTCGCTACAGAGCAGATCCATCTATCTTGCAGTCCATCTCACAGATGCAAAGCCAAGCCCTGGTTCACACTGCCTGGAGGACCGAGCCAAGATGGGTGTGCATATGCTTCCTCCTTCCCTTCTCCTCGTGCCCAGGGACTGGACACTTCCCGTTCTGGTTGGTGGCAAACCCACGATTTGCTGTTGCATCCAAAACTGGGGGCGGGAGGAAAGGTGCTCAACCCCTAACTTGCCAGCAAGGGAGGAGTCAGCCACAGTTTTTTGCATAAAGAACCTCTGCACTCGTAGCCCCATGAGACAGAGGGCTTTCCTCTGAATGCAAAATTCCAGGCCATGCTCCAATTCAGGTTTCCTCTCGAGTTCCCTTCATCTCCTCTGGATAAGTCCTTCCTCAGTTGCAAACACACGGGGAAGGCCTGGAGCTCAGGGGACAGAGCCTTGGCTTTGTACACACGCGTGCACACACACACACAATGTCACCTGTAGGAGAAAGCCGAATCTTGGGGCTGAGCGGCTTGGCTCGCAGAATCCGGGAGGTCGTCCGCAGACATGTTCTGCAAGGTGTCCTCCCGCGGAGAATCGTGGATGCTTTCGCCGTCTCCAAGGACATCTACACACACAGGCAGAGAGTGTGCTTCAAATGGTCTGCAGCTTTGCATCATCAACATCGTATCATGTCATAATCATAACAGGCAATAGCTGTTGCTCCTCCCATTCTCACGAGGGGGTCTTATGGCCGTGAACGCGAATTGTCCTCTTTGCTAAGCAGGGCTCACCTTGGTTTGCATTTGACTGCCTCTTACAACTTCTAAAAAGGCAGTCAAGAAGACACACTTGTTCACCCAGGCTTTTAACTGATGTGGTTTTAATTGTCCAATTTTTAAATTTAGTTTCAGCCTTTAAATTTTAAATTGTTATAATGTGTTAAACTTCTTCACTGTTTTTATTATTTTATTTATTTATCTATTAAAATATTTAATATACTGCCCAATCCACAGACTCAGGGCAGTGTACAAGGCAAGAACAGCATCCGAGATTGAGAAAGAGAGAGAGAGAGAGAGAGAGAGAGAGAGATTTAAAGGGCAAATGCCTGGCGGAAAAGAAACGTCTTCAATAAGATCTTAAAGGCTGAAAGGGAGGAGACAGACCGAATCTGGGGTGGGGGGAGAGAGTTCCAAAGTGAAAGGGCGGCAACAGAGAAAGCCCTTCCACGGGCCCTAGTACTACAGACCTCTCTGAGACCAGGGACCGAAAGAAGAGCAACCTGAGAAGATCTCACAGGATAGGACAGGACTGGCCAGGAGAGGCGGTCCTGACGGTAAGCAGGTGCTAAGCCCTGAAGGGTTTAGTTTGTGTAAACCACCCAGAGACTTGCATTTTGGGTGGTTTACATGTATGTTAAATAAATAAAATAAAATAAATTTGCATGGTGGAGTAAATATGAGAGCTTTAAGCTCTGCCCCTTAGGGGATGGGGCCACAGCTGAGTGGAAGAGCATTGGCATGCTGGCATGCTTGAAGGTCCCAGATTCAAGCCCTGGCAGCATCTCCAGGTAGGGCTGGGAGAGGCTCCTGCCTGAAGCCTTGGAGAGCTGCTGCCAGTCAGTGTAGACAGTCCTGAGCTAGAGGGACCAAGCGTCTGACTCCATAGAAGACCGCTTTCTGTGCGAACCATGGGGGGTGTCTCACCTGTGCTGTCATAGCTCACTGCAGCCCCCTCGTTGGGGCTGGTCCGCTTAATCGCGTTCCTGTATTTGTCCAGGATGTCCTCTGCGGCTTGGGCTTGCGCGCTCAGTCTAGGGCTGGAGTCATCTGAAGCATGAAGCGAAAAAATCAAGAGCCACAATAATTAAAAAGCGTGTGTGTGTGTGTGTGTGTTTTGCACTGGCAGAATGACTACAAACCTAAAAGACAGCCGAATCGTTCAGACACAAACTCGTCCTTGTCCTTATCTTGTTTTTCTTTTTTTCTAAATGGGATTGGTGCTGAGAGTTTAGGAGAGAAAGAGAGAGAATTCAGATTGAGCAATATTTTTTAAACAAATCCCAGAGGTGCAAAAAAACAATTCTAGTATTCATAACAAGTAAGTGAGGCCTGCCTGATTCAAAAGGGGTGGAGAAATACATACAGTCAGCATTCGCCAACCGAAGGGTTCCCCAATTGCGGTTTTAAGTATCCCAACCGTGACCCAAGTATCCGTGTTTGGCAAGATCTTTTGGCAATTTTTTTTTTTTTTTTGGTGGGGGTGCAATTTCCGGAGGCAGGAAAAAAAGGACCTTAAGAAGTCCCCTCTAAAATCTCACCTTTGGGCATCGCTGAGACGAATCGCTTTCTCCACCATGGTCTGTTGCGGTCCGATTTCTCATCATCACTGTCTTTGCGGTCCTCGGCCTGTCGGGAGAAGTATACGGCGTTACTGTCTTCTGACGACTCTTGGCTTACACGTCTAGCAAACTTCTATCACTGACACAGGAGGACTAGAAAAAGCTGCTTAAAACGACACAAACTGGTGACAGACAGGCTTCCACACTGTGAACGCAGAACTATCGGGCAGTGCCAGGGACTGAATGAGGCCCATTCTGCATGTGGTCAACCCGGGCGGTCTCTCATCTAGGCACTGACCAGACGAAGACCTACTTAACTTCAGCAAGTTGGCAGCATGAGGCGACTTCAGACCCAGTAGGAAATCTGGTGGGCCACTGTGGGAAACAGGATGCTGGACTGAATAGCCCTTGGGCCTGATCCAGCAGGGCTCTGCTTCTGTTCTTATCCTGTCTGACTTCTGAGATTTCACCAGGCTTCCAAGCATGCGTTCTTAAGGGCTACCAGCTTGCTTTTCAACGGTGCGTGCTGAGATCCTGAGAAAGCCAGTGTCTGTTGCCAGACCGAGACCTTGTGATGTTTTTACGCTCCCACAGGACTGTGCCATGCGCACCGCTCTGGCGGCGTCTGAGCCAGCAGGAAGGCACAGTTCCAGCATGCACAGAATGCTTCTCATTAAGTGGCTGACACCAAGTTAACGCCCGATTTAGCTGCAGCAACCAATTCGAGCGAACAGCCCGACGCGGGACTCGATTAGGGCCGTGGCCTTCTCTTACCTCTCCTCTGCAGGAATCTTTGCTAGGAGACGAGGACGAGGACTGCGGGGCGGCCATCAGCACCACTCCCCCGATGCTCCCTGCGGGCGCACAAAGTTCCCTCTCCTCGTTACCAGGCCTCCGATTCCAGCCCGGATCACTCATGGGCCTCCGAGCCGAGGACACGATGTCGGAGCTCCTGCTGCGCACGAGCCTTTCAGGATAGGAGTAGCGCTGCTTGAAGGCCTCCGAGTCCATGAGGATGGCCGTGTGGGAGCCCAGGTTGGGCAGCCTGGCCTCGTTGCCGCCCAGGGTGCCTTCCAGGATCGGGGGGTCCGGTGGCGGATGCGAGGGCCTTGCATAGTGCACTTTCGGCCTCACGACTGCTGGAGAGACGGCCAGGGTTAGACGCATTGCACCCCTGCTGCTAGAAATAAACTCCCATATTCAAGACCTGCCAGATTTAATTCAATGCTCCTCTGCTAAGGTGGTGTCCTGGACAATTCTAACTGAGCAAAGCGGTGCCTTTTAAAGGGGTGATTCTCTTATATTCAATACAGACAAAAATATATCTTATATTTACTAGTATAGTATAGTATAGTATAGTATAGTATAGTATAGTATAGTATAGTATAGTATAGTATAGTATTAATGGGTCCTATCCAACCACAGCACAGCATCCCTGCAGTGGCTGTTGCTGGGGCCTCCCTTATGTCTAAGGAGAAGAGCCGGTCTTCTGGGAGCAAGCGTGAATTGTCCCCTTTGCTATGCAGAGTCTGCCCTGGTTTGCAACTGAACGGGAGACTACATGTGTGAGCACTGCAAGATCTTTCCCTTCGGGGATGTGGCTGCTCTGAGAAGGGCATCTGCCTGCTTGTATGAAGAAGATCCCAGATTCCCTCCCTGGCAGCATCTCCAAGATAGGGCTGGGAGAGAGACTCCTGCCTGTAACCTGGGAGAAGCCGCTGCCAGTCTGTGTAGTCAATATTGAGCAAGATGGACCAAGGGTCTGACTCAGTATATGGCAGCTTCCTATGTTCCATTTCAGACTGTGAGCCCTTTGGGGACAGAGAACCACCTTATTTACTACTTTGAAAAGCAGTATATGGATATTAGTAGAAGTAGAAGTGATTCTGATATTTCTGCATTATATTGACAAGTCATAAATCAGACACTGGGCAAAATGCATTACTATCAGAACCTTCTTGGTACCCTTGCTTCTTTCGTGTGTCTATTAACTGGAGAGTTACTTGATTACCAAGTCAACTGCCTAAGAATTCTCAATGGTCTGTTCCTATATATTGGATGCAACTTGAAAACGCTTGTTCCTATTTTTAAGAGAGGAGGGTTTCCTTTTTGAAAATCAAAGTAAAAAAGTTTTGTTTTTGTTTTTTTTATAAAAGTGAACAGAACACACAGCGGTTTTTGCAGGACCAAAACAGAGACCCAAGCTGCCCGCGCTCTGCAAGGTTACCATCGTGCGAAGATAAAGGGTCGAACATGGCAAGCAAGGAGTCCACCTGAGAAGGGGGAGAGGTCAGCTGGCCGGCACCTGAAACATGGAAGAGAAGGAATGGGTCAGAAAACACTGGTATAGTAAGGACCATCCAGGGACTTGTTTGTTTGTTTACACTAATATCCCGCTCTTCCTACAAGGAGCCCAGAATGGTGTACATGGTTATGCTTATCCTGACAACAACCCTGCGAAGTAGGTTAGGCTGAGAAATACGTGACTGGCCCCAGGTCACCCAGTGAGTTTCATGGCTGAATGGGGATTTGAACTCAGGTCTCCCCGGTCCTAGTCCAACACTCTAACCACGACACCACACCTGCACCGCATCCAAACCACAGGACATAATCTAAGTGCAGGGATTGTTCAGCCCGTCATGGAAGGAGAAGCTACAATCTCTCCAATGAAGTCCCTTCCTAAAGACAGCATACTGCTCCCCTGAAGATTTTATTAGGAACAGGGGGAGCTACCTTGTACCAAATCAGACCCTTGGTCCCTCTAGTTCAGTATTGTCTACCCAGACTGGCAGCAGCTCTCTAAGGTTGCAGGCAGGAGTCTCTCCCAGCCCTACCTGGAGATGCTGCCAGGGATTGAGCCGGGGACCTTCTGCATGCAAAGCAGATGCTCTTCCACTGAGCTACATCCCCATCCCCAAAGGGGCATACATGGGTCTCCCACCCAGGCCCTCACCACACCCAGACCTGCTTAGCTTCAGGAAGTCGTTTGTATTGTCTGCCCTTCTTAGAATGAACATGCTCTGGAGCCCATGGAGGATTCAAGTTTTAGGTTGGACACTCTCCGGTTCTGGACCGATCACCCCTTCCCCTTACCATGAGCGGTTTCATCCATATCGGGGCTGGTGACTGAATCCTTCCCACCAAAGTCCGAGCTACACTCAGACCGGAGGTCTTCAATCTTGTTGGGGATGTCTTCAGAAGTTGCGCTAATACCTTGCGAAGAAGAAGAGAGAGAGAGTGACGATCTCGTGGAGGGAAGACACTGTGTTGGAAGACCCTGCTTCGCCAGACGTTCAGATTTGTGCAATTTACAGTAAAGATCTCTAACAGAACCCAAATAGTAAAACTAAATACAATCATATGCTATCGTAAATATATTTATGAAGTATCAACAAGACAGCATACACACTCAACTAACACAAATCACGATAGTGAATATAACCATATAATTGGCACATTTTACATACATATACCCCCAAACAGTAAATATCCAAGTCATATAAGGGCAAATACAATCCCAGCTGATTCTCAGAGTAAGGTTTCACGGGAGATAGTAGGTAAAAAGAAGTTGAAACGACAAAAGAAGCCAGTCCGCTTTCAGAATCAGTTTGATTTCTGAAAAACCTTGCTAAAAGGTCAGTCAAAAATATTCAAGGACTCCAGCTAAAAGAGGTTGGAAACTAGAGGAACAGTCCAGTTGCCAAATGCATTTCGACCCCAGTTGGGTCTTCCTCGGTGGTATGTAAATATTATACCAACAATAACTACAAACATAAATATAAGCCTGGGTCTTTTTAAAAAAAAAAAATCTACATCCCGCGTCCGGAAGGTTTTAGGCATGATAGATATTAAGATCATGTGCAAGATACAGACATGCTTGCTGTGCCCCAATTCCCTCACCTCTCTCCCACCTCAGTTCTTTGTCTGGGTCTGGAGGTGCAAGACAACCCGAAAAACCTCACCTGAGACCACGCTGAGGCCCGGCGTGCTGGGGCGGGAGCTGACCTCCCTCACGTCAGTATCGTCGGAGGTGCTGCCCACCCCAGAGCAACTCTCCAGCTCCTGCAACCGCTCCTCCTGCTTCAGATCCGGGGCTTCTAGAGGAGGAGAAACGTGCGACACGGGTCACGCCTCGACACTAGACTCCAAGAACTCAGTGTCAAGGGTTTTCCCCGAATGTTCTGACTTCAGGGGACCTGTCCCCCATTAACGCGCCCGCCAAAGGACTCCTACACAGCTGCCACAGAGCCAAAGTGTGGGCTGCAAAGGATTCTGGGATATATTTTAAGGCATGCACTCAATTCAGGACAAGCCCAGGCCTTTTGGGTCCTCGCCAGTACATGCTTTTCTGGCTGCGCTTGGCAAGGGTACCCTTAAGTGAGGGCAGAGGTTCTCAAACAATGGTCTGCAAATGCCATCCTGGTCTGTAGCTCTGGGGTAAGAGTATTTGCCTTGCATGCACAAGGTCCCAGGTTCAATCCCTGGCAGCACCTCCAGGCAGGGCCGGGAGAGACGCCTGCCTGGAACCTCGGAGAAGAAGCTGCCAGTCTGTGAAGACAGCACTGAGTACTGGACCAAGGGTCTGACTCAGCATATGGCAGCTTCCTATGCTCCTGTGTCTTAAAGGCTGCGGAACAGTTGAGAACATCTACAGTCCAGCCTGCACTTGATTTAAGTAATTCTCAAGCTTTCCTGGGGGGCAGGGGGGGGTGTTTCAGATTCTCCAAGTCCAGGGTCCCGACCTGAATCGCTCGGTAGCACTTCCACGCTCCAGGCTTCGCTGGTGGTTTCCGAGATGGTCGAGCCCGTGCAGGGGTCGAGCAGCACCGATCCGGAGCCGGGCAGGCAGAGTAAGCTGCCCAACATGTTCTCTGCCGCTGCGCCTGTGGAGACAGCCTCGGAAGGGTTAAAGAGCCGGGAAGGCAGTTCTGTGCCTGAAGGGAATCCAGACGCTTCAGCTGGTTCAGAATGCCGGGGCCAGGATGCTCGTGGGCGCTCATCGCTTCACGAGCATCACCCCGCTCCGGCGGCAGCTTCGCTGGCTCCCAGTTTGCTCCCGGAGGGCTGTTTTGAACCTTTAGAGCCCTCCGTGGCTTGCGGGGCCGGGGGATCTGTCAGACTGCATGCCCTGTACCAATCTCTAGTTGCCCCTCTAGCCAGCCAACAGGAGCCTCGAGACTGTGCGGGAAGCCCAAAGGTCTCGCCGCACCCATTACCTGCCATTTCTTGCAAGCGATCTTCGTCGATGTTGGGATCGAAGTCGCTGCCCAGGACGTCGGTGCTCCAGGTTTCGCTCACCGTTTCAGAGATGTCCCTGTCGTCTGTCAAGCCCATCATGTCGCGGATCTCAAACTTACGGAGCTTGTCGTCCAGATTATCCTGAGTGGTGGCTGGTTGTTTAAAAGCAAAACAAAAACAAAACAACGCCAAGATGTTACACTTAAGATGCTTTTTGTCCAGGAGTTTTTTTGTTTTGGGGGAGGGTGGCGCTAAGGGGGGGAAAAAGAGTGACCAGAGGCAACAGACATTTAATCCTTCCTCCCAAACACCCACAGAATCTTGCTCCTCTCTTTTTACACTCTAGGAACAGAGGAAGCGGCCTTATACTGAGTCAGACCCTTGCCCCATCGAGCTCAGGATTGTTTTACACTGACTGGCAGCAGCTCTCCAAGGTTCCAGGCAGGGGTCTTTCCCAGCCCTACCTGGAGATGCTGCCAGGGAGTGAACCTGGGACCTTCTGTGTGAAAAGCAGACAGGGACATAGGAAGGTGCCATATACTCAGTCAGACTATAGGTCCATCTAGCTCAGTACTGACTACCCAGACTGGCAGCGGCTTCTCCAAGGTTGCAGGCAGGAGTCACTCTCAACCCTATCTTGGAGATGCTGCCAGGGAGGGAACCTGGAATCTAGATGCTCCATCCCCTAAGGGGAATATCTTACAGGGCTCACACATCAGGTCTCCCATTCATATGCAACCAGGGCGGACCCTGCTTAGCTAAGGGGACAAGTCATGCTTGCTACCACCAGACCAGCTCTCCTCTCCAGGTGCTCCACCATCGAGCTCTGGAACCTCTCTCGAAAATGTCTGCCCTTAATACCCATTTCCCAGTGCTAAGACATGCTTTTTGAGATATGGGGACCAGGATCTGAGCAACCACAAGAAGCCCGCCCTCTTGGGACAGCGGTGGTCAGGGGTACTGACCTTGTTCGTGCTCCAGAAGCTGCAGGGCTTCCACTCCGTTGCTTCCAGACGGGCCCGCCCCCAGTTCAGATACAGACTCCCCCTCCAAATCCAGGGAGGAGACGGAATTGGATCGGTTGGAAGGGCCTGTAGAGAGGAGACGGCAGTGTAAAGGTGATTCCCCCCCGTGGAAAGACACGCTTGGTCACGCGCAGCAAAGGAGGTGCAAGGCAGAACAGAAATTGCTAGCAAAGTGAAACCCCCCCCCCAAAAAAACTGTTTTCAAAATACAAGTCAGCCCAATGGAATGAACAGAAAGGTGCAACTTTTACAAGAGCGGCCAAGAGAAAAACAGAAGCCACAACCAACAGAAGCTCCTTCCAAATACACTGTCTGACAGGCAAGAAACCAAAGTGACCCTTCACCTTCAGATATTCCTTCCAGATTATCACTGCAGAGGGAAAAGCGCAAGGTTTTATCAGGTTTACCGTGGAGTTTGGTTTCATCAACAGGGACATCTCCTTGCCCTCCTTCAGCAAGCTGCATGTTTAAAACCTAGCAGAGAAGAAGGAGGAGATTAGTGGGGTTGGGAATAGTTCCTCCACCACCACTCCAATTGGCCACTGAGAAAAGTTTATTATGTATCAGACACCCATGGCAGAACCTTAGGCTGGGCAAAGGAGGTACTACTTCCTAGCTGACAAAAGCTACATCCTTGAGGGCTAGATACTTGATTTGTTAAACAGTTGATATTTCCCAACTGCCAGAAGCGACATCCACGAGGGCTAGGTCTTTGAGGTTTCTAAACAGCAGGGGACTCTTCAGCAGCCTGAACATCACAGCTGGCCAGCAAGTGGTGCACTGCTCCCCACAAACCCTGCGGGATCCATACCTCATTTTCCGACATCATTCCTGGAGTTATCTGGGGTCCTGTCCCGAGGGAAATAACCAGGACTTCTTCCGGCTGCACTTCCTGAATCGTCTCCTGGGAGGGGCCGTCGTGGTCCAAATGCTGGTCCATCTGGATGTTTGACCGGCTCCTGCTGCGGGTGGCTGGGACAGACGGGGATAATTTCATTAAAGTATCCTTCACAGCTAAAGACCAATCACTAAAAGGGTAACATTTAGCGCATGCATACTGAAGAACAGGCAAAAAGGACATCTACAGACGGGCACACGAGCTCTGAAGCGCTGCAACTGGGTCACCCTTCAGCAGTTGTGGAAGTAACACAAGGTTTTGCATTGTGAGTATCTAATGCCCCGTGCTTATTCATCAAGGGTCAGGGGAAGTCCTTTGCATACTCATGCCCTCTGGCGACAAATCACCAGCCACGCAAGTGGGTCTTGTAGTAGCTAGCATGAATTGTCTCCTCTGCTAAGCAGGGTTCTCCCTGGTTTGAATTTGCATGGTCGACTACATGCAAGCTCTGTCTGCTGTGAGATATTCCGTGGTACAGCATCTGCTTTGCATGCAGAAGGTCCCCGGTTCAGTTCGTGGCAGCATCTCCGAGTAGAATTGGGGGGAAATTGCTAATCAGTGTAGTCAATACTAAGCTTGATGGACCAAGGGTCAGACTCAGTATTCAGCAGCTTCCGATGTTCCTAGTCCCCGGACTTATCACCCGATAAGCTGAATATCTCTGCTGACTGCACCTAAAATCTGCACTGCATTCCAGCTCTAAATGCTAAAGTACAGGAGATTCCGGGCAAGACTCAGCGAGCTTCTGCATTTTGCTAGTTTCAAAGGGAGACACTTGTTCTGCCATTAACCTTTCGGCCGTTAAAGTCATCGCCAAGGAGGCGGAAGAAGGGCCAGCTCCGGTGGGGAAGTCGGTGTTCCCCAACACTGCCCACAGCTGAGAACTCCTCTTAGAAGAACCTGCCTCCCACTGGATTGAGAGGTCATCCAGGGCACCGGACGCCAGAAGGGACAAGATCTTCATTCAAAAAGAGTTGACAAATGGACAACACTCTCCCCCGCAAAAGGGACCCTTGGTATATCTTTAATAAAAAGAAAACTGGGATCTCCTCTAGTTGGCCCCTAGATCTCAGCCATGCAGCCGTTCAATTTGCCTCCCTAACCACCACCCCCTTTCTTGGTCAACCGCAGCAGCAGAGAGCAAATCCACGAGAGGGAGGAAAGGGCATTCCTTTCACTGCTAAGGAAAAGTGACTTTGGCAGCAGTGCCGGTCCTGCTGTTTAGACAGCTGCCTCAAACAACTCTGTGCCAAAGTGAGGGTGTTACGAAGAATAAGAGTCATGGATCTTGGAGGAGATCTCAGTTCAGACACGGCACCCTACTGGGTCCAGAGCCGTCAACTCTTGGGTGTACGGAACGCTTTAGTGAAGCACCCCGCTCTAGCTTGCAACGCACACAACACGCCATTTTTGTTGGCTTGTTTTGAAATCCCACCCCACAAAGAGAGCCAAGGAAGTTTCCCGCCCAGAGCAGCTGGCCCCACGGACATGCACGCGAAGCCTGGCTGCAGAGAGACAAAGAGGAAGGAAGGCTCCGCTACCCACCAAACGGGGTTACTAGGTTTATGTGGGCTGTCAGGTTGGTGGCAGAGGCGTCCCAAGCCGTGATGGCTGCCAGCTGTTGTCCTGAGTGGGCAGCGTTAAAAAAGAAACAGAAGTCAAGCCGTTGGGGGAGAAAAACACTGGTCAGTTGTCAAGTCAACACACATTACTTCCAATGGGGAAAGAACAGGTTTTGCTTGGACGCAGCTTACTCTGGGACAATTCAGCACAAGTGTGGAAAAAACATGGAACGTGAGATGGGGTCAGAAATTAGTTTTGCAGGTTCTCTCTCTTTCCTTTCCTTTCCAGCCAAGTTTCTAGTCCAGGGGTGGACAAACCTGGACCTCCAACTGTTGTTGAACTACAACTCCCATCATCCCCATGCACAATAAATTTGTGGGGAGGAGCACTGGCCTGGTGGTAGCAAGGATGAGCTGTCCTCTTCGCTAAGCAGGGTCTGCCCTGGTTTGCATTGGGACGGGAGACTACCTGTGTGAGCCCGGTAAGATCTTCCCCTGAAGGGATGGGGTCACTCTGGGAAGAGCACCTGCCTGCTAGCATGCAGAAAGTTCCAAGAGAGCTGGTCTTGGGGTAGCAAACTCGGCTTATCCCCTTAGCTAAGCAGGGTCCACCCTGGTTGCATTTCAATGCGAGACTAGAAGTGTGAGCCCTGGAAGATCTTCCCCTCAGGGGATGGAGCCGCTCTGGGAAGAGCAGAAGGTTCCCAGTTCCCTCCCTGGCAGCATCTCCAAGAGAGGGCCGAGAGAGACTCCTGCCTGCAACCTTGGAGAAGCCGCTGCCAGTCTGCGAAGACGATACTGAGCGAGATAGACCAAGGGTCTGACTCAGTCTATGGTAGCTTCCTATGTTCCCTCCCTGGCAGCATCTCCAAGATAGGGCTGGGAGAGACTCCTGCTTAGCAGAATATGGGAGCCTCTTAGCAGCTTCCCCTGTTCCTAAAGAAGCGCCTGCCCTTCACTGCAGCCTCAGCTTTTTGTGAAACCCAACCCTCCACCTCTGTGTTCCTCACCGATGGGCAACCGGTTCCTCTTGTTGGCTGGCGTGGTTGCAGGAGAGAGCTGCGGGGTGTTGTAGGGTGTCATCTCCAGGCTGCTGCTCTTGCCCGGCTTGTTCTGGGGCAGGTTCAGCAGCAGGGTCTCCAGCGCCATCCGGTCTTCCTTCAGCTGGTCGCCCATCATGACGTTCCGCATGAAGCCAACCTGAAAACGTGGACAAGGTTGTTAAAAGTCACCAAGGAGCCTGTTGCCCACGCTGGGCAGCACCCTCAATCCCCCTCCTGCAGAACCCCACGGACATTTACCAGGGACGTCAGCTGGCCGTGGGTCATGTACACCACCGTCCGACTCAGCCCTTCCAGGAGGTTTACGGAGGACATGGGAGGGGTTTCCACCGCGCGGCCGCTGATGACGACATCCAGGAAGGCAGCGACGCAGCTCTGCGAGGAGAAAAGCGGGATGCTTCAGAGGCACAGAAACACCCCGCTCGACAGGAGAGCGTTCCTGCTGCTAAGCAGAGCAAAGGAGCTCCGTTTCCTCTTTTTCACAAATGCAGAAGGACAAACACAGTGGCTAGTTTTGAGGGGAGAGATGCTGCGGGTTCCTCTCTTGCTCGGCGGAAGTTGAGCTGGGCTTACGGGGATGTGCTCCTGGCCATCATGAGGGGCTCCCTGCAAGTACTGGGATGCTCTTTACAGCCTGGCAAACGACTGCCATGGTGGCAACGATCGCCTGCTTTAAGGCCACGCCTTCAGAGACGAGGGCCTTTTCTCCTTTGAAGGGGAGAAAATGGCAAGCGCACACACAGAGAGAGGGTTTTGTGGTCTTCAGAGGCAGAGCTGGTCTCGCGGCAGCAAGCAGGAATTGTCCCCTTGTGGAATTCTCTGCCACAAGATGTGATGACAGCCAACAACCTGGATGGCTTTAAGAGGGGTTTGGATAACTTCATGGAGGAGAGATCTATCAAAGGCTACTAGTCGGAGGGCTGTAGGCCACCTCCAGCCTCGGGGGCGGGGTGCCTCTGTGTACCAGTTGCAGGGGAGTCACAGCAGGAGAGAGGGCATGCCCTCATCTCCTGCCTGTGGCTTCCAGCAGCATCTGGTGGGCCACTGTGAGAAACAGGATGCTGGACTAGATGGGCCTCCTTGGGCCTGATCCAGCAGGGCTGTTCTGGTGTTCTTAAGTCTTCGTTTGCATTTGGATGGGCGACTATATCCGAGCACTGTAAGCTATTTCCTTAAGGGGATGGGGCCGTCCGTGGCTCAGTGGGAGAGCATCTGCTTGGCACACAGAAGGCCCCGGGGTTCAATCCCTGGCCGCATCTCCAGGCAGGGCTGGGAAAGACTCCAGCCTGAAACTTTGGGGAGTGGCTGCCAGTCAGTGCAGACAATCCTAAGCGAGAAGGACCAATGGCCTGACTCAGCAGAAGGCAGCTTCCTGTGTTCCAGTGAGACTTACTTTGTCAAATTTGCCCAGGTGGCTTTTTGTGCGGGGGTCTCCTTCTTCGGAACCGGTCATCGCCAGCTGCTGCAGAAGTCTCCCAACCTGCGGCAGGGAAACCAGAGGGAGACAGTTATGTTAAACTGAGATTGTGTGAACCAGGCAACCAACTCTTTGCGTACAATTTGGGGCAGGTATTGGAGCGAGTGAGTGTTTGGGGACAGACTGATATTTGGCTAGCAAGGGCCAAGCTGAGATCCACGGGGAAGAAAGGTGGTCTTGTGGCAGAAAGCATGAATTTCCCCCTTTGCTAAGCAAGCAAAGATCGGAGACTCCATGTGAACCCTGTAAAATCTTCCCCTTAGGAGATGGGGCCACAGCTCAGTGGAAGAGCATCTGAAGGTCCCAGGTTCACACCCTGGCAGCATCTCCAAGGTAGGGCTGGGAGAAACTCCTGCCTGAAACCTGGGAGAGCCGCTGCCTGTAAGTGCAGAAAACCCTGAGTTAGACCGACTCGGTGTAAGGCGGCTTCCTACATCCCGATGACTTCTGCATCAACAGATTAGGTACCTGCATCAAGTTGAACCTGGCCACCTCGTTGATTGGGGCGTCGGAGATAATCCCGTACTGCTCTGGGTTGACCACCGCGGGACAGATGAAGCAGGCCAGGAGGAGATCCGTGCACATGGCCCGGACCTCCCCGACGTCCAGCCTCTCCACGCACGAGAGCGTCTTGTACATCTGGGAGACGATCCAGCGCAGGCTGTGGGGGAAGCAGTAGGTGTTCTGCTTGAGGTAGCCGATGAACTTGTTCACCAGGGCCACCAGCTTGGCCTCGTTGGACTCCACCATCTCCTGGACCTTCTGCCGGAACCGCTCGGTCCCCTTCTCCCCGAAGAGCTTCTCCTGCTGGGCCGGGGAGAAGCGCTCGATCAGCTTGTTGGGGTCGGTCTCCAGGTGGTCCTCGTCCTCCACCAGCAGCTGCATGATGGGCTCGTGCAAGGTGGCGGTGAGGAAGAGCTTGGCCGAGAAGAGCCCCTCCGAGAAGAGCTTGAAGAGGATGCTGAAGGCGCACGTCCCCCTCCGCAGGAGCCGCCGGGGGTTCTCGCTCTCCTTGAGCTCGAACTCGATCAAGTAGCGCAGGACCTGCAGCAGGTAGCTTTCGTCCTCCGGCATGATGCAGTTGCCGTAGATGGAGGTGAAGACCGTGTGGATGACGCTCTGCGTGTTCTCCTGGCTGAGCTTCTCGCCGGCCACCAGGCAGGAGGCGATGAGGCGGGGGTTCTCCCGCAGCCGGTTGAGGAACTCCCCGTAGGCCGTCTCCTGGAAGCCCAGCTGCTTGTAGCCGTCCACAAACTGCGTGTCCTCCAGGACCTTGGCATGCTGGCAGCATTCGGCAGGGGATGCTTCGGCACTGCAAACACAAGGGGGTAAGAGCAGGTTACTAACCTGTAACTTCAGGACCGCCAGGAGAACGTGCTTTTTCACACGGCGCATAATTAACCAATGGAACTCTCTGCCACACGATGTGGTGACAGCCAAGAACCTGGATGGCTTTGAGAAGGGTTTGGATAACTTCATGAAGGAGAGGTCTATCAATGGCTAGTAGTCGGAGGACTATAGGCCACCTCCAGCCTCAGAGGCAGGATGCCTCTCAGTAACAGTTGCAAGGGAGTAGCAGCAGGAGAGAGGGCATGCCCTCAGCTCCTGCCTGTGGGCTTCCCAGCGGCATCTGGTGGGCCTCTGTGTGAAACAGGACACTGGACTAGATGAGCTTCCTTGGGCCTGATCCAGCAGGGCTGTCCTTATGTTCTTAATTATCTTTGAATTATTCACAGACATTCGTAAGCCATTTTGGGGGCAATTTAGCTTGAAATGTGGACTACAGAGCTATGCCCCTCTGGAGGTGGAACCATGGCAAGAAAGGAGGCACCCAGGCCAGGGAGCATTTGTCCTCAGCTCCTGAAAAGACCAACAGCCTGAGACAACGTTTTATTAATCTGTTATTTGCTTCTTTTAATATTGTAAACCGCTTTGGGTGCCTTTGTCAAGGCAGAAAGGTGGTATAAAAATGTAGTAAATAAATAATAAATAAATAATAGCTCAGTGGTAGAGCATGTAGGTCCCAGGTTCAATCCCTGGCAGCATCTCCAGGTAGGGTTGGGACAGACTCCTGCCTGAAACCTTGGGAGAGCTGCTGCCAGTCAGTGTAGGCAGTACTGAGCTAGACGGACCAAGGGTCTGACTCAGCATAAGGCAGCTTCCTGTACTGCCCCACTGTCCAAAGTGCCTTGCAGTTTTAGAGACAGGAAAGAAGATTAGAGTTTCCATTTCAGAAATATCGTCCATCACCTGGTGATGATCAGTCGGTCCAAGTTAATCCTCTGCTGCTTGGAAATCCACGCCGTGCGGTATAGCTTTTCGGCAGTCTTCAGCACCTCGGCATTGAGCCTCTGGATCAGCTGCTTCTCCGAGTTCACGTAGAGTCGCTCCTGCTTGAGGTGGTGAGCGAGCGTGTGGAGGTCCAGCTTCACCATCTTTGAAGGGAGGACGCCGAGCTGGTCACTGCGAAGCAGGGAAGACAGCAAAAATAAATAAGTTTTAAAACAAATAACACAACACAGGGGTCTGCTCACAGGCTGCCGTTTCAAGATCTACAGGAATAGAAGTTCTTGAGGCTGGGCCATTTCCTAGCTTGGATTCCTTCCTGTTTTAAGTATCTGGAGCAACCAGGGTCTGTGAAAAAGAAACAGCGTCTTTCCATTTCTCTTCTGTATCCCAGCTGACGGAAAAACCTTGCATGAGGTTTCATAAAGGCCCTGTTTTGAAACAGCAACTGCATGCAAATGCTTGGGCCATTAAAAAAAACACCACCACCACTTGGGGTTTTCACAAAGGAACAATTTAGTCGAAGGAGAAGTATTCAGCATTTTTATGGTAATGCGCCTTTCTCGGAACACACACTTGCACAACATGGTGTGGGTTGGGTTTTATTCTTTAAAAGGAAGAGAAAGAGGAGAGAATGCTTTTTGATGTCATCCTAAACACTCCCAGTCAACCACATGCGAGAGCGTGGGAAAAAGAGTATGTGCATTTCAACAGATAAAAAGACAAAGGGGCTGTGCTGGACTCTTGTCACATGAGAGCCTTTTTTTAACTGGGGATGCATACACGCAGTGGAAACTGGGACCATCTGCATGCAAGCCAGGTGTGTCGCAGCTGAGCTACAGCCCACCCCCATAATCTAGTCGCACCGTGTCTTTTAGGAACACTGGTGCATCTAATCTAGCAACCACTCTGGCTGGCAGCAGCCACAGAAATAGAGAACGCTGCCTTATACTGAGTCAGGGTCTTGGTCAATCTAGCTTAGCATCTTCTGCACTGACTGGCAGCAGCTCTCCCAAGGTTTCAGACAGCAGTCTCTCTCCCAGCCCTACCTGGAGATGCTGCCAGGGACGAAACCTGGGACCTTCTGCCTGCAAACATGCAGATGCTCTTCCACTGAGCTGTGGGCCCATATTCCCCAAGGGGAGTATCTTATAGCGCTCACATGTAGTGACCCATCAACATGCAAACCAGGGCAGACGCTGCTTAGCAACGGAGAGCATTCATGCTCACAGCTGCAAGACCAGCTCTACTCCCCTGGAACACAGGGGAGCTGCCTTGTACTGAGTCAGGCCATTGGTCCAGCTAACTGAGCATTGCCTACACTCACCGGCAGCGACTCTCCGGGGTTTCAGGCGGGAGTCTCTCTCCCAGCCCTGCCAGGAGATGCTGCCAGGGAGGGGACTTGGACTCTCCTCCATGCAAGCAGGCAGGTGTCCTTCCACTGAGCGACGGCCCCATCCCCTCAGGGGAAGATCTTACAGTGCTCACACAGGTTGTCTCTCATCCCAATGCAAACCAGGGCAGACCCTGCTTAGCAAAGGGCACCATCCATGCTCATGGCAAGACCAGCTCTCCCCCGCCATCTTTGCTTCATCCATGCCCTCCTTAAAACGCAGGGCCCAGAATGAACTGCCTTGCAATACACTGCTCCGCCGGCAGTGACTGGGCCCAACAGGTGCGTCGGGGTTGACTCGGCGCCAAGGTTGCCCACAGCCACATCGGCAGGTCCACTGTGCTCTGGCTCCTATTCCACATTCCACCCCCACTTTTCCAATCGCGCTCGTTACTGGAGAAACCTCGAGGGATCCATTTCTGGAGTATGGAGGATATTTAGGTCAGGGAAGCAATGAAAGAGCCAGAGCCAGATACAGAGCGGGCCAGGGATTCATCCAATGAAAGGGAGAGCTCAAAAGGATAAAAATGTCATTCGGGAGCCGCTGGAGTCTCAGGCTGGGCGTGAAGGCTTTGAACGGACAGCACGGTTTGCAAGAAGCGTAATTGCATCAGGGCACGCCATTACAACACCTTACACACCCCAAAATAATTATATATGACAGTCAGTTGGGCCTTTTCTGGAAGAGAAGGAGAGAGAGAGAGAGAGGAGAAGTGGGGCGGGGACCCAAAACACTGACAGCTTTCTGGTTCTCAGTTAAATTTAACTGCCGGCCAGTGCCTCTCCTGACAGTCTCGAAAACCACGACTACTCCAATTATTTATATACCACTTTTCAGCAGAAGTTCGCAAAGTGGCTTACTCAGAACAATAGACCAGGAGCTGTGGGACAACGTGCTCTTGTTCGCAAAAAACCAACCGGAGCGTGCGATTCTGTGCTCCCCTTCCCAACTCAGATCGGCCTGCCTGACCCTTTGTGGGGTCCACCACCTGGAACCGTCACCTTACCTTGTCTCGCGGTATGAACGCATCAAGCTGTCTTACACCGAGTCAGGGCCTTGGTCCATCTCAGTCAGAACTGCCTGCACTGACTGGCAGCAGCTCAGTCAGAACTGCCTGCACTGACTGGCAGCAGCTCCCCAAGATTTCACACAACGGACTTTCCCAGCCCTACCTGGAGATGCTGCCAGGGATTGAACCTGAGGCCTTCTGCGTGCAAAGCAGGGACGCTACCGCTGAGCTACGGACCCATCTGAAATGCAAGCACCTCCGAATCTGAAATCTACTCTTAACTCAGTGAAACCTCCTCTTTCTCCCTTGGTTTTACCTGTACGTTGCTAGCTGCATGGATGCCGGTAGCAGCAAGACCAACCCTGACCACAAGCCAAGGACCAAAGCTAGAGCAAGTAACTGGCACCAAGTCGGCAGGAATGAAGGCGCACACGGCTCTGGGAGTGCTTAAAAGCCACCCGCGTGAGTAAAAGCGAGACTGGGAGGCAGTAAAATGAGAAGTAAGAGGAAAATCCTGTTGACGGATGACTGTGTGCTGCCTGGTCTCACTTTCACCGTCATCTAAGCAGAAGCTGAGAAGACCAGCCGGCAATGACAGAGCTTCCTGGTCGTCGCATCCCTGCAACCGAGACGTGGACGTGTGCGGGACTGCCTGCTCTCATCAGGTTTCCTCAGGGAGTTTTACAAATGTCTATCGGGATGGGAAAGCGGTGGCTTGTTTTGAAGAAGAAACGGCTCCTTGAAGAAAAAGGAGCTGCCATACAACCACTTACAGAGCTCTGCTGGAAGCAAACTGAGGGTGCTTTCTTTGTCTTGGAGGAGAGCTGGTCTTGTGGCGGCAGGCATGAATTGCCCCCTTTGCTAAGCAGCGTCTGCCCTGGTTTGCATTGGGATGAGAGGCTACATGTGTAAAATATCCCCCTTAGGGGATGGGGCCGCTCTGGGAAGAGCACCTGCAGGCTTGCATGCAGTAGGTTACAAGTTCTCTCCCTGGCAGCATCTCCAAGATAAGGCTGAGAGAGACTCCTGCCTGCAATCTTGGAGAAGCCGCTGCCAGTTGGTGTAGACAATACTGAGCTAGACGGAGCAATGGTCTGAGGAGAGGGGAGTGAGGCACGTTAACCCAAGGAGGAGCAGCCACAGCCTTACTATGGAGAGAAAGAACCTTGGAACATCCCCAATCTGCACTTCACAGAAGTGCAAAACCCAACTGTATAATGGGCGGAAACCACCCAGAAGAACTTACAGCCCTGACATGCAGTCTCCCAACCAAATGCAAACCAAGGCGGGCCCTGCTTAGCGAAGGGGACAATTCATGCTCACTACCACAAGACCAGCTCTCTCCCTTGCCCCATCTTTTTTTTTAAAAAAAAACACCCTTTTCCCCCCAGATGGGACAAATCTGACCAGTGCTTGGGCTGCCAGTAGGTAACAGACCCCAGCCCTAATTTCAGAGTGGATGCCACACTGCCAGCTTATTAAAGTGGTGTAGAATCAGGAAGTTAAGTCCTGTTGTAACTCTCTCCTCCCAGGAAGTGGGGGGGAACCTCTTGGAAGTTTGCAGCGCGTTGTGTTTTGCTTTGAAGGTTTCCAGCTTCTTGGCCCTAGCTGTCAAAGCAAGAGTCATCCACAGGCCCAGAAAGCAGGGAAAGCAGATACGAGGCGGACCAAGGCAAGGCAGCGCTGGAGACTGGCCAAACAAAACCTCTCTCAAAACAAGCGGCAGGCCCTCTCGGCCCCAGGCTAATCTGCACCGGCTGAAATCGTCAACGCCAAAGACTATCCTTTTCTTTCGTGACCTGACAGCAGCGGCTAATTTTTAAAAAATTCATCGAGGACCACCAAAAGCACTCATCAAATTAACAGACAGCTTGCTTATGACCTCTGCCGCCACCCATAGACTAGGACATCAACTATATCACACTTGACCATTACAGCCACTTGCCAGTGGCATGTGAAACTGGCGGAGAAGGAAAGATTGGAGGCCCCCCGCCCCCCGTGCAAAAATAGATGGGGGTGGGGACGCCGAAGGTATACACAGAATGACTGAGTTGCCTCTCTAAGATGGTCTACACTGACTGGCAGCGGCTCTCCAGGGCTTTGGACAGGAGTCTCTCCCAGTCCGACCTGGAGATGCTGCCAGGGGTCGAACCCGGGACCTTCGGCATGCAAAGCTTTTGGTGATCCCTTGAATGGACTGGGGTCCATTGCTCAGTGCTAGATCACCTGCTATGCATGCAGAAGGTCCCAGGTTCAGTTCCTGGCAGCATCTCCAGGGAAAGACACCTAAAAGTGTAGAGAGCTGCTGCCAGTCAGTGCAGACAGCCCTGGGCCAGATGAACCAAGGGCCAGACTCGGTAGAAGGAAGCTTCCTATGTGAAGAAGAACCTAGAGTTCAGTGGTGGAGACCCTGCTTTGTATGCAGAAGGTCCCATGTTCGGTCCCTGGCAGCATCTCCAGGTAGGCCTGGGAGAGACTCCTGCCTGAAACCTCGGAGAGCTGCTGCCAGTCAGTGTAGACAGTACCGAGTTAAAGGGACCAATGGTCTGGCTCAGTATAAGGCTGCTTCTATGTTCCATGTCAGGACTTGACAAATTTTCTTTGGGCCTAGGAGACAGCCCAAAACTTTGACAGACCATGGACACTTGACAAAGTGATGGACAGTGTGGAAAAGGTTGGTTAAATGGGCTTCTCTTTATCTCCTTTACAAGTAACACACTTGGAAGAGAAACAGAGCTGCCTGGGACAACTAAAGGCTGTCGGAAATAACTCCAGCTCTCAATATCCTAATCTAGGCGCCATGGTTAAATTTCTAGGCACCCCGGCTCCCTGGCGCCTGGGATTTGTCAAGCCCTGATCTACATTCCAGCGATCAAACTAGTTGTCAATGAAGAGGAGTCACTAGACTCAACACACCGGGGGCCAAAAACTCAAGAGTGCCTCTGAGGTCTCCTCTGTCTTCCTGCTTATGAAAGCACAGGCGCTATGCAGTGAAAGATCCTGTTAACTGGAAAACAGTTGGTTCTTTTCCTCCCAGGCCGTCAGTGTGCCAAAAGCGAGTGACTTCTGTGGACTTATTTACAAGACTGAAACAGATGTGTACAGACATTATGAAACACTGGGGCCCTGTGGCTTGTTTTAGTAGGGTGGCTGCCAGCGCTAGAAAGGGGGCGGGAGGAGTCAGAGAGCACCTCTCAAACTCTGATACTAGCTCCTATAGATCCGGAATGTTTTTGCAGCCCTGTTGCCCAGGTTTACGTTTTTGCAGGCCTGGCCACATACAATTGGCTATTATGAATGCGGTTCAAGTTATTTGCAGATATCGCCCCTGCTAACTTGGCAAAGTGGCACCTTTTAAAAGTGGTGATTCTCTTATATTTAGCAGGGGGAGAGCAACTGACCCTATCCACCCCCAGCACATCATCCCTCCAGCGGCTGTTACTGGTGTCTCTCTTAGGTTTCTTTTTAGATTGTGAGCCCTTTGGGGGACAGGGGTCCATCTTATTTGTTTGATATTTCTCTGTGTAAACCGCCCTGAGCCATTTCTGGAAGGGCGGTATAGAAGTCTAATATTATAAGAATAAGAATAATAAGAAGGCACCTGTCTGACTGTGTAAACAATAATAATAAGGTAGTCAATTATTATAGAGCTAGGGAAATCCTGGGCAACCCAGAAGCTTTGATGCTGCACTTAGAAAGCTGCAATGTTTCATAAGAACATAGGGCGTTGCCTGATACTGAGTCAGACCACTGGTCCAGCATCATCTACACTGGCTGGCAGCAGCTCCCCAAGGTTTCAGGCAGGAGTCTTCCCCAGCCATACCTGCAGAGGTTGCCAGGGACTGAACCTAGGCTAGGACTTAAAGCTACCACCAGACCTCAACAATTAGAATGTCTTATGCTGCCTTTTTATCATCACCTTCCCTGCCCGCAAAGAGTAAGTCTAAAGTTATAGCATTGCAGTGAAACAAAAGTCCCCACTGATTACAAAACAACAAATACAGTTGATCAACAAAGTTCAAGGAAAGTCGTTTCAGCATCAAGTAATTGATACTGAAACTGACAAACTAGGTCCATAGGAAGCTGCCTCCTGACAAGTCAGACCCCTTGGTCACCTAGTCCATAGACCCAGAAGTCTTTCCCAGCCCTACCTGGAGATGCTGCCAGGGACTAAACCCAGGTCCTTGGGCATGCAAAGCAGATGCTCTTCCACTGAGCTACGGCCCCATCCCACGGGAATACCTTACAGTGCTCGCAGGTAGTCACCCATCCAAATGCAAACCAGATCAGGCCCTGCTCAGCAAAAGGAACGATGCATGCTCGCCACCACAAGACCAGCTCTCCTCCCAATGCTAACGTCTAAAGGTGTTGAATCCAGCCTCCAAACACCAAACGCGGGCGAGAACGAATTTGAAATATTTATTTTTCCAGTCCTGCATTTATGAGCTCAGGATTGTGTACTTTTCCATATAATTAGTTCAGGGCTGGGCAAATCCGAGGCCCCAAGGAATCATGGTGCCTAGAAATTTAACCTTACGATATTCAGAGGCAGTTATTTAATAAAGTCTTTATTTGGCCCAGGCAGCCCTGTTCTACATTACTTGTAAAGGGGATAAAGACCATGCACCCCCTCCCTCCACAATGCCCATCACGAAGTCTGTTAATTTTGTCAAGCATCCATCGCCAAAGAAAATTGTCAAGGCCTGAATCAGAGTAAAAAGGAAAGCAAGCGCACATTTCAAAATGGGATGTGATACTAAGGTATAATACAGACAAAGCACCACACCTTTTAAGCCCCACAAAACGTAGCTGAGGAGATTTCAGTACGTGCTTAACTTTTCCGTTGAAGCTGAAAGGGCTTCAGCACGCATGACGCTTTTCACAGAAATGCTGCAGAGGACACAACCAAGGATGCTTCCAACAGCTAAGGATATCGTTCAGAGCTCTTTACGAGGAAGGGCAGACTATTTAACGAAGCCATCAAAAACAATACTAACAAACAGGTTGCACTACTTTCCACAGCAACCTCCTGCTACAACTGGTTTCTTCACATTTCTTGTTCCCTCCCTCCAATCTTTTCTAAACACAGTTAAGAAGAACTTTTTGGGCTTTTAAGGGAAATAAGATGTCCCAACTGGCAGGGCTCATGAAACCCACTAGTCTACTAGTCTGTGACGAGTGAAAAATGGTGCCCGATGAGTGAAAAAAGTTCTGAAGAGTAATGTCTCGATACAGCTTGAGGAACCATCTGATGAATAAAACATTTTGTCTCGCTGGGGAACTAAGCCAATACTTCTTGACCCTTGAGAAACGAGTACCTAAAAAAAAGTTAAGGCACCCTAACCCTTGCTAACTGGGCAAAGAGGCACCTTTTTAACATGGTGATTCTCTTTATTTAGCAGGGGGAGAGTAAATGGCCCTATCCACCCCCTGCACAGTACCTCCAGTGACTGTGGCTGCTGGTGGCTATTTTATGTTTCTTTTTAGAATGTAAGCCCTTTGGGGACAAGGATCCATTTTTTAATAAATTTATTATATCTCTGCAAAAAACTGCTTTGGAAACCTTTGTTGGAAAACGGTATATAAATGTTGTTGTGGGTTTGTTGTTTGGCTTACTGCTGTACAAACATAACGGTGAGTTCTCCTTCGCTGGAGGTTTTCAGACAGAGGCTGAAGATCCCTGCACTGAATGGGGGGTGGACAAGATGACCTCCAAAGTCCCTTCCAACTCTAAAGTACTATGATAGACAGACCGACATATATGGATTTAGGATGGGGCCGTAGCTCAGTGAAAGAGCCTCAGAAAGTCCCAGGTGCACTCCCTGACATCTCCAGGTAGGACGGGGAGAGACTCCTAACTGAAACCTGGGAGAAGCCTCTGCCAGTCTGTGCAGACCAGGCCTGCTCCACTAAGCCCACCCCCGCCCCGGCCCGGCTGTTTTTGGACTACAGTTCCCATAATCCCCAGCCACAGTGGCCAATAGCCAGGGATTATGGCAGTTGTGGGCCAACATCTGTAAGCGGACTGAAGTGAAGCAGCCCTGGTGCAGACAATACTGAGCAAAATAGACCAAAGGTCTGATTCGGTAGAAGGCAGCTTCCTATGTTCCTGTACATGCCTGCATTTGTTTAGGACCCAAAAAAAAAAATTCATTTGCTTAGGACGGTCCTGGCTACTATTTGGCAAGGTTAATGTCTCTACACACATGCATACACGCATGCATCTACAACAACCCTGACTTATCACTTTTGCAAAATAACCTAGCACTATACATACACGCATCGATTCAGGGTGTTCCTGGGCCATTATCTTGCAAAGCAACACGCCAGGACCACCACCCTACACAAAAGCATGCATGCACAGGCGGGCAACCCGGCAGGCATTGAGGACAGGTGGGCGAGGGACACAGTGGGGCAAGGGGGGTGTGAGGAAGAGAATATGGTGGGGAAGAAGAAGGAGGAACTGCTGCTGGGGGAGGGCAGGTGGCGGCAGGTAACCTCTGCCACGGAGTGGAGACTCTCCTAGGCCTGGCCACGCCTCTCCCTGGGGCTGGCCACGCCCCCCGCCGAGGCCTGGCAGCCCCTGAGGCCAGGCCTGGCTCCAGCCCCCACCCCTGGGGCCCGGGGGAGGGGAAGCAGCCCCCCCCGTTCTGGCCTCCTCGTCCCCGGTCCCCTCCCTGCCCCTGGGGGGCCTGACCTGTGAGGGTGAGGCCGTCTCCGCCTCCTCGCCGCCGCCGCCGCCGCCTGCTTGCTCCTCTCTCTCTCTCTCTCTCTCCCTCCGGCTCCGCCGCCCCGCCGCGCGAGCTCTCCCAGCCGCCCCTCCTTCCGCGCGGACGCGCACTGCGCGCATGCGCGGGGAAGGAGCCCGAGGGGCAGCTGGGAAATGTAGTCTCCCGGCCGGAGGGAGAAGGCAGGAAGAGAGACGCCCTAGCTCAGGTGGCAGAGAGAAGAATCCCCGGGGACGGGAAAGGAGGGGAGGGCGGACTGTGCCCCCGTAGGCCACCGGGAGGGTTAATTTAATACAAATTTGGAGAGGGGGGGGCGTGCCACTTTGAGAAGGTCACGCTTCCCCACCCCCGCAGTGATAGGAATCATAGAGCGCGAGTGGGGGGTCTTTTCAAAGTGGCATGCCCCCGCTTTGCATTAGGCGGAGAGATAGATAAATAGCAATAATAAAGGAGGAGTGGCAACCACCACCACCACGCCGCCGCAATTGGGGGCAGGCCACTTTGGAAATGTGTGCATTATTGGATACAAATTGGGGGCTTACCGCTTCGGAAAGATTATCTATTCCGTATATTTATTTAACTCAAGAGCGGGCAGGCATGCCGCCTGGGGGAGGCGGCCGGGCGGCCCCCCTTTGCCGTTGGTAACAGCCTGATGGTGGCCTTTGTGGCTTTGCCATCCTGCCCGCCTCTTCCTCTCCTAGGCCTCACACTCTTCCGGATTGCGGGGTTGCCTATCATGATCCAGCCTGAAGCAGCTTTCTTCAAAAGCTCGCTCACCGTTCTGACACTCTAGATTAGTCCTGGTAATGTTAGGACCCTGCGATTGGGCCATTCCCGCCCCAGCCCCATGGAGCAGTCTGGCTACCTACAGTTAAACATGTGACCAGTTCTAAAGGGGATGTCTGCTGCAGCCAAAACAGTGCACAATGTAGAATCCCTTCTCTTTCTTTGGCCAGAAATCATTTGGGGTGTATATATATAGAAAGAGAGCAAACACACACTAACAGTGGAATAAGGGGATAGCATTCCAATCAGAACCAGCAACTGCTGGTCGAGGGGGGAACAGGGCAACCCCATTGTTAGTTAAGATCACAAGGAACCTCAGCTCAGAACAATCATAAATGGGATTACCTGATAAGAGATCAGAAAGGTGTGTACTCTGTTACAGCTTGGAGTGGACGCTGTCTGCTTGCCAAGAGGGCAACGCCCAGCACAAAGCGACTGGCTATAAAGGGTGGCTGGTGCCTGCTGAGATGTGTCCGATGACTGGTTGGCTGGGTAGACCAGAGCTCAGAGGCGCCTGCTGCAGCACAGCATCAGTGCGTCAGAACTGCATTATTCTCTTGGTTGAGACCGGCTTGGAAAACCTGACCCAGGACATGTTTAAAAGGCACATTCACAACGGCCCAATGGTAGATGAGTGCAAGGGGTGTAGCATGCGTCCTTTAGCATCGAGGGTCGCATTCCATGGCATTTAAAAGCCGATGGAGTAGGAAAATCCTTAGAATTGTGATATTCATTGCTGAAGAGGGTTGTAGGGTGCGTTTTTGTCAGTGGAAGGAGAAATGGGTACGTATACTTGATCAGGAGCTGGGTTCTGGGGAAAATCCAGTCCAATTCTATCGTGTATTGCTTTCTTTGGAGCAGCCCAAGGGATTCACCACAGATTTCCAAGGAAAAGGGCCCTCTTTTTTTACATCCGATCAGAGAGTTGCACTTCAAAACCATGGAGTTGACCAGAAGTTTAGCAACATCAGACGTGTACAAGATGCAGTCAAGTAAGTCTTTTACTTTTACAATGATTTGTTTCAAACATTTGACCAGGCCAAACATTTAATATACATTACAGAAAAGAAGAACCCGGGTTCCACATGAATGTTTTACAGAGTATTAAATCCAAAGATGGTTCACATAAAGAAAACACAGAGAACTATTTCCAAGTAATAGGAGATGACCCTGTCCATCAATAATGTAGGAAGGAAGGAAGGAAGCATCACTGCCCGTGGCAGCCATTCCCTGAAACTACAGGGGAGAGGTTACCAGCACTTCACCCTGAGCGTAGGACTTCAGCTCCTACGTCCCTACAGTAAGAACAATTTGCAATATGTCCACACACATCTCTTTTGGGAGGAAAAGCAGCTATAGAGACAAGTTTACATGGCTTGAAGTTGTACATCCAACATCTTTATAAGCAAATAAAAACATCTAAATATAGGTCAATACATATCACCGACAAGTATTTTTAAAACAGTCTGCCCTCCGGGGTAGATTATTCACATGAAATCTTAAGTTCATCCCCAGTCTACATAGCAATGCATATAAACCAACCTGCTAGGGGAAAAGAACATCTGGAAAAAAGATCTAAACATGAATATGTACCTCTTTGACATTAGCCATTTTAATACACTTCTGATTTCTTGCAATATCCTCCGAAGTGGGGATTCACCCACAATCTACATGGCAGTCCAGGTAAAAGGTACCTGCTGGGGTGGAAAGAACATCTGGGGGGAGAATTTCAACATGGGTGAATACATACCTCTTTGACATTAGCCATTTTTATACACTTTTGATTTTCTGTGGAATTCATCCATACTCCATGTAACAATCCGTTTAGATAAACCTGCTGGAGTTATTTAAAAAAAAAAAAGCCAAGGACATTAATATTTACTCTCTCTTCTTTGGAAATGATTAATACATTCAAAATGCACCACAAAATATCCTTAAATGCGCAAGTGTTTAATATTAGTGTTAGTTCCAAACATTACAAAGATATTTTTTCAGATCCACTGAAAATATACCCACGCAAAGCAGCCATCTCAGAAAATTTACCCAAAGAAAAATTCTACTTTCCCTCTAATCTCAGTTTCAAATACAGTAATTTTAATGGTGCTTGTAACTGGGTTTCCCGTTTTAATGTGTTTTTAATTCTGGCTGTTGTGTTATGTCTATTTTATCTGTTGTTCTTGTTTAATTCTTTTTTATTGCGTTTATCTGTGTTTTGCATTTATTAGCGAGGTTGGGAGTCTTAGTGGGTTTATTTCTTATTTTATTTTGCATTTAGTAGTGTTTGAGGAGGGTTTTTTTTTCTATTTAGTAGAACAGGGTTGCATTTAGAAATGATAAGTTTAGCAGCAGTGTTGAATGCGTAGGATAGAAATATTATTTGTATATTTCTTTATTAGGCATTAACAGTTCATCAGTAAAGCATATTCCAACCTAACTTACCTCCCAGGGCTCTCTGAAGATCAAGTAAGAAACTCATGCTTGAAGCCTCTGGTTACAGCCAGTGTCTTAGATATTTATCTGAAAGAGAGCCCTAAACTGATAGCATTATTATTATTATTATTATTATTATTATTATTATTATTATTATTACTACTACTACTACTACTACTGCAACAAATATTTATATGCCACTTTTCAACAAGGAGTTCTCAAAGTGATTTATGTAAGAAAAGAAGAGGGCTCTTTGACCCAAAAGGGCTCACAAAGTTTTGCTTGACATGGATTCTGTGGTGTTGCCTCCTTTCATTCTTTCTTGAAATCTGTTGGAAAAGAATGTTATATCATTTATTTTGAAGAGCAGGCCATATCGCATCTTGCAGGCAATAAAGAGAAGTTTGCTAAGGATTAAATCTAAGATTTATTGGGCTGTATAGTTCTCATAGTTCTTTCATTTTAACCATCTTACAAAAATCAAAGTGTAGTAAACATTGGATGACATGACATCTTATCAAAATTACCCAAAGGAAGACAGATTAGTCTACTCTAAAGTAACTCATGAGTGGTACTATTTAGTCTGGTTGTCAGCCACTGACTATATAGATCTTGTTTATATTCTTCAGTCCTGATGAGGAGCCTCATCATATAAGGCATTGGTACACCTTTCTGTGACACCGTGAGAGTTCCCTTTTTATTGGTTGGTCTTTACCTTGGTATCATCTCTGTCTTTCAGGCACACTGCATCTTTTTAACTCTGTCTTTGAACCAAGATCACCACTCAGGAAGGGAGATCACTGGGAAATGTATGCGAACTCTATTTCTTCCTGCCAAGCATGCTGCAAAACGTACTTGGGAAGATAAGATGGAACACACACACAAAGCATGTTCCTTTCCTTGCAAGCCAGCCACCATCTCAGAGATCATGATGGTTCACAAAGCTGTTGGGAGAATACACATGAAGCATCAGTTCTACAGCTGCTGGATTCAGTTTTTAGAGACTGAAGGAACTCAAGCCAGTAGCCTTGAGTGACATACCTCCGCGTTTCACAGAACTTTCTGAGGACAGAATATTCATGAAGCATGTTCCTCCTCCTATGAGCCACTGTCTTAGAGATTTGGATACATTGGTCAGTTTTTCGATGAAGTTGTTCCTCATGACAAATGAGATCGGTTGAGCCTGGCTTGACTTCTGTAGCCTCCTTGCACTGATGCTTGAAATCTGTTGGAAAAGAACAAGAGACAACTTTTATTTTCAACTGTGGGCCATTTTAAACCCATTTTTACACTCAGCAGCCCTTATCCCCTGAGAGTTCTCTTTTTGTTCACTTGTATGCTCTTCACCTTGCTCCAATCTTTGTCTTTGAGCCTTACCTATCACAGAGGCCTCTTCAGAGGAGGAAACATTCCAACATCACCATCCAAGCATGGAAATTGTAAGGAAACATGTGCCTTCTTTTTCTTCATGCCAAACTTACCACAAAAGCTTACTGAGAGGACAGAAAGCAAACCTCATGAAGCATGTTCCATTCAAGAGAGCCACAACCTTAGAATTTATGCTGTCTCCCTCAGCTGTTGAAAAAATAAAGAAACCTGAAGCTACTATTGGCAACCCCTGAAATTTAGTGATTTCTGGGCCTTGACTTGTGCAGCCCCAAGGCTGACTTTTCTTGTGCGTTGTTACCTTCTTCCATTCTTGCCCGAGATGTTTGTTGTTCTTTCTTGGCTTCTGTGTCATTGATTTATTTGATTCTTTCCTGAAATCTGTCGGGAAAGAGCAAGTTATGTCATTTATTTTGGACTGTGCTAAATATCAAATTTTTATCTTATCCTATATAATAAAACCCTAGGGTACCTGCGTCCATGTCCTGCGTCCGTGTCTCTGGCAGGTGTTCTGCGCATGCGTGGAGTCCCATGGGACTCCAGGACACCCTAGGGAGCCAGCCAGCCACACGGGGCGGGAGAAGGGGAAGAACAAGAGAGCGAGGGCGGGTTGATGTCAGGGCGGGGAGAAGCAGGCTAGAGCTGCCAGGCGCAGGCAGTGTGGCGGCAGTGGCAGCAGCAGGAGGAGGAGGAGAGGACTGAGAGCAGTAGGCGGCCTAAGGGAGACGGGCAGGGAGGGTGCCGGCCTTCCTGGCTATCGCGAGAAGCGCCACCAGCAGGCGAAGGGAGGGGAAAGAGTGAGGAAGAGGCAGGCGAGGAAGGGAGCAAGCCAGTGGCTCTCCTGCTACCAGCAGCTGAGGGGACTCGCAGGCTGCCGTCATGGCGGGGGCCAACGGCGGCGGAGCGAGCGGCCCGGAGAAGCGACCCACAGCGGCGCGCCTGATAATCATCCTCCTAGCGCCCGTTAATGTAACGGGCTTCATGACTAGTTTACTTATAACCTTAGGAGGTTGCTAAGGATTGAATCCTGGATAATAGGATAATAATAAAATGTTTCAACATCACCACTCCGGCTTGGAGGTCCTTGAGAAAGTTGCAACAATTGTTTCTTCTTGCCAAACCATTAGCTCAGAGGACATAATGGAACATGCATGAAGCATATTCCATTCAAGACAGCCAGCATCTTAGAGATGACGCTGCCCAACAAATCCATTGAGAGAATATAGAAGCCTGAAGCTTCTAACATGCGAGAAGCATGTTAGCTTTAGGACAGCCACCATTTCAGATGATGATGCCTGACAAAGCTGGTGGGAGAATAAAGAAGCCTGAGGTTCCTGTGGAGAGCCCCTATATCCAGTGTCTTCTAGGGCTTGACTTATGCAGCGCCTGGTTTGGCTTATATTGCATGTCGTCGCTTCTTTTCGTTCTCTCTTGGGACTCCTTCTTTCTTGCCACTGTCTTAGGAATGTTGGAGGTCCTTGAGAAAGTTGCACCAATTGTTTCTTCTTGCCAAACCATTAGCTCAGGGGACAGAATGGAACATGCATGAAGCATGTTCCGTTCCAGACAGCCACCATCTTAGAGATGACGCTGTCCAACAAATCCATTGAGAGAATATAGAAGCCTGAAGCTTCTAACATGCGAGAAGCATGTTAGCTTTAGGACAGCCACCATATCAGATGATGATGCCTGACAAAGCTGGTGGGAGAATAAAGAAGCCTGAGGTTCCTGTGGAGAGCCCCTATATCCAGTGTCTTCTAGGGCTTATGCAGCGCCTGGTTTGGCTTATATTGCATGTCGTCGCTTCTTCTCGTTCTCTCTTGGGACTCCTTTACTTCTTTCTTGCCACTATCTTAGGAATGTTGGAGGTCCTTGAGAAAGTTGCACCAATTGTTTCTTCTTGCCAGACCATTAGCTCAGGGGACAGAATGGAACATGCATGAAGCATGTTCCGTTCCAGACAGCCACCATCTTAGAGATGACGCTGCCCACCAAATCCATTGAGAGAATATAGAAGCCTGAAGCTTCTAACATGCGAGAAGCATGTTAGCTTTAGGACAGCCACCATATCAGATGATGATGCCTGACAAAGCTGGTGGGAGAATAAAGAAGCCTGAGGTTCCTGTGGAGAGCCCCTATATCCAGTGTCTTCTAGGGCTTATGCAGCGCCTGGTTTGGCTTATATTGCATGTCGTCGCTTCTTCTCGTTCTCTCTTGGGACTCCTTTACTTCTTTCTTGCCACTATCTTAGGAATGTTGGAGGTCCTTGAGAAAGTTGCACCAATTGTTTCTTCTTGCCAGACCATTAGCTCAGGGGACAGAATGGAACATGCATGAAGCATGTTCCGTTCCAGACAGCCACCATCTTAGAGATGACGCTGCCCACCAAATCCATTGAGAGAATATAGAAGCCTGAAGCTTCTAACATGCGAGAAGCATGTTAGCTTTAGGACAGCCACCATATCAGATGATGATGCCTGACAAAGCTGGTGGGAGAATAAAGAAGCCTGAGGTTCCTGTGGAGAGCCCCTATATCCAGTGTCTTCTAGGGCTTGACTTATGCAGTGCCTGGTTTGGCTTATATTGCGTGTCGTCGCTTCTTCTCGTTCTCTCTTGGGACTCCTTTCTTGCAATCTGTAGGAAAGGAAGAAAGATATTGGGGTGGGAAATATGGCATCTTTATCTTGTAACATGAGATAGTTGCTAAGGTTTATTTGTTTATTCAGCATATTTGTATACTGCCCAAACCACACATCTCTGGACAATTTACAATAAAGCATCACAAATTAAATACAAAGTTAATTGCTACATATAAGATTTTATGGATAATGGGCTGTCCACAATTGTTTCATTTTTATATTAACCCATGACAATCCATGTCTAATAAATTTTGAGCAGACATTTCAGGTATACAGTCTTCAGTCCTCTGATGAAGTGCTTCATCATAGAATCGAATGCCACAGCAAGGGGATTTATATTCCTGTTAGATCATCTCATAGACCCTGAGAGTTCACTTTTAATTGGTCCAGGTCCAGTTGTGTCATCTTATGAAGGTTTTGCCTAAGGAGTGCATCATCAGAAACCTGCACATAATGCAGTGATACAGCTGGGGCGAAGGGCACCCGTAGTAGACTGTCTCCTATACCCAGAGAGTGCTCTTTTTGTTGCTCCCATCTCTGCCTCTGAGCCTTACCTGCCAGGTGGGCCTCTTGGGAGGAGAAAATGGTCCAAAAGCAACCTCGGGCACAGTAGTCATTGGGACACATGCGCTGACTCGGTTTCTTCTTGCCAAATTCGCTACGATGTGTTCTCGAGAGGATACAATGGAACAGGCATGAAGCATGTTCCATTAAATGTAGCCACCACCTTAGAGTGTATGCAGCCCAACTAAGTTGTTTGGGAGAATGAAGAAGCCAGCAGCTTCTAACACGCATGGAGCATGTTCCGTTATGTAAATGGTATAATATACCATTCTATTGTATTGTGTATGTTGTGTTTCTCATTTGGAACACGCATGAAGCGTCCTCCATGAAAGACAGACACCGTCTTAGAGGTGATGTTGTCTGCCGCAGCTGTTTGTTTTGTGATTTGTCTGTCGTGTTGTATGTGTTTTTTATTGGATGTTTTGTAATGTTGTGTTGCTGCCCAGGGAACTCTTATTATTCTTGGGATAATAAAGTAGCCTGAAGCTGTGTGTGTGTGTGTGTGTGTGTGTGTGGTTGGCTCCTGTCTTCTTGCCTTCTGTGGCGTTGCCTCCTTTGGTTGTTTCTTGAAGTCTGTTGGGAAAGAGTAAGGTGTGTCATTTATTCTGAAGTAAGAGCAATTCACATTCTTATCTTAAAAATATTGGAATTTTGCCTAAATACTTTCCCCAATTCTTTGTGTTTATCAGGTTGTAACTTTCAATGTTTAATAAATATTGAATAAATGTTTTTGGTATACATTCTTCAATCCTCTTATGAAAAGCCTTATCCAAATTCAATGATGCAGCTAGGGATTCTATTTCTGGTATATTTTGTCCTATAACCTGGGTTTCCTTTTTTGTTGCTCCATTCTCTCGTCTTTGAGACTTACCTGCCACTCAGGCCTCTTGGGAGTAGAAAATGTTCCAAAAGCACTACTCAGGCACGGTGGTTCTTGGACGCATGCGCCGATTCTATTTCTTTTTGCCAAAGCTGCCACATAGCGTTGTTGAGGTGGGTAGAACAGAACACACATGAAGTGTATTCATTCAAGTCATAAGAAAATAAGAACAGCCCTGCTGGATCAGGCCCAAATCCCATCTAGTCCAGCATCCTGTTTTGCACAGTGGCCCACCAGATACCACTGGAAGCCACAGGCAGGAGTTGAGGGCATGCCCTCTCTCCTGCTGTTACTCCACTAAATTGGAAATGCTGCCTGATAAGGCTAGCAGAATTATAAAGATGTGTCATTCTTGATTTTGCTAACGTACATGAAGCGTCTTCCTTACAAGCCAGCCACCATATTAGAGATTGTGCAGCTTCCTACAGCTATGTTACTGGTTAGGGTTTTTTTCCGCTTCCCTTAGATGGCTCTTGCAGTTCACAAATATAAAAAGATAAAAACTAATGACTCATTAAACCAAATCTGAGAGGCTAAGAAGAGAATTCTCTCTTCAGTTGAGAGAATACAGAAGCCTGAAGCTTCCCACATGCATGAAGCATGTTCCATTCAAGCCCACTGGAAAATTAGAGATTATGCTGCCTCAGAAAGGTGTTGGCAGAATCTAGAAGCCTGAAGCTTCTAACGCACATGAAAGGTTTTCCATTCAAGCCAGCCACTATCTTAGGAATTATGCTGCCTTACACAGCTCTCGGGAGAATAAAAAAGTCTCAGGTTTCTTCTGACAGCTTCAAATCGCACTGAATTTCCTTAGACTATAATGGCCCAGTCTGTAGTTACACAGCCCCTGGCCTCAGGGAATTCTCTGCTACAGCCCCTGTGCCGTTGCGCTCAGAAGTCCTGCCCAACGCTGTCCATATTTATAGCATTTGTATGCAGAGAGAAAGAACGCTCTAATAGTGGACAGGTTTTCACCGTGATGCAGAAGACTGTGGCGCCCCAGCGTTCTGAGGACGGGGAGAATCTGTCCCGTTTTACACTCTGCAGACAAAATGCTATAAATGTGGGCAATGAGGTGGCAGGGCTTTTGTACACGTCAGCATGGCTGCAGCATCCTCAGAGGGGAGTTGAGTTGTATTGGCAAGATGAAGCAGAAGCAGAGAGGTGAACTCCCCACTTAAAAATTCCATTTCCCCTCAGAGACTGTTTTTTAGCAGGGGGCTTGAAGCCCACATTCTCACACACATTAAAAAAAAAAAGAATTCTGAGAGAGTAGCATGGCTTAAGTGGTTTCCTCCTTTTCCTGAGGCAACAGAGATTATTATTTTAGTGAGCTAAAGACCAAGGCTGGGCATAGAGCCCTTCCTTACAGTTTCTTGGAGACAACCTTCCCTCAGATACTTTGCACTGTCCTGAAGACAGCCTTTCCCCAGAAACTATTCCTATTATTGTTGAGGTAAAATTCCAGGCTGGGCACAGAGTCCTTCTTTGCACTGTCCTGAAGACAGCCTTTCCCCAGAAACTATTCCTATTATTGTTGAGCTAAACTCCAAGGCTTGGCACAGAGTCCTTCTTTGCACTGTCCTGAAGACAGCCTTTCCCCAGAAACTAATCCTATTATTGTTGAGGTAAAATTCCAGGCTGGGCACAGAGTCCTTCTTTGCACTGTCCTGAAGACAGCCTTTCCCCAGAAACTAATCCTATTTTTGTTGAGGTAAAATTCCAGGCTGGGCACAGAGTCCTTCTTTGCACTGTCCTGAAGACAGCCTTTCCCCAGAAACTATTCCTATTATTGTTGAGCTAAACTCCAAGGCTTGGCACAGAGTCCTTCTTTGCACTGTCCTGAAGACAGCCTTTCCCCAGAAACTATTCCTATTATTGTTGAGCTAAACTCCAAGGCTTGGCACAGAGTCCTTCTTTGCACTGTCCTGAAGACAGCCTTTCCCCAGAAACTAATCCTATTTTTGTTGAGGTAAAATTCCAGGCTGGGCACAGAGTCCTTCTTTGCACTGTCCTGAAGACAGCCTTTCCCCAGAAACTAATCCTATTATTGTTGAGGTAAAATTCCAGGCTGGGCACAGAGTCCTTCTTTGCACTGTCCTGAAGACAGCCTTTCCCCAGAAACTATTCCTATTATTGTTGAGCTAAACTCCAAGGCTTGGCACAGAGTCCTTCTTTGCACTGTCCTGAAGACAGCCTTTCCCCAGAAACTAATCCTATTTTTGTTGAGGTAAAATTCCAGGCTGGGCACAGAGTCCTTCTTTGCACTGTCCTGAAGACAGCCTTTCCCCAGAAACTAATCCTATTTTTGTTGAGGTAAAATTCCAGGCTGGGCACAGAGTCCTTCTTTGCACTGTCCTGAAGACAGCCTTTCCCCAGAAACTAATCCTATTTTTGTTGAGGTAAAATTCCAGGCTGGGCACAGAGTCCTTCTTTGCACTGTCCTGAAGACAGCCTTTCCCCAGAAACTATTCCTATTATTGTTGAGCTAAACTCCAAGGCTTGGCACAGAGTCCTTCTTTGCACTGTCCTGAAGACAGCCTTTCCCCAGAAACTAATCCTATTTTTGTTGAGGTAAAATTCCAGGCTGGGCACAGAGTCCTTCTTTGCACTGTCCTGAAGACAGCCTTTCCCCAGAAACTAATCCTATTTTTGTTGAGGTAAAATTCCAGGCTGGGCACAGAGTCCTTCTTTGCACTGTCCTGAAGACAGCCTTTCCCCAGAAACTAATCCTATTTTTGTTGAGGTAAAATTCCAGGCTGGGCACAGAGTCCTTCTTTGCACTGTCCTGAAGACAGCCTTTCCCCAGAAACTAATCCTATTTTTGTTGAGGTAAAATTCCAGGCTGGGCACAGAGTCCTTCTTTGCACTGTCCTGAAGACAGCCTTCCCTCAGAAACTATTCCTATTATTGTTGAGGCAAAGTCCAAGGCTGGGCATGGAGCCCTTCCTTGCAGTGCCTCGGCGGCTTCTCCTTGCCCTAGTTTCTCCTCAGAGGTTTTCCCAAAGCAAAGTGGCTGCGGAGCTTGAAGCCCCCTAATTCCTGCCACTGCCTCAGCACTAGGCGTTCCTTTCGAGGAGTCTGGCAGCGTGGCTGAGGTGCTCTTCGACGAGTCCTCTTCTTCCCTCGGGTTCCTTCTTCTGAGGCAGCGCGCAGGGGCCGCCGCCGCCGCCTCGTCCTTCCTTTTGCCTCAGCTGTCTGCAATCTTAAATTAGGCGCGCTCGAGGCTCTTCGCCTCAGCTGTGGTGGGGGACAGAGCCGGCTGTCAAGCAGTCAGCCAATGGGAGACGCTGGATGTCTTCCAGGCAGCCAATCCGGGAAGCGGGCTGGGCCGGCTGGATTCGGGAGCGGAGTAGCGGACGGCGCCTGGAAAGACCGCCAAAATCTCCCGCCTCGTACTACTGCGCATGCCAATTATTTTTATTTCTTTGTATTTTGTTTTTATTATTTGTATCGGAACCTAACCAACGTGTCAACTTTGCCAGATGCTGTTACGAAGTGGAGACTGAGAAAGGAAAGAACTAAAGTGTCCGGGAGTCTTTCCCCTGCCTTTCGTGTCATGGCCGCCGTGCTGCTGCAGTCTCTGCGCCTGCGCAGCTCGAGTACCAGCCTCCGTTTTTGTGGCATCCTGCGGGACGTAAGTTTTGCGCGTGCGCAGTGCCTGCTGGACCGCGGTGCTTCTGACGTTACGGTCACTGTCGGAGCTGTTGAAAATAATCGCTGCTTCTTCATTTTCTTTTTTTTAATTGGTTTTACAACTAGAGTGGTTTGTACAGCGGTTGTGATCATTTCAACACAGACAAATGTGTTAATGAGTTCAAGGTTAATCGGTCAGCGCGAGACGGATTCTGCGCCTGCGTACAACGCATCAGCTGCCTCTCTTGTGGCGGTGGATAGAGTGTTGGTGCTGCGCTTGCGCAGAAGCAAAAAGAAGATGCGCGTGGGAAAGTGGTCAAGATGCTGCTGCTGCCTATCAGAGTTTGCCAGAGCAGGGAAGGTGGGAGACGTTGCAGGGGGCGGAGTGGGGCAGGCATGGGTCATCTAAGCTGGAGGGCTTTGCTGGGCTTGAGAGATGGACTGCCACTAGCCCCCTAAAAAGGGACCCTGATCCCCACAGCGCTATGCTGCAGGGGCCCAGCTCTTTAGGGGGCTCCTGGGGTGTGGTGGCTCTCCATAGGGGAACCTGAGGAAGGGGAGCTTCTGTGGGACCCCCAAGCAAGCCCATGAGGCTACTATGGGGTGTGTCTACAGAGCTTCAAAAGGGGCCGCTTGGGGGGTCTTTGAGGAAGGCATAGGGTAGGGTTGCCATATTCAAACTTCCCAAATCCAGGTGGCCTAATTTGCATATTATGCCTATTAAGCAGCAACTAATTAGAATTTTTAAAATGTATTTAGTTGACAGATTTGTATACTTTCCCCTCCCTTCTCTGCCCTCCTATGTGTTCGGATCTCGAGTAAATTCCAGGCAGCGCATTTGAAATCTGTGTACATCTGGGTGGAATTTTAGCAGCCAGGTGGAGGAGCCGAAATCTGGGGGCTACCCTGAATTCTGGGGGACATGGCAACCCTAGCATTGGGATTTCTCTAGGGAATACTCTGTGGGTGCAATATGGGGTTCTAGGGCCTCCTGGCAGGGCCGTCCTTAGGGCATGGCAAGCAGGGCGACCTCCCCGGGTCCCACTCTTTTAGCCCCCGTTAGAATTAACTGGAAGGGGGCCCCGCACTAGCTGATTTGCCCCGGGCCTCGCACCCCACCAGGGCTCTCTAAGGACAGCCCTGTCTCCAGCAAGGGTGCAGGGTTCCCATTACGGCGGGGGGGGGGCTCTTTCCGTCCCGGCAGGGATTCATTAGGTTAGCTTGTGACACCTTTCTTGGTCCCCTCTTTGGAGAAGCTGCCCTGAGTCTTAGCAAAAGCTTCCAGAATAAAGAACATCAGGAATGTTCAAGAGCCTGACAATGCTGTCCTATCTCCTAATATATGTGGAAGCAAGCCGTATGACTCAGAAGTAAATCCTGTTGCAGCTGCAGTCTTTAGTACTGTGGGCTCTCCCGAATCCCTTCTGTTCCTAGATCAGTGGACCTATTTACATCCCATACCAGTGGGGCAGAGAAAAGCTGCTTCTCCAAACTACAGCACATTTTCTCCCTCAATGGTTCCCAGATGCTTTCTTAGCACTTTCCCATTGGCTTGCTCAGGCATGCTTTCTCCCTGGCTCATCTCTATCTTTGGAAACCCTGGGTTTGGAGGAGGGGCTAGCACCTTGAAAGGCAACTGGTATGTGAGCTGGAAGAACACAAAGAAGGCATCTCCCTGGCCAGAACTGAGCAAGAGAGTACGCAGAGAAGATCAGTCTATTTTGTACCATCTGCCTGCGTCTTCCAATCATTCCCGCATCCCTATATCAATTAAATGGCTGGTTGAAAGCATGTTGAACAATTGTTCTTCTTATACCCTCATTACAGCTTTTTGGTTCATTTGTGGTCTAACAAAATGTCTGTAAATATGAGAGCTAGAGTGTATATAGAGATGGAAGGATGCCTAGGGGACAACAGTGTGTCTTTGTGTACACACATGGTACACCTTCCCGCCAAGGGGCCCCTGTGAATGTCACCAGTGTATCTGTGTCTTAAACTAGGACTCCTGAAAGATCTTACTACTGTTTCTATTGCTGCTCTGTTTCCATAGGATGCTGGAGTGTCTTTGTACCTTGAACTAGGGCAGGCCTGCTCAATTTGGCCCCCCCAGCTGTTTTTGGACTTCAACTCTCATAATCCCCAACCACAGTGGCCAGTAGCCAGGGGTTATGGGTGTTGTAGGCCAACATCTGCAGGAGGGCCGAAGTTGAGCAGCCCTGAACTACGGGTATAGTAGCCAGGTGCTTTAATTCAGGGTTCTGCAGCTCATCATCTCGGCCACACCAGGTGATCTTGGTAGCCAGTAGGGAGCTGGCTGGCCCCATACAGCTGTGGCTTCAGGCTTTCTTCATTCTGAAACACATGTGGCTGTTCAGATCGCCTGACCTGTGTCCAGCTGTCCCACTTAGAAGTAATGTACCACCATGTGTACAAGAAGAATAGGGGTTTACCCTTTCCCCCCACATAGAAACAGAAGAGTCATTTGGGGGTAATCAATAAAATGGCACTGCCCCAGATAAACTAAACCAGGTACTCTAGGCACCTGGGTGTCATATTTATTTTATGTATTTGAAACAATTGCATGTTGTGCTTTTTCTTAGCGTTAACTGCCTTGTGAAGCAATGCTGTTAAGAGATGTTGAAACTGGCTGAAGAGATAACATAGAAATCAAATAAATAAATAAAAATAGCAATGCCTAATTGGCCTTCATTTCATAGGAACATAGCTGTCTTCTACCCAGTGAGACCCTTGGTCCATCTAGCTCAGTATTGTCTTCACAAACTGGTAGTGGCTTCTTCAAGGTTGTAGGTCTTTCCCAGCCCTATCTTGGAGATGCTAGGGAGGGAACATGGAACTTTTTGCATGCAGATGCTTGTCCCAGAGTGGCCCCATCCCCTAAGGGGAATATCTTACAGTGCTCACATGTAGTCTCCCATTTGAATGCAAACCAGGGAGGATCCTGCTTAGCAAAGGGGACAATCCATGCTTGCTACCACAAGACCAGCTCTCCTCCCATAAGACTTGCCCAAGTCTTAATAGTTTTTCACTCTTTGATTCCCCCTGGGGCTGTGATAAGAGTTCAGGAGTCTATTGCTGGTATTATGACCCTGCTCCTTCTAGAACCAGTAACCAGAATAGCACGCAAAGGAAGAGGATGTAATTGACACAATTTATATAACATAGTTGCAAATTATGAACTATAGGCAAGTGGGGGGGATCAATATTTTTCTAACCTCAGAAAGTATACATGAGAGTTCAGAGGCTGTGAAGAGGAGCGGGAAGGTTGTATGTGGAGAATGCTTAACTTTTTCTCTTTTCACGGATTTAATGTGAAATTGTATGTCAGGATATGGTGTAATGCCAAGAAACAGAGAATGAGTAATTTACTCTGCCTCAAAGCATCTTCGCTGGTCTCTTCATCCTGTCCTGAGGAACAGGGAGTGTCAGAAGTGTGCATTGTTCCCTGCTCTCCTCAAAATCAGGAAATACAAGCCCTATTCACATGTTATGTACAATCTGTGTACAGTGTATGCACTTACAGATCTGTATGCACATACAGTCATTCACAGATTACATCCAACACATGTACAGTAGTACGCTTGTGCTAGGGTTGCCAACTGTCTCTCATTACGCAGAATGTTCCTCATTTCAGGGATGAAATGTTGGTCCCTATGGGGACAGCATCTGTCCTTCATTTATTCAATAGCATATAATTCAGTCACATATACATCAATGATACTCAGGCTCTTAATTACCACTGCATACACCTCCCAGCCCCCTCAGCCAGCCCCCACAAACATGTGTCCCTCATTGTGGAAATGAAATGTTGGCAACCCTAGCTTGTGCCCAGGTTCCCTTTTAAAATGAAGGCATCTGCAGTCTCACACACATACGTATGTATATATGTGTGTAACAACATCTGTAAACACAACACAATGTCTGCATAGGGCTTCTGTATATGGGCACATACAGATCTGTACACATGTATGCTTATTTACACGTTACAATTTAATGCACGTACAGTAGGATTGGCAACCTCAAAGATCAGCCTGGAGTCTTCAAGAATTGGCACCAGTCTCCAGGCGCCTCTTGAAAGCAATTCTGTTAGACGGTAATGGCTTGATCTTGTGAAACATATTGGGGGGAAGCTAACTAGGAACAGCTTCAGTCAGAGTTGGCAACCCTGAACAGCTGTTTTCACCCCTCCACGCTTAAATACTCAGTTTTATCCTTTCCATGTATACAAAAGTCACATTTTAGGAAGTATCTAATCCAAATTAAGGGAGAATTGAATGTTCTCTGACATGGTTAAGTGCTTCTGTTACGGAGCATAAAATGCAGTCGATTTTCTAATAAAACACGAATTCCAATACAAATACCACAGATGTCACACATGTGATGATCACATGTGTGTGTTGTTGCAGGACAACCCACATTGGTTTGCACACATGCAAAAGTCACGTGTGTGGCACTTAATGTGATGGTTCCACATTTTCTCCTATAAGGGGGGAATCAGTGGTTTCCTGTGGGGGGACATGAGGGGGTCACAGGAGCAACAGGCCACCCCCTCAACACTTCTTCCTCCCCATATTGTTTTTATATTTTTTAGCTCGATATTTTAATGTGTCTTTTTTATAATTGTGTTTTTAAATATTATTGTGAGCCACCTTGGGATTTTCTTAATGAAAGGCGGGGTATAAAATTAAGAATAAATAAATAAAATAAAATAAATATTTAATAGTGTTCTCCTAAGGCTGACAGATTGCTAGGCCTGGTAACTATAGAAACTACGAGAAGACCTCCCCTCCCTGCCTTCCACGAGACGACCCAGCCAATGGGCTCCCTCCGCCTGGCCCATACCGCGGCGTCTGGTTGGACCGCGATACCGGTAGCTCGGTCCAATGAGACTCGCGGGGCGGGCAGGCACAATGAGGAGAAGCGGGGCGTGGGGGGACGCGCCCGACTGTGACGGCAGCGCGGCACGCGACGGAGGCGCGTCACCCTCGGAGCCGGCCAATCACCGCCGGCCAGCTTGGTGGGAAGCCACCAATCGGGGGGCTCCAGCGAAGGGAATGCGGCCAATAGGAAGCATCCACGCAAGGCTGCGGGAAGGTATATAAAGGCGGAGGGCGCCGTGGGCCCGAGCACGGGATTCAGAGCAAATCGAGGGGAGGATTGTGTGAGAGCCGACTCGGTGGCCCGCCTGCAGACGCCGATCGTGTGTACGGGCGTTGCGTGTTAAGAGAGGTGAGTCTCCGTGCTGAAAGGAGGGGCTGGTACCCCCCACCCCATCAATAACAGGAAAGGGGGATGTCAGTAATGGTGAGCAGGGGGCTGCTTATGGGGCGAGGGCTCCTGGGACACGTGGGGTTGGACTTGGGGGGCAGGAAGGCTTGGGGGGAGGGGGTCCCCTTGGGGATGGCACACGCACTTCCCTATCGGCCCTGTCTTGGTCTCCCTGCACTTCTGATCTTCCTGTTTTCTACCCAAATTGAAAAGAATTTGTCTCAGAGTCGTGGTTAGATTTTTTGGGAGGGGGGGACATTTCACTCGGAGGCGAGGGAGATGCAAAATAAGGCTCTATTTATCTATATATAGCTTGTTCAATGTGTGACTCCCGCTTGGATGGTAATGGCCTGTTTGGAAAGGTTCTCCTGGTTTGTGGGACGCAGGTATTGCTGTTAATAATAGCAATCAGGTGGTGGATATAAGAGAAGGAGTCTTCAGAGGTAGCTTAGGGCTTATAACATCGGTGTACTATTGGGCTATAATTGTGCATGTTTAGGTGTGCCTTTCAACACAGGAAGCTGCCATCTACTGAGTCAGACCCTTGGTCCATCTAGCTCAGTATTGTCTTCACAGACTGGCAGCAGCTTCTCCAAGGTCCCAGGCAGGAATCTCTCTCAGCCCTCTCTTAAAGATGCTGCCAGGAACCTTCTGCTCTTCCCAGAGCGGCTCCATCCCCTCAGGGGAATATCTTACAGTGCTCACATGTAGTTTCCCATTCAAATGCACACCAGGGCAGACCCTGCTTAGCAAAGGGGACAAGTCATTCTTGCTGCCACAAGACCAGCGCTCTTCCCTTCCCTCTTCAGATCTGTGGGGTGGAGACATTATTGTTAATAACAGTGATAATAGCCACTGGGAAAGGAGGGAGGGCTCTTGGGGTCTGGAGTACAGCCCCCCCCCCTACAGATCCTCTTATTTTAAGAGCTGTAGAGTGTTTAGCCTGTTCTGGTGGCTTTTTCTATTGCTTGTCCCATTTGGGGCAGCTAAAATGCTTGCCTTGGGCTGGTGTGACTCATCTTAGGGGCTCCAACCATGGTGGAGGAGGGAGAATGTGGGGTTCTTAAAGGCTCTTGTTTAGATGTGCTCCCCCATCTCCTGTTACTGGGGGGGGGGTGAGATACTGGGAGGAAAGGCATCTTGAAGTTTAGAATACCCATCCAAATATCTCTCTCTCTCTCTCTGGAAAGCAAGGACAACCTAGCTATTCATTTTCCAGGGAAAGGAAGTATGGCATTTCATTCTCCCCACTCAATACAAGCCTGATGGCTTCCTGTGAGGCCCTTGTTGTGTTCTTGGAACGCCATGTTTAATTCTTGTGGCATCTTTTCTCTGGATGGTTTGAGACAAAAGCGGATTAGAAAGAATAACTGAGTGGCAGGATTTCATGGAATCTCCCTAGTACATGTGCTGGGTCCTTGGCACTCTGTTATTGGGATCCCCTGGACCAACTTGGGGCTTGAAGGGGGCTGTCCCTTTGCATACCAAGGGCAAGGTTCAGATCAAGTTAGGCATAAGCATTTCTGAAATCAATGAGACAAGCTAGCCACGAGTGACTTAGTGCTGGCTAATTTCAATGGGACTTTGTCTGGATTCCACCCTGTGTCTGGTTATGCAACCTCCACTTTTCAGGAGCTAGTAAGATTTGGGTCTGTGTTCACAATGAGCAGACGTTGCCAGTAATTAAGCAGTTGGCAGTAGGACATTTTTGGGACACGGTCTTAGTCCTTGCTGCTTTTTCTAGGAACAAATCTTTTCTACACTTTCTGTGAATGGAGGCCAACATAATCCACTTCCCCTGCAGTAAATGGAACCTTTTGACAATTCAATTAAAAAATTATTATTTTGGTACAAAGCTGATCTTTGGCTTTCTTTCCACAGGAGTTTTTCAGCAGGAGTGCACAACATACCACAAGGGCAGCATGAAGTTTGTGCTCTTCTCTCTGCTGCTTATTGGCAGCGTGTTCGCCAATGACGATGACAAGAAGGAAGATGTCGGGACAGTAGTTGGCATAGATTTGGGGACCACATACTCATGGTATGTAAGGTGGCTGACTTTTGGGCTCACTTTCTGGATGCTTGTTTTGAACAGTTTATGGTCTGATGTAGAAGGTGCCACAGGGATGAGTTCAATGAGAAAATGTAATCTTCAGACTTTATGGGATAACTAGCTTGCACTGGTATGGCTTCTAGCAGTTTCCTGTAACTACAGGGTTTGGTTAATGATGACTTTATTTATTGGCCGCCCCATAACAATTGTTCTCTTTATTCAGCTCGCAGAATAAAGCAATAGAATAAAATGGGCTCTCCAGCTGTTGTTGAACTACAACTCCCATAATCTCCAGCCATAATTCATTGTGGCTGAGGTGGATGGGAATTGTAGTTCAACTGCTGGAGAGCCAAGGCTGCCTACCCTGGAGTTAAACATGCAATTAAAAGCACCTTTAAAACACACCTTTTTAAAAGACCATTTTAAGTGCAGCAGGAGCAACATCTTGCTTACCCTATGTTGATGGCTTGCCTTCCTTCTCAACAGTGTTGGAGTCTTCAAGAACGGGCGTGTGGAAATCATTGCCAATGACCAGGGTAACAGAATTACGCCCTCCTATGTGGCCTTCACGCCAGAAGGAGAGCGTCTGATTGGCGACGCGGCAAAGAACCAGCTGACCTCCAACCCAGAGAACACTGTTTTTGATGCCAAGCGCCTGATTGGCCGAACATGGAACGATCCTTCTGTGCAGCAGGATATCAAATACCTGCCTTTCAAGGTGTGTACCTGAATGTCTTTTTACAGCTCAAGGTGCTTTGCAACTTTAAAAAAACAAAAAACTTGCAGTGTGTTTTGGGAAGTGGTATCTTAGTGAGGACTAGCCACTTGCGCAGCCTAGGCTCTTGTCCCAGTTAAGATAGAGGTGCATAACTGTCAAACACTGAATTGCAGAGAACTTGGCCTACTCATTGATAGAGTTGCTGATCTCCTTTAACACTGTGTTGCAGAGATCTTTCTTTAGGTTTCTGACCATGCTCATTTTAAATCTTTTAACAGGTTCTTGAAAAGAAGGCTAAGCCCCATATTCAGGTTGACATTGGTGGAGGGCAGATGAAAACGTTTGCCCCAGAGGAAATTTCAGCAATGGTTTTGACCAAGATGAAGGAGACTGCTGAGGCTTATTTGGGAAAGAAGGTAAGATTACAAAATGTTCTAATAGAATACATCTGCAGTGTTTCCTGTAGCAAGGAGTTGCAGATGTTGACTCCAATTCCCATAATCCCCAATCAAAGACCATTGCAGCTGGGGATGTTGAATACAGCTGTAGTAGTCAATTGGCAATCTGGTACAGGGAACATAGGGCAGGCCTGCTCAACTCTGGCCCTCCTGCAGAGGTTGGCCTACAACTTCCATAATCCCTGGCTATTAGCCGCTGTGGCTGGGGATGATGGGAGTTGTAGTCCAAAAACAGCTAGGGGACCAAAGTTGAGTACATCTATTCTGGCAACAACATAGGAGGACTTTGAGGTTCTCTGAATTTGGGTTGCTTGTTAGACCTTCTGCTTGCAGAACATGGAGCCCACTCCACAGCTGTAGCCATTCCTCAAGAACAGCTGTCTAAACACTGAAGACAACCAAATACATTTTCCTCTTGTTCTTTTTCCAGGTGACTCATGCTGTTGTCACGGTGCCAGCCTACTTCAACGATGCTCAGCGCCAGGCCACAAAGGATGCTGGTACTATTGCTGGATTGAATGTTATGAGGATCATCAATGAACCGTAAGCAGGCTTAGTCTTCTGCAGACACTTATTTCGTTTGTATTTATATCCCACTCTTCTCCACAGAGCCCAGAGTGGTGTACATGGTTACATTTATCCTTACAACAACCCTGTGAGGTAGATCAGGCTGAGGGAGAAGTCACTGGCCCAGAGTCACCCAGTGAGTTTCATGGCTGAGTGGGCATTCGAACTCGGGCCTCCCCAGTTCTTGTCCCCAACACTCTAACCCAGGGGTGTCAAGCTTCAACTTTCCAGCTCCTATTGGCCTACAACTCCTACCATCCCTGGCCACAGTTGCCAGGGATGATGGGAGTTGTAGGCTGAAGTTCGACACCAGTACTCTAACCACTGCACTACATTGACATTCATAAGAATGTTATCTAAGGGTGTTGGCAACATAGGAAACTGCTTTCTAGCTCCGTATTGTCTACGCTGCAGTTCTCCAAGGTCTCAAGCAGGAGTCTCTCCCAGCCCCACCTAGAGATGCTGCCAGGGAGTGAACCTGGGCCCTTCTACATGCAAAGTAGATGTCCTCCCATTGAGCTACAACCCAGTACATTTGTCATCGTGACACGAGGGTCTCAACACTAGGTGGTTTTTCCCTACAGAACTGCTGCTGCCATTGCTTACGGTCTGGACAAGAGAGAGGGCGAGAAGAACATCCTGGTTTTCGACCTGGGTGGCGGCACCTTTGACGTCTCCCTCCTCACCATCGATAATGGTGTCTTTGAAGTTGTGGCCACCAATGGCGACACTCACCTGGGCGGGGAAGACTTTGACCAGCGGGTCATGGAGCACTTCATCAAACTCTACAAGAAGAAGACTGGGAAGGATGTCCGGAAGGACAACAGAGCCGTTCAGAAGCTGAGGCGAGAGGTTGAGAAGGCAAAGAGGGCCCTTTCCTCTCAGCACCAGTCCAGGATTGAGATTGAATCCTTCTTTGAGGGAGAGGACTTCTCCGAGACCTTGACCAGGGCAAAGTTTGAAGAACTCAACATGGTATGTACCTGTAAACTGGGTGACTCCTTCCCCAGACAATACTGCACACGTGTACACACAAAGGGGAAAACTGAGATTATAATGACATAGTTAAGAATGAAGCATATGTGGGAACAGTAAGGGTAGCAAGGGTAGTATATAAATCAAATAAAATAATCTTCAGCCACAGTGACTAGCTGGGATGAGTTCAACATTTTCAGGAGGGCTGAAGTTGTGCAGCCCTGTAAAAGTTCCACTCCGTGAGCTTGGCAGACTCGATTGGGAGTGACCCTCCCAGTGGAAAGATGAGCCTGACCCTCTGGTGGTCCAAAGGAGCAAAGCCTGTCTTGGACTTAGGGCAGAGATGAACTACATGAAGCTCTCCAGATATTGCTGCACTACAACTCCCCATCATGCTCAGCAACAATTTATTACAGCTTGGGATTGTGGGAGTTTTAGTTGAGCAACATCTGGAGCCACATGTTGCCTTTCTCTTCCGTATGGGGTGGATATGTTACACTTGGTATCTGCTTCTATCCTTAACGCTCTTAATTTGTTGCTGCATAGTTATGCCTTTTTGCCACAGGATGAGAACTAGTCCAAGCACAGCACTAAATCTGTGTCAAATTCTTCTAGGATCTCTTCCGTTCCACCATGAAGCCTGTGCAGAAAGTCCTAGAGGACGCTGACCTTAAGAAGTCGGACATTGATGAAATTGTGCTTGTCGGTGGCTCCACCCGAATCCCCAAAATCCAGCAGCTTGTGAAAGAATTTTTCAACGGCAAGGAGCCCTCTCGGGGCATCAATCCCGATGAAGCCGTCGCTTACGGTGCCGCTGTCCAGGCTGGCGTGCTCTCTGGGGATCAGGACACTGGTAAGTGGAGCAGCTTGAATGCCCAAATGCAGGGTCTTGGAGCCGTTCACAGAAGTGAAAGCAAGATTGTATCAAGGATTTTTTTTTTTAAAAGTTGTGGCAGCTAAAAAAATGATACAACTTAAAAATTAAATGCATTGATAGGCTCCTGTTCGTAGTATCAAATCTAGCCAGTACTTGAGGAAGTGCTAAAGATGAGACTGCTACCATATGCACCTGAATAGAAGACAACTCCACATTTAAGATTCCCCCCTTAAATATAGATATTATACAGGTTGCATCTGTGTTCAGTTTCTGGCATCCAAGAACAGGGTGGTGGGGACGAATCCTAGATGCAGGCAACTACAGTAGTTGTCTATGTCTTAACCCCTTATCCTGTTACCTAGGTGATCTGGTCCTTCTGGACGTCTGTCCCCTAACTCTGGGCATTGAGACTGTGGGTGGAGTTATGACCAAGCTCATTCCAAGGAACACTGTCGTTCCCACCAAGAAATCCCAGATCTTCTCCACTGCTTCAGACAACCAGCCAACTGTGACGATTAAGGTCTATGAAGGTAAACAAACCTGCCTTGCTAGGCTTAAATGCTTCTGTATTGGGGGCAGAGGGGATTTTGTGGGCTTCAACCTGTGAATGAATCTAACATGTTGACCTACACATCTGGGTTTGGCTCACTAGCCAGCTGCTTGTGGGTTGCCATCAAGCCCCTTTGTTTCACTCAGTTCCTCTTCTGGCACAGAGGTCCTGGAAGTCTTCTGTCAGTATTGTCTTCACAGACTGGCTCCATCCCCTGAAGGGAATATCTTAAATGTGCTCACATGTGGTCTGCCATTCAAATGCAACCAGGGCAGACCCTGCTTAGCTAAGGGGACAAGTCATGCTTGCTACCACAAGACCAGCTCTCCTCTCCACTGGGTTATGGAGATCGTAAGAGACAGCAGGAGCCTTCACCTATTGCTCAGAACGGATTCCTGCTGTTCCTTGCCTTCTCAAAAATGGCAGTGAAAGGGAGGCCTCTGAGGAGATCTCTGTGGTGCAGACACCCACCACTGGCAAGGAGATTGTAGCTGCCTGATCCAACCTCTTCTCTCCTGTTTTATTTGGGAACTGTTTGTTGTGTCAAGTGCTTTATTATTTGTTAACCAAACTACTTGGAGTTTCTTTAAGATATAAGATATACAACTCTAAAATCCAGCAGCATAATTTTGCAAGGTGTACTTTACACTCAGGGTATCAGAGTGTATTTTGGCATGCCTGTTCACCATCGCATGTATAAGTAAAGGCTTTAGTTCTCTTATGCAGTAATTCTTGACTGTATGTGGACCACCTGAATGCAGTCTAGAAGGTAGCTGCTTCACACATTAAACTACTTTGCCTCTTTCCTGTAGGAGAACGTCCACTCACAAAGGATAACCATCTGCTGGGGACCTTCGACCTGACTGGCATCCCTCCTGCTCCACGGGGCGTCCCCCAGATCGAGGTTACCTTTGAAATCGACGTGAACGGGATCCTCCGTGTTACTGCCGAGGACAAGGGCACAGGCAACAAGAACAAAATCACCATCACCAACGACCAGAATCGGCTGACCCCAGAAGAGATCGAACGGATGGTCACCGATGCAGAGAAATTTGCAGAGGAGGACAAGAAGCTGAAAGAACGGATTGATGCCAGGAATGAATTGGAAAGCTATGCCTATTCGCTGAAAAACCAGATCGGGGATAAGGAAAAGCTGGGCGGGAAGCTGTCTTCGGAAGACAAAGATACCATAGAGAAGGCCGTGGAAGAAAAGATAGAATGGCTGGAGAGTCACCAGGATGCCGACATTGAAGACTTCAAAGCACAAAAGAAGGAACTGGAAGAGGTGGTCCAGCCCATTGTGGGCAAGTTGTACGGGAGTGCTGGTCCTCCCCCTGGTGAAGAAGAAGAAGCAGCGGGAGAGAAAGAAGAGTTGTAGGCCTGTCTCCTGAATGTTGACACTGTAAATATTGGACTTGGAACTTTTGCTAAACTTATTGAACTTTAGATCTGGAATGTGATCGGAATCTTCACTTGTGTGGAGTTGGAAATGCTAGCCCAAAGTGGCTGTTTACTGCTTTTCATTAGCAGTTGCTAAATGTTTGGGGTTGGGGGTGGGGTGGAGAAACGTTTGCCTTGAAACCATTCTATTTAACAAGTGGGTCAGTATGTGTTCTGTGGAGAACTTTTCTACCCTCTAAGTGACGACAATAAATTTGTTACTCACACTGGATATCTGGGGTCTTGTTACTAATATGTAGCCAGTAAGGTGTGGGGCAGGATGATGGCAAACATTTATATACCACTCTTCAACCGAAGATCTCAAAGCGGTTTACATAGGAAAGATACATAAGATGGCCCCCTGTCCCCAAAGAGCTCATAATCTAAAAAGAAACATAAGGCAGAATGCCAGCAACAGCCACTGGAGGGATGCTGTGCTGGGAATGGATAGGGCCAGTTGCTTGTCCCCTCCTAAATATAAGAGGATCACCACTTTAAAAGGTCCTCTTTGCTTAATTAGCAGGGGTTAGCATGAAGAACTAACTTCATCCAGGCAGCATTTCTTTAGAACAGTTTGGGACAAAGGTGTCTCTATCCTATCACGCCTTTGAAGATAGCAGTTCCATCTAGCCATAATTTCTAATAGCAGGTGATTGAACCTCTTCCTCCATGTATCTCTCTGATCTCCCTTGGTTCTTTAAAGCCCTCTAAACTAGTAGCTATTACCACATCCCACAAACTGGATGGAGCCACTCTGGGAAGAGCAGACGGTTCCACATTCCTACCCTGGCTTCAAGATAGGGCTGAGAGAGATTCCTGCCTGCAATCTTGGAGAAGCTGCTGCCAGTCTGGGTGGACAAGCTAGATGGACCTATGGTCTGACTCATTCTCGGCTGCATATGTTCCTATCTAGACTGACTCTTAGCAAGCAGAACTATGAAAAAGCAATGTTGTATTTTAGCACAGAACTTCAGTATGTGTGGAAAGGACTTAGACTGACCATTTAACAGCTAGAAACATAGGCTTTATTATTTAAGGCAGCTCACAGCTTTGCAGTCCTTGTAGATCTCCCCTTTAATATCCATCCCACCAAATACCAAGCACAGATGCTGCTCCTCTGGCCTGTCACGGGCAGAACCTTCACCTGCTGCGGTACCCTTGTTCTCCTTTGCTGCTGCTTCATCTTGGTTCAAGTCAGAAGATGCTTTCCATGGAATGATGCACATTGAATGATCCAGTCGTCCAGTGGGTAAGGAGGTCTTGAACTCTAACCGAGTCCAGTGACCCTGTTCTGCAACCATTTTTTAAAACAGAAAAAACTCAGTAGTAGAATTCAGGGCCATCTACAGAAGCCACTTAACGAGATAAAGCACAAACACACCCACCCACTTAAAAGCCCACAAGTTCAGTGAACCCACCAATGTGATATTTGTACATGGTGTCCAGCGCTCCAGTTGGGTCCATGCCGCCAAAAATGTACAAGTGGCCCTGAAATGCAGCTGCGGAGTGGGCTGCCCGCCCTCCTGGGACAGATCCAGTGGCCAGGAGCGTCTCCCACTTCAGGTCAGCTGCAAGAGAACAAGCCAGTAACCAGTTGGGTGGATCCCAAGCCAGAATGCATCGCTTGGAAACACGAGCAGAGGGCAATGGGTGTATTTCTGTTTCTGCATCCACACCAATTGAAAATGGGATTTGGTACCAGATAAAGCATCCCAAAAAGCTCAACTATCTCTTAAGATAATTATCCCCCCGTCCCCACGTTAGAATACTATTCATTTTATGGCATTACTATGCAAGTAAACATTATTCTGCACAAAATGTTGAACTGCAACTAGTTCACAGGCCACTCTTTAAAGTCAGTGGCTGAAGCGGAGAGTGAAAAAATATCAAAGAAACAGAATTCCACACTTTAATGCTCTGACTCTCTGATTCTGCCCTTTATGGCAGCAAGCAAAAGAGCTACGCAGGGGTCACCATCCTGCAACTGTGTCACCCGCAGATGGAAACTGGCTTAAACGGCGGATTAGATAATTCTGAAAATCTTAGGTTTTGCATTTTAAGGAGTATGTTCCTAGTCCTTAAGTTTTCTGAGCAAATAGCTTTAAGATGTAGAAGTCTAGATCGACTCTTTTGGAGAGAAGTTCAAAAGGGACAAATTGCTTCGCCAGGATTCCTGGTTTGCAATGTCAGCACACCTTGCCAAGGACTTACTTATATCAATGCAGAATAGATCATTGTAAAACGTATCGCCAGCCAGGCCTCCATGGATGAAGAGTCTGTTCTCAACGGCCACCACTGCGTGGCCATGCCGAGGGGTGGGAGGGTTGCCGAGAACTTCTGGCTGCAGCCATGTCAATGTGGCTACAGGGGAGAGAGCAAGTGCATTAGCCTGTGGCGGGGAAACCTTGCCCTCCATCAGTGGAGGAGAGCTAGTCGCAAAAATGCATCGTCCTTGCTAGCAGGGTCCACCTTGGTTGGCATTTGGATGGGAGACTACTTGTGAGCACTGAAAGATACTCCCCTTAGGGGATGGGCCGCTCTGGGAAGAGCATCTGAGGTCCTGGGTTCAATCCCTTGCAGCATCTCCAGGTGAGGCTGGGAAAAACTCCTGCTTGTAACCGTGAATAGCTGCTGCCAGTCAATGTAGACAATACTGAGCTAGATGGACCAATAGTCTGACTTGGCAGAAGACAGCTTCCTACGTTCCTAGGCAAAAGATCTCAAATGAAGCTACCCTCAGATTTCCCCATCCCATTTGATCTGCCTGCTTCCAGACCTAGAAGAAGAATCAAAACCTTGGCTAAGCTGGTTATGCTTGATTTTGGTTTCAGAGATATTTGCATGTTTTGAAATCAGATTTAGGGCTTATTATTCTCTGCAGACAATCTGAAAATTCTGCCATGAATATAAGTTACCCTGTTAGGTAACATACCAACATTTAAGATAAATTGCAGCGGGGGGGTGAGGGGTGGGAGGTGTATTGTTATGCCTAAGGCCTGACCCAGGCGAATAAGTTACCTGAATCAAATACGTGAAGCTGCTGGTCTTGGACGGGATCTGCCCCTTTTTCGCCTCCTCCAAACACATACAGTCGGTCTCCAATTGCTGCTGAGGATGTGTGGTAAGTCCGAGGGGACGGGGGCGTGCCAGTCACTTTTGGACTCTTCCAACTTCCGGTTTCTAATAAGGGACCAAAAATGTTCTGAAGCTGTGGTGAGTCAAACTGGGGACTCTACAGGAGTTCTCAGCCTCAGGTCCCCAGGTGTCCCCACAATGGCCAAAGGGATGATGGGAGTTGTAGTCCATCATCTGGGGACCGAAAGTTGGAAACCTCTGGACTAAAATATATGTAATCCAGTCAATGCACACATCACACTTAAAGAAGGTTGCCATCAGGCGAGAGCTCTCTTTGTCTCTCTCTCCCAAACTCCTGTTTCTTCATTCATTCATTCTCTCCCACACACACTTTACATCTCTCTCCCTCCAGCTTCATGGGTGTCTCATTCCAAAACACAGAGAGAGTTCCAACAATCTGGTAACGATTAGTTCCCACTGAGGGAATATCAAACCAACCTGTTCTGGGTTATTAAGCCAGAATCTTCTCAACAAATTAATGGCCAGCCAGGAGTCAGTAAAAATATAACACTGCTACCAGGTAAGAAATCTGAAACCTGTCCCCACCCCTGGCAAGGAGTAACCTTGAGAGGAGAGTTGGTCTTGTGGTAGCAAGCATGACTTGTCCCCTTGGCTAAGCAGGATCTGCCCTGGTTGCCTATAAATGGGAGACTAGAAGTGTGAGCAGCACTGTAAGATCTTCCCCTCAAGGGATGGAGCTGCTCTGGGAAGAGCAGAAGGTTCCAAGTTCCCTCCCTGGCAGCATCTCCAAGACAGAGCTGAGAGAGATTCCTGCCTGCAGCCTTGGAGAAGCTGCTGCCAGTCTGTGTAGACAACACTGAGTTAGATGGACCTACAGTCTGCCTCAGTATATGGCAGCTTCCTATGTTCCTAACCTGTGAGAAATAAGAAACACGTACCCAGATCCAAAACTTGCACACAGTTCCTGTTGCCTGTTTCACTGGCCCCTCCGTACACCCAGAGGCTCGTGGGCTGACTTGCAGGAAGGAAGGCCGCATGCTCATACCGTGGCAAGAGGCCTTCCCAGCCAGGCGTGGTCCAGCTGTGCGTATCTATGGTGCAGAAGGAGAAGTCAGTTTGCTAAACTGCCACAGACCAAAGTATCTAATACAAAGAAATGGCTGAAGACCAACAAGGCCTAGAAACTTGCTTCAAACATTTAAAGCCAAGGTCTCAGAACACTGCTCCTCATGCCACCTCCATGCTTTTTCGGTGCTCCTGTGGCATACACACATGCCTGACAGAAATCTCAGTCCTTACCAAGATTGAAGAAATATACATCGCAGAAGCTGCCATTTGGGTTCGCACCCCCGACGATGACAACTTTCCCTTTCTGGCCACTTGAGTCCAGCGGAGGCAGATACAAAGAGTTGTGACCCACCCGGGCACAAGGGCCCTCTCCAAGAGGGACAAGGGAGTACCTGGGAGAGAGAAATTCACAAAAGAACTGCAATAACACCATGGCTAATTGTTCTAGAGCAGGGGTGTAGCTATAATTGAGTGAAGCGATTCAAAGAACTTGGATCCTCCAGCTCTTGAGGGGCCCCCCAGCCCTATTTACCCCCAGCACAGTACCTCCAGTGACTGTTGTTGGTATCTATCTTATGTTTCTTTTAGATTGTGAGCCCTTTGGGGACAGGGAGCCATCTTATTTATTATTTCTCTGTGTAAACCACCCTGAGCCATTTTTGGAAGGGTGGTATAGAAATCGAATTATTATTATTATTATTATTAATTATTATTATTATTATCTTCATTATCTCCCTCGCTTCGAAGGGCCACTGGAGAGAGGGGCGAACATGGCCCCCTCTCCCCTAGCTATGCCCCTGGGGAGCGGAGGACTGAGTAAATAGGCTGAGCAAACGAGCGGGAGTGGGGTGGAGATTGAGGCTCGGCAGGGAACCCTTTTTGAAGAAATGCCTTTTTTTTTTTTTTAAGATGAGGGAGAGGGGAGGAGGGCAGCCGAGGAGCCAAGGAGAAGGGAGAGGCGTAAGCAGAGGAAGGAGCAAGTTAAAAAGGAGACTTATCTGAGGAACGAAGCAAGGCTGAGTATCCTTTCCTGGAGCGTTAGCAGGACGAAAAGAACTGGGTGGGGTTACCATCCGGCTACTTTTATAGCTTTAGAATTAGCATACGTCCTGCCCTGGAGCGAGCATGGGATGATAACCCAGGGAGTTGTCCTCACACGGCAGCCGAGAACGAATTATTATTATTATTATTAATTATTATTATTATTATCTTCATTATCTCCCTCGCTTCGAAGGGCCACTGGAGAGAGGGGCGAACATGGCCCCCTCTCCCCTAGCTATGCCCCTGTTTAGGCTGCCGAGCTCTAGGCTGGCTTTGATCCCAGGTTAGCCTCCCCAACCTGAGACATGCGCCACACAGACACACGGGCTTGAACGTGGCCGCCCTTCCTCGGCCCTCCCTGCATGATCGCCCCCCCACGTCCTTGCACGCCCCCGCGCTGCATCCCCACGTGTAACGCGCGGCCCCGCTGCAAACGCACCAGCTCGCGCCTTCCGGGGTCTCTCCGGGCTTCAGCTCCTGCAGCCCGCAGTCCGACCCCATCGAAGCGGACCCAGGAGGGAAGAGGGGCGTGGCCTAGTACAGAGCTCCGCCCTCTCCCGCACCCGTTGCTAGGAGACCCATGGCAGAGGGGTTATGGTTACATTTTGACATACTCTTAATCTTTAAAAAAAAAAAAATCCTGTTCTTTCTGCAAAGGATTCAGGGCAGCGTGGCGAGATACTTCCTCCCCCCACCCATAATATCCGCACAACAACCCTGTGGGGTGGGGTAGGCTAGACTGAGAGAGAGAGGAGGTCACAGTGAGCGGGTGGGGATTTGAATCCGAGTCCCCCTAGGCCTAACCACTACACCACACTGCCTCCCCAGGGAGCCCTTTTTATTCTCTCCAGCGCCTCCCTTCCCCCTTTTTGCCCCAAGCGGGAGGAGAAGCTAACTACAAATCCCACAGAGCTGAGGGCCCCGTCCTTGGCATTATGTAGCCCCGCAGTGCAGTCTGGGAAAAAGAGGCGGAGGCCAGCCGGAAGGAGCCGCCCCCTGCGTCCAGCCGGGAGGAGAAAGCCCGGATGTCGCGTCCGAGTGAAGCCCAACCCACCGGAAGTCTGCACTCTCACTTCCGGTCGGCAGGTTCGCTTTCCCTCCCGCGGAGGGAGGGAGCTAAACGCGAAGAAGAATCAGTTTCTAGTATCTTTGTTATTCTGCCAAGAAGAAAAGGCCTTCGGGGAGCTCGCGCGGCCGGCGTCCCAGGGAGCCCATTGGCCGGAGCACCGCCGGGACCCGCTTCCGGTCCCTGCTCTCTCCTTCCCCCCATCTCCCTGTCTGCTCTCTCTTCCCCCCCCCCCACTTCAGAGCCCAAAATGGCGCCCCTAGACCTGGACAAGTACGTGGAGATTGCGCGGCTCTGCAAATACCTGCCCGAGAACGACCTCAAGGTGAGCTAAAGGGAGGCAGCCGGGCTTGGCCTTCCCGGCCTCTCCCGTGGTGGGGCTCTCCTGTCTTCCTGTAAGCCGCCTGGAGCTCATGGAGGGGTTGGGGTAGGGGTTGAGGGGGACCCTTGCATGCTTTGGGGCTGAGCCCTGAGAGGGGGCCCGCGGCATAGCTTCCTCCTCCTTCCTGATGGCTGTGTAGAGCCTCCATGTTCAGAGGCAGTGTACCTCTGCATGCCAGTCGCTCGGAACCAGCAGTGGGAAGGGGCCGTTTGCCTCCCTCTGCATCTGCTGCTTGTCCCAGAGGCTTCTGAGTTTTCTGATGTCCACTCAGTCAATTTTAGATCCTGCTCAGGTTGAATTAGGAAGGCCCCACTCTGAATGCACCTGTGCGCACACACTGCTTTGACACTGCCGCTCAGAACAAAACACATACCACACACAGATGAAAAAAGTTAGAGGTACCGCTGGTGCTAGATCATCATTAGTTGTTGTTGTTGCTTTTTAATCACAAACTACTCCAGTTACTTGAATCCAAGGCTAAGTTTTGTCTCCAAATTATTTGATGTTAGAAATCAGATGATTGTTTTAACTTCAGAGGCCTCATCCTTTTGGGTAAATACAGGTGTAAAAAGGATACCCCTTCCTCGATCCTCCTTTGCAGCCCTGAGCCACACTGCATTCATATGTGCAATGCATAAATACAGGTGTAACCTGTATTTAACCTGTGGGGTGTGTGTGTATGTTTAAGAAGGTATTGTCTTAAATTCAGAGTTGACTTCTAATTGAGTAAATAGGGTACTTTTCAACAAAATGTTTTCCAAGCATTTGACATGGCAAAATCTGCTGGACAGATGTTTGGTCTGATCTGTCAGAGCTCTTTTTATTGGTTGGTCTTATTGGTCATGGCAGTTAGGAAGAGAACCTGCATGTTCTAGGGTAGTCTAGCTCTTTAGGACCAGATGCTGCTGACAAAGAGGAGAAGGGCAGTGCATTCATGCCCTGCTGGTGTGCTTCCTGGAGACATCTAATTGTAAATGTAAAAAAAAATAATTGGCCGCTGTGGGCATAGGATGGTACACTAGATGAACGTTTGGTCTGATCTGTTGGAGCTCTTCTTATCTCTTTGTTAGCTGTTGCAGTTAAAATAAGACCTCCATGTTCAGGGACAGCCTACCTGGGAATACCAGAAAGTGTAAGACAAAGGTGAGGGGCCTTATTGCTTTCATGCCCTTGTTTGTGGACCTTCTGGATTCATCAGCATAGCCAGTGTGAGAAACAGGATGTTTGGTTAGGTGGACCTTCACTCTAATTCAGTAAAGTTCTTCTGTTGTTTCTGCAAGAGGCGTTTGTTATTGTTTAAAGATATGTGTTGTTGTTGTGCTATGGGATATCTTTCTTGTTTGTTTTGTTTTTGTTTTTCTGTTTGACTGTTGGGAGATCCAGGGAGAAGATAAATGTTTTAACCAGAGAGTAAACCCTTCTGCATGCAAACCTTCTGCATGCAAAGCAGATGCTCTACTACTGAGCTACGGCCCCAAAGCATTTGACACAAACCCTTGGACCCTGTACCCGAACTAAGCCCAAGTTTGTGTAACTGACATAGACAGGTGTTCTTCTCTTGTTTTGCCCCTACCTCCAAATTCATTCTGCTGGGAGGTGAGTAGGAATGGAGAAGTAGCGTATAGGTGTTGCGCTCCCTACAGCTTCTTACGAGGGGAAGGTAAGAAGCTTCGCCATCTTGTAAGCAGAGTAAGCCAGTGACCTGCAAAGGAAGAGATGTGGCATTCTTGTCTGTCTTTAATAGTTCCCGGATGCTTGAGCAGGGGTAGTTTTTCTCACCTCTGTGAGATGTGGTAGAATTCCTCTCCTACACACACTTAAAGGTTACAGATGCTCTGAGATTTCCCTTGCACTACTAAAATGGGGCCTAGTTCAGAAGTTACAAACCGCCCCCTCCCCACTTCTATCATTGCAAGGCAGTGGAGCAGGGATATGTGGGTTCCTTTCTGTGTGTATGTGGGTGGGTGTTCAGCAGGTTGCCTGGCAACCATCTCCAGGAAAAAACCATGCACGTAATACTGTGCTATACGTTTGCATTCTCAGTTTCTTCGGGCCCTTGTTGCCTCTAACAGGGATTCCCAGATGTTGTTGACTACAACTCCCAGAATCCCCAGCCAAAGGTCACTGCAGCTGGTGATGCTGGGAGTTGTAGTGAACAACATCTGGGAATCCCTGTTAGAGAAAATACTGCTTGGGGCTAGGATTTTTTTCTTTGTCTCCACAAATGGCAGACACTAGTTGTTTTCCCTGGTTTTGGCCGATCTTGGGAGAACCATACCTACTGGGTTAGGCTCCTGCTTGCTCTTCTCTATTATCTTCTCTGCCACTTATCAAAATTTGATAGATCTCAGAGAATAGTGCTAGATTCCCACAGTAGATAAGATCTGGAATAACTGGATCACGTACAGAACAAAAGCCTTCAATGAATTAATTGGGAAATACAGTCATAGCTGTTTTCATTACTTAAACATGAGTCTTTAATAGTCCCCAGCTTAATCACCTGTGGAAAGGAAGAATCTCCTCTAGGCAGGCAAGCAGGAAAGAAAGTGCCTGTAAATTCAAAGAGAGTTCACTTCTGTTTGATCTGCTACTTTCAACAAACATAGACTGGTGGGCGAGCAGGCTACTGAAAACAATTCCTTATGTGGCTGTATTTGCACAGTTGGTCTGAGCAATTTCACCGGCGAAAGCAATGGCATGCAAATGGGTTTTCGTTTGGAAAGTTCCTGCACGGGACTTTCTTTGCCGAGCATTCTCTAGTCCTCCTCCTGCAAGGTGCTATGAGACTACATTAGAAGACTGAATACTGGGGTTAAACTCTTGCTCTCTGAGCCAGTCAGGCTATTTTCAATTCAGAATGTGTGGGTAAAGGAGAGGATGAAAATAGTCTCGCTTTGGGCTGCCTCCCGTTAAAGCCATGATTGCAGTGAAGTCTACAGGCTCGCTCTCCATAGCATGGCTGCCCCCTGACCCATTTGACTTACATGTGGTGTATGAAGTGAAACTGACCAGAATTGCATCTCTTTTTCCTAGCGCTTGTGTGACTACGTGTGTGACCTCCTGCTGGAAGAATCTAACGTGCAGCCTGTTTCAACACCGGTTACAGTCTGTGGAGACATACATGGACAGGTGAAAAGTCACATGTAGTGCTCCTTTGGCCCCATGCACAAGAGTGGGCTAATGCTCTTCGTATAGTAGAGGAGCCTAAAGAGTGAGTGTGTGTGTGTGTGTGTGTGTGTGTGTGTGTGTTCACGGCTGCAGAAATACACTAGTCTGTGACGAGTGAAAAATGATGCCTGACGAGTGAGAAAAGTCCTGATGATCAATGTAGCAACATAGCTTGATGAGTAAAATATTTTGCCTGATTGATAATCTGAGCCAACACTTTTTCACCCCTGTGTGTGTGTGTAATTAATATTTTATATTTGTTGTATTTTAACTTAAGTACACTGACTAGGGATGCACATGCCCGGCAGGATAGATAGATAGATGCTGGGTTGGGGAAAACAGGAATAGCTAATATAAAAGAGAGAGATGCAGATAACACTGATGACTGATCCTCTGTGAAGCAGAAAATGTGGATAAGACCAGAATGCCTTTGCCCTGGGGTAGGATTACAAGCTGCAGCAGTATATCAGTGTGGAGATATATGATCATCTTTACCTCACTCTTAAACCCCAGAAGAAGTTCCCAGAGCAGCGGACAACAATTTAAAACCATCATTAAACAGAACAATTGATCACACTCATTAAAGCGTATTTCAAACAGCAGAGTAGATGGGCAGACGACATAAAACCAGAGCCATATCAAGATGAAAACACCAGTTAAAACAAATGAAGCAAAAGGTACTAATGCTACAAGGCTTTCCTTAATCAAGTTTCCTTTCTTTTGCCTTTCAGTTTTATGATTTATGTGAGTTGTTCAGAACTGGAGGTCAAGTTCCGGACACAAACTACATATTTATGGTACGTCCAAGATAATTGCAAAATATGTGTCAAATGTGGGCTGTTTAATACTCAGTGGGGCTTACTCTCAAATTCATTGTGTGTAAGAATGTGCTCCAAGTGCCTCTTGTATGTCATATAATAGAATTTTGGTTTATCTTTCAGGGCGACTTTGTAGACAGAGGTTACTACAGCCTTGAGACGTTCACTTATCTTCTTGCTCTGAAAGCCAAATGGCCGGATCGCATCACCCTTTTGCGTGGAAATCATGAAAGCAGACAAATAACACAAGTGTATGGATTTTACGGTAAGAGTGTGTGCTTTTTAAAAACCAGCTCTCAGACCAATTATAATCAACCCAGATAATATGATAAATTGGCTTGTCTCTCTGGAAGATGTGGGATTTGGGTTTTTTCCTTCTTAAAATAATGGTCCAAGGTATTGTGGACAAGCAGCTTATCTTAACTGAAAGCAAATATGAACACATATAATATAGGAAGCCATACTTAAAGGCTGTGGGTTTTTACTTAAAGGCTGTCTTTTTTCCCCCCCAATAGATGAATGCCAGACCAAATATGGTAACGCTAACGCTTGGAGATACTGCACCAAAGTATTTGACATGCTCACCGTTGCCGCGGTAAGAGTTTTTGGGTTTCTTGCAAATGCAGTTTTTGAAACTTTAAAAAAAAAAATAGTGTCTTCACCGCTTCCTGACCACGTTCCCCAAACGACTGGCATTTCAAGCTGGTGATGCTAGTAAAAACCTATCCCTCTTCCCTCCTTCCAGTTGATAGACGAGCAGATCCTTTGCGTCCACGGGGGCCTCTCTCCAGACATCAAAACACTGGATCAGATCCGAACCATTGAGCGCAACCAAGAGATTCCACACAAAGGAGCTTTTTGTGACCTTGTCTGGTCTGACCCAGAAGATGTCGACACCTGGGCTATTAGTCCCCGGGGTGCAGGCTGGCTTTTTGGGGCAAAAGTCACCAATGAGGTAAGCTATCTTTTGACCAGGGACCCAAACATTTAGAATTGGCTCACCAGCCACTGTCAGTAGTCACCACCAATCTCCTCTCTTCCCTCAGATGCTTTTCTAGCACACAGGCAGAGGTCTTGGTAAAGAAGCGGGTCTTCTGTCCTTTGCACTTGGAGATGGGAAGAAACAGCGGGAGCCCCCTCTGACTGCCCAGAAAGGATTCCTGCTGTTGCTTTCCTTCTCAAAAATGGCAGAGGAAAGGAGACCTCTGGGGAGGAGATGTGTGTGGTGCTAGGTATCCTATTCGCCAGAGGGCACTCACCACTGGTGAGCTGGCAAGTAGATTTATAGATGTCTGCTTATGACACAGCCTGGTTTAACCACTTGCCCATCTGCCTCCGTGAGCTAGAAATTCTTCTGCCCGACAGCTGAAGGGGTCCTTTCATTTTAAAATATGGACATTCCACATTCCAAAACCATTTCACCATCGGATAGGCTGAAACAGCACTTCTAGCCGCTGAGAGAAACCACAGAACTGAGAGCAGAAGAGCGAGAGGTCGCCTGTTCCATTTTCTCTGATGTAAACGTTTTCCTGACTCCCCGCTTTCTTTCAACTTCCCAGTTTGTCCACATCAACAACCTAAAGCTCATCTGTCGCGCCCACCAGCTGGTGCACGAAGGCTATAAATTCATGTTTGATGAGAAACTGGTCACGGTATGGTCTGCTCCAAACTACTGCTACCGCTGTGGAAATATCGCCTCAATCATGGTCTTTAAAGATGTAAATACCAGAGAACCAAAGCTCTTCCGGGCAGTCCCAGACTCAGAACGTGTGATCCCTCCACGAACGACCACACCGTATTTCCTCTGAAACATTGCTCAGCCCTTCTTCGTACTGTGTTTTTTTGGCCTCCGAGACACACTTTTTATCAAGCACTTTGCTGCTGAAATGCTGCCTCTTGCCTCTTCTTTATTTTTAAATTATCTACGTGTTGGATGTTTGTATTGATGCTCCCCTCCCTCCCTCCCTCCCATTCCTCTTGATTCTCCCCCCCGCCCCAGCTCCCAGACTTAATTTGCTCTTCGTTCTTGCATATTTATGTTTTTTTTTTCTTAGGGAAAACCATCTTTTTCCCTTAAAAAAAAATTAAAATGAAGCAAGAAAGATATCAGAACTGGTCCAATCTGCTTATTTCACCCAGGGGTTTGTCTTTGGGGAGGCCATATTATTATTTCGGACAAGATTTTAAGGAATTTCAGCAGCAAAGTTGTATTTAGGGTGAGACTTTGGATTCCAGTGGCCGCACAAACGTGCCCAAAATATACCAGCGAATGGTCCTAGTTTGTATCTTGTTTTAAGTCCGTATAAGTAAATGGTCTAAAAGGCTGCCCTGATCTTGTTTGGGGGCTTGTTTTTATTTTTTAGGATTCAAACTAAAATAGAAAAAGAAAAGAAAAAACCCACCACAGGTATTTGAATTTGTACATTAAAATAATTGTTCCTGATTCTTTTCAGATACCTTGTATTTTTTAATAAAGTCATATCTTGAACTTGGCCTCTAGGTTAAACATTCAAAATAAAACCATACGTTGTTGATGTAAATTTTTCTCCCCCTGCCCTGATTTATGAAGATCGGTGACAAATGTGATTACCATTTGGAAGAGTACAGCCAAATTGTCTCTTAATTTAAGAGTGTTGTGTCCTAGAGACTGGTGAACTCAATACGATTGGCTCTCTGAAAATAGTTGCGTTAATCACTCTTCCTGCAAAAACTTGGGAAACTGACCACTTAGAATTGGATCTGTTCAATTCTATTCCGGGGCATACTGCAGCATAAGAATTAAAGGGATTGATTTAAGACCAATAGAAGGATTGGGTTCTGCTAATATAGTGCTATCCAAAGTATTAGCTTCCAGCAAAGCAGCTCTAAATACTTTCACAATTACTGATCCCTCAGTGTGGAGTTACCGGTTTTACCACAGAGCAAGCAAGCAATGAAGTTCTGATTGTAAAAAGCATTATCAGAGTGTTTGAGTTTCCAGTTACTTGCGGGGGGTGGGGGGGGGTCCTTTCTGTAAAAGGCCAGACTGAGGTGCTGAGAGATCAAATTCTGGGGGCCAGAATTTGAGACATTCTGCAGCAGTTAAGACATATATGCAGTGGATCAGAGGTTCCCCAGCTTGGATGTCCAGGTGATGATGGACTACAACTCCTATCATCCCCAGCCACAACAGCCTTTGGCAGGGTGATGAGCACTGTAGTCTAGCAACAGCTGGGGCCGCAAGGTCAGCTATGTGCATGCGTATGCATGTATCCATGAGGCAGAGGTTCTCAAACTTTAATCAGCAGATGTTGGACTACAGTACCCATCATCTGCAGGCACAATGGCTACTGCAGTCCAACAACATCCGAGCACCCACATTTGAGAGTCCCTGCAAGAGAGAACTATAGAACACAAACCAGAATCTCCCAAGCTTAGGTGCCCATCGTCAATTTTGTTTGTTATTTATCTTTGTAAACCCCTTTGGAAATGTTTGATGAAAAGTGGTATATAAGTATTGGTTGGTGGTGTTGGACTACAGTACCCATCAGCCTTAGCCAGAATGGCCTTAGGCTGGGGATGATAGACACTGTAGCCCGCTCCTGCAGGGGTTATGAGTTGGACTACAACTCCCATCATCCACAGCTCCCGTGGCCAAAGACAGCTGGGGCTGATAGGAGTTGTAGTCTAAGGGGCGGGGGGGGGAACGACCCTTCAGGCCTGTTCAGCTTCCCCCCTCCTCCGCCATCTGCAGTTTATGGACTACAACCCCCATCATCCCCATGCACAGTGGCCAACAGACAGGGATGATGGGAGTTGTAGGCCAACATCTGCAGCTCAGTAGGCCGGCTTCACAACTCAGAACGAAGCGGAGGGGGGAGGGCGCCCTCATGTCACGTGGGGGCGGGGCGGGGAGACCTCAACGGTCACTCGCTGAGCCCCGCCTCTCTCCTCGCGCCTCCGCCTCCCGGCGCTGAAGATGGGCTGGCCGCGCCTGCCCGTCTTTCGGGCGGCCCCGCCTCTCCCTCTGTCAGCGCGTGGCTTCCGCTTCCGGCCGGGCAGCTGCGCGGGGGCCGAGCGGTGGCGGCGGCGCCTGAGGCAACTTTCGCTCGCTGCTCCCTGCCTCGGCTGCACCTGCCGGCCGCGGCCCGCCATGGCGCGGAGCTCACTCTCCTCGCGCTTCCGCCGCCTCGACATCGACCAGTTCGACGAGAACCGCTTCGTGGAGGAGCCCGACGGCGCCGCCGGAGCCCCCAACGCCGCCGCCGGAGCGGAGGAGGAGGAGGACGACGAGGAGGGGCAGCCGGGCGCCGGAGGGAGGCCCGAGGTGGAGGCGGCGCTGCGGCAATATCCTTCCCTGGCGGGGACCCCGGGCGGGGGGGTGGCGCGCTCTCTTTCTCCCCTCCCCCCGCCCGTCTCCTCTGCCTCCCCCCCTCGCTCGCTCTCCCCTCCCCATGTGCTTGGGGGTATTCTTCTGCCCCCATCCTTTGGGTCTGGGGCGTTCCTTCTCTTCTTCCTCCCCTCATGTGCTTTAAAGTAGCCTTCTGCCCCACCCTGCATGTCTTAAAGGATTCACTCCACCACCACCCCCACACACACGTCCTTTGGAGTATTTCTCTGTCCTCCCTTCATTTCCTTTTATTTCCCCCATAGAATAATTCTCTTTTCTCTTTCCTCCACTCCATATTCCACTTTTCCCTCCCTGTGCTTTGGGGAAGCTCCTAAGCGGAGGAACCTCTCTTTTCTCCCTCCCCTCATGTGCCTCGGAATATTGGTCTTCTCGCCTCCCCCACCACTTGACCTGTTAGGGCGTCCTCACCCAATTGCACTTGCCTTTCCTGGTGGGTTTCATGGGGTTGGTGGAGGTCCTTGTGGCATGGCAATTCTCCTCCTGTGCCTCCCCACCCCCAGATATTTCTGTCAGTTTCACCCTTTCGCTGTGGCCCTTCTCCCCACCCTCACTGAGGAAAGGCCTTTGCAACTGCAGCCAGTAACTAGCCTGCTTGCCTTGCTGATACATACCTACCTTCGTCAGTAGTTGGGGGAGAATGGGTGGTGCCAGTCTTCCTGGCTTGGTTGCCCTGCGAGGATTCTTACCCACCCCAGGCCAGTGGCTACCTACCAGCTGGATGTCGCCTTTGTGGGAGACTCCTCTAGAAGTCTTGATTGTCCAACAAGGCTGATTGTGCAATGCCTTCCTGGGCTCATCTCTTGCTCCAGCGAGACTCTTTCTGTCCTCTTACCTTTGGCTCCTCTGTGGCTGGGCTAGTGTCGCAGTCCTACTGGAACACGCGCACCCCATCACGTATAGCCCCATTTCTGTTGTAGAGATTCTTGCTCCTCCTAGCTGCTGCAAGACTCAGACTTTAGCAGTGTTGCGGGAATATGCTGGACTTGCCATTCTGCACCACTCGCAGTTATTGGCTCTTCCTGCTAGAACCTTCTTTCTGCTCTTTCCCTGAGGTTGGCCCAACCCATCTGAGTGGGCCCTTCTCCCAAGCCCTGTTCCTCCCTTTTCGTCCTGTCAGATGGCCTCCTGTGACTGGTTCCATCTCTCCCTCTCTGGTTCTGAGCCTCAGAGTTGTGCCTGAACTCTCCTCAGTGGGGCTGAGCCTTTGGTGAGCAGTCCCTGCACACCTCTATCCAGCCCACTATTGCTTAGACAGGTGGGGGTTGGCTGGCAGTGGGGGGAGCAAAGCTGGCATCTGATGACTTGTTTCAAGGGTTGCTCTTTCGTGTCTGTAACCTTTGGGAGGCTGCTGGTGGTGGCAGCTGCATGTGGATGTGCCTAAGAGTCAAGGCGAGGTGCCATGTGACGAGGTGCCATGTGCCACAGGTACCTGCAGGAAGTGGGTGTGTGTAACTTCCCAGGCAGCAGTAGGGAAGATGGGTGCGGAGAGGCCGGGTGATGCTGCAGGGCAGGTCGCTGTGCTAGGAGGTGAGTGCCCTGCCCTGCCGTGAACCTCTGGTGTGTCAGCAGTGACAAACTCCTGCCAGGCTGTGAGGCATGCCTCTGTCATGCACAGAATCAGGTTAGGCAAGAAAGCACTCGTCTTTCTGGAGCCAAAGGGTATCGGGGCGGGGCTGGGCCTGGCCGGCTGGGGGTCAACAGATGCTGACCACTACCCCAGTGGGTAGGAGGCTGCTGCTTTGATTTCTGGGGGGGGGAGGGAGGAGGGAGTTTATATTAGAAATGCTGGCCACAATATTACCTTTCTGGCCACGGAAAGGATGTTGAGATGTAACCAGAGGAGCAGAACTGGTGGAGCTCTGTCAGGTCCGTGGTTGCTGAGAGTCTTTAAAAAACCACGTATTTGAGGTGTGACCTTGTCCCCTTTCCTATGTGTTCCCAGAAGGCCAGTGGCAGCCGACGGAAGTGCTGGCACATTACAGGCTGAATAGTAGTCCTATCTGATCTGGGGGTGGAAGCGCAACACAGCAGTATTAGCTTCTGGGTGGGTTGTTCTGGTGAGAGGCCTTGGATGTCCACAGTCAGGGCCTGGTATACCCAGTCAGCATAGCCCCATAGATTGAAGAGTACGCAAGTTTGACGAGAGAAAGGACTGAGTAGCTGTGCACACAACCTGGATATGAGAGCTGGATATTGCTGGATATGAGAGCCATTCCCTGAGTCTGGGCTCCTGCGTTCTTTGGAGGGATTGTCTTTGCATTTGAAATCCAAAGGCACTGCACTCTTAAAGCTTGCAGGACTGACTTTTCACATGTTAAAACCGGTCTTCCTTTACATCAGTGCTGTAGTTTCCTCAGACTGCGTTCCAAGCACCTAAGGAGACCCTTCAGGGAAGATCAGGCATGGTAGAGAAGCATCCACCAAGACAGCTTGGCGGTGCAATCACTCTTTGCAACACACAGCCTCGGGGTGCCTGCTCAGCTTGTGGGAGGACATTGTGAGGCCTCTTTGTTCTGGCCAGTGCCCTGTGTGAACGAAGGAGCATGTCCCAGCCTTTCCTGCAGTGCCTGGAGATTTTGCAGGTGCAAGGGAGAGATCTCTGCCAAGGAACCATGTGCAAAGGGCTCTCTGTAGACAGGAAGTTTGCAAAGTGCCAGTTGGCATTGGAAATACTTTGAGATCTGGCCTCCCTGCCTTAGTGAGTGGAACAAGACAGTTGGGTCAACTCTTTCAGGATTTGCCAGGCTGTGGAATTTGGTGTTGCGGGAAGAGGCTCCTCCGTTCCCTGGTGCTGTTTTCTGCATTACTTTCTCAGACAGGATAGTGTGCTGTGCTGTGAGTGTGTAGGGCCACACTGATGTCAAGCCGCTCGAAATAACTCCACAGCCAGCCTCCCTGGGACATAACCCAGATTGCTATTTTGATTAAGTGCCTGTCTGGAAGGGGAGTGCAGAGATGAGTTGTGGACCATGTTCTTGATTTGGATTCTGCAACTTGTGCGGCAAGGAGAAGATGGCGGTAGGCAAGGTTTCTCCCCCACCCCTTTGCCGCTACAATGGCAGGGATGCCTGCCCATGTATCTCTTTCTGTTCTCAGGCTATATAGATAGATGGGATTTGTTGGACATAAGAAGCTGCCCACTTGAGTCAGGCTGTCGCTTCATCTAGCTCAGTACTGTCTATACTGACTGGCAGCAGCTAGGCTTCCAAATAGAACTTGAGACTTTCTGCATGCAAAGTGTGTGTTCTATCCGGTGTGTAGGTAGATCAGCTTTTCCTGGTCTGGGGCCTTTTTAGTAAGAAGTAAATTTAGGATGGATTTAAACTCTGTGTGGCCACAACAACAACAGCTGACCACTGTTTGACTTGCTGAGTTAAAAACTTAAAAAACAACAACGACACTCTTAATCTTCAGTATCTGTGTGGAAGTTTAAAGATCAGTGTGGACTACCCTGCCCCAGTAGAGTCCGCTTAAAATCCCTGTGGAGTGGTTTCCCCTGGCTGCCTTTCCTTACTCCTTGGCCTGATGGGCATCATCCACACAGTGAAATTAAAGCAAATCTTTTAGAGAAAAGATTAGCAGAATCCGATTTGTAATACTGGGAGGCTTACACAAATCCGCTCCCGGCTGCTTGAGGCCCCGAGTTTCCTTGCTCTGTCGCTTTCGCTCGGGGCGGCACAGGGTTTCCTGTCAACTTCAGTGTGAACAACATCTTTAAATAAACGTAGAGGAAATCGACCTTGACGCAGAAGCAGCCTCTGCTTGCATCAGTGCTGCTTTGCCACCAGGATTCAGATGGTCTCCTTCCTGAGCTGTTTCAGGGCACTCAGAAATTTTAATACATAAAATTAGCATTTAGTGCATTGCGGTGCGGAGCGGGGAAGCAGAGAGGTTTTATTTTTGGCCGGCTTGTTCTGCAAGATTTCACAGTCCCCCTTACCAAGCCACTAAAGGAAGGGGCCAGGGCGGGAGGAGAATTGGAGCATGGGGAGGCGAGCTGGACTTGTGGTTGCAAGCATGAATTGTCCCCTTCGCTGCGTGGGATCCGCCTTGTTTGCATTTGGATGGGAGGCTGCATGTGAGAGCTGTCAGATAGTCCCTTTCGAGGGTGGGGCTGTAGCTCAAGGGCAGAGCATCTCGGTCCCAGGTTGACTCCCTGGCAGCATCTCCAGGTAGGGCTGGGAGAGAGACTCCTGGCTGGAACCTTGGAGAGCCATTGCCAGTCAGTGTAGACCAGGGCTGCTCAACTTCGGCCCTCCTGCCGCTGTTGGACTACAACTCCCGTCATCCCTGGCTATTGGCCACTGTGGCTGGGGATTATGGGCGCTGCAGTCCAAACATAGTTGGGGGGCCTAAGTTGAGCAGGCCTGGTGTAGACCATCCATGTGGAGCTAGATGGGCTGAGGGTCTGACTCGGTATAAAGCAGCCTCCTAAGTCCCTTTCTTAACGGCCCCTATACCTAACACTTCCGTGACTATGGTGAACAGGAATCATGTTGCCCAAAGCTTTATTTTGCTTTATATAATGCTTTGTATACTGCTTGACTGTTGGATCGAAGCCGCCTCATTTCCTCAGGGTTTGACAACCGCAGACTTAGATGACTTCCCCGCTGAGAGTTCGAGTCTAGCTAACAGACGTCTGTAGAGCCAGTTCTTGCGAGGGCTCTCTTGGTCACAGCCAGGGTCCTCAAATGTGGCTCCCCAGATGTTGCTGGACCACAGCCTCCATCATCCATGGCCATTATGGCTGGAGATGATGGGAGTTGTAGTCCGTAGAGCCAAGTTTGAGCGTGCCTGGGTTCCAGGCTGATTTCCGCACAGTTCAAGCAGGGTGCTGGTTGGGGTGAGTGTTTTGCTCTTTGTCGATGTCTGCTCAAAGCTGTTGGACTATCTCCTTGACTGAATTTGCTGCACAGGCGACATGCTGAGGGCGTTCCATGTGGCGCTGCAGAATTCTCCAGGGAACACGAAAAACCCAGCAGCAAAGGTCAGCAGCATTTGGTGGGTGGAGCTCTACCTGTCTCTGAAACCAGGAATGCCAGTACATGCAAATGTGTGTGTGCTGCTTGTCAGCAAAAGTGCTCCAAGTGGCTTACAATAACTAGGATGGACCCCTGTCCTATGAGAGCTCAAGGTCTAAAAGGAAAGGAAAGGGCAACCCCAGCAACAGCCACTGGGAGGGATGCTGGCCTGGGCTGGAGGGGGACACTTGCTCAGCAGAAGAGCACCACCGCTTTAAGAGGGGCCTCTTCGCCCAGTTTGCAGGAGTACTTGGTGCCCTGTCTACAAGTGGCTGGCCGTGTGAAAGAAACAGGGACAGTTGCTCTCCCCCTCTCAGTAGAAGAGAATTGCCACTTTAAAAGGGGCCTCTTGGCCCAGTGAGCGGAGAACTGGAGTCCGACTCCTGATGGGTGTGAGGGGCCCAAGGCACAGACAGACGCCTCTAAAACATGGCGTTCCTTCCTAACTGGAAGGTTGCCCTGCTTCCTGCCAGCGCCCATGCTGAGCATTCCCCCTCACTTCCGCCCAGCAGCTGCAGGGAGATGTTTGAGACCATTCTCAAATGACTGTCCGGTCATTTCTGGGCCATCGCCAGCCAGGCTGACTCTTGCTTGCCTCCCTCTCTGCAGGAGCGGGCCCAGGAAGTGGTGATGAAGGTCCTCACCGCTTTCAAAGGCAGCGAGATCGAGCAGGCGGTGAACTCCTTAGACAGAAACGGTATTGACTTGTTAATGAAGTACATTTATAAAGGATTTGAAAAGCCAACAGACAATAGCAGTGCAATACTACTCCAGTGGCACGAAAAGGTACGTGGCGCGTCTCTCTCCTGCGCAGAGCTCAAGCGTGAATCGGTTGTTCCGCAGGCCACTAGCCAGGGGGTGCCCCACAGGTCCCTGTCTGCCTTTTCTGCTGCAGCCCGTTTGTGGCCCCGCCTGGCTTAAGTAAGCTGAGGGCTGGGAGGCTGCTTGCCAGCAGGTGAGGTTTGGAGCCAGTTGGCTTGGTAGAAGATCCACAGCCGGTTGACAGAATCCAGAGCCATCCTAGCCTTGCCCTGGGGCCTGGTTTGGCAGCAGTGCTTTAGCGCCCTTGGTATCCGCCCAGGTCAGTGGCGTGGGCCTGGGCTGTGTGCCTCAGGGGACTCCTGAGCAAGACTCCCGTCTTCCAAGGAAGCAGCTGTGCCACCCAGTGCCCTGGTGCCTGGGGATGATGGGAGTTGTAGTCCAGCACCTGCTGGGGTTGCAAGCTTGAGAACCCCCCTGCCTTCAGCCCCCTCCCCCAGCCACCCCATGGTGAAAGAGTGCAGTTGTGTGTCGTGGGCCATGTGTGGAGGCTGACCGCTCCCGGAGAAGGCACGTTGAGACTTGCACGACTGGAGTCAGCCTCCTGATAGTGGCACGGCACAAGGGCTGGGTGCCCCCCATGGCTCCCCGGCGTAGTGACACCCAGTGTGGGATTCTCACAGAGGCAGCTTGAACTGCAGCTGCGCCAGTGGGCGGATGGGGCCGGGTGTGTTCTCATGACAACACGGAACATGTTTCTGCTTGCTCCCGTTTCCCATGGAAACAGCAGCCTGGTGGCCCACGTGGGCTGGCGCTGGGGGGCTTTGTGCCGTCTGGAAGGAGGGAGGGTGCCTGCTTCTCACCGAGGTGCCGAGTAGCAGGGCCTTTTCCGGAGGGGGGGCTGGCTGCACCTGGCCTGCACGGTCTGCAGAGCTGAGTGTGCAAGCGGAGGCCTGCCTTGGGCTGTGGTTGCATGCCGTTCCCCAGAGCAAAGGCAGCTGCCTGAACACAGGAAGCTGCCACCACCCAAAGAGGCTTTGAGGGTGGTGCTGGAGGCTGATCTCGCCTGCCTGCCGGTCGCCACACCCCCGAGAGAGAAAGTAGAGGCTCCTCCTTCCCAGGAAGGTCTTGCCTCTTTCGCTCTGGCAGCAAGAGGGGTGATCTGCTGTGGTGGGAGAGCCTTGCACACCTTGGTCTTTCCAAGCTGTTGGGAGGGGCTCTGTGCAAAGAAGCTCCTCTTTGCCCAGACCTAGCCGGTTACCTTGGGGCTCCAATTCTGCTCTGAGGATCCCAGATGCTGCAAACGTTATCACTCCATCCAGCTTGTGCGCGACTTGCTTTCTTTGGGGGAGGCTCAGTCACACACAGACTCTGCTCTTGACTGAGAAGCGCCCAACTGGAGCTACTGACTAACAGGATAAATCTAGCCAACATGCCATTCAGACACCCTAAAGCGCTTTTGGGGGGAAGTGGGGGCATCATTTTCCAAGGGCTAAGCTCCTTTGGCTCTCAAAAGTCCTGCATAGCTTTCGCTGGAGGGAACATGCTCTCGTTTCTCTACAGCTTCTTACTCTGCAGTCCCTCCCTTATACCTGCCAGGGAAAGATGGCAGTAAAACTAAATGCGGGGGGGGACCCAGCCTCGCAAGCAGAGATCCAAGACCACCTTTGCCTGCCTCCTGCCCAAAAGACAAGACTGGTTTGAGAAGCGGGAGAGCTCCTATCTTGGGGATGTTCAGGGGACTGACCTTGTTTTCTGGAGCGTGGGGAGATGGTACCTTGGATCTAAAAAATCTCTCCTTTCTGCCACTCGGGGTAGTGACCTCCGATGTAGAGGGCGAGGAGACCCCCTCCAGCGTGCTCTCCCTCCTCCTGCAGTGTCTGACACTTTTTTCTTTCCCTCCCAGGCATTAGCAGTAGGGGGACTAGGCTCCATAGTACGAGTTCTCACTGCACGAAAAACTGTTTAAAAAAGACTGCGTTCACTTGACTCGAACACCAAGAACTCTCCCAGAGCCAGGAGGAGGAGGAAGAACTGGCTCCGCCGACACCTTGGTCCACCCTTCTAGGAACCACAATCTACTGAACTGCTCCGGGACGCCTCCTTCCTCTCTTGGAGCAAGTAATTTAGCCATAGAGGTGGGGGGGGGGAAGCCCATCTCGTAATGTTGTCTGACTATCAGAGGGAGGAGCCAGGAGGGGGATGCCCTGGCCCCTTGTGCTGCTGCAGCTGAGAGCAGGGCTGGGCTGCAGTGGGGCGGGGGGGGGGGGTGTCTGCGTGTCTGTCTCCAAGACGGCTCTGGCCATGTGTGTGGGGGTGAGTGAGACTTAATTTAAATTAACAAACGTGTGTGGTGGGAGGGAGCTGTGGGGGCAGAAGCAAAACAAGATCCGGGTTTGGGGGCTGGAGAAGGGGGTGGGGGCGGTTTCTTATGCAAGAGGGCTTTTTGTACATACAGTCTAAAATTGCTGGGCTCAGTTGAGTTGGTTTCATGTAAAGTGCCTGCTACTCTATCGAATAAAGTTCTTGGATGGTTAGAGTAAGACTCAGCTCTGTGTGCCCTTTAGTCATGAGTTCAGAGAGTCTCCTTACATACACTAGGGGTGCTTTTTTGTGTGGGGGGGGTGAGGTGGGGTGCAGGTTTCCCAATTACCTGGCAGGCAGCAAAGGGGTTTTTAAAAAAAATGATACTGAAAGTAAGAGGTCAGCTTCAAAGTTTTAATCAAAAACATATTGCACCACAAATTAGGTCTCTGCAAGCCATTACATAATAGAATTTGTATGTACAGAAGGTGAATGGACTAGCCAGGTGTCCATAAAGGCTGTTCTATGTACACATTATAGGTAGGTTTTTATACAAGGAAAAAGTGCATTAGTTGCTACTGTTTAATGAATATATATACACCTCATTCTTGTCCATAGCTTAAGAAAAATCCAAATGGGTTCCCAGATTCCTGTCCAACAAGGGTTTCTTTTATCCTGGCTAAGTGTCAACTGTAATATTTTACTCTGCTTGTAAGGAAGACCAGTTTATTCCCCTCCCTCTCCCCACCCGCTTCCCTGCGTGAATCTCTTAATAAGCAGTTGGTGGGAATGCTCTGGATTAGTGTGATGCAGCAGTAGTGTTCAGATGGCAACCAGCTGCCTCACAGCGGCTGAACCGTAGAAGACCTTTAAATACATGTAATAATACTAAAAAACAAACAAACCACAGCTTCCAACCTAGACTTGTTAATCACTGGGCGGGGGGGAGCAGTAGTTCAAGCTTCTCATTCCCAGTGAGACAAACTGAAATCTGACCCCAACTAGTGTTGAATGAGCCACTTGTATCCTGAGCCAGTTTGCACCATCAAAAGCCCCCCACACCTGCAGATCACTGGGGCACTGGCTCTTGGATATGTCCAAGGCAGAAACGCCAAGCTGGAAGCTAGAGATGGGTTTGCCAGCACTCCCCACTAGCGCCTCCCCCAATAAGGCTGAAACTCCCTGCTTCAGCAGCCTTATTCAAAGAAATAAGGACCATTGGGTGCTTAACACTTCTCTAACAGAGGTCCCCAACCTGTGGTCTTCCAGCTGCTACTGAACTACAACTCCCATCACCCCCCAGGCACAATTTATTGTGGCTGGGGGGAGCCAGGAGCTGTGGTTCAGCAGTCTCCTATCCCCATTTTTAAAAGGGGCTCTGCTACAGATAGATCTAAAAAGCAGACTCTCCATCAAACACACCATTAAAAAAAAGTTGTTGTTTTTAAAGGAAAACAAACACTGGCCCATTCGGCAGGGAATTGTGCTGTCCTGACCGGAAGTCCTAGCTGGCATTTCCAGGTCAGGGTTTGAATGTGCCAGCAATTACAGCCAAGAGAACTAATAGTAATAAATAGGGGAGGGGGGCAGTTACCGGTCTGAGAAGGCAGAGGATTTCGCATCCCCACCAGAGTCTCACACTGTCAGGAATGCTGCTATGTGGAACGCACACTCTTGTTCCTCTGTGCCGAGAGCAGAGGCACCTCAAGACCAGCAATTCCTGCCGCCACGAAGAAAAACCATCTGGTTCTGCAAGGCCTCGCATGGCAGCCGTGTGCCCCCCACCCCAAAATATGCAACCCCAACGGTATCAGGCTGAAAAGGACACTCTGCGTACAGTACAGCTTTGTAAACAATTTTTCAGAAGTCCTTGTACAAAATACTCTGGTGACAGCAATTAAGACACCTCAGTTGGTGAGTGCAGGATCCTTTTCGGAGAGAGAAAAAGGAGGGCAGCAGGAGGCAGCTAGCACACCCTCAGAGCTGTTCACGACCAGGGGCTTCTTGGGTTCGAGATGGAGGGCCGGATACTGCCCTTGGGAGATGGCTTTGACCCGAACCAAGACATCTGGAGGGTGGGGAGAAAAGGCATCTCAGTACTCAACAGGTGCACGGTTACTTCAGTAGCTCACCAGAGCCAGAACACTCAAAAGACTCCAGCTCAGTCAGGCACCTACAAATCCGCTTGCCAGTGGCAACTGCCCCTAGCCCCACACAGGGCTCTCCTTCCCACCACCATTTTTAAACAGAGAGAGGGCTCCCCATTCCTTCCCACCTCCCCAGGTAAAAGACAGAAGACCTGCTTCTCTCCTACACCCTCTGCCTGAGTGCCAGAAAAGGCTCGGGGGGGGGGGGGGGGCTCGGTAGCAACCACCAAGAATGGCTGCCTAGTGAGCTACACTTGTGGATCTTCGTGCTGTCCACGCTGATGGGCAGCAGCAGCTCTGCAGGGTCTTTCCAGCACCTGCTCCCTTGCCTGGAGATGTCCAACCACCTGGCCGCCAAGTGCTTTGCCTCTGAGGGATGGCCCCCTCCTTCTGACATCCATATTCGAGTCCATTTGCATAGGTGCGTGCCTCGAACACAACCCTCTGCTGATATCTGCGCAAAGCGCAGCTGTTGGACGGGGCCGCATTTGATGTGGCCGTTAAAAGATGGGTGTCTGGACCCATAACGGCATCACTTGATGGCGCAGTCGCCGAGTGGAGACGACACGTGGACTTAAGAGGTCACACAAAGCCTTACCTTGTATTCCAGGGTTTCTTTGAGCATGCTTTCCTCCTCTGGAGAGAAGTTTAGAAGAACAGACACTGCTTTGATGAGGTGGAACGCCTGAAATACAGCCAAGTCACAACAGTGGGTCATCCAGCACAACTCCTGCAGATCTGACCTCTAGGGGGTCAGTTGGCCAAACCAATGGTCAGACTCGGCATAAGGCAGCTTCATATGTCAATTTCTGTTGCTTTGCACTCCTTGGCCAGTCTTTTAATGCATTTGGCCAAAGACCATGGCATAAATACACACAGAAATGGATACATAAGAACAGGCATCTAAATGGGGGCGGGAGTGTAATAATTATCGGATACTAAAACTGCATTCTGGGCTTTCATGGTTACAAGTTCTCAGCAGAGCTAGTGACTTTGCATGCTCCATTTTGCATGCAGACATCCCACCAAGGCAGATACTCTACGTTCACATTTGCTTCTGCTCCGCTTAATATTGCATAGAACAATCTTTCCCACTGCAAAAAGATGCACAGAGACACAGAGTTAAATGGCACCAACAGAACCTGTGTGTGTGGGGGTTTTTTTGTTTTTTGGGGGGGCGGGGGGGGTTACCTCTGATTCCCGGCAGGACATGAATTTTAGCACCACATGCTTAAGGTATTCAAAGTTTATCTCCCGGGAGTCGTTCAGATCCGAGTTGTTTGTGACAGTCAAGGCGGCACTGGGCACTTCCGGGATCTCGCCGTCAGGTCGGATTTTCTGAAAGGGGCAAACACAGAGCGAGACTTCAAAGCCTGACCCAATCCATCCTCAGCCTCTTGACGCAGCCTGGGAACTGCCACGTGCCAAGACAGGCACAGGCTGGGCTAACCCCATAAAGCAAGGGATCTCGGCCTTCAGGCCCGAAGCTGCTTTCTACCACGTCAGACCCTTGGTTCATTGAACTCAATAGCACCAGCACTGATTGGCAGCAACTCTTGGGGTTCAGATGGGGCTCTTCCACAGAGCGATGGCCCCCAATGCATCCCCCGCTTGTCTTGCTGTCCTGCAGAAACCACCCCCCACCCTGGGAAGTGAGCCCGGTTCGCAGGCTACAGGATGGCAGAGTGCTGGACCTTCCCTCCTCTCCCCGTCCCTCCTCTTATTCTTCCAACGCTCACGAGGCTGTTCTACTTCCGAGGGTTCCGCTAGGGGGCAACGGACAGGCCTCTCCGGCAAGCCCCACTCACCAGCTCTTTCTGCAGGGTCTTCTTGAGCTCCGACATTCTCTGCTGCAGCTGCTTGATCATCTGCCGGCAGGGCAGAGAGACAAGTTTCAACTCACAGCCCAGAGGCCGCCCAGCGCCTCCCCAAAGGGGCCACAGGATGATCCGGACCCAGATGCAGGGCCCTCCCCGCAGCCCACGAGGCCCCAGGCCGAGCTGCTGTCACGGACCCCGGAAGGAGCTTCGGGGGCAACTCTCTCAGGGAAACAACTCCGTGAGAGCCACGAGCAGCGACAGAGCTCCTTGTGGAAGGCTGGCGAGGCGATGAGAAGAGGGCCTCCCTCACCTTGTTCTTCTCCGCAATCTGCTGCTCCAGGCCTCTGTTCTCCTTCTGCAGCTGGACAACGTCGGTGGCAGCCACCTCCCCGTTGGGCTCTCCTTCTCCCTCCTCGGAGGGGTGCGGCAAGTGCTTTTGCAAGGGCAGCCGGTCCAGCTGGGCAGCCTGGCGGGCGGCAGAAGGGTTAGGGGCCACCAAGAAGGGAACAGCGACAACCACCACCACCACCAATACTTCTATACTGCTGGGCACCCAAGCAAACCACAATATGGCAACGTATTTGCTGATCGGGGTCGCTCCATAAAGTCGGTCGACCCTCGTTCCACGTGATGTCTGCACCCGGCCAACGTCCAGGCCTCCCGGTCGCTCCGGCGCAGAAACCCCATCGGCTTGGGGCAGGCCAGGAGCGCGCCCTCCCCCAGCCCCAGGGGACTCACCTGCTTCTCGTGGGCCAGCAAGCGCGCCTGCTGCTCTTCCAGCTGCTCCCGCAGGGCCCGCGTCTGCTCTCCTGCCAAGGCCTCTCTCTCCGCAGCCTGCCGCTGGCTCACCTCCAGGCTGGACTGCAGCTGGCGCGTCTGCAGCAGGAGCGCATCGTAGCCTGGGGCCAAGGGAGGCCAGGGTCAGAGGTGGGGGCAAGCTGGCCCCCCGGGTTCCCCGAGTGGGGTCTTGCCCAGCCTTAACCGGAGACGCTGCCAGGGAGTGAACCTGGGGCCTTCTGCGTGCCAAGCCGATCCTCTAGCACTGAGCTCCGGCCCCATCTGGAGTTAGAGCCCCGGCCCATCTAGCCGAGCGCCGCCTACACTGACTGGCAGCAGCTCCCCAAGGCCTCCAACTGGGGTCTTCCCCAGCCCTAACTGGAGACGCAGCCAGGGAGTGAATGCTGGTGACGGGACAGGGAAGCCCTGGCCACCATCTAGACAAAGCTCTCTTTGCCAGTGGCAGGCTGGGGGGCACATTGGGATTGCCGGAGGGAAGCCTAGCTCAGAAGCCACGGAATCGCTGCCCTGCCAGCCGCAGGAGGGGACCGAGTGCCACCAGCTCTCACCTTGCCGCAAGGGCTTCAGCTCCTCCTCCTTTCTCCGAAGCAAGTCCGTTGTCTCCGCAAGCAGCTGCTCCTTCTCCTTTAGGAGCGGAGCCAGATCTGCCACCTAAGGACAGGGTGCGGGGCGGGGTGTGAGGAAGAGGCTCGTGTTCCTGGCCTCCGAAGCTCCTCCCCGGCCCGGACGAATGGTGGAAACCGGGCCCAAAGACGACCCCTCTCCTGAACAGCAGGTGGCCACCATCCCCCTGAACCGAGGCCAGACCAGCGCTGGGTTTCAGAGGCGAGCTTTCTCCTGGGAACCCCTATCGCTCAGCAGGCTACTGGGAAGAGCTGCCGAGACAGACAAGAGGCCACGGCAGGAGCGTCGGCTTCAGGAGTCCTAGCTCTTAAGCTCCTCTGCCTTGGGTCGCCAACACTTGGGGTTTTTCCAGAGAAGCTCCCAGTAACTTGTGATGGAGACAAGATCCGGCTCGTCGGGGTTGAGCCACAGCGTGGTTCGGATGGGGACACCCGTGGCCGGGCACCGGTGCAATATCCCACCTGTTGCTGCAGCTCCTCCCTCTGCTTCCGTGCCTCTTCCAGGGCTTTGGCGATTTCAACGCTGACCGTCTCTCTCCTGTCCAATTCTGCCTGCAAAGCAGCAATTACACGGGTTACGGGAGGAGAAAGCCAGAGCCACAAAAAGCGGCAAGCGGAATGAGAGGAAAGGCCAACTGGGTGTCTCTGGCCCTTTCAGGTTCTAGCCAGGATTGTCCTAGTTCCAGGGCAACCCCTCCAGAGAGGGGAGGAGGAAGTTGGCAATGGGGCTGCAGCTCAGAAGTACAGCGTCTGCTCTGCACACAAAAGTTTCCCAGTTCCCTCCCTGGCAGTATCCCCAAGATAGGGCTGAAAGAGACTCCTGCCTGCAACCTTGGAGAAGCCGCTGCCAGTCTGGGTAGACAATCCTGAGCTAGATGGACCAAGGGCCTGACTCAGTATATGGCAGCTACCTATGTTCCTAGGAGAAGATGCAGGTGGATTTGGGCTGGCTGACAGCAGACACCAGCCCAAAGAGCAGGGCTGCTTAACATTGGCCCTCCTGCAGACCTTGGCCTAAAACTCCCATAATCCCTGGCTACTGTGGCTGGAGATGATGTGAGTTCTAGTCCAATAAATAGCGGGGGGGTGGGTTAAGTTGGGCAGGCCTGCCATAGAAAAATTGTTTGTTGTGCAGTCGAGTCGGCGTCGACTCCTGGCGCCCACAGAGCCCTGTGGTTGTCTTTGGTAGAATACAGGAGGGGTTGACCATCACTTTGCCTCCTGGGCTCCACCTTCTCTGGCAGAACACCTGCTGCGCAGGTTGTGCTCAACCAAAAGGCCACCCATCAGCCGGCCCCCAGCTTCCAACTGCGGCCAAGTCGTCCCTCTCTCGGCTCCCGTCCCCCACCCCCATACCTTCAATCTGTCCAGTTCAGATTCGTGCTTCCTTAAAGCGCTCTCTAAGTCCTGGTGTCTCTGTCGGAGCTCTCCGTTTTCTTGTTCCAGCTGGCTCTGTTGAAAAACAGGAAAGCGCACAATGGCTGAACCACGGTCCCTGGGAATTGCAGTGCCGCTCTAGGTTCGCGATGCCACCGTCGGCGGGAATGCGGCTCCAAAGGGCAAAGCGATACTCACGATCTGCTGCTGGGCGGCCCTCGCTTCGGTCTCGCGCACGGCTCCCAGGGCAGCGAGCTGCTCCTCCAGCCTTCCCACCTGCTCGGCGCTCCGACGCTCCACAGCGGAGATGCCCTCTTGCGTCCGGTTGCTTTCCAACTCGAGCTCGGTCTGCTGCCGAGGAGGAGAGGAAGAGACCATGTTTTTAAAACTATCGGCAGATTCCCGAGGGCGCACGGAATGTGCTTTTAAAGCTCAGAGACTCGAGCAGAAGTATCTTAGAAAAAAAGCAGGAGATCAAGCACTCCCCAACGGGAAGCATGATCCCACGTTCCCCAGCACTAGCTTCATATTTTTAAATGCCAGCCCGGGCCGAAAGGTGGCAGTGGTGGAAATTGCTGTTGTGACACTACACAGCCTGACCAAGCAGAGGGGCTCCTCCCAAGTCAGGACGCAGAACATAGGAAGCTGCCTTCTACTGAGTCAGACCCTTGGTCCATCTAGCTCAGCATTATCTACGCAGGCTGGCAGCGGCTTCTCCAAGGTTGCAGGCAGGAGTCTCTCTCGGCCCTATCTTGGAGATGCTGCCAGGGAGGGAACTTGGACTCTAGAGCGGACCCATCCCCTAAGGGGGAATATCATACAGTGCTCACACATGTAGTCTCCCATTCAAATGCAAAACAGGGTGAATCCTGCTGAGCAAGGGAGACAATGCCTGCTTGCTCCCAGAAGACTGGCTCTCCTCCTGTGGGGACGGAGGATTCAGAAAGATGCTGTGCTCCCCCTCCCCACTCCAGCTCTCTGGCTAGCTTTGGCCACTTGGCTCTCAAGAGGACTGCGGGCCCAGCCGGCTCACTCACCAGCCTCTGGATCTGCAGTTCCTTCTCCCGGACGTCCTCTTTGCCCTTCGCGGTGGCCTCGGTGGCAAGCTGAAGGGCTCGCTCGAGGTCTTGCTGCTGTCAACACACAAGGATAGCAATAGCAATAGCAATAGTACTTACATTTATATACCGCTCCATAGCCGAAGCTCTCTAAGCGGTTTACAATGATTTAGCATATTGCCCCCAACATTCTGGGTACTCATTTTACCGACCTCGGAAGGATGGAAGGCTGAGTCAACCTTGAGCCCCTGGTCAGGATCGATCTTGCAACCTTCCGGTTACAGGGCGGCAGTTTTACCACTGCGCCACCAGGATGCTCTTTCCTCACTGGGGGGATCTCTCAAGCCATACGCATCTCTCCACCCCACCACTGGGGGCACCGGAAAGGGAGCAGGGGGCCCAAGGGCAGCTACCTGTTGCTCGCTGCCGTCCTGAAGGCTCCTCCCCGACTCCTCCCTCTCAGCCAGGCGCGCCTGCCCTTCTGCCACTTGGCAGTTCAGTTCGTTGATCTAAGAGGCATCATAACAAGCCAACTGTGGGTTAGCCACCCCATGACCCCACAATAAAAACATCCCATTAAAAACACAAAACAAATTACAGGATCAAACAGAACAGACAAAACACAGTAAAAACATTTTTTCTTTAACTGTTTAAAAGCCTGAGTGAACAGAGAGGTTTTCTGAGAACGCCAGGCGAGCCTCGCAGGGGAGGCTCTGCCATAGACGGGGTGCCACCACCGAAAAGGCCATGGGGAGAGGAGAAGAGAGGTCTCTTTCGGACAGGGGTGGGGCACACTTGGCCCTCCAGCCCTTGTTGAACTACAACTCTCATGTGGCTGGGAATGATGGGAGTTGTAGTTCTACAGCAAGAGTCTCAAGGTTGCCTACCCGAACTCTAGGAATACAGGCGCTGCAATTCACCTCCTCGCTGCCCGACATACCTGAGTCTCCAAGAGACTGATGCTCTCCGTGTGACTGGTTTGCGCTGCCAACAGCTCCCGCCGGGCATCCTCCAATCGCTGCTCCAGAGCACTTTTCTAGAGAGATTTGCAACAGCCATTAGCTTTCCCCACACTGGAAGGGGCAGATGGATCCCAGCCCCATTTCCAATCTCTACGCTCTACTGGAATGGGAACCCACACACATCTCTGAGGGGAAAGCACCCAGTCCCAAAACACAGCTGGACTAGACGGGGGAGACCCGAGTTCAAATCCTCGTTCAGCCATGAAACGCTCGCTGGGTGACTCTGGGCTGGTCACTTCTCTCTGGGCCTACCCGGCCTTGCAGGGTTGTGGGGATAAACTCCGGGCTTCTTGGAGGAAGAGCAGGATACAAGCATAACAATAAAAATACATCAATCAAAGGACGTTGTCCCGGGGCTGAACAGAGCCAGTTGCTCTTTGCCGCTAACTAGAAGAGAGGCAAGCTCTGAATAATGCCTCCTACTGCATGCTTCAGTCAATCGCTCATAGCTTACGCTCATAGATCAGCACACAGTTCAAATCGAGATACAAGAGACCCCATAAGTGAATCGCAATACCAGTGCATGCATATATCAATACATACACCTAAAATATACAATTCAGAACTATTACATAAAATATGAAATGGAACAAGATAAAAAAAATAAAAACACAGTGAATCATGAGCCTGTATTAACCATCTCCGACACACCGTGGGCAGGTCGTAATTGCAGCTGTACGGAATTTGGCCACCAGATGTGAAACCTCGGGATACGTATCAGAAAGAAATAAGTCTATATCAAACTCATCAGCATGATTTGGATATCTAAAAACAAGAGGGGCAATAAATCTAAGACACAGATCACGATAAAAGCACATGACCTACTGTTTCAACATCGCCATTCTCACAAGGACACAATCCCTCCAAAAAAAAAAGGGAACCCTCCAAAATCTACCCTCCAATACTGCGGCTTATTTGTAGTGCCGCCCCACCTGGGCTCTTGAGGGATGACGAGAAGCAAATGTGAACCTCAAGGGGTGCTTTGGCGTCCCTCCTCTCCTCGCAACACACTTACCTCCCTGAGCAGCTCCTGGACGTGCTCCTCGCCAGAGAGGTTCCCGCCCAGCCGCTTCTCCAGGACGCTCACTTTCTCCTGCAGGTGGCCCACCAGCTGGTCCTTCTCCTCCACCTCCACCCTCGCCTGTTGGGAACGCGCACGCACACACTATTCGCTCTGCAGTCCACTGCTGCAGGGAAGGGGAACTTTCAGGTGGGATCTGCCGCCTTCTGCGCTGGCCGGGGAGCAGGAGGGGATAGTGGCAGTGCCATTGCATGTTATGGGGGGTGGGGGCACACTTTTCCGGCCCGGCCGCCTCCACAAAAACTAGGGCACCAAGGAGCCCTGGAACACGGCCTTCCATGCCAGGATTTCCACTTCCAGAGCTACTGGGGACAGGAACACAGGGAGCTGCCTTACACTGAGTCAGACCCTTGGCCCAGCTCGCTCCGTCTTGTCTACACTGACTGGCAGCAGCTGCCCAAGGTTTCAGGCAGCCGTCTCTCCCAGTCCTGCTTGAAGATGCCACCAGGGACTGAACCGGGGACCTTGCGCAGGCAAAGCAAATATTTCCCGAAGGGGAAAGAGCTGACAGCACTCAGCCACCCATCCAAATGCCAACCAAGGTGAACCTTGCTTAGCAAAGGGGACGACAACCTCTGCTAAAAGAGCAAAGCGGCACCTTTTAAAACTGCCAATTTTCTCTATTGAGGGGTGGAGAGGAGCAACTGGCCGTACCCATCCCCAGCACAGCATCCCTCCAGTGGCTGTTGCTGGTGTCTATCTTTTCCTTTCTTTTCTTTTTTTTAGATTGTGAGCCCTTTGGGGGACTGGGAGCTGTTTTATTTATCTAATTTATTTATATTAATTTATTTATAGCCATGTAAACTGCTTTGGGGACTTTGGCTGAAAAGCAGTCTATAAGCATTTATCATATTCCTGCTCAATCCCGCGAGACTGGCTCTCCGCCCCCAAGTGTGAAGCTGCCGGGACCGCCCAGCTCCACTGGGATAACCCTGCCGCCTCTTCCTTGGGGTGCCTGCTTCCCCCCTGCCCTGCCCTCTCATTCTTAACCTCCCATGTGCAGGAATATCCAGGCTGTACCTTCTGCTTGTGCTGCTCATACGCCAGCTTCAGCGATCCGTGCTCCGCCTGCAGTGCTGTCAGTCTCTTTTCGCAACCAGAGGCGGCGGCTTGAGCCTGGAATGCGAAAGGCGTCCGGATGAGAGCTTTGCCCTGGCCACCTCCCCCAGGGTCTCCTGCAGGCGGAGGTCTCCTTCGGGATGGTTTCGCAAGGTTGTTTCTCCTCTGATGGTGAGCCGCCCAGAGGGCGCTCACACCCCAGAAAAGAGACTCACATTTTGCAGGTCGACGGTCAGCTGCTGGATAAAGGCTTGGAGCCCGAGGTCCCGCTGCTCCAGGGCCGTGATCTTGCCTTCCGCACTCTCCTCTGCATCCATGAGCTCGTCCCTTCACGCAAGCGGAAAAACAATCAGACCCTGAGGCCACGGGGGAGCGGAGCCTTGCCCACCCCAAATTCCACGCTAGGGACCATTAGGAAGGGGACTGAACATTAAAAGGCTAGTATCAGAAGGCCCTTGTACAAATCTGTGGTGCAGCCACATTTGGAGTACTGTGTACAGTTCTGGTCACCGGCTCTTAAGGAGGACATTGCAGAAGTGGGAAAGGTGCCGAAGAGGGCAACCAAGATGATCAGGGGCCTGGAGCACCCTCTTGGTTACTATTTACTACCATTATTATTATTATGAGGAAAGTCGATAGCATCTGGGGCTTTTTAGTTTGGAAGAACGTGGAGAAGAGAGAGTAGACAGAGCGTAATTTTTCTCCTTCTCTCACATCACTAGAACCAAGGGGCCATCCCATGAAACTGAAGGTCAGGATATTTAGGACCGACAGGAGAAAGGACTTTTTCCACACAGCAAGTAAGTAACCTATGGAATTCTCTGCCATGGGATGTGGCAATGGCCACTAGCTTGAATGGCTTTAAAGGGGGCTTGGACAAATCCATGGAGAACAGGTCTAGCAATGGCTACTAGCCTGGTGGCTATAGGTCACCACCAGCCTCAGAGGCAAGATGCCTCCAAATCCCAGTTGCAGGGGAGCAACAGCAGGAGAGAGGGCATGGTCTCCCCTCTGGCCTGTGGGCTTCCCGGAGGCATCTGGTGGGCCACTGTGGGGAACAGGAGTCTGGACTAGAGAGGCCTCGGGCCTGATGCAGGAGGCTGTTCTTATGACCCCCAGCACCACACAGATCTCCTCCACAGAGGTCTCCTTCCCCCTGCTGCTTTTGGGGAGGTAAGAAAGAGCAGGAGTCCTTTCTGAACAGGCGAGGGCTCCCCACTGCTTCTCCCCACCTCCACCTCCCAGTGCAAATGACAGAAGTCCGGCTCCTCTCCTGTATGTGCGCCAGAAAAGAATCTGAGAGAAGTGAGGGGGTGAGCGGCAACCACAGGCAATGGCTGGCTAGTGACGTCACCCTCAATTTGTGGGATCCCTGCAAGCAAGCTCCTGGTTTTGAGACCAGGACTGGCCAATCCCGAGGGGTCTTCAGTGCCTGCCAATGTCCCCTTCTGGGCTCTGCAGTCTCCGTCTCCACACACACCCCCAGGGAGCCAGCCGGTCAGGCCTAGTCGCAGCCTGTGACCACCCGGCGGCCAGTTCGAGCCTCAGGGCCCGGCGCTTTCCCACTCCCAGGGCACTTTTACTGGGCAAACGCTCCCTTGGTTCAAACGCAAAGAAATGGGGTGGTGCGAGGGGACGGAGGGGAGTCTCGCTGAACAGGAAGGACCCCCCACCCAAGTGCAGGGGCACACCACCCTGGCAGGAGACCCCCCCCCAGGCAGACCGGCTGGGCGCAGGCCCCGCCCTCGGCCCACCTCTCGGCCTCCAGGTCCGCATGCTGCCTCCGGAGCTCCTGCAGCTCGCTGGCCAGGCGGGAGGACAAGGCCCCGGAGGCCTGCAGCTCCCCCTGGGTGTGGCGCAGCTCCCGCGCAGAGGCCGCCAGGTCCCGCTCCATCCGGGCCAGGGATTCTTCTTTCTGCAAGAGCTAGATGTTACGGAGACAAACACTCAACACACACAGAGCAGGCGGCCAAAAGCAGGGGGGAGCCTTGCGGCCCAAGACAACAATACGAGCGGAGGAGGAGAGGAGCAGAGCGCCGGGCACCCGAAAGAGAGCAGGCAGAGGGGTCAGGCCACAGACGTGGAAGAGCCGAGGGCGGGCCCCGGATTCAGCACTTGGGCTGCTGGACTTGGCAACGGCAGGGATCTGTTGGGTTGGAGGGGTTACTGTCCTGCCTGCAAGCGCAGATGGTTAAGGTTTCTTTCTTTTGGCATTTTAAGTTGTATCGGCTTTCACAATTGCTTTTGCATTCAAATTACATTCACGTATCTCATTCTACGCATAAGTGAACACTGACTTCCCGCTTGCCTCTCTGCGCGGTTCACAAGAACTATGCGTAGAAACCACTGCTATAATAATTCAAAACATACATACTCCACATTGCTACTCGATTTCACCCAACCCAACCTGCTGCCATTACTAGATTTCAAACCCTCTTAGAAAAAGATTCCTTCCTTATTGGAACGTGATTGTTTTTACTCTCATTCATTAGCTGTGAGCTGCCGCGAGAGCCCTGCGCTCGAAAAAGGAAGGATGCAAGTGGCAGTAACGGAGCAGACGACAGAAACAGAGGCCTCCTTCCTCCCTCGGTCTAGCCACAAGGAGTCTGACCGCCAGAGGGAATCAAGAGGGGTCAGGTATGATGGGGAACAGCACCAGCCATCGCCAAGGGCGGGAAGGGCATTCTCGACTGTTTAAAACCCTTGGCTTGTTTTATTCTGTAAACCGCCTAGAGACTTTGGTAGGGGGCGGCAGACACATTCATCAGATAAAGCAATAAGCAATTAAACAGAACTCGGTACATACTGGGGGAAGGCAGGGTTTCAGTGCATTTCGCTTTCATGGTCTGAAAGCACACAACACAGCAACCTTTTTGCAGCTCAGCAGGTCTGGGGCTGGTCAGGGCTTGGCGGGGGGGTCCCTTGACAGCTCTAAATCCACCACCTTCAGCGCCATTATCTAGGAAGCTGCCTTCTACTGAGTCAGACCATTGGGCCATCTGGCTCAGGATGCTCGACACTGACCGGCAGCAGCTCTTCAGGGTCTCAGGCTTAGGGGGTCTCTCCCAGCCCTACCTGGAGATGCTGCCAAGGACTGATGCAAACTTGCAGATTCTCGACCACTGAGCTACAGCCCCCTCCCCAAAAGGCAGCATGGGGGAAAAACTAACTAACAGGAGAGAGCAGGCATTGCAGGGACAAGCAGCCGCCTTGTGGCCTCGGGAGGCCTCCTGGGCTCACATCCCAGAGCCAAGACGGTAGCCCCCGGCTCGGCCTGGCTGCCCTGCCCTCCGAGAGCGCCTGGGCCGGTTCTCACCATGTGCTTGACTTTGGCCAGCTCCTGCTGCTGAAAGCCTTGCAGCTCGTCCAGGTCATCCCGCTTCTGGAAGAGGTTCAGGCTCTGCTCACGCATCTCCTGCAACTGCACGGCGAGGCACGTCCGCTCCTGGGGGGGGTGATGGGAGTTGTAGTCTCCCATCTGGGGTCTCTTCTGTCTGGTTTGGACCCCCCACCCACCCCTGCCACTCACCTTTTCAAGATGAGCCAGCTTCTCTCTCCATTCCTGGGAAAGGAGAAAAGGACAGATCAACATGGGCGCGCCTGCTCCCGAGATCTGCTGCTCACAGCAAGGGGGCCCAGGGCCTGCCGGGTGGGTGGGTTGGGAGGAAGAGGTCACGGAAGGCTGGGAGGGGGCGGGGCTCCCCACAGGGCAGCCCAGCGCCCAGGGCATTTGCTCTGCCCAGTTCCCAGGGCAGCAGCTGTGCTTGTGACATCACAGTGGAGCTTAAAGGGAAGGTCTCCGGGGGAAGCAGGAGTGCAGGAGGAAGGGGAAGAAAGCAAGGTCTGGGAGGGAACTCCGCTCTCCCCCATGAACGTGGCAGTTAGGAACATAGGAAGCGGCCATATACTGAGTCAGACCATTGGCCTATCTAGCTCAGTATTGCCTTCGCAGACTGGCAGCGGCTGTGAAGCACCCTAGGAGACGGATGGGTCAGCCTCCTGTTCGGAGCAATTCCCCCTCTTACTAGATCCGGAGCAAGACTATAAAAATGACACAATGAAAATACTAAACTAAAATATAAAAACAAATCGGACTGAAAAGATTTAAAATACACGCATAAGAACTGTACAAAATACAAAGAAGCAGCAGCAGAGACAATCATATAAAAGCCTGGGGGGAAAGCCAAGACTGAACACGCTTTCTAAAAACTGTGATGGAGACTGAGGAGCGAATAACCACTGGGATAGCATTCCAAAAAGACTGCTTTTCAACCAAAGTTCCCAAAGCAGTTTGTTTAGATAGATAGATAGATAGATAGATAGATAGATAGATAGATAGATAATGGCTCCCTGTGCCCAAAGGGCTCACAAGATTGAAAGATAGAGACCAGCAACAGCCACTGGAGGGATGTTGTGCTGGGGATAGAGATGGCCAGTTGCTCTCCCACTGCTCAATAAAGAGAATCATCGCCACTTTAAAAATTGAGGCAACCGATTGCAAACTGAGGTGATGCACAGTATTGGGGTCATTAACAGCAACAATAAGGAGGAGGAAAAAATAAATAAAACACTCAAAGCTGTTAAAAAGCTGGGCGTCGCACACAGCGATCCAACACCATCCGGGGACCCAAGCAGCGTTCCCTGTAACAGGAATTCCCTGATGTTGTTGACAACGCCCACAATGCCCAGCCTTTGGCCCTTGCAGCTGGGGATTATGGGAGTTGTAGTCAATAGCATCGGGGACGCCCTGTTACGGCGAACCATGGCCCCAAGTTTGAGAAGCTTTGCTCTCCCGGCATCTTTCTCAACTGACTCACTCTCCGCCCACTCACGGGGCCGGGACTCTGGCCCCCTGGATGCCACCACTGGCTTACCTGGTCCTTCTTCTCCAGCGCTAAGGCGACGCCTTCTGCCATCTTGGCCCTGCTGGCTTGGTGAGCCTCGTTCTGCTCTTGCAGCTTCCGAAGAGAGGCTGTGGACAACACACACGGCGTGACCCCAAAGAGCCTCTGCGTCCTTCAGGCGCCACGCAGTGAAAGCTGAGACGCTTCCCCGACTGTGAGGATCGTCAGAGCCACCCTTTTATCCACGGCCTCTTTCCAAGCTCCTAACCTGCTTGAAAAGGGCAGTGGGTGGTATGAAGTGTACGTACAGTCCTGATGCTTCTCCAAGGCAAGCTCAAGCTTCTCCTTGATCTTCTGCAGGTTTCGGACCTGTTCGGCGTAGTCTTGGGGAGGAGGAAGGCACCGACCGGATATGGACAGACAGTAGGGAAAGGCGGGGGGAGAGAAAGGCGGAGGGGAAAAATGAGCTATGAGGGACAATGATTTCCCACGCCTGAAAATCATTCCTGCTGAGGAAGGCAAGGCAGACGGCCCCACCTTGACAAAGGGGCAACAAAGACCACTAACGGCATGCTAGCTATGGAGACGGGAGAAGGGACAGACAGAAGGGGAGATGTGGGATCTTGCCAAGTCGTGAGGACATACAGGCACCACAGCAGACACAGGGCTGGTTTGTGTGAGAGGGACTGAAACCATCTCTGGGCTGAGGCCAGGGTCTCCTCTACAACAGGGATTCCCAGACGCTGTTGACGACAACTCCCACAATTCCCAGCCAACGGCCACTGCAACTGGGGATGCTGGGAATTGTAGTGAACAACATCTGGAAATCCCTGTTAGAGGCACCCCAGGCCTTCGCTCTGCCCAGATGTCAGCTCCCATGAGCTGCTAGTTTTGCACCTGGCTTTGGTCAGAGGATGATGTTGGGGTTCTCACAAAAAACAAAAGAGCTCCTGGGAGCCTAAGCCCCATTTTGAGAGGCCAAAGGCTCCCCAGTACTGGTGAGCAGTTACAGCTGCAATTTTATAGGCCATGGGGAAGGCTTCTTCGAGGTACCTGCAACTAATATAACGTGCAAACAAGACTCTAGTAGTCAGAAGCACTTTTGGACACAGCACAGGTCTCCCCGGGGTTTTGTATGAAATCCCTGTGGGCTCAGACCCGAAAAGCTACGGCATCGTTGCAGGAGAGAGGAGCAACAGTCATGTTCTCTGTAGCAAGAACGTTTTAAGATATTGACCCTCTGGGCAAGTGCAGACAGTGAAATGACTCTGCAGGCGTTGCTGCAGCCGATCACGGGACAGGATGAAAACTGAACGACATCCCACAAGGAACATACCAGAGAGCTTGATTTCCAGCTTCCGTATTTGTTCATTCCTTCGGAAGAGCTGCGAGGAGAGGTCTTCTCTGGAGCTGCTTCCATCGGAGGGCTGGACAGGTGAAGAAGCAGGGACACGGACTTTAAAATCCAGAAAAGAACGTGCTGGCATACTTGGATGTTTTCGTGACAAAGAATTATGTTCTTATGGACAAAACCATGGAGGAGAGGTCTATCAGTGGCTACTAGTCTGAGGGCTATAGGCTACTTCCAGCCTCCGAGGCAGGACACCTCTGGATACCAGTTGCAGGGGAGCAAGAGCAGGAGAGGGGACATGCCCTCAACTCCTGCCTGTAGGCTTCCAGTGGTATCTGGTGGGCCACTGTGGGAAACCGGAGGCTGGTCTAGGTAGGCTGCCTTGGGCCTGATCCAGCAAGGCTGCCCTCACGTTCTAAAGAAACCCTCCTCATTTGGAATCGGGAGAAGAGAAACCAGCTCCGCACTAGGTAATCGAGACTAGGAGTTTGTCAGGAGGACGGCGGGAGAGACTCCCCCATGACTTGAACCTAACATGGCCATGCATGGTCTCTTCATCCCAGGAGCAAACGCCGCAATGCACACCCCCACGAGAAAGACACAGGCGCACCCAGCCTCTCGCACTTACAAAGTCGTCCCCCGAATCGGCTCCCACGGAGGTGATCGACTCCTTGCTGACTGATCGGGGCATCCGGACAGCCCCTCCCAGCCGCGGAGCGGTCGCTGCCTCCTCGGCAATCTTCTTCTTCAGCTTGGCAAACATCTCGGCGTGGCTGCAGTCCAGAGAGCCGGGCCTTCCTTCAGGGACACGATCAGGCAGCCAACACACAGAGCGAGAGACTGGGGAGACCTTCCTCGAGCCCAGAGCGCTCTCCCATCCAGCTGGTTTCACTCCCTCAAGGGGCTCATCGCTGGGGAAATCAAGGAGACCACACATAAGAACCACGTCTGACAGAGCAGCTCCGCCAACACCAGCCAACTTATCCCCGAGCTTAAGAAGAGTATTTTAGATTGGGAAGGATTCATCTCAACCCTTCTGCACCTGGCTCTCCCTTCTCGGCCAACCCTGAGATCAACCGTCTTATTTTGTGACTGGGCGCATGAAGATTCTCATGCACCACAACATGCATCCCCACCGCAATGGGGGAGCGTCTGTGGAACAGGAGAAGGCGGTTTCAGCAAGAGGTCTGAAATTGGAGAGCTGGTCTGGTGGTAGCAAGCAAACTTCTCCCTTGAGCTAAGCAGGATCCACTCTGGTTGCATTTGAAAGGAAGACTTGATGTGTGAGCAGCACTGGAAGAGATTCCCCTCAGGGGATAATGGGGCCACTCTGAGAAGAGCAGCAGCTCCCCAGGGCCTCAGTAAACTGAGCAAAGAGACCCTTTCTAGAAGTGGTGATTCTCCTTATTTCGTGGGGGAGAGCAACTGGCCCTATCCATTCCCAGCACAGCATCCCTCCTGTGGTTGTTGCTGGTGTCTCTCTGATGTTTTGTTTTGTGAGCCCTTTGGGGACAGGAAACCATTTTTATTTCTTAATTGTATATCTATGTAAACTGCCTTGGGAACTTTTTTTGAAAAGCAGTCTATAAATATTCACTGTAATGTATTGAGAAAAGGTCTTTTCCAGTCCTGCTTGGAAACTGACCCAGGGGCCTTTGCTCCAAGCTACAGCCCCAAACGCTCAACTAGACTTCTTTCCCGCATTTCCACCACTTGCTACGCCTTGAAGGAAGTTTACGAGCATGTTTACGGCCTCAGCAGAGACCTCCACAGGTAGGCCTTCCATCCCAGACCAAACCCCTCTCCTAACACACAGGTGCTACCTCCCTAGAGGGAAAAGAAATCAAACCACAAATCCAGGGTAAGAATTTGAAACACACCCCTCGGCCTGAACCCAGATGACTGTGTCCATTCAGGACACCAGAGTTAAGAAGTTATGCACTTGCAGGGGATCAGAGGAGGAACGGCTTTTAAAACGCAGCTCAAAAGCCGCCGCCGTAACACCCAAACAGCCAGCGGTCCAGAACGTTGTCATATGCTCGATGTGGATCGCTGGTCATCCCACACGACTAAGGTCAGACAAGCCTCTTCAGCAAACAGCTGAGGTTGCAGCATTTCCACAGAGCAATTGCGAGCATGAATGCTTTGATGCGCCTCAGAGGAGTTGGAGCCCGTGCCATGTGTCCCAGCGACTGCGGGAGGGGCTGCGCTGCAGTCCCATCGCTTGCTTGCCTGGGGCCCGATTCCTTTGGATCTCGGAGCCAGGCAATGGAGGCTGAACCAAATTATTGGACTTTAGTGACGGACATCCCGGAGACTAAACAGGCTTCCCTTCGTCGCTTTTACAGCTAGTGTACTTAGAACAGAAACATGGCAGCCTGGGACAAAAAGATTTTATTAAGTAACTCTACCTAAGTCTACCCTGGGTGCCAGGGTTAAATTTCGAGGGTCATCATGGCTCTCTAGCACCTGAGATTTGTCAAGCCCAGAGTTAAAATCTGCTATTATCAACAGCTACTAGTCAGAGGACTGTGGGCCACCTCCAGCCTCCAAGGCGGGATGCCTCTGAGTACCAGTTGCAGGGGAGTCACAGCAGGAGAGAGGGCCTGCCCCTTTCAACTCTGGCCTGTGGCTTCCAGCGGCATCTGGTGGGCCACTGTGCAAAACAGGATGCTGGACTGGATGTTTGGGCCTGATCCAACAGGGCTCTTCTTATGTTCTTAAGTGTGCCACATGCAAAGGTTCAACAAGGAATGCAAAATCACAGTGGGACGCAGCCTGCCCATGCAAGAGAACCCAATCAAAAGGGGAAGGACTGTTTAGCCCCACATAAGAGGGGGAGGCCAGCTCAGTCCTCAGCTGTCCGATACATCTGACACCATCACCCTGGGCAACCATGAATTATTCAGCGGGTTCCCTTGGCACCCTGGCTGTACACTACAGGACACCAGACACCACCAGGGTTCCTGAGGTCCATTATCAGTCCAACTTCCTGGCGGCTGGGGACGGCAAGCACTGAACTTAATTCTGTATCCCCCAAACGCCTATTACTATACCCACCCCGCATCCATTCTCAGCGAGGGTGCGGGGCTCACATCGACCTGGGACTCAAGATCCCACCTCTCATCCTCATAGCATCCAGGCTGGAGGCACCCATGGCAAAAGGAAGGCAGGCGATTCTAATAGAGGCCAGATTCAGCCATCCCGCTAAACCACAATTGTTCCTTATTCTCATGCGCCTCCGTGTACAAGGGGAGGAAGTGTGCAACTTCCTATCCTCGCCTAAAAGATACCCAGATTTGCTGTCCCATCCAACCCTTACCAATCCCAGCTTGCTCACACGCAGCCTAAAGCTCATGACAGCAGTGCTGAGCACTCATGAAGCCACAGCTGAGCATCACACTGGGACACAGCCAAAATCGAGCAGTTTGTCTGGTTTTGCTGTGCCTAGTTGTACGGCGTTTGTAGACCATGAACCACTTTGCAAAGTGAAGCGAAGTGGCACAGAAATACCATCAATAAATAACTCAGTGCACACTCAGAAGCGCTCCTGTTTATATATTCCGGTGCTGACTCAAATTAAGCCCTCGCGACGATACTTGGGGCACTTTTTGCCCCACTGGCCCCAAGTCAACTGCATGAGCCCTGCTCCAAGGTGCTCAGGGCAGTGGGTGATGGGAGTTGTAGTCCCCTGATTCAAGGAGCTTAGGGCAGTGGAAACCCGAGTTTGGGAGTCCTTGCCTTAGAAGAAGAGTAGAACAGAAATAAGTCTGTTAACAATAATAGGAGTAGTTAATAACTGTAATTATGTTGCAACTGCTGCTTCCCCAAACAGCCCCAAGTAACCTTCTACCCCCCCAATACCGTATTTACTGTAACGCCCCCTAATTACCGTATTGACTCATTAATTGCTACAAGAATCCTCTCTGGCCCCAAACCCGATCGACCCTTCAGAGCTCCCACTACCGTAATTGCCGGCCCTACGTTACCGTAATGCGCAGATAAGCCGCCCCCCGTCCGCCCACCCTTCGGGGAGCCTCGCCTCCCCACTCACCAGCTGGTCCCAACAGAAACGGTACCCCCCTCCTCCCCCGGCGGATCCGGAAGCGCAATCTGCCGCGGCTGGAGGAAGTGACGCGGCAGGCGAGGGAACAGTGGCGCATGCGTCCAAGAGGGAGACGGTGAGGTGGAGGGGCGTGGCAGAGGAGACGCCCCGCCCCTCGCGTGACAGAAAAGGGGCGTGCCCCGCTGGGTGGCGGTTGGAACCGTTGGGCTCGGGGAGGCGAGTTCGCTCAGGGAGCGGCCGCCCTTCCGCCTCCGCGGCGTCGCTCAGCTGGCCCCAAGACGTGGCCTTCCCCTTAGAGGGGCCATTTAGCACCCCTTCACACGTACACAAAAAAGACATAATAAAATAAAAGCCAGGCGCAACGTCTCTTATGTGTCTTCTCCTCCCTCCCCCTCCCTCCCCCAGAGCTTGGGACGGCCTCCTTACGCTCGTGCCCACGTCCAGCTGGGGCTGGACTACAACTCCCATCACCCATCGTGGCTGCTGTGGCTGTAGATGATGGGCGCTGTAGTCCCGCAGCAACCGCTCTGGAGCAGTATTACTGTGCCTATGGCAGCCTGGCCTGGAATTGTACCAAGGTGGCTGTTTTGGGACTACAACTCCCATCACCCCCAGCCACAGTGGCCAGTAGCCAGGGAAGAGGGGAAGTGCAAGCCAACATCTGCTTTTCTACCCAAGCTTTTTTTAACTAGACTTGGGTTGGTTTTAATTTGTTTCCAGGTTTTTATTCCTGTTTTTTGTTGTTGCAAACCTCCCAGAACTTATTCAAATATACAACCCACAAAGAGACAGGAATGAAGAAGATTCCCTTTTCACCCTTAGACTGAAAAGGCTGTGCTAATTTCCATCATAATTCTGATGATCGTGGCAACTAGTCAAGGCAGTTGTGGCTTATTTACATTTAAATGTTGAGGCTGCTTAGTAAGAATATTTATAGACTTTTCCAACAAGTTCCAAGTGGTTTGCATAGCAAAGGGGGTGAGAAAAAGAATAAGGCTGCTTCTAATCTTGGCTCACCTTGAAGGCTCAGACACACACAATTAAGCAAATATGTTTATTGTATATCGGTCATACATATAATTTGAGTGGGTCTCAGATACAAAATCCATGTACAGTAAATTCACAACCGATGAATGTACTCACATTCCAAGCAAACATTAACCAACATGAGAAGTCTTCAAACACACTGACAGCAAAAACCCAGAAAGGTCATATCCTTGTTACTTAAAACACAACATTAAAAAAAAAAAAGCAGTTATTTTGTTCCCTTGATGCTATGTCAGGTCTGTAGAGAATCACAGTGTTAGCTTGGAGATTTCATTGAGTGGAATAAGTCTTCTCAATAGCAGTCAATAGAAGAGAGTGGCAGATATTCGGAGATTTAGGAAAGTTTGCCACGGGCCCGACCATTCCCAGCTTTGCTGAGAGCACTTTCAGTGAACCCTTGGATAGACATCTGCACAAACCACAGAGTGAATTATCAGGATCAGCCAACAGACGGGGAGAAATAGCCGACGGGATGGAATGGAAACACACTCAAGGTGGACCATATGGCTTCGGTAATTCAGATGCATTAGACAGACACAGTTTGTACAGTAATACAGGAGACGGACACCAGGCTGCCACATCGACTGGGGCCTATGAAGCGTAAGCAATAACTCTTGGCAAGAACATGTGTCATTTACAACCTTGTAAACAAGAATGGGCCCCGATCCTCTCAGCATCAAAGAGAGAAGCCTTGCATCACACTGGTCAGATCAGGAATGTCGTAAAAATCTCAAGTCATAACGCAGAGAAACTGGCACCAAGACGTGGTTATGTAACAAAGGGAACAGTGGCTTCGTGAATCAGTACAGAGGTTCGTTACTCTACAGCATCACATGCACTATGGACTAGCAGCACTTCAAACAGGTTAGGTACATGTAAAAAAATGCTTGTGCTTCAATCTCCGGGTGAGAGAGATCCTAAGAGATACAGCTGTATATTCCCTACAACTGGCATCACAGTTCAACAACATTTCAATTACAGAGAAGCTTTTGTCACAGATTATTAAAGTTGTTTGATTTTTACCACGAAGAAGGCAAGTTATTTATTACAATTTCCAAAGAGGAAAAAAAATGTGTGGGGTTTTTTTAAAAAAAGAAAGAAACAGGCATGAAACTTCCTAATACAAGCTTATTAAAAATCAGGTACATTTGTCTCCATTGTGGGGAAGATGCAGATAATGTTGTGCCCATATGGCTGACTTCTGCTCCTTTGGAGTTCCTCGAATTTCAGCGAGGAAATTCGCTGATTTCCCCTTCCCAGACAGCGTTTGAGTCTGAAAACTTGATTTCTGTGCATTTGTAGCCCTTCCTGACTTAAAAGCTGTGGGCGTCAGATTTTTCAAAACACTTGCTGATGTGAACAACTTGGTTAAATTGTGCGAAGGGCTCCACGTTATTTGGAGCGACTGGATTAGTGTCCATTTCCGCTGCGTTCATCCACAACATGCCCATATGAAGCACTAGAGAAACACCATAGCTGAGAATACACTACAGTTTTTAGACAGCCAAACCAAGCATCTGCAGAGCTAGAGGGTTACCAAAGCCCACATTAGCAAACAAAATATATGCATCAACATGCAAAATGGCACTAAAGCACAGGCTTCAAGATCCACAATAGAATCAATAATCACCAGGCCCTCGTGGCAATTCAAAGCCCCCAATAAAGACCGAGCTACAATCTAATATGTAACATGTGGCTGCTTTAATTGCATCCTCGTATGTTCAGCAATCTTGCACCCAGCCCCGTCAGTCCCAGCTCTCCAAGAAAAGCAATGCCGAAATAGTAAGCAGCTCCTGTCATTTTTATTTTTAAAAAAATGCTGCCAATGCATTCCCTAGAAAGACTGCCTCCTCCTAAAATCTAAATCAATCTGTTGAGAGTCCTGAAGTTCCCAGAGAAAGGGAAAAGGTGCTCAGTTCTGACAGAATGCTCTAATAATAAATAAATTACTCTCTTTATCCTTCCATATCTTCATTTGGCCACCCCAACAGGGCAATGGGAGGAAGTTGGGTTTTGTGCTTTATGGCTAAGGCATAGACAGACTTTCCGATATCTGAGGAAGCTGAATCCGTGCCCTGGCTCTTAGCAAAGTGCCAAAAAAGAGCCCGCCCGAGATGCAGAGAGCTCCTCACCCTCCAACTTCATGTATATCTCATATTTCCTCACATATATGTAATATATGTCTAATTGTTGCATTGTAACTGACTTCAAAGTAAGTGTGCTTGCAGTTAGGATCTTGGCAAGTCCAAATCAGAATCCAGAGCAAACTGGATTTCTGGAACTCGAGGGTTCGTGCAATCACCCTTGCAAGTACAAAAGACTCACTTAAACCAAAAGCCATTCCAGTGGCTTCTTGGCAAAAAACGTCCAGCCAAGGATATGACAAGGGGTCTCAAGATCGCATACCATGGCAGTCAGCTTCGCGGGGCAGAAAGGCGAAGGGAAGTCAGTCACTTTCAAAGCATTCAATCCGAGAGGATTCTCCATGAGAATCTGGGAGATGTCGAGGTCTGCAATGCAAGGTCCGGAGTGTCAAGATACAAGAGGAGACGGGAAAGGAATGTCTACGCTAGCCTCGTTACACCAAACTTCGTTTCAACAGCCTGGATTAATGGTAGTTGACATTTGATTAGAGCTAGCTGTTGCTGCAATCTGAAAATATCCTGCAACCCCAAAGATGGGAATCCTTTGGTGGTCTTTTGCTTTCTTTCTGGATTTTCAGTCGGCTGCAGCTGGCATCACAAGCCAGCAGAGACCAGAAAGGGACCAGAGCTACGGGCAGAAGTCTGAAAGAAAAGGCCGTCAGCCATTTCACCAACCTTGCCTCAGCAACATCCACAAGGAAGGATTCTGCAATCAGCTTAAACCAAATACATATCTGAACAAAGGAGAAGAGAATACCAAAAGGGGGATACCTGGATACAAGAAAACAGTTCATTTGAAAAGAGTCTTGGTTTTCTCTCCAGCTTTTAAAAAAATGATTTGTAATCCAGCAGCTCCCAAAGCACAATTTAAAAAATAGCTTAAGGGATGTTTTTATCTAGCTAGAGTTGTCCCTGCTACGAGATAGAGATCCATCCCAAGGTAATGCATGATACAATTTGAACACGGGTGCAAAACTTAGCTCCTTGGGCGGAATGGACTGTTGAAAAGGAGAAAAATTATTCACCTTGGATTTCAACAAAGCCCCTTTGCCATGGCTGTTAGAAATGTTCCCTATAACCCAAGGCATTGCATCTGTGAAGCTGGTATAGTGAAGGCTATCCCTCACTATCTGATTGTCTCGCTCATAAATGAGGCTCAAAAGAAACATTTCCATCCACCCTCACTTCACTGTGACGCTTGGGGAAGCCAGCAGGAAGGTAAGTATTCGCGAGCAGACGTCCAGTTTTTAAAATAAATGCAGCCTCATTTGCATCAGCAGCAGAGAGATCAAGACAACGTTAGGCAAATATTCACATGGAACAATGTTTTTTAAGAAAACCTAACAATATTGGGTTTTATTTGCTTTTTATGTAAGTCTGCAACGATTTGCAGTTTGCATATCTGTTGTGTTGATCTGTGTACTCGGTTCTCTTCCAAGCCGGACTGATCGTCAAGGCGAAGAGTTTAACGAATATAAAACAAAATGGACATGTTAACAAGAAGCCTCCCCTTCTTCCACACGCATGCACGCATGCAGTTCCAACATGAGGCGGCAAAAATAGTGCACAGTGGTCAGAGCTGACTCTGGAACCTTCCCTATTTCACTTGGGAAACCAAGAAAAAAGAATCCTTTAGACAGATGGCAACCTCTGCTTGGAGAATGGAGTGTGGCCATTTTGCATTCTCGGGCAGCTTTCCCCCAGGAACGGTGTGCCACTTCAAGCCTGCTCTGAAACACATCAGGGTTGCGGGGGAGAGGGGAGAAGCTGCACCGATACCCAAATGTTACAAAGAGACAAAAGGGTTTCCACATCACAGGCCTCGAATCGGCTTGGCGAGCATCAAGAGGCCAGGATTCGTTCGGCGTGCATGAAAGATGCGTCTCAAGCTGGAAAGCCATATGAGTCTATAGTTACGATACGGCAACGCCCGATAAATCTTCACACCGCAAACACGCCACCTCTGAATTAAGGACTCGTGTGAGGGCAGCGTGAATGGCAGCATCCAAAGGGATGCTGCCCTGCCTAGAGGGCCCTCTGCTCAGCACCTGTGTACATCTCTTCATATTTGTAGAGTCCTCCGATTATCCTATATATAAATATCTACATATATACACACATTTACAGGCTGCTCCCCCTTTCCCTCCCCTACCCCCAGCAGGCAGAGTGCATATTGTACACAGAACGCACACCTTTCGCCTTGGCTGTCATTTAAAACGGGGGGGGGGGGGGAGAGGAGAGAGGAAAAGTAAAGGGGACCAAAAGATCAAAGCACCACAGAAGAAAATGTACCAGTTGAGCTACCAAACCTAACCCAATGGAAGCGACTCTGCGATTCAACTGCCCGGCGAAAAGTGAAGGCGCTTTCAAGCCAGGCTTACTAGGGGAAGGAAATTTTTGGCAACCTCTGTGCCCACGGCTTAGTACTCATTGCACTTTATGCCCGACCAAAGGCACCTCTTTGCTCCCGGCTCTCAAGTGCTGCCTTCCCCAGCAACGCTGCTCCCGACTAGCTAGCCATTGGGCCCTTCCCCTGGGCAGTGGTTCGGCCGTCTACACCATTTGGCATGACAGCCGGCTGGAACAGGCAGCAACCCAGCACTATTGACTTTGGTAGAACATCCCAAGACGGGGAGGAAAAAGAAAATAAGGTCTTGTTTGGTTGCTCCTGCCTCGGCCTTCATTCAACCCAGTTGAAAAGGCAACATATTTTCTAGCCAAAAAAATTCTCAAAATACTGCAGGCCACAGAGCAGCCTCACGAGGATTAAGAGCGCGCTCAAATGGCGTGCACACTCTCTCGGTTAAGCCTGCGGATAGCAGGACTCCACTTCCGACACGATGCAATGAACTCCCCAACAGGAGTCACACAGCAGCGGATCCAAGGCCGTCTGGACAAGATCATGAAAGTCTACAGCAGGGCTACCCAACCTTGGCCCTCCCGCTGTTACTGGACTAAGGCTCCCATCACTGGCAGCTGGACGAGCCACAGCCCATCTGAAAAAGCAGGGAGCCAAAGGAGTGCCCTTTCCTTCCTCCGCGGCATCTCTACGCCCTCTCCTTTCTCCCCTGTAGGGATGTGCACGAACCGGCTCAGCGGTTCTTTTACAGACTGCCGAATCGGTTCGGAGGTCCGGCATTCGGATCGGAGGTGAGGGGGGGGTTACCTTGACGGAGCAGGGAGGGTGCCCATCCCCGCCATCCCCCCACAGGCACAGGTTGCTGCATACCTCCTTGCAGCCCCGGTCAGCGTCGTACTGGAAGTGGCCCGTGTGCGTGCGAGACGTGTACACGTGCACCAGCCACTTCCGGCACGACACTGACCAGGGCTGCAAGGAGGTATGCAGCATCCCCATGCCAGCATTTCTGGAGACAGTGCCAGTGGGGGCGGAAGTGGGGGTGGTGGTGGGCACCCTCCCTGCTCCTTAAAAAAGTAACCCACCTGCCTCCCAGGAATGCACAAACCTATTCGCGCACATCCCTACTCCTGTTTCTAACATATGCCAAAACAAAGGCCAACGGCACTGAAGGAAGAGCAGTCTGCTGCTACCCACTCACTTTGGCTGATCCCCCAGCAAAAAATAAACCAACTCCCTACAATAGGCATGCAATTCCTGTAGCCCAGCACTGCTCAACTGTGGCCTTCCAGCTGTTTTTGGACTTCAACTCCCATCATCCCCAGCCACGGTGGCCAATAGTGAGGGATTACGGGAGCCATAGTCCAGCAGAGTTGTGCCACCCTGGGGTCACCTGAAGAGACACCACGAGACTCCACGATTGTGTGCCCCCACAGGGAAGCAACGCGACTTTCCCCACAATTGTGAAAAGGTTCTCTTTCAAAAAGCTCAGCCACTGAGCCAAGCCGGTGATCTTTTGCACCACGCTATGGCTAGAACGCAGGTCTTCAAGCGGGGAACAAGGGAAAAGTGAGCTCTCCCAGACTAAGAGGAGCTCCAGGCCATCTGTTCTGTCAGTGTCCATGTGGCAGTGGAGGTTCAAAACAGCTCCTCGCTGTGTGCAGGGTAAAGGAGGATCCATTCCATTCTTAGGCGTCGCTCTGCCCGAAGCGGGGACACGGTACTCGGTTTGAACGGTGCAGAAAAGCAGCTCTCCGTTGAGACGTTCAGAAGCCAAAAACTGACTGGATCTCAGCATCCTCCTGGGCCAGGAGGCACACGACTCTGCAAGAGGCACAGAGGGTGGTCTGAGGAAGAGCTGGGCCTGATTTCTTGATGTGGGGATAATGCCATGAGCCCGACCTTTCAGGCTCAAATGGGGGAGAGTCCGGTGTCCTTAGCCAACATGCAACTCAGCTTTAAATCTGAAATAAGGAATTTATGAGAAGCATAACATTTTCTGGGATCACTCTGACATCCCTTCAAATATGATGCTCCCCTCGTAGAGTACTGTCTTGAAAGCCTTTTTTAAAATTATTATTGCTTTTGCTGTTTTGCATGCTGTGGTCCCACCACTTGCATTTCAAATCCAGAATCTTTGGGGAAAGAAGACTGTCTTCTTCAATTTTTTTTCTTTTTTTCTTTGCCTCCAAATTTTTAAAAATTGTACAAAAATAAAGAATTTCCACACACACGGGCTAAATGTGACCAATCGCATTTGAAGGACTTGGAATCATTTGCGATACGTGGCTGGCTTGAACCACCCAACCAAAATTTAAAACCCAAGGGATTCCTTTAGTCTAAAATTTTAAAAGAGGCGGAAAGGATTTACAATTTCCATTTACAAAATTGACCCCCAGAGAGGATGGATCAGCCGTGCCCACAGCCATTTAATTTTTTAAAAAAATAATCATAAGTTCAAAAATAAAAATCAAGTAAATTCCTTTTGTGGATCTTCACATTAAAAAAACTGCACCATTTCAAAAATCTGTGGCTGGGGAAACCCCTCCGCAGTAACAAAGCCAGAATGCGGGTTTCCGTTTCAGTAATCATCAAGAGTGGTTTCCAGGAACACGTTTCGGACATCCAGCATGGAAGCCAACTCCAAAATGTGCTTTTGGAGGTGCGGATTCTCCACCGTTTCATCCCTTGGCAGCTGGGGATAGGATTCGGGATAATTTCTAGTTTCCTGCTATAGGAAAAGAAAGGAGAAAACACAACATTGTGACGGTCTAACAAAGCCATAATGTAGAAAGGAAATGCATTTTATAACACAGGTAATGGATCATGGGTCTTCAAAAGCTGTGAAATTACACACCACAACTCAGGTTGTACGGGCCAGGGAATGGACACAGAGGGAGTATCACAGGGCGGTGGTGTTATTTGCAAGTGGAAAACAAAGGCTTTTAGGTCTAACACACATTGGCCAACATTCAAAGGAAAAACTTTGCCCCACGCTTCTGGTGGGGACCAGCCCCCTTTCTAAACCAGTTGTTGCAAGCTTTTGAAGGGGCACAAGGGGCGGGAAGGAGGGAAGGTTGCCAGCAGAAGCCGCCTCTTCTCTCCTTGGGCTTCTTACAAGCTTTGCAAGGAGTGCGAGGTGAGGCATTTCCTTCAATATTTGCAAGACTCGAATCATTCCCAAAGAGCTGCTCGGATGGCTGTGGTGACAGGCATCTTGCCACCCTGCTGACATCCCAGGGCTCTGCCACCTGAGGCCATAGCCTCACCTTGCCTCACAAAAGGGCCGCCTCCCGAGATGTGGACAGTGGGTTCCTTTGCAGCACAAATAATGGCCAACTGCACTAACTGCAAAACATTTCAGTGCTTCCAACAGAAAAGGAAGTGGCTGGCGTTAGTTGCCCTGACTGAGGGGGCTTCTGCCAGCTAGAAGCAGAAGCAAAGAAGCACTTCCCTCAGACAGCTGCCTCAGCCCTTTATGCCAACCCCGAGCTGAAGCTAAGCAGAAGCATTCGAGAAGTGAAGCAGACACGCACAGAGAAAGCCCTCAATCCCCAAAGCTGGTGTGCAGCGGCACATGGCGGGATCTATCAGTGAGTCATTCCGATAGAGAAGAAGAAAGAGTTCCTTGGCATACCCGGAATATTTTGTGCATCCTCATGGTGGCTGAGCAGAAGATGAATCTTGTCAGAAGTAAGCGAAGGAACTCGTCTCCAAAAAACTGGAGGAAGGCCTGATCTGCAGAGAGGAAGAAGGCGGCACTTAGAGCTGAATTCAGAATCTCCCTTCTGAAAGAGAGACACAGAATGGAAGCATTTCCTGCCTCAAAGGAACGTACCTATGGAACGAGAATGGGTCAGCAACTGCGCAATGTCCCGGTTGATTTTCCGAAGGTAATCGTGACACTTGTCCCACAATCCTTTGCGCATGCTTGATAATCCAGAGACAAATAGGAATGCCATTAAAGGGTTGTTCAGAAAGAAGGTGAAGAGGCTACCTCGTTGGGACTGATCTAGAAGTCAATAAGACAACACCATTTACTTGGCAAGTGAAGCAGGAGAGAAAGAGAGAGAGAGAGATTGTTTCCCCACAGTAAAAGCCCCACAGTCTGGGATCCTCACAGGTTCCCCACAGATTGTTTCCCCACAGCACCATACACAGAGGTGACACTTAAACTTATCTCCTACAATTAGATTGGAGCTGGCTCTCCATTATTTTGCACAACATTGGTGAACAGGAGGAGTGGTGAATCTTGGTCCAAGGCCAAACAGATCCCCCCCTGACATGAAGTTCAGATTTTGTAGGCAACTTTGCACACATAGGAATATATGAAGCTGCCTCCTACTGAGTCAGACCCTTACGAAGGATCACAGGGAGCTGCCTTACACCGAATCAGACCATTGGTCCCTCTTAGCTCAGGACTGTCTACTCTGACTGGCAGCAGTTCTCCAAGATCTCAGGCAGGAGTCTCTCCCAGTCTTACCTGGAAATGTTGCCAGGGATGGAACCTGGGACCTTCTGCATACAAAGCAGATGCTCTGCCACTGAGGTACAGCCCCATCCCTTGGTCCATCGAGCTCAGCATTGTCTAGGCTGACTGGCAGCCACTAACTCCCCTGCTAACTGAGCCAAGAGGCACCTTTTTACAGTGGTGGCTCTTTATTTAGCAGGGGGAGAGCAACTGGCCCTCTCCAGCCCCAGCACAGCATCCCTCCAGTAGCTGATGCTGGTGTCTCTCTTCAGTTTCTTCTTTAGATTGTGAGCTCTTTGGGGACAGGGAGCCACTTATCTATTTATATCTATGTAAACCACTTTGGAAGCTCTTGTTGAAAAGCGGTCTATAAATATTCGCCGCCGTTCGGCAATTCACCGAATATTCGCCGTCATTCGGCCAAAGTTCCTGGAGATGCTGCCAGGAACTGGAACTGGGACCTTGTGGTAGAACCGAGTGTCCTACCACAATGGCCCATCCCCTTTCTGCATAACAGATAGCCGTCAGAGTTTGCCACCCAACATACAGGGAGAAAGGAAAGATTACTGGATGTGATCAGGCGGTACATGGCGAAACAGGACTCCCCCGCTTTTCCCCTCCCGCTGGAGACATTCGCCGTTTTCTTTCAAAGGCAAGTTCTATCCTCCTCAATCTCCCTCCGGATTAACGCAGTGCTCATTTCACAGACACATCGTCGAACTTACCTCCAAAAGGCAAAGGGTGAAGGTCTCCAGCTTCTCTCATGCATTGACTGCTGACCACAAATTATGTCACCAGACTGGCCTTCATGCTGGGAGGTAGCAGTAAAGGGGCAGCGCTCTCAGAGAGAGACACACCAGAACCATTTACAGTTATTGGGACTGGAAAAACGGGTTGGAAAGTTAATAGATCACAGAGAGCCTCTCTCGAGCAAATATTCAGCTCCCTAATTAATTAGTTTGCTCCTAGGCACCGTAGAGTGTCTGTTCAGTTAGGCCAGCCTAGTAGGACCCTAAAGAGATCCTATCACAGTGGAAGAGGGCAGAACACACCCTATTCCTTGTAAAAGGTTGTAATGTAAAAACCAGTGGAGACGCAGGATCCTGGCTTATGCAATAAAATATTCCTCCGAATGCAGGTGCCCCTTCATTCAAAATACACCTCCCTGTGGAAGATTGGTAGCCCACTCCAGTTTGCTCATAGCACATTGCTTCGGCTCATTCAGAAAATGACATGTTCCACATCCCCCTCCCTGCCCTCCCAATCTGATTTGTATTCCCCCCCCCTCCCCTTTGAGGAGTAGAGATTTAAAGTCCCGTTCGGGGGTTCGCAAACTTGGATCCCCAGATGTTGGACGACGACAACTCCCACTATGCCCACCCACAATGGCCTTGGGAGTTGCAGTCCAACGACATCTGGGGACCCAGATTTGAGAACCTCTTCCAATTTTAAGATCAATAGCGCCAACTCAGCCAGAAGCCAAAGGACACACATTTTTGACTGCAAGTATACGGGATTACCCCATGTCCAATAGCAGTATAAACATATATGAAAATGTGAGATTGACGACCATTTCTTAAAGGCAAGAGAAAAGGGACAAACGATATTCCCACCAATGGGACAGCCACATTAAGACAAGATCAGAGGAGCATCTCCGGGGTCCAGGGCACATGTTTGCTTATCAACAGCAAATGTCCGTTTCAACAAGCATGGTGATGTGACATTACTGCAAACTCCCAGGAGACAAGGGATGCTTCTGGTGCTCACCAAGGTCAGGGGAACTACCCAGAAAAGATACTGTGGCAGGATTTACGCCCAGGAGCTAAACTCCCCTCCTTGGATGGCATTTCCCCCCCAAGGCAAGATTACTAGGCAATGACTGAAATCCTCGGATAGAGGAGAAACACCTTCCTACCTTGCAACGCTTTTGGATAGGCTGTTGGTGAAAGTAGGCACACCAGTGGCTGTCCAAATAAGTTTGTGAAGTTCTGGAAGGGAAAGGGGGAAAGCTAAGAGACAGATCCCAGATATTCGTCTGGGAGCAGCTGTTGCTATGACCACAACCAATATTTATGCATCGCTTTCCAACAAAGAAAAAAAGTTTTCAAAGCAGTTGGCATAGAATAAATAAATACGACAGCTCCCTGTTCCCTCAAGGGCTCACAATTTAAGAAGAAATCCAAGGGAGGCACCAGCAAAAGCCACCAGAGGAATGCTGTGCTGGAACTTGAATAGAGACAATTGCTCTCTCCTTGACAAACGTATGAGAACCACCACTTTTAAAAGGTGCCTCTTTGCTCAGCGAGCAGGGATACCTAATCCTATACAGTAGCAACGGGAAGCTAAGGAAATGCCAGCCAGACTAGGGGTTAGTTTGTGCTGGGTTCCAAAGTGCATATCCATGGCTGAGTACTAAACAGATCACAAAAATAAGCTCTGCCTCCATCTCGCCTTGTCCCAAACTCTCTTGGGAGGCAGACTCGGCTGACCCTCTCCAAAGGGCCTCTTCTGGTCTTTTTACTTAATACATACCCTATTTACCAAAAAGGAAGATGACACTGAATTCAAGGCAACCCCCTTAAACAATACAGGCAGAGTACAAGTTGTACTGTCTTTTTTTAAAAAAGTATTTAAAGTCACCAGACATCATTACAATACATTTATTTTTTAAAAAATACATCATTAAAAAGAAAAACAAGCCCAAAGCCATGACTACAAAACATTAAACACATAAAACTCGAGAACGTTGAGGTCATTCTTAAACAAATACATCTTTCCAAACTTGGATGAATTGAGTTGTCCCCACCTTACCATAATTTTTATAATTCAATAATAATAATAATAATAGATCCTGCCAAATCATAACAAAAGACTGAGAGGGAATTCTATCTTTTTGGATATTTAAGGAATAAACCAGTTTTTCAGCTGTTGCAATATACCAGAGTTTGGTATGCCATTCTTCTAGAGATAACACTCCCTCTTTCCAGTTTTTGGCTATGATCAATCTAGCTGCTATCAACATAAAGGACAGTAAATCTTTAGATTTTCGTGCCTCTAGTTCTCCTGAAAAAATACCAACAATGCCAAGTTATACCTGCATTGACCCAAAAGGAAGCAGACTCTGAATACAGATTACCCGCCAATTTAGAACTGGGGTGGGTGGGTGGGCATGGATTCAGGTAAATAACATACCTCGAAGATTTGAGGAGAGCTAGTCTTGTGGTAGGCCACCTAATAGCACAGCAGGGAAATGCTTGACTAACAAACAGAAGGTTGCCGGTTCGAATCCCCACTGGTACTATATCGGGCAGCAGCGATAGAGAAAGGTGCTGAAAGGCATCATCTCATACTGCGTGGGGGGAGGCATTGGTAAACCCCTCCTGTATTCTACCAAAGACAACCACAGGGCTCTGTGGGCATCATGAGTCGAAATCAACTTGACAGCACACTTCACCTTTGGTCTTGTGGTAGCAAGCATGATTTGTCCCCTTAGCTAAGCAGGGTCCACCTTGGCTGCATACGAATGGGAGACTAGAAGTGTGAGCATTGTAAGATATCCCCCTTAGGGGATGGAGCCGCTCTAGGAAGAGCATCTAAGTTCCAAGTTCCCTCCCTGGTAACATCTCCAAGAGAATATTCCTCCCTGCAACCTTGGAGAAGCCACTGCCAGTCTGTGTAGACACTACTGAGCTAGATGGACCAAGGGTCTGACTCAGTATACAGCAGTTTCCTATGGAGGCAGGATACAAACACTGAAAATGACAGGCCTGCCCCGTAGGCCTATGGAGTTCTGTCTCCTCCTTCCTGTTCAAGCCAAGGTAGGGAAGTTCACTCACAGATGGCTCCTGATGCTTTCGGACCCATCCTAAACATTTTCGAGCTTTGGCAGTCTCGGACGCGTTCTATCAGTACTGAACACGCCACGGCAGGGAGTGTATCTGAGGGGACCGTGGTGCTGCACCCACACATACAGACAACAACGGCCGCTTCTTGTTTTCCAGCCAAAACCCAGACGCAAGAGCATCTCCTCTCCTCCCCAAGCGCTTCAATTCCACCCGGACCCATTAAGCTAATTCCCGCTAAGCCTGTTAAAATATTAGAGACCAGCTGGGTTTAATCAGAGTAATAGTCCTCCTCCTCTCCCTCCCTTGGCAAGGTCCCGATTGAGCGCAAAGCTCCATGCCAGGAGACAGGCCAAGCAGATTTATGCGCTGGGTGGCCAGACCCAGATTAGGAATAATTTAAACCCCACCCCACAACGAGCCCCAACCAACAGTGTGCCAAAGCAGCTGAAAACAGCAAAGCAACTAGTTGAAACAGAGCCCTTTGCTAAGCAAGGTCCACCATGGTTTGCATTTGGATGGGAGACTGCATGTGAGAGCACTCGGGGGCTGTAGCTCAGTGGAACAGCCCCTGCCTGCTTGCATGCAAAAAGTTCCACATTCCCTCCCTGGCAGCATCTCCAAGGGAGGGCTGAGAGAGACGCCTGCCTGCCACCTTGGAGAAGATGCTGCCAGTCTGGGTAGACAGTACTGAGCTAGATGGACCCAGGGCCTGACTCACTGGAAGCCGGCTTTATTGTTCTCGGCAAACCGCTTTGAGAACTTTTGTTGAAAAGCAGTCGATAAATATAGGGCATCTGATCGCTAGCAGAGAGAGGCCTTACCTTGTAGGCGACGCTGTTTGAAGAATCCACGATGATGAAGAGGGGCTTCCTTGTGAAAGGGTAGAGATCCCCCGGATGCAAACTAGGAGAGAGAGAAGAGGAAACAAAAGAAGATGCCTTCTTTGGGGCAAGAGGAGGAGAGCCAGAGTCCAGGGGCAGAGCCTCTGCTTTGCCCACAGAAGGTCCCAGGTTCCGTCCCCGGCAGCCCCTCCAAATAGGGCTGGGGAAGAAAGATCCTTGCCTGAACCCATGGAGAGTCACTGCCACGCACCATCGACTTGGGCCCTCGAGCTGTTCTGGGACTACAACTCCCAGCAGCCCACACCCACTGGGAAACCCTGGAGAGCGGCTGCCCCAGTGAATGTAGAGTGTCCTGGGTACGGTCGACCAATGGTCAACTCAGTCTAAGGCAGCTTCCAAGGGCAGGGGAGAGAATGGGGCCGCAGCACAGTGACAGAACCCGTGCTCTGCATATGCAGGAGGTCCCAGGTCCGACCCCTGGAAGCACCTCCAGGGAGGGCTCGGAGGGAGACTCCTGCCCGGAACCTTGGAGAGCCGCTGCCAGTCCGTGTAGACAATGCTGGACTGGACAGACCAAGGGTACAAGGACTTGGTATAAGGCAGCTTCCGATGTGAGCTTCCTACATAAGTCTTGGCAGGGTGAGTCCAGTCTTCTTACACGATGGGACAGAAATACTAAAGCACCCATCAATAGCTGGTTTGACATCTGAGATGACCACCACTTGGGCGTGACCCAACGTCTAACCGATTTGTCCCATGTTGTTCGGGGGGGGGAGCTACAGTTCACGAGCGGCGCAAGCTTCTCACCAGTGCATCTCCTTGTACGACTGGTTCCGCTTGTGGATGCCGTCCCCGTTGATAACGTCCCGGTTGCTGTTGGTCAGGACACCCCCAAAATCGTAGGGACCTGCAGAGTGCAAGCAGGAGCCAGGATGAACAGCAGCCACACAGCCATGAAACAAACACGGCATACGTGGTACAGTCCCAGTGGGGGGAAGCCGCATTCAGGAGAGAGACCGACACTTACTTACAACACTTACAGCGGTCTGGTGCCCCCTCCAGCTAGCCCAGCTTCTGCCTTCCGTCCTGAGAACGCAGTGCACGCAACAGCCTTTTTGCTTGGCCAATTTGACCTTTTACCAACCGAAAGGCACCAGACAATTCACAGCGTCCTCTGGATCTTCTAGGATGCCCCCGTTAAAATTTGAGAGAGCAGCCAGAAAATGGGGCAGAACTGCCGAGAGCCAAATCTGATCCTGCTGGACTGCACCGAAAGGATGTGTCCGAGTCATCGGAGGCCTTCCGAATGAGATCCGTGCTTATTTCATATGGGAAGGATGAACAAATACCGTATTGTAGGAACACCACAATCCAATCAACACATTCAAGAACCAGAGTTCACTCTTCTACCAAATTAACACACCTAAAAGAACCTTTCCAGAATTGCCCTTAGCACCAGCCACCACCACAGTGAGAGCGACACAGAGAGCAACAGAGAGAGAGAGAGAGAGAGAGAGAGATGATGCCCACAGGGGTGTGCTTTGGAAAGCTTCGGAAAGCACAAAACCACTTGTTGACCTGGCTCTTGGCAACAGCCACGTCTAAATCTGGATGAAAGCACCACCCTAACAACTGCCCAGCGGGAGTTGCAATTTTTCCAAAACAAGACAATATACTTCTTATTTCCCCCACTTACCCAGTTTGTTTGCTGGGTAGCTGACTTAGAGCCCAGTCCTGTGCATCACTGGGATTCAGTTCAACAGGATTTACTCCCAAGTAAGCGAGCACAGGATGGCCACTGAAAGTAGAGGCTCCCCCACCTTCCATCCCCAGATGGAGCTGAACTACCATGTCTACCCAAATAGAAGGCAACTCTGAGTGTAAGACGATGCCTTAAAATACAGTTTATGCCTGTATCGACCGAAAAGAAAGACGACTCTGAATGTAAGACAACCTCCACATATTTAACAGGGGAAAAACTTGGGGCTTTGCCTTGGATTGGGGTAAATACAATACAATTCCCATCATCCCCAATTGCAATGGCCAAGAACTGGGACAACATCTGGGGACCAGTGTTCCCTGCAACAGGGATTCTCAGGTCTTGGACTACACCTCCCATCACCCCCAGCAAAGGTCATGACAGTTGTGGATGATGGGAGTTGTGGTCAACAACATCTGGGAATCCCCGTTACAAGGATCACCCATGGAGGGTCTTCAGCAGCAAGCCTGGTCCTCTGGAGGCTGTGAAAGGCATGGTTGCTTGATGAACACGCATAAGGATATTTTGAATCCTTTATGCCGTTGCTAAGATTTCGGTTTTCCAAGTTACAGACTGTCATCTGGGGACCTGGAAGGACAGGATGGTTCGGAGCCTGGAAACAGGTGGACCGCACAAGCAGGGCCAGGGCGGAGGACAAAAAGCTGCCAATGGAGAGAGGACGAGCTGGAGATTATGGGAGTTGTAGTCAACACCGTCTGGGACTCCCTGCTCCAGGGATCACTGCTCCCATAATCCCTAGTCCCACTGCCCAAGGTGTCTGGGAATGGTGGGAGTTGTAGTCCATAAACATCTAGGGACCCGGGTTTGAGAATTGCTGGCCTAGAGAAAGGAAGCTCTCCCCCACGCCCCAGGCTGCCACTAGGTCTGCGTCTGGAAGTCAAGTGGGGGGATTGCTTATAGACAGTCAGTCTATATGATGGTCCCCATATGGACCAGCAGGGGCCAGCTTGGGCTGAAGAACAGCAGGCCTGTGGAGAACGGAACAGGTTTAACCAAGGAACCCAGTTTCCAAGGTTTCAGATTGTCTGGATGGGCCCTTAGGGAATGCGTGTGTGTTTGCACACCTAAGAGAGTAATGGGAAATCGAGGAGGCTCTCCAAAGGACAGAGATGGAGCACTTGTTCTACAGTAATTCAGGAAGAAGAACAAGATCTCATGCAGACTGAGACAAAACAAAAAAACGAGAGAGAGAAGAAGAAGAACATACACAAGATTTGGGATTGAAGCACACAGGAGAGCCCTAGACTGCCACTTCAAAAGCAGTTCTTTCCTCCCCCCCCCCACTTTTTTGGGAAGGGGAAAAAAACCCTGTCACAAAAAAGTATCCAGGGTTTTTTTGGTGTTACCTGGAAAGGTTCATGAATCATGCAAGGAAGATGGAACAAGCATGCATCTGATAAAGGAATGCAAGTCTCAAATAGGTGGATGGAGCAACCAGAAGATGTGACCTCTCTTTGGAAAAAGGTCTTCGGTCAACGCCAACATGATACTCAGGGGGAACCGAATCCTTACGGTTTCTGTGATCCGGTCAGATAGCTTGGGAGAATTTTTGTGTTGCTTTGTTAAAAACAACAATTAAAAATGGCAGCTGCATCCCAATATTTTGCCAGGTGGGATCAGTGGAGAGGGAAGGGATAGGGTGGAGGAAAGTTACCAGAGTCATGACAAGGGCTTGAATTGTCATGATGACCAAACAGAAGGAGAAACCACCATCTCTACTGCCCTTTTTCAGAGCACCGCCGCCACCCTCCAGCCAAGCCAGGATTGTCTGCCCAGATTGGCTAAATGTTTTGTGCTCAAACCGTATTTACAAAAAAGGGCCAAGAGAACCCTCAATAGGACATTTCCCAGGGCACAGTCCAGACACTTACCGGGCTGGCAAACCTCTTTGAGCGTCCAAACAGCCGGCACGCATCCCTTCTCTATATGGTTAACAGGGCCTTCTCTGTGGCTGCACCCAGGCTGAGCAACTCCCAACCCCGGAGATCCGCTTCTTCCCTTCAAGTTCCATTTTCAGGAGACTTATTAAGACCGAGTTTTTCCACCAAGACAATGCATTTTGAGTGAGTTTGCTCTCTCTGGGACATAGGAAACTGCCTTCTACTGAGCTCAGACCCTTGGCTCATCTAACTCAGTACTGCCTACACTGACGGGTAGTGGCTCTCCCCGGGTTCCAGCAGGAGTCTCTCCCAGCCTTATCTTGGAGATGCTGCCAGAGAGGGACCCTCTGTATGCAAAGCAGTTGAGCTATAGCCCCATCCCCAAAGAAGCTGCTGATTACTGAGTCAGACCATTGGCTCATCAAGTTGTACTGCCTACACTGACTGGCAGCAGCTCTCCAAGGTTGCAGGCAGGGGTCTCTCCCAGTCCTTCTTGGGGATGCTTCCAGGGACGGAGCCTGGGACCTTCTGCGTGCAAAGCAGATGCTCTTCCCTGGAGTGACAAACATAATGCAGCACAGAGGGTGTTTCCCTGAGTCCCATAACATATACAAGTCCAGTTCGCATAGTCTCTCCCTAACGCACATTTGAAAAAGAAAAGAAACAGGGACATCCATCCACCCTTCCCCATGCAAAGAGGTTTGCCAGCCTGCTAAGAGGCTAACCTAAGCCAGACGCTCCCAATATCTGAAAATCTTCGATGCCCAAATAGAAGGTAAGACGCGTCACAAACCCGGGACGCTTGGCCTCCAGAACGGCCACATCGGCCAAGGAAAGACTGCCGGCACAGGGGCCTCTCCTTTGGGGAGGACAGCTCTGGAGACCATCAGGCCGGCCAGCGGATCATAAAGAGAATTCAAGCCCTGCGCATGACAGGGAGCATTCCTTTATTTGTACCTTCACTATCCGAACGACCTGAGGGGAACACGCCGGTGGCCGACAGGTAGATCAGCAGGACGCTGTTTGCAGGGAGCTCCTGGAAAGGGGGCAGAAGGGGGTCGGGGAGAAGAGGCAGGAGCTTTATGCGTGAAGGCATGAGACAGCGACATCTTACACACCAGAGATTTCGCTGCTGCAACCCAGGAGAGCCTGGGGTTAGAACCTGAAAACGGCCCTGCTGGATCAGGCCCAAGGAAGCCCATCTAGTCCAGCCTCCTGTTTCACACAGTGGCCCACCAGATGCCTCTGGGTAGCCCATAGGCGAGAGGTATGTGCATGCCCTCTCTCCTGCTGTTGCTCCCCTGCAACTGGTATTTAGTAGCGTCTTGCCTCTGAGTCTGGAGGTGGCCTATAGCCACCAGACTAGTAGCCATTGATAGGCCCATCCTCCATGAATCTGTCTAAGCCCCTTTTAAAGCCATCCAAGCTGGTGGCCATCACTACATCCCAGGGCAAGGAATCCCATAGCTTAATAATATGCTGTGTGGGGGAAAAATACTTCCTTTTGTTGTTTCACGGGATGACCCCTGGTGCTGGTGTCGTGACAGAATGTGGGAAAATGCCCACACTCTCGACTAGGGATGTGCACAAATCTGTTTGGAGGCCCTTTTACGGGCCTCCAAACAAGTTCGAACCGAACCGGTTCGGCCGGTTCGAAGGCGGGGGGACACCTTTTAAGGGTGGGGGAGGGTGCACCCCCCGCCACGTTTCCCACGCCAGTGCTCTCTCTGGTAGGCACTCCCTAACGCCCACCCCCGCATGTTGGGCATGCACGTGGCATGCACTTTCAGCCACTGATGCTGCCCTGCCGGACCGGTTTTTAAGAGAGTGGTGGAAGGGGAAACCCACCCTCCCCCACCATTAAAGGTGCCACCCCTCCTTCAAACCGGCCCCCTCCTGTTCCTTGCACATCCCTACTCTCTACTCCATGCATAATTTCATAGACAAGTCTCCCCGTAGTCGCATCTTTTCCAAACTAAAAAGCCCCAGGTGCTGCAGCCTTGCCTCATAAGGAAGGTGCTCCAGGCCCCTGATCATCTTTCTACAATACCCTTCTTAAGATATGGTGACCAGAGCTCCAGATGTGGCCGCACCACAGATCTGTATGAGGGCATTCTGATATTGGCCGTTTTATTTTCACTCCCTTTCCTAATGATCCCTGGCATGGAGTTGGCCCTTTTCACAGCTACTGCTACTACGAACATATTTATATACTGCTCTTCAGCCAAAGTTCTCAAAGCGGTTTACATAGAAAAATAAACAATACATCAACAAGATGGCTCCCTGTCCCCAAAGGGCTCACAATCTAAAGAGAAACATACAGCAGACGCCAGCAACAGCCACTGGAGGGATGCTGTGCTGGGGATGGATAGGGCCAGTTGCTCTCCCCCTGCTAAACAGAAGAGAATCACCAGTTCAAAAGGTGCCTCTTTGCTCAGCTGGCAGAGCTGCCGGGCATTGTGTCGACACGACCTCGAGATCCCTCTCCTGGTCAGTCGCCGACAGCTCAGATCCCATCAGTGTATATGTGAAGTTAGCGGCCTTCTGATACCGCAAAGCCTTGCACGGGAAGAAACTTCTACCCCCCACGCAACCCTCCCGCACCAACCTTGAACGACGCAGCCAGGAAGGTGTACAGCTGGCTGAAGGTCGGCTTGTACAGCAAGTACTTGTGCGGGTTTTCCCGTCGCGTGGGCTTTTCGGTGCTCTCCTGTTTAAGGGAAACCAGACACTCTTACAGCCGCTTTTTGCCCAGCGCACTAAACAGGGAAAAAGGGGCGGCTACAGATTATCTGCCCCGGCGGGGTCCTCTCCGGCACTAGCCCGGAACAGGGGGCGATGGCTGCCCCCATCCCAAAAGACGCCCGCCGGCCGTGGCTCTCGCTGCTGCTGGGAGCACAACCCACGCCCCGGACTTGCCTGCAAGCCAGGCTTGTTCATCTGCGAAGCCAGGTTCATCGGCTCCCGCTCCAGCGCCTGCAGCATCCGGAACATGTCGACTGTCAGCTCACTGAACTTCACCTGCAAGAAAGTGAGCGGCGACTTCACTGCGGTGGCGACAGCAAGAGCCCGAAGCCGGAGGAGAGCTGGTCTTGCGGCAGCGAGCCGGAATTGCGCCCCCTGGTTAAGCAGGCCCCACCTTGGTTTGCATTTGGATGGGGGACCACAGGCGAGTACTGTAAGGAACCCCCCTTAGGGGATGGGGCCGCTGTGGGAAGAGCACCTGCCTGCTTGAATGATGAATGTTCCAGGTTCCCTCCCTGGCAGCATCTCCAAGAGAGGGCTGAGAGAGACTCCTGCCTGCAACCTTGGAGAAGCCGCTGCCAGTCTATGAAGACAATACTGAGCCAGATAGACCAAGGGTCTGACTCAGTATAAGGTAGCTCCCTCTGTTCCAATATTCCCCTGCGGGCAGGGCTTCAATGGACCTTCTGCATGCCAAGCAGGTCATCTTCCCCTGAGCTACGACCCCATCCTCAAAGGGGAACATATCACAGCGCTCATATGCAGTCACCCATCCAAATGCAAGCCAAGGCAGACCCTGCTTAGCAAAGGGGAAGATTCTGCTTAGCAGCTTCCTATGCTCCTTCCTAGTGGGCTTCAGAGAGCAGGGGAGACCCCAAAAGGTGGACCCACTCCATGAACCTGCAGTCTCTTCCTCCTCAAGGGAAAGCAGCTGTTTCTCAAATGCTTCAGTTACTCTACCACAAACGTCCCACGTCTTGTGACACTAGAGGAGATGCTCGTGAGCAGGAGCCCCACCTGATTGTTGCAGTTCCCAATGATGAGCGCATCCGCCAGCGTCAACTGCCCCACGATCATCCCCTGCTCCAGAAGAGGGGCTCCTGTTTCGGAGAGGCGGTTGGAGAGGATCACGAGGGTGTTGTCGTCATTCAAGACCATCACAGGGTCTGCCTGGGGGAAAGGACCAGTAAAGAGAGAGTGAGAAATTGGCCAAAACCAAAAAATTGGCCAAACCCAAATTTAGCATATTTATATACCACCCCAAATTCACGTGCCTGGGTAGTTTCCAATAACACACCATAGATCAATATAAACATTAAAACAATAACAAATTATAGATGGGTTAAAAGCCTGGATGAATGGTTTTATTTATTTTTTTATTTATTTGATTGATTGATATACCGCCCTTCCAAAAATGGCTCAATATGCATCAAAACAATTAAAATCAATTGACAATTAAAATGAAAACTATAAAAACAGCATAAAACCAATTAACACTTAAAACATTTAAAAAACTTGGAGAACCGGGGCGAACATTTGAGGGCTCTCCGGAAAGCCAATGATGAGTTCAAATTACGGATTTCTGCCAGGAGTGCATTCCACAGCCTAGGAGCAGTTACAGAGAAGGCCCGCCTTTGAGTCACCACCAGACGAATGGGTGGTAACTGGAGGCGGACCTCCTCAGATGACCTTAACTTGCGGTGAGGATCGTGCAGAAGGCGGCACCCTTTAAGATAACTCTAAGCCGTTCAGGGCTTTAAAAGTCCCTGACACTTTCGGAAGGTGAAGCACAGGGATGGTCTCTTTGGTCCTTACCTCGACAAACGCCGCCACCTCTTGGAGAACCAGGTTCCACTCTACCTGGTCCTCCGTGTTGAAGCGGTGGGTATAATCCTCAATCTCATCCGACAACTCCTGGAAAAGCAGAAACGACAGCCGCTTTGAATGGGTGTTTGGGCTTCAGTGCAGCTTTCAGGTTATCTTGCTGTTTTTAAAGCAGTTCTACTTTAACTGATTATAATCTAAAATCAGTTAGATTGCTGGAGTCTCTGTTAATGTCTTCAAGGTGTTTATCTTGGATGATTATTCTGTGAGTTCCTGAGTCCCAGTAACCTCAGTGAGTTCAGCGACTTGCCTATTGTATTTATATACTATAATACCATGAATGTTTATTAGCAAAGACATTACACATTTGTATTATCACATTCCTGATCTGCCTTATTTTATACAGTTTTTGTTCCAGTCAGGTACACATCCTGTGAATTGTTGGTTGAGGGCTGGGCAAGACCCTGAGTCTGAAACTCTAGAGAATCGCTGCCAATTCGTGCAGACAATCCTGAGCTTGAAAGACGGAGGGTCTGACTCAGTAAGAGGACTCTTCAGAAAGCAGCTTTATGAGCTCCAATGAAAGGAGAGTCCTCTGTGCCTCCCCTGTATCTTGAGGGAGGTTTGTAATATCCATATAGAACAGCGTGTGACCCAAACATCTGGCCGTCTGTTACAACAGGTTTACCTTCACAAGGTCCTTGACGACATCCATTTTGTTGAGCAAGAGGCAGACCACGATGAACCGGGCATAATAACGCAGCTTCTTCACCACCAGTTCAGGCCTGGGGAAAGAAAGAATGAAAGAAACAAACCAACAGGAGGAGAACTATTCAGCCGAGGGAAGAGACAGAGAGGTGGTCGGGAAAGAGGACGCATCCTGCAGTTTAAGATGGCTCCTGAGGAAAAATAGAGCAGAGCTTCAGCGCCTTGGGGAAAGAAGAAAGAGAGAGATGGCCGCCTGAACTTTGGGAGGAAAGCCACAGGGAACATCTCCTTGGCGGGGAGACGTCCCCTGCGCTCCAGGCACGGACGAATCTCCACTGCCACTAAGGACAACAACACACTCGTAAGCGGGGCAAAGCAGCACTGAGGTAAAGTGTGAGAGAGGCGAGAGCAAGGGCACATAAGGCAAGGGCTAAAAAGGGGGAGGTAAGGGAATCAGAGGTAAGGGTGCGTCAAAAGTGGGGGTAGAAAGGCTGGTCACCCAAGACAAACGTGGTTAAAAACATTATATTTACTTGAGAGACCTACGGTAACATGTATTACGGGCACGCGGAACCCTAGCGAAGAGTGGCTAAAGAATCAAGTTGTGGCCCACTGCCGACCCCTGCTTTATGGCAATGCATAGTGGGGAAGTTTCGAACCCGCGATGGGGGCAGATCCCCATGCGTGTGCTGGCAGGGATTCTGCTGCCCAAAACAAAAACCGGGCGAGAGCCGTGGCTGTGTCCTAGGCAGCTCCACGGGATCCAGCTACAGAAGCCCACGGCGCAAAGAGGAAACCAAACCCACACGCAACCCCCCCCCGCGCTCCGCCACGCCGTGCCTCCCGCCGCCCGCCCCGCGCCCCGCTTTTAAAAGGGCAAAACTCACAAGACGGAGGCATGGCCTGACCTGTCTTCTTTGTTGACTTGGGAGTAGTATGACCGCTGCCGGATCGCGGAGTAGAAGGAGAAGGCTTCATTCAGGTAGCTGGTTTCGGACGTGCGCAGGCTGCGGGGGAGAAGCACGCAGGCTCAGGGCTCTGGCTGCGGGCGGACTGGCGCCAGCCAGCGAGGGGGAAGGAGGGCACCCCGGAGCAAGACCAGGACAGGGCGGGCAGCAGCACTTACTAGTAGTGGTAGTAGAGCTGGCCGATCTTGGAGGCAATCTCGCCAATCTGCCAGCGCTTGAGGCCGTACCGATTGTCCAGGACTTGCCTTTGATGGGAGCCCCCAGATAAGGGGAGAGAAGAGGAGAGGCCGTCAGTTCGAGGCACCCCGCCCGCCTCACCGTTTCCTTCCCCACGCCCAAGTGTGGCAGTCGGCTTGTGATGTGATCGAGCTCCTGCTCGCCACCTGGCCCAAGGGGCAGTGGGCGAAGACTCACATCTGCATGGCCAACGGAGTTTGGGCGTTCCTGCTTCCCTGTCTGAGCTTCCCCCAAAGAATCCTGGGAACTGGACAAGTTCTGAACGCCCTTCATCAGAAACCCGGCTTTTAGAACTCGCCGACTATAATCCCCTGGGCAGAGGGGATTGCCGCTCAGCGGCGTCCCCCGTTACAGGGATCCCCAGGCAATGTGGACTACAAGCCCCACCATCCTCAGCTGCAAATAGCCTGTGGCTGGGGGTTATGGGTGTTGTAGTCACCCCCATGACAGCAAGCAGTGCGGCTAAATCCTTCACCCTGCAGCAAAGAGGCGCTTCCCGCAGCTGCCAGGGCGCCAAAGCCGACCACCCGCGTCTGGCTGGACTCTGGCCCACGCTCCAGGAAGAGGAAGGCCGCCGTCTCAAGGGGCGGACCTCGGGGCTCTTCTCTTACCGGTGCTGCTGCTGGAACTTCCAGAGCTTGGTGTACACGTCGAAGGTGCGCCCGAAGTACGACTGCCACTGCTTCTGCCCGTACTGGGGCAAGTCTCTGCAAGACAGCAGGAGGAGGAGAGCCTGGGTGATGAACCCGGAGAGAGAAAAGGGGCCATCCGGGAGGGGACAGAGCTCAGAGACAACTCAGCTGCTGCTGCCGCCAAGTTGCATTTCTCCAACATCAAGGACAAGTGCCTAGTCTGGCCTATGGCGACGGGATTCTGTGCTGAACGAGCGAGCCGAGAACGCAAGACAGAGCCCCCAGCCACAGGCATCCAAAAATGCACTTGCCTGCTCGCCAGTGGCGAGTGCCCCCAGCCCTCAGGCAAGCAGGACACCCAGCACCACACAGATCTACTCCCCAGAGAAGAGCTCCCTGCCGGTCCCATTTTGGAGAAGGTTAGAAACAGCAGGAATCCCTTCTGAGCGATCAGTGGGGGCTCCCCCGGTTTCTTACCCTCTCCGCATCCCAGGACAAGCGACAGAAGGCTGACTTCTCTCCTAAGGCCTCTGCCTTTGTGCCAGAAAGGAGCTGGGGGAAGAGAGGGGATGGGTGGCCGCCACAAATAATGTCTGGCTAGTGGGAGGAGAGCCGGTCTGGGGGTAGCAAGCGTGCATTGTCCCCTTTGTTAAGCAGGGCCTGCCCTGGTTTGCATTTGAATGGGAAACTACATGTGTGAGCACTGTAAGATATGCCCCTTAGGGCAGTGGTTCCCGAACTGGGAGCCTCCAGATGTTGCTGAACTACAACTCCCATTGGCCCCAGCTACACTGGCTGGGGCCGATGGGAGTTGCAGTTCAGCAACAACTGGAGGCTCCCAGTTTGGGAACCACTGCCCTCAGGGGATGGGGCTGCTCTGGGAAGAGCATCTAGGTTCCAAGTTCCCTCCCTGGCAGCATCTCCAAGACAGGGCTGAGAGAGACTCCTGCCTGCAACCTTGGAGAAGCCGCTGCCAGTCTGTGCAGACAATACTGAGCTAGATGGACCTGACTCGGCAGAAGGCAGCTTCCTGTGTTCCTAGTCTAAACTGGTGGATCCGTTCCTTTGCTCTTTGCAGGGGCGGTCTCTTTGCCAATCAGCCAGGGTGGGGAGAAAAGGACACGCACACAAACACACACGGCCCAAGAAGAGCTCCCAAGGCCAAGCCACGGCAGAGAATCAAGCCGTCCAGAGTTGGGCGGTGGGCAATCCCCTCCTCCTTTTTCCATCGGGGGTGTTGAGGACAGACCGAATCCTAGCACAGCCTGCCTGTTGCCTGCAGCCCCACCCCGCAGCCCTAGCCGCCCCACACAGGCCCTCCTCAGCCGACATTGCTGCTGCTGGAAGCGCAGGCGGCCCTAGCCAGAAGACGCCTCCCTGGCCACTTGGGCAAGCCCAGCTTCCTCTTCCCTCCAGCGCCACCTCTGGCAGCCGGGCTCAGCAGCAAGGAAGGGCGGAGAGGAAGGCTCCGCTCTCAGCACTGGCAGGGGAGAGGAGAGCGGCTGCCCACACACACAACCCGAGCCCGGCTCTCGACCACTCAAAGGCCCACCGGGGACTTGCCAGAGAACAGGCACCCCTTGGCATGCGCATGCGCACACACTCTCATGCAGAGCCACTCCAGCTGCCTTCTCTCCTCCTCCCGCGAACACCACACGGCAGGAGAGGAGAGGCTGCCAGGGACGGACCCAAGACTTGGGAGAAGGCAACCGCACAGGCACCTCTGCCGAGAGAGGCCTCTGCGCACAGCTAGTCTCCCCGGCGGGCACCACACGTCCTCGTCGCATTTTTGAACTGTTCATCGACAGTCCCTTCTAAACGGAAACCATTCGCTGCCATGGGGCTTGCGCTCCCCCGAGCCAGATCGCTGGCGGCCCGATGCCGCCGCTTCGCATCGGGAAACGAAGCGAGGGACGCGCATTACGATTCGGGCCACAGAGCACAAGAACTTCCTCAGAGTCACCTTGGCCAAGGAAGGGAGGGAACCAAGGACTCCCGATGCTAAAGTAGTTTGAAGCGAAAGACGCCGTCAACACCACGCCTGCCAAGGGAGCAGCGCCGGGGCCGATCTGTATCTGGCTTTTCATTAATTCAGTCCCGGCGCTCTGTTGCAGCTCTGGCAACAGCTGGCAGATCTTCAGCCCTGCCTCCCCTGCCGCATCCCCTCCCCGCCCCGCATTTTCTTATCTTTTATTTCTAAAAATAAGAAGGTGGAGACAAGCAAAGAGGAACGTAAGAAGCTGCCTCATACGGAGTCAAGACCCTCGGGTCCATCTAGCTTAGGACTGCCTACTCTGACTGGCAGTGGCTCTCCAAGGATTCGGGAAGCAGATGTTCCCAGCCCTACCTGGAGATGCTGCCAGACAGACGATCTGCCACTTTCCACATGCAAAGCAGGGGCTCTGCCACTGAACTAGAGCCCATCCCCAGGATAAACCGAGGATTTGTTCTAGAGCAGGCCCGCTCCACTTCGGACCTCCTGCAGATGGCCTACAACTCCCATCATCCCCTGGCTCTTGGTCGCTATGGCTAGGGATTAGGGGAGTTATAGGCGGCAAAGTTGAGCACACCTGTTCTAGAGGGATCCAAAACAGCAGAGTGCACAGACGCAGCATCGATGTGTGTGCAGAGACCACGGCGAAGCAGTCAAGGTTTAAAGGCGCGCTCCAAAGAGAGCAGCAGCCGAGACAGGCAGGCCTTGCGCCGACCCCTTCCCCTTCCAAGCCGCCTCTGACATCTGAAATTCTGCAGCAAGACCAGCTGAATTCTGGAAGCGGCATACATCCTGGAAACCTAGGGCATTGGCCAGACCTGTGTGCAAACTTATTCTGCCTGGGAGCGGCTAGAGAGGATATGTTCTGTGGGCCGTGCCTTCTCAGAAGCCAGAGAAGGGTGGCCAAATAATATTTCCAGAGGCCAGTTGAGAAGGTAAGGAAGCTAAGCAATGATTTATACAGGCTCCCCGAGTCCAACTTTTCTTGGCACAGAATCTGCAGTGCTCAGGTGCAGAAAACCCACCGACCTTAAGCCGTTGAACAGCTGCTTGGATTTATCGAGCAGGTAACAGAAGTCCGTGACGGTTTTCCTCTCTCCTTGGGGGATGTCATCCTCCATGCCACCTGTCGACATGGCTTCTTTCAGGGCAAACTCAGTCCTGGGGAGAAAAAGGGGTGGGGGAGGAAAAACCCCACAGACATTAGCCGTGAATGGCAAGAGGCTCAAAACTGCAAGTGCCGCTGCAGCCATGGCACAGACAGAGTCCCAGGGACGGAAGGCGAGACAAGAGTTGCCTTCAGGCCTATGAAGATCCACACAAGAAGAAAGTGACCGAGTGAGTGTGTTGCACATTCCTTACCGGGCAACGTAGCCACAACGGCCTAAGGAAACTCTCCTTCTCCTCGTCCGCTGCAAAAAGATTCATCCAAGACCTGCATTAGGCCAGAGAGGCTCATCTCGGCAACAGTGACTGTTGCGACAGCTAGTTAGAGGCTCACCCTCACTGCAAAATTATCGGAGGGTGGGGAGGGAGAGAGAGGGAGAGATCAGGCTCGCTTCCTACGTCAGACAACCCCTGAACTCATGCAGCGGAGGCAGCGCACACACACTGACAGCACACACACCAAGGACCCGTCGCCAGAAGGCTCGAGAAAGCCAGCCAAGCCGCGTGCGGATTGCATTTCAAGTGGGCATCACTTTCGGCGTCACTGAAGGGCACCTTTCTCCCTTCGGGCGCTGCCCTTGGTTTCTTTATTGGTTCACACTTTTATATCCCGCTTTTTCTCCACAGAGCCCAGAGCAGCGGACAGGGTTATGCTTAGCCGTAAAACCACCCAGCAAGGTAGAGAAATAAGCAACCGGGCCCAGAGTCAGCCAGCGGGTTGCATGGACGAACGGGGATTTGAACTCTGGCCTCCCAGGTCCTACTCCAACACTCTAACCACGACGTGACTGAACAGGACCCCATGATGCCTTTAGCTGAAGGTCAACACCATAAGAACATCAGAAGAGCCCTGCTGGATCAGGCCCAAGGAGGCCCATCTAGTCCAGCATCCTGTTTCGCACAGTGGCCCACCAGATGCCTCCCAAGAAGCCCACAGGCAGGAGTTAAGGTTGCACTCCACTTCTGCAGACCTCCGGGGGGGGGCCTTCCTGCCAGCCCCAGATTCTGCCCCCTCTCACCAAAAGGAACCACACATTGTAACATAAGCCAGCAACCAGCACAAGATCTGAAGAGTGAGTTTTGGAGAGGCTCCCTTTTCAGGAGAGCGACATTTGGGCCACTGTGTGCCAAATATGAGGATAATAGCCATACACACACACACACACAGTTCCAGACTGATAATACGAGGGAAACTTCTTACTCCTTATTCCCCGGCAAACGCCTGCCCCCACCCCACACAAGGCCCCCCCCCACGCACGTATTTGCCAGAGGGACGTGAAAACGGACCCCTTGGACTCCGTGCCCGAGGCGGGGAGGGGGCCAGGGAAAGTGGCGGCGGCGGGAGCCAGCATCCAGAAGCGAGCCAGTCGACAAGGTGGAACAGAGCCGCCGAAGGAAGAAACAGATGGAGAGATGGGAAGGCAGACCAAAGAGAGAGTGGTGCAGAGGGGGGGGGGGGGAGAGCAAATGCAGATAATGCCGGTTTCCCTGCCTCAGAGAGAAAAGCAAGTCTAGGGGAGTGGGGGGGGGGGGAGAGAAGACAGACATACAAAGGAGGCTAAAAATATCCAGACGCAGAAGGAAAATGGGGCACCCGGGAAGAGAAGGCGGAACGGAAGAGCGCGGCCCTGGCCAGCGTTTTGCAGGGGGCTGCCCCCAAAGCACTGCATGGCCAGGAGCACCCGGAGCCCTATATGCACCCCATCCTTAAAGTACCCAAGTTCCGTGCAAAGTAAAAACCGAACCCAGTAAAACCAGAGGAAGCTCCATTGCGCAGATCTGCATCGAATCCCTCCGGTTTCTGCCAGGCACAAGGAAAGGGCAAAGAAGGAGGTTTGCGGCCTTTGGACTGGAAAACTGATGGGATTGCTGGTCCTCTGTCAAGTCGGACTTTTTCTGCAGGGCACAATAAGGCAGAATCCATGGGGGGGTCCCTCCCAGGCAGCCCCCCCCCCATGGACTAGACCAGATCTGCTTAGCTTCATCAAGGCATACAGGAATGCAGGAAGCTGCTGTATATGGAGTCAGACCACTGGTCCATCTAGCTCAGTGTTGTCTACTCTGACTGGTAGCAGCTCTCCAACACTTCGGGTGGGAAAGGTTTTTCCTCCCTGCCAGGTCCTGAACCTGGGACCTTTGGCGTGCAAAGCAGGGGGGTCAACCACTGAGCGACGGGAATAATTCCGTTCATTTCTGTGCTGCTGCCGCAAAGAATGCATGTCAAGTTACGGCATGCAAACTATAACTTCCGTTGATCCACAAGTTCAAGCAAAAGTCAAGTAAAAAGCAAGAAACTGACAAACTAGGAAGCTGCCTCCTACCAAGTCAGACCCTTGCTCCATCCAGCTCAGTATCGTCTACCCAGACTGGCCGCAGCTCTCCAAGGTTTCAGGATTAGGGGTCTCTCCCAACCCTACCTGCAGATGCTGCCAGGGAGTGAACCTGGGAGCTTCTGCGTGCAATGGTGTGAAACAGAAGTTAAAATCCCCCAACTATGAAACTACCCAGTCTGGCTGGTATTCTATCTATTCACTACATTACTAATTCATTTCGTGAACATGTGTTGAGCGACAGAAGAAACTCTCGCCCCCAAAAACCGTCACGGAAAACTCCCTACTTAAGGAGCAGCAGCGGTGGCACAGGGCAGACCACAGACGGGGCAGAACAGAGAGTCGGGAGTCACGTCTGATGTGAGCCGGACACCTTCCCTCCCGTAAACCCGGCGAGGCAGCGTCCCCGCTAATTGCTGAGGCATTCAGTTCTGGTTTCAGGCCTTGCTTAATGGCTCCGTGGATTAAAAATTGAAGAGCCTTTTTAAAAATTAAAACCTTCCGCACGCTAAAAAGACCACCTGCTTAGACCGACATTCAGGGCAGGTGGCGCTGCGGGAGATGGTTCCCTGGGCCACCGCGGCAGAGACGGCCTCGGGATGCGGGCAGGCGGCAAACCTAGGGAATGCTCCATCGCGTTAAGGGGGCAGACAGTCAGGGCTCCCTCCGCCGGAAAGCCACAGAGCTGGAGCCACCGAACTGGCAACTAGCAGCCACAACGTGGAATCTCTGGACTGCTAGCCAGCGGCAAATGGCCACCACTCTAGGAGGGGGCAGAGTCAGACAAGCGAGGGGACGCCCTCTGACCTCCTCACCTGTGGCCAGGTGGGACAGAGCAGGCAGAGAACCCAGCGGCCTGGCGGCCTCCTCGGACGATGTCAAAGCAGACCTTTATATCCACAGCGTCTGCAAAAGAAGTCATCAGCCCAAGACGCTGAAGGCTGGATCAAGTGGCACGGTTTTTCCTAGAGGGTAACAATCCCGGCAGCCGGTGGACGGAGGATTCACACGAGAAATGCTTCCCCCTACACCTGCACACGCAAGGACGGCGTGCCCGAGAGGAGGGGAGGCCAACAACTCCTTCGCGTCTTTTTAATGTGCAAGGAGTTACACATTCACAAGGTGCAACTCCCCGCCACCACTGGCAGCCAGAAGCAGCAGAGTCCAGGAAAAACTGGTTTCAGAGAGAGAAAGAGAGAGAGAGAGAGAGATATCGTTCTTCTTCCTTTCAACGAGAGGCGACCTCCTGCGAAAACCCAGCTTTGGCTAATCCTTCGGCACCAGCCTGTGTCCCCAAGAGAATATGTTGCGGGGAGAAAGCAGACGGGCACCCGAGACCGCACAATCGTGTGGCCATCAGATTACACGCCAGGGATCCAGGGACGGGGGAGAGCAGGGGAGCGAGAAAACACCAGCGCAGAGGGTAACGAGGAGAGAAGGAGCTGAGCCATTATTACTGAGTCCCTCAGAGGCACAAGTCATGGGGGGGAAAGGTATCCTTTTCCACACACGCCTCCGCTGGATTGTGTTTGCAGAAGCGGTCGCCGGAAGGAGGTCGGATTCTGCCCTCCGTGGGCCCCCGTGGGCTGCACCGACCACCTGGCACACAGGTCCCCAAGGTGATCGGCTTACTTCGAGATTAGCAGCCGTCTCCAGAATGACCCGCGCGCCTCATCCCTGCTAGGAAGCAGGTTGTGTGCTGCACACACCCCGGAGCTGGTTAATTTGCCCCCCTGGGGTGGGATTTGAAGCATCTCATCATGGGTTCAGGATTTCAGCCAACAACTCTAGGCCAAAATAGAAGGCTAGCCAGTCTAATTTGCTACGGCAACCAGCCTGGGGCCCTCATTCCCACCCGCTCGGTGGTCTTCTGCACTCAAAAGTGTTTTTAATTGTTGTAACTTGGATTGTGTCCACCGCCTAGAGAGAGAGAGAGAGATCAATAAATCAAGTGATTTATAAAGATGAGCAATACATAAATCGCTCTCTACCTGCTCAGAGGACAGCGGCTGCGGTGCACGGGAAAGCAGGGGGAATTCTTGGGATCAAACGGTTCTACCGGGGTGGGCTGGCCCCAGATGCCCACCCCAAGACAAGGAGAGGGGCTCCCGCTTTCTCGTCAGGCCCTGCTGAACCGAGCTGCACGAAGCGGGAGGCCTCACACGGATCGGAGAGCCCACGCTCAGCCCGCCAAGCACCACTGAGAATGTGGAAGGCACACCTGCACAGCGCCTGTGCCGTCACCGATACGGGCCTCAGCCAGCTTCGCTGGAAGCGGGAGGCTTAAAAACAGCAGCCGCCAAAAGAAGCCCTGAGCTGGCCACGCCGCTGCCTTCCTCCTCCTGCCCACCTACGCCGGCTCAGCCGGCAATCTGCTGGGAGGGCCATTCGGGAACGCAGCATGGTCTGGAGCACAAGGGCAAAGCCACCGCCGCCTGCCCGTCAAGGTGACGGAGCCCAGGCCCACCAACGGCTCCCTCTCTCCCCCTCCTCTGTGACGAGCGGCTGGCAAAAGAACACCAGGCTGGCGGCTGCAATTTAAAGCCGCGAGGTGGGAAGCGGAAAGACAAAAATAGAGGGTGGGGGGGAAGAACCAAAAATACCACACGTTCTAAAAATACCCATGCAGGGAGAAGCAGCTCATTTGAATCGCATCGCAGGAGCCTCCGGTACGAAGACCGAGCAGATCATGCGGCAGGCAGCTTCCCCTCTTCAATGGCTCCGTCCGATGCTCTGGTGCCCCAGCCCCACAGAGAGATGTGTAGGGCCGGAATCACATCTAGAGCTGGAACTGAGGGGATGGCTTCAAAGAACCCTTCATTCCCAGCTGCAATTCATTGCATCTGGGGGGGTGATGGGAGTTGTAGTCCAGCAGAGCCCCAGCTGCAATTCCCAGCTGCAATTCATTGCATCTGGGGGGGTGATGGGAGTTGTAGTCCAGCAGCGTCTGGAGGAACCCAGGTTGGGAACCACCAACACCAAGAGACTTCCCTGCACAGCCTGCTTCTTTTAGCAAATCCCTGGGCTGGGGGAAAGAGCGCTACTCTCGGAAGGAACTGGGTGCAGTTCCCAAATGCCGTTTTAATTAGATGCCAAATTGTCCCTCCCATCCGCCCCCCCGGCCCCCAGTACCAGCCGCGCTCTGGACAGCGATAAACTCCTCCTGACCTGGGGAGCTGATCAATGTGATCCAGCGAAGCTTCTCTGGGCTATAATTAGAAGACTGGGGCGGGGGGGAATTCTTCACTCGCTTTTCAGGCTCCAGCAGCTTCCGGCTCTGGCCCTTAATAACCTGTCAGCAACTTTGCAGGAGGGAGCAGCTCCGAAGGGGAGGAGAGCTGGTCTCGTGGGGGCGGCCATCAATTGCCCCCCCCATCCCCGTCTGCTAAGCAGGGCTGGCCTTGGTTGGCATTTGGATGGGATACTCCCATGCGTGAGCACTGGAAGAGACGAGCCTCAGGGGAGTGGAGGGGCCGAAGAGCACCTGCCTGCTTGAAGGCAAAAGGACCCAGGTTCCCTCCCGGGCAGCACCTCCAAGATAGGGCTGGGAGAGACTCCTGCCGGAAGCCTTGGAGAAGCCGCTGCCAGTCTGGGTAGACAATCCTGAGCTAGATGGGCCAAGGCTCTGACAGAAGGCAGCTTCCTGTGTTCTCCATGTTTTCTTAGGCGTTTGAATTTCCCATTCAAATAGAAACCAGGATGGACCCTGCTTAGCGAAGGGGACAAGTCATGCTTGCTACCTCAAGCCCAGCTGGCAAATAACCCGATACCAACTCCCTCCGAACTTGAATCGGTTTCCCCTCCTCTTCGGTGCTTGTCGTTTATTCTGATCATTTTAGATTTTACTACAATGCTGTTCTGATATGCGTTTGCCAGCCAGCCAGTGGAAAGGCAGGGTCTAAGCGCGCTCGGTCCTATTAGCTCTGCATCGAGAAGCGACACTGGGCCAGTCGGATTGCAAACTGCAGTGCAGACGTGGGCTAAATCGTATGTCAAGCCGTGTCGGCTCTCCGGGAAAGAGGTTGCCTTTCCCGTCAAGATAGCTGCACCTCGGCTTTTCTCCGCTGCAATGTGACCGGAGAGAAGGGCTCTGCCTCCAGTATGGCTGCCAGCACTTCACTCCCGGCGGGGTGGAGAGAGGCAGGGGGCCGGAAGGATAGAGTTACGGGCGCTGCTCCGTCCGCTCCTGATGCATGTTACGGGATCTGCTTTCAGGTGGGTTTGTTTTACAGTCACAAGCAGTCCCAGCTGACAGCCACAAGATTTGGAGCTAGGAGACTGCACGGGGGGAAAGATCGGAAGTGGCAGCGCCTCCTCTCCAGGACCCTTGACAGCTGGGTCTTGTGGTAGCAAGCATGAATGGTCCCCTTTGCTAAGCAGGCTCTGCCCTGGTTTGTATTTGGATGGGGGACTACACGCGAACACTGCAAGATATTCCCCTTGGGGGATGGGGAGGCTCTGGGAAGAGCTCCTGCATGCTTGCCTGCAGAAGGCTCCAAGTTCTCTCTCTGGCATCTCCGGAGAGGGCTGAGAGAGAGACTCCTGCCTGCAACCTTGGAGAAGCCGCTGCCAGTCTGTGAAGACAATACTGAGCTAGGTGGACCAAGGGCCTGACTCGGTTTAAGGCAGCTTCCTATGAATATGAGATCGGGCCAATTTGTTGCACTCAGGAAGAGGCAGAATCTCCCCGCTGCACACACAGCCCCAGGAGAGACTGGCCAGCACCTACGGCTCTCACCCGCCTTCTCTCACAGCATAGAGTTTGACTGCCTTGCTCGAGTTGCCTGGGCCATTTGTTCTGCAGATGAGCCTCTCCCTTTGTGGGCTCTGCTTGCGGCACGCTACGCGGGAGACGGCCCTTCACCGCCTGCAAGGAAACAGCCAGCTGTGCTTCACCGGAGAGGTCAGACTGCCAACCGTGGGGACGCACCGCCACAAAGGCCCAGCCCGGCTTCCCACTACGCCACCATCCTGCGGCAAGCGCAGCCCACTAGGCAGAGCAGCACTCGCTCCCCCCCACCCCCGCCGGGCACAGCGTGCCTCTTCCAGCCCTACTCTTGAGGAAGCGAAGACGCTGGCGGCACCCTGACAGTTCGGATGGCGCCTCCATGGCTCTAATTACTGCCATCTAACATCCTAATCATTATTTTGCTCCAGTCACCCACATGGAAAATTGTCTGTGTACAGGAGGATGTGCTGTAAAATTAGCTGCGCTCTCAAAACACAAGCCAAGGAGAGGGGAGGCTTCGCACAGGGGAGGGCGGACTCTGCCTCCCAGAGCCAGCTGGGTCGAAGGGCACCCCTCGGCTCGCTCAGGCAGCTTCCCCGACACCCCACCGTCCTCGCCTCGGAGGAGGAGACCCGTGTGGACCGGCACGTCGCCACTATCATACGGAGACCCTTCACGAGCACCAGGTGAAGCACGCGGCGCGTGAATTTATAAGGCTGCCGAGGCTGTGACTATCCCGGTTGTGAAAATCATAAGAAGCCGAGGACAGCCCTGGTGGATCAGGCCCAAGGCCCATCCAATCCAGCTTCCTGCCTCACACAGCGGCCCGCCAGGTGCTGTCGGGAAGCCGCAAGAGGTCGGGGGAGAGGGAAACGCTCCCCACCCGTTGGCGTTCCCTAGCACCTGGTCTCCAGGTGGCACGCTTTCTCTGATCCTGATGGAAGTATGCAGCTACCAAGGTTGGTAGCCCTTGAGAGCCCGATCCTCCAGGAAGTGGTCTAACCCCCTTTTAAACCCACTCAGATTGGTGGCCTTCACTATATCCAGTGGCAGCGGATTCCATAGTCTATGTTATGTAAAGAAGCATGCTACCTTTTGTCTGTCCATTTAGCTTCGAAGGATGATCCCAGGTTCTAATATTACGAGAATCATGAAACCGTGAGCCATGCAACACGGCTCTTCCTGATCTGGGGAAGTCTCCCAAGGGGAGCCACCAGTCCTAAGACAGAAGCCAAAGACGTGAACAGCCGTCAGTTCTGCTCCCATCTGAATCCTAAATTTCATTGTACTGATTTATTTTCAGAATGGATCTCTACCTCTCCATCCCTATTTGGGGATGCTCAGCGTTGTCCCTACAAACAAAAAACCAAACACAGCTAAACAAAACAAACTCAGCCGCAGCTGAACGCCAGGAAATTAACAAGCTGCCAAATTAACAAGCTCCTCGGCTTACTGTGCAAGCTGCCAGGCCCCTAACCGTGCTGGGACAGGCACAATTCCCTGTGGATGGATCCAAGAGGACAGAGAACCACAGAACGTTCAAATTAGAAGGGATCTCGGCGGTCTTCTAGTAGTCCACCTCCCTGATCCGTGCAGGAAACGGCTCCAGAATCTGCGACAGATCCAGCCTCTTTTCAAGAACCTCCAGCAAAGGAGAGCCAGCCACTTCATAAGGCAGGCTGTTCCACCGTCCAACAGCTAGAAAAACACTCGTTCCAACTTTTGTGCCACATGCCATACATGCAAGGAGGCAACCAGGAAAATTGGGGTAGCAAGGAGAGAGAGAAAAACAGGAGGCAACAGAGGAGTTAGGCCCTCTGCTAACGGGGCAAAGAAGCACCTTTCCAAGTGGCGATTCTCTTCTGTTTAGTCAGGGAGGAAGGATAACCCCAAGATCCCTCCAGCAGCTACTGCTGGTGTCTCTTGCGTTCATTTTTAAAACGGCAAGCCCTTTGGGGACAAGGAACCGTCTTCTCCAACATGAACAGCTTTGAGAACTTTCTCCTCAAAAAGCAGCACATCAGTCTCTCTTGATCAAGCGTTGCTGCCCAAATTTCCACCCGAGGTGAACATTCAAGGCAAAATCTGAACGTTAGACCCACCCCACCCCACCCCAAGTCTCAAAGGAAGCAGAGAGAGCTTCAAGAGACGGGCAGTGTTTGGAGGGCGGGGGAGATGGTGTGGCGAAAGCCACCAGCTTAGATGGCTTTAAAAGGGGCTTAGACCAAGTCCTAGAGGACAGGGCTATCCGTGGCCGCTTGTCTGGTGGCTACGGGCCACCTCCAGCCTCTCAATCCCAGCTGCAGGGGAGCAACAGCAGGAGAGAGGGCCTGCCCTCACCTCTCGCCTGGGGGCTTCTCGGAGGCATCTGTAGGGCCCGTCTCGTTGGATGCTGGACTAGAAGGTCCTTGGGCCTGATCCAGCAGGGCTGTTCTGACGTTCTTAGGAGGTGAGCTATAGTACATGCAGGCAAGTCCATGCGCACACACACACACTCTCCCCGCGCCCCGCATTCGAATCTCACCTCCGTCTCCATCTCACCAGGCGGCATTTGGAAGCCCACTGCTGAGGGCTGCAAGGCAACCTCTCCCCATTACAAGAGAGGTCCACGCCAGCCGCCCAGGGACGCCGGGTCCACTTGCCGCCTCCACGTTGCAGCCAAGAGGAAGCCAGCCAGCTCCATTTTCTGCACACCACGTGGGCGGCCGGCCAAATCAGCTGGCAGCCCAGCCAAGCCCTCCCCCCCCCCCCCCCCGATCGAGCAGTCAGGAAATGCATCCCTGGAAGAGCCAAGTTCCTGGAGAGCATCCGAGAGCCCGGCGGATTTTCTCAGTGGGCTGCTTTCCGAAGGACTGAAAGGAGTCTTTTCGGAGGAAGGGGCTACGCACACACGAAACCCACCACTGGACGGCCAGCATTGGGTCTGAGCAGAGCCTGAGAAGGTCTCGGGTTCCGTTTCACACCCTAGCAACATCTCCAGGGAGGGCTGGGGAAAGCCCGCCCAAACCCTTGGAGAGCTGCTGCCAGCCAGTGCAGACAACCCGGCGTGAGAGGGACCAAGGGTCTGACTCAGTAGAAGGCAGCTTCCTACGTTCCTAGTTTGGAATTCTCCGTGATCCGCTCCCCGCTCCCAGCGGCATAACCAAGCTGTAAACAGGCAGCCAAATCTTGCAATAGTTTCTAGTCTTGACGGCGAGAGGCTACCCCTCCAGGTCCAAAAGCAGAATGCCTCCAAATACCAGCTGCAGGGGAGTAACAGCAGGAGACGAGGCATGCCTTAGGAACACAGGGAGCTGCCCCACACTGAGTCAGGCCCTTGGTCCATCTAGCTCAGGACTGTCAACACTGACTGGCAGCTGCTCTCCCAGGTTCCGGGCAGGAGTCTCTCCCAGCCCTGCTTGGAGATTCTGCCAGGCAGTGAACCTGGGGCCTCAGATGCTCCACCGCTGAGCTATGGGCCCATCCTCCACGGGGAATATCTTACAGTACTCACACGTAGTCACCCCTCCCAATGCAAACAAAGGCAGACCCTGCTTAGCAAAGGGGGCAATTCCTGCTCGTGGCCACAAAACCAGGTTCAGAGGCAGGAGGCCCCCGAATACACATACGGCAAATATGTCTATACCGCTTTACAACCAGACAAATATTTCTATGCCGCTTTTCAACCCAAGTTCCCAAAGCAGGTTCACATACAGAAATTAATTAATTGATATAATGGCTGCCCGTCCCCAAAGGGCTCACAGTCTGAAAAAGAAACAGAAGACAGACCCCAGCAACAGCCACTGGAGGGATGCTGTGCTGGGGACGGAGAGGGCCGGTTGCTCTCCCCCGGCTCAGTAAAGAGAATCACCACTTTAGAAAGGTGCCTCTTTGCAAGGGCAGGAGAAGGAGCCCCATGAAAACATCTCCCGGTTGTGGGCTTCTCAGAGGCATCGGGTGGGCCACTGTGGGAGACAGGAGGCTGGGTAGCTAGGCCTTCTTGGGCCTGATCCAGCAGGGCTCTCAGGCTCCGGTTTCAAGAGCTGCCATCCCGCTGACCTCTTCCTACCAAACATCCTCAGGAAGCCAGTCCAATAAATCCTGCGGTCTTCTGCTGCAGAAAACGCTCCGCCGGTCTCCCCTGACGGGCATAAATCGGTAGGGAGCCGTGATTTGGGCAGGGAGCTCGGCTGCTTTATGGGCACAGACTCGTGGCCTGTCACCCCCTGCCGCTCCCGCAGACACACTCACCTTGACGTGGCTCAGAAATGTGGGCTAACGTTCCGAGGCAACACGCAGAAACCCCGACATCTTCTGCCTTGGCAGGCGCAAGCAAACAAGTGTCCCGAGGCGACACTTGCAGGTGGCAAGGAGTTCCCCAGGCAGAACTTACAAGCAGAAGGACCGTCACACGAGAGGAACCCCAACCCCCCGTACAGATAACGGCAGCTCCTCTGCTAGATGCCGGCACTTCCCTTAATTCTGGGTTTCCGTTTATAAGACGACGCAGCGGACACACACGCAGCCGCTGCTCCCAAGGCCAACTTGCTGCAGCAAGGTTTGTTTCCCCTGCCAAGCACGGACGCCGTCCCCCTGTGGCTCTGGCAGAGCCGGCAGAAGGCGTTGGACCTGAAGGCCAGAGTAAGTTGATACTTCAGTCCAAACGCCCTTCCGGCATCAGCATCTCACCCGAGGCAGCGAGAGGGAGAGAGGAGGAGAAAGCAGGGCGATCAACCTCGCCTGAAAATCACACACAGGCACGCCGGTTTCTCTCGCCACGACTGTGCCCTGCAGGCGGGTGCACCGCAGAGAGTTTTTCTCAGGCCTTCGTGCCACCGTCGGAGCCAGGAAGAAGTCCCGAGCGTTACGCAAGCGGGTTCGTCTCGGGTCGCCAAATGCACTCGGGGTCTGAAGCAGCTGCAGCGCTCTGCCTGCGAGACGGCTGGGACCTCAGCGCATCTCTGGTGTGTGGGTCACCCAAGAGAAGCCCACAGAAACAGAGGAAGCTGCCATATACCGAGTCAGACCATAGGTCCGTCTAGCTCAGTATTGCCTACCCAGGCTGGCAGCGGCTTCGCCAAGGTTGCAGGCAGGGATCTCTCCCAGCCCTATCTGGAGATGCTGCCAGGAAGGGAAACTGGAACCTTCTGCATACAAGCCTGCAGGTGCTCTTCCCAGAGTGGCCCCATCCCGTAAGGGGAATATCTTGCCGTGTTCACAGGTGGTCTCCCACCCAAATGCAAACCACAGTGGACACTGCTTAGCAAAGAGGACAATTCGTGCTTGCTACCACAAAACCAGCTCTCAGAACCTGCAACTGGGCAGTCCGCCCCGGTGGCCAGAAGACTGCCAGCTCTCCGGAGATTGCCTGGAGATGCTGCCAAGGACTGAACCTGGGACCTTCTGCCTGCCAATCAGATGCTCTGCCTCTGAGCTACGCCCCCATCCCCGAAATGCAGAGTCCCCTGACTTCTGTAAAAAAAAAAAAAATCTCCACTCCCTTTTTGCTAAACTAGCAGGGGCAGCAGTTCTGCCACTTTCCGTCAGGGCTGATGGGAGCCAGCTAAGATTGCTTCACAAGCCCGATCCAAGGCACAGGCCGCCAGCTGGACCACCCCGGCTCCTGGACCGGAGAGACAGATGGAGACGGCCCGACACGCTAGTGCCAAGTCCGAATCTGTTGCACATCCCAGCGCATCCGAGAGCATCCCCTTTCTTTGCCCGTGTCTTCCGGCAAATCCCAACTTGCTCAGGCTGAAGTCTTGGGAGTAGCCCATAATGCTCCAAAATGGCACACGGATGTGTTAAAAAGAAAAGAAAAGAAAAGATGGGGAAGATCACTGGACAACACTGTCATCCCCTTTTCCGTCTTATCCCAGCCTGCCAAATACCGTATTTACCAGAACAGAAAACAATTCTGAATCTAAGACAACCCCCTTAAAAACAGAGGCTGTCCTGGGTGGTGTCGTTTGTGCCCCCAAGAATCTACGTGTTAAAAACTGATGCTTAACTTGCGGGCGGGGAGGGAGGCACCTCCAAAGGCTTTTAGGTTTAGGCTCCAAAATTACCTAGGTGCATCTGTGCATACCTGTATTGACCCAAAAGAATCAGCACCAATCCAATGCTCCCTTTAAGGCGGGCGCGTACATGTATTTTGATGTCCACTCAGTTAATTTAAGATCCCACTCAGGTCAGATCAGGAAGGCCCCACTCTGAATGCACATGCGCACACACTGCCTTGATACTGCCGCCCAGAAGAAAACCCATTCTGCACAACAATGAAAAAAATTTGAGAACACCCTGATCAGGACTCTGAAATTAAAATAAGACTCCCCGATTTCTAACACTGAAGAACTTGGCAAAAGCCTAGACTTGGATTTCGAGAAATACAGTCAATCTCTCTTCATGGTGCAAGGACCAGAGCCCCGGCAGTGGTGAAAAATCAAGGTTCTAGTTAAAAACCTTTTTTTTTTTTTTTAAAGACTGGCATTGTATTAAAGTTGCGAATTAATGACAGCAAGTGGCAGAAACAACCTGTTTTGAAACAACAAATCCTAGCTGAACACAAACATGTTAGGAGTTTACGTTTTGCTTTTGAAACTGAATCTGGCTGCGCTTTAGTGGGGAAAGCAGCAGGGGAAAACAACATCCACCTTCTGAGATGAAGTCCTGGGAATGATTCAATAAGCCAGCCACAGTATTCCTTACTGTCGGCTTCCTGCTGCACACAAGGGATGCTGAATTGAAGCCCAACAGATTAATCACCGATGCCCAGAAGGATGGTCTTGTATTCCTACTTGACTGCTATGTCAGGGCTTGACAAATCCCAGGCGCCAGGGAGCCGGGGTGCCTAGAAATTTAACCACAGTGCCTAGACTAGGATATTCAGAGGCAGAGTTATTTAATAAAATGGGTTATTTAATAAAATGGCCCTAGGCACTTTTTACTGAGAATACAGTTTCACTTAGTTCCACAGGGAGAGGAGAGCTGGTCCTGTGGTAGCAGGCATGACTTGTCCCCTTAGCTAAGCAGGGCCCAGCCTGGTTTACAGTTGAATGGGAGACTAGAAGTGTGAGCACTGGAAGAGATTCCCCTTCTTAGGGGATGGAGCCGCTCTGGGAAGAGCAGAAGGTTCAAGTTCCCTCCCTGGCAGCATCTCCAAGATCGGGCTGAGAGAGACGCCTGCCTGCCGTCTTGGAGAAGCCGCTGCCAGTCTGGGTAGGCAATACTGAGCTAGATGGACCCAGGGTCTGACTCCGTCTATGGCAGCTTCCTATGTTCCATGTAAGTGTCCACTGGACTGCGGGTGTGGCCTTCAAGGGATCTTGCGTAGCATCTCCCTCGCACGCGCAGGGAGAGCACCAAGCAAAGCCACGCTTGGGGCCCTAAGCCAGACAAGGCTGCCGTGCGTGTGGGCATCGCGGCGAGCTCGCCCACGGATCTATTCCGTGGCACACCAACGGCGGCCTCCTTCCGACAGCAACCAGGCTTGCTCAGGCAAAACGTGCCTTTCAAGATGCAGAGCCTTGGCTTCGAGTGGCCCTTTCCTTCTTGCGGAGGATTCAGACCACTTTTTTAAAAAGCCGCCCCACCCTGCTGCCAAGCCGTGACGCTCCCAGGGCTGGCCTTGGGCATGCCTTTCTCTCGGCAGAAGAGGCTGGGCTCCACTCCCCCGAGGAAGGGTGGGAGCCAAGCCTGACACCATCGATCACACGCCTCACCCCACAACGCCTCCCAGAAGGCTGCCAGGGCTGAGCAGGACGCTCCAAGGCCCCCAGCATCCCCAGCTGCCAAGCCCACGGCAAGAGAGGGGGGCATCGCAACGGGCAGAAGTCCACTTTTTGTGCAGGAGGGGGCTTAGCCCCTCACACACGCACCCCCTTGCAACGCGCTGCTGACCGGAGTGCAAGAAAAGCAAGCAGCCGGTGGGGCGGGACAACCCCAGAAGAGACCCCGGCCTCCACTCCCTCGCCACTGCCAGTCAGTGCAGACAATACTCAGCTAGGCGGACCAAGGGACAGACTCGGCGGAAGGCAGCTTCCGGTGTCCTGACCCCCAGCGAACGGGGCAAAGCCACACCTTTGGGGAAGAGAGCCCGAGTTGTGCCCATGGCTTACCAGCACCTGCCCCAGTCTGTATTGGGACGGGCGACTACATATGCACGCTCTCTGCTGCCGATGGGGCCATCCCTCAGGGGTAGAGCATCTGCTTGGCATGCAGAAAGTCTCAGGTTCGGACCCGGAGCGCGTCTCCAGGTACGGCTGGGAGAGAGACTCCTCCTGCCTGACGCCTGGGAGAGCCGCTGCCAGTCAGTGAAGACAGTGCTGAGCTGGGGGGCCCAAGGGCCTGACTCAGTAGAAGGCGGCTTCCTATGTCCCCGCGAGACGGAGACCATCTCTTGGGTGCACCTGGCCCGAGCTACGGCGGGCCAAACCAGATGCCGGCGTCCTGTGCTCCCAGCAGCCCTCCCTAACGGACCATCGGCGGCGTCTTGATCATTTTGCCCAAAGGGAGTTTTCAACCTGACATTCTGACAGCCCTGGAAAAACGCCAGTCACCCAGCAGAAAGAGAGAGAGAGAGAGAGAGAGAGAGAGGGAGGGAAACCTGAGCCACTTGTCGGAATTTACAAAGACATCCAGTTGGCAAAGGAGCAGAGGGGAGGCAGGTTGGCCTGAATAACCAGCCCTTCCGGAGGGGCCACCTTCCCCCCCCCTACGCAGCAGCGGCTGCATTCCTCCCCCCCACACACACACAGCCCCAGCCTTCCTTCAGCAGCCACACTGCCGCCCCTGACCCCCCCGCCCCCCCGTTCGATCTGTGTCTTTCCCCCCTTCTGTTTTTAAGCTTCTTAACGCTCCTCCTGGATGGCTAGGGGAAGGCAAGCGCTATTCTTTTCCACGGGGATGCCCCCCCCCCCGAAAAGCAGCAGCAGCAGCAGCCACCCCAGGAGAAGGGGAGGAGAGAAAATGACCGCTTCCTGTGTACCAAGCTGGGTTCCTGAAGAATTTTGGCAGGGGGTGCAGTCCCCAAGAGGCTATGCTCTCCCCCCCCCACACACACACACCCCGGTTTCTCTCTCTCTCTCACGAACTGTAGGAAGAGGCTATTCACACACGTGAAGAGCTTGTGTCATTTCAGCAAGCGGGGTGGAAGAAGGTACATGTTCCAGCAGAGAGAGAGAGAGGGAGGGAGCACGAGACCCTCCAACGCTCAGGTTCTTGCATGCCCATGGCTGTAAATATCCGCAAATGGTGGGGGGGGGGCCTTTTGGGTGGGGGGGTGCAGCGCTTTCTGCTCTAAACCAGATAAACCTGTGGAATAATCCACCCAAGGCAGGGATGCCCCAGCTCAGAAACCCCAGCCTGGGCGAAGGCAGCAGCAGTGGGCAGGAAGTGGAGCAGGGGCGAGGAGGAGAACGCCGTGTCCCTCCCCAAGGCAGAGAGCGGCAGAAATGCCCGTTCCAAGCGCCAAGCTCCCTCCCTCGCCCAGAGCCCCCCAAAGGCCCACGGCTCCCTCTCCAGGTTCACCGAGGGCGCAGGGAGGACAGCCAGACGCCCACCCGCTTGCGGAGAGCAGCGCCAGGCAAGATCTCCCTCTGCAGCTCAGCCATCACCTCTAGGACACAATCAGCCTGGTTGCTGTGGCTGCCTCTCAGCCTTCTCCAGGGCAACCGAAGCTCTCCCCCCCCCCGCCCCAGCTCTGTTTTTCCCCACCAGCCCCCAATGTCGCTCTGTGTGGCCCTCCCCACAGCTAGGAAAATCACAATGCGCACACACAGCAACCGGGGGCAGGCAAAAGATGGGGAGGAACGCGAGATCTGGGTAGCAGAGCAAATCTGTCACCACCGGATTGCGGAAAGACCGGGGCAGGGGGGGGGCCATCCTCTTACCTGCTTCGCCGTCTGCGGGGGGGCTTCTCCGCCAGGCCTGTGCTTCTGGAGTGGGGGTGGGGGGTCAGGGAAAGAGAGAAGGCAGTGACAGAGGGCTGCGGGGAGAAGCCCAGACGACCATCCCACGCCACCCGAGGGAGCACACATCATCGCTGGGGAACCTCCAGGGCTCTCGCGCAATTTCCTGTCCTCTGACAACAGGCTTGACCCACAGGTGACATGATCAATGGGGCGGTGGGCAGGGGGCGAGCCACAGGAGAGGAGCCAAGCAGAGGTGCCCCCGCCCCAGGGGATCTGACTGGCGGGAGAAACCCAGCCCAGGCAGTAAAGGTGTCCTCTCCGTTTGGACTCTCGCTTTCCACACCAGCCAAAGATGCAGCCATTCACTACCCTGGGGGGCAGCCTCCTTTACGACCTCGTCCTGTGCCCCACACGTTCCCTCCAGCGCCTTTGTGCCCCAAGCCCTCCCCTGGCCCACCATGGGGCCCCAGCTTCCAAGGGGCCCAATGCCAGCCCCTCACAAACATGCACCAGAAGTGAGAGGTCACTCAGCCCTCTTTTATCTCCCCGAACCTCCTTCGGCGCCCCACAGGCCACTCTCCCCCCAGGAGCCTGTGCTTCCCCACCCAGTGCCCAGCCTCCGCCCACTCCCTGCACACCTTTGCACATCTTCCCACCTGCATCCGGGGTGAGACGCCCCACGCCCCTAACCAGCCACCTCAAAGAGCAGAAACCCTGGACACGTCCTAGATTCCGCCCCCCCCCATTGATCCCGGGAGGATACTGACCCCCATGCCCTGCTCCAGAACGGCCCCACACCTCAGCTTCACTCTCCCCACCCCACCGCCCACCAATCTTTCACCGGGCCTCAGCCTGCGGCCTCCCCAATTCACCCCCCAACTGCCACGGCACTGACCCAAAGATATTTCACGCCCTCCTTTTTCCAGTCCCCCCCTGCCTTCCACTTCAGACTGCAAAGGCAACCAGCTCCTGGAGGGACCACTGCATTTGCCTCCCCCATCTCTCAAGTCTTTCAACTGTAAGCTCCTCCGGGCAGAGAACTCTTTTCTGCTTTTGCCCCCACCCACCCCCCAAGTACTGCAGTCAACACCATCTCCAAGTTCTCCACACTCCCACGGCAAAGCCTAGTTCTTCACGCCCTCTTTCACCCCACAGCTCCTCCACTTCCCAGTTTTCTCCAAGCCCCCTTACGCTTTCAGCATACAAACCCCCTAGGCAGCCCCCACCCCACCTTTAATCCCACTCCCCCATATGACAAGGCAGCTCTCTGCCCCCTGCACCACCTCACCCCAAATACCGCATGCTTGTCCACCCCAGGTCCCTCCGAGCAGACACCCCACACAATGCAGCCAGCCCATTTCCCCCTAGACCCCCACCCCACCTTCCCGCTCCCCCCAGCCACTCATGCTGCCCCCAACGGCCTCCCGCACACCCCAATCCCTGGCAGCCCAGCCCCCCGCTCAAGCAACCACTCAACCTATATCATGGTCCCTAGCCTTGGGCCCCCTCCCTCCCCCCCACTTCTGCCCCAGCTCCCTCCTACCCTCAGCCCCCCATATCCCCTCCTCACGCTTTCCACCCTCAGCATCCACTGGCTCCAGATGCCCCAAGCTCCTTCCACACCCAGGCATTGCCCTCCAACTCCTAATACTCCCAGTACCCCTATAGCTCCCCCAGCCTTTCCCAAGGCAGCCCCACCCCACCCCACCCCCTAACTTACACAGTACCTGCAGACACACACCTCCCCGGCGACCCCCAGCCCTTCACACGGCCTCTACCTTGAACCATCCTACGCCTACCTCGCAGGATTGTTGTAAGGATCAAACTGGAAGGGGAGGAAGAGGAGGAAGAGACCACCATGCCTGCCACCCAGACCCCCGCCTGCCTTGGAGGAAGGGGGGGGGGAGGGCAAGCTGTTAATTACTCTGTTAATTAGATTCGTCAGCTAATACGGAGGTTTCTGTTAGCAAAAGGAGTCAGTTATGCCTCTAGACGCAGCTCTCACCGACCCTCCCAGCAAACTCCCCGCTGGGCTTCCCCAGCCTGGGGCTGCCCTCCCTCCCTGCCCTCCCTCCCCAGCCCCCCTCACCTCCGCGAATCTCTTCCCTATATACCCCCCAAGCCCCCTCTCCCCACAGCCCCCTAAAAAAAACCCCTCCAAATACCCCCACATATCCAAGCCCCCCTACAAAGCCCCTCTCCCCCTAGAAATCCCCTCGCCTCTTATGCCCTCCAAATCTCAACCTTCCAATCCAGGCTCCCCATCAGCCCCCTCCAAAATCCCTACATCCCATAACCCCAGTCAAAGACCCTCTCCCCAAATGCCCCCCACCAATCCAAGCTCCCCACAGGCCCCCCCCACAAATCCTGCTGCTTCATATGCCCTGCAAATCTCTCCCCAGCTAGCCCCCCCACAAGCCCCCTCTCCCCAAATGCCCCCCACAAACCCAAGCCCTGCAATTCCCCACCTGGACCCCTCCGCAATCCCTACACCCCACATCCTGCTGCAAGCCCCCTCTCCCCAGATCCCCCCAAACCAAGTGCCCCTTAACCCCCAAGCCCTCTCTCCCCATGATGTGCCCCCGGGGACCCCCTCTCCCCATGGCATCCCCAAGCATCCCTGCATCCCCATACCTCCCCAATATCCCCCCATTTCTCCTCCTCCCAAATGCACCCACAAATCCAAGCCCCCTACAATTCCCCACCTGCACCCCTCCGCAATCCCTGCACCCCACATCCCTCTGCAAGCCCCCTCTCCCCAGATCCCCCCAAATCCAAGCCCCCCTTAACCCCCGAGCCCTCTCTCCCCATGATGTGCCCCCGGGGACCCCCTCTCCCCATGGCGCCCCCCAAGCATCCCTGCATCCCCACTCCAGCCCCCAATATCCCCCCTCCCCATTTTTTCCTTCCTCCCCGCCCCCCATCTCGCCAGCCCTTACCTGGAGGCCGGGCCGGTGCGGGGCAGGCGCTGCCGGGCAGCCCCTCTCACCATCCGCGCTCCCGAGCGAAGCCGTTACCGGCGCCGAGGCAGGGAAGGAGGGCGCGCCGCCGCCGCCGCCTCCGCCGAACCTGGCCGCGGCCCCGCTCGGCCCGCCCCCGCGCCCTCATTGGCCCCGCGCCCCGCACCTGGCGTCCCATTGGGCGCGCTCGCCGCCACTCTTTCCCGCTCAGGTTCCCCGGCAGTGCGAGGCCCAGCGCCCCCTGGAGGGCGCAGGCGGCGCGGCAGGAGGGAGCTCGCTGGAGCCAGGCGGGGGCTCGCGGGGGCATCAGGGGGCTCTTCCCCCGGGAGTCGGAGCGTGGTGGTGGTCGGTCGTCCCCACCCCACCCCACCCCACCCCCGGTCTCGTTATTCTGTTTCGTTTTGGATAGTGTATACTGTCCAAGGCGCTCAGAAGGGAAGCTGTTTTCCTGCTGCGTTTGCAGAGGGAGGGTGCAGCCTTCACCTGCGTCAATAACAGGAGGCTTTCCCCCAGGGAATTGGATTGATTGCTGGTTGGCTGGTCGATTGATTGATCGGTGACAGCTCTAACAGGCAGGCATTCAATTGTCGTGATTGTATTCATTCATAATAATACTATGGTACGACCAAAGAATGTTGTCGTTGTGGCTAAGGCTAGTCGGAGTTGTAGTCCTACGACATCTGCAAACCCAAAGCCGAGAAGCCCTGCATATTATTGTTATGATATTATTATATAATTAGTATGCATTTGTTAGGAATAAGCTCCACATGCACAGAGCTAGGCTACATTTATTAGGCTGCCAACCCTCCAGGATTGATTGGCATGGAGTCGCCCGGAATCGACATTCACCTCCAGGTGATTCTTGAAAGGAAGCTTGAAGAGTTTAATGGCTGGGGATTGTGAAAAATCTTAGGGCGGAGGGAAGTGGAATCTCTAGGAATCGCTTCAAGCAGAGCTGGCAACCCTATGCACTCTCCTCTTTTAGGCCCTGACTCAGGGAGTCTCAAGCTTGGCTCCCCGAGGGGGTGTTGGACTACAACTCCCATTATCCACTGCTGCGTGTGGTGTGGATGATGGGAGGTGTAGTCCAACATCTGAGGACCCAAGCTTGAGAACCCCTGCACTCACAAATGGCAACAGAGGCTTGCCAAATCCTGTATGGGAAGAATAAACCCAGCATACGTGTAAATATATTCACGATTCTGGTCTCCCTTGCAAAATGTATATCATGGTTTGCAATGCTCCTATTCAGATGTAGCTAATACTCGGCTAATAGTAGCGATTATTCTAATTGGGGGGGGGGGCGACAAAAAAGTAGCAAATCATGCCTATTTATTTTTGTTTACAAGGGAAAGAAGAAAAAAGCCCACGATTATTAAATATATCTGCGCTATTAAGCGATGATGGCCCGGGCAATTATTTAATTGCATTCAGCGGATTGAATGGCACTGCTTTACCGCTGCTCGATAACTCGATTACTCGATTGATCCGCACTTAATCTGCGGATACGATGCTTATTATCCGCCCCAAAGGGGGAGGCCAGCTCGCTGCTGTAACATCTGCTTACATGGACCAAACCATTACGAGAGGGGCGGGGGTGGAAAGCGCTCCCCCGCGCAGCAGCGCTGCTATTGGTTAGCTCCGCCCTCTAGTTTCCTCTTCCTTCCCGGCTTCCGTCCTTTCCTTTCTCGTCCGCAGCCTCAGCCTCGCGTCGCTGCTATGGTGAGTTTCCGCGGCTTTGGGGGGCGGCTGTAATCCGTTTCCATCTTCGCCGCAAAGGGGTTTTCGGGCCGGCGGCTGGACGGAGTCGGAGCGGGGCCGCTTGGGGGACCCAGGCCGTGCTGAATGGGGGGCCACAGCGGGAGGATGGCTGCGGGGCAGAGGCCTGGGTTGAGTAGGCCGCGGCAGGCTAGGCTTAAGGGTTACGCCATAGAGACCCAGTTGTGCGGGGCGGAGAGAGAAGGGAGAAAACTTCCGGGGTTCTACCCAGTAGCCTGAGTGCAGAGGGGGTCTCTCTCCTTGCCTGGGATTGCCTGTTGGAGAAGGCGAAAGGGTTCACCTGCAAACCTGGGTGTGCCATAGAAATCACGTTTAACACGCAGCCCATTCTGGTTCCCCAGTGAGCACCTGTCTCGTATGCAGACAGTCTTCCTGGAGGTTTGATATTTGGGATTTTCGGGTTAGGAAAGAGATGGAGAACCTGGGAGTCACGTTGCACTTACTGGGGTCGTGGAAGCTGCACCCCGACATGGAGCAAAGCAGCTTTGCATCTTGTGGGCAGGGCTGTAGCCTGGGGATGTGTATAGGTCTTGGCATGCAGAAGACCCCATGTCCAGGACCTCCAGCTACAAGCGGGGTTTCTGGTAGGGACCTGGAAAGCAGCTACAATGCTCTATCACAGGTCAGCTGTGGGCAGGGAGGCCTCTCACATCGCCATAGCATCTTCTTGGTCTGTGGGGTTGATTTCATGCATCCAACCAAAGGTGCAGCAATTCAAGTCAGTTAAAGGCATGTGTGAAGCAGGGCTGTGGGTGTTGGTGTAGTAAACAAGTTAGGCTCTGCCTGTTCGTGCTCCTTTTTAAAGTGTCAAGGAGATATACACCTAGGAAGACTGTGAATGTGTGAAATGGCCAGTAGTGGGGGTGTGGAAAGGGGGGTGTTGGGGTTGGGGGCCTTGCTTTACGCAACTACAGCAGTGGTTCCCAGCCTGGGTTCCTCCAGAACTGTTAACTGCTGAACTACAACTCCCATCATTCCCAGCTATGAGCTGGGGATAATGGGAGTTGTAGTTCAGCATCATCTGGTGGAACCTGGGTTGGGGACCCCTGCACTCAGCATCCCTGGCAGATAGCTGGTTCTTGATTTGGTTTGAGGTTTTGCTCTGTTGGTGAATTTCTTGCAGGAGGGGCAGGATACACATCCCTCTGACAATGTGTTCTGGAGCAGAAGTTTGAGGGATTCCCAGATGTTGTTGTCTACAACTCCCAGAACCCCCAGCTGCAGTGGCTTTTGCTTGGGGATTTTGGGAATTGTCATTGTCAACATCTGGGAATCCCTGTTAGAGGGAAGACTGGAAGTTGATTTCTTTAAATTTATGCTTACCTCAGATCTTGAGTACTTAGCTCGATAGCTCTGCCCTACAGACAAAGAGGGAAAACTTGACTGTGGGGACATTTCTTTCATGCAGCTGTGTGTTCTCTCATTCCCAGGCCAAGATCAAGGCCCGTGACTTACGAGGGAAGAAGAAGGAAGAGCTGTTGAAGCAGCTGGATGACCTCAAGGTGGAACTGTCCCAGCTGCGGGTCGCCAAGGTGACTGGCGGAGCAGCCTCCAAGCTCTCCAAGATGTGAGTCTCCTCCCCTGCAGCCCTGGCGTTGGGGTGCTAGCGTGCAGCCGCTTTTAGTGTTGCAAGAGGCCGTTTTTGTCTTCGCACGACCCTTGCACCTCTAACAGGTGCTTTCTGGTGGTCACACGTGTGTGTAGATATGGCAGCATGTTCAAGAGCAGCCTATAGTATAAAACACAATAAAAGGGTTTTGGGGGGGTGAAAAACAAGAGCAAACTTCAACCTAATGCAAGGGGAAAAAACCACTGGAAATGTGGCAAGGGGGTTGTGAGCCACCAGAATGTCATGCCAGGTTGGCCCAGCCAAGTGACGGAGCAGCACAGCACTTTGGATGCACGAAATGTCTTCTCGTGCTCGTTTGGTCCATTCCCACAACCACCCTGAAGAGCTGGGCCCTAACTATTCTTTCTCTGTTGTGGTTTATCACATGACCTTAGGCGAGTTAGTGATTTGCCCAAAAGCAAGCCAGCAAGTCTGGGGTGGAGGTGGGACTCCCAAAATTGAGGCGAGGACACGATAGTTCAGACTGAATCATCTTTCGGACACAGGCTGATTATTGCCAGCGGACTAAGAATGTTGAGCGGTGGTGGTGCTTTTCATCCTGATCTCACTTGCTCACTCGCTCTCTCTTTTGTTCCATTTGTAGCCGGGTCGTCCGCAAATCCATCGCCAGGGTGCTGACAGTCATTAACCAGACCCAGAAGGAAAATCTCCGGAAGTTCTACAAAGTGAGTCTGAAACGGCACTTTGGGTGGTTCTTCTGTTTCCAGCTCCCCGGCTGCAATTGCCTCCTTGTTTCACCAAAAACAGACCCAGAAAAACTCTCCCCGTGGATGACATGGCAGCACCCCATGTGTTAGCACTGTTGAAACTAAGTGAGCTTAGACCTGATCAGTGTCTAGATGGGAGACGATAGATCATGCCCCGCAACCTCAGAGTGCCTTGCTTCGGGAGCAGACTAGTGTGAATAGTTGCAGAACAGGGGGTTGGGTTTTCCTAAAAGGTCATGGCTTGCAAGACTGATCACCCAGCACTGCTCAGAACCTTGTCGATGCAGTGTGAATTGACTCTTGCTAAAGTATTTCCCTGCTGGGTGGCGTTTGCTGGACCTTCTAGTCTGAGCAGTTGTCCAGTAGGTACACAACACTCCTAAGGCAAAGTGGTTCTGTATAATGGGTTTTGTGCAGTTGTGACCTTGCATGGATTGATGGCCAATCATGTGGGCTTCCTGGAAATTTTTGAATGGGGGGGGGCAGTGCCCTAAATAAAGCATGTCCGACTTGCAGATTCCTTCTTTCCTGCCTTTGTTCTTCAGCAGTTCGTAATACTTAGTATAGTATAAGGCCAGTCTTGCTGGATCAGGCCTAAGGCCTCTCTAACCCCCAGCGTCCAGGTTCCCACAGTGGCCCACCAGATGCCTCTGGGAAGCCCACAGGCCAGAGGTGAAGGCATGCCCTCTCTCCTGCTGTTGCTGCCTTGTAACTGGGATTCCGAGGCATCTTACCTCTGAGGCTGGAGGTGGCCTATAGCCACCAGACTATTATTATTATTACATTATTATTATTAATTTATATCCCGCTTTTCCTCCAAGGAGCCCAGAGCAGTGTACTACATACTTAAGTTTCTCTTTCACAATAGCCCTGTGAAGTAGGCTAGGCTGAGAGAGAAGTGACTGGCCCAGAGTCACCCAGCAAGTCTCAGGGCTGAATGGGGATTTGAACTCGGGTCTCCCCAGTCCTAGTCCAGCACTCTAACCACTACACCACGCTGGCTCTCCTAGTAGCCATTGATAGATTTGTCCTGCCAGAATTTGTCTAAGCCCCTTTTAAAGCCATCCAAGCTGGTGGCCATCGCCACATCTCATGGAAGAGAATTCCACAGATTAATTCTGTGCCGCATGGAAAAGGTCTTCCTAAGCTTTGTCTCCTGTCTCTCCTGCAAACAGGGCAAGAAGTACAAGCCTCTGGACCTGCGGCCCAAGAAGACGCGTGCCATGAGACGCAGGCTCAACAAGCACGAAGAGGGGCTGAAGACGAAGAAGCAGCAGCGGAGAGAGCGCCTCTACCCCCCTCGGAAATACGCTGTCAAGGCATGAGCGGGGGGGCGGGGTGCAGCGGACCCCCTGGCTACTGCGTTCTCATTAAAGGTGTTTTGTCTTTCGAAGCAGTTGGCCATAGTGGCTTTCCTTGGGTAGGAGCATAACCTCTCAGCGGATCTGGGGGTCTCCTGTTCTCAAGGGTCTTGGGAGATGATGAGTAGGTTCTGTTTAGGTTGGAACTAGGGTTGCTTACAGAAGGTTCTGCTGGGTAGGAGGGGTCTGTCCTACCCGGCTGTCCAATAAGGTAGGAGGAAAAGCCTTCCTACCTGGGAGGAGCTTTGAACATGGTCACTTCCCCCGCCTCCCACCTTGCTTTTTACTCACGCACACAATTGCAACAAGAGGGCACACTCCACTCCCAAACTTGGGAAGGCCACATGTTCTCATGACATTGCTGGTCGTGAGAGCCAGGCTTATGTGTGATCGCTGCAAGCCTTGTAGCCCATATTTTGAGGGCTTTATAGTGTCATCAGTGTATGTGTTGACATACAGGGTCCAAGAGGATAGATTGCTCCGCTGAGGGTCTAATGGTCTACAGTATGACCAACGGGAAGCCGTCAAAGGAAAGAGAAGGGGATACACTTTGGCTTGTCAGTTACACGTACACTTACGTCAGTTACAGTAGATCTGGGGACAAAGTTTAATATTGGTGCTGAGAATCTCAGACTGGAATAAGTTTAATTGAACCAGGCATGGGGCACTTAAGGATGTGTTGGATGAGTAGATGCACGTCACAAAACAACTGGACGAGCCTGTAAACGGGGAAAGTGAAGCCAACGACAATCGGTTGGCATTGCCTAGCAGCGTTTGGTCCCAGGGAACTTAAAAACAAACCCCTGAGAAAGCGAAGAGCTGCCAGCAGCAGCACAAGGTGCTTCCAAGACGATTAATACATCCCACAGACTAGCGGTGGGATTCTGGACTGTTCCACTTCAGAATGCAAATGGCTGCCCTGATTCCCTGCATGCAGAAAACTAGCATGTCAAGAAGAGATTGAGTGAAAAAAAAATCTCCTGTGACATTTGTGTGTTCACTGTATCCAGAGAGGGTGTGTTGTTTGGGAATACCATTGAGCAAATGTGGCCTTGCACACGCTCCCTTGTACCCCCTCTGACTGCATATGCAACCATCTGCTTTCCTAATGGGTTGATCTCAATTGGCTCTAAAAGACCACTTACCAGGCATCCACGTGCCAGCTCACTGGGGGCGAGTGCCCCGGCCCTCTGGAGAGCAGGCCACCCAGCATCCCACAACTCTCCTCCACAGAGGTCTCTTTCCAGTGCTGTTCTTGAGAAGGCCAGGAACAGCAGGGATTCTTGCTGAGCAAGAGGGGAGGGCTCCCACGGTTTCCTGCCCTCCTCATGTCCCCGTGCAAATACGAGAAGACGACCTGCTTCTCTCCTAAACCCTCTGCCTGGATGCTGGAAAGGATTTGGGGGAAGAGAGGGGATTGGCAGCAAGCACAAATAATGACTGGCTCGTGATTTAGTCCTAGATTTGTGGACACCCATAGCTTGCACAGGCCGATGGAAATATGTAGGCACTGGTAGTGAAATTTTGTCAGAAGGTTCAATTGAGGACAATGGGGTGAAAGGCACGGTGGTGCATTCAAGGGTTAGGGACAAGGCACAAGTCTGGGGTGCCGTTTGCAAAGTTCCCAAGGAGGGGCCACGATTCAGTGGCAGAGCACGTGCTGTGTGCCAGGGTCCCAGGCCCACCACGGCCTCCCCCCATAAATAGCATCCTTATTGCCAGACCCATCTCCTTATCCCTGCTTCAGTTTGCAAAGGGATTTTGTAATCCCCTGCTAACTTGGCAAAGAGGCACCTTTTAATGTGATTCTCTATTTGGCAGGGAGAGAGTAACTGGCCCTCTCCACACCCAGCACAGCGCCTCCAGTGACTGTTGCTGGTGTCTGTCTTATTTTTATTTTTAGATTATGAGCCCTTTGGGGACAGGGATCCATCTTATTTGTTTCTTATTTATCTCTGTAAACCGCCCTGAGCCATTTTTGGAAGTGCTGTATAGAAATTGAATGAATGAATGAAAACTTTCTGAAAGACCCAGTTCCACAGTATCCAGTGGATTGCCTTTACCCACATCCTCACATTCTGCACACCCATGGAACCAGTGCATGCATGGAAACACAGAAAGCTGCCGTATGCTGAGTCCGAACATGCACTGACAGGCAGCAGCTTCTCCAAAGTTTTCAGGCAGGACTCTTCTCAGTCCTACCCCAGAGATGCTGCCAGAAATTGAACCTCGGACCTTCTCCATGCAAAGCAGATGCTCAGCTACTGAGCTGCAGCCCCTTTCTGCAAAATGTCTCTCATGAATACATGGGAAGCTGCTTACTGAGTCAGGGCCTTGGTTCAGCTAACTCAGCTTTGCACTGATTGGCAGCAGCTTCTCCAAGTCCTTCCCAGCCCTGCCAGGGGATGCTGCCAGGGCTTGAACCTGGGGCCTTCGGCATGCAGATCAGAGGCTTTTCCACTGAGCTACAGCCCCATCCCCTGCACGCACAGCTCTCTCTAGAAAATCAATGCCGGAGCTGAGTTGCACAAAGAGTTAATTCCAAAGAGGGCTTTTGTCCTAGAGAGGCGCACAGGAATAAGCATGTGTGGGTGCAGGGCACATGGCTGCATATGTACACACCTCTCCCTGTGTGTGTACACCAACAGCTGCAGCCTCTTCCTGCTCCGCCCTGAACAAACTTCTGCCAGACCAGAAGTTAAGAGCTGCCCTCTGCACGGTGACTGGGAGCTAGGTAAGTGGCAGTGCCCCCAGCCAAAAAGGGAGGGGGCGGGTAGCAGACTCAAAGGATGGGGTGAACACGGGGCTGTGGAAGTGGATCTGGGACTAGTCTCGGAGTAAGTACAGCAAAGCCACAGAAATGACACATTTTAATGGACCTGGCAGGAGCTTCTCCAGGGCGGGCTGTAGAAGCATTTCAGTGGGGTGCTGAGAGCAAAACAATCCCCCCTCCGGACACAGTCTTGCCTGGGGGGTCCTGCTCAGGCTGGAAGCCCCCTCCTCTTGCCCTGGGACATCTTGTGCCTTTCTGAAATAAGACAGAACACCCATCCCCGTCGTAACTGCATACAAGAGAGAATTTTAGGACATGCCGCTTCTTTCTGTGACATTCCCTCTTCTGGGCACAGAAACAACCCCTGCCTGCTGCCTCATTCGGCCTGCCTAGAAACTCAGAGGATGGTGGTGCTTACTCAGCGGCACTTTGTTGATGTTCAGAAGCACTCTTGGCGTGATTGCTTCACATTGGGGAGGAACTGGACGCCACTGCATGCAGAAGGTCCCTAGTTCAATCCCTGGCAGCATCTCCAGTTAGAGCTGGGAAAGACTCCTGTCTGAAACCCAGGAAATCCGCTGCCAGTCAGTGCAGACAATCCTGGAATAGAGGGGCCAAGGTTCTGACTCGGTACGTAGCAGCTTCATATGCTCATGTTTCACAGCTGGCACTCTGGCATTTTATAAACATTCAGTGGGGGGCAAATGCTGCTAAGCTGGGGCTTAGTTCATGCTTTGCCCCCTCCCTAACTAAACCAGGAAGGGGACCCTTTCCCGGATGCTATTTAACTTGAGTTTCCTCCCTCCCCGGGAACAGTAGCCTCCTGCCTCTGTGCAGGATTGGTGCAGCTATTCCTGACATGGAGTTGGAAGAAGAAGGTTCTGGTTGGAAGGGGAGAAATGGGCAATTCTCGTTTTACAGTCTTTGTGGTGCTTTGCTGCCCGTCAAGAAACGAGCGCTCTCTCTTTCCTTCTTCGGCAAGCTATGCGGAACTTCTGAGTCTGAAGCGGTTTGCCAGTTCCTCCTTCCTGGTTCCTCTTTGAGACTGTGTCTGAAACTGCCTCTTAGAACACAGTTCCTTGTTCCTTGGTGATCACTTCACTAAACTGGGGGCCCGCTCAGACAGGGATGGGTGGGGAGTGCCCTATTAGTCAGAAAGGAAACTTCAGATAAAGTGGAGCCTATATCTTGTCACTTACCTCGGATACTGACAAGATCAGATCAGATCATAGTCTATTTCAGTCATAGACCAGCATGTAATCAACAATTTACAGTAGCTTCCAACTGAGCGATGAAAACTTTACGAAACTTAAAAACAATCAAACAGAACTTGGCCACATTTACCGAAATCGTTTCTTTATATCTCTAATTTCTTTTCTTTATATCTCTATATATCTTATATAAAGAAATTTTGTTTCTTTATATCTCTAATTTCCTCCACTAAAATGAGATCTCTGTCGCTGTTAACTCACCAGCCAAAAGATCTACATTTAGCTGCACAACGTTGGCCTTCCAGTTGTTGTTTATGGACTACAACCCACAATCCCCAGCCACAGTGGCCAATGGGGTGATGGGAGTTGTAGTCCACCATCTGCAGAAGGGCTACTTATTCGAAAGGTAACAAATTGCCCTGGCAGGAAGCCCCACCCTCTGCAGTTCTGTGCAAGTTGCTGTCTGCAAAATTTGAAGAGATAGGACCAGGATGAGCAGTGACTCATACAGAGATGCTATAAACAGGCTCCTTGGAGGGTGGGTCTCTGCTCCATCCTTTTGCTTTCAGAATAACTGAGTGATCCTATCGCAGAATTAGGCTGGAGGCAAGTTGGACCCCAACTGAACATAAGAACAGCCCTGAACCCCAAGGAAGCCCATTTAGTCCAGCATCCTGTTTCACACAGTGGTTCACCAGATGCTGGAAGCCCACAGGCAGGAGTTGAGGGCATGCCCTCTCTCCTGCTGAGACTCCCCTGCAACTGGTACTCAGAGGCATTCTGAGGCTGGAGGTGGCCTAGAGCCCTCAGACTAGTAGCCGATGATAGACCTCTCCTCCCTGAAGTTATCCAAACCCCTCTTCAAGCCAGCTGTTTGTGATCTGTTCCACAGTCGCCCCCTGGCCAGGTCTTTGGTGCTATAACTGTTATAACTATAAATATTCATTAATCTTATGCAATAACCATTGCTATACATATAACACTGAAATGGCTGAGAATTTAAAACAAAAAACCCTAACACATCCTTACCACATCTTGTGGCAGAAATTCCCCAAGTTGATTATGCATTGTGTGAAAAAGTACTTCCGTTTGTTGGTCCTAAATTTCCTAGCAATCAATTTCATGGGATGACCCCTGGTTCTAGTGTTATGTAAGAGGGAGAAGAATTTCTCTCCATCCACTTTCTCCACACCATGCATGATTTTATAGACCTCTGTCATGTCTCCCCGCAGTCGTCTTTTTTCTAAACTAAAAAGCCCCAGGTGTTGTAGCCTTGCCTCATAAGGAAGGTGCTCTAGGTCCTTGATCATCTTGGTTGAACTCTTCTGCACCTTTTCCAGTTCTACCATATCCTTTTTTAGATGTGGTGACCGAATTGTATGCCGTACTCTAGGTGTGGTCACTCCATAGTTTTGTATAAGGGCATTGCAATATTAGCAGTATTATTTGCAATCCCCTTCCTAATGATCCTCAACTGAATGACCCTATTGTAGAATTGCCCACCCCTGCTGGAGGCAAATTTGAAGGAGGCCAGGCCAGAACAGGGACTCTTGCAAGAGATTCAATAGTGGCCGCTTGCCCAGGGGGTGAGTGATTTTGGCTCCCAGGAACCTCAGATGATTATTATTTGTCTTTTATATAGTACCATTACACAGACTGAGAAGACAAGTCTCTGCCCCGAAGGGCTCCCAGTCTGAAAGCAGGCAAAGGGAGAAAACGGAGGAAGGAGAAGCCGAAGCAAGGGTAAGCTCAATGCGCTAATGGAGAACAAAATGGCTGCCGCGGTTCTGGCCCACGAGCTCTCCTTCCAAGCTCAGCTCGAGCAGAACATTGAAAGAGAAGAACGAGCCCGCATCAGCCTCGGCCTGGGGAAGAGGGAACGGACTGCCTTGCTCGAAGAACTCATGGGGTGGGGGTTACCCCACATGGAGAGGTGGGAACACGGGAAAAGGGGATCTCCTCCGAGCGGGGAAACTGGCGGGCCGAAAGCACGACAAGGGCACGCAACGCCAGCCTGGAATGACATGCGGCCACCTCCACTGACCCAGAAAGATGATGTCGAGGCCTATCTGGCCACCTTTGAGTGTGTGGCTGAGGCCTGCTGGTGGCCAAGGGACCACTGGGCATCTCGGCTCGCGCCAGCCCTCAGCGGGAGCGCCCAGCAGGCCTATTACGCCCTGGGGCCCTGCGGCAGGAAAGACTACAAGCAGCTGAAGGAGGCCATCTTGAAAGGCTACAACATCACTGCGGAGACGCGGCGGCAGCGCTTCAGGCAGTTCTGCTACCCAGAGTCCGAGCGTCCCTTGGCGGTCTTGGGCCAGCTCCGGGAGCTGTGCTACCAGTGGCTGAAGCCGGAGAGGCATAGCAAAGAGCAGATCCTGGAGTTGCTGCTTCTGGAGCAGTTTGTGGCCATCCTGCCCCTGGAAACCCAGAGCTGGGTGAGGGAACGGGGTCCGGAGTCCTGTCGGCAGGCAGTGGCCCTGGTAGAAGAGTTTCTGCGGAAGCGGCAAGACGCCAAGCGCTGGGAACAGAAGGTGAGGAGCGAGGCGCGGCTTCCGGTCTCGGGCAGGGAAGCAGCAGAGCCAAAAGTGATAGGCTGGGAATCTGCCGTGCAGCCTAAGGAACCGGGGCGGCCTTTCCATGAGGCGAGGTGAGATGGTAACCTCAGGCGGCAGGTGCAGGGGATGGCAAATGCCGCCACCTTTCTGCTGCAGGCATAATCTCACTTGCAGGCATCATTTTATTATTTCTTCCTTTATTTTTACATTTCGACTTTGCCACATGGGAGCCCTACTCTGTATCCCACTCCACCCCACCTGGGCGTGCCTCTTCTCCCTCCGTCCCCCCCCCCAGCTCTAACCCTTCCCCCATGGCACCCTTACCCTAACCCTTACCCCATGGCGCATTAGGGACACGGTGTGCCTGCCACCGCCCCTCCTTTTGCAGACTTAAAGTTAGATCATGCAAAACTAACTCAGGCAGGTTGCAGAAAGGCATGCTTAGACAATCAGCTACTTCAGACTGCTTTCTGAAGAAGAGTTCTGCTGAACCTGAAAGCCTGCATGCTACTTGGCGGTCATGAAGAAATTATTGGGATTTCTCTTTCTCAGAAGGGTCTTGTCCTGTTCTCCCTCTATGGAATTGTTGCTTAGGAGTGTCCTCGTTATATGGCAGGTCTGGAGAATAGCAGGTTTTTGCATTATATTTAGCAGAGTTGTGGGTCTCTAAGCCTCGTTTCAAAGTATTTTGAATGATCCCTGTGGCTAATATTAAGAGCAGGGACTGTATGGATGGCTTTGCAGACATGCTCGTTTTTCCAAGGCAATGTGTTAGGGGTTTTTTTGTTTTAAATTCTTAGCCATTTCAGTGTTATATGTATAGCAATGGTTATTGCATACGATTAATGAATATTTTATAGTTATAACAGTTATAGCACCAAAGACCTGGCCAGGGGGCGATTGTGGAACAGCTCACGAACAGCTCACGTGTAAGTTCCAAGTCAAGCTGAAGCGGAAAAACCAAGCTATCCAGTTTCCATGATATAATCTTGAGAATATACTCAGTATTTTCAAGGAGAACATCATGAACCTCTTTGAAGTTCTGAGCCGCATTGATAGGGAACCAAAGGAACTGTGGAATGAAATCAAAGAAGTTGTTAAGGACGAATGCAAAAAGAGACTGCCAAAGACCAAGAAACAGAAGAAAGCAAAATGGATGTCAGAACAGATGGTGGAAATTGCCAAGAAGAGGAGAGAAGCCAAAGTCAAGCCAGATAAGGAACTCAGAAGGGAATTTCAGAAAGCTGTTAGAAGAGACAAGGAACAGGACTACAACATCTGTAAAGACCTTGAGGATGGAAATAGACATGAAAAAAAAAGGAAAGTTTTTCAAAAGACCTCTGAACTCAGAAGGACGTTCCAAACTCTAATTGGTATGTTAAAGGTTGCCAAAGGACAGATAGTAACTGATTCAGAGAAGATCAAACAGAGATGGAAGGAATATACTGAAAATCTGTACAGCAGGGACATCAGCATCCAAGATACATCCAAGAAAATATCCCCTACTTGCAAGAACCTCTAGTACGAGAAGATGAAGTTAGATCAGCACTCTGGTCATCACCAAGTCGGAAGGCTACAGGAACTGATGGAATAGCTACAGAAATATGGCAGGCAGGCAGGCAGAAGAATCAGTCAAGGCTCTAACGAAACTCTGCCAGCCCCACACAGAATGTCTGGAGGTTACCAGCATGTGTACCACAGTTCTGAGGGTGTTTATCTCAAGAAACGGTCACAGCTGGCTGAAGCTGATAGAAAGCGCCTCTGGCCACTACCTCAACCAGGAACACCAGGGAGAGGTTTGGATCCAGAAGCACCCCCAGGCTGCGTACTTGTTCCTTCTGGGGGAGTGTGACCCCGTCTAGAAGCAGCCGGTCAAAATCGTCTCCCTGCATGTGGATGACTACATGTGAGCGCTATAAGATATTCCCCTTAAGGGATGGACCATAGCACAGTGGGAGAGCATCTGCTTTGCATACAGGAGGTCCCAGGTTCATCTCCAGGTAGGACTGGGAGAGACCCCTCCTCCTCCCCGCCCGCCTGAAACTTTGGAGATCTGCTGCCAGTCAGTGTAGACAATACTGAACCAAGGCTTGACTCGGTAGAAGGCAGCTTCCTGTGTTCTTTATGTTTATTTGGGAATTAAGCACGCAAGGTTGCAGCCTTACTCTTTGCGTAAGCTGTAGGCACAGTGTTAAGGAGCCGCCGCCCTTCTCAGGCCGAGCAGACTTGCCTTGGGGACGGTGAAGAAATATGTTAAATAAATCAACAAAATAAATAGCGCTCTGTCTGTTCCAGGAGGTGGCGATGGAGACACATGAGCAAAAGCCGACAGCATCAGAAATTGGGCAGAGGTCTCCCTGCCAGGAAGGCGGGTCTGAGCATGGAGTTGACAGCAAATCCGGGCCAGGTAAGGATGGTGCGTGCGCGCGCGTGTGTGTGTGTGTGTGTGTGTGTGTGTGTGTGTGTGTGTGTGTGTGTGACAATGTCATAACTCCCAGGAGATGTTTCCGGCCAGCTCCTTCCCGCCCGGGTGCCTGCAATTCTAGGAATGTTGTGCTCTGTTGATCTTCTTTGCCCTCACTAGAAGTAGACATTAATCTTGCTGCCCTCGAGATAAAGGAATGACACAAACCACACCTTATCGAACGAACGAATGATCACAGACCAAAGAAAGGAAGAAACACTAAATAATACTGACAATACTAATCGAATACTAATCCAAGTATAACACAGTTACAAAACATTCCAACCAACTGACCATCTTCTGTTGAACCTTCCCCGCAGTAAAACAAAATTTTGCTACACTTAAAGATAGCATGTCACCTTAAGCGGTGCAGCGGGGAAATGCTTGACTAGCAAGCAGAAGGTTGCCGGTTCGAATCCCCGCCGGTGTGTTTCCACCTATATTGGGCAGCAGCAATACAGGAAGGTGCTGAAAGGCATAATCTCTTACTGCGTGGGAGGAGGCAATGGGAAACCCCTCCTGTATTCTACCAAAGAAAACCACAGGGCTCTGAGCGCCAGCAGTTGAAATTGACTTGACGGCACACTTTACCTAAAGATAGCATATCATTCATATCAGATAAAATATAACTTTGGCACACTTTATATATAACTTATCAGAGCACCCTGGATAACCTTTTTTTAAAGCCAGCAATTAATAACTATGGATATCATTTTAAAAAAATTGCAGTATAACAAAAAATGAGCTGTTGTTTCAATACTTCCTGAATGGAGGAGAAATCAACTTGCACCCCCAAATGCTCTTCAAAATTCTTCCCTGCAGTTCAAGAGTGTCTAGACTCTAGATAAACCTTTGCACAATCTCCAAATAGTTGATATCTCTGTTTGACATCCATAATGCTTGATTTCAATATCTGAGATGTTGCTTTGATGGTTGATTGCACTAATTTGATACTTGAGTTTTGGTATTTGACAGGGGGCATGCAATGGCATTTAGCATTTGATATTGGGCGTGCAATGGTAATTCAGTGTTGACAATATTTGATAGATAACTCACAATGGTACTTTGACAGTTGACCTGAAATTGTATTAGTATTTGACCCTATATGATAATTGAAAAGCAACAGTAAATTAGTATTTTGCAAATATATGATAGTTGACATGCACTGACAGCTAGGATCTGAGCGGTGACATTCAGTGATAACTAGTGTTTGACAAGTCCTGATAGCTGACATGCAACAGCATTAGCATTTGATAGCTGATTTGTTGTGGAATTTGACAATGTTTGATACCTGGCATGCAGTTGTATTTTATATTTGACATGCAATGGTGTTTGTATTTTATCCAGTGTTTATTCATTCCACCCTTTTTGCAAAGAGCCCAAGGAAGGGGCGATGGTTCCTTTGTGAGACAGAGGTTAGCCTCAGATAAAATGACTGGCTATCCTGTCAGTTTTGAGGCCGAGTGTCTCCCTGCCCTCAGTCCCATATGCTAACCACTACACCACTCTGCCTGTCACATACGCTTTCAGAATACAATGCTGTGAGCTGGAGGCTTTTCATGTCCGTTGCCTGTCAAAATCGGATCAAAAGGGGCTCATTTTTTAAAAGCGGAACCCGATGCATGCAGCCAGCCTTTCTCTCCCTGAGTGACCACTCCCCACTTTGCAGCCCCCAAATAATCCTCTCTGTTCTCTTTGCAGGCATTGCGATGGTCCCCAGCGAAAAAGAAGCACAGACGCTCCCGCGGGAGACTTCTGAGGCAGAAGAGCTGAGAGCTCCCTCTCCAGGGAGACAGACGGGGGACCTTTCCCCGGATCAGGAAAAGGTTTGTGCCATCCAAAGCCGGACAGCTAAGGATCCAACCACACTATCAAAAGAGAAAGACACCACTGCTGTTTATCACGACTCAGGACTCCATAAGATTCAAGCAGCCGGAGGCAGGCAGCGTAGCAAAAGTTTTGGGAGGCAGGCGGAACTTTTCAGGGACAAGAGGCCGCACCCTGAAGAGGAACCTTTCCAGTGCCCCAAGTGCCGGAGGCGGTTCAGTGAACGCGCCACCTTCCAGCAGCACCTCAAGAGCCACTTTGCCGAGAAGCGGTACCAGTGCACTGAGTGCGAGATGCGCTTCCGTCAGAGCTCGGACCTCCTCAAACACCAGCGCATCCACACAGGAGAGAAGCCTTACCAGTGTCTGGAGTGCGGCAAGACATTCAGCCTGTGCTCGGCTCTCTACAGGCACTGCAGAGGGCACTCGGGAGAGAAACCCTTCCAGTGCAAAGAGTGCGGGAAAAGTTTCACGCGGAACTCTAGCCTGGCGCAGCACCATCGGCTCCACAAGCGGTAGGACCAGGAGCGCGGTCCGGGTCCTGCTAGTGAGGGAGACAGTTTTGGAGCCGGCTGCCCGGAGGAACCGCCTGCATTCACTGATCTTATGCAAACACAGAAACTTCTGCCAGCGTAGAACTGTGCATCTCCAGAAAGTGAGAATGTTCACTTTAAAAAAACCAACCACACACAACAGGTTTCTAGTCCTCCAGGTCTGCAAAATCAAAGCTGAAACTATGTAGGCGGAAATATACGACTTGAGCAGCCCGCATCGTTCTTTGTAACTAGCAACGTCAACAACTATGCAAAATAAATACATGTTTATTTTATGTTTATCAACAGGCTGAACTATGATTGTTATGGATGCATGGTTGGGATGCACTTACTGCCTTTCCTTGACATGCACAGAGCTTAAAGTTTACAAACGCAAGGATAAAAACAGAACCGATATTAAAATAATAACCCATGCCAGTTCTCGAGAGCAGCAACAGATTAAGACAGAAACCAAGAAGCCATTGCAGCAGCAGTAAAAGGAACGGTGAAAGACCTTAGCCCGATTCAGACATTATGGTGTATGAGTGTACAGATGTCTGTACACTCATACGTGTTTGTGTGAATGACTGTAAAGGTAAAGTTGTGCTGTCGAGTCAGTGTCGACTCCTGGCAACCACAGAGCCATGTGGTTTTCTCGGTAGAATACAGGAGAAATGCCTTCTCCCACGCAGTGTGAGATGATGCCTTTCAGCATCTTCCTATATCGCTGCTGCCCGATATAGGAGTTTCCCATATTCTGGGAAATATACCAGCAGGGATTTGAACCAGCAACCTCTTGCTTGCTCGGCAAGTCATTTCCCCCGCTGTACCTGTGTTTATTCTAAAAGGGAACCAGGATACAGGCCCTTCAAATGCATCATACAGATAGGAACTGAACTTCTGTACCTGCATTCAGCATAACCTGTGAATGACTATACCTGTGTACAGACCTGTGCCTGTGTACACTGAACACTTGAACATCACGTGTGAAGGGGCCTCTTCAAAACAACAAATTCAACGTCAAGTCAGGCAACTTACAAAGGAAGCATGAACAGCTGAAATCCTCAAGGGGTATTATTATTATTATTATTATTATTATTATTATTATTATTATTATTATTATTAAATTAATTTGATTTCTATACCGCCCTTCCAAAAATGGCTCAGGGTGGTTTACAAAGAGAAATAACAAACAATAAGATGGCTCCCTGTCCTCAAAGAATCTAGAAAGAAACATAAGATAGACACCAGCAACAGTCACTGGAAGTCCTGTGCTGGGGGTGGATAGGGCCAGTTACTCTCCCCCTGCTAAATAAAGAGAATCACCACGGTAAAAGGTGCCTCTTTGCCCATTGAGCAGGGGTTTCAAATGCATGAGCATTTGCAAGGAAGAACCTTGGCTCGGTGCCCTTCTTAACTTACTTGTTTAAAACAACGTTGATTTATTTATTCAAAATAATTATTCCCCACCCTTTTAGTATATTACCGCTCAGGGCGGCTCAGAACATTTATAAAACAGTTGCGATGTAAAACCAGACTAATAAAATTAGAGAGCATTAGAGCAGGGGGGGATTCCCAGATAGCTTCAGTCCACGATGACAGCCGTGATGGCCACTTTCCCCTCTGGTGCACCTTCTGCACCTTATGCAACTGTGTGGCGTGCCAAAGTTCAACAGGTGATGCTCCCCTAGCCTTGCGCCGCTAAATGGAGCGCAGGTTGGATTTCTGCCTTGCACGCAGCTCCTCAGAAGCCCAGCATGCCTGCCGGGGTGGAGGTGTGTCATGCTTAGCGTTAGGGTTGCCAGCTCTGACTGAAGCTCTTCCTGCTGGGCGTTCTCCACATCGCATCTCCCCATGGAGGGCGTGCGCTCATAGATCAGCCAGATTTACCCCGAAGTCCCTGCCAGCTATCAGGGAGCACTCCACACACAATTTGGGGTTTTCACTGAACGTTAGAGTGTAGCCCGATTTATATCCAGAGTTGTTGTTTTTTTAAAGCCGCTTTTTGTGTCTTTTGTGGGGGCAACTTCGAACTCGCAGTAAAACTGGCTGTGTGGGGAAAAAGGCCCTGAGATTTTCTCCCTCCCAGAGGTGCACCTAGATAATTTTGGAGCCTGGACCTAAAGACCGTTGGAGGCCCCCCCTCCCCTGCAAATGAAGCATCATCATGCTCTGCTGGGCGACCACACCATGCTGGGTAGACTAAAGAGAATCTGGGGGGTGCCCAGCGGCTGTGGAGGCCTTGGACTTCGGTCCCAAAGTCCAGGGGGAAGAGTGCCTCTGCTCCCCCCCCCACAAAAAAAACTTCCTACTCTTTTTTTCCAAATCATTGGCCGGGTAGGACTGATGCCCATGCAAATAGGTGACTGTAGTTGAATGGGATGACTGGTTTTGCGTTGTGTGTGTGTCTGTCCGTGCGTGTGTTTGTTTTGTACATTTCCTGGCACACATGATGGGTATGCAAAGGAGAGAGAGAGAGTACACCTGCCTATTGTTGAAGGTTTCGAAGCAATTTGCATGACGGAGTTCATTTTGCATGACGGAAGACGGTTGGAGCAGGACGGAGTGGGCGCTGGATCTAGAGGCTTCTGGCTGCGGAAGCAAGAGGGGGCATGTCATGGGGCTGCACTCCGTTGATGCGGGGGACCCTTGCGGTGGTGAGTGAGTAGCAACCCGGCGGGTAGCCCTTTAGCTCAGTGGCAGAGAGAACACCCTCTTTGCTGGCAGCATCTCCAGGCCGGGCTGGGAAAGACCCTTGTCTGGAACGTTGGAGAGATGCTGCCAGCCAGTGTTGGCGATGCTGAGCGAGACGCACCAATGCTCTGACTCAGTATAAGGCAGCTTCCCATGGCGAAGAGAGATGGTCTTCTTGATAGAAAGCATTAATTGTCCCCTTTGCTAAGCAGGGGCCACCTGGCTGGCATTTGGATAGGTGGCTACCGGTGGGTGCTGCTGTCTGCTGTAAGATCATCTCTAGCAGGGCCGTAGCTCAGTGGAGGAGCGTCTGCTTGGATGCTGAAGGTCCCAGGTTCAATCCCTGGCTGGCAGCATCTCCAGCTACTTTTGCACACAGCAGGCTTTACCCCAAGTTTACTGGGAGGCTTTTCTGCAAACTCAAAGTTGTCCCCAAAAAACCAACACAAACAGTGGATTTTTTTTTTACCCTGGATATAAACCGGGCTACACTCTCACATGCTGTGGGGAAAAACCCAAATTGTGTGTGAACTGCTCCCCAATAACTTGCAGGGACTTCAGAGTAAATGTGGCTGATATGTCAACGCACCCCCTCCATTCCGGAGGAAACGGGAGTTGAAGGGCTTTAAAAGCCCTGTGTGAAAAACTTCCAGGGAGGGTTGGAAAAACCTCGAGTCTAAAGCCTTGGAGAGCTGCTGCCAGTCTGTGTAGGCAATGCTGTACTAGATGGACCGATGCTCTGACTCAGTATATGGCAGCTTGCTTCCTGTGTCCCTATATCTTGTGAAGACTGGTGCTTTCCGTTAGAGCTCATGTCTCTCGTTTATTTTGGGGTATAGGGCCATAGTTCAGTGGCAGCAGATCTGTGGGGTTTTTTGGGGGTGGCGGGACAGTGATTTTTATTAGTGATGCCTCACGCTCTGGTACCCAATGCCTCACGGACCAGCAGCGGTCCACGGACCAGTGGTTGAGAAACACTGGGTTACACTACGTTCCTTTTGGGGAAGGGTGGGATTAAAGGAAAGATCAGATTTCCTCTTTGGTTGGAGGCATGGGGCTCTGTCTGTTCCAGTTTCAGAATAAAATGTGGCACACCCAGGCGATCAAATCAGCCTAAAGAGCAGCCTGATTCTGTATTTATCGTGGGTGTTGTCTAGCAACAGATTTGGCTTCTGTTTGCTATGCATTGGGTGGGTGCAAGATTGCAAGGCTTGACATGTGGGTGCAATGCCAGCATGGTATCATGGTTAGAGTGGTGGACCAGGACAGGGAAGACCCGAGTTCAAATCTCTGTTCAGCCATGAAACTCACTGGATGACTCAGGGCCAGTCACTTCTCTCTCAGCCTATCCTACCTCGTAGGGCTGTTGCGAGGATAGACGTAATCACGGACACTGCTCTGAGCTCTTTGGAAGAGGAGCAGGATATAAATGGGTGGGGGGAATGTAAAAAATAAGATCGGAGCCACTGCAATAAAGACCCTGAGGTGTCATATTTTGGGCAGCACCGGTCCAAAATTCACCCCTCTAAAACTGTGCCCCTAATCTGCTGTCTCGGGCAAAGCCTTCAGTCTGCCTGGTGACAGTCACAGAGATACCCTTTCCATCCTTGTGGAAGGGTTGGATTGGACCCAACGCCCGGTCAAGAGTTGACAGAGTCTGTGGCCTTGAGTGATAGTCTCTGGGAAGCAGCATCAGCAAGCCTGGAAATGTTAATGGCTTGATATGGTTTTTTTTGGGGGGGGGACCCAGAGCCTGGATGGCCAGTAGGAATCTCTGTCTGGGAATGATTCCGAAGACCTCCAAGATCCTTTCCAGCTTAAAAATGCTATGGCGTTAGAAGCCAGCAGATTTAGACTAGACATTAGGAGGGACTCCCTAACTTGTAAGAGCTGTTGGACTGTGGAACAGCCTGCCTCATGCAGAGGCCTCTTCGTCGGAGGGCCATCCATCAGGCATGCTGTCGCAACTTCCTGCACTGAGCAGGCACGGGAGTGGACTATAGGACCTCTAGGATCCCTTCCCACTCCAAAATTCTCCCAAAAGCTGGGGGGGGAAATATATATATATATATATATATATATATATATATATATATATATATATATATATATATATCAGGGGGGAGATTCTCCAGGAACAGCTTGGGTCAATGTTTCCCATCCGCACGGGTCAAGGAAGTGCCGTGGGCCTGCCCTCCGCCGCCCGCCCGCCCGCCTCTCGGTGACCCGAGTCACCGCCTGGCGGGGCCTGTCCAGTAAGGAGTGGCGCGAGAGGTCGGATCTTCCTCGAGTCGGGTTTCCTGTGCGGTCCAGCCACAGCCAATGAATGGACCTGGGGCCTCAGAGTGTGTGTGTGTGTGTGTGTGTGTGCGCTCATGTTGCTTTCTCAACATTTCCCTGCAAGAGCTGAGAGCGTGAGCCAACCCTGCTCTCCGCCAGCCAAGGCACAGCTGCACTGCAAGGGAGATAGATAAGGCCTTGTGCGGCGGAGAAGAGGAAGTCCACAGCCAGGGAGCGGGGGCTCTGCTCTCACACTTGCCGTTTTCTCTCACACACATGCACACACACGCACACTCACTCGCCCAGCCTCTTTGCACCAGAGGAGCAATAAATTGACGTCCGGCGGACCTGCACCCGGCCTCTCCAGCACCTTGACCCCGGCTTTTTAGCCTCCAGATGGGACGGGCCTCTCCACGGCGAGGAGGGCAGGCAGTTTCCTGATGGTGAGGTACTGAAGGGTTCCTGGCTGGTTGTGGTGGGGCTGGGCATGTCTGTGGAGTGGACCGGCTCGGCTTTGGGGGGCAGAGGGTTGATAGGGTTGGGTGGCTGCCAGTTGACGAGGGGTGGGAGGGGGGGGGAAAGGTCTGGCCTCTTCTTCCCAGTCTGCAGAGACCGGCAGAAGCTTTTCAGTCTGGTGGACAGATTAAGGTGCTGTTAAAGGCGGAGGAGCAGGGCTGTTGGAAAACATTGGCACCCCAAAGTGGTCCCCTTTCCCCGCCTGTCTGGACTGTGGTGCCTTCAGCAGCTTCTGCCTGACATGCCGATGTTTAGCAGCTGAGGCTCATCCCGATGTAAAACAACAGGGAAAGCGTCACAACTGCAGCTGTGTCGAGCACAGGAGCGTCGTCTAACTAATGTTGGCAACCCCCGCCCCCCCTGGCTGGTGATATTCTGCTGTCGGGTCCGTCTCTCCACCTGGTTTGTTTTCTGGGCGGGAAAGGAGCAGCCCACGTGGAGTTGTGATAGGGTTGCCAGCTTGCCAGAATAAACCAACCTGGTCTGCTCCCATGCCTTTCATAGCGTGGTCTCCAGATATTAAGCAGGTGGTGTTCTTTAAGGGGGGGGGGAACCCATCTGCTAATATATGCAGGCTGAGATGTCGCTAAAAGTCCAGGAGTGGAAGTTGATTAAAAAGTTTGAGATGGGGTGCTATGTTTTTCTCTCTCAGGGTTCCTATGCTTCAGTTGCAAGGAGCATGGAAGCAAGAGTCTTTTGCCAGTGTGAAAATGCAGAGCGAAGCTGGGATGGGGAAGATACAGAGGGCTTTGGGTCTCACGAATTTTACACGTCAGTAATTTATGCGGCCATTGCTGTCAGGAAAGCATGTGGGAGCTTCATGGCCATGAAACAAAATGTAAAACTGCAAAATGATTTCTGGTCTAGGCGTGCAGCAACTAGCACTGCTTTCACATTCTCCACCAGTGCAAGTTGCTAAACCACATGGTTTCTTCACCATTTGGCACACACCTTCAGAAATCTGGAGGAAAGGGGCGCCAACTTTTTGACTAGTCCTGCTCCTCTGCAGCCTGCATTGCTGCACTGAGAACTCAAGGAGATGATTGCCTGTGTTATAAGCAGAGGTGCACAGTGAGTTAAGCATCATTTTTTTAACACATAGGTTCCTTGAGGGCACAAACCATACCACCCAGGACAGACAAAAGATGTTGGGGGTGGGGGGAGGCTGTGGAGATCCTAGACCTTGGCCCCAAGGTCCAGGGGTAAGAACGCCTCTGATTGTAGGTAAAGCTTAACTAGCTCAATTTGTGCTTGTGAGGCTGCTTTTCAAGGCACAAGAGCAGGATCAGTGGGAAAATATGGCAACCCTGCATCCAGAGGGAAAGAGTTTGCGGGTGTCAGTCATGGTGATTCAGGACATCCATGAGACTCACGGAGACTGCTAATACTTGCTAGTCAAGGGGGCAGCCCAGAAAATTAGTGGACAAAATGATGGTGAATTGTTCCTGTGAAAGCATCCTTATTGTGATATGATTTAATGTTTATTTGTATTTTTACATGTTCTTCCTCTGAAGAGCCTGGGGTGGGGCACATAGTTATATTTGTCGTCATAACAATCCTGTGAGGTAGGCTTAGGCAGCCGTCTAGAAAGAAATGACTAGCCCAGAGAGTTTTGTGGCTGAACGGGGATTTGAACCCAGCTCTCCCCGGTCCTAGTCCAACAAAAGTTACTCCATTCTGCAAAACGCTTGTGCTCTTACCATGCAAGAACAGTTCCCTACAAGGCTTAGAGCTGTGTCCGGGGCTGTTCAGTAACTTGGGGTCCATCAACTGGATGAAAGAGTGGACAGTACATTTATCATAACCCACAGATGCCACAAAGTTCTAGGGGATGAAGTCGGGGGGGGGGGGCAGGGGAAGGAAAATGAATGGGAAGATGTCGCCAAAATGGAATCCAACCCGGCCAAATTCCTGGAAACCGCCTCCGAGAATAAGTGGTGCATGGGCAAATCCGCGTGGAGAATGTCCCATATCCAAAGTCTGACGGTGCCCTTCTGCGTGTTTCAGTTCTGTGTGTGGAATCGCTTCTGCAACATTCCGCACGGGAAAATTCAGAGCCTGAAAATTCCCTTCTCCTTCCCTGGGGGACCTTCCTCGGAAAGGGGCGAAAACGGGGCTCATGAGATGTGAGGGCAGGAACCCACCAGGTTCAGCCTTGGTGATGTGAGCCCTAGGAATGAGGCCTGACCGGTTTGCTCTGCCTCTGACCCCCAACCCCTGCACCCACCCCGGGGAATCGCAAGGCTAATCAGTAGCTAGGGCGAGCCTTCCGGGCAGCGAACGGGGAAGGAATCCACCTTCAACTGACGCATTCCGCAGTAAATACCTGGTGACCCTCGCTGGCATTTGCACATTCAAGGCCCGTTGACGCCGCTGTTGGTTTGATTTATAGGCCCCTGCCTCGCCCCAAGCGCAGTATCGATGCTCACGTCACCGAGGCCCAATTCTGGCCCATGAAATCCACCCTGCCATGCAACCCTCCCAAAAGCTGGCAGGGGAAAGAAAGAGAGGAAACCGTTCCCCGCATTTTCCAAAGCAAAATTCGGAACAATGCACATTCTGCTTCAATACAGCAGCCAACTCCCTGCTTCTGAGAAGTGGGCCTGCAGGCCAAGAGGGAGTGTGTTGTTCTGTGTCTGCAGAACCTGAGAAGGGGAGGTATACTGCCTCCGTATGTGGAAGTTTCATTTTTAGCAATGACAGCGTGTCATCCCTGATACAGATCTGTTTTCTGTGAATGTGTGAAAACCTCATAGGAACACAGGAAGCTGCTTTATATCAAGTCAGACCATTGGTCCATCTAGGACTGATTCAGGCAGCAGCTCTCCAGGGATTCAGGCAGGAGTCTTTCCCAGCCCTACCTGGAGAGGATGCCAACGACCTTCCCGCATGCCAAGCAGATGTTCTACCACTAAGCTATGACCCTACCCACCCCTAATTTAAAGCCACGGTTGTATCTTGTGTCAGTGAGTTCCATCTCCTCGATACTATGTTGCACAGGCAAAGAGCTGCCTTTCATTTGCCCTGAGCCAACTGCTGGTCAATTTCACTGGATTCTGGCAGTCCCGAGGCAGAGGAAAGCCCTGTCTCTGTCCGTTCCTTCTGTACGGCACCTACCGGTTGCAAATCTGCCGTGCTGCCATAGGTCCAAGCTATGTTTCGTTGATGTTTGTGGCGGCTGACTCATGTGTGGTTAGGACACAGTCCTCCCATGGATTAGTTGACTTCCTCTAAGAAAACAGAACTACAGAAAGCTCCAGAAGGCCCCCTGACTCCTCTCTCGGGAAGAGAGAGAAACGATGTCTGAACTTGAAGAACGTAAGAAGAGCTCGACTGGGTTGGAGAGGAAGATCCATTTAGCTGAGCATCCTGTTCCTAGGAAGAGCCATCCAGACCGGAATAGAGCAAGGAACACAGGAAGCTGCCATATACCGAGTCAGACCCTTGGCCCATCTTGCTCAGTACTATCTGCACGGACTGGCAGCGGCTTCTCCCAGGTTGCAGGCAGGAGTTTCTCTCCCAGCCCTATCTTGGAGATGCCGCCAGGGAGAGGACTTGGATACTTTCCCCAGAGCAGCTCCATCCCTTGAGAGGAATCTCTTACCGTGCTCACACATGGAGTCTCCCATTCAAATGCAAATCAGGGCAGACCCTGCTTAGCAAAGGGGGCAATTCATGCTTGCTCCCAGGAGACCAGCTCTTCTCCTCTTGCTCTCCCCGGTGCTTCTTGTCCAGTGATCAGGGCAGAAGGAAACCTATACTTTGCCCCTTCTGAACCCTCTCCCAATATTTTGGCTCTTCCCATCAAAATGCAAGGGGTAGCCCCTTCTGGGATCTGTCTAAAACAGAGGTCAGGTTCCACGGGGATCAGATCCCCCATACTGGGAATGGCAGCCCAGACCCCGAGGTCTGCCTGCTCCTTCCTGATCTGAGAACAGGCTTATATCTTTCAGCTTCATGTCTCTCTTCTCTCTCCCTGGCCCAGTTTGCCTCTATTGTCCGTCCTCGTTGATGTTTAAAACTCTTATCATCCTGCTAAGAAGCTCCGGAAATAACGCCAAGCAAACAATCTATGCAAAACTGAAGGGAGGGAATTGCACCGTCAGAGCAATCCATTTAACGGGTGGCATTTTAAGGCCACAAACAAAAGTCAAAAACGGCACAGACAAATACACTTAATCCCTGCTAACTAGGCAAAGTAGTGGCGATTCTCTGATATACTTTTGAAGTGGTGATTCTCTGATATTTAGCATGCAGGGAGCAACTGTCTCTATCTGACCAGGTACAGAATCCCTCCAGTGGCCTTTGCTGGGGTATTTCTTTTTAGACTGTAGGCCCCTTGAGGACAGGGAACCATCTCCAGCCCCACTTGGAGCACACAGTTTGGGAATCATTCCTGCTCACAAAAAGGCACCTTTTTAAAATGACAGCTTTCTTGAGAGCAACTGTCCCTATTCAACCCAGTATAGAAGCTTTCCGGTGGCTGTTGCCTTCTTTCTAGATTGTGTTCCTTTTGGGGCAGGGAACCATTTTCAGGCTCTTTTGTGATACAGTCTGGGAATCGTCCCTGTTAATCTTGAAAGAGGCACCTTTTCAAAGTGGTGATTCTCTTCTATTCAGCAAAGGGAGAACAACCGTCCCTATTCAGCCCAAGACTGCATTTCTCCAGTGACGGTTGCTGGGGTCTCCCCTGTGTTTTGTTTTTTGGATTGTGAGTGCTTTGGGGCAGAGAACCATTTTCAGGCCCTCCTGTGGCACAGTTTGGGAAACTCCCCTCCTCACGGAGCAAAGAGGCACCTTTTTCAGTCCCAGCACAGCACGCCTTCCAGTGACTGTTTCTGGTGGGTCTTTTAGATTTCTTTTTAGACTATTATCCCCTTTGGCGGAGGGAGAATTTTTCTTTTAAAGTCTCTGTTGTGTAAATCACTTTGTGAACTTTTTTGTGCTGTTCTAAATATTGGGGAAAAAATAAAGCATTTGACAGGCACAAAGAGGTATTCTGGTACTAAACTGTCAGGGAAGGGGAAGGGACTTTTCTGGGAAAGGGAAGTCTTAAATCAATTTTCTCTTTCCCTTCCCTGCTCAATTTCCTTTTCTTTAAATTCATCTACTCCCCCCCTAAAACTTAAGAGCAACCAAACCACACCAGCACTACAGAGGGAAAAGACGTGGTTCCCCCCCCAAATCCTCATCAGTTATCAGAGTGAATAGATTTGGCTGTAGCCACTGGGGGGTGCTATTGGCCTCCAAGGTGTGTTTCCTCCGGTTTAAACAGAAAGAAAAAGGCAAGAAATTGAGACCTCCAAATCATGATGTGGACTGGTCAGTTTTTCTCTTTAAAAAACACACATGTGTGATAGTGAGGAGGGTCTTGATTCTTCACTGATCGGCTGCAGATTCAGGGCCAGTAAAAGAAAAAGCTTCCTCCTGGAAATGCATAGTTAGCATGTGGAACTCACCACCACAGGATGTGAGTGATGGCCACTGGCTGAAATAGCTTCCAAACAGGATTGCAGGATGCAGGATATAATTGTTGGGTGCAGGATACTGCGTGGCTCTTTGGTCTGACCTTGCAAATTCTATACCTCTCACATGAGCCTGAGTTATAAGACGTTTGGGCTGCACTCAGTTGTGTTGATGGGGGCTGATAAAAAGCAAGGGGGTGGAAGAGACATCCCCCAAAAGACAATACCCCTGTACCTGTCTGGGGCTGTTAAATAGAGATGGTCCTGACATATCTAATTATGAATACATTTGCAGTAAGCATCTATCCTTCCAACCTCTTGAGGGTGGCGTTCCTGGGGGTGTACTCGTTTTCAGCCTCACAACAACCCTGATAGGTAGGCTGGCTGCTCCAAGGCCTCCCTGGGCATTTCATGGCAGAGTGGGGAGTTTCTAATCCGATGCTCTAACCACTGTGCCCCACTGTCGTTCGTGCTCACCCTTCTTTTTCTTCTTCCACAGAGAAGACGGGACTGAGAGGCCTGCAGGAAGAGGCGAAGATGGATGGCCGGAAGCCTGGAAGCCCTCAAAAGGCGCCCCAGAAGCTCTCCCTGCTGTCCTCCCCAGTGCGGGCCGTCATTCGCCTACGGCGGGTGGCCCATGTCCTGAAAAAAGGCCTCTTGGCCACAGATTCCCAGGCGAAGCTCCTTCAGCGGCAGATCTCGTCGGGGAAAGCCCGGGTGGGCAACCCTTCCTCTTCCTTGTTGAGCCAAAGGAACTTTGAGAGTTCTCGGTACTTCACCTTTGACACCTCCGTGCCACAGCCCGTCACCAGAGGCAGCAAGCGGAAGAAGAAGTACCGAAACCCCCGGGTACTGTACCCCTCCGGGAGCTCCAAGAAGTACCTCCCGGCGGAGCACAAGAGCAAAGCCAAACGGTGTCTTCTCCTGCTGGTGGGGATCGTGTGCTTCCAAATCCTCAATGCCATCGAGAACTTGGACGATAATCTCTTGAAATACGACCTGGACGGCCTGGAGAAAACCATGCACCGGGAAGTGTTCGGGCAAGCGTTGGCCATCGAGAGCATCATGGGCTTGCTGAAGGACTACCTGGCCACCCACATGCACAACAAACCTTTGGTGGTGTCTTTTAATGGGCCGAGCGGAGTTGGGAAGAGCCACGTTGGGTGGCTATTGGCCAAACACTTCCGGGCGGTCGTGGGCCACGGTTTCGTGCTCCATTACTTCACGATGCACCAGTGTCGGGACGAGACTTCCGTGCTGGCGTGCCAGTTAGATTTATCCAAGACGATCAGCGAGATGGTGGCCCGAGCCGAAATAGAAGAGAAGATCCCTTTGTTTATCTTGGACGAGGTAGAAGTCATGTCTCCGGCTTTGCTAGAGACCCTGGGCGGGTTCTTCCACACCAACCAAACCAACGAGTTCTTGAACGCCATCTACGTTCTCATCAGCAACTTGGGGGGAGACGAGATCACCAACTTCCTCCTTCAGAACGTCTCCAGCGACGTCTCCCAAGCCAAGCAGAAGATGGGGCTGTTGCAGACCGCCCTCCGCCCAGTTCTCAACCACCTCCATCCTCTCTGGGCGCTGGTGGAGGTTGTCCCATTTGTGCTGCTGGAGAAGAGCCACATCTTGAGCTGCTTCTACGAGGAGATGATGAGCGAGGGCGTGTACCCGGATCCGAACCACATAGAGGACTTGGCTGGCCAGCTCAACTATTACACCAAGGGAGGCCTGCAGTATGCCGTTGGGGGGTGCAAGCAAGTGGTGGCCAAAGTCAACCTGCTCTAAGGACAGGTGGAAATCCCAGAGCAAAATATTTGGGGGTTTTCTCCCCATCACGGGGGGTTCCTTGCTCTTACCTGGGGTTACATTCGTTCCCAAATGAACGGGGATGAGTGTGAATCAATTAAGACAGCTGACAGCAGCTCTTTCGGCGACGGACCGTTCCTCTGAGATCTTGTGCATCGGCATATTCTGTCCTGTTGTCTCCAACTTGGCATCCTAGAATGTTAGAGTTGAAAGGGACCTTAGAGGTCTTCTATTCCACCCCTCTGCTCAGTGGCTGAGCGGAGGATGAACGTCTCTGCCCTCTCTCCACTCATTGTCTAGACCACACTGCCACGTTTCCCATCAATTCTACACTACTTGCTCTGGGCCCCTTACCGAATATTGAATACTGGGGGCTCCCACCAGGAAGAGTCAAGGGTGCAGAGGGTTGGTCTTGAACTGGGGTTACAGAATCCATAGGCCAGTCCTTCGGACGGTGATTCCTGCTTGGCTTGGACTCTTTGCCGGCTTCTGTCTCTCCTGGTCCCCTTGCCTCTCGACTCCTCTTGGACTTACAGCTTCTCTCTTGGAACCTGACTGCCTGGAGCCTAACCCTCTGTGAGGTCTGGCAGCAGCAGAGCAGAGGGAAAGGGCACCTGATGGGAACACGGGAAGCTGCCTTCGACTGAGTCAGACCCTTGGTCCAGCTAGCTCAGTATTGTCAACACTGACTGGCAGCAGCTCTCCAAGGTTCCAGGCAGGAGCCTCTCTCCCAGCCCTACCTGGAGATGCTGCCAGGGATTGAACCTGGGACCTTCTGCATGCAAGCAGGCAGATGCTCTTCCACTGAGCGATGGCCCCCTCCCTTAAGGCAGGGGTGGGCAAACCTTGCCTTCCAGTCATTGTAGTTCAACAGCTGAAGACCCATGGTTTTCACACCCCTGCCCTAAAGAGGAGTTCTTACAGCACTCACACACGGTCTCCCTTCCAAATGCAAACCTGGCCAGACCCTGCTTAGCAAACGGGACGACACATGCTTGCTGCCACAAGACCCGTTTGTCCCCTGCGGGCTGTCGCGTGCTCTGCCCACTTCCAGATGTCGGCCTGGCCTGGCTAGAATAATTTCTGCATCGGGATTGTGTTTCTCTCCTGCCTGTTTATCTTCCGCCCTCTGCACCTCCCTCTCTGACTTCCTGGAGCCCTTATTGGCGTTTCCGGCGTCTTTCCTGCCACTTTCTCACGTCGCTTTTATCCATTTTCCTAAACATGTGGGATGTATGCAAACTGGAAAGTCAGAGGGCCAGCAAACGCGGAAACTGCTGAAAAGGACAGATCTGCAAGGAAGTCGTAGGTAGGACTGTACATAATAGCAGAAACAACGAGAGAGAGATGTTCATATTGGGGAAAATGTAAATCTTCCATGATCCAAATAAGAAAACTTGAGTTGGACTGAACTGCAACAAATCGTAATGTTGGTTTCAAAAGGCTGAAGATTGTGCTGTGCCTTGGTTGTTCCAGAACATCGTAAATAAAAGTTATTTTCTCAAGAACACTATGTCAAAAAGTTTATTTAGGCACATATGTAAAACACGGAGGAGGAGAAGCAGCTTTTTAGGGAGTTTCGAAGGCATTTCTAAAGTAATCCATGAACTGGGGCTACAGATTTCGGCCATAGATACCATCTCAGGGGACAAATGCTGATGTCAATTTTTGGCAATATCTATTATTATCATTAATTTAATAAACAACTTTATTTGTTAGCTGCCCCATGACAAATTGTTCTCTGGGTGACTCACAACAGAGGATTAAAATATACAATACAGGAACACAGCAAGCTGCCATATACTGAGTCAGACCCTTGGTCCATCTAGCTCAGTATTGTCTACCCAGACTGGCAGCGGCTTCTCCCAGGTTGCAGGCAGGAGTCTCTCTCAGCCCGCTCTTGGAGATGCTGCCAGGGAGGGAACTTGGGACCTAGATGCTCTTCCGAGAACGGCTCTATCCCCTCAGGGGAATCTCTCCCAGTGCTCACACATTGAGTCTCCCATTCATATGCAACCATGGCAGACCCTGCTTAGCTAAGGGGACAAGGCATGCTTGCAACCACAAGACCAGCTCTCCTCTCCATAAACACACACATACCATATTAAATCATAACAGACAAGAAGAAGAAGAAAACCTACAAAACAGAGTACAAAACAGCTAAAAAACTCATTTAAAAATGAGTTAAAAATCAGATTGGATCTGAAAACCAATATTTAAAAGGCCTGGGTGAACAAAAAGGTCTAACCCCCGCCCCACTAGAGATGGATAGTATTGTTGCACTCACAACTTTCTCCGGGTTATCACTTTCTTGATCTTGGACAGATACACACACCCATGATTAGTTTAAAATTGCAATCATTCTTGCACAGAGGGAAGGGTTAGGGTCACAACGGACAAATGGTTGACCTCTCTGCATGGAGTAATCTTTGGAGGATTTTGCTGCCCATTTCCTGACCACATCGCTAAAATCCTATCGCACCGAATTTACCCAAATCAAAGACGGCCCCCTTAAAAAGCAGAGGCTGAATACAGGTTACATCTGCATTTACTGAAAAGCAGCAGGACTCTTTTCAGAAGACCTCCCGATTTCTGATATTAAAAAAAAAAAAAAAAAGACTTGGAGAAAACCTAGTCTTGGATTCAGGTAAATCCAGCTTTTGCGTTTTAAAATCTTTCCAAAGCTTCTAAAACATCCTTGCAAATGTGGCCGCTACAGGCCCCCATGCTCAGGACCATAAAAGCACGAGAACGCACTGCAAGCTGAAAGGCTTTCAATGTGGTCATCTCTCTTCCATCTCCAGGGGTGATGGAAAACCTTGTTCAAAATCAAGTCCCCCAGATGGGACCAACAACCCCACCCCCAGCTGGCTCATTAAATGCAGGGGTGACGTGGAGTAGGGCGTGCTATATCCGGGCATGGTGAATTACTTGTGCAAGTATAGCCCAGAACCTCCTCTCCCCCACTCTCTCTCCCCTTTGATTAGAAAATCGCCTCAACCTGCTGCAGGCTTGTGTTAGTCCTTCCAGGTAGCTGTGCTGCCTTGTAAAGAAATCAGTTAAGTTGCCAACACCTGTGTGGAGCCTGCAGCATCCAACAGCCCAGATTAATCAGGCAACACACGGTGTCAGCTGCCGTGGGGTGGCTTCCAGCCAGACCAGTGCAAGAAATGTGCTTTCTGCAGATTTCAGAACTGGGAACATTGCAGGGAGCTTGCCTAGACATGAGCTGTGTTTCTGCATGACCAACATAAGAGAAGCAGACTGCATTTCCCAGAGTTGTACGTGTTCTAATCCGCCTTGGTCAGAAGACGGCTCTTCAGTGGAGAGATCTCAGAATCAGGCAGGTAAGACTCAGATTGTTTGCAGTATTTGAGGCCAAGGAGAAATGGTACCACCTAGTGGGAAAACTCTTCTACGGAAGAAGACACAGACCAATGCAAATAATGGCTGGCTGGTTAATTTGCTGCATGCTACCTCTTTACGAGGAACCGTCCCCCCCGTTGCCTCCAGAAAGCCTCAGAATAAAAAGGTCATGTGAGCGGAAAAGTCAGTGCCTTGGTCCATGTAGCCCAGTATTGTTTTCACGGACTGGCAGCAGTTCTCCAGGGTTTTAGGCATGGTCTTTACCATCTGGAGATGCTGCCAGGGCCGTTTTGTGTGCAGAGCGGGGGCTCTTCCATTGAAACACAGCCCTTCCCCAGAGTCTATATGCGTATATTGCTTTATCAGGCCATTCGTTCCTCGAGTTCAATCCTGCCTGCACGGACTGGCAGCAGCTCTTCAGACAAGGGTTTTTCTCAGCCCTGTTTGGAGATTCAACTCAGGATCAGTGGAAGGTCACCTTCTGCGTGCAAAGCAGGTGATATTCTACTGAGTGGTGGTCTCTCCCCTAAACACAGCACACGTGTATCTAGGAAGCTGCCTTTTCCTGTGTCAGATCTGTGGTGCAGCTCGCGCAGTCCTGTCTGCACTGACCGGCAGCAGCTCAGCCAGATTTCAGACAGGGGTGTTGCCCAGGCCGAGTCTGGAGATGCTGCCGGGGATTGTTGAACCTGGGACCCTCTGCAAGCAGAGCGAGTCCTCAAAGACTGAGCTATGGCCAGATAGACAGACTACTACTCTATTTGCAGTGCAAAATCAGCTCTCCCCAAAATAGCAGGGATACTCCCCGTTCTTTTGGCAGCAAGCAATCTAAAACTGTGCCCTTGAGCGATGCGATTCAACATTAACCCTCCGTATGCACAACTCCTTATGCAAAAATCCCACAGGTGAGTTGCTCCGACAGGTGTGCTGACTCACGGCTTTTTGTTTTATTTTTGATGCCGTGCGGTGGTTTCCTTACGGCAGTGGTATATTAATAACCACTCTCTAAAAATAGCAAAACCATCATCAGATAGAGATCTGTTTTTATTTATTTATTTATTTTAAAGAATTGTCTGGTCAAGCACGATAACGTTTCTTGCAAGAGGCCATCCATCCATCTTTCAAAATTAATGATGGTAATTACATATTTTAAAAATTACAAGAGATTTGAGTAGCTGATTCACCCACTGTTTGCAAAACTGTTTTGGAGGACAGACAGGCTGGGAACTGGGAACCTTCTGCTCTTCCCAGAGTGGTTCCATCCTTTGAGGGGACTCTCTCACACTTCTAGTCTCCCATTCAAATGTAAACCAGGATGGACCCTGCTTAGCTAAGGGGACAAGTCATGTTTGCTATCATAAGACCAGCTTTCTTCCTGGTCTTGGACTCTTCCTGGACTTGGTATAAGGCAGCTTCCTATCTTCCTAACACTTTTATGAGGAATGAGTTGCTTACTTGACGCCCAGTAAGTTGTCACTCATGATGCTTTCGTCTATCATGTTTAAGAGAGGTATTGATGGGTTTGGATTCTGCATCTTGTCAATTGGCTGCCCCTGTTTCTGTTCTAAGTATGCAAATGCTTTGAAAAACAAGACCTAGTCTTCACCTGGGTATTGGGACGGATGATTTGGAGGCAAGGAATGGGAAGCAAGTCCACTAATCCATCTGCCTGCTTCTCCAAGTGAGTGGGTGCGAGCAAGCGGACATGGACAAAGCCCAACCACCTGTGGGGAGCACTTGCCCCGCTGGGGAATCACCCAATCTAACCCTGATGAAAAACTAGCTGGCACGGGAAGAAAGGGAAGAGAGAAACCCTGAGCCGAAGGGCTCAAAGGTGTTCTGCAAAATTAAATCTCACCGGAGCCACCGCAGTGGAGTAAGCAGCGAGGGTGGTGTTCTGTGAAACGCCCTGGGCTTCTGACACACCGTGCAGACAGAGTGCATTCTCCTCTTCCGCATCTCCAAGCTGTACGAGGTGTGGTTAACACACAGCGTTGTTAACAGCAACAGCCGGGGTCCGCTCTCTCCCACACCTCCCTTGGCCAAGGGCCCCGAAAGAGAGTTGTTCTGCAGATTGATTTCAAAAAGGCAAACCTTTTTTGAAATCAAAGAGCCAGCGTGGTGTAGTGGTTAGAGTGCTGGACTAGGACCGGGGAGACCTGAGTTCAAATCTCCATTCAGCCATGAGACTAGCTGGGTGACTCTGGGCCAGTCACTTCTCTCCCAGCCTAACCTACTTCACAGGGTGGTTGTGAGGAGAAACTTAAGTATGTAGTACACCGCTCGGGCTTCTTGGAGGAAGAGCGGGATATAAAATGTAAAAATTAAAAAACAAAACAAAAAACCTGCCTCTCTCCCTAAGGTAACAACATTCGCGGCCAACAGCCTGAAAATACGACACAAACTCAGCAAACTCCTAGGAACATGGGGAGCTGCTGCAGTGCTGGCTACTGAGTCAGACCCTTGGTCCGTCTTGCTCAGTATTGTCTACTCTGACTGGCAGCAGCACTCACATGTGGTCACCCATCCGAATGCAAAACATGGCTGGCTTCAGGAGGAGAAGGGGGGAAGCACTCCCCCAGACAGGTAGTTTGCTGTCCCCCCACCTGCCCCCACTTCTGTTTCAGAAATCTAACATGTGGGACACCGCTCAGCCACCCATAAATGCACATTTGCTCCTCTCTTCCCCACCCCACCCCCTGCCCTGGTGCTGCCACTATTGCAAACCAGGACAGACCCTGCTTAGCAAAGGAGACCATACATGCTTGCTACCCCAAGACCAGCTTTTCTTCTCTTGCAGGGCTCCCCTGCCTTGAATACAGAGAGGCTTTTCTTTGTCCAGCTCTCTGATTTTTATTTTGATTTGGAAGGACTAAATCTGCCTTTCACGAATGCCATCATTTCACAAAGGAGCAAGCGAGCAGGAGGGACTTCACCTCTTGGGTGTCTGCAGGTGGCGCAGACGTTAGAACTGTAATTCCCAAACTGTGATAAGGTGACCCGAGTAAGGAGAATTTTGGAAGGTGCCGCTTCTCAGCCTTCTCATCAAAACAGATGGTTTGAACACAGCAGTGAAGGTTTACACATCTGCCCTGCTCCACAAAGCACCAACGTAAGCAGGGTGCTGGGTGTCCCTCCAGCTTTCCTCCAGCTCTCATTTGGACTCGGATCCTTTGCCTGCAGGGCAAAGTTTGCAAAATGTGGTAGGTACCACAAAATGAGTAATGAAGACTTGCTTGGACTGTGTATGGGTTTGTTTGTTGTTTGTAGCCTGGGATGCCCTTGAGACGTCTGTATCTGCGTCAAATGGAACTCGTGGATTTCTTTCATCCTCGGTGGGTGCCTCTTTGGCAGAAAGGCGGCCTCTCAGAACTGTCGAGTTCAAAAAGAGGAGGCTTTTTAGAACAACAGTCAGGGTATTTCAAAATACAGAACCCAGAAAAGCAGGATGTCAGGGATCCAGGAGCAGGGGCAAATAGAGGCGGAGGGCTATAGGCCACCTGCAGCCTCCGAGGCAAGAGGCCTCCAAATCCCAGTTGCAGGGGAGCAACAGCAAGAGCGGGGGGGCATGTCTTTCGCTCTTGCCTGTGGGCTCCCCGGAGGCATCTGGCGGGCCACTGTGGGAAACGGGAGGCTGGACTAGAGAGACCTTGGGCTTGAACCCGCAGGGCTGCTTTTACGTTCTTATTACAGCGTGGACCGTGGGCCACAGACAGGTGCGGAGCCAGACCGCCAGCGGCCTTAAAAGCAGGGGGAAGCCGTTTCTGGCCACACCGCGAATGCAGCGGCCATTTAACTTCTGAACGGGGGCTGCGTGGCCCCCGCTCGGGAGCGAAACCAGCACCCCCGCGTCTGACATCAGACGCTGGGGGTATGTCGGGGCCGCGAGGCGTGGCCCCTGATTGGCGGCGGCCCGGGTTCTTTGAACCCGTTCGCCCAATGGTGGCTCCGCCCCTGGGCACAGCCCCCCCAGTGAATGACCTCTTCTAGAAAGAAAGTGGAGGCCATGCCCCCCTGGCACAGAGTGGGAGGGGAGAGCCTCTTGCCTTACCTGGCTCTCTGCTGCTGGTGCTGTATTATAATACACGGGAGTTTAAAAAACAACAACACAGATGTAATTACTCTTGGGAGGGATCTGATTAATTATCAAGGGGGACCCCAGTTCTTTTAAGTACCTGGCAATACAGAAAGCGGGCATACAGAGTCAGACCACTGGTGCATCCAGCCAAGAATTGCTTGCTTTGACAGGCAACAGCTCTCCGAGGTTTCAGGCAGGCAGGGATTTCCCCCTGCCAGCCCGAAGCTGGAGACGCTGCCAGGGATTGAACCTGGGACCTTTTGCATGCAAAGCAAAAGGCTCCGACTCTGAACCACAGCCCTACATACCGTATGAGCTGTATACGTTATGCTTGTTGCCGAGTGGGACGATTCCTCTTGTTTTGCATAACGTATGCTTGAGCGTTTGCATAAATTACTCTTGCATAATTTGGGAAGGTGCTAGGGTAGGGCTCTGTGTCCTCCCCCCACCCATTTCAAATCTTGTTTTAAGAAAATAATCTTCATTGGGTAATTAAATAGCGAATTATAGATCACTTCGCCCGGGTGAGTCAAGCAGAAATTAAACCCAGCACAACACCCACACCCCCTCCGTCTGACTGCTGAGGCTTCAAACAAACCTCGCCCTTGCTGGCATACTCGGGCTGCTCTGAGGACTAGTAACTTGATTGCTTCATGACAAAAGTTGCCATTCTCGAGTAGTGGAATCCCGGCCCAGGGCGGCACCCTTTGGCTTTTCTGTGCTGCTGCAGATTTCTGGCCGACACCCACCTTGAATGTAATTTCCCGGGGCCGACCGGCTGGGCCCCTCAGCGGATGCCACCAATGTTGTGTCAATATTTGCCGCTCTGTGGTGCTGTCGGCATGGCGACCGTATCCTTTTCAAGAGTGGGCGGAGGAGTGATGGAGAAGGCACACGGTCCCTGCTTCCCTCTGGGCTGTTCTAACCTGCCCGTCCACATTGAACTTCATAATCCTCAGGGCCGTCCTTTCATGAGGTGAGGTGAGGTGGTTGCTTTAGGGGTAGTGAATTCTGAGGGGGCAATAGGATGGCCAGATATCCCCCCTCCCACTTCCATCAGAGCAGCAATTCGGGACCCTCGCTCTGGCCCCTACACACACACACACACACACACACACACACACACACACACACACACACCATCCTCTTGGCAAAGACTGGTTCCATTTTCTCCGCCCTGTTGGTATCTTCACCTGGCGCCTTTACACACAGGGCTTCGACCCCAAATCTCCTTCAGAAGAGAGTGTCTGTGTTCACACAACCGCCAAACTTACCCCCAAGTCCCTTCGAGATCCTTGGACCCACTCCACACACAAACCGGGCTTTGTGATGCGAATTCTAGCTTATCTCGACGTATTTGCCGATTTTAAAAATGCTGGCTTGAAGCGACTTTTTTGGAAAACGCCAGAGCAAACAGAGAAAGGCCCTGACGTAGAATCATTAGCATGATAAGAGGGATGCTCTCTTTAGAGATGCAGATCTCGCTCTTTAGGAAGCTCTCTTTCTCTCCCTCCACCACCTTTGGCTAGAAGGAAAACACAGACGCATGCCATGTGAAATTGTTTCAAAACAAAACCCGAGAGCAGAGGGGAGGGTCTGCCTCCCTCAATGCTGCGAGTGGAGTTAGAAGTGTCTTTGCTCGACATTTACACCAAAGCGTGAAGCCAGGTCCGAATCACTCCCTGGAGATGGAGAGTTCATTTGCTTGAGCTGTGTGGGACGGGGGGGGGGGGGAAGGGGGGAGTCCTTGGCTTCACTAGCTGGTTCCACCCGTGGGTGTGGACAAGCTGAGAGACTTGGGGCAGAACATGCCATGCAGAGAATCACCTGCGTGAGTCAGAAAAGCACCTCCAGGTCCAACTCCACCAGGCAAATAAAAGTATTTATAGCCCAGGAAGGATTTGCAGAAATCAAAATCGGATCGGGATGCCTCTGAGAGGCTAAGAATCTCTGCCGGAGCCCAGCTGTGCATCCCTCCACGGTTCCTCCTACAAGCGGCTCCAAGGCGGAATTTTATCCAGCTCTATTAAGATCTCAACCTTTCTGCACAGAGAGCCATCGCAGTCGGATCCAGAGCGCCGGGAATTTTGTCGCGGTGGCCCACGACTATCTCCGCCTGATGTCCTGCGCTGCGGGCGCCACTGTCTCCGACGGTCTTCCAGTAACTGGCCCTGTTGCAAGCTCTCTGGCCCCAACGCCCGAGAGGTCTCCTGGCCCCCCAGCCCGGAGAGGCCGGAAGCCCAGCAGGGTGCTGTACCCCCCGCTGGGAAGAAGACGTGCTCCCCGGAAAGAGGCCGACCCCGTCAAAAGATGGCTCCTCTTTTTTGCCGGAATCGCCCTCCTGCAGATCCTGACGGAGGAAGCAGGGCTGGAGCGCCAAGGCCTCCTTGAGAACCAGCCGCATGTCGCTTCCTCCGCCCCGCACTCCCCTACGCCACTTTCCAATTCTTCGGGGAATGAGCTGGTCCCGGGCAAAACAACTCCAGCAGCCTTTGCACTGGACCTCCAGGGAGAGCCTCCCATTCAGGACACGGCCGACCTGTGCCCCCACCGGAGGTGCCAGAGAAGATCCCGTCTCCAAAGCCAAAGAGGGTCCTAGTCCACCTGCGGCCCCTGGACTGTGCTTGCGGTGGCCAAGATAAGCTGGAGCGGGAGGGGTGCCGATACTACAAAGCTCCCGTCTGCAGAGGACATTTGGCAAAGGCTCAGTGTGAGCTCTGGGAGTCCTTACCTGAGTTGGGATGGGTTCATTCGGATCTCAAGGACAAACTGCAACGACATGACCTTGGAAAGGGAAGAGATGGGGGAAACATTTGTGCCACAAAACAGAACAAAACCCCTCCAGAATCTTCATTGTAATCCACCTTTCCTGCCGGGTCTCGAGTGGGATTACATCGTATTCGCTACTTCCGCCCTGGAGGAGACACCACGTGTTTGGGGAGGGGGAAAGGATAGACTGACCCTCACCCGTTTACCCTTCTTGTTTCCGTTGCCTTTTTCTTATGGCTGCGCCCCTCAATCAAAAAGGGAACACACTTGCTAGCAGCACTCTACATGGTCAGTGGAAACCATCTTCTATTTCCTTTCGCTCCTTTTGTTGTTGTTGATGAACAGCAGTGTATAAATACTCTAAATAATAATAAATATGGCGAAGATCTGGCTCTTTGGGGCAGCCCGGTGACCTGAAATTTGCAACTGTATTTATTTGTCATTGTTGTCTTTACAGGTTTTCTCTGCTTCTTAATGTTCTCGTTCAGTTCTCATTATGCATTACCTTTTAATTTGATACTGTAGACTTCCTCGTAGGTGGGGCACAAATCGGTGGCTTGTGCCTATTTCTTTTGTACTCCGTGACAGCTTTAAAATGCCTCTGTTGTTTCCTTGTGCCGGCTCAGTATTTACCTTTTAAAAATATAAAATCTTTGAAAGGGAAGCCAGTGGGCAAGACCATACTTGGTTGTATTTTATTGACTGTACAGCACCGACTTGTTTACAAGCTTAATAAAATCTGGCAAAATAGTATCGGATGTCCTTGTTTTTGTCATAACAGACCCAGCTGTTGGGGAAATGGTGGCCCAAAGGTTCTTTCCAATAAAGCTTTCCAGTCACATCACCTAATATAAGGGGATGGGGTTGTAACTTGGAAGAGCCCTACTTTGTACGCAGAAGGTCCCAGGTTCAAGCTTTCTCCAGGAAGGGCCGGGAAAGACCCCTGCCTGAAACTCTGGAGAACTGCTGCCAGTCAGTGTAGACAATGCTGAGCAAGATGCACCAAGGGTCTGACTCAGTATACAGCAGCTTGCGATGTTTGTGGATGGGGAGTGATAGGATTTGGGCACTCATGGGACGCTTGTCTGGAAGGCAAACTCCCGACTTAGCACAACCAGCTAGTGCCGCATCCTTGCATGTTTTCATGGACATTGTGTCAGTCCGGACACCGGACACACTGTGCACAGAACCCGCAGCAAAATGCAAGCAGGTTCGACATCAGACGCAGCCATGCGGGAAGGAGTCCTCGAGTGTGTGTAGACCATTTGAGATTTCCAACCCCTTTAATGGCAAGGAAGGTTATCACGACTATATATACGTCCCAGCGGACACAAGTTCCCTGGTTCAGTAAATGGCATCTTAGGAACATAGGAAGCTGTCCATATACTGAGTCAGACCATAGGTCCATCTCGCTCAGTATTGTCTACACAGACTGGCAGCGGCTTCTCCAAGGTTGCAGGCAGGAATCTCTCTCAGCCCTATCTTGGAGATGCCAGGGAAGGAATTTGGAGCCTAGATGCTCTTCCCAGAGCAGCATATCTTACAGTGCTCACACTTTGAGTCTCCCTTCCGTATGCAACCAGGGCGGATCCTGCTTAGCTTAAGGGGACAAGTCATGCTTGCTACCACAAGACCAGCTCTCTTTCCTCTCTTTGATCTTGCGTTCAAAGATCAGATACCAGGTGAGTAGAAAGGCCCATGAGCCCAGAGGCTCTCTGGGGTGCTGCTGCCCGTCAGAGTAGATTATACTGGGCCGGTGGCCGGACTCAGTAGACAGCAGTGTCATGGCTGTCCCTATTTATTAGAGCTTGTTCTTAGGTACCTATCTCGGGGGTGCCGCCGTCTGTCTGTGGGAAAAATGTTCCCCACACCCTGGCTCATCTCTTCTTGAGCAACCTCCTTGTAAAGTTCCAGTAATGTGATGGCGAGACAGTCGGCCGTCCCTCCCTGCTACGTCTGCCCGCCCGTGCATGTGGGTAACAGCTTTGCACGCACCTCTTCACTTGCTAGGTGCTTCCTCTAAATAGCTCTTTAGCAAGAGCGATTTTCTCTTTCCCAATTAGCCTGGTAATGATCCTAATTGGAGGCCTGCAGACAGGAGTTCCCCCTTTAGCGTGCACACAAGACCTTAGGCCTTCTGGCTGGAGAACGTCCCTCCTCTTCCAGCCTTCTCATCGGCACACGGCTGTCATGCAAAGGCACGGAAGGAAGAACGGAGAGGCAGGCAGGGAGACTGCGGGATTTTCGTGGAAGACAATTGTAGACAGGCGGGCAAGGAAGGATGGATCGGCAGACAGGTGTGCTCAGAAAGGCAGGCAGGCAGGTATGCATGCAAGGAAGAAAGGATGGATGGACAAACAGACAGAGATGCAAGGCAGGAAACCGGAAAGACAGAGATGCAAGGAAAGAAGGAAAGATAGACAGGCATGCAAGGAAATAAATTATAGACCAGAGGAGGCTCCTCATTGGGGGCATTGCCCTTCTTCCTGCCAGCCCCACATTCATGTCCCCCATCCTCTCCCCAAACATACCACCTCTTCCTCTCTTCCTCTCTCTTCTGGGTCCGTCTCTCTTCCTGGAACGTTGCTTTTGCATTTCCACTACCTGCCAGTAGATGGTGCCGGCTCTTGGTCTTTCTTTCTAAAGTAAAAGTAAAGTGTGCCGTTGAGTCCCACAGAGCCCCGTGACCTGTCTTTGGTAGAATACAGGAGGGGTTGACCATTGCCCCCTCCCGCACAGTATGAGATGATGACGCCTTTCAGCACCTTCCTATATCGCTGCTGCCCAATAGAGGTGTTTCCCATAGTCTGGGAAACACACCAGTGGGGATTCGAACCGGCGACCTCTGGCTTGCTGATCAAGTCATTTCCCCACTGTGCCATTCAGTGGCGACTCCTTCTTTCTAAATGCCTTAGATTTCTTTTTAGTGCCTTACCACCCATGTGTCTTTCTTTTCTTCCTTCCCACCCACCAAGGGTGGGCAGGGGCTAGCACTGCAAAAACCAACCAAGTCAGAATAGCCGACAGGTATCTATTCTGGTCAAGAGGCAGCAAACAAGGCCAGCCCGGTCATTGGATTTCCCCGGACCCTTCTAGGCATGTTGAGCAGACCTTTTCTGGAGACCTTTGTGCAAAATGGGAGCACTCCATCTGCAAGCAAATGGAGTTCAGAGCAGGTTGGGGGCCCGTCTCCTTTTCTCCACCCTCGCCTTCTCCCGAGGGAAGCCAGTTCTCTTCTCCCCACTCAGCACCCCAACCAAGCCCTCAGGAGGCACTGGATTTCTCCAGCATTTGCTGGGAGCTCTTTTTCTTTTGTCTTTTAAAAACGCCACTAGCAAACTTTGGCAACATTCCGAGATCTACAGAATGGGCTGCACTTCCTCTAGGTAGTTTTTTTCCTAAGCAGCAAACAGCTCCTCAACTGCAACTGGCAGATGCCCGCCACGGTTGGCAGTTGTGAGCAGCTGTTTTGGGTTTTTAATGCCGTTGCAGAAGGCGGGAAGGACGCAGCAGCATTGCAGCTGTGTGTGGCAGGAAAACCAAGCACGTTTGGCAGTCCAGGCATGGGTTTCTCACCTTTGCATATTGCTCTGCCCAAAGCTGGATCTGCAGAAAAGAATCACTGAAACTTTTCGGAGCAGACAGGGAAATGCGGCCTGCATAATCCCTGTCCTTAAAGGCACAGCAACTGGGTTGTTGGTAATCCTCACCGGAGTGTTCCTAAGGTGGCCGTGAACATAGGAACATAGGTGAACATAGGTGAACATAGGAAGCTGCCATATACCGAGTGAGACCCTCGGTCCATCTAGCTCAGTATTGTCTTCACAGATTGGCAGCGGCGTCTCCAAGCTTAGAAACATAGGAAGCTGCCATATACTGAGTCAGACCCTTGGTCCATCTAGCTCAGTATTGTCTTCACAGATTGGCAGCGGCGTCTCCAAGGTTGCAGGCAGGAGTCTCTCTCAGCCTTATCTTGGAGATGCTGCCAAGGAGGGAACTTGAAACCTTCTGCTCTTCCCAGAGTGGCTCCGTCCCCTCAGGGGAATCTCTTACAGTGCTCACACATCAAGTATCCCATTCATATGCAACCAGGCCTTTTTGTTCACCCAGGCCTTTTAAATTTTGGTGTTCAGGCTTGATCTGATTTTTAACAAATTTTAAAATGAGTTTTTAAGCTGCTTTGTCTTGTGTTTTGTATTCCCTTTTGGTCTGTTATGATTTAACGTGCTGTGTGTTTTTACTGTGTGTTTTAATCCACTGTGGTGAGCCGCCCATGCGAAATTCAACATTCCTCAGCATGGGATGATGTTTTAAAATATGTGTTTAACACTTTTCATGCGAACATGGTCCCAGAAATGAAGGCAATCAGAATAACTAAGGAGAGAAGTTGCAAGATTGGAAAACTTAAAAGTTGCTCAAGAGCAAAGCCGTCTTGCATGATATCAGTCTACGCAGCCGGAAGACCGGACTGGAAAGTTTTACGTTGTGGCACAGGCTGAGGCCATTGCTCAGATGATGACTCCCAGAAATTTGTTCAAGCATTTATTTATTTATTTTTACACATTTTTTATATCCCGCTCTTCCTCCAAGGAGCCCAGAGCGGTGTACTACATACTTGAGTTTCTCCTCACAACAACCCTGTGAGGTAGGCTGAGAGAGAAGTGACTGGCCCAGAGTCACCCAGCTAGTATCATGGCTGAATGAGGATTTGAACTCAGGTCTCCCCCGGTCCTAGTCCAGCACTCTAACCACTACACCATGCTGGCTCACCATTCCAGAGAATCCATGCTAAATCTGCAAGATTTGTCCAGGTTGCAGAATCCAGCTGTTCTAGTTGCGGAATGTGGGTTACCTTGAGGCAGAATTCTGGTGATTTTTGTTGGTAGTACCCCTAACTGGAGGAGTCTCTCTCATTCCTGCCTCCTTTCAAGCATCCCCATGGCTTCTTCAGACTCTCCCTGCTTAAATTCGTCCAGCTTACTGAAACTCTCTTTCTATTTGTGACTCCACCCTGGGGGGGGGGGCTTGTGACCAGATTCTGTCTGCGGATGGCTGTCTGGGCAACTTGCTTCTGTCCCTGCCCTATTGCCTGCTGTCTTTGGGGTTCAGGGGGAGGAGCAAGGGACTGGCCCTTGTCCTGGGTGCCGGTGTAGCTCTGAAGCTGGCCACTTTCCACTTACGTACCCTTCCATCTTGCTTACATAAGAGCTGGCTCCTTGAAGTTTCCTGCTGGCCAGCTTGTGAGTTAAAAGCAAAGAAAGGTCAGTTGGTGGAATCTGATGACTCTTTCAATAGCCTTTGGGATCTATCTGATGCAGCCACAGTCTCCGAGTGAAAGGTCCCAGCTGTGAGCTCCCAGCTGTGAGCTCAACTCGCCCTGAGTCTATCTATCCAGAGTGCATAAGTTACTCCAGAGTAAAAGGCCTGAAACTGAGAGCTGGTTTTGTGGTAGGAAGCATGACTTGTCCCCTTGAACCTGGGACCGTCTCCATGCAAAGAGGGGTGGTGCTCTTCTATTTAGCAGGAGGAGAGCAACTGGCCCTATCCTGCCCAGCCCAGCATCCCTCCAGTGACTGCTGCTGGCATGGTCTGTGCTGTGTGTTTTAGGCTGTAAGCCGCTTTGCGGCAGGTAACAATCTTCTGTTTCCTTTTGCTCTACAAACTGTTTTGAGAACTGTTTTTGTTTGAGAAGTGGAATATAAATATTTTTAATAACTGGTGCAAAATGCATTTCCTCTCTCAGCCCCCTGCACCAAGCCTTTCCCCAAATTGTCAGGGTTCTGCGCAGCCTCTTCCGGGCACTCCGGGGCGTGCGCGGCGCATCGGAGACTTCTGGGCCGAACCGAACGAGGCGCAGCTTTTTGCAAAGGGCGAGAACTGGAAGCTTTGCCCCGCTGAACTCGGAGGAGCGGCTGAGCGGGGACAGTGTTGCGGGGCCAGGCCTGAACTTTGGCTCCCCTGGCCCTTGTTTCCGAAAGAACTGTTTTGGTGTTGTGGTTTCCCTCCTTTGCATGCAATGCTTGGCCGGACTCCAGACGGGGCCTGGCCCGAGCCAGGCAGCTCCCAGCCAGGAGAGGAGGAGGAGGAGGAGGGAGGCCGAGGAGACAGCCGCCTCGCCTCCCCGAAAGCTCTCCCTCTCCTCCATGGCCTCCGTCAGGGGGTTGCCATAGTTACAGGAGTGACAAAGGCAAGGGAGTCTCCAGGGCCTGTGTGGAGGAGGAGTTTCCCGCGGATCTTCTGCTGCTGGAAGAGTTCCTTGCGAGGGGAAGGGATGCAGGGAAGCCGAGCACAGCTGGAGCCATGGCACTAGGGAAGCAGGGAGCCCCATGGCGGCGGCGGTGGCGGTGGTGGTGGTGGAGAGGCTAAGCCAGCCAGGTAGGGCCTTGCCTTCCCACAGCTCCTCGTCCTTCCACCCCAAGTTGGTCCTCCTTTCCCCTCTCTTTCTGCTCCTCCGCACTCTTCCCAGCATGCTCTGTCCTCCTTTTTTTTTTTTTGGTTGTTGCTAAAGACAATGTTGGCATCTTGCCTTCTTTCACAGCGGCGTCCTCCAGCCACAGGGCCTGGCCTCTTTTTTTTGCGCCTTCTTGTCGTGCAGCCCAGGAGGGTCTCAGCCGGGTGACCCGGGGACGGGAAGCAGGAGCCCGGGAGGGGCGAACGGGTGCCTCTCCCTCCCCCCTGGCCTGAGCGGAGAAGGGAGCACCCACTTTCGCTCAGCTCGGCACTCTTTTCCTTCGAGAGAGCGCCAAGAGAACTCGGCGCTCTCTCGAAGGAAAGGAAGACGCTCCTGGAGCAGAGAGATATTGCACATTTTGAGTAGGGAGATATTGCACATTTGGTGCAATACTGCCTGCCAACGAGAGCACAAAAGGCACGGTATCGCCTCCGAATGAAAGTGCACAAATGTGCAATAGCACCCTTACGTGGGAGTGGGGAATTCATGATGATTCCTTAAAAGTAAGAGTGGGAAATGCGCAATACTGCCCTCAGACAAGAGTGGGAGAAGTGTGATAATCTCATACGGGGAGGGCAGGAGATGTGCAACATTTCCTTCCAATGAGAGTAAGGAAGGCATGATAATCTGTCAAGCGAGAGCAGGGAATGCGTGACCTTTCCCCCCCCCTTCCCCGGGGGGGGGAAAAGACACAATATCCCTGTGACAAAAGGGGTCCTTTGGAAAGCGCAAAAAGAAAGAATGTGTGAACCAATTGGAAATAAGCATACGGTGCATGTGTGAGAGGTAACAGTACACCTTCCTACTTTGACCAGTGGTTCTCAAACCTGGATCCCTAGATGTTGGATGACAACTCCCATCATCCCCAGCTTTAGGCCATTGTGGCTGGGGATGATGGGAGTTGTAGTCCAACCACATCTGGGGACCCAGTTTTGGGAACTCTTGTGCTGTGCTGTACACGTGCACAGATGTCTGTACACGTGTGTGTGTGTGTGTGTGTGTGTGTGTGTGTGTGTGTGTGTGAGAGAGAACAGGGATCCCCAACTTTAGGCTTGGCTCACTAGCCAGCCATGATCGGTGGTGGCCCCCAATCCTCTCTCTCTTTCCTGGGGTCCTTTTCTGGCGCACAGTTAGAGAGCTTAACCGAGATTTTAGGGCACTGTACTTGAGCGTGCAGCATTTTCAACATGTCGTGTTTCAGAAGGGAAATCTGTGGCCTCAGACAAGGGCCGGAGCTTCGGGGGGGGGGGGGGAATTCGGTGGTGTGGACTAATATCCGGGAGGAACACAGCTGCGAAGGAGGAGGACTCTTTATGTCCCAGGGACTGGAGCGGTTTCTTCTCCGGAGCTGACTCCCCAAGACTTGGCGATGGGCACAGAAGGCCGGCAGATGCGGTGGGGCCCGTTTCCTCCTCCCTCCCTCCTCAAGACAGCTCTGGAGAGAACTGAACTTGGAGCTGGGGGAGTGTGTAGAGGGAGTGTGCGGGCGAAGGAATCTGGATGTGAGCATGGAACCTCGTGAGCGTGCAAGAGGGTGTGTGCGGTGGGGCACGCCTGTGTGCGCACGAGAAAAGTGTGTGGGCTGCAAGGGTCCAAGGAGAGAGGTGATCAAGGGAGAGCAGATGGGCAGGAAGAGGAGAGAGAAGAACTGGCAAGGAAAGGGTGGGGTCCGGGGGGGGGCTGTTCCCCCCAGGTTCAAGACAGCTGCTCTGCCTCCCTCCGGTCCCTCCTCTTCCAGTCCCAGCCGCTCTTCCTCTCACCATGGCTCTCAGCGCCTAGTAGAAGTTGCTGCTCCTCCAATGGCTGCAACAGGGTTTTGTTTTTGTTTTTTAAGAAATTGTACAGTTCTGCCAGCTGTTAGCAATTAGCAATTGGATCCACCCCGGGGCCCCTGGCTAGGGAGAGTTTAACCCTTCCCTGCCTCTCCGTCAAGAGTCAGGACACTGGAGAGGGCTTGGACACTTTTGTTTCCAGCCCCGCTTGGGCAGAGAGGAGACGTTGGTGGGTGGGTGAGTGGTCGTGGTCGTGGTCGAGACGGAAGGAGACGACACAAACAGACTGCCGGTGGGTGGGTGGGTGGGGGATTTGGCCGGCCGGCGCTTTCCCAGCGCAATGTTTGCAGCCGCCGTGGCGCAAGAACCCAGGGGCTGCATTGTGCCTGCAGGAAGCTGCCGGGCTCCCCAGAGAAGTCGGCACACCTTTGCAAAGCTGGGACGGCCTTCTGTCTTTCGGGGCTTGCTTCTCTGTCCCATTTCTGTAAACTGAGATGCAAAGCAACATGGCAGAGAAAACCAGACATCGAAATGATGAGGGAACATAACAGCCTTGCTGGATCAGGCCCAAGGAGGCCCATCTAGTCCAGCATCCTGTTTCACACAGTGGCCCACCAGATGCCTCTGAGAAGCCCACAGGCAGGAGCTGAGGGCAGGCCCTCTCTCCTGCAACTGGGATTGAGAGGCATCGTGCCTCTGAGGCTGGAGGTGGCCCACAGCCACCTGACTAGCCCTGTCCTCCATGAATCTGTCTAAGCCCCTTTTAAAGCCATCCAAGCTGGTGGCCATCACCACATCCCAGGGCAAGGAATTCCATAGATTAATTGTGCACTGCGTGAAAAAGTACTTCTGCTTGTCAGTCCTAAATTTCCCAACCTTCAGTTTCATGGGATGACCCCTGGTTCTAGTGTTGTGAGAGAGGGTGAAAAAACCTCTCTCTGTCCACTCTCTCTGCACCCTGCATAACGTGATCGATCGTGTCTCTCCTGAGTTGCCTCTTTTCCAAACTAAAAAGCCCCAGATGCTGTAGCCTAGCTTCATAAGGAAGGTGCTCCAGGCCCTAATCATTTTGGTTGCCCTCTTCTGCACCTTTTCCAGTTCTACAATATCCTTCTTAAGATACAGTGACCAAAGCTGTATGTGGTACTCCAGATGTGGCCTCACCATAGTTTTGCATAAGGGCATTATAATATTAGCTTTTTTATTTTCAGTCCCCTTCCTAATGATTCCTAGCATGGAATTAGCTTTTCCCACAGCTGCCGTGCACTGAGACGACACTTTCAATGAGCTGCCCACCTGTTCGGAAGACCAAATCTTTAAAAATGCACCCGCAGACGACAAAAGCAGAATATGGTCCACTCTTCACATTGAGGCACTCATGGACTACAGGCCTATCAGCAGCCATCATAGCTACGTAGAGCCTCCATGGCTGAGGCAGTATACCCCTGCCTATTGCTCATTGCCTCTCTTCCTCTTCCGCAGAAATTTGAATGGCAGTGGCGGATCACCACAGAGCAGCGCCCGACTGACCTGCGGGCCGTGGGGAACGTCGGTCGCCTCTCTAAGGATGCTCTGCTTGCCCCTTCTACTGCTGGTCGGTCTCTCCCGTAGCTCCAGCTTGGAAGTAAACCCAGGTAGGTCGCCACAGCCTCCGTGATCATTAGGCGGCTGGGTGGGCCATTCCCCATGTTGTGCCTTGACAGCTGGAGTCGTCTTCTGTGTAGCTCAGCGGGAGGGCATCTGCTTTGCATGCAGAAGGTCCCAGGTTCAATCCCTGGCAGCCTCTCCAGGTAGGGCTGGGAGAGACTCCTGCCTGAAACCGTGGAGAAGTTGCTGCCAATCGGGGTAGGCAAAAGTGAGCTAAATGGACCAAGGGTCTGACTCGGTCTGACACTAAAGACAGCTGCTTTAGTGAAGGGTCTGTAACAAAAGATGGGCAATTTCTGTTGCTGAAAGAGGACATCCATTGCCATCTTAAAAGAGGCATTCTCTCCTGGTGAGGGGGACGGGGATTACCTCTTTCACTGTGCCACCTGGAGTGTGGTATAGTGATTAGAGTCTTGGACTAGGACCAGAAACACCTGAATATCCCCATATCTTCATTAAACTGACTGGGTGACTCTGGCCAGTCACATCTCTAGGCCTCACCTACCGTACAGGGTTGTTGTGAAGACCAACACAATAATGTACATCCCTCTGGGCTCCTTGGAGGAAGAGCAGGATATAAATGTAGTAAATCTATATAAATAGACTGTATTTACCCCCAATAGGCAGCAATTCAGAATTGAAGACAATAGTTTAAAAGAGGTTAAATGCAGGTTATACCTGTATTTCTCCCAAAGAAAGAAGACTCGGATTCAAGATGACCCCCCTATATTTAACACCAAAGAACTGAGGGAAACCTGGTCTTGGATCTGGGTGAATATTGGTATAATTAAAATGTTGACTAATTAATGCACTTTAGAGTTGGCTTATCGATCACCTTTAAATTAGCACCAGTCTCCCGCAAAAACCACACCAGTTCTGAGCGCAGGAAAACCCACAAGCCACTCGCACAAACAGACAAAATTCCATTTCTTTCTGGTCCTCACCTTTTAATGCTGCTGCAAATGTTGTGCTATCGTCTCCCATCCTCTTCCTCAGCATTATGCCGATATCCTTTGGGGATGCACGAAGGAACAATTCGAGACGAGGATATCACAGCGTCCAGCCAGTGGTACGACTCTACAGGCCCACAGTATGCTCGGTGAGTTGATTCCTTCTAGGACTTTGCTTCAGGCCAACTCTATGGTCAACTGCATGGACGGTGGGCGGGAATCCTCTCCTTCAGCAATCCAACTCCTAGCCAATCCCATTTGAGCGAGGCACTCCTCAGGCTGGTAGCTTTGAGTGTTCATGATAGGGTCTTCCAATATTCATTATATAGTCTATAAATGTCGCCATAGCATGTTGGCCCCTTTGGGTCCAGTCTCTGGAACGTGAGGTTCCTTCCCTCCCCATAGGCGGATTACTGCAGAGGCAATAGAGGAAATTGCCTACGGCGGCAAATCCTGGAGGAGCAGCAAATCTTGGGGCGGGAGAAAGTTTTCCGCACGTGGAGAAAGATCCGAAATGGGCTGCGTCGGGGGCATGCATTCATTTGGGAGGGAGGAGGGGAGCTGGAAGGAGCTAAGGAGCTTCCTCTGCCCCTATCCCTCCCTCCTGAGTTGCTTTCTATTGCTTTCAGGTTGCAGCAGGAGGAGGGTGACGGAGCCTGGTGTCCAGCCGGCCTCCTGCAACCTGAGGACGTGCAGTTTCTCCAGATCGACTTGCGCGGGCTTTTTTTCATCACACTGGTGGGGACGCAGGGGCGGCACGCACGAGCCACCGGTAAGGAGTTTGCCCGTGCCTACCGGATCGACTACAGCCGTAACGGAGAGCACTGGCTCTCTTGGAAGGATCGCCAGAACAGGCAGGTGGGTGAGAAGTGGCCGGAACGTCTCTGAAGAAGAGGAATGGGGCTGGCCGCTACACCAGCCTTGCCAAAAAGTCTGCACAAGTTACTAGCCCTCATGAAGGATTGTTTTCCATTTCTTTTGCGGTGTAAAGTACTTTGAGAACCTTTTTGCAGAACTGGAGTATCCAAATATTGTTAATAACGAAGACAATTAAAGTGTTCTGAGCAGAGAGTTTTGAAAAAATTTTAAGACCCCTCAATGGCTGACTGCTAAAACGTATTTCTTATTTGTTATATATATATGTACCCTGCCTTTCCGTGATTACAGTAATTCCCAAAGCAGCTCAGAAAGCACAACAGGACATGCAGTAAAAAAAGTGTGCCATCAAGTCGATTTCGACTCCTGGCACCCACAGAGCCCTGTGGTTTTCTTTGGTAGAATACAGGAGGGGTTGACCATTGCCTCCTCCCACGCAGTGTGAGTTAATGATGCCTTTCAGCCTCTTCCTATATCGCTGCTGCCCGATAGAGGTGTTTAGTGGGGAATCGAACCAGCAACCTTCTGCTCGTTAGTGAAGCATTTTCCCGCTGCACCACATTAAAAATACCCTGATCCGTATAAAACCAAAAGAAATCAGCAGTTGATAACAGCTAATCAATTCTGTAAAAAATGAAAGGAGTAACACACAAAGAACACACAGAGGTCACTGAACTGGATATGCCAGTGAAATGTGCAGGAAAACTATGACAACTTCCGTGGTCATGGTAGGTTGCCAGAACCTAAGGGGTATACTCGTGGGTCAAATGGGCCGTAACCCAAAGTTTGGCTTTTAAAAAGCCTAACCTGCCAACCCACTGAAAGCCATTTCTTAACTAGACCCCGCTTTTGAAATTTGGGTCCCTCCAGCCCTGATCACTTCCCAAGATCTCTGTGTCTGCTGTTGGGTAACAACAACAAGGCTGTCAGGGCTTGGTGAATTCTCTCCCAGAGAAGCCAAGCTCTGCAGGTCGTCTGTCTCTAGCACCCACTTCTGGCCAAATGTTGGCTGGATAGGCACCGCCTCCTCTGTTCCAGGTGATCCAAGGCAACGCCGACACTTACGCCGTGGTCCTGAAAGATCTGCGCCCCCCTGTCATTGCCCGCTACATCCGCGTGATCCCTGTGACCGAGCAGCCCATGACCGTCTGCATGCGAGTGGAACTCTATGGTTGTGTTTGGTCTGGTAAGGAGAACGCCTCTCTCTGTAGACGTCTCGCCTTCCTTCCGATCAGACCCTGGGTGGGATGGCCGTTTGCAGGAGCGGGAGGGATATTCCTACCGGGGGGGGGGGCAGCAAAAAAAAAGGCCCCACGGCGGGCTAGATCTGGCCTTACATCGTGTGGACTAGATCTAGCAAGTGAAAAGGCTTTCCTAAGTTTCACCTCGGTCAAGTTTGATCAATAAAGTGCTAGGAATGAGGAAGAAGAAAGAGTAGGGCACAGACAAAGAGAGGGGGGCCAAGGGATAGAACATAAGAACATTGTTCCTATCTAGGAACATAGGAAGCTGCCATATACTGAGTCAGACCATTGGTCTATCTAGCTCAGTATTGTCTTCACAGACTGGCAGCAGCCTATCCAAGGTTACAGGCAGGAATCTCTCTCAGCCCTTTCTTGGAGATGCTGCCAGGGAGGGAACTTGGAACCTTTTGCACTTCCCAGAGTGGCTCCATCCCCTAGGGGAATCTCTTGCAGTGCTCACACATCTAGTCTCCCATTCATATGCAACCGGGGCGGACCCTGCTTAGCTAAGGGGACAAGTCATGCTGGCTACCACAAGACCAGCTCTCCTGGTCTTACAACCACAAGACCAGATGCCCCTGTTGATGCTTGTCCATCTCCTTCCCTAGATGGCTTAGAGTCCTACAACATGCCTGAAGGGGAAATGATCGCTGCTCCTGGCTACCCCATTGTTTACCTGAACGACTCGACGTATGATGGATACCAGGAGCGCAAGTAAGAGGAGCCCAGAGGGGAGAGACGGCCAGACGTCTCCCTTCCACCCCCCCTCATTATTCTCAGAGGGTGCTTGAATCCTGCTGGTTGACCCTCTGTCTGTCTGCTTGCTGCCTCCTCAGATTCCTGCGTGGTGGCTTGGGCCAGCTGACGGACGGCGTCTTGGGCTTGGACGACTTCACCAAGAGCCATGAGTACCGCGTCTGGCCGGGTTACGACTACGTCGGCTGGAAGAATGACAGCTTTAGTGGCGGCGCCGTGGAGATGGAGTTCCAGTTCGATCGCCAGAGGAACTTCACCTCCATGAAGGTAAGGCCCTGGAGAAGAACTGAGGGCTGTGTCCATACCCTCTTCTGCCCACAGGGACCACTCCTCTTTCCTCATATAGCAGTATCAAGCGGCCTGAAACCGAGTCAGACCGTTGGTCCATCTAGCTCAGTATTGTCTACACACTGACGAGCAGTTGGTCTCCAAGGTTTCACTCTCGGCTCTACCTAAGGATGCTGCCAGGGATTGAACCGGGGACCTTCTGCATGCAAAGCAGATGCTCTGCCACTAAGCTATGGCTCCATCTGCCTCTCCTCAGGTGCACTGCAACAATATGTTCTCCAAAGGAGTCAAGATCTTCCAGGCAGTGGAGTGTCTCTTCAAACCACGTCTGATTGCCGAGTGGGACCCAGAGCCCGTGAGTGCAGACACGGTCCTGGATGACAAGAATCCGAGTGCACGCTTCGTGACGGTCCCCCTCAACCAGCGAGTGGGCAAAGCCATCCTCTGCCGCTTCTACTTTGCTGATACTTGGATGATGGTCAGCGAAATCTCCTTCCAGTCAGGTGAGTTGCAGGGGAGTAACAGCAGGAGAGAGGGCATGCCCTCAACTCCTGCCTGTAGGCTTCCAGCAGCATCAAGCAAGCAGGCAGATACTCCACCATGGCCCTATCCCCTAGGGAGAATATCTTACAATGCTCGGATGTAGTCGCCCATCCAAATGCACACCAGGGCAGACCATGCTTAGCAACAGGACCATGCGTGCTCGCTACCACAAGGCCAGCTTGGAGCTAGTGAAGGACTGGAATCGTCCTGGGAGTTTCACAGCCACAAATTGCATCAATTAGAGTTCACAGACCCTCTTCAAGGGTGCAGTCGTGGTCGACATATGCATTTGTGAAATTGTCTCCATAGGTGTTCGAAAGGTTCGAAACTGTGATGCCTGTTCTCCTGGATGTAGTAGCATCCATCTCTCTCTCTCTCTCTCTTTTTTTTTAAACACCCTTGACAATAAATTAGTCATAGTCATAGTCTTTATTTCGGTCTTTGACCAGCTTCAAGCAACCGACTCCTACAAAATAATAAAAAGTCTCTATAAAATTACGTCGTATAATAAGTAAAAGAAGCTAGAAGTTAAAACTACAGACCTAAAACTATATATACAAGTTAATCAACACTAATATCAGAATGACACTGAGTTTAAAGGTAGCAAGACAGCACAATTATGCAATTAATACAGAGCGGTATTCAATCTCATACCATATTGTATTCTATACTATGGATGGCATCAGCATATCCAGCGAGTGGAGGCAACATACATATAGGCGTTAGAATATTTAGTCCTTAATGAGCTCTAAATGGATTTTGCTAGCTATAAGGCAGAACGTAGCCACATTATAGGATCTAGAGTCATTCTGATCTGTCAAGAGGAAACGAAGGTAAAAAGAATCATTTATTTGTTTTTAAACCTTGATAATAACTTGTATGTGTTGGGTATCGCCAAAGTAACCTGAACCTTCTTGTCCGGATTTTGCTTCTTAAACGGATGTTATGGAGGGTGTTTCCCGCGGCGTGGGACACCTTGGTGGTGAGCAAGAGTGACTCTCTAATGTGACTCTCTCACTTTTTTCTAGCGGATATGGACATTGACAAACCCCTGGTGGTCACTCTGACCTCCAGCACAGCCACGGAAATGCTCCTGTCGGAGACACCCAATGCAACCGATGGAACTTGGGGTAAGTTGAAGCGGCACCCCAAAGGCCTAGCAAGGTCTGGACTCTGGCTGGGAAAAGGATTGTAGTCCCCATGAGCCATTTTGGCCACTGGGTGCCTGTCACCTCGGGGGAGGAATGCTCATAGTTGTTTTTGGCAACATCTACCCCCCTAGAGATGGGGCAGAGGTGATTGAGATTGCACTGGCAGCTGTTGGTGTGTTATCGCCCCTTCTTTCTCATCCTCCAGCCATTAGGGTAAAATAGCAGTCATTTTTGCACAGAGGAAAGCGTTTGGGTCAGGGTTAGGGGGGCAATGGAGACCAGGAGGGGAGGGTCCTTGCCTCCAAGCCCTGCGTATAGGCTTCCCGAATGGCCATATTCGGAGCAGGATGCTGGACGAGATGCAGCTGGGGTTGGGGGTGGTTCTTGCATCCTGTTTCCCTGCTTGTATGTTCGGATATAACGCAAATATTGCAGAGACACCCAAAGGTCCCGGTGCCTTCTTTTTCCGAAGGAGGAGAAACCCTGGCAGCTCTGCTGCTAGGACTTCTCACTGCGCGTAAGCAGAGAACACAAACGGATCTCTTGGCCTCTCCCTTCAGGGACCACCACAATGTCCACCACAAGCCCATGGATTACGCCCAAGCCAGAGGAATCCAGCACTTCCAGTCTGGTGGGCTGCCTGGTCGCCATTATCCTGTTGCTGCTCATGGTGATTGTGGCCATCCTGTGGAGACAGTATGCCCAGAAGCGGCTGGAGAAGGTAAGCACCGGGTCCCCTCAGCCAACTGACTCGCTCGGGAAGTCTCTCACTCCAAGAGTGAGAGGGGGCAGCCCCATCAACGGGCATGTAGGCGGTGGTGGCTCCTCCTCTGACAGGAGAGGAGGAGGAGGGGAGAGGGATCATGTGAGAGGCAGGATGGAGCTGGATAGGACGGCTTTTCATCCACCCTTGGCCAAATGCTGGGGGGAGGATCTAGGCAGGGTGCAGCCAGCCAACCCAGGTCCCACCCCACTGCTCTCCCCTCCTCCTCCCTTGATCTTTGGACTTCACATGAACAGAAGTGTGCCCGGCTCTTCTCCCGTGGCTGGGCACAACTCTGGCCCAGATGGGGACTGTGTGAATGCATCTCCTAACTTCCAAGCCATTCTCCCAGGGCATGCCAGTGTGTGGTGGGAGACTGCCTTCATTAAGCTCTTAAGGTGCCCCTTTGGTTCTGAGAATGCAGCATTATCCCTCCACTTGCAAATGCATGTTTGCAGACATGAGGACTAGAAACTTGGGATGCTGAGGTGCCTGGAACAGGCTTCTGTGCACATCGTCTGCACAGGGGAGTTCACCAGCTCTCTCCCCTCTCCCCATATCCAAGGCACCCCGGCGGATCTTGGAAGAGGATGCTACCGTCCGGCTCTCCTTCTACAGCTCTAGAATAGTCAACGGCCAGACACAGATCCACCAGACCAACCCCACCTACGAGAGGGTCTTCCCGTTGGATCTGGAGTATCACCAGCCTATCACCCTGCTCCAGAAACTGCCAGAGCTCTCCCAAAGTGCCGAGGACTCAGGTAAGATGACGACCGCAGTGGGGACTGCACATTTTAGAGCAAAGGGAGGCGGTCACGTGGTTGATGAGCATGGCTCCAGCCTCAGGGAGCAGATTCCAGAGCGCTCTTAAAGGGCAGGGAATAGGCAGCAAAGAGATGGGAGTCATTTTCCCTCAATCCCAACAATAAGTCAAATGTGACTATCCGAAACGAAATCGACACATCTACGATGATGATCCGATTCAACGTTCTTCTCGGTCCTTGCAGCCTGCAGCGGTGATTATGCCGAGCCAGACCTCACCAAGTGCACCCCACACCAAGGCTTCCAGAACAATGTCCCGCACTACGCCGAGACGGACATCGTTAGCCTGCAGGGGGTGACAGGCAACAACACCTATGCCGTGCCAGCCATCACGGTTGACTCGTTGACCAAGAAGGACATCTCCGTGGCCGAGTTCCCAAGGCAGCAGCTGCAGCTCAAGGAGAAACTGGGGGAAGGGCAGTTTGGGGAGGTGAGTGTTTGTCGAAAAGCAGTATATAAATGTTTGTAGTGGTCAGAGTAGTGTCCCTTCTTCCCGGATGTGCTCTGGATCAGGCCCAAAGACAATGGACCAGATTCTCAGGCCAGGCCACTGTGCTGGGTTGTTCCCAGAGCAGGGCTGGGAACTGGCTCTCTGTCTTTGGCGTGCATTTGAGTACTGCCCCTTAGCAAGTATGCTGCTTGGGGTGAAGAGAGATGCAATTTTTTGGACTGGAGATGGGGCCTTCTTTGTCGTGGCCCCTCGGCTCTGGAAAGCCCTTCCGGAAGTGCTTCACTGAGCTCCCTCCCTCAGGTGTGTGTTTGTTTTTAGACCCATCTTTTTAGAGAGGATTTCAAATATTGTATCCACTGTTCACATCCGGTGGGTTTTTAGCATTTAACTTCTTAAAATCTGTAACTTTTAAATTTGGTTTTAACCGGCTCTTTTAGTTTCTCTTAATTTTATTTTATTTTCTCTGTTTTTGTAAGTGTACGAGCCGCTCCGAGCAGTAGCACACTGGAAGGGCAGGGCATGAATATTTTTATTAATAATAATAATAATGTGGACTGAGCAAAATGTCCCCCCACCCCACCCCACCCCACCCACAAACACCACTGTATTTACCTACAGGGAAATCATGGGATACTGCTTGGGTGATTTGGGGAGGAATGGAGGGGAAGGTTAAAGAGAAGGGTTTGCCAGCAGTGACCTTGCTGCTCAGTCTCCTGGGAATGATGCCTCGTCCTCATGTGGCGTCGTTACCCAGGGACCTGTGAGGAGGAAAAGGTGCTGGCCGTCAGCTGCCCAGAGAGGAGCAGAGCTTCTCCATCACGAAGCGGATCCCAGCTCGACCTGAGCTGTGACTTCTTCTCAGAGCTCTAAGGGCAGGTCGATTGTGAGCGACTTAATTCGGCCCCCAACACACTAACCCTTGCTGGGCTCCCAGAAGGGCGTTTCAGGAAGCCTTCCCCTCTCTGGTTCTGCTTGAACGCCCCTCTGTGGCCGGCTGGGCCTCTCCCTTGCAGGTCCACCTGTGTGAAGCCGACCGCCTCTTGGAATTCTTGGGCCGTGCTCCCCCAGAGACCTCCAGCCGGGCCGTCCTGGTGGCTGTGAAGATGCTGAGAGCCAACGTCACCAAGACAGCCAGGTGAGGACGGTGTCAGCCTTGGGCCGGGTCAGGCCACCTAGTTCAGGATTGTCACTGACTAGCAGCAGCTTTCCAAGGTTCCAGGCAGGGGTCTCTCCCAGCCCTACCTGGAGATGCTGCCAGGGAGGGAACCGGGAACCTTCTGCCTGCAAAGCAGATGCTCTTCCACTGAGCTGTGGCCCCATCCCCTAAGGGGGCTGTCTCACAGTGGGGTCATCTGTCCCAATGCAAACCCTGCTTACAAAGAGGACGACTGACGCTCGCTGCCACAAGACCAGCTCTCCTCCCCAAGAACTCCTCTGAATGACCAGCAACATCTGGCAAAAGTCCAGCTGGTTGCAACTCTGACGCCGGCTTGATGGGTCTCTGTCTGCTTTTGGACTCTTAGGAACGTAGGAAGCTGCCATATACCGAGTCAGACTCTTGGTCCATCTAGCTCAGTGTTGTTAACCCAGCCTGGCAGCAGCTTCTCCAAGGTTGCAGGCCGGAGTCGCTCCCAGCCTTAACTTGGAGATGAATCTAGGACCTTCTGCGTGCAAGCATGGAGGTGCTCTTTCCAGAGTAGCCCCGTCCCCTAAGGGGAATCTCTTACAGTGCTCACACATGTGGTCTCCCATTCAAATGCAAACCAGGATGGAAACTGCTTAGCAAAGGGGACAAGTCATGTTTGTTGCCACAAGACCAGCTCTCCTCTTCTTAAAGCCAGGGAAGTGGTTGTGTCTGTTTACACGTCCTTTTACTTTGCCCAGGAACGATTTCCTCAAGGAGATTAAGATCATGTCCCGGCTCAAAGACCCGAACATCATCCGCTTGCTGGGGGTGTGTGTGCGAGACGACCCGCTGTGCATGATCACAGAGTACATGGAGAACGGAGACCTCCACCAGTTCCTGCTGCAACGCCAAAGCCGGAGTACCTTCACCCTCTCCAACAACATTCCTTGCGTCAGGTGAGTGAGAGGAAGGGACGGGGCGTGATCCCGTCCTCCGTGCTGCCCCGGTGCCTCCTCAGTCCGAAAGTAAGGCCGGAAGTGCTCACTGCACGTGTGCACGTCGCACTCACACACGTCATGCACGTGCATGATGTGCACATGCACAGCGGACACTTCTGGCCACTTCTAGTTCAAGGAGGCACTGGGGCGGCAAGGGGATAGGCTGCCACCTCGCCGGGCTGTTTTAAAAGACAGTGCCAGTGGGGGAAATGCAACGGGAGGGGTAAGAGCACCCTCCTCCATCCTTAAATATATCCCCCTCCCAACTTCGAACCAGAAGGTGCCAGTTCCGTGCACACCACTAATTGCCGTACGCGTTTTGAGTCAAGATGCCCCGTATCTCTTTGGTTCTGATGCCCCGTATCTCTTTGGTTCTGATGCCCCGTATCTCTTTGGTTCTGATGCCCCGTATCTCTTTGGTTCTGATGCCCCGTATCTCTTTGGTTCTGATGCCCCGTATCTCTTTGGTTCTGATGCCCCGTATCTCTTTGGTTCTGATGCCCCGTATCTCTTTGGTTCTGATGCCCCGTATCTCTTTGGTTCTGATGCCCCGTATCTCTTTGGTTCTGATGCCCCGTATCTCTTCGGTTCTGATGCCCCGTATCTCTTCGGTACTTTCAGCTGCCTCCATCTCCTGCTGATGGCGACCCAGATTGCCTCCGGCATGAAGTACCTGGCGTCCCTCAACTTTGTGCACCGGGATCTGGCCACACGCAACTGCTTGGTGGGGAACAACTACACCATCAAGATTGCCGATTTCGGCATGAGCCGAAATCTTTACAGCGGCGACTACTACCGAATCCAGGGGCGGGCTGTGCTGCCCATCCGCTGGATGGCCTGGGAGAGCATCCTGTTGGTGAGAGAGCTGGGCACGAGGACTGCGGCGGGCATCCCGAGTAAATGACTGCTGAGTCATTGAAGGGAGGAGAGCTGGACTTAGGAACATAGGAGCACAGGAAGCTGCCATATACTGAGTCAGACCCTTGGTCCATCTAGTTCAGTATTGTCTACCCAGACTGGCAGCGGCTTCTCCAAGATTGCAGTCTCTCTCAGCCCTATATTGGAGATGCTGCCAGGGAAGGAACTTCACACCTTCTCTTCCCAGAGTGGCCCCATCCCCTAAGGGGAACATCTTACAGTGCTCACAAATGGAGTCTCTCACCCAAATGCAAACCAGGGCTGACCCTGCTTAGCAAAGGGGACAGCTCATGCTTGCTCCCACAAGACGAGCTCTCCTCCCATGGTAGCCATGAATTGTCCCCTTTGCTAAGCAGGACCCACCCTGGTTTGCATTTGGATGGGAGACTCCATGTGAACATTGCAAGATATGGCCACTCTGGGAAGAGCCAAAGGCAGGGGGTGATGAGGGTTGTAGTCAACATCATTTGGCAATCCCTGTTACAGGGAACTCTGATCTCGATGCTGGCCTCTTTCCCCCTGCCAAGATCTGTTTTGTCCCAAGTGATCAGATGCTACATTTCTCTAGCACCAAGAGCATGCAAGGCCCTGTACGAAATGCACAGACTTTAGAAATGGTACAGCCCCTGCTTAGAGGTATTACAGTCCACAGCAATGAGTGAGGAAGAGAGGGGGAAGAGGTTAGCAGGCTGACTAGTTTCATAGCTGCACTGCTAACTGATCTCGGTAACATACCAACGTAACTGTCATGGCTTCCCTCAGAGAATCCTGGGAAATGTAGTCTGGTGTGGGTACCCTAAGTGGCGCAGTGGGGAAATGCTTGACTAACAAGCAGAAGGTTGCTGGTTCGAATCCCTGCTGGTACTATATCGGGCAGCAGCCATATAGGAAGATGCTGAAAGGCATCATCTCACACTGTGCGGGAGGAGGCAATGGTCAACCCCTCCTGTATTCTGCCAAAGAAAACCACAGGGCTCTGTGGGCGCCAGGAGTCGAAATCGACTTGACGGCACACTTTACCTTTACTAAAACGTACAGATTCTTAGTTGCCCTGAACTACAAATTCCAGGTTTCCCTGGGGAATGACTATTAAGCTAGTTCATGTTTCTGGGTCCAAAATGGCCAATTATTAGCCATGGGGAAAAGGGGGGAAATCAGCAGCCAATGGGGGAGCAACTGTCTCCATGCAACAGGACATTGCTAACTCTGAGCAAGCCCACGGCTCCCCCAAACGGAGTATCTGTCTTTGGTCACTGCGGCCTTCCTCTTCCTCCCCACAGGGCAAGTTCACCACTGCCAGTGATGTGTGGGCCTTTGGCGTGACCCTGTGGGAGATGTTCACCCTGTGCAAAGAGCAACCCTACAGCTGGCTCTCAGATGAACAGGTCATCGAGAACACGGGGGAATTCTTCCGGGACCAAGGGCGGCAGGTACGGGAGAGAGAATCGTGCTGGCGGCTGGGAAGCCTGTTTCCACTGGTCCCTAAAACGTTGGTCCCAGTGATGGGGGCCTGGGTGGATGAAGGGGGCAGGGAGGCTATTTTCCTCTTGTGTGTGCTGCTGTGTGTGGTTCCTGGCTGCCACCTTCTCCATGTGATTTCTCCCCCCAACCCACCCCCCATGTGTACTTGGCTGCTATCTGCACCTCACGTAATCAGTGCTGGAAATATCACAAGGGCAGAGTGGATATTTTTTATCCTCTTTCTTTCTTTCTTTCTTTCTTTCTTCGGATGTGGCCTCAAGGTCCCAAAATGTTGTATAGAGGTTTGGGGAAATGAGAAATGAAATGACAGGAAACGCTCTTCCTCGTACCCCCAAAGTGAGATTGCTTAGCTCTCTGAAGGATGAAGTTATAATCGGTGATTTTGAGCTGGTTGTGGCTAGGTTTGGGGTTGCGTTCCCTCTGGGAATCTGCCTGCGTCGCTCAACAATCTCCACCCGGCATTTGGGCTGCAGCTTTGCAAATCCAGTTGACGTGGTGCAGGCAAGCAAAGGTGAAGGAGGAAACGGACAGAGTTGTGAGAAACGTAATTGTGTTTGTTGATCACGGGAGTGTCAGATTTCATGTTGATGTTTATCTGGGGGCTTCTTGGTATGTGTATGTTTGTTGTTTGGACGAGTATCCGTCACTTTCTTTTCTTCTAACCATTTTCTTCCTTTTAAAAACCCTTTTGCACATGTGCTTCCGCGTAGAACTCTTTAAAATACTGAGCCACCTGCCGTAACAGTGAAACCAATTGGAGACCAATTTGGATTTTGTAGTGTTGATGCTACACTTTTCTCTGTCGCAGTCGTGGCCCAGAATCCGATGCGGGTGGCCTCTCCACCTGAGCTCGTCAATGTGCGATTCGAGAATCCCTCCCTGACCTCACTTGTGCTTCTCCTGCCCACAGGCCTACCTTTCTCAGCCGCCCCTCTGCCCAAACCCTGTATTCTCCTTGATGATGAAGTGTTGGAGCCGAGATATTAAAGATCGTCCAGCGTTTGAGGCGATCCACTTATTCCTTGTAGAACAGATGGACGGGAGCATTTGAACTGCTGAAGAGGCCAGGGTTTAGGTGGCCTCTCCTTGGACTGTCTCCTGGAGGGTGTCAAGTGGGTTCTTTTCCGACACGCCTTTGAGCCAACATTTGAGGTTGTTACCTTCTGGGATTTTTTGGCACGTCGGGCAGGAGATCCGTTTCACAGCACGACGGGCCTCGTAATTCGTGTGGACGGTCCGCCCACGTGGCTAAAAATAACCACACTCGTGCTGGCTCCTCTGCCTCCATCAGAATCCACTTTCTGCAACTTCCGCCCGACGGAGGTGCCCACCGCAACTGCTCGCTCCTTCAGCCACGGTCAAGGAACCCCCATCTCATGTGCCTTTCTTCCTGGAATTACTGTGAGAACGAAGGTCTTTGCCTTCACCCCTTAGCGTTCCTCGCCATCGAGGGTCTCCAAAACGCCCAGTCTCCAAAAACGAAAATGCCGTTGGGGGAATCGGATATCCGACCTGTCTGGAATATCTTGGGTCTTGGAAGACGTGTTGACTCTCCTTGGAAACTTATCTTTGGAAACCCACAAGGAGTGGGGTAGAAATTTGAGGCGGGGTGTGTGTGTGTGTGTGGCCATTTGTAGCAAAGCCAACAGGAAACAATACTTCAAGGCAACAAGGCAACACCCTCTAGGTCTGGGGAAATAGTGATGCTCAGGACTGTACCTTTGCAGAGAAGGGGGCATGTGTGTATTCTTTCACACTGGATTTTATCTTTTTTTTTTTAAAAAAAAAATGAATGTCAATGGTCATAGGAAGGTCACTGGACACCAGGATCCTCCATTCGCCTACAAACAAGGGGTTTTTTTAGTGGGGGGGGGAGAGGGCTTTGTATGGGGAAAACAGTTGATGCTATTACTACTGTCATGATGACGCTGATGCCTTATGCGTGTGAACGTATTGCCAAAGTGGACTGATGTGCAATTCTCCCTGTATGGAGGTCTCGTACGGAAGAGACGCCAAAGAGGAGGTAGAGATCAGGTCCGACTGCGACCTCCCCCTATCTTCACTTCACTTTCACACAACCTGCCCACCTCCCCATGTTTCAGGAAACTTGCCCCCCTCCCCACCGCCGTTTCAATCCCTTGTACCTCTGCCTCTTTTTAGTTGTTTAGTTCTTCTTCTTCTTCTTTCCTGGAAGCTCTTGGGAACTTCTAGAACCCCCCCTGGACCGAACTCCGCCTTCTGCATGTGTATTCTGTTTTCTTTCCCACTGTTGTGGAGGTGGGTGTTGAGCACAAAATTCAACACGGCAGAGAAGCTCCTCTTCCGTTTTGGAAAAACAAAACCCAACACATTTCTAGCCCTCAGTGACAAGTTTTGAGAACATATGGACAGTCCCTGTTGTCTGCAGATGACGCCTCCGCTGAATGGACAGGGAAGCCCTAGGTCAGTTTTCTCCTGGTGTGTTGGCAATCTAAGGGGCCTTATCTGTACAACAAATGTATATTTTGGTGTTTTCTTTAAAAAAGAAGAAGAAAAACTTTAACTGTCATGGCTTCCCTCAAAGAATCCTGGGAATTGTAGTCTGAGGATGCTGAGGCTTCTGTTGGAGATCCCTAGCCATAGCTGTGTCTGTAGGGTTCCCCAAGGAATGGTGCTCAACCCAGTTTAAGTCTGTGGTGTAGACAGACCTGTTGGTAAAGGCTTGTGCCTTTACCACAATCTCAACTGCAGCAGTGTCTGTATGGATCATATGCAGGAACTTAGGAACATAGGAAGCTGCCTTCTACTGAGTCAGACCCTTGGTCCATCCAGCTCAGTATTGTCAACACAGACTGGCAGCAGCTTCTCCAAGGTTGCAGTCTCTCTCAGCCCTATCTTGGCGATGCCAGGGAGGGAACTTGGAACCATCTGCTTGCAAGCATGCAGATATTACTCCACTGAGCCATGGGCCCATCCCCTGAGGGGAATATCATACAGTGCTCACTCATGGAGTCTCCCATTTAAATGCAAACCAGGGTGGACCCTGCTTAGCAAAGGGGACAATTCATGCGGGCTACCACAAGACCAGCAATCCTCCAATAGATGGTATATTAAGACGGCATAGAGCAAGGATATACCACGAACCAAGTTTGTTGAGGAGAGAGAGTTTCCTATAGCAATAAACCCTCCGTGATCTGGATAGCAAAGTGTGATGGAGACAACCCAAACCAATGTTTCCAAAAGATTCTTTAGGAACATGCTCTGTTTTCAGGGAGCCAGGTGTTTGGAAGTAACTGGATAACTGGGAATGTGATGCATTCCTGGACTGTAGCATTGTTATGTAGTTCAGAACTATATGCAAATAACCGTAGCCTGTTTGGTTGGTCGGTGGCCTCTAACCTTCTCCAGAACTCACGTTGCGGCCGATCATGTTTGGCTACACAAATGCATCCTTGCTGATCAGCTATGATTCCTCTTTGTTGCTCTTCGCCTCACCCCACTGTCTCCCCCTCCCAGTCATGAGGTCTCATGAGTTCCAGAGGCAGGTTCATGACTTGTGTCTTGGGCTTGGCTTTTTATCTCGGTGTATGTTGAATGCAGACCAAAGATGTGGTTAGAATTAGGATTGTGAATGTGAAACTGAGCTGCTGTTTACATTCCATTTCAGCCACGCAATCCTTTCTAGACTTTTTTGTGATGTTTCTCCCTCCAGTTTCTTGGGTCCCCCCGATATCTCACAGTAAAAACCACTTGTTTTCTAGCAGTCCCTGCTCTGATTTTCCACATTCCATGACTGACCTTTCTCCCTCTGGAGTTGGAATGTTAGTGGATATTCCATGGCAACCTATGGGCCTAGCTAGAGCAAGGAATACTTCAACACTAGATCCTGTGGGGAGCAGACAAGCAACCAGCAGAACAAATACATCCCTGGTGCTTGGTAAAACTGTTGCGTGATGTCTGGCAGCCCCTGCTTTTATGTGGCTCAATTCATGTATAATGTTTATTATTCTTATTTTACCATTGTCCTCAGAACAACCCTGCAAGGTAGAGACCACTGCTTCCCCTAGCCCAATATTCCCTGCTATCTGGAGATGGTACAGTTTGCACCTAACCCTATAGGTGCTAAACTTCTGATGAACCAGATTAATTCCCAGTTGCTCTTGGTGTGAAAAGCTGAAAAACCAAACACGTTTTGACTGGCTTTGAAGTAGTGCGGCTACATTTAATTGATTGGGTTTTTTTTTAAAAAACAACAACGTTTAATCACCGAAAAAGAGGTGCCCCAATCACTTGGAGAGCGGATTAAAACAAACATTTTTTGCAAGTACTAGTACAAACCGCAATTGGTAAGCATCATTTTAGAAGAGGCATTCCCTGTTCACACACACACACACACACATGAATGTCTCTTCCAAGACATCTTGGAAGAGACAGCCCTCCCTCTCTTGAACAGGAGGGAATTCCTCTTCTAAGACGATATCTGCTATGGCCCACATGAGCAGATGGCAAGTACCATCTTAAAGAGGCAATCCATCTACTCTCACACAAGAGGGAGTGCCTCTTTGCAGAGGATGGCTAGTGTTGATCTGTGTACAAATGATAAGCAACATCTTGGAAGAGGCAACTTTTCCTCTGTTGAACTGAGGAAATGCCTCTTCTAAGATGATACCTGCTATGACCCACGTATGCTTTCTGACCCATCACCTAGGGCTACACATATCAGGCAGAATATAAATATGATAAAGAAATAAGCAAGCAGATGACAAGTAGCATTTTAGAAGAGGCATTCTCTCACGTGGCAAGGGATGTCTCTTCTAAGCTGCCCTCGTCTGGGAAACATCCATGCACTATCCCAAAACAAAGTAAACTCTGAACCAAAAGACATAGTTACTTTGCATGATTAACTGACTTGCTTTAATTGCTTTTATGGATTAATTTGACATTTGCCCATATGGCAACAAAACTGAAGTACCTTTTTTGAGGCTCCAGAAAACAATGAGATGTTAAGTGTGGAACAAACAACCGATACATTCCGATACGGAGGCACTCCAAGAGGAGTCCTGTTGGATGATCTCAGACTCCAGGGACCCTCATATGGGTGGAGGTGTTCCTCCTCTCCTCAACGCCCTGACAATATTTCTCAATTCCTGCTTCTACGCCTTGGGAGGGATCGAGGCTGCAGCCCTCCGAAGTACACTTACCTCGTCTCGGTTCGCTTTCCCACAGATCCATCTTTTCCACTTTAATTCTGCTTTTCCACAGAGCAGTAGAATATTGCATTAAGCTAATTTATAGGTTTGCACAAGCGACACCTTTCTACCACAACCACAGCTCCCATTACTTGGGAGTAAATCCTACTGTAGGTAGAGGGGTTTCCTTCTGAGTAGAGAGGCAGAGAGGTTGCACTGTGAGTCGTCCAGATTCACTCAACCCACTGTAGATTCGCCCATCCAGCGGCAAAGGTGCACTGGGTAATTATGTATGCTGTATTATTGTATCATTATTTTTATTATTACATTTTTATCCTGTCCTTCCTTTAAGGAACTCGGGGCATCAGATGTGCACCTTGGTGTGATGCTCACAACAACCCTGTGAAGTAGGTTAGGCAGAAAGGGAGAATGTCTGGCCCATAACCAGCCCTCCGAGTGGGGATTTGAGCTGCTGCTTCTGATTCTAGCCTGATATTCTAATCCCTCCATCACACTGATTTCCATCCTGTTGTCGCGCATTGGTACACACACCATGAGGATTCTAGCCTTAAGGAAGGGATTCTCAGCCTTCAGGTATGGAAAGCCGAGAAACAAATAAAAGAGGCGTAAAATGATTTGATTTGGTTTTTTAAAAAGATAAGTCATAGGAAGCCAGCTGCCTTCTACTGAGTCAGACCATTGCTCCATCCAGCTCAGTCTTGTCTACACTGACTGGCAGCAGCTCTTCAGGGTTTCAGGCAGGAGTCTCTCCCAGCCCGACCTGGGGATGCTGCCAAGGATTTCACCTGGGGCCTCCTGCATGCCAAGCAGGGGTTTCACCACTGAGCTATGGCCGCACATCCCCTTCAGGCAGCATCTCCTTCACACAACAGCAAAGCTCCCTCAACGCTGCCAGTTCGGGACTGCAAAAGTCTAAGAAGAAGTACGCTTGGAATCTGAAAAATAGCCCCAGCCCGAGTAGAGACATAAAGACCCAGTTCTCTGTGATCTATCCGAGTCGAGCACAGACACAGCTTTGTCCCGCAGCCAGTAAAGCTCCTCCTCCTGCCTGTGCTTCCTCCTGCCCGTGCCCAGCGATAAAAGCTGGCCTGCTTTGGACGAGAGATGCTCGACTTCCTGGTTTGCACACCTGTCTGCCAGCAAAGCCAGGAACCGCAGAGCAAGCTCCCGACAACAGCCGGTTTTCAAAGCCAGACTTCCTGATCGCGGAGCGGGGACAGCGATGGCCTATCGGGACCTGGTGAAAGCTTGGCACGAAGGAGTCCTGGCTCTGGAGAAGGGTGACGGGGACTCTGCCTTGAAGGTCTTCAGCAGCCTTGAGAACCCTCCCTCCAGGATTGAGTTCAACCTGGGCTGCATCCATCTCGAGCGGAGGGACCTGAGGAGGGCCCTGGAGGTAAGCCCTGCTGCAATGCCCTCTTCACACATTACGCAAACCCAGGTCTGCCAGTGAGTGCCCCTTCAACTCAAGTGGTGCCAGTCCTGGCATTTTGATTTATTTATTTTGTGTTAACTATCTGACACACTTCTGTACCATCCCATGCGCCAGTCTCTGGGTGGTTTGCAAGCTAAAACGCAACACTTAGAACATTAGCACAATTAAAACATTAATTTTTTTTAAAAGACAAAGATGCTAAAACTTCAAACTTTAAAGCTTTTCTTTAAAAGCCTGATTAAACAGGCATGTCTTCAAAATCCTTTAAAAAAAAATTAATTAATTAAAAGTGTAGATGTGCACCGAACAAATATAAAGTGTAAAAAGTAAAGAAAAGGGGGATAACTTTGAAAGAGTTTGGGGTCGAGAGAGCAATCGTTCACTTTCTGGAGAAGAAAGAAATGTGTTGGGAGGAGCGGGTGCTCAGCGGATTTACGAGTCCCAGGAGAAATGAGTCAGTGCCATTCCACACATTCTTGACCTGGTCAGGGTCAGGCTGTCGCAGATCAGATCCTCATTTTCAACTCAGGGTGTGTGTGTGTGTGTGTGTGTGTGTGTGTGTGTGTGTGTGTGTGTGTGTGTGGTGGTTTCCAAAGCAAAGTAGGACCTGTAGAAATTTCGTGCAAGTTCGAAGCAAAATCTGTCCCGAGGTTCCTGTCGACTTTGGCCCACCTTCCTAGTGGAAACTGAGCAAATTCTCTGTTCATCCTGCACATGGAAGGAAAGCTCACGCTTGAAACTTGCAGGAAAGCTTTGCAAAGTCTCGCATTGATGGCCACCTGGAAGCCCTCTGTCTTCTTTGAGAAGCATGCGTCTGAGCATGTGCAGAGTTCTTTGGCATCGAGGAGCTGTGGCCTGCATGGGCACATATCAAATGAAGCAATCTGGGTCCTCCTTGTAGGTGAAGCCCTAGATACTTCTTCTTATTTTCAATGGAAAGCATGATTTAACTGGTCCCTTTCCAGGGGTGTGATTCTTGCGTGGGTTTCTGATTTGACTGAACTCTGCAGACAAAATCAGGGCACAATAGTGTCACGCTCACTTCAGAACTGAAATTTCTCCAGCGTGGAATTCAATAGAAAATTTCGAGGTTTCTCCAAGGAGCAGTGAAAATTCAAAATGGAATTTCAAAGCTCTGCCCAAAGAGAAAGCTGGGAGAATTTTCTCAGATGGTTTCTCACATTTTGGGAGAGATTTCGCTTTTGCTTTCGGCTTGTGTGTGTGTGTGTGTGTGTGTGTGTGTGTGTTCTGGTGTTTTTAGACTGCTAAATTTTGCCTTTCAATTTTGCATTGTGATATTTTATTTTTACATTGTTCAGTTCCTCTCTAAGGTCTGATTTGTTTGAAAGGCAGGATAAAGTCTTTTAGGTAAATATAATTATAATAATCATAACTGGTGGCAATGATGTGAGAAACCAAGGTCAAATCATGCACTGATATGCAACATTAAAAAGGGTGACAACTCTTCAATGAGTTGAGAGGTTGATTTATAAGGGGTACCGAAACTCAGCCCTGCAGAAAGGGACTCTGCACATTCTCAGAGGCCACTGTGCCTCAGGCACAGCCTCCAGCCCTGCAGAGGAGAATTTTTTCTCTGGACCACATGCTTTCTATGAAAAGCTGATGGCGCTTTTGCCAGAAAGGCAATTGAAAGAGCTCAGACTCAAATTAATCCCGCAGCACCCCAAGGCGTTGGCATTCTTCTTCCCTACATGCTTCTAGCCCCTTCTCTGGTTGAATCTCTGAAATATTAGAGGGTGTGTAACAGCATCCCAACACCCAGAAATTAACCAGGTGAAACTTCTCAACATGTCAGGAGGTTTTTTCTCTGCTTGCCATGGACACAACAGTCAAAGTAGCCAAACTAAAAATTGTTCTTATTCTTTTAAACGGCAGCCGTAATGCAAATGGGTTGTTTCCCTTTCTGCCTTCAGGCATTTGACCGGACGGTTTCCAAGGACACTTGCTTAGCTATCGGCTTTTACCAGAGAGGTTATGTTTGTCTGCTGCTGGAGAGGTAGGTGCCGTTTCATGGGCAGAGGTTTAACCGTGTTCGGGGATGTCCCAGGCGCCTGGAAGCATTCTTCCTCATGGCCCATGGCAGCGTGCAAGCCACACCGTCCAGCGTTTGGTCACAGACAGATGCAGGGTTGCCATGGATTCCTTCCACACAAAAATATCCAGATGCTCCATCTCTGCTTTTCATGCAGAAGGTCCCAAGTTCACTCCCTGGTAGGCAGCTGGGGAAAACTCCTGCCGACAGCCTTGGAGAGCTGTTACCGGTCAGAGTAGCCAGCGCTGAGCTAGACGGACCAAGGGTCTGACTCGGTAGGAAGAGGCTGCATGTGGCTCTAGTTCGTCTATTTCGGTGTCAATTTCTTGCGACTGAATGCTTGTTGTTTTGTAACCAACAAGAAGCTTTTGTCAATGTGATGCTGTGACTTGATATGGATTATCTGGAAAGAGTCGTATAGGAATAAACAAAATGGATTGCCATAGATCAGTGGTAGCTCAGCTGCTTTGCATGCAGAAGGTCCCATTGCCCAACTAGTAACCAGTGTTACCTGTACGACAACTCCCAGACTACAACTCCCATCATCCTCAGCTGCAATGGCCTCAGTTGGGGATTATGGGAGTTGTAGTCTACAACAACCGGGAGTCCCTGCAACACTGCTAGGAACTACTGGGGTGTGGGAGGAGGCAGAAATTCTAGGAATGCTAGAAAACCTCCCTGCCTGGATGCCAACTTATCTACAACCAGTTGGTGCTTTTCTGCACTGATGTCGGAAAGAGACCGCACCCCGTTTTCTCACCCAGATAGCACTACTTTTATTTTCTGCACTGTGCACAGCTTGAAACTGGAGGTGCCTGCTTCCCTTCTGTCCCCTTCCTCTGATGCCTCCCTTGTGTCTAATTGTAAGATCCTCAGGGCAGAGACCCCGCTTCGTATATTTTCTCAAGCTTCAGGCATCTTGGCGGCGCTGTGCCTATGAATAACAAAAGCGACACTCTCCCTCTGACTCCAGCTTGTTCTCTCCCGCCAGGTATGAAGAAGCCCTGAATAGCTTCCAGCTGGCTTTGGTGCACCTCAGAAGCAACACGTGCATTAATTACAAGCAATTGGGTCTGAAAGTGGTGCTGTGTGCCTGGGAGGTAGGTGACGGCGGAGGAGCCATGAGGATGACAGTGCAAAGAGGGGCACCACTGTTGGGGGAGGGACAGTGTGGAGCAGAGGTTAGCATCCCAAACGAGGATCTGCTTGCTTGACACAAACCCCACGCACACAATATTCGTTTTCTTTAGTGGTTTGTGCAGGACTGGGCCATTTGTTGCAATTAAACACTGCATCAGCCTGTGTAGTGTGGATAAGTGGAGCGCAGAGGAAGGGAAGGGAGCTGGTCTTGTAATAGCAAGCATGAAATGCCCCCTTTACTAAGCAGGGTCCACCCTGGTTTGCATTTGGATGGGAGACATGTGAGTGCTGCCTGTTGTCAGATATTCCCCTTAGGGGATGGAGCTGTGGCTCAGTAGAAAAGCAACTGCATGCCTGTATGCAGAAGGTCCTAGTTTCAATCCCTGGTAGCATCTTCAGGAAGGGGAGGGAAAGATCCTTGTCTGAAACTTTGGCAAAACCGCTACCAGTCATCAAATCCTCACCTTGCTGCAGTGCAAACATTGGCCACAGGAGGGCACTCTTTCAACACACCAGGAAAATGCATTGCCATGTATATATAGACTAGCCTCAGTTTGCTGCAATGCAAAAAGGGTGCCCTCCTGTGGCCACCGTGTGCACTGCAGCATGCTGAGGTTGGGCAACATTGATGGCAATGGGCAATGCATTTTCCTGTTGGGGCAAAAGAGTGCCCCCCTGCAGTCACTTTGTGCATTTCAGCGACCTGCGGCTAGGCTATTAGCGTGAGAAAGGATAATGCATTTTCTTTTTGCAGCAAAAGGGTGCCCTCCTGTGGCCACTTTCTGCACCTCAGCAAGGTGGGGATTTGCTGTATGAATGGCACACGGCAATGCATTTCTCCTGGTGTATCAAGAGTGTCTTTCTTTGGCTGCTTTGTGCACTGCAGCAAGCTGAGGCTTTGATGTCTGAATGGCAAACAGCAGTGAATTTTCCTGTTGTGGTGAAAGGTTCCCCTCCTGTGGCCACTTTGTGCACTACAGTGAGGTGAGGCTGGTTAATATGTATGGCAATGGGCAATGCATTTTCCTGGTGTTGCAAAAAGGTGCTCCCCGGGGCCACTTTGTGTACTGCAGAAAGCTGAGGTTTTGATATATGAATGAAAAGGGGCAATGCATTTTCCTGCTAAGGAAAAAGGGTGCCCTCCTGTGGCCACTTGGTGCACTGCAGTGAGGCGAGGCTAGTCTATATTTATGGCAGTGCATTTTCCTGGTGTGGCAAAAGGGTGCCCTCCTGTGGCCATCTTGTGCACTGCAGCAAGCTGAGGCTAGTCTATATTTATGGCAATGGGCAATGCATTTTCCTGTTATGGCAAAAGGGTGCCCTCCTGTGGCCACTTGGTGCACTGCAGTGAGGCGAGGCTAGTCTATATTTATGGCAGTGCATTTTCCTGGTGTGGCAAAAGGGTGCCCTCCTGTGGCCATCTTGTCCACTGAGGCTAGTCTATATTTATGGCAATAAGCTGAGGCTAGTCTATATTTATGGCAATGGGCAATGCATTTTCCTGTTATGGCAAAAGGGTGCCCTCCTGTGGCCACTTTGTGCACTGCAGCAAGCTGAGTCTATTCTAGATGTATGGCAATGGGCGATGCATTTTCCTCATGTGACACAAGGTTGCCCTCCTGTGGTCACTTTGTGCACTGCAGCAAACTGAGGCTATTTGTTATGTACTAGCCGACCTGCACAGAGTATCTGTGCGCTCTTTGGGGTCGGCTGTTCCCCCACTTCCTCCTGCCCCAATCTCCCTCCCCCTCCCTCCCTCCTGCCCCAGTCTCTGCCCCCCTACCCCTACCCCCTTCCTCCTGCCCCAGTCTCTGCCCCCCTACCCCTACCCCCTTCCTCCTGCCCCAGTCTCTGCCCCCCTACCCCTACCCCCTTCCTCCTGCCCCAGTCTCTCTTGCCCTCCCTCCTCCTCCCTCCCTCCTCCTCTCACCCTCCTCCCTCCCTCCTGCCCCACTCTCTCTTGCCCCATTCTCTCTTGCCCCACTCTCTCCTGTCCCCAGCCCCTCCCTCCTGCCCCACTCTCTCTTGCCCACCCTCCCCCTCCCTCCTGTCCCCTCCCCCCACCCACACTGAGCATTTTACCTCACTGGGCAGCGGGTGGCCATTTTTGGCTGGACCTCACCGCCGCCACAGGCCCTCCTTACTGAGTGGCAGGCGGCCAAAAAGGGCCCCGCTGCCGCTGTTCCTCCTCCCGGGCGGTGAACAGGGAAGTCCTGCCACCCGTTTCCTCCTGACCCGGCCTCCAACGGGGGCCAGGCCAGGCTGGGCTTTGCCGCCGCTGCTGCTGCCGCCGCCGCCTCCCCCTTAGCCGGGGCGACCTGGCCACCATGACGACCAATCCTCCTGGGTGCGGCTCAGCCTATCAGGCACCTCTGCCGCCCAGCCAGCACATTCTAAAGGCGCACCCAGGAGGATTAAACATATAGAAGGCAACGGGCAAGGCATTTTCCTGGTTCCTGTGGCCACGTTGTGCACTGCAGCAAGCTGGGTCTATTCTAGATGTATGGCAATGGGCAAGGCATTTTCCTGGTGTTGGAAAAGGGTGCCCTCCTGTGGCCACTTTGTGCATTGTAGGGAGCAGCCCCGCTAGGCTATTTGCATGAGCAGGGACAATGCATTTTCCTGTTCAGCAAAAGGGTGCCCTCCTGTGGCCACTTTGTGCACTGCAGCAAGCTGAGTCTATTCTAGATGTATGGCAATGGGCAAGGCATTTTCCTGGTGTTGGAAAAGGGTGCCCTCCTGTGGCCACTTTGTGCATTGTAGGGAGCAGCCCCGCTAGGCTATTTGCATGAGCAGGGACAATGCATTTTCCTGTTCAGCAAAAGGGTGCCCTCCTGTGGCCACGTTGTGCACTGCAGCAAGCTGAGGTTAGTCTATGTAGCTGGTATTGGGCAATGCATTTTCCTGGTGTGGCAAAAGGGTTCCCTGCTGCAGCCCTGCCCCGTCGCCCATTTCAGAGCCCCACTCCACCACCTCCCTGCTCCTGCCCCCCTGCCCCCCAGCCAGCTCCCCAGGGCCAGCTTTACAGCCCTGCAACCTGTGGGGCGAGGGGACAGGGTTGCCAGGATGGGAGGGCAAACACATACCCACCCTCCCCCAGTGCTAAAACATGTAAATAAAATCAAAATTATTGATCTTTTTACATTATTAAACTATTGGATATGGATTAATTAATATTTTTTGTTTCAAATTTGACCTCTGCCCCCATCTATTTGAATGGCTTGGAATCATTTGAGAGAGGTTTTTCTGGGTGGTCTGCAGGTGCTGTACAATACTGCCGTGGCCCATTCCCGGCTTGGGAGATGGCGGGAAGCTCAGCGACTGCTGGAGGAAGCCTTGGAGCAGACCCCCAGGGACCAAGCCCCATACCTTGATGTGGCCCTTCAGCAGGTGCAGGTAAGGGGAACCTTCTCCTGAAATGGGAACCGTGGTTTTGCTGGAACTGGAGAGCCACCTTCTTGCTAGGTTGCTTCCACCCTGAGCCTCTTCTTTTGGAATCGCCACGTTTTGGTCATTTATTTTTTTGCCGAAAACCCAGCTGGTGTCACTGTCAGAGCATTGCATTCCTGGGCTGCCTTTTCAGATTTGTGGTGCCTCCATTTCGGCAGAAAATTAAACTGCCGCACCAGCCTGTCCCGCGTGGACAAGCGAAGAATTATTTTCAGGGCTGATTGTCTTTTTATTTAAAAGGTTCCTCCAGCCCCACCTGCCTTGTTCTTCCTGTCCAGGGTGCTTTCCAGATTAAACCCTATAACGGTGTCTCTACAGATCTGCAAAGTGTGCTTCCGTATTTCCTGTGCAGTCCCTGCGGTGACAGCCAGGCGCCGTCCACGTTTCCGATGCCTTCTGTCGGATTTTATCTTTGCATTATAGTGCTACAATATTGCACGTGTGCATCGCAGAAAAGTAGTTGTATTTTCCCGTGGTTGGAGTTTGAGATTCTGGGGGTCGTTTTCGATACGATCCTGTGAAGCCGAAGCATTTTACCCCCGTTGTTGGGTTTGATTTGGAAAGCGCCCAGAGCAGTTGGGGAAATGAATGGGACCCATTTCAAGAAAACTGGGGTGGTGATTTTGACAGGCTGCTCTGGAGGAGGGAATCTTGCTCTGAAGAATCTCTTTTGCCCTAGGAACATCTCCTCCTGGACCCTCGAAGCATTCCTCGGGGGGAGATATTCAGGCCTCCAAAGAAAGATGTGGAAGAGCTGGGAGCAAAAGACTTTCTGGGACAGGCAAAGGTACACCTGCAATTCTGTGGGGAAAGGGGTGGTGTTTTAATGCTGCCGTGGGCCTAGTTCTCAGCACGGGAGTAAGTTTGTGTCTGAGCTGTACCACTTAGAGGGAGGCTCATGTGATTCTCCTTTATACAAAAGCAGTTCCCTGCATGGGGAAGGTCCCAAGCTGGACATCGGGGAGAAGCTTCCTATTTTATTTGCAGATACTATATACACACAGAGAGAGAGAATACCTTGATCTTATGCTCTTGGTGGTGGTTAGGAGGATTTTAAAAGAACTCAAAAGCGCTGTCATTTTCGCCGTTTGCCCCTTGGAAGCGAGCCATGCCTTAAGAAGGAAAAATCTGCCTGGTTTTGGAGCGCCACACACAGCCCCTAATAATGAAACTTTGGAACTCCCTGCCACAAGATATGCTGAGGGCCACTAGCTTAGAAGGCTTCAACAGGGAACCAAGATGCTGAATTAGGAAGCCCTTGGGCCTAATCCAGCAGGACTCTCCTTATGTAACCTGGCACGAGGTTTTCCAGAGAAAAGCCGATGTTTAAACTATTCATATTCTAGGCTTCAAGAATTAATCTCCCTCTCCCTGCTACAGGTCATCTCCTCGGTTTTTAAGGAGGACATCAGCGGATTTCATGGTCTGCATCCCCAGGTGAGCAGGAGATCATGGAGGGGTTATGCAGGATGGCCACAGGCTTTCCTCCTGGAGACAACATGGATAGAGTTGCCAACTTCCTCCTGACAGGGCTCCTCTGCCTTTGACCCTTGGCTCCTCCCAACTTCTCCACCACCTCCCAATAAGCATGGCTTATATTTTGCAAGCTGTGCCTCCCTCTCTGTGTTCTTGCAGAACCTCGGCAGTGGGCTACCACCACCGCCTGAAAACGTGCCCCCCACTCGGCCCCATGAGAGCCAAAGGAGGCTGCTTCCAGGTGAGTCACAAGATGGAAGCACAGGGCAGGCTCCTTGGGGACATAGGATGCTGCCTTCTCCCGAGTCAGGCCTTTGGGCCATCTAGCTCAGCAACACTGGCTGGCAGCGGCTTCTCCAAGGTTGCAGGCAGGAATCTCTCTCAGCCCTCTCTTGGAGATGCTGCCAGGGAGGGAACAGGGAACTTAGATGCTCTTCCCAGAGTGGCTCCATCCCCTGAGGGGAATCTCTGACAGTGCTCACACTTCTCGTCTCCCATTCATATGCAACCAGGGCGGACCCTGCTTAGCTACGGGGACAAGTCATGCTTGCTACCACAAGACCAGCTCTCCTCCCATGAGGAGAGCTGTGTTTGACCTGAGGCCCAAACCCCACCATCTCAGCAGCCATTTGGAAGGGCAAGGCTTTGGCCCTTTGCAGGCGGAATAGTTCCTCCAGAAGCCCTGCTCAGCCTTGCTTTAATGCCGAGGTGGGGAGGCTTTAAGCTTGTGGAATCTACCCAGGTATTTTGAACCAGAACCCCAAGGTCTACTAGTTAGAGGCCAGACACAAAATGGCAGCCAGGGAGGCAGAGCTAAATGCAAAATGGCAGCTCAGGGTTAGGGTTAACAACCCTCCAAGATTGGCCAGGCGATTCTTAAAAGCAGTCCTAGAGATGTTAGTGACTTGATATGGGGTGTGTGTGTGTGTGGATTATCCAGGAATAGCTTCAGTTGGAGTTGGCAACCCTGCTTAGGGGACAGAGCCAATTACAGCCTTTCTGAGTTGTTTGAGATCAGGGATTTGAACCCCAAGCTACAAAACTGGCCAGCCAGGTTGCTCGCAGAAAGGCAATTCTCATAGACCCATTTCACAGATGAGGAAAACTGAGACTAACAGAGGAGCACAAGGCCAGCCGTCTCAGTGGCCATCCATTCAGTTTAGTAGGTCCCCTGGAGGGAAGGCGGGGGTCGTAGAAAATAAAACAAAATGAATGTGCAAACTTTGTTTTGCAGGAGCGACGGAGAGAACCGCAGAGAGGGTGGGTGCTAACGGCACTGGTCCCGAAACTGCCCTGGAGGTGAGCTCTCCCCACTGCCATGGTCATGGTGACTATACTGCTCCTATGAAACAACTTCAGCAGGGGGGTTGTACTTCCAAGAGGCTCAACTGGAGACTGAAGGAGAATTGGCAATTCCTGGTGACAGATCAGGGCCCCTAACTTTGGTTTTCCAGACATGGTTGGACTACAACTCCCATCCCATCACCTCCAGTCACAATGACTTCCATAAACTGAAGCTGAGGTTTATAAATTGTCCAGTACATTGAGCTAGAGATCCTCCACATGGCCACCCCTGGATTATAGGAAACCCCGTGTCTGCCATCCCGTCATAACTCCTGAATCCTAATTTCCCTCCAGCTCAGCAGGCCTCCCTCTCCCTCTCTCCCTAGCAGGTTTCTTCAGCCCACGGAGAGGCCCCACAGAGTAACGGCAGACCCATCCTGCTGAAGGTGCACGGTTCCTACACCGTGAATGTGAAGGCGAGCACCGCTGTATCCCTGGCCGATCTCGGCGTCCTGTTGCGGGAGGAGGTTTGCCGGCAGGCTGAGGAGATGACCCTGAGGTAGGTTCCGTCTGTTTTTCTTGAGAAGGATCTTTGAGGAGGCAGAAGCAGGTGGAACCAAGAAAGAAGAGGGACCTGCCTCTCTTCACTCAAATGCACTTTGTTCACTTATTTATTTCTTGCATTTCTATACCATCCCTGGGTGGTTCACTCTCTAAAAACCATTAAAACATTGACCCAATTAAAACCATTTTAAAAATACAAATAAAAGCTCTAAAATCTGAAGCTTTAGAACTAAAAACTAAAAACCTGAAAACCTGATGGGGATCTGATGGATGCTCTGATGGGGATAGGAAAAGACATTTTGCCACCCCACTGGTGCCCCAATAATCTACCGCCTGAGGCTGCTGCCTCACCTTGGCTCATGAAAGGATCGCCTGTGTCATTGATCCACTGCAGGTACCGGTCTCCAAGCAGCAATGAATTCATCTCGCTATGCAGTGAAGAAGAATTGCAAATGGCATGGCAGGAAGCAGAAGACGGCCACCTGACCCTCTGGTGCCAGGTATGCATTTTTTAACTTTGGGCTTTCCTACTCAAAGCTGAATGGACAGACACATTGCCATGGAATGAAAGTGGCAGGACGCTGAGGAGGTGGGATATGTCAAAGTTGTATGTGGGGAGTCTCGTTTGGAAGCCAGGTGAATTCATTAATTTCTAGCCAAACCTCCATTTCTCAACTAAGAGACTCCCCAAGCAACTTGCAATTAAAACTCACACCAAGTTACACTGTGAGGGATACGTGGCCGTCTCTTTTGATCCCATGCATGAAAATTTTTAATGAAAAAGCAGCCAAACTATATGATCACTCCCTGCAAGTAGAAAAGTAGCACACAGTACGGAGAGGATTGGGCTGGAATCTTTCTCCTTCACGTGCTATGTTTTTCCTTGCAGAGCTTTAAAAATTATTATTTTAAGCAAAGCATGCGGAAATAGTATTCTCCAGCTGTGATCTGGCCTCTACCTCCGCATTTCGTTGTGTAAATCCACATTTCTTTCTGCACTCTGAAGGGCAAAAAGGACAGCAGGGCCAGACCTGTTCTCTACCGGATGGTGGCGAGGCACGCTTACGCTGGACAAGGCTTGGCAGACCTAAGTTTTAAAGAAGGCGACACCTTGGAGATCCTCTCTGAAGGTAGCAGATCTTTGTCTCTAGAATGGATGTTTGATGGGGTGAAATAAAATGCCATTTGGGCGAAACAGGGGCACGGGCTTCCTGTTATCTTTTAGTAGTTGTGTCAAGGAGGGAGTTTTGGCCAATGCAGCTTGTCCGGCAGAGGGTGAGACGGTGCATTTGCATTTCTCCCCATCTATCAAAGGGCCCTCTGTTTTTCTTTCATCTGGCCCACCTCAGTGCTCAAATTCAGAGGAGGAAGGTAAGGGGACTTTGATGAAATCCAGAAAGTGCCTCCTCAGCTCCCAATTATGCCCCCGCAATAGCCGTCAACAAACAGTAGATAGCATCACAATCCCAAAGCACGAGGAGGCTGGGCCCCCCCGACCCCCTCCCATCTGTGTGTCTTGTACCAAGCAACCTTAGACGGTGTCCTCTTGCCTTTCCACAGTGAACGAGGAATGGCTGGAAGGACGCTGCCATGGAACCATCGGCATTTTCCCAAAATGCTTTGCTGTGCGAGAGAATTCTGACGCCACCCACTCCTAGAGAGGACAAGCCCTCCATCCTTAGACTCTGTATCCCTTTCCATGGAACCAGGACCAGAGAGCCACTTTTGAGTATCACCCAACGTTTTTATCCATCTTCAAGCGTATCTTAGTAATAGTCACCTCTGTTTCCTTGCCTTATTAGTCAGCGTCAGTCTGCTGTGCCAGAATTTGTGGACTTGTTTGTTTCCCCCACTTGCTCAAGGAAACCTTGTTTCCCTTAAGGGCTGCCTTGCCACTGAGGGTGGCTCCGGCATCCTCTTTTCCAAGCATGTCCGCGCAGTCATGAGGACTAGAGACTTAATTTCTAGAAGTTAGGTTTGGCAGGACATTGGACTCTGCTGTGCCCGGTACCCACTCCTGCCCCCAAAGGGGGCAGAAGATATTTGTTTTCATAAATCCACAGTCAATATCTGGATTGTTTTTAATGAGAAATCTGTAATAAAGTAGTCGAGTAAATCCTACAGTGGTTCAAAAATTACAGTTTTCTTTTCATTACAGTTGCTGGGTGAGTGGCCTACTAAATGTGGACTGGAAACGCCACTCCAGAAGTAGACTTAAAGCCCTACTGTAAACCAAATTTTGAAATGCCCATCGGTTCTTCTAGTAAAACTTACTGGGTTGTGAATGAAAGGCCTGAAATCGGTATTAAAATCCTGGGCTGGGGAAATACATAGAAAATGGAGCCTGTGCAGAACTGAGGTTGTCTTGTGCTCTTAACGGCCTATGTTTTCGCCCTCTGGCCAATAAAACTCTATTTCTGACAAGTAAAAAAAGGGCTAAAAAGCTAGTGAACTCCAGTGGCAGGCCAGGCCCAGCCCATAGGAACGTAGGAAACCCTGGGTCCGTCTAGCTCAGTATTGTCTACACAGACTGGCGGCAGCTTCTCCAAGGTTGGAAGGCAGGAGTCTCTCTCAGCCCTCTGCTCTCCTCCTAGGGAAAGAGAGATGGGGGAAATGTTCTCATGGAATGTCTTTACTTCTCTCCAGAGCACCTCTGACCTCTCCAGATAACAGAGTTATAAAGAATAATTCCATTTCAACAACATGCCCTGTTTACACAGTGCTTTCAAGGGTGCAAAGTGCATCATGACTATTATCTCAGTAGTAATGTGACCCTATAAGGTAGACCAGAATTATGACCCGGACATATTAGATGCTACACTGCAGCCAAGAGCTCATGGCTTAACTACAGTGGCCAAAGTGAGTTTATAAGCTGAAGCAAGAGTTTTCTTCTCTTGTAGTCCACGTACAACAGGGTGGGAAGCCGTGAATAATGCATTGTCTCTTACATGGTCCTGCATGTACTTTTGCTGGGTTGTGTTTTTTTTTTTTAAGGCACAACTGGATTTTGGATAAGCAGATCTCCTGCTGGGCTAGAGTTCCTTATGGTTGGGGCAGTGAGCCTAGGTTGGCATCTCCCACAAGAGAACCGCGCCGATGACAATTATTGAGGAGGAAAGACGGGACCCCTGTCGGCTGCCCCAAAGGCCCCACTTGCTGGGAGGGTTGTCCACACGGCACCTCTCTCACCACAGAGAGCGAACAAGGAAGACGGCGAACAAGATGAAACCAGTCAAGAGGGTGGCAGCAATGAAGAAAATGCTGGCTGCCCACACAGCTGGCTCGTGCCCTTTCAGCGGCCGGGGGTCCTCGGACGGGATCATGTTGGTGAGGTTTAGCATGTAGCCCAAGGTCCAGCCGATGTCAGAGTTGGCAGCCTGTGAGAGGAAAGGACTGAGAGCTGTGAAAGAGGGCAGGGCGCCCAACCAGACCTGAACCTGAGCCCCAAAACCGGTCTCGGTCACCCAGAATAGAACCCAGTCCTCAAATCTGTTACCTAGAACCAGATCCGGACATTTAAAACACAAGCCGTTTAGTGTTAAATAAGTAACCAGTTGCCCAGCTTGTATTACCAAGGTTCCCCTTTTCTTGCTTTTGATCCTGTCGTATCTGTACTGTATTTACTTGAATCCAAGACTTGGTTTCCGCCTCAAATTCTTTGATTCTAGAAAGTGGGGGGATCATATTATGGGTAAGTGCAGGTGAAACCTGTATTTATTTATTTTTTAAAGGAGATGGTCTTAAATTCAGAGTCATCTTCTTTTAGGGTAAATACAGGTATTTTGTTTGCAAAACTTCTTAAGGATTTATTTTAAGGCAATATTTTTTATTGAACTAGAAACAGTTATGGTTTTCATGCTACAAAGTTTCTTCACCAGCTAAGGAGCCAGGGATTATTTTATTATTTTATTTAATTTATATACTGCCTGACTCCAAACGCTCTAGGGTGGCTCACAAAAAGAAACACACACACACATATAAAATAAAACAAGCTGTTAAAATAATTTAAAACCTTCAAAGATGACTAAAAGCCTGGCTAAAAAAAAGGTGTCTGAAATAAATGGCTCAGAACGGGTTTCGAGTGTTTGAACTCTGCTTAAAGTTGACATCTGAACTGAAGTTGGCATATGGGGCCTCAAATGAGTGCATAAACCATTACCCTCACCTGCATCCGAAAGGCAATGTTTTCCCAGGTGCTGCTGCTGAAACCGTAGCCGTACAAGAGAAGGGTGAGGATATAGTTAGCACTGGCACAGTAGTTCCTCAGGCGATCCTCGTTCTGTTTAGGGTAGCTGGATTTCAGCTGGGGGCAAGCAAAGTGGACAGTTGAAGAGAGGCAGAGGCAGCTTTGCAGGGTAACAGAATAGCTATTGCACAAACTCTTAGAGTGTGCACACAAGGAGTTTCCCATTCAAATGCAAACCAGGGTTAGGGTTAGGGTGGACTCTGCTGAGCAAAGAGGACAATTCATGCTTGCTACCACAAGCCCAACTCTCCTAACCCTAACTCTTACTATGCAAGAGAAGTAGTCCTGTTCCCCACAGTGGCTAATCACATGCTTCTGGGACACCCCATAAGGTACCTACTTCATCCCAAGTCTTGGCACAGAATTCCTGAATGGTCTTTTCCACTTTGTCCAGTGGGTGTGTCTCAGTCAAGTTCAGGAAGCTGAAGGTATAGAAATATGCAGAGAAAGCCTGGTGGTGGAGAAGTAGCAAGAGGTCAGTGGGAGAAGACACCTGCACCAGGCAATTCCAGCAGGGTAGAAGCCAAGAATTTAATTCTCAGCACTGTCGGCCAGATACGCAAACCTGGATTAACATGAAAGAAGGGACTGAGAAGAGCATGGGGGGGACCTACTCTCTGAAGCATAACTTAGAAAAATTCGAATGTTCAAAGGTTCAATAGTTTGAAAGAAGTTTCAATCATTTGAAGTTCAATAGTTCAAATTTTCAAAGGTGAGAAAGTCCAAAGGTTCAATAGGTGGGTGGGTCAATGGGTGGGTGGGTCAATGGGTGGGTGGGTGGGTCAATAGGTGGGTGGTTGGGTCGGTGGGTCAATGGGTGGGTGGGTGGGTCAATGGGTCAATAGGTGGGTGGGTGAGTGGGTGGGTCAAAGGGTCAATAAGTAGGTGGGTGGATCAATGGGTCAATAGGTGGGTGGGTGGGTGGGCCAATGGGTCAAGGGGTGGGTGGGTCAATGGGTCAATAGGTGGGTGGGTGAGTGGGTGGGTCAATGGGTCGATAGGTGGGTGGGTGGTTGGGTCAATGGGTCGATAGGTGGGTGGGTGGGTCAATAGGAGGGTGGGTGGGTCAATGGGTCAAGAGGTGGGTGGGTGAGTGGGTCAATGGGTCAATAGGTCAATGGGTGGGTGGGTCGGTGGGTCAATAGGTGGGTGGGTCAATGGGTGTGTGGGTGGGTCAATGGGTCGGTGGAAGGGTGGGTCAATGGATCAATGAGTGGCTCAATGGGTCAAAGGGTGGGTCAATAGGTGCTTCAAAGGTTGGGTCAGTGGGTCAAAGGGTGGGTCAATGGGTCAAAGAATGGATCAAAGGGTGGGTCAGTGGGGCAAAGGGTGGGTCAGTGGGTCAAAGGGTGGGTAAATGGGTCAAAGGCTGGGTCAGTGGGTCAAAGGGTGGGTCAAAGGGTAGGTCAAAGGGTGGGTCAGTGGGGCAAAGGGTGGGTCAAAGGGTCAATGGGTGGGTCAAAGGGTGGATCAGTGGGTCAAAGGGTGGCTCAATGGGTCAAAGGGTGGGTCAGTGGGTCAATGAGTGGGTCAAAGGGTGGGTCAGTGGGTGGGCCAATGGGTCAAAGGGTGGGTCAAAGGGTCAATGGGTGGGTCAAAGGGTGGATCAGTGGGTCAAAGGGTGGCTCAAAGGGTGGCTCAATGGGTCAAAGAATGGGTAATGGGTCAAAGGGTGGGTCAATGGGTCAAAGGGTGGGTCAGTGGGTCAATGAGTGGGCCAATTGGTCAAAGGGTGCATCAGTGGGTCAATGAGTGGGTCAGTGGGTGGGTCAGTGGGTCAACGGGTGGGTCAATGGGTCAAAGGGTGGGTCAATGAGTGGGTCAATGGGTCAAAGGGTGGGTCAAAGGGTCAATGAGTGGGTCAAAGGGTGGGTCAGTGGGTGGGTCAATCAGTGGGTCAAAGGGTGGGTCAAATAATGGGTCAATAGGTCAAAGGGTGGGTCAGTGGGTGGGTCAAAGGGTGGGTCAGTGGGTGGGTCAGTGCGTCAGTGAGTGGGTCAGTGGGTGGGTCAGTGGGTCAATGGGTGGGTCAAAGGGTGGGTCAAAGAATGGGACAAAGAGTGGCTCAATGTGTCAAAGGGTGCATCAGTGGGTCAATTGGTGGGTCAATGAGTGGGTCAGTGGGTCAATAGGTGGGTCAATGGGTGGGTCAGTGGGTCAAAGGGTGCGTCAGTGGGTCAATGGGTCAATAGGTGGGTCAAAGGGTCAATGGGTGGGTCAGTGGGTCAAAGGGTGGGTCAGTGGGTCAATGGGTGGGTCAAAGAATTGTTCAATGGGTCAAAGGGTGGGTCAATGGGTCAATGGGTGGGTCAGTGGGAAATGGGTGGGTCAGTGGGTCAACGGGTGGGCCAATGAGTGGGTCAATGGGTCAAAGGGTGGGTCAATGAGTGGGTCAATGGGTCAAAGGGTGGGTCAGTGGGTCAAAGGGTGGCTCAATGGGTCAAAGGGTGGGTCAATAGGTGGGTCAAAGGGTGGGTCAGTGGGTCACAGGGTGGGTCAATGGGTCAAAGGGTGGGTCAAAGAATGGGTCAAAGGGTGGGTCAGTGGGGCAAAGGGTGGGTCAAAGGGTGGATCAGTGGGTCAAAGGGTGGGTCAGTGGGTCAATGGGTGGGTCAAAGAATGGTTCAATGGGTCAAAGGGTGGGTCAATGGGTCAATGGGTGGGTCAGTGGGTCAATGGGTGGGTCAGTGGGTCAATGGGTGGGTCAATGAGTGGGTTAATGGGTCAAAGGGTGGGTCAATGAGTGGGTCAATTGGTCAAAGGGTGGGTCAATGGGTGGGTCAGTGGGTCAAAGGGTGGGTCAGTGGGTCAATGGGTGGGTCAAAGGGTGGGTCAAAGAATGGGACAAAGAGTGGCTCAATGGGTCAAAGGGTGCGTCAGTGGGTCAATGGGTGGGTCAGTGGGTCAATGGGTGGGTCAGTGGGTCAACGGGTGGGTCAATGAGTGGGTCAATGGGTCAAAGGGTGGGTCAATGGGTGGGTCAATGAGTGGGTTAATGGGTCAAAGGGTGGGTCAATGAGTGGGTCAGTGGGTCAATAGGTGGGTCAATGGGTGGGTCAGTGGGTCAAAGGGTGCGTCAGTGGGTCAATGGGTGGGACAATGAGTGGGTCAGTGGGTCAATGGGTGGGTCAATGGGTCAAAGGGTGGGTCAGTGGGTCAATGGGTGGGTCAAAGAATTGTTCAATTGGTCAAAGGGTGGGTCAATGGGTGGGTCAGTGGGTCAATGGGTGGGTCAGTGGGTCAACGGGTGGGTCAATGAGTGGGTTAATGGGTCAAAGGGTGGGTCAATGAGTGGGTCAATGGGTCAAAGGGTGGGTCAGTGGGTCAAAGGGTGGGTCAAAGAATGGGACAAAGAGTGGCTCAATGGGTCAAAGGGTGGTCAATAGGTGGGTCAAAGGGTGGGTCAGTGGGTCAAAGGGTGGGTCAAAGAATGGGGCAAAGGGTGGGTCAATGGGTCAATGGGTGGGTCAGTGGGGCAAAGGGTGGGTCAAAGGGTGGATCAGTGGGTCAAAGGGTGGGACAGTGGGTCAAAGGGTCAATGAGTGGGTCAAAGGGTGGGTCAGTGAGTGGGTCAAATAATGGGTCAATAGGTCAAAGGGTGGGTCAGTGGGTGGGTCAGTGCGTCAAAGGGTGGGTCAAAGAATGGTTCAATGGGTCAAAGGGTGGGTCAGTGGGTCAATGGGTGGGTCAGTGGGTCAATGGGTGGGTCAGTGGGTCAACGGGTATGTCAATGAGTGGGTTAATGGGTCAAAGGGTGGGTCAATGGGTCAAAGGGTGGTTCAGTGGGTCAATGGGTGGGTCAATGGGTGTGCCAGTGGGTCAAAGGGTGGGTCAGTGGGTCAAAGGGTGGGTCAGTGGGTGGGTCAATGCGTCAAAGGGTGGGTCAGTGGGTCAATGGGTGGGTCAATGAGTGGGTTAATGGGTCAAAGGGTGGGTCAATGAGTGGGTCAATGGGTCAAAGGGTGGGTCAATGGGTGCGCCAGTGGGTCAAAGGGTGGGTCAATGAGTGGGTTAATGGGTCAAAGGGTGGGTCAGTGGGTCAATGAGTGGGTCAAAGGGGTGGGTCAGTGGGTGGGCCAATGGGTCAAAGGGTGGGTCAAAGGGTCAATGGGTGGGTCAAAGAGTGGATCAGTGGGTCAAAGGGTGGCTCAAAGGGTGGCTCAATGGGTCAAAAAATGGGTAATGGATCAAAGGGTGGGTCAATGGGTCAAAGGGTGGGTCAGTGGGTAAATGAGTGGGTCAGTGGGTGGGCCAATGGGTCAAAGGGTGCGTCAGTGGGTCAATGGGTGGGATCAATGAGTGGGTCAGTGGGTCAATGGGTGGGTCAGTGGGTCAAAGGGTGGGTCAGTGGGTCAACGGGTGGGTCAAAGAGTGGGTCAATGGGTCAAAGGGTGGGTCATTGGGGCAAAGGGTGGGTCAAAGGGTGGGTCAGTGGGTCAATGGGTGGGTCAAAGAATGGTTCAATGGGTCAAAGGGTGGGTCAGTGGGTCAATGGGTGGGTCAAAGGGTGGGTCAAAGAATGGGACAAAGAGTGGCTCAATGGGTCAAAGGGTGCGTCAGTGGGTCAATCGGTGGTCAATGAGTGGGTCAGTGGGTCAATAGGTGGGTCAATGGGTGGGTCAGTGGGTCAAAGGGTGGGTCAGTGGGTCAATGGGTGGGACAATGAGTGGGTCAGTGGGTCAATAGGTGGGTCAATGGGTCAATGGGTGGGTCAGTGGGTCAATGGGTGGGTCAAAGAATTGTTCAATGGGTCAAAGGGTGGGTCAATGGGTCAATGGGTGGGTCAGTGGGTCAAAGGGTGGGTCAGTGGGTCAAAGGGTGGGTCAAAGAATGGGACAAAGAGTGGCTCAATGGGTCAAAGGGTGGGTCAATAGGTGGGTCAAAGGGTGGGTCAGTGGGTCAAAGGGTGGGTCAATGGGTGGGTCAAAGAATGGGTCAAAGGGTGGGTCAGTGGGTCAAAGGGTGGGTCAGTGGGTCAATGAGTGGGTCAAAGGGTCAATGAGTGGGTCAAAGGGTGGGTCAGTGAGTGAGTCAAATAATGGGTCAATAGGTCAAAGGGTGGGTCAGTGGGTGGGTCAGTGGGTGGGTCAGTGGGTCAATGGGTGGGTCAAAGAATGGTTCAGTGGGTCAAAGGGTGGGTCAATGGGTCAATGGGTGGGCCCGTGGGTCAATGGGTGGGTCAGTGGGTCAACGGGTAGGTCAATGAGTGGGTTAATGGGTCAAAGGGTGGGTCAATGGGTCAAAGGGTGGTTCAGTGGGTCAAAGGGTGGGTCGGTGGGTCAATGGGTGGGTCAATGGGTGCACCAGTGGGTCAAAGGGTGGGTCAGTGGGACAAAGGGTGGGTCAGTGGGTCAAAGGGTGGGTCAGTGGGTCAAAGGGTGGGTCAGTGGGTCAATGGGTGGGTCAAATAATGGGTCAATAGGTCAAAGGGTGGGTCAGTGGGTGGGTCAAAGGGTGGGTCAGTGGGTGAGTCAGTGCGTCAAAGGGTGGGTCAAAGAATGGTTCAATGGGTCAAAGGGTGGGTCAGTGGGTCAATGGGTGGGTCAATGAGTGGGTTAATGGGACAAAGGGTGGGTCAATGAGTGGGTCAATGGGTCAAAGGGTGGGTCAATGGGTGGGTCAATGGGTGCGCCAGTGGGTCAAAGGGTGGGTCAATGAGTGGGTTAATGGGTCAATGAGTGGGTCAGTGGGTTAATGGGTGGGTCAGTGGGTCAACGGGTGGGTCAATGAGTGGGTTAATGGGTCAAAGGGTGGGTCAATGAGTGGGTCAATGGGTCAAAGGGTGGGTCAATGGGTGGGTTAATGGGTCAAAGGGTGGGTCAGTGGGGCAAAGGGTGGGTCAGTGGGTCAATGAGTGGGTCAAAGGGTGGGTCAAAGGGTCAATGGGTGGGTTAAAGGGTGGATCAGTGGGTCAAAGGGTGGCTGAAAAGGTGGCTCAATGGGTCAAAGGGTGGGTCAATGGGTCAAAGGGTGGGTCAGTGGGTGGGCCAATGGGTCAAAGGGTGCGTCAGTGGGTCAATGGGTCGGTCAGTGGGTCAATGGGTGGGTCAGTGGGTCAAAGGGTGGGTCAGTGGGTCAACGGGTGGGTCAATGAGTCAAAGGGTGGGTGAATGAGTGGGTCAATGGGTCAAAGGGTGGGTCAATGGGTGGGTCAGTGGGTCAAAGGGTGGGTCAAAGGGTGGGTCAGTGGGTCAATGAGTGGGTCAAAGGGTCAATGAGTGGGTCAAAGGGTGGGTCAATGGGTGGGTCAGTGGGTCAATGGGTGGGTCAAATAATGGGTCAATAGGTCAAAGGGTGGGTCAGTGGGTGGGTCAAAGGGTGGGTCAGTGGGTGGGTCAGTGCATCAAAGGGTGGGTCAGTGGGTCAATGGGTGGGCCAAAGAATGGTTCAATGGGTCAAAGGGTGGGTCAGTGGGTCAATGGGTGGGTCAGTGGGTCAACGGGTGGGTCAATGAGTGGGTTAATGGGTCAAAGGGTGGGTCAATGAGTGGGTCAATGGGTCAAAGGGTGGGTCAATGGGTGGGTTAATGGGTCAAAGGGTGGGTCAGTGGGGCAAAGGGTGGGTCAGTGGGTCAATGAGTGGGTCAAAGGGTGGGTCAGTGGGTGGGCCAATGGGTCAAAGGGTGAGTCAAAGGGTCAATGGGTGGGTCAATGGGTGGATCAGTGGGTCAAAGGGTGGCTCAAAGGGTGGCTCAATGGGTCAAAGAATGGGTAATGGGTCAAAGGGTGGGTCAATGGGTCAAAGGGTGGGTCAATGGGTCAATGAGTGGGTCAATGGGTCAAAGGGTGCGTCAGTGGGTCAATGGGTGGGTCAATGAGTGGGTCAGTGGGTGGGTCAAAGGGTGGGTCAGTGGGTGGGTCAGTGCGTCAAAGGGTGGGTCAAAGAATGGTTCAATGGGTCAAAGGGTGGGTCAGTGGGTCAAAGGGTGGGTCAATGAGTGGGTCAATGGGTCAAAGGGTGGGTCAATGGGTGGGTCAATGGGTGCGCCAGTGGGTCAAAGGGTGGGTCAATGAGTGGGTTAATGGGTCAATGAGTGGGTCAGTGGGTCAATGAGTGGGTCAATGGGTCAAAGGGTGGGTCAATGAGTGGGTTAATGGGTCAAAGGGTGGGTCAATGAGTGGGTCAATGGGTCAAAGGGCGGGTCAATGGGTGGGTCAATGGGTCAAAGGGTGGGTCGGTGGGTCAATGGGTGGGTCAATGGGTGCGCCAGTGGGTCAAAGGGTGGGTCAGTGGGTCAATGGGTGGGGCAAAAAATGGTTCAATGGGTCAAAGGGTGGGTCAGTGGGTGGGCCAATGGGTCAAAGGGTGCGTCAGTGGGTCAATGGGTGGGTCAGTGGGTCAATGGGTGGGTCAGTGGGTCAAAGGGTGGGTCAAATACTGGGTCAGTGGGTGGGTCAGTGCGTCAAAGGGTGGGTCAGTGGGTCAATGGGTGGGTCAAAGAATGGTTCAATGGGTCAAAGGGTGGGTCAATGGGTCAATGGGTGGGTCAGTGGGTCAATGGGTGGGTCAGTGGGTCAACGGGTGGGTTAATGGGTCAAAGGGTCGGTCAATGGGTGGGTTAATGGGTCAATGGGTGGGTTAATGGGTCAAAGGGTGGGTCAGTGGGTCAAAGGGTGGGTCAGTGGGTCAAAGGGTGGGTCAAGGGGTGGGTCAAGGGGTGGGTCGGTGGGTCAATGGGTGTACCAGTGGGTCAAAGGGTGGGTCAATGAGTGGGTCAGTGGGTCAAAGGGTGGGTCAGTGGGTGGGTCAATGGGTCAAAGGGTGGGTCAGTGGGTCAAGGGGTGGGTCAGTGGTTCAATCAGTGGGTCAAAGGGTGGGTCAATGGGTGGGTCAATGCGTCAAAGGGTGCGTCAAAGAATGGTTCAATGGGTCAACGGGTCGGTCAATGGGTCAATGGGTGGGTCAGTGGGTGGAAGGGTGGGTCAATGGATCAATGGGTGGGTCAATGGGTCAAAGGGTGGGTCAAAGGGTCAAAGGGTGTGTCAGTGGGTGGGTCAATGGGTCAAAGGGTGGGTCAGTGGGTGTGTCAGTGGGTGGGTCAATGGGTCAAAGGGTGGGTCAATAGGTGGGTCAAATGGGTCAATAGGTGGGTGGGTGGGTGGGTGGGTGGGTCAATGAGTGGTTAGGTGTGTGGGAGGGTCAATGAGTGGGTAGGTGGGTGGGAGGTTCAATGGGTCAATAGGTGGGCCAATATGTGGGTTACCCTATTGACTCATTGACCCACCCACCTGTTGACCCACCAGCCCAATGACCCACCCACCTATTGACCCATTGACCCACACACCCACCCACCTACTGACCCATTGACCCACGCACCCACCCACCTACTGACCCATTGACCCACGCACCCACTGACCCATTGACCCACCCACCCACCCATTGACCCATTGACCCACCCACCCACCCATTGACCCATTGACCCACCCACCCATTGACCCATTGACCCACCCACCCATTAACCCATTGATGCACCCACCCATTGACCCATTCTCCCACCCACCTATTGACTTATTGACCCACCCACCCACCCATTGACCCACCTATTGAACCATTGACCCACCTATTGACTCATTGACCCACCCACACACCCACTGACCCTTTGATCCTCCCACCCACCCACCTATTGACCCATTGACCCAAGCACCCACCCACCTATTGACCCACGCACCCACCCACCTACTGACCCATTGACCGACCCACCCACCCACCAATTGAACCATTGACCCACCCACCCACCCACCCATTGACCCACCCACCCTCCCATCGACCTATTGACCCACGCACCCAGTGTGTGGGTGGGTGGGTCAATGGGTCAATGGGTGGATGGGTCAATGGGTCAATAGGTGGATAGATGTGTCGGTGGCTTAATAGGGAGGTGGGTGGGTGGGCCAATGGGTCAATAGATGTGTGGGTGGGTCAATGGGTCAATGGGTGGGTCAATGCGTCAAAGGGTGGGTCAGTGGGTCAATGGGTGGGTCAAAGAATGGTTCAATGGGTCAAAGGGTGGGTCAATGGGTCAATGGGTGGGTCAGTGGGTCAATGGGTGGGTCAGTGGGTCAACGGGTGGGTTAATGGGTCAAAGGGTCGGTCAAAGGGTGGGTTAATGGGTCAAAGGGTGGGTCAGTGGGTCAAAGGGTGGGTCAGTGGGTCAAAGGGTGGGTCGGTGGGTCAAAGGGTGGGTCAAGGGGTGGGTCGGTGGGTCAATGGGTGTACCAGTGGGTCAAAGGGTGGGTCAATGAGTGGGTCAGTGGGTCAAAGGGTGGGTCAGTGGGTGGGTCAATGGGTCAAAGGGTGGGTCAGTGGGTCAAGGGGTGGGTCAGTGGTTCAATCAGTGGGTCAAAGGGTGGGTCAATGGGTGGGTCAATGCGTCAAAGGGTGGGTCAGTGCGTCAAAGGGTGGGTCAAAGAATGGTTCAATGGGTCAACGTGTCGGTCAATGGGTCAATGGGTGGGTCAGTGGGTGGAAGGGTGGGTCAATGGATCAATGGGTGGGTCAATGGGTCAAAGGGTGGGTCAAAGGGTGTGTCAGTGGGTGGGTCAATAGGTCAATGGGTGGGTCAGTGGGTCAAAGGGTGGGTCAAGGGGTGGGTCAATGGGTGTGCCAGTGGGTCAAAGGGTGGGTCAATGAGTGGGTCAGTGGGTCAATGAGTGGGTCAGTGGGTCAATGAGTGGGTCAGTGGGTCAAAGGGTGGGTCAGTGGGTGGGTCAATGGGTGGGTCAATGGGTCAAAGGGTGGGTCAATGGGTCAATCGGTGGGTCAAGGGGTGGGTCAGTGGTTCAATCAGTGGGTCAAAGGGTGCGTTAAAGGGTGGGTCAGTGCGTCAAAGGGTGGGTCAAAGAATGGTTCAATGGGTCAACGGGTCGGTCAATGGGTCAATGGGTGGGTAAGTGGGTGGAAGGGTGGGTCAATGGATCAATGGGTGGGTCAATGGGTCAAAGGGTGGGTCAAAGGGTCAAAGGGTGTGTCAGTGGGTGGGTCAATGGGTCAAAGGGTGGGTCAGTGGGTGGGTCAAAGGGTGGCTCAATGGGTCAAAGGGTGGGTCAATAGGTGGGTCAATGGGTGGGTGGGTGGGTCAATGGGTCAATATTTGGGTGGGTGGGTGGGTCAATGGGTCAATAAGTGGGTGGGTGGGGCAATGGGACAATGGGTGGGTGGGTAAATGGGTCAATAGGTGGGTGGGTGGGTGGGTCAATGAGTGGTTAGGTGTGTGGGAGGGTCAATGAGTGGGTAGGTGGGTGGGAGGTTCAATGGGTCAATAGGTGGGTGGGTGGGTGGGTCAATGAGTGGTTAGGTGTGTGGGAGGGTCAATGAGTGGCTAGGTGGGTGGGAGGTTCAATGGGTCAATAGGTGGGCCAATATGTGGGTTACCCTATTGACTCATTGACCCACCCACCTGTTGACCCACCAGCCCAATGACCCACCCACCTATTGACCCATTGACCCACACACACACCCACCTACTGACCCATTGACCCACGCACCCACCCATTGCCCCATTGACCCACCCACCCACCTATTGACCCATTGACCCACCCACCCATTAACCCATTGATGCACCCACCCATTGACCCATTCTCCCACCCACCTATTGACTTATTGACCCACCCACCCACCCACCCATTGACCCACCTATTGAACCATTGACCCACCTATTGACTCATTGACCCACCCACACACCCACCCATTGCCCCATTGACCCACGCACCCACCCATTGCCCCATTGACCCACCCACCCACCTATTGACCCATTGACCCACCCACCCACCCATTGACCCATTGACCCACCCACCCACCCATTGACCCATTGACCCACCCACCCATTAACCCATTGATGCACCCACCCATTGACCCATTCTCCCACCCACCTATTGACTTATTGACCCACCCACCCACCCACCCATTGACCCACCTATTGAACCATTGACCCACCTATTGACTCATTGACCCACCCACACACCCACTGACCCTTTGATCCTCCCACCCACCCACCTATTGACCCATTGACCCACGCACCCACCCACCTATTGACCCACGCACCCACCCACCTACTGACCCATTGACCGACCCACCCACCCACCAATTGAACCATTGACCCACCCACCCACCCATTGACCCACCCACCCTCCCATCGACCTATTGACCCACGCACCCAGTGTGTGGGTGGGTGGGTCAATGGGTCAATGGGTGGATGGGTCAATGGGTCAATAGGTGGATAGATGTGTCGGTGGCTTAATAGGGAGGTGGGTGGGTGGGCCAATGGGTCAATAGATGTGTGGGTGGGTCAATGGGTCAATGGGTGGGTCAATGGGTCAATAGTTGGGCGGGTGGGTGAATGGGTCAATAGTTAGTTGGGCGGGTGGGTGCGTGAATGGGTGGGTGGGTCAATAGGTGGGTGGGTGGGTCAATGGGTCAATAGGTGGGTGGGTGGGTGGATGGGTCAATGGATCAATAGGTGCGTAGGTGAGTAGGTGGGTGGGTCAATGGATCAATTGGTGCGTAGGTGGGTCAATGGGTCAATAGGTGGGTGGGTGGGTGGGTCAAGGGGTGGGTGCATGGTTCAATGGGTCAATAGGTGGCTGTGTGGTGGGTCAATGAGTGGGTAGGTGGGTGGGAGGGTCAATGGGTCAATAGGTGGGTGGGTGGGTCAATAGGTGGGTTTGTGGGCCGGCCAATAGGTGGGTGACCCTATTGACCCACCCACCTGTTGACCCACCAGTCCAATGACCCACCCACCTATTGACCTATTGACTCATTGACACACCCATCCACCTATTGACCCACCTACCCACCCACCCACCTATTAACCCATTGACCCACCCACCCACCTATTGACCCACCCACCCACCTACCAACCTATTGACCCACTGACCCACCCACACCCACCCATTGACCCACCCACCCACCCACCTATTGACCCATTGACCCACCCACCAATTGAACCATTGACCCACCCCCCCACCCATTGACCCACCCACCCACCTATTGACCCATTGACCCACCCCCTTCCACCCAACTATTGACCCACCCACCCATTGACCCATTCTCCCACCCACCCATTGACCAATTGACCCACCCACCCACCCACCCACCCATTGACCCACCTATTGACCCATTGACCCACCCACACACCCACTGACCCTTTGATCCTCCCACCCAGCCACCTATTGACCCATTGACCCACGCACCCAGCCACCTATTGACCCACGCACCCAGCCACCTATTGACCCACTGACCCACGCACTCACCCACCTACTGACCCATTGACCCACGCACCCACCCACCTATTGACCCATCCACCAATTGACCCACCCACCCACCCACCTATTGACCCATTGACCCACCCCCCCTCCCATCGACCTATTGACCCACCCACCCAGTGTGTGGGTGGGTGGGTCAATAGGTGGATAGGTGTGTCGGTGGCTTAAAAGGCGGGTGGGTGGGCCAATGGGTCAATGCGTGGGTCAATGGGTCAATAGGTGGGTAGGTGTGTCGGTTGCTTAAAAGGTGGGTGGGTGGGTCAAAGAGGTGGGTGGGTCAATGGGTCAATGAGGTGGGTGGGTGGGTGGGTCAATGGGTCAATAGTTGGGTGGGTGGGTTGGTCAATGGGTCAATAGGTGGGTAGGTGGGTGGGTGGGAGGGCCAATAGGTGGGTGACCCTATTGACCCACCCACCTATTGACCCACCGACCCACCCACCTATTGGCCCATTGATGCACCCACATCAATGGGTGGGTCAATAGGTGGGTGGGTGGGTCAATGCATCAATAGTTGGGTGGGTGGTTGGGTCAATGGGTCAATAGCTGGGTGGGTCAATGGGTCCAACTTCTATCAATGGGCCCAAACTTCTATTCCTGCACCATGTCCCATCATTTTGTGGAAGCCTTCCACTTTCCTTTTTGCCATATATTTTTCACAGTCAAGTCACTCCTTAATTCATGATATAACTCCCACTCCCTCGACTCTGTAAATCCAAACACACACACACACACCCACACCTTGCTTTCATTCATGCTCTTCTAGTCTTTCAGGATCACATCATACCAGGAACTTCCCGTTGACTTGCGGCTGGTAGACACCGTTGAATCCACAAGATTCATTGTGGCTGCAGTTGGAAAAATTAAAGATCTTCTGTACGGTTTCCCGGCAAAGGGTAGCATTGCCTGTGCCCACCAGAGTGACATTCCTTGAGGCTGTGGAAGACCCCAGATGTGGTGGGCTAGCACATGGACTGTCGTAGATGGACGCTGTTGTGATCACATCTGTGTAATTTATAGGGTAGCAGGGGTGCTGAAAGTGACTGGTGGTGGTTGAGTTCTGGAGAGAACAAGCACAGATTGAAACCTAGCCCTTATTGAAACATAAGCTGCCTTCTACTGAGTCAGACCCTTGGTCCATTTAGCTTAGTATTGTCTATCCACACTGGCAGCAACTTCTCCAAGGTCTCCGGTAGGAGTCTCTCCCCACCCTATCTGTAGTATACCCAGGGGTATATATTCAGTTAACACATGTGCCACCAATCCTGGTCATGTGGTTGCCATCTTTCCCCCCAGATCCTACTCTTGTGCCCTTAACAGCCACTCAATCCGCTGAAGTCAACAGCTGAATAAAGTTGGCTACTGTACCCAACAAGCAAGGAGGACTGTGTATATACTGTAGAATAATTCCCAGAATCTTCTGCAATAAGCACAGGTGCAGAAGCTCCTCCAAAGCTAGAAAACCCAAGAAGACATGGTTTAAGATGAGAGTGAATCACGTTAAATGGTTTAATCTGTTGGGACCCAGGTGGTATTTCCTAATCATACGCTACCTGCCTGAGCAACAGCAGCTTACTTACTATGATAAGCTGAAGGACTTGCCGGAGGGCCTGATTCTGGCCGTAGCACAAGTAGCTGTGAGTATAGATAGAGTAATTAAACCCATAGAGTCGGAAGCGGGTGGCGTTGGCAATCAGGCTGGCTGGAACAAAACTAATTTGGGTTGAAGCCCCTCCGAGGTCCAGCGCCCCCAGGATACCAGCTGAAGCGGGGTGGATCCAGTCTCGGGCTTGAGCCGAATACTGTGGAGATAGAACAAGATGGCAGAGATCTCAAGGTGATTTCAAAGGGAGCGAGGTTTCATTTTCCATGGAAATTTCCTTGTTCTATTAATATTTCATTATCTTTACCCTCTGGTACCAGCAATAGGTTTTCTAGAAGGTTTCCCAGTCCTTCTGGTCAGTGGAGCAAAATTCCTTGCTACTGGTCTTTCTTTGCCATCTCTCTAGCTTCTCCCAGCAAGACCCTAGCCTTAAGCATCATATTAATTGATATGATGCTTTGCACGCACACCTGGTACTTTGCAAAAGTTCTATTCGAATCTGTGTCTCTCCGGTCCTAACGGGCCGCTCTAACCACTACACCATATGTTTGGAGGAGTCCATTGTGTGCCCACATCATTTCATACAAGAAGCCTGAAGCCCATTTCAGTACGATGGCACCAACCCACCTCGATGAAAGAGCTGAGCAGATAATTGATGGTGATCCAGCCATAGGCACCCTCCTCCTGTCCAGTAATGATCCGGGCTCCTCGGAAGCTGACGGGATATTGCTGGATGGCCTTGCCAACTTCTTCCAGGACCTGCAAGGCTGCAGTCTCGTTCGACTGCCTGTAGAATTGACCACAAAAGTATTGTGAACTTGAGAAAGCAGCAGAGGGCTAATTTGGCAGACAGGATTCTGTACTGCCATCTCTATATTTGTTGATAGTGTTGATTGAAAGTTTTCTGTCCCTCTTTTCCCTTAAAAAGTCTCAAGGTGGCTTCCATAAATAACTTATTTAATTTTTTTAAAAAAAACCCACAATAAAAACAGATTACAGAATCAGAGTTCTTTAAAGGGGCAGTGGGATTCTGTCTTAAGACAATCGAATTCCGCACAAAGAAAAATTGGATTCTGCAATTTAAGCCGGATGGAAGGCTGCAAGACCAGAACAAGGCATCATGCAGAGACTCAGGAACAGACACTATTAGGTGCTTTGGGCTTCTGGAAACTTTGCATGAGTCCATCAAATTATTTCTCGGCCACACGCAGAAGTTCTCTCATTCAGTCTGGGAATTTCTCAGAAGGAAATACGTGGCATGCATGGTGATTATGCCCAGATGCCTTTTGCTGTTTGTTTCAGTTTCCTGCATTTTGTACCTCAGGAGTCTCATGCCGGCCGTGGCACCCAGATAAGCAGGGGACTCCCGCTGCCTCTCTGAGGGAATCACTGTCATGGCTGCATCCAGACATTCCCGGAGGGAGGAACCTGCCTTTGGCGGATTGTCAGCATAACTGGATATCCCAGACCCTGAAACAGAAAACACGAGGCTCGGTGAGGTTGGACAGGCCTGACTACGTAACATGATGGGAACAGAGGACTTGTGGCCAGCAATGCAGGTTTTCCAGATAGTTTTGAACTGGAAAACTGGAAACATTTCCATGGCAATGTTTTCGATCCTTTGCAACAAAAGCGTATAAGATTCTTTTTTTCTCTGGCAGTGACACAGTGCAAATTTCCCCTAGCTGGATGGCGATCTAATTAGGTAAGGTATTGGCAGGGACTTGGAGATGGAAAAAATTTTGAGATGGAGAAATGGATTTTTCTGGAGATGGAAAATAATTTGGCCATGGAAGTTTTTCCACAGAAAGTGGCGCTTCTCTTCCCTTTAGCAGGGGGAGAGTAACTGTCCCTATCCAGCCCCAGCCTAACATCCAGTGCTGGTGTCTTCCATATGTTTCTTTTCAGATTATGAGCCTCTTGAAGACAGGAAACCAAGTCCCCCTGCTAAATGAGTGAAGAGGGACCTTTCAGAGTGGGGATTCTCTTTATTTAATAGGAGGGGAACAACTGGCCCTCTCCATCCCCAGCACAGCATCCCTCCAGCGGCTGCTGCTGGTGTCTATTTTCTGTTTCTTTTTTAGATTATGAACCTTTGGGATCAGGAGCCATCTCTATTATTATTATTTACTTTATTTCTATACCACCTGACTCCAAAGGTTCAAGCGGTTTCACAAGGAGGAATACAATAAAAACAATAACAAAACAAAAGGTTTAAACCACAATTGAAAACAATTGAAAACATTCCTAAAAGCCAGGCTTTAAAAAAATGCATCTTAAGGGCTCTTTTAAAGGCTGATAAAGAAGTTAAGCCACAAATGTCTATAGGGAGCACATTCCACAGCCCAGGAGCAACTAGGAGTTATTACTTCATTAATTATTATTAATTATTATTATTACTACTACTACTTTATTTTGCTATACAAACTGATTTCAGCACTTTGTTCAAAGGCGGTATATAAATGCTTGTCACAGTCCCCATGTCTAACCAATGTTCCACAACATAAAATAGAGATGCTTCTAACACCCCAATTACTGTTATCCATTGTGGGGGGGCTCAGTTCTGCTGTCTGTCATCTTTATTGATTTACTGTACAACTGCCCATCTTCCACCCATTTAAAAGCCAAGAGAGCAATATCAGCAGTTCCCAAACTCTGGGGGTGGGATGCTCCAGATTTTTAGCTTGGATTTTGGCTTTCCTCTCCTCCCACCAAGATTCTCTGCTGTGTTTCAGCATGAAGCAGAAAAAAGTTCACCATTAACATGACAGGAGAACGTCTGGCTGACCACGCCGGTATTGTTTTCCTTGTCTGCTGGCCACTGGTAGACAAACAGGGAGGTGTGCGATGAACCTGCATCAAACACCAATCCGTACTGGAAGAAAGATATTCAGAACAGTCAGGCAGAAAAACAGCCATTCCAATTTTAAAAAGCATTGCAAAACCTGAACTGCTAAATCAGATGCCCCTGCAAGACCTAAGCTGCTTGGTGTATTTGAGCAAGAACAAAGCTGCAGAGGCAGGTCTTTGTTCTTTCCTCTATGTTGGACATCAGGGTGACTTTAGGTATTTTGGAATGCAAGGAGAAGCAAATTGTTACTGGTACTATCTGTCTAATCCCTGGTAAGTTCAAATTTCTGTTTGTGCTCACCTTATTCCCAGAAGCCAATGATACGTTGTGGATGCCCACCACACTGAGGATCAGGGCCACAAGAGTGAAGATGCTGAGGAGGAGCAGGGCTGCAGGGACGTACCAGTGGTTCAATTTGATGACCATTTCTGAAAACAAAGAATTTATTTACAGGTCCCATGTCCATTCATAAATCACCTCCACTTGCAGAGGTTATGTGGGTAGCAATCGGAGACAGGAGCTTTTCTGTAGTGGCACCCTGGTTGTTAATATCCTCTATGGAGAGAGCCAGCTGATACCCATTTTACTGACCATTTTACTGAATACTGAGTCTGGGGTAGAAACTAGTTCTGGGGTCTCCAGAAACCAGCTCCAGTTTCCAGGTGACTCTTGAAAGTCAGTCTAGAGGCTGGGGAAAATATTGCGGGGAACATGAGGAGGGGGGTGAGATCTCCAAGAACAGCTTCAGTCAGAATTGGCAAGCCAATGCATGCCTGTAATATTCTCATGTTTGTAGGGCCATTTGCAGAATTATAATAGAACTCGGGGTAAAAAAAACTTGTGATTACGTCGTGTACCTGCCACACACACCCCCTCCAGGTTCCCAAATCAAGATTTCTCGATCCTTATCTTTGAATTTCATCTTCGAAATCTGAGAACAAGACAGAGTGGCAAATGCTCTGGGTGATATGCATCACCTCTGCTTGAGCTATCCCAGAGCCAATTCCACGGATCATTAGAAACTCACCAGCATGACAGGGCCTTCTCAAGACCGCCGTGGTGTTTTCTTTTAACCCTGTTGGGGCTGCAAGCACTGGCCATGCTTGCTCCTTAGATGGCGGAGGCTGAGAGAAGAGTCTAATATTATTCTTATTTTCATCGCATTTTCATGGACAATGCTCTACAAGATACCAAAAGGCAAGGTCCCTACTTCAGGGACCTAAAATTGACGGGGCCTTCTCGGTTACAGCAGCCAGCCTGTGGGAGTTCAGAGGATACTTTTGGAGAAAATCAGGAGCTTTCTCACACAGGGGCTTTACCCCGAATCTCCTCCGGAAGGGAGGGCGTTTGTTCTCACTGAAGCCGGATTCCCACCGAGGTCAGTTCGATGTCTTTGGAAGAACCCCACACACAAATCGAGCTTTTTCTTTCGGATTTCACTTCATCCCAATTTATGTGCGAGTTTTTAAAATCCTGTTTTTAAAATCCCGGAGTTTTTGTGGATAAATCAAAGCAGGCGCTGAGGTCTTCACATTAACATGATAAGAGCAAGTCATGCCTAGGGAATGCAAATACTGTAGAAAGCTGCCCAGAGGCAAAGAGTGGATTGCTTGCTTTTCTGCTCTTTGAAAGTCTTTGGAGGGGGGAGATCCGGGAAGGAGAGAGATTCTGCAGTCTGCAAAAGGCTTTGCTTAAGTTGCGGAAAGGGGGCATTTCCTTGCTATCATAGAATCTCCTCAGTGAGACTGCCAGCTATAAACGGGAAGAAGACTTCCTTTGGAAACTTGAAGTCCTGCCCCAATGAAGAGAACAGAAAGGAACATTAACTCTGCCAAAAGAAAGGCAAGGAGACAATTGGGGAGGCAAAGTGAGAGTTGGAGGAGCAGACAGCTAGAAGCTGCCATATACTGAGTCAGACCCTTGGTCCATCTAGCTCAGTATTGTCTTCACAGACTGGCAGCGGCTTCTCCAAGGCTGCAGGCAGGAATCGCTCTCAGCCCTATCTTGGAGATGCTGCCAGGGAGGGAACTTGGGACCTAGATGCTCTTCCCAGAGTGGCCCCATCCTCTAAGGGGAATATCTTCCAGCGCTCACACTTCTAGTCTTCCTTTCACATGTAACCAGGGCAGACCCTGCTTAGCTAAGGGGACAAGTCACTAGACCAGCTCTCCTCCTCTTAGTCCAGACTGGTTTGTTTAACAGGCTCTCATAAAGGAACTATAGATAGAATAAATCTCCACTAAAGAAAGAGAGACACCCTCAAGGTCAACAAAGGCCATTGGCCAAAAGGAGGAGTCCTCAGCAAACAGCTCCAAGAAACATTCCACAAGAAGGCCACCGAGGAACACCCAGGGCACCGTTTCAGGTCATGCCTGTCCACCACAAAACGTGGCCACCCAGAAGAGTCAAGTTGCCTTCTACCGAGTCACAGCACAGTTGTGATCTGTGCCCCCCCCCGGAAACAATTCACGATGAGGTGGCTAATAAATAAAGATTATAATCTTCTTCATCACCATCAGTCTGTTTAGCTCAGTCCCTCTGCACTGACGGGCAGCAGTTCTTCAGGGCTTCAGATGGGCCGTTCCCAGGCCTACCCGGAGATGCTCCCAGGACTGGATCTGAGACCCGCCCTACGCAAGCAAGGGTTCTCCCACCGAGCCATGGGAAGCATACAGATCACATTACAGGACTGCCTTGAGGAAAAGTTCCCGCTCAGAACAACTTCAGTTATTCAACAGGTTCAAGGAAAACCCTTTCAGCAGCGAGAAATTGACAGAGAAACTGACAAACAAGGTCCACATGAAGCAGCCGGTTATGGAGTCAGAACCTTGGTCCCTCTAGCTCAGGACCGTCTACCCTGACTGGCAGCAGCTTCTCCAAGGTGTCAGGCAGGAGTCTCTCCCAGCCCTACCTGGAGGTGCTGCGAGGGATCGAACCTGGGACCTTATGTATGCAAAGATTTCCCCCTAAGGGGGGGATATCTTGCAGCGCTCACGTGTAGTCACCCATCCAAGTGCAAACCAAGACAAAGCCTGCTTAGCACAGGAGGTGAGTCAAGCTCGCAAGACCAGCTCCAACTGGCAGCAGTGTCCTGTGGGCTTTCTCAACAACTGCTACCTGTTTCTTTTAACTGGTCCCACATTCCCCCTGCCCTTTAAAACAGTGAGCGTCGCCTTTCTAAGAGCAAGATAACACTGATATCCCAACGGGTTTATTGCAGGCTGGCATGCTGTCCCCTGTCAGAAGCAGGAAACTCGGAGGACCCCAATCATTTTGTCAGCTGAGGCTCACATCTGATGCCAGGTCCCATGTTAATGAAGATGCATTAAAGATAATTCTCAAGCTTGCTTTCAAAAGGTCAAGGCTCTGTCAGTTTCACGGTATGCACTTTGGGGGGTAGAAACAGGGAAACAGACCAGCTTGGTGAACCACAACATTTTATGGCAGTGGAACGGACGAGAGAGGAGGAGAATGTGCAAACATTCACAAAGCCATTACAACGAAAGAACTCAGAAACATGACTAATCGCCTCACATGCCTCTAAATTAATGTATTGCATCATCTTCACGCTGCCAATTACAGATTCCTTTCCGCAGGCTTTGCCTCAAACATACCCACAAGTTCAAAAGTGAAAGGAATCTCCCCTCCGCACCCAGACAGCATATAAAGGGGGTGCATATAAAGGGGGTGCATAATTTTTTTTTGGAAGGCAGCATGTTTACTTTATTAACCAGTTCGATAAATACGTGTTGGACTCATCAAAAAGCTGCTCCTCCATAACAGAGAAACTGAGCTGAAAGGTTTCATTACTGTAAGTACTCACAAAAACCATGGACTGCTTCTTAAGGACATTAAAGAGCCCTGCTGGATCAGGCCCAAGACCCATCCGGTCCAGCAAGCTGTCTCACACAGGGGCCTTACCTGGCGTTCCCTGGCACCTGGTGTTCGGGATCAGGCACTCTCTGACCCGGAAAAATACAGCTAAAAAGGCTAGTAGCCATTGTTAGTTAGCCTGATCGCCTCCATGAACTTGTCTAACCCCCGTCTAGATTGTTGGCCAGTACCACATCTGGCAGCAGCAAACGGCACCGCTTAACTATGTGCTATAAATAAATGAGAACTGGGAAGATCAAAGGGAGCTGCCCTCTACTGAGTCAGGCCCTCGGTCCATCTAGCTCAGGATCGTCTTCACAGACTGGCAGCATGTATACACTGTGTGTAGACTTCGCCCATATGTGGCGGCAGCCGGCAGCCTGGATTGATTTGATGGAGGACTAGACAAACTGGTCTTCTCAACAGCTGTGAGCTGGGAGGATGGCGGATTACCGTTTCGCTTTACAGAGAAAGGGTAGCTCTGATTGGAGCTGGGGCAGAAGTTATCAAGCTGAACTTTTGGCCAAGGGGAAGGAGTTGGTGGGAGGTAAGTATCCCCCCCACCCTTTTTGCTGTTCTACATAGGAAGTTGCTCCCTACTGAGTCAGACCCTCGGTCCATTCAGCTCAGTATCGTCTGACTCTACACAACAGCAGCTTCTCCGGGATTTCAGGCAGGAGTCCCGAAATCCCGCAGCCCTATCTGGAGATCCTGCCAGGGAGCGAACTTGGGGCCTTATGCGTGTATAGCAGCTGCTCTCCCCCTCGGTCCATCTTGCTCAGGACTGTCACCACTGACTGGCAGCGGCTTCTCCAAGGTTGCAGGCAGGTGCAGGGTGAAATGCATCCCTGGGGGCGGTGCCCTCGCAGAAAGAAACAGGGTTGCAAAGATGACAGAAGGAAGAGGAAGCATTGCACTTTCGGATTAATCCCTGCTAACTGAGCAAAGAGACATCTTTCAAAGTGGTGATTCTCTTATATTTTGCAGGAGGAGAGCAACCGGCCCTATCCAACCCCAACACTGCATTCCTCCAGTGGCTGTTGCTGGGGTCTACCTTATGTTTCTTTTTAGATTGTGAGCCCTTTGGGGACAGGGAGCCATCTTATTTATGTATTATTTATTTTTCTGTGTAAACCGCTTTGAGAATTTTGTCGAAGAGCAGTATATAAATATTCGTAGCAGTAGTAGATCCCCCCACAGAAAATTCTGAAATAATTAAGGAGGGTTGCACACAGCAGGAAATCCAACTTATCGTCAATTGTTGTAGAACTGCAAATAGGTTGGTAGCTCAATTTAAGAAAATAGAAGTACTTCCAATTACACTGTGGGGAAGTCCATGTTGCAGTTTTTTTTCCTTTTTGTATTCTGTTTATAAGCCGGTCATGGATCGTAATAAATTTGATTTGAATGGTGCTGTTTAAGTCTAACAGACATAATTCAATACATGGATGGCAGAAGAGCAGAGATAGGGACAGCTGATATATTTAACAGATTTGTCCAGGACTGCGAAGGAAATAAAAAAGGTGGTTCAGATTGTTGGACTGAGGTGGTTTTAGGTAGCATATTTAGGCTTCCTAAAAGAATTTCCAACGGTCAAAGTATTTCCTAACTGTCAGGGCTGTTCAACAGCAGAACAACCTGCCTCATGAATGGCAGGCTCTCCTCTAGAAGTTTTAAAACATTGGTCAGGGATGCTGTAACAGAGAGATTCCCAACCTGTGGTACTCCAGAAGTTGCTGAACTACAACTCTCTTCATTGCCAGCCACAATTGTATCCTGCTCAGTATCCATCACGCATAGTACTAAAGAGTTCCATCACTTCCCTCCTCATTCAAGCAAAGAAAGAAGCGATCAAACTCCCAAGCCCTGCTTGAACTGACTATTAAATGAGAGACCCACGTGCGCCCTGATTAGGCATCAGGGGGCACATGCACCTCTCATTTAGTATCCAGCTCATACGGCGCTGGGCAGTTCAGTCGCTGCTCTCCTCTCCTTGCTAGAACAAGGAGGGAGGCGAATGAACTCCTTAGCACTGCGGGATTGGATAGGAGCCAGCTGTGAAGGAGGAGAGTGGCTGAACGTGAGTACCACTTGCCCCCAGCCCCACACCCTCCCAGGGACGGCCCTGCCTCCAAGGTCCCTTTGCGCTCTAAAGGTTCTATGGTTCTATTTGCTATCTTCCAGGGACGCTGGATGGGTTGCTAATAGGGTGCCCACGTAGCGGTCTGTTGTATCGTATCGGTCTGTTGTATCGTATCGGTCATGACAGACCGATACGATATTTCTCCGTTTCAGCAGCCACCTGGAACATTCTCATGGAAAGATGGGGCACAGTGTGTAGATCATCATATTAAACCAGTGTCTTGGCCTTCCATTCCCTGGCGCAGCCTGCTATGTGGGATCAGGAGGGGAAGGGGAAGCCCCCTCTATGAGAACGGGCCTTCATTCCTCAAGGCAGGAGGGGCATTTGCCACTTACCTGCAGGGGGCAGAAGAGAGCAGCCAGGCGAACGTTCCCAGGCACCGCAGCAGAACAGCAAGGAGGAAAGCGATCGCCCAGGCTCCACCAAGAAACGCTCCCGTCAGTGAGCAACTGTGCAAAGGTTGCTTGCTTGTAGCGATCCGGGCAGCCAATCAAGTCCCCACTTCCTCCCTCCCACGTCTGTCACCATGACCAGGATCTGTCCTCCCCTTCCCTCTTCTGGCTCCGCAGGCCGGTGGCCTGACACACCCCTTTGGCACATCCTGCCCACAGGTTTGTTTACCAGCTGGGCTCAGCGAGGCAGCGTCTCTCCGGCGGAGTGCATCGGAACGCAACAGTTTCGCACAGGAGGAAGGAAAAAAACCAGAGAGATAGATTAAACAATACAGTTTCCTTGCTGGCCTCGCAGACCCAGGGTCACGGAGAGGGTGTTTGCACCGCTTCTCTGGTTTCCAAGTGTTGCAGGTGAAAGGGCTGCTGGGAAGGCTAGAGAGGGAGGCCCAGGTACCCTGGCAAACCTGTCTGCCTTCCCTGGGCACAGGTGCTGGCATACCTCACTCACCGGGGGCCTGTCCCAACTTACATCCTCTCCGGGAGCAAACATAGCTCAGTGGCCGATTACCTCTTCTGCATGCAGAAGGTCCCAGGCTCCCTGCCGGGAAACACCCAGCTGAAGACAGGGGCACTGCTGCTAGTCAGTGCAGACAGTCATGCGCTGGGTGAACCAAAGGTCGGGCTCAGCAGGAAGCAGGAACATGTTGCCATGTCTCAGTGGCAGAGCACCAGGAGAGCCCAGGTTCAACCGGGGCATTTCCAGTTGAAAAGATCTCAGGGATAAAGGTTGGGGAAGCCCTCCCGCTCTGCCTCCGAGACCCTGGGGAGGTGTTGCCAGTCAGAGCAGAGCATATTGGACCAACGCTCTCACCTAGTTTTAAGGCAGGTTCATAGATTCATAACTGGGCCAAACAAAGCAGGATTTCCGTGGCTGAAGCTCCAATATCTCCCCCCACTCCACACCCAAGTAGCTCTTTGGGGAGTGAATTGGGATTGGAACACCCTCATCAGAAGCTGCCTTCTACAGAGTCAGACCATCAATTTCAGCATTCACAGACCACCAACACCACTTCCCCATTCAGCCTTTATAGGACAAGAAAATCAACCAATATTAGCTACGGTCATTTAAATAGAACCCACATATATAGAGGTAGTATACCTGAGCTCCAGATGAGGAGGGCAAAAACCACAACAGGAAAGGACATTTCCACGCCTTGAACTTCCAGGAACAGCCATCAGCCTACTGTTGAAACCAGATGAGATGGCTCAGCTGGGGCCATTTAAGTGCAACTGAGTGTTGGGAAATATGGGCGGGGAGTGGGATACAAGGATCACATGGGGATAGTTAAAGGAAGCTGGTGTGACCTGAGTGAGTATGTGTAGGTAGAGAGAGAGAGAGAGAGAGAGTACACACACATTCATCCTTTGCCTTGCTCTGGCTGGAATGTGAATAAAGTGGTTAAGAGTTTCACTACATGCTTGCCTGCTGTTTCTTTAAAAAAAACAACCCCCCGAAAACCCATCTTTTTGCCCAAGCTTTCTCAGCTTTTCAAAATTGTTTAATTTTATGGTTGATTTTAAACTGTTGATTTGTTTTAAATTTTATATGTTTTAATTGTTTTATGTTAACCGCCCAGAGATGAAGGTTTGGGTGGTATATACGTTTGATGAATGAATGAATGAATGAATGAATAGAACATATTGGCGATGAAGGCAGGATGGCTTTTTTAACACCGAATCCTCTGAGAGAGCGGCAGTCTCAGGATTTGGAGTTACCACCAATAGAAGGGCAGTTCATGCAGAAGAGCAACCTTCAGGAACATATGTCTGTGTTCCAATCTTAGAAAAACCTGCAGAGCAACCACCAAACACACCTATCAACATTCCCTTTGCTCTTAGAGCACAGAGATATGTGTGTGTGTGTGTGTGTGTGTGTGTGTGTGTGTGTGTGTGTGTGTGTGTGAGAGAGAGAGAGAGAGAGAGAGAGAGAGAGAGAGAGAGAGAGCACACTCCGTAGAGTTTAAAGAACGTGATGACCTCATGGGACACCACACAATTCAATTAAAGCCCAGGCTGGTTCAAGGTGTCCTCATTTATCACACCATTAGCTGAAGGCAGGAGGCTTCATTCCAGAGAAACCGTTAACTAATCTCTTAATTAGCCATAAATCACCGGAAACCTGAGACGACAATCTCTGCTTGCTGCAGCGACTTTTAAGGGGCAGAGATAACTTTCACTGGAGAAACTGAATCCCGGAGAGAATCGGCCATAATTGGGTGTCCCTTCCCTAGCTGTCCCTGCTGGGTAAGTTTAGGTGGGTGGCAGTTAGTGACAAATGGGTGGAATGCCTTTCCCCGACAGGTAAGGAAAGAGAGACTTCAAAACACCTGATCATGCAGAAGACAAGTTAAGACGTTTCTGATTGTTAAGGCTTTGAATCCCTCTCTCTACATAAGGCTGAACCGAAAATTCTCTATCTAACGTTCTCTACCAAGAACTTTCGGTTCACCCATCCATAAAGAGAGAGGTTCAAAAACATTGTCCACTGAGAACTTTCTGCTCAAAACTGGGATGGAAAGAGCTAAAAATGAAACCCCAAATGAAAAGGTATGGAAAAAATTGTCCCAAAAGGGCTTCCAATTTAAAGAAAAGCACCAAGAAGGAACGGCCACTAGAATATGCTATACTGGGTTAAATCAGGATGATTTGTTTTCCCCAGCAAATTATGAGAGTTGCTATTTGAACAGTACCTCTTTTTCCAGCTAACAGGGGTAAAGTTCACCTGGTTTTTTTTCCCTCCCACCCCCCTCCAATGTCACAGCTTACCTGCAAAATCTGAGGCCATTTTGGCTCAGGTTTAAAACACACAGGAAGCTCCCATGCCCAAATAAGTTACCAATCTAACAGCATCCCAAGAACACTGGGGTGCTGCTATTCTGGATGCGATGCTGGGAGCTCAGGGATGCTGAGATTCTGGCTGTGATTCCAGGGAGGTTGGGATGCTGCGATTTTGGATGCGACGCCAGGAAGGTTGGGATGCTGCAATTCCAGGAAGGTTGGGATGCTGCAATTCCAGATGTGATGCCAGGGCCATTGGGATGTTGTGATTCTAGATGCAGCTCCAATTCCTGATGCAAGCGGTGTTAACCAGGTATAAGGGAACCTCAGAGGCATCATTGCTGCCAGGAACCACAGTCCTATCCTTGTGCTATGATCATCTGGGCAAATGTGGGCGTGGGCATGAATAGTGAAAGACAGCATTAGCTAGACTATCCTGCAGTTGCAATGAGGTGGCTATTCTTCCAGGCATTGAATCGAAGATATCTTAATAAGTGAACGAAGGAAAGATGCCCCGATATTTTATTTCAGACAAACAAGGTACCCCCCCCCCCAAAGTTTGAGTTGTCCTTTCTGTGAGTGTGTTTATACCCATTCTTCACAAGGGCAACTTCCTTAACATTTAAGGGGAGTTAGTGTTGGCATTGCCCCATAACTGGGGGGGGCACAATTCCAGATGCCACACCCCCTGGCTGAGAGAGGTCCGGTGACTCTCAAGGGGACTCTCACAGAGACCTGTGGGTCTTGCGAGCTGTCTCGGCTTGCTTGCCCAAGAGGAATTCTGGGTTGTTGGGAGCACAGCCGGAAAAGCAAGAATGGAAGCAGCACAAAGAGCCCTTGACACACGAGACCGTCTCTTCAACACGTACGGCTTTCTTCCCCTCCCAGTAATTCTACCGCTCTGCTGCGTGTACATAAAGGTGCTGAAAGACTGGCGACAAGAAGGTGGGAAGGGAAACCACACAGAAACTTCCTACTACTTGCATACATTTTTCGACTGTCTTTTCTCTTCCTGCTTTTCCGGTCAAAGCTGTCCAGTTTTAGATGTTCCTTTTTAGAGCACGATGTCTGTGGCATGGGAGCGTTCACACGCGTGCCGTGCCTTTGAGCAACGGTGAGCTGGCCTTTTCGCTACTCAAGCAAAGATAAACATACCCGAGAAGGGAGGCGCAAACTTATGCTACTGATTATTCTGGGGGAGTCCAGAGGCCTAAATTAACTCAGGACTGGTCTGGGGAATGCACTGCCACAAGATGAGGCTTCTAACCAAAGTAAGAGATGCCAGAAAACTCCTGGATCTCCTTCCTCCTGCCGTGAGGCCTGAAATCAGAGCTTGCCAAATGAGAAAATCCACCGTGGCGATAAAATAGCACCTTTACTAGGGCCTTTACTAGGGTCACCCGCGGTTCATAATGGAGAACACCATTTTTCAACAGGCACATGCAAGTTTAAGAACACTGGTCCATTTTAGACGAGATCTCTGCTTTTCAAAGTCAACGCCAGTTTTACCTCCTCGTCTTTTAGGGCACTTTAGGGCACAGTTGCAGGAAGATAGAGGGAAGTATCAGACGGAAAGCATATCTGATTAGAAACACGCAATGTTGCTTTTCAGGAAAGGAGTGGTTTTGCTGATTTACATCCCTCCCCAATCAGATAAACTTGACAAAAGAAGAGAGTGGAAATGTGGTAAATGTAGGCTGCAGTAGCTGAAGCTTCCATAGCTATTGGCTGCAAGGCCTCTGTCTACAAGGCACGGGCTCAATGGTTGGGAGAGACAAGGAATGTCTACAAACACTCCAACAGCTCCAGTGGGGGGGGGGGGAATCAACATCACCCAAGATCTAGGGGGTGGAAGACACTGTTATTGGGAAAGGTACAGAGAAGAGAGGAGGCAGCACTGTTATAAATAAAATCACCCAGACAGCACCATCGTAATGGTCAACCAGGAGTTAGACACAGTGTAAATGTAGGATAGCTATGTGAAAAGGGGTGTGTGTGTGTGTAATGAAAAAGAAAAAGAAAAAACCCATAGGCCTCTGTTTGTAACAAAACCAAACCTCATTTAATGTCCCTGTGAGTTTGAGGAATGGACCAACAAGGTTGCCTGCTTGCATTCTTCCAAAGGAGAGGACAACCACAAGGTGGAAGACGAATGAGAGGGGGTCTCTGGCGAAAGAACAAGAACGCCCTTTCTGTCATCCTCAAGGTTTCTTTTTATTAAATCACAACTTAAAACCTAGAAACTTCCATTTTCTTGGAAAACGATCCTTAAATACAGAGAAGCAAGACAGGAGATGAGAAGCCCAACTTGAAAACGGTAGACTAACAGATCTCCCGCTTGGAGATGAGCCAACACAGTCATTGTTAGACATAAGGACACTAAAATGAGAGGTTTGGTAATAAAGACCTGGCTTCTAGGATCATAGCACAGACCACCAAGACCAGCACCCCATCTCCAGGCAGTATCACTTGCCTAAGGAACCTCACAAGCCAGGTATCCAAACGACGATAGACCCTGGCATGATCTGGCAAAGCAATCTGATGTTCACAAATTGCCCTATATCCGCAAAGTCAGTGAGGGAAAGTATTGCAAGTACAGTTGGCAGAACGCTGCCATTTTCAACCCACTGCAGAAGAGATCAGCCACCATTCAATTTTAAGCGGCTTGTCTCTTCTGCAGTAGAAACAGCTGTGTTGAAAACAGCAATCTATACTCTCAATTCCATGCAGTTTATTCCTTCTTTGGATCACGGCCCATGCCTTCCACCAGAAGAGCTACATAGCAGCCCAAACTGCAAAAGGTCTCCGGTATCCAGCCAAGGCCATCTAGAACTCTCTCACGCCTGGTCAAGGATCTAGCATTCATGCTTCCCCCGCCGGCATTTGTATCTCAAACTCGATGGTTTGAGTCCAATTTAAAACATTTGCCAGCCCTAAGTCAAAGGATTATGGTTGCACTGGAGTCACGGTCATCAACACTCAGAAGGGAGGTTGTCATATTCCGAAGGAATAAAGGTTGTTACACAAGAGAAAGCAGGGGGGGACCTGCTTTCAAAACTGGATTTTTGTGGAGGGATGAAAGGTCAGAAACAATGGAGTTATCAGAAGAGGCCCTGGCACGTTATTGCTGTATAGTTCCCTGGAGAAAGAAGTGGACCCCAACGTCCTTGCCATCGCTATAATGGTAGATGTGAACCCCCGGCCAGCTATGCCCATCCCAGCTCCCAACTGCAATCAGCTCTGGGGTTTTATATTAGCCCCTACAATGCTCAAACACCCCCGTTATTTTTAAAAAAAACAAAAGATCTCTTAGAACTGGGACGGCGTTTGGAGACTTACAGTCCAGTCAGGGTCACGCAGCGTGGGGGTTGGATCACTGAGTTGGCATGGCAGTACATTTATATCTCCAGCACGAGCTGAAATACCAGCACAATCTCCAGCTTGGGTTGATTATTACTACTTAGTGGGCTAGTCTCCCATGGCTCCTGGGATCACAGCCTCAAGCCACGTCACAGTGGGGCACAGGGTAAAATGTGGGCTACGGTGTAGCGGCAGCTAATGTTGCAATAGAGGCCTTTGGTCCATGATAAAAAGGGCCGCTCTTCCATGAGGCAAGCCGAGACCCCTTTCACGCTTTCCTCCTCAGCAGCCTGTACCTCCTCCCACCTCCCTGTATCCCCTCCTGTGCCTCCCTCTACAGAGTATCACCAGCACTCCATTGCTTTTTCGACACTTCCCTTTCGGCTCCATCCACCTTGTGGATATTGCTGCCACAGAGAAAGAGCTGGCAGCTCTGGGCATGTGTCTCAGGGCCCCCGAGATCTTGAGCCACCACTGAGCAGCGGAGTACATGTTTTTGCACACAGGAAACCTCCGGTTCGACGCCCAGCTTATCCTGTGGCGGGACGACGAAAGATTCCTTGGTACCTTGGAGTACCAGCAGCTCATTTGGACAGACCACGATCTGATGCAGCCAGAGTGTAGCTCTCCATGTCTGAAGGACACGGAATTTCTTCGGAGCAGTGGACTGGAGCTGGGAACCATCTCCTGAGCAAGCTTGATCCACACAGCTGTGTATGGCGGCTGGTGCAGATTTAGCACAGCGCTCCCAGGATGGGAACGACGACGTGCGGAAGCAATGCTCTGTCTAATCTCCACCCCACCCACCCCCGTGAGATGTAGCTGCGAAGAATCGTCTCTCTCTCTTTTTGTTCCGTCTTGGTAAGAGAATATTCTACACAAATCCGGTAGCCCCGCTGTGAATGTCGCTGGTGGAAATTCACCAGAGGCCTGCCGGGACGGCAGCGGGAGGCAAGCACTCACGTCCACCCTGGGGCACCAACAATGTTCGGAGGTCCTTCAGGTTCATTCCTACCAGTGTCCAAAGCCTCGGGACGACAGCAGTTGTCCTGGGTTCACATCATCGGGGGCCTGGGCGGTGGTACCCGAGGAGGATCAAGCATCCTGCACACGCCTTTGTGGAATAGAAAGCTGGAGCTATCAGGAGGCAGATGAAGCACTGGCTTCCTTAGGAGAGTTCCTGAACTGCCCCCTGCGACTTCATTTGGTTCTAAATCGGGAGCGTTTCTTTGCTTCAAGCTGGTGTGTTTGAGCTTGGTTTTTAAACTTGCTGGAACGGAATGTTCTTTTGAATGCCTTCTGTTGAACATTTGATGAGTGTTGTGAACCACTTTGGATTTATTTGGAAGAAAGATGATATAATTTCCCATTCCCCAAAATGGAGAGCTTGCAGGCTGGGCTTTCCATCTTATCTATGGAAAACACTTGGGTTTTTGTTTGTTTGTTTTAAATATGACATCTAAATCATAGACCTTATTACGGTTATTAAATAAAACATATTCAGCAGTGGATAAAGAGAAAGCAGTGCTTCCAGGAAAGATGCAAGGCTCGTACAAAACATATTCTCAGCACTGGAGGACTGAATATTTGTGAATTTTGCACTAGCAAAATAAAAATCTGTTCTGCACCGAGGGAACTCCGGGCCTGCTCCAAGGAAAGCTGGCTTCTGCACACTGTACAAACACACACACAAAGAGAACATTCCTGCGAACTTGCCAGTGTCTGTGTAAAGCATACTCTGGTTTTGCTGGTCACAAGGAAAGAGAAGGAGCCATGCCCACTGAGGCTGCCCCTCCCCAACGCCTGGGAGTCACGCTCAGCAACCCCTGCACCCCTCCCCAACTTCAGAATTGTCACAAAGCTCAAGCCTCCAAGACAAGAGACTTTGCCCCTTTGAAATGCAATGCACGGGAGACCCAGCATGCAAGGACAGAGAAGTGGAATACACATAGTCAAGGGGAAAGAAGTTTTTGGGAATCCTCTGTTCAGCCCTGGGAAGCTAGACCATGGGAGAAGGGACACGTGATAAGAGGTCAGCCGGAAGGAACCAGGTATGCTTGGCCCAGAGAGCAGAAGGTTAAGGTGGGGGGGGGGTGAGAGGATGCCAGCATGGAGGAGGAGGAGGAGGAGGAACACCCCCTCATCCCCTCTACTGAGACCGAGACCAGGAGCCATGGCTTTGAAATACAGGGAGGTAGATCAGGTTTAAAACGTAAGGAAACACTTTCCGGCTGCAAGGACAGCTGCACATGAGTGCCCGACAGGTGGGTCATGGATGTCCCCTCTCCTTGAAGGTCATTGAGAAAAACATTGGCTTCCCCCGGACCCTTCTAATTACAAAATTCCACAACGCACACCAAGGGCAGCATCGAAGACTCAGTCCGTTTGCGCCTTTTTCCTTCATGGAGATGTTGGGGGGAACCGAGAGTGCCATGCATAATCAACATTGCCACCAGATGTTGCAAAACCTGCTAGAGGAGACGGCTCTGAGACTGGGCAGAATTAGAAGATTGGGCCAGCAGTCATTGAGAGATTGAAAATAGAACCTCTCTGTTCAAAGGCAGGCTACAATGCATGTCCAGATGTTGCAGAGAACCAACAGGCAGATGGTCCCAACTTTGGGTCCCCAGATGTTGCTGGACTACAACCCGCACCATCCCCAGACACAACGACCTTGGGTCTGAAAGCTCTTGAAGTCAGACCCTTGACCACTGTGGCTGAGGATCACGGGAGCTGTAATTTAGCAGCGTCTCAGGTGCCAAAGTAGAGCAATAGGGATTGATTATCTCCCATCTTGCCCTGCTTATAGACTTCCCTCCTTCCCACTCGGGTGGCCGCTGTCTGGAGACGAAGACCCGAACACAAGAGACCTCTGGCCTGATCCAGGACAATTCTTTATGTATGTATTTTAGTACACAAATCGGCCATGCGCACTGTGTGTCCAACCAGGATTTCACTTCTTAAAAACACACATATGTGCACCGTACTGCAAACGGAGCCAATTTTACCTCCCAGAATGCCCATGGGAATGACATCTGGGAGAAAAACAGCAGCTGCTGCCCACCGGGAAGATGGCTGCTGCTGTTGCCATGAAATTGGCACAGCCATTGGTGGAGAGGGGAAAAGGCAAGCAAGCTTCAGACCCCCGGCCCGCTCCCCACTTCTGCCCAATCCCTCCAAAATTAGAGCTAAAAGTTCTCGGAGGAGAATTTCCAGCTCAGTCCGACTGCAGCAGTGACTCTGAACATGCTTCCTCGTACGCGGTGGTTATCTCTGTGCACGACAAGCCTCACATACAATGTCACACTGAAAAAACTGGCCAAACTTTTGCTACCGTATCTCTCTGAAGCGCCCGTGTCTGCACACCACGGGAGAAAGCATCTAGTGCCCCCCAGTGGCACGGCGGAGAGCAGACAGCCGCACTGACCCACGTTACAGAAAACTTGTACTCTTCTCCGTTCAACAGCTGTGTCCACACTCACAAAAAACCAACGAGCAAACCTGCCACGGGGAAACGTTAGCTTTGCCAAAATGAATTCATTCTCACGTGGCTATTTTCAGCAACTGTGCACGACTCGCTACACCCAGAGCTGAAACTAAATTTTCAGCGAAGGGTGGGGAACATCTCAGGTTTTCTGCATGGGGCTGCTGTGCAAATATCCACACATCTCTCCTACTTGGAATTTTGCATCCCGTCCCAGTGAAGGATGCTGTTAGGCGCACAGGAAGTTGCCTTACACCAAGTCAGACCCTCGTCCGTCTAGCTTATTATACAAATACGACAAATATCTATAGATCGCTCTTCAACCAAAGTTCCCAAAGCAGTTTACACCGATATAAATAAATAAAATGGCTCCCTGTCCCCAAAGGGCTCACAAGATTAAAAAAAGATCTATGAGATAGATAGCACCAGCAGCCACTGGAGGGATGCTGTGCTGGGGATAGATAAGGCCAGTTGCTCTCCCCACTGCTAAAGGAAGAGAGTCACCACTTTGAAAAAGGTGCCTCTTTGCTCAGTTAACAGGGGACAGTATTGTTTACACTGACTCCAGGGTTTCAGGCAGGAGTCGCTCCCAAACCCACCTAGGGACACAGCCAGGGAGTGAACCTTCTGCATGCAAGCAGATGCTCTTCCACTGAGCTTCAGCCCCAACCCTTAAGGGGAACATCTTACAGTGCTCACACCTGCAGTCTCCCATTCAAATGCAAACCGAGGCAGATCCTGGGGACAATTCATGCTTGCTACCACAAGACCAGCTCTCCTCCCCAAGACCGCCCCAAGTTGGACAGCTTGCTGGCAAAGAGGCAGATATAGCAAAGATAGGAACCTAGGAAGCTGCCACATACCTTGTCAGACCCTTGGTCCATCTAGCTCAGTCTTGTCTTCACAGACTGGCAGCAGCTTCTCCAAGGTTGTAGGCAGGAATCTCTCTCAGCCCTATCTTGGAGTAGCCAGAGAGGGAACTGGGAACCTTCTGCTCTTCCCAGAGCGGCTCTATCCCCTGAAGGGAATATCTTACAGTGCTCACACTTCTAGTCTCCCTTTCATATGCAACCAAGGCAGACCCTGCTTAGCTAAGGGGACAAGTCATGCTTGCTACCACAAGACCAGCTCTCCTCTCTATTCTATTGGATTTAAGGGCTTCAGAGAAAGACATAGTATTGGGAACAGCTGCTATACAGATTCAGCTCTCCCCTGCCCCCCAAAAGGGGGGGGGGTTGGGTTCTGTTTTTGGAGAGAGCAAAGCAAGTGTCCAGAAAAATGGACTTTTGAGTTTAAAAATGGGAAAATTCCACAAGCTGAAATGTCAGCTTTGAATTAAAAAAAAGAAAGAGGGCCAAACACTGTGAATGATAGAGAGAGAAATGTGTCGTTTTCTCTCCAATTCAGCGACAGAGGCAGGGTCTGTAGACAGACAATAAAGATGGAGGGTTCCGCTACCTGGGGGTTGACATTCAGAACAGCAGGACAGAGAGCACCATCCAAACAGAGAACATGGGGTCGTCACTTGTTTTCACTTCCCTATCTTAGTTGAAACCAAAGTTCTTGGAAAGAACGGGACAATCCATCCCAAGCCACCAGGAAGACCAGATCTCCTTCAGAGAGCCCAGCCTCCTCTCCTCATCTGAACAGTGAGGAGACTAAATAAATTGAACGTAGCCATTTCAAAGTCTTTCCTCCAAGAAGGTAGTAAGTACAGCTCTGGGTTGCCCAACCGTGGACATCTGCAAACCACCACCACATAGCGAGTTGGCTAACTCTAGCAATACATCACTGGCAAATTTTCCTCTCCATGCCAAGGGGAAATGGGAGGGCAGGATGGAGAACCCCATCCCTGCGTGGCCACGGAATGCTCCGTGCAAACAGAAGATTCCCCCAAATCGAGCCACTGCGGCTAACACCCTCAGCTCTGCACGGCTACCATGGAATCAAAGTCCGTCTTTCAACACAAAGAAGGGAGACAGCAAAGTTAAATGCAGCACAAGAGAGTCTTTTACGCATGGCTATTGGTTTCTAGTTGCTGATATATATTTGCGAGGACGGACTGAGAATGGCCACGTCGCCGCGTTTCTAAACGAAAAACGGTCGGCGAAACACAAAGGTTTGCCAAGCTGCAAAGGCGGCTGTTCCTTCAATGGATCCGACCGCTACATTCCGAAGGGGAAAACAGACAGGTAAAGTGTCCCCCGCTCCCCAACACCCCCATCTCAGGATCGTCAGGAATCCAAACCAAAAAACACTGCAGACGTGCAGGTCTGCGAGAAAAGCACGTGAAGAATCAACCTGCTGGTGATTACATATATATATATATATGTCTACAGAAGATATATTACTATTCCAAATATATTTTCAGGCAGACCAAAATATATCTCATCTATTGGTTACTGGTGTGTGTGTGTGTGTGTGTCTCGAGAGCTAATTAAGTATTCCCTCTAGTCAATATAAAAATTGCACTTATTTCGTTCCCCTAGTCAAATTGAGATTGGTTTTTTAAAATCTGGAATCCTCCAATCGGCGCGATGGTTTCGCATCCTGACGCCCAAAGTACGAGAGTTGAGTGAGGCGTTCCAAAGGAAAGGGGAGGGTGCTTCACACAGATGCCCCCAATTCTCCAATCGCGCAAAAGAACAAAAAAACAAACAAACAAGTCCGCTTTTTGTTGTTAAGAAAACCTGAGCTCTAAGTGTCCTTTTTTTTTTTTTAAAGGACCTGAAGTTGAGTTTGGCCCTTTGTGATTGACATCAGCTCAGTTCCACGAGGCTCTCGCATCCTGTCCCGTTCCACAGCGCTCCCGCCACCAGACGCTCCTGCTGGGCTAGGCCACGCCCGAGATAGCAGGCCGCCCCCCCTCCGTGGGCACCCCGGCCATGCTCCTGTTCAGCTCCGTGGCGCCACCACCACACACCCGAGGCCTCCCCGTGCCCGTGGAAAAGGTCTCTCTCTGCACGGAGCTTGGTCACTGGGGATCCAATAAAGCCGACCGCTTTCAGCGCTTCACTCCGGCGGGCCTCACAAGATGTCGTCATAATCCAGCAGCTTGGAGTGCTGGCGGGTCTTCCAGAGGCGGTAGAGGCGGAAATCAAAGTAGGTTTCAATCATTTGCTTCCCTAGAAGCAAAAGACAGACGCATCCAAATCAGTTCTGTGTAGAAAGCAAAGACCAAAACCCTATAAAACCACGTCTGCTAAGAAGCTTTTGGCTTAACCCAGGGGGTCTCCTGATTTTCAGAACTCAGATGTTGTTGGACTGCAAGAACTCAGATGTTGGACTTGCACAATGGCCGAAAAGGTGGGGACAATCCTCTCTACCGGACCAACAGCTTATCTGCTGGAGCAAAATCCATCTTCTCCTCTTGTACCCAGCTCTCTTGCTTTCCTGATTGGCGCTATCCATGGTCCTGACGCCTTTCCTCTTGGAGTTCTTTGGAGATCCTCGCCTCGGCTGAGCCTGCAACAACATAACCCCCCCTGGACCAGCTGAGAAAGCATTTACCTTGAGCAGAGAGTTCAAGTGGAGATTCAAAGGTCACTCGGCAGGGGGACATCAGGTTCTTCAGGTTTTGGAACAGCTGAAAGGGAAAGACACGTCAGAGTCACAGGGCCGGGGTGCCAAGAAGAGCAATTTCGCAGAGCTGCGGATTGGACTCGCATGAACAACGCCAGAGCAAAGGAGGCGCTTGCCCAACCAGCTGTTTGAGTGATGCGACTTCAGCGGCCCAGATAACCGGGCGCATTTCCATGGTGCCAGGGAGACATCTAGGTGAAAACGAGATGTCTCAGGAAAGGCAGGAGGGAAGGAGCAGGTGCAACTTGGCAAACAGTATCTGAAGGGCAAGATGCATAGCTCAGTGGAAGAACCCCAGCTTTGCAAACAGAAGGTCCCCAGCTCCAATCCCTGGCAGCATCTCTTTTCGGGCCGGGCCGAAAAAGACCCCTGAGCCCAAAACACGCACTGGAGAGCTGCTGCCGGTCAGAGCTAGAGGGGACAATGATTGATTATTGCATGCATTTCAGGGAGGGTTGCCCAGCCCTGTCTCACCTTCTCCCCGTTGTGGTTTCCCAGCACGTAGCACCCCATGATGTGAATGACGTTTGGCTCGGGGTTCAGCTTGCTCATCAGGTGGCCCAGCCGCTTCCAGAAGCTGGGGGAGAAGAAGGCAACATGTTTGAGCTGAGCTCACACTCGGCCTGGCGCATTAATTTGCCACTCCCGCCAACTCCTCAACTCACTAGATCATGTCTTCTTCCTTCTCCACTTTTGCAAAGGTGGCCACTTTGTTCTTCAGGAGGTACAAGTGACCCGGACCGCCCTGCAAGAGGAGAAAGATGGAGGCTTCAGCTGCCGGCCGGAGGCATCCCCGTCTTATGAGAGCAAGCCTTCCCTCACAGTGGCAGGGCTGATGCTCTCTCATGGATGCCGCTCCCGCCCTTGGTTGCTAGGATTACAATATTTCTGGCAGGTTAACAAGACCACCTACGGCTGTTCTGCAGGGCAGGATTGTGTCTCTGACGGGTTTGCCTGCGCAGTAAGAAAACCCAGAGCGCTGGATTAGTCCAGGAGCCAGGCCCACATTTTGGCCACCAGTACCAGCTCAGGGGATGCATGCTCAGAGTGGCTTTCGGCAACGTATACTCCCCACAAACGATGGGAACGAGGTGACAGAATTGCTGCACTTAAGACTTCTCTGTGTTCACCCCTTCTTTTTCCCTACCTCGCAATGATTAGGATAAAACTGCAGCCATTTTTACACAAGAGGAAAGGATTTGGGTCAGGGTAACAGTGAACAAATGGTTGTCCTCCCTCCGTAATCTCGGGAGGCAATGCCTGCCAGTTTTCGTTTCCATTCCTCCGACATCAATAAAAATCCATAGTAGTTCTTGTGTTTTTAAAACTTGACTCCTGCCTGAAATCCTGGAGAAGTTGCTGCCAGTCAGTGTAGACAATACTGAGCTAGATGGAGCAAGAGTCTGACTCAGTAGGAGGCAGCTTCCTAAAAGCAAAAAAAAAGGGAGGGGGGTGGGAATACCTATCTCCCACCAACGCCTTCCCCCACCAGTTTGGCTAAAGGTTCATCCTGATATCCTCCAATCACAGGTACACTGTCTCTGCAAAGGGAGGTTCTATTTAGCAGTCCTCCATCAAACCAATCCAAGCCGACGGCTGTGTCACCACGTATGGGCCAAAGATACACACTCTGCAAAGCAGTCGCTTCTCTGCCAGGGCCCCGTTTCTCCTCTGCCTCTCCGCGTTGCTTGCGGATGGAGGGGTGGACAGCCTCCAGAATTTCTCCAGCTTGCCATTAAAACCGGGAGAAGGGAGGCGAGCCAAATGACGTAGAAGCCCGGGCTGTGGCATTTCGGAAGGGCAGCGCTTTGCACAGCTGACGGGTGCACCATGTTCTCCACGAGCTGGAATGATTCAGCAACGTGACACATTTCTCCAGGCCTCCGGGAAAGGCAGCCTGTGCCGTTTGGGTGGTGTGTGTGTGCGTGCTGGTACCAGAGCTTGCTAGGGAGATGGCACAGGCCTGGGAGGTTATGCTTGTGTAGTCAGGGCCCGGGCAGAAACTGGAGGCGGGACGGGGAGGCAGGAGAGGAAGAAGAGTTTTATGAGAAGCGTCCATCACCATCTGCCACTTCCAGCCCTCCCCAGCGGGGGGGGCGGGGAGCCTTCTTGGATGTCAGCAGGAGGCAGAGGCACGAACGCTTGGCGCTGAAAAGGAACGAGACGGCCCTCCGAGGGATCTGGGCGTACCTGGCAGAAAATCAGCATCTTCCAGATTTTGCAGCCTTTCCGATAGACATCCAGCTTCTTCTCGATTTCCTCTGAAGAAGAAAACAGCGGGGGGGGGGGGGAGGACGTGAGCCGTACGCAGCCGGAATGCAAAGTTCTTCTAAGCACAGGGAGGGCGTTGTATAGACTGGAGTTTGGCTGAATGCGTTTCAGGGAGGCTCCCGCTACAGCTGCTAAGGGGCAAAGGAGTCTTCTTGGATCCCCCGTTTCTTGGGGCTATCCTCCCCATTTTGGTGATGGGGCCATCGCTCAGTGGCAGAGCATCTGCCTGCTTGCATGCAGAAGGTCTCAAGTTCAATCCCTGGAAGCACCTCCAGGTAGGGCTGGGAAAGACTCCTGCCTGGAAACCTGGGGAGTCGACCAGAGCTGCACAACCTTGGCTCTCCTGCAGGTGCTGGACTACAACTCCCATCACCCCTACTGGCCACTGTGGCTGGGCATGATGGGCGCTGTAGTCCCCAAACCTCTGGAGGGCTGATGTCCTGTGGCCCTGGTGCAGACTATATGGAGCTAGATCAGGGGTGATCTTGGCCCTCCATCAGTTTCTGGACTACCAACATCTCCAGTCTCAATTAATTGCAGCTGGGGAAGATGGGAGCTGAGCTACGATGGTCCAAAGGCCATTGGCTGAGCTAGATGGTCCAAAGGTCTCACTCAGACAGAGGGAGCTTCTTGGGTCCCCCGGCAGCCCCACGCCAAGCCTCCCGACACCCCGGGGCCCCTCCACCCAGCCCCGCTGCCCAATGCTCACGCACCCAGGATGTCGTCGAAAGTGGCGTGCTCGTGATCCTGAAAGCAAACAGAAAAGGCACACGGCTCAAAGTCCCGCTTTTCGATAGGGAAGAGCAAGGCACGCTGGCCCGGCTGCCTCCGTTGGGGTTTACACCGTTGCGGCTGGACACGGCCGCCCTCTGCGCGGCGCTTTAAGGGGCAGCCGGGGCCTCGTGACCGACTTACGTAGAGAATGGGGATGATGGAGGAGTCGTCCCGGCGGATGATTGTCGGGACGTATTCCGCTTTGGGCACCTTGGAGGAAATGAGCTGGAAAGAGGGGAAGGGGAGAGAGATCATCAACACTGGACTGGATCAACACAGTTACCCCTGCTAACTGGGCAAAGAGGCACCTTTTTAACGCGGCGGTTCTCTTTTATTTAACTGGGGGAGAGCAGCTGGCCCTCTCCGTCCCCAGCACAGCATCCCTCCAGTGGCTGTTGCTGGGGTCTGTCTTGTGTTTCTTTTTAGACTGTGAGCCCTTTGGGGACAGGGAGCCCTCTTCAGTTATTATTTCTCTCTGTAAACCGCTTTGGAAACTTGTGTTGAAAAAAAACTTTTGTTGTATATAAATATTTGTTGTGGTTGAGCAAACTAAGGACTTTGTGAAAGTAAACGAAGGACCGTGTGTTTTTCCTCGTAAAGAAAGAACAGCAGGCGGTGGCTCCTCTAATTTCTGTCATCTCTGTGCGGAATGAGTTTTGTACTGGGCGGCAGTATCCAGGCAGTGTGTGCGCACCCTGTGCATTCAGCGTAGGGCCCTCCTGATTCAACCTGAGCGGGATCTAAAATGAACTGAGCGGACCTCCGGAAACCTGTGAGTGCGCGCATGGGCGCATGCCTTAGAGGGAAGCCATGGCAGGCAGGGGCATAAACTGCCAGGCGTGGAGGACACACATGGAGGGAAGACCCTTTTTGCCTCTGTGGCCATGAGAAACAGTACCACGTTAATGCCCTTCCCGCAGCAGGAATCCCATAATCTTATGACAGCACAACTTCCACAGCAGAGCTTGGCCCAGGCGTCTACAAATCCACTGGCCAGCTCTCCAGTGGCGAGTGTCTGCAACCCTCTGGCAACCAGGACACCCAACACCACACAGGCGTCCTTTCCACTGCCATTTCTGAGAAGGTAAGAAACAGCAGGGATCCCTTCCGAGCAGGAGAGGAAGCCCCCTGTTCCTCACCATCTCTGCATCCCAGTGCCAATGACAGAAGACCTGCTTCTCTCCTGAGCCCCCCGCCTGTGTGCCAGAGAAGAATCTGAGGGAAGAGAGGGGATTGGTGGCAACCACAAATTACGGCTGGCTAGTGAGCTAAGCCTGAATTTGTGGGTCCCTGCTTGGACCTTATAAGGGCACAGTCATTCAGCAAGAACCCTGGGCCCAGAAAAAGGACCCAGTAACCTGGAGTGGGGCAATTCCCCTAGCAAATGGGCAAGAGAATAATATTGTAATTGCCCCGGTGTCTACAAAGGAGGTGGGAGCGTAGTTGTGTTTTCCTAATTAGCAGGTTGCCCCTGGGATCCCGTCGCCCTAGGCAGCTGCCTGTACTGCCTACTGGATTTCACTCACCATGATCTTGGGCGGGATGAAGTCCTCCCCACTGCAGGCCGCTGCTTCAAGCTCTTTCTCCGCCTCCCAGTTCAAGTCAACGCCCTTGTCGAGCGCACAGCAGGAGTCCTGGAGCTCATGGCCTGTCGGGGGCAGAGGGACAGGAGCATTGCGAGGGTCCCTGATGCGTAGGCACATGCACACACACCCAACTGCTCCAGTAAAGAAAACCCCACACACCCTTATTTCCCCGCCTTGCTAATCAGATTGGGACAGCGAATAAGATGACCCACTGGTGATGGAGGATGAAGCCCTGAGGATGCGTCCTGTCTAAGCAAAGAAGATGCCAAGCAGAGCTGCTGGGTAACAGCTTTTCACTGTGTTCAGACACAGAGCAAGCTCCCCGCACGATTTTTGCAGCGCCACCTGCTGGCCGGCTCTCGTTTCCCACAAAGAACCACCATTTTGTCAGAAAAGCAGTAATCAGTTATTCGGGGGAAAGCAAGAGCCGGCCAGCAGGTGGCGCTGCAAAAATCGTGCGGGGAGCCTACTCTGCGTCTGAACACAATCATGAAGTTTATGGCGGTCTAGAAGGACCCTTTGCCCTACCATGGGCTGCTTTCTTGGATTTTAACCTTCACTCCCACTTGCTCATCCACAGAACCTGCCTAACCCCCAGCTTGATCTGGCAACGGATGCTAGCCCCGGGCAGCCGGATCCTAGGAATATTCCCTGCACAAGAAGGAGAAACACCTGCCAACTGCCACAGCCCCTCACAACTGCCTCCAAAATTTCTGCGGGAGGAACAGGCACCTTCTCGAGAGAGAGAGACTGAGTGTGTGCACACGACATCGGTAAGTTCCACTCCAAAGCCTCCAGAGAACATCCCTCCCCAAACTTAGCAAGGCTTCAGTTGCAGGTCAGCCCCTAAAATATCTCGCAGACTGGCACGCTATCCTCTCTCTCTGCCTTGCTCGCCAGCAACCAACAAGCCCAGCAAGCAGAAAGCAAACTGGACAGAACAGACTCCTGGCTCGGTTCAGCACCACCGGAGGCGCGGACGGGCAGATGGGGGCCGTCCCTCCAATCCCTTCCTGGCGACATAGTCAACGTCAAGCCAGCTACTTTGGAGTTGGGATCGAGGACGCAAAACACTGGAACGTACTTTCTCGGGAATCATTGAGGTTTTCAGGTTTAATAGGAGTGGGGTCGCTCCAGGATCGGCTGAAGCTCCTCTCTCGCCGCTCGGCAAAGGCTAAAAAGATTAAATAACCATCATAAGGGACTAATCAAGACAGCTGGAGGATACACACACACACACACACACACACACACACACACACACACACACGGGCCCTAACTCACAAGTCCGGTTCTTAACCACTCTGCTACAGACAGGGCAGATGTGTGAGGAAAGGAAGGCCATGTTCTATATGAGTTGGTGCCGATGAGAAAGTGAGGCCAGGCCGACGGAAATCCAGGGCCCCGGGACATGATTCTGACGAGCTCCCACCGCCACCAACAGCCTCGCCTCCACCCTCACTCACTCTGTGCCTTCATGCGTCGGCTCCCGACCATCCGGAGATGTTTCCTGAAGTTTCTGAAAGAAGCAAAGAAGAGAAGATTGTCAGGACCAGAGCTGGGGCTACCCTACGAGACCCTACACAGCTGAGGACCTAGATACCCCAAGGATCAACCACAGGAGCCTGCCTAGATACTTTGTTCACCATCGGAAGCCTCCCTGAGGATTTCCTCGCCACCTGAAGTTAGGTGGGTGGTGGCAGAGGACAGGGCCTTCTCTGCCGTGGCCCCACAATTATAGAATGTGGCAGTAACTCAGGAGTGTGTGGCCTTAGCTCAGTGACAGCATCTGCTTTGCATGCAGAAGGTACCAGGTTCAGTCCCTGGCATCTCCACACAGGGATTGAGAAGACCCTTGCCTGAAACCCTGGAGAACTGCTGCCAGTCAGTGTGTAGCCAATGCTAAGCCAGACAGACCAAGAGTCTGACTCCGTATAAGGCAGCTTCCTATGTACCTATTACTGCAACGTCATTCTAGAACCAGGCAAAGACATTTTTCTTGGCACAAACATTCCAGCATGTAGATCAAGCTGGTTTTAACACCGGCTTTCCCTACTCAGCTGAATTTTTACTACCGGCTTGGTTTCTTTTGTTCTGTGCCTTACTTTTAAGTGTCACCGTAAATATTTTATTCTGGTGCTGTTCCAATTTATTGCCCCCCCCCCACAGATAGTTTCACTGAAGGGCAGCTTAGAAACCTCTGAAGTACACAAATAATAACTGGGGACCTAACGGGATCCTCCGTTAACTGGGTAAAGGGCACCTTTTGAAGTGGCAGCTCTCTTCCATTTAGCAGGAGAAGAGCAAATAGCCGTATCCGGCCCCAAAACATCATCCCTCCAGTGGCTGTTGCTGGTGTCTACCATATGGTGTTTTTGTATGTTTGTTTGTTTGTTTTGTTTAAGATTGTGGGTCTTTTGGGGACAGGGAACCTTCTTATTTCCTTTTCTGTGTAAACGGTTTGGTGAACTTTTGTAGAGAAGCGGTACATAAATATTTGTAATAATAATAATAGGTGGAAATATCAATATGGGGCAGTCTGGGAAGGCTCCCTCTCCCCACCCACATCCAGCAGAAGCGTTTGGAGCGGCCAGGATCCTGTTCAAACACAACGGACATCCAAGGTGGCCCCCTTTCAAGAGAACTGCTTTTGCTAACAATGAATTAATACTGATCACCCAACAGCAGCAGGCTGCAGCCCTGACTTGCTTCACTCCTCACAGGAATTTCAAGAGGCAAGGAGTCGCAACGGCACCCCCTTGGTTGTGATGTGATTGTTCCCTTAGGGGAAAGGTTTTCAACATATACATTTCACTGCTGGCCAAAATTTCTATAGGACGTTCTAGTCCAGTCCTAGACAAATTTTCTCTGGATCTAGAAGCCGGCCCCCAAATTTTAGGAACCAGACAACGGAGACCTGACAAAATTATGGACATAGCGATGGAAACTGTGGAGCATAAACAGGCTTCTCTTTATCGCTTTTACAGATAACATACTTAGAACAGAAACAGAGCTGCCCAGGACAACAAATAAAGATTTTATTAAACAACTCTGCCTCTGAATATGCTAGTCTGGGTGCCACAGTTAAATTTCTAGGCACCAGGGCTCCCCGGCACCTGGGATCGGCCAAGCCCTGTTCCTTGAAGTTTGGAAGCGCAACTGATCCACATACCAGAATTTTTGTTCACGACGCTGGATTTTAAATTAAAATAAGACAAACGGGAGTTGACAAAGGAACACTGCAACATAAAATCAGCTCAGCCAGATGCTATATTTCACCCTCAGAAGGTCACGCCAATGAATTTCAGGGCGGTCTGTATGCTTCACAAATTAGTAAATGCCTGGTATGGTATCTGGCAAATTGAGACTGGTTGCCTTATATCAACTAGGCGTAATTGTTTTTACGATCCCTCCGAGTGGAATTTCGACGACAAAACTGGAAGGGGAAATGTTTGGACTTCAGAATGACAACAAACTGGGAGTTGGTGTTTTTTGTTTTGGGCGGGTGAGCTGTGCTTTGGTATTCCTCCTAAGCACACCACAAACATCAGCAAGGATTCGCTGGGCTAGGGAGAGGGTGATTACTGTTGCCACAGACACATCTCAAAGTCGCCAACCAGACCACTACCCCAACTCCATTCAGAGGTGCTCTTACCCCTGGACTTCGGGGCAAAAGTCTAGGACCTCCAAAATTACGGGGGGCTCCAAGCAGCCTTTAGGTCCAGGCTCCAAAATTACTTTGGTGCACCTCTGACTCCATTCCTTGCCTTCCTCCAAGGGGAGGAAAAGAAGTTATTTGAGGCAAGTAGGGACTCTATCATAGTCAGGACCACCCAGATAATTTGTGGGTCCAGGAGTGGGTGTGATATTGGAGGGGGGGCTCCAAAAAGAGGGGCCTGAAAGACCCCATGCATGAGTGTATGAAGACTCGAAAAGGGTGCATGCATGTGTATACCGGGCTGGGGGGCTATGAGTTGAGGTGGGGTGCCCTTGCTCTGTGGGGTCCCAGGGCGGTTTGCATCCCCGATAATAGTGCAGGGATTTCTGATATTTGGAAGGGGTGGGTGACGGGTGCAGAGCGACAGGAGCCGAAAGAACAGATTGCCACCTGGGAAAGGACATTCTTATGCGCATGCGCGGACAGAACCAGCCAGTTCTTCCAAGAGTACACAATGCCCGAATGCAACCATATCCGCGCTAGGCCCGGTTACCCTGGAGACACTCACAGCCCTTTGCTGGGCTCAGCACAGAACTGGGCCAGGCATTCCAGGGGCCACTGCAGTCTATACACCACCACAGCCCCCAGAGACCGGCCCTGCCAGCAGGACTCCACAGGAGGCCCAGAGAAGATGGCCGGCCTCTCTTTGGCCGCCTCCACTGCACTGAAAGCCGCCCTCTGCCCTCCATGCTCGCTGTCCGTCTCCGCATGGCCTGGCCATGTCAGCAGGAACCACTGGCTCAGGATCTGGGCTCTGAGGAAGCCAGCATTTGGGCTAGCAAGAATGCCTCTTCTTTGGTCTTCCCTGCTCCCTGAGCAAAGTTTATTTAGTTATTTAAAATATGTCTATTCCGTCCCTCCAGCAAACGGCCACTCAGGGCAGCTTACAAAAAACACAACCCCATAAAAGCAAAGTCACCATAGTAAAAGCGTGAAAGACAACCAAAGGCAGAAGAGGAAAAGCTACGCCCGGTTCCCTTCCCTCCAGACAGCGCTCACCGAGTCCCTTTGCACAGAGCCCCGTACTCCTGTGGACTAGCGGCATGGAAAGCTTTTCAAATCCACAAGTGAACAAGCCGCGCACATCTGGCTTCTCAGCCCACCTCGAGCCAGGGCCTCTGCCCACGTGCCACAGCAAAGCCCCCGATTTTACCAGTGGCAACGGCCCCTTTCCTCTGCCCTACAAGCTGCACCAGGCACGACGCCAAGAAGCCGGAGGAGATCCCCGGCACAAGCTCTCCTTTGGAGCAAGGAGACAGGAAAGGCCAGCCGAGCACCAAAGATGGTTCAGCGTTCCCCCCAAGCCCGCCTCTCCAACGGAACGTGCAACAGACCGAGTTTGGAGCGCGGAGGGGAGAGCTTAGCATTGTGGCCCAGCCCAACGGCTCAGCATGGTTGTCAGCAGCCGCGAGCTCCGACCGCCCACCAGGTCTGTCCTGGCCCGGGTGCGAGAGCCAGTGCCGAAAGCCAAGCCCTGCTGAAGCCTCGCACGGCGGCATGCCCGCTCAGCTCTCCCCCCAACCAGAAAGACAAAGCAGCAAGGACTGAAACGTGCAACCCCGTGACTCCGTCCAGAACACGACCGCTGAGCAGGTCGCCAAGGCCCCTGAGCTTTGCCACAAGGGAACCCGCGCGCTTGAGAGGCACTTTGCAGGATCGCCGTCTTCTTAAGAGGACACCTTATGCACACTTTTTTGGAGGGGGGTGCCACATCCCCCACTTGGCACAGCAAAAGCAAACTTGGCAGAGCCCAGGGAAATTTGCTGGTTTAAATGGAAGGCGGCTGACGTAACTCCTGCAAACTAGGCACCTTCAAGAAGGGTGCTTCTCTCCTATTTAGCAGGGGGGGAGCGACTGCCCCCATCCGTCCCAGCAATGGCTGTCGCTGATGTCTCCCTTGGACTTCTTTTTAAACGGTGAGCCCTTCGTGGACAGAAAACTATCTTCAGGTCCACCCAGTCTGAGAATCATCCCTACTAATTGGGCAAAGCGGCACCTTTTAAAGTGGGGATTCTTTTCTATTTAGCAGGGAGAAAACAACTGGCCTTATCCGACCCCAGCACAGCATCCCTCCGGTGCCTGTTGCTGGCATTTCTTTTGCGTTTTCGTTTTTTTGATGGCAAGCCCTTTTGGGACACGGAACCATCTCCTCGTTGCTTTTGCGACGTAATCTGCTTTGAGGACTTTTTATTGGTTCAAACGTGGAATAATTACAATAAATACTGACTCTCTATTGAGAAGGGGAGCCTTTATTTCTCACCCCAACTACCACACCCTTCCTTTTGAGTCTCCATGAACATAAATGAAGCATGAGACACGAAATCCCAGGAAAAAAAAATTACAAATTGAAACTACAGATCACTTCTCTTCCTGAGAACCGTAAATGGTTTTCCTTCCTGTTAGGAGTGAAACTGGGCAAACCTTTTACCACTGAGTGATTAAAGTAGGCCAGGCTGCCAGGGGCCAGATAAAATTGCTTTTGCTGAAGGGGTGGGGCAGATTCAACTTAGGAACATAGGCAGCTGCCATATGCTGAGTCAGACCATTGGTCCATCAAGCTCAATAGTGTCTTCACAGACTGGCAGCAGCTTCTCCAAGGTTGCAGGCAGGAATCTCTCTCGGCCCTATCCTGGAAATGCTGCCAGGGAGGGAACCTGGAACCTAGATGCTCTTCCCGGGGCAGCTCCATCCCCTGAGGGGAATATCTTACAGTATTCACACTTCTAGTCCCCCTTTCATATGCAACCAGGGTGGACCCTGCTTAGATAAGGGGAAGAGAGCCAGCATAGTGTAGTGGTTAGAGTGTAGGACTAGGACCGGGAAGGCCCGAGTTTGAATCCCCATTCATGAAACTCACTGGTTAAATCGGGGCCAGTCATGTATCTCTAAACCTAACCTACCTTACAGGGTTGTTGTGGGGATAAAAAATAACCATGTACACCGCTTTGAGCTCCTTGGAGGAAAAGTGGGATATAAATGTAAGAATGAATGAATGAATAAATAAAAATAAAGGGACAAGTCATGCTTGCTACCACCGGACCAGCTCTCCTCTCACTTCCTAGATCCAGGTAGATTACGGTGTGATTCTGATACACACAAGCCTGCAAACTCTCCCTTCAGTCTTTCTTCTCTTTGCCACTTAGGAAAAGCAAAATCAGAGTGATGAGTCCCGACCCATTGGTTCAAAGGGGTTTGACCTCCAGCTCTTGCCAAGTTTGCTTTGGGGCTCAACTCTCCGACGGTGTCCCGTTAAGAATACAGGAGCAGCCCAACTTCCTTCCCACCGCCTCTGTTCTCTGCAAAGACCCGACAGCGCCCGCCACACTCACGGACCGGGTTTAAAGAAAAAGCAGCACGGGTGCTCCCCGATAGCGGCCCATGCAACCAGGCAAGGCTCGAACCCGTGCGAGGAAGAGAGAAGCCCCCGTACCTCTGGATCAGGGCCGCAGAATCATTCTCCCGCTTCCGCCTCTTCCTCTCCGCGTAGCCCCTGAATGCCCTGAGAAACCAGTGTGAGGCCGTTAAAACCAAACGAGAACATCTTTGAAACTGGGAGGTGACATGGGGGATAAAATAAACACAGACAGAGAGAAAGCAAACTCCCAGACGAGAGCGAGAGAGAGAGAGAGAGAGAGAGGCGAACCTCTCGAGATGAGGAAGGAGGCGGCAGCCACAAGATGTACCACAAACAAGTCAGGAGGGAGACAGAGAGAGTCCACAAAGTTGCCAAGAATACAGCACACATCGGTTCTAGGAAGCAGGGTTGACCAGGAGGTGGCATATCCTAAGAGCATGGGGAAAGAGGATCTACTTCGGACATAGCGATATCGGGCCAGGACTCTACGCTTCTCCCACCCACACCCCAATTAGACTCCTCCATCACCAAACGTGTGGCCTTGGGAAGGGGAGAGAAGTTCCCCTCTCTTCCCCTACCACTGCAACCGCCAGAGAGGGAAGAAATACGAGATGGCTGTCTAGCAGGTGTGGCTTTCTCCCCACCTTCCTTCCAAATCACCGAGCAGTAAGACAGACGCCTGCCCACAGATCCCCTCCTCACAGTCTCCTGGAAGGGACCACAATGGAGAAAGGGAAACGTATATAAAGGGAGAGGACGGGAAAGCACAAAGAGGAGAGCAAATCAGTGCACAGGTTGCTGGTTGCTTGTCAGCCAGATTGTATTCACAGGCGGCCAGTTGGTGAACCTCTGCGGCAAACCCAGCCCAAAATTTGGCCAAGGAGTGGCCTCCAAAGTGAAGGATCGGAATCCCGGAGACGGCAACATTTCTGGCTCTCCGGGCCCAGCGAGAACCAGCCGTTCCTCAGCACTTTTCTTTTTCTGCATCCACACGCGGACAACGTTCTGGGGTGTTTGGGGTTTTTTGTTTTGTTTTGTTTTGAGGGATTACCCAAAGACAGCAAACAAGCAAGCACTAAAGGACACGGGAGTTGTGGGACGAGAGGTCAGCGGTACTTACGAGATGCTGGCGATCCAAGAAAAGCAGAGAGCAGAGGGGTGAGGAAGGAAAGCAGGAGAGAGAGAAGAGATGTGTTAGTGAAGACAGCCTTGCAGGCTAAACGCTTTTCTGCAACAGCAAACCATTTTCAGGTTTAAAAAGGAAGAAAGACACTGAATGCTCACCCCACCAAAAAAAAATTTTAACTAATTTTTGCATGTACTAATGAACCACTTGAAAGGAAAACTGTGAAAAAACTGATCTTCCCCCAAGGGACAGCTTCTTGCTCAGCTTTTAGAAAAAAATAGGACACGCTTTCTACCAGGGTGAACAAAAACGATATGAGAGGAACAACAGACATCAGAAAAAATTGGCATGTAAGCTTTGGTGGGAAAAAAAAAATTAAAAAACGTTACAGATGCTATCCAAATGCAAAATAGGAAAACCCATTGTAACACACAGACTTGTTACGTTGAAGAAAGATTCAGTGTGTTCCCTGAGAAATACTACACAGTGTATGTAGTAGCCAAACCAATATTTGAAAATGGGTTCTTGGGAAAAGCCACACTGCTTGCTTACTGGACTGGGTGTGTGGTTGGTTTTTTTAAAAAAAATTGAACCACTCGACCACCACCGCAATGTCAAACCAGAGGGCAATACTGCCACATAGTCCTGTCCAGGGCCTGCAGCCGGGACTTAACAGGGAAGGCGATACTGAGTAGGACTTGACATGAATCCTGTGAGTAGGCTGAGAAACCCACAAATAGACTTTGTCATGCAAGAAAGTGGCAGTCACCAGAGTGCAAAAACGTTAGCGTCTGAGCATGCATTATTGTGAGTCAAGCAGCAGCCAGTGTACAAATGCAGGAAACAAGGGCTAGGGGTGTGCACGGAACCGGTTCCGTGCACACCCGGGAGGTGGGCGGGACTCCTTTAAGGCATGGGGAGGGGGCTCTTACCTAGTTGAGTGGCAGCCTCAAGCAAAGGGAGAATGCATCCCATTGCCTCTCCTCTCCTTTTGTTCCCCCCTCTGTTGAAATGCAGACTGTAATTTCCTTGGGGCAGGGGCCTTTTTCTCACCAGGCCGCCCTTCAAGTGCGCTGTGCTCAGGCAGCATGATGCAAATAACAATGACGGTGACAGACAGGCAGATAAGCAAAGATGCGTGCAGGCTTCCTACTTACGCTTGCATAGTTGTGGTAGCTGTTTGGAACGTGAAGAGATTCTCCTTGGGGAACCAAGTCCGGATGGGAACGTCGTCTGGAAGAAAGACACATTTATTTGTTTGACATTTATATCCTGCTTTTTCTCTGAGGAGCTCAGACATAGAGTTGGCTTCTTTTTTAAACTTGGAATACGAATACGACAAGTATTCATATACCACTTTCCTACCAAAGTTGAAAAGTGCTTTCCATACAGAAATTAATTAATTAATTAATTATTGGAGACAGGAGTTGGTTTGTGTGCGCATGGCTTTAAAGACCGGCTTTACTGGTCTGAATCACCACTGCTAGAAAGTACAACAAGAGGGTTTCTACAGCACTACACACTGGGCAGGAAGACCCCCCCCCCAAAAAAAGGAAGGAAGCAAAACACTGAATTTAAATTTAAAGTTTAAATTAAAATTAAACAGTACTGGACCAAGGACCTGACTTGGTACAAAGCAGCCGTTCCCGTCTGGCTGTCCCCTGCCGGAGACCGAGCACTGGGCAAGTCCGGCGTTTGGATCTCAGCCCAGAAGGGCCACCCTTGTGCTCGCCACCCACCTGACACGCGGTCGATGCTATACATCCTCTCCAGCTTCTTCCGGCGCCAGCCGCTCTCGCCAGTCTGGTGATGGTGATGGTGGTGGTGGTGGTGGTGATGGTGGTGAGGCTCTTCCAGGCCAAAGGCATGCTGGGAAGGGGCCGCCAACTGAGTGCAGCCGGGGCAGTCCTTGGTGACCTGCCGGCTGGCCGCCCACCCGCTTTTGCAGGGGTCACTGATGTTGTGGGAACTGCCGGCGTTCTGCAAGGGCTGTCCCAGGGAGTGCTCTTCCTCTTCCTCCTCCTCCTCTGCCTCGGCGCCTTTGATGACCACCAGCTCCATGCTCTCGCTCTGGTGCTGGGAGAGCATGGGCCTCTCCCCAGAGATGGTGTAGACCCGCGACTTGGGGCCCTCTCCCGCCAGCTCTCTCTCACCGTGCTCCTCCGAGAAACTCCGTTCAAACTTGCCGTCAGAAAGGAGGGAGAGGCGTCGCTTGTTCTGCGCCGCCTGGTGCATCTCCGGGGAGTCCTCCGGCCCCACGTAAGTCTCTGCCAGCAAGTGATCTGAAAGGGGGACAAGCCGCATGTCGGGGAGGAAGCGAGAGCGGCACGCAATCTGCCCTTGGAGGAAGACCCATCCAGCACCAAAGGGACTCAAGCTTCTTGGAACCTTCAAGCCTCGCAATCCATATCAACACATAACCATATCAACAAAATCAAGACATAATAAGAATCCAAAGGTCGAGTAAGTGATGTAATTATCAATCCTCCGAACAAATTCATAAGAAAAAGGAGAGTCACAAATATGTCTCCGATTATCATACAAGCCTGCAATTGTCCCGATGCAATTGTGTTTCATTAATGGATCCGTTTTTGTGACTAGGATAAATATCTTCATAACTGACCTATATATGTGTAGCTATTTTTTAATCAGATAGATGACTTGGGCGATTCCACATATCATAGTTGGAGACACAGCTGTGGTTCTCTTTGTCTTACTAGATTTTTCAGAAAATTGATATTCTGTTACTTACAAGATTTGGATTCTTATTGTGTTTGGGATTTTGTTTGACCCCAAGAGTTACTAACTCTTTAACTGTAGTTTATAAACCAAATTAAAACATAAGAATGGCCTTGCTGGATCAGACCTCAGGCCTAGAGTCCAGCACTCTGTTTCCACCACGGTGGCCCACCAGATCCCTTGGGAAGCCACACAACCAGGAGGGGAAGACATGCCCTCTCTCTTGCCATCGCTTCCCTGAGACTGATTTTCAGTCTGGATTAAGCCTATAGACATCAGGACTAGTAGCCAATGATCGACTGGTCTTCCATGAATGTGTCTGAGCCCTGCTTGTGGTCATCGCCATCAGCGTTAAATTAATTAAGTGTGGAATTGTAATTAAAACTCCACCAATTGTAATTAAAACTTCCACAGAATCCTATTCGGATTCTGGGCCAAGAAGAATCAATCACTAAAGAACCACAATTTGCTAAATCGATGAGAAAGGCAATGATCCGTCCCAACCCCAATTCGCAGAAATCATATTCAGCTCCTTTTCTGCTTTGGCAGTTTCAACAGCCTTTGTCCATATCAAGCACTTAGAACCAGAAACCATTTTTTAAAAAAAAGTTGCTGACATTCTCGAGCACCTGGATTCTGCACCCGCTATATTCCCCCTTTTCCTGCACTTCTGCACAATCTAACGCTGGCTGCACACAGTTCTGGATAAATGTTCAGCAAATTAAGCCCATTCAAATAAAACTGGCTGGTTCCTTTATTGGTTTTCTTCCATTTCCCCAAGTCACCACAATGTTTACAGAAAGTTACACAAAAGCAGTGCAAGCATGCCAGTGTGAGTCTAAACACAGAGAGCAAAAAACCACACACAGAGACCGGGATTCCTCCTACCTGAACCATTCCTGCCTTCGGGGTGGTTTTGCGAGAGATAGTCTCCGAAGGCCCTCGCCGCTCTTCACGTATCCAAAGCCCAGAGCAGCAGAAAGTGAAAAACAGAAGGGAAGGGGGAAAGTTAGCTGCTACGTAGGCAAAATTCAGCACCAAATTTGGGTGGATTTCCCCCCTTCATGACCAAAGGTCAGTTTTAATCCATTTCAATCTGCTATGCAATTGAATGAGAAGGACTACAAAGGCATCTGTTCCCTCTGTCAGTTTCACAATTTCCTCTTCGTTGGCTGCTGTCTCTTGCTTTGGACAGTACCAGGCTACACCTTAAGGGAGCTCCCATGATCAAAAATCGGATAGGACAAGCACCCTTCTCAGCTTCGGGAGCTGTGCTTTCTCCGATGATCACTCTCTGCTCCTTCTAACTGTTTCTTTGCTCACACACGATCGAAAGTCAGGAGTGCCCACAACTCCCTAAGCGGGGTAAGAAGTTTGTCCCCCTTCACTCTCCAATGTAGTTCCAAGTTGCACACATTTCTAAAGGTGCACTTAATGTCTTTGGAAATCTGTGCTTCTCTCCCCTCCCCGAAACAGGAGCTGAGCTGGTCAGATGGAATGAGCCTCCCCACATCTCTGACAACTTTTTAAAAGTCTTTCAAGACGCACCTGTTCACCCAGGCTTTTAATTGATATGGTTTTGATGGTTTTAATGGTTTTTTTAGAATATTGTTGTTGTTTTTAATTTAAATTGTGTTTTAAATTTCTTGTTTTTAGATTTCTTGTTTTTGTTTTTAATTAATGCTTTTGTGTGTGTGTGTGTTTTTAATCTTGTTGTTAACTGCCCAGAGATGTAAGTTTGGGGCGGTATAAAAATATGTTAGATAAATAAATAATAAATAAGAGAGCTGGCCTCGTGGTAAGAAGCATGACTTGTCCCCTTTGCTAAGCAGGGTCTGCCCTGGTTGCATATGAATGGGAGACTACATGTGTGAGCACTGGAAGATATTCCTCTTAGGGGATGGGGCTGCTCTGGGAAGAGCATCTAGGTCCCAAGTTCCCTCCCTGGCAGCATCTCCAAGATAGGGCTGAGAGCGATTCCTGCCTGCAACCTTGGAGAAGCTGCTGCCAGCCTGGGTAGACAATACTGAGCTAGATGGACCAAGCGTCTGACTCAGTATATGGCAGCTTTCTAACGCTCTGCCTCTGCCGTGCTCTCTCCACACCCCGTGGATATTTGCTCTAGGAGGTAAAATTCACAGGCGCCCCTCTGGGAATCTGCCTCTCAGGACAAACAGCAGCTGCAGACAAGCAAGAGAGAGAGAGAGAAACCCAGGCACGTCGGCTGTAACGACGCACTTAACGTAAGATGGTGTTTAGCCCCGAAGGGCAGTTTCGCTCCAGCGCAAACACATGCAGTGTGACAACAATCTTGCTATGAGCATGTGCATGGTGCTCTTTCTTTTTTTCTTTCTTTCTTTCTTTCTTTCTTTCGTGATTGGAGGGCCCTCTCAAGAAATGTTTTCTTTCCCCTCCACACCCAAGTCCCACCGGCAAGGAAATGGTCACAAGCAAACCCGTGCAATGATTTCCCAGCCCTGCTCCACAACAGCCCACTTGTCTGTATTTTGGTGCCTCTGCTAAATGCTTATGGCTGTGACCAGCCTTTGTAGGCACTGCCAAAGGCGCCGTTAACTGAGGAGAACAGAGGAGGACTCCGGCGATGGTCCAAGGACAATTTTGCCGGCACTTGGCAAAAGAGTCCTCCAGCCCAGGCTTGCTGAGAAGAGCTCTCTGTCTCTTTGGAAACGCAAGGATTCCAAAACATTCATGCACATTTCCGGAGTTGCTGCCTTGCTAAAGGTTCTCCTCTGCGCCTGCCGATTGTTACAGATGCTGGCAGGGACATTCTGCCTTTTGCAAAGACCTAAAGGTGACTACCAACAAAAGAACAGCAGCAGCAGCAATAACAGTAATAATAATGATAGCAGCAATAAACCAGGGAAAGCAACATGTGAAGGAGGAGATTAAAAAGCAGTAAGAAGCCAGTAACTGGGGGGCGACCCACAAAACAGCAGTCAATCCATTAAAATCCAGGTTGTCAATCTGGGCCAGAGGAGCATAAGAAAAGTCACAGCAAGCAAGCAAGCAAGCAAGCAAGCAAGCAAGCAAGCAAGCAAGCACACACACACACACACACACGTGTCACACACACAAACACACACACACACACACACAACAAGGCCTTTCCAACAATACTGAGCATCAAGCATCATCTAGATCAAGATTAGGCCATCTTGGCTCCCTCGGTTATTGCTGGACTACAAATCCCATCATCTCCACCGAAGAGGAACAGATTGCTAGCAGGTCTTTGCAGGTACAGCTGAACACTTTGGCCACTGGGTGTGGATGACCACGTCAAGGACACTGCCCAGAGAACCCCTCCCTGAACCCCCAGAACAGGAACACATGACTGGATGCCAAAAGGTGCAATTCCTTGAGGAATATATGGAAATGAGTACGATGGATATTTATATAGGGCTTTACATAGGTATGGATGTTTGTATAAAGAGAGACAGAGAGAGAGAGAGACAGAGACAGAAAGAAAGATGGCTCCCTGTCCCCAAAGGGCTCACCATTGAAAAAGAAACAGAAGATAGACACCAGCAACGGCCATCAGAGGGATGCTGTGCTGGGGATGGATAAGGCCAGTTGCTCCCCCCTCCCGCTCTCCTTTTCTTTTTTCTTTTTTAAGGTGCCTCTTTGCTCAGTGAGTAGAGGAATATTCGCTGCTCTCTTGAAGAAGTCAAGGGCAAGAACTGCGTGACGGGTGAGCCAGTCAAGGTCGAAGCATCAAACCTGCCAGTAACGTATTGACTCGAAGCTCCAGATCAGGACATACCAACCACTGTCCTTTTTGCTGTTCCTTCTCCACTTAAGAAATCAGGGGGTGGGGAAATGGCCCACCCACTCATCAACCTCAGCCCAAAGAAGCCCTAGATTTTTTCCTCCTGACTTTGCTCAACGTCTGGCTATTTTTCAAGCCCACACAAATGTCCCCAGAGTCCTCCTGCCCGGCGTTTCTTGCACACCTCAGCAAAGTTGCCAGCGCCTGTAGAGAGAGGCGGCGGCTACCTGCGTGCACACACTTCGTTTAAAAACCAAAAAACCAGACCACAAGACAGCAACGACCCCACCTAAAAAGGACTGCTGTCTATTTCCGAGGGGAAGAGGCGAGTAAACACAGGAACACAGCCGAACTAGCAGGGGAACAAAAATGAAAAGCAGGCCATTAAAGAACGGTTTAAAAGGTTTGCTGGGGATGCACCCCAAGGGGACAGCCAGGCAGAAACAATTCCCCCCCCCCCCCGTTCCAGCTCTTTATGATGATAGAGCCATTAATCTGGGAAGCCGGCCCCGCTCTGCGGAGCAAGCACCGTGCAGACTTCCAAAGGCACGCAGAAGGCAGAGTCGCCCGATCTGCGGCAGAGGGCAAGCTGCTTACACAACACACACTTCACACTGCTGCACCCGAGGGAAACTACAGAAGATTCAACAGCCGGGGCGGAGGAAAGGGTTGAGAGAGGAAGCAGGTGCATTCAGCAAGCCAAAGGGCACCGGGTTTCCAAGAAGCAAGCTCCCATGGACTGTTTCAGTGAAGGAGAAGGGGTTGCGATAGCCAGAGGTCCAAAGGAGAGACCCAAAAACTAGCTCTGTGGAAGGGAGCATTTCAGACGTGCGTATCACCTCCCCAGGTCTGCAGTTATTTGCACCCCTGGCTCTCTCCATCCCATGAACAGAAAAACCGAACCATTTCACAGCCGAGTCTGGAAAGTAAGACCTGGAAGGGAGCTGCTTTTCTCCATCCTGATGTCCACTAACCTCACACTGAAGCACCCATGGAAGACACAGTGCTAAGCAGGGTAAACATGTCCACAGAATCCAAGTGTCAGCTGCACCGCTGCATGGAAAAGGACTGCAGCCTCCTGGTTGCTCAAACGTGTAATCGCAGCCTGTAGGGACAGCAAATATTCCCCCCTGCCCTTGCAGGAAGGGGTTGAAAGACCTTCTCGTCCAGACTCACTGCAGAAGCAGGAGCCCTCCGAGCAAATTCCCCCAGGAGAGTCACGCAAGCGAGCCAAAGTGTACACTAGAGGTGGAAGCATCCGCCAGAAGGTTGCTAGCCAATCTGACCTAACTAAAGCAAATATTTTCCAATCTATCCTGGTACACCTGTCCCGTACCCCTGCCCGAGACCTTAACTTCTGCAGCAACTTCACCTTCAGCTGTCCAAAGGTCAGCAACCTGTTCCCATCCACATACCTACTCCTGAGTAGGGAAAAAGACACCTGAAATGATCCAAGTTTATCTCCCCACTGTACCAGGTGATCCAATTAAATCAAAGGCTAGCTTTATGCATATACAATCCCAATCCAGACGCACAGCTTGTACATCTGCAAAGAGTCTCCAAATTCACAGGGAGCTCATTTAAACCCCTTCTCCTTATTCTGGCGTTGAAGACGATGCCGGCCCGAGACGCCACACGGAGCAGCAGTGGGGACTGATACGAAGGAGTTATGCTCAGAGATATGCCCTATCTAAGACCGGAGGCTTATCTGAGTGTCACGAGTTAGTTGTTTACAAGGATCCAGGCCAAGATCAAAGCTGTGCACAACTTAATTAGCCGTCTCGGGAAGCTGACGGTCAGGTGCGCTGGGAGCAAGCCCAAGGGAAGCCAGCCGTCTCAAGTGGTGCTTTAGAGCTCCTTGCCAGTGACGGGTGCCCACAGAGAGATGGGTTTCACTCTAGTTCTGTAGCCACCTGGGACGGGGGCAGTTTGTGGAGGGGGAGAAAGAAGCAGTAATCCTAGAGTCCATCAGGAGATGGGGTCATAGTTCAGTGGCTCTGAATTCTAATGTTCTAATATTAATTAGAATTCTAATATTCTAACATTAGCAGTTTTGTTCTCAATCCCCTAATTCCTAACGATCCTGAACATGCGATTTCCCTTTTTCAAAGCTGCTGCACACTGAATCGACACTTCCAATTGGCCACAACTCCAAGACCCCTCTCCTGGTCAGTCACTGGCATCTTGGACCCCATCAGTGTTAGTGTCAGCTCTGTAAGATATTCTCCCTCGGGGGATGGAGCCGCTCTGGGAAGAGCAAAAGGTTCCCAGTTCCCTCCCTGGCAGCATCCCCAAGAAAGGGCTGAGAGAGACCCCTGCCTGCAACCTTGGAGAAGCCGCTGCCAGTCTGGGAAGACAATACTGAGCTAGCTGGAGCAAGGGTCGGACATTAACCCTGCCACCATCTCCTAGCTCAGCACAAGTGTGGACCATATTGGCGAGTATCTCTATGATGCTATCACTGTTGCGAGCACCCGTGGTCTGGCCCCACTACAATACTGGGAAGACCCGAGTTCAAGTCTTACCTTTGCCAAGGACACCCTTGTGGCCTTGGGCAACAGGCTCTCTCTCAGTCTCACTCCCCCCCCCACACCCCTATAAAATGGGAATCGCATTCTCCCATCACAGGGAAGAGCAAAAACACCAACTGAAATGGGGTTGCCGCATCCAATGAAATTTGCCCAGCTGGCTTCGTTCTGGAGCACAAAAACCTTGCCACTGAAGGAAGCAGAGGCATCGTACGGCCTGCAGATGGCAGCCAGGCCGTTCCCGCCAAGCTCCAGCCTCCCTCTCTCCTGCCTTCTCCCATCCTTTCTGGAGCCCACATAATCCGATTCACATGTGTCTCCACACACCATCCGGCAGCTTCCACAGCGGAGGCTGGGACAAGTCAGAATTCCTTGATTCCCGAACTCTGGGTGACGAGCGGTGGAATTTCCAAACACCATCGGGGGCGAGGGGAGTGCAGTGCTTTAGCGGCAACATGAGAAACCCCGTCTGCAGGGTTTGGTCTGTGTGGATGGGGTGAAACCGGAATGAGAAAACCCTCCGATGTCTCTTCTCGGGGAAGACTTTGGAACTCCTCTTCGAATGTCTGTTTCTCCTTCGAGTAAGTGCAGGATTCTCTTTCAAATGCCACTTGGAGAGGATGTCAGCGTCGTGAACCAACCCTGGAGTGGCTTTTGCCCAAGCCATGCTGATCTGCGAAAGCTCATTCACACAACACAGGGCCCCGTGGGGCAGACATCAATGGATGCACCAGTATGTGTGAAACACCCCTCGGATAGGGATCATGAGGAATTCATTTAGTTTCACGGGTTGGTGGAAGACACTCTCTCCAAGGTGGAAGTGGGCAAGGGCACACCCCACTCACTTACAGACAGGCACAGATCTGAAAGATGGGCTGATTTCTCTTAAAAATTTATTTAGCATACTGATTCCCTGCCTTTAGGGACCTAGGAAGCTGCCTTCGACTGAGTCTGACCCTTGGTCCATCCAGCTCAGTATTGTCTGCACAGACTGGCAGCGGCTTCTCCCAGGTTGCAGGCAGGAATCTCTCTCAGCCCTCTCTTGGAGATGCTGCCAGGGAGGGAACTTGGAGCCTCGATGCTCTTCCCAGAGCAGCTCCATCCCCGAGGGGAATATCTTCCAGTGCTCATACATCAAGTCTCCCAATCCCAGTTCCCCTCCTTTCTTCCATGATGGGGCCCCAAGGTGGCAACCGATGGGGTTCCCAGGTAGTCCTCCATCCATCCATCCAAGCACTAACCATACCCAAACCCTGCTTACTTTTAGCTAAGTGGTTGTATTATTACGTACCATGAGGACAAAAAGAACTCTGCCCGGGGGAAGTTACAATCTCAAGTGTGCCATTGGGGAGAGGGCAGAAGAAAGCAAGGGAAACCGCGGCAGGGGAAGCATATGCAATGATTTCGGTTGCACCTATAAAAGGTTCACCACAATAGGATACAGGGGATGTGGGAAAGGCTTCATGGGGAAGGCAGTTTTGGGAGAGGCGTCAGAAGGAAAGAGGCACCACAGAGGTGTTCTGGGAAATGGTTCCAGACATAAGGAGCAGCAAAGGAGAAAGGGCAGAGGCATTGAAGGGAGAGGAAGATCTTTGTACGGGGCAGCTGGAAGCCTAAAGCTCATGGACAGGGATATACTGAGAGATGAGAGCAGCATTTAAAGATGAAGAAAGGTGGGCTTTGTGAACAGGTGAAGGATACAGAAGAAGCAAAATAATAAAAACAACAACAACAACAAATGAAGCATGGAAAGTAGATTCACACAAGCAGCCAAGCCTGGAGAAATCAACATGGACTCATGCAGGGGGTCTCTCTCCAAAGAAAGCCAGCACCAGGCCACCCTCACAATTAGAGGCTTGCCCACTGCCCAAGCGAGGAAACCGTCCGGGTCCACTTGTTGGTAAGGAGGCTCCGCAGAGATCTGCGGATCACACTGCTCTTTAAAACGGTTACTCGCCTTGGGCCATTTCTTCCCATTTCCTGAACGCAAGGCATCCGGGTTTTGTCACGATGAGCAATGCGTTCCTGCTTCTCCAATTCTGCACGAGCCGCGTGGCAAAGTCACAGTCAGGGTCGAGCACACAGATATTCTGTGCCCAAAGCCAATTCTAACGCCACACCCGGGAAAGCCAAATTCTGCACCCGCCAAGCCAGAATTCCAAGATGCAGATTCCGCAATTTAGGCCCGTCTGCACATCCACTGCGTCATGTGGCCCAATTCGTGCCGCTCGTTCCTGAGATTTCAGCCAAGAGCTTTCAAGCCTGCTCCCTTGGCTATGTGGACTAAAGGCTTCCTTTAAAAACAAACAAAAGGTTCCGAACGTTCCCGGAATTTCACACTCTGTACCAACCGCGTGGCCTGAAAACAGGTGCCCTTAGAGAGCATCCCTCTGTGGGCAAACAAAGAACCCTGATCTAAACACAGGGGCGGAAAACTGTGTGCTCCACAACATTGCAACTCAGTGTAGAAAAGACACCCTAGGATCCGAACGATAAACAGAAATCCGAGGCAGCAACGGGGCTCCCGGGACAAACTCAAAACCTTCTCCAGAAAAGGAGCTCTCTCCACTCCACTCAGAAAGCCGGTTCACCTCTTGCAGTTGCAAAAGATTCCCTGGCACCTGCGTCAGTTCAGTTTCTCCGTCTGTATCTGTGCAAACCACCCAGTCTCAACCAAAGGACGCTTCCCTCGGAGGAAGAGATTTATGGCCTCAATCCTCCGAGAAGGCCACATTTACATGTGAACCATCCTCTGCAGCGTGCTGGGGATTCTTGTCGGGTTCGTGCTGCCTATATCACCACTCTCTCCGCCACCCTCCGATTGATGTTTGGGGGGGACACACACACACTCTTAGGCGGATTGTGCACACAGCGTGCCCAGCAGAGCACAGAAGACAGTGGCGAGGCCCAGAGACTCCTTCATGCTCAGGACCCCCCTTTCTGGAGCGGTGGGACCTCCGTGCCCTGTGGCTTGTTGAAGGCTAGTCAAAGAGGATTCCCTGGCCGGGGGGGGGGGGGGCGTTTAACCCCAGCCCTGTGCTGCATTCCCAGAGCTGGAAGTTCACGGGAGCAGCAGCCGTGGACTCCTTGGGGCTGTGCCAGGAGCGGTCCACGGCTGGGCAGTCCGCCAAGCGCCTCGCGCCTCACGTCAGCGGCTATTTCGACCCAGCGCAAAGCAAAGCGACAGCCAGACTAAAAATACGGGAGTAGCACAGCATGGCCGGCAGCGCTGCCTGTCCCGCGCTGGACAACTCCACACTTGCTGGGAAGATGCTCGAGAAGACGCAATGCCCCCCCACCCCACCCCCGAGGTGGGCTCCTGGGCGCCGCTGGAGAGGGAAAGTCTGCGGGGATGGGGGGCGGGAGGAAAACTTAGCAGCCGGGAAACGCTGGGCCACAAATTGGGGGGGGGGGGGCGCGTTTGACCAACCACGGATAGGAGGGGCGCCACCCGCCTTCCCATCATGCTGGTGTGCACAAGCCGCCTGCTGCTGGTCTCTTTATGGCGAGGCAGCAGGCAGGCAGCAGCCGTGCGCTTCTGTGCACAGCCGGGCAAGGGCATAAAGAGAGGCAGCCGCCGCTCAGCTGGCTCGCAGCAATGCTTCAGCTCGCCCAGCAGACCAACCCCGTGCCCAGGAGACATCGACCAGATTTCCGTGGTTTCGCACCAGCCTCGACTGGTGTCCCCAGCCGCCGAGCAGGGCGCGTGGCAGCCCGCCTCCTCCGCTTCCCCGTGCACGCTTGTGCCCGGACTCCAGAGCAGCCCCCGCTTCGCCCTCCCTCCGGCGCGGCGCGGCTGCTCCCTCCTCTGCCATACCCAGGCTCACCTCCGCAGAAAGGGGGGGGGGCCGGTGGAAGCACACCACTTGTCGGGGGGGGCCTGGCCCGACCTCCCCCCGCCCCACAAGCCCCCTTCCAATCCTCTGCGCGTCGCATTCAGCCTCCTGTCGATGGCGGAAGGGGGAACCTGCGCCCTGCGCGTCCTCTGCGCCCCCGTTCCTTTTACGCACAAGCCTCCAGGGCCCCGCTCTTGCCCTCACTGCCCCCGCCATACGCCGGCCCCTCTGCCGCGCCCCCCCCCGCCCCATCTGCCTCCGACCCCGGTGCTCACCTGACTTTGGCCGCCACCGACGCCACGGCCTCGTTGCGGAGTGCGCGGCGCTTGGAGACGGCCGTGCCCATGGTCCTCCTGCAGGCTCATCGCCGCCGCCGCGCGCAGCCACCGCCGCCCATGCTGCGCCCCAGCCGGGCTGCGATCACCGCCACCGCCGCTGCCCGGGCTGAAGCCGCCGCCCCCTCCTCCTCCGCCCCCTCCGGGCGGGCCCCGCCTGTGGCGCTGAGGGGGGAGAAGGAGGGTCGCCACGCTGCACTGCTGCCCATTGACTGCAGCTCGGGCGCCGCCGCCGCAGGAGAGCGCGGCGGGGCGGGGCGCAGGAAGCTCGCGGGGCGGCGTGTGACCATATTTGGGAGGACAACGCTCCCCGCCCCCGCCGCACCGCTCGCCGGCTTTGGGGCTGGCCACGAGGGGCGCCTCTTCTCCGCGCTAAGCGCACGTTGCGCCCGGCGAAGGAAAGTGCGTCTCCAAAGGGGAGCCTCCTTTCTGCTCCGGGGCAGAAGCGAGCGAGGGACCCGCCGCATCGCCTTTGGAGACGCGCAGCCTGCGGAAGGAAGGGGAGCTGGCACGGAGCTCCAGCCCTAAAGCTCCTGCATCCCGCTTCCCGCAGGGACGGGACACCGAGGGATGTCTGTGAAGCCCACGAGCCGGGCATGGAAAGGGACAGCCCGGTCTCCCTGGTTCTGCAGCTCGCAACAATACTCCGAGGTAGACTGTCACTCTCCACCGAGGTTCCGTTCCTACCCATTTGCGGCTCATCGGAAGTGGCTCGCGGAAGCAGACCCAAGCTTCAAGAGCCCGAAGCCAGAGAGGTGCTTCTTCTTCTGGGAAGCCTCCAAGCAGGGCATCTTCTGTGTCCCGACCCCCTCCCCCCCCAATACTCGGAGGTAAGGTAAGGTGCCTCTATCCACAGAGGCTCCATGACTAACCGTCGTGGCTAAAATGGAGACAAGATCATCAACCCCTGCTCAAGCAGACCCAAGTTCCAACAAGTCTAGTATCCTCCCTCAACCAGGTGCCTCCAGCAAGCCCACAAGGAGGAGAGGAAGGCAACAGACCTCGTGTACACTCAGGGTTGTTCTTGAAGGCAGACTGCCTCTGGGCATGGAGGCCCTCTTCCTTTCCAAAAGTCCATCACTCCATTTCCAACAGTGACCAAGCGAATGCCTTTGGGGAGCCCCCAAGCAAAACATGACCCTAACCCTAACCGAACCCTAACCCTTCCCTTGTTTGTCGGCGGCGGGGGCTACAGTATCTGGTATTCGGAGGTAGCCTATCCCTGAGCATGGAGGTTCCACCAGTTTCTGCTCACTCCCAAATCACACTCCTCTGCTATACACCCTGATATGACCCTCACCAGATGCCACCAGCAATGAACACACATAGAAACAAAACATAGGAACAGAGGAAGCTGCCATATACTGAGTCAGACCATTGGTCTATCTAGGTCAGTATTGTCTTCACAAACTGGCAGCAGCTTCTCCAAGGTTGCAGGCAGAAATCTCTCTCAGCCCTAGCTTGGAGATGCTGCCAGGAAGGGGACATGGAGCCTAGATGCTCTTCCCAGAGCGGCTCCATCCCCTGAGGGAAATCTCTTCCAGTGCTCACACTTCTAGTCTCCCATTCAGCTGTAAACCAGGTTGGGCCCTGCTTAGCTAAGGGGACAAGTCATGCTGGCTGCCACCAGACCAGCTCTTCTGCACCCCACCTCTGGGATCTGAAGGAGGAGTCCCCAGCGGAGAGACCTCCCCTCTCCAAGAGCACCTGCCTGCCTTCCACCCTGCAAAGCTCGCAACCCACCACCTTCCTGAATGCATCCTACCACCACGTCTCCACAACCCACCAGAGGGTGGCTAAGCCCTTTTGGGCTGGAGCGAGTCTAGCGGCCCAGTTTCCGAGCTGTCAGCCGGCACCATGCAGACTGATCTGCCCCCACAACCATCTGGGCACAGCTCACCCCGGGGGACAAAAGCCTGCTGTGCCTGTTGGCTTCTAGCCTGCGCCACTCGCATGACTCAGCTTTCGACACCAGCGAGCAAATGTTCGCTACAGCGGCATGCCAGCCCAGGCTGCTGACCTGGTTTGGAAACAAAGAGGGTGCTTGCTTGCTTCAACAGGGTGAGGACATCGTGAGCGGCTTGGATCGCTCAGGGTGCTGGAACCTTACTGCCTTGGATGGGGTTGCTTGATGGAATGCATGCCTCTGAGGATATGCAGAGTGCATCGGCATGTATCTCACTCTCTCACATGTGCACACAGGCTGGAGTGACCCTCCGCTTTTGATCTGGGAGGATGAGGAAGAGAGGGTGTCCAAGCCCAAACCGGGGCCTTTGCTGCTACGACTATGAATATTTATATACCACTCTTCAACCCAAGTTCTCAAAGCAGTTCACATAGAAAAATAAATAAAACATGAATAAGATGGTCCCCGTTCCCAAAGGGCTCGCCCTCTAAAAAGACACACAAAAAGCAGTATAGAAATATGTTTAAACAAATAAATAAATGTGAAATAAATAGCATGGCATACAATCGCAACTGCAACCTATCAAACCGTGTTCTTTCATTCTCCGCGCATCTTTCTTTTCCCGTGTAAACCGCTTTGAGAACTTGGGTTCCAAAGCGGTCTGTAGTACATATCTGCGGACGTAGCCTAAGGCAGGCAACCCGCAAGGAGGCAGATCCTGGCTGACAGTATGTACAAGCCCTCTGGAAGGAAATGGGGCGTGAAAGTCAGCCAGATCAAGAGCAGGAGTAAGCCATGGCTTTGCTGCCGTGAACAAATAATGCTGTACCTTTCCTTGGGCTGTTCAGATTCTGCCTGTCCTCACACCTTCCTTCCTTCCGTCTCTGGCACAAGCGCCATGCAGGCTCAAAGCCATCAAGGTGGCCTCTGATGCTGATGTCAGTTTCTGCTTCTTTGTTATGGCTTTCTAACATCCACAAACGCAGCCCTAGGACATCAGGTTCTGCTAAAGCGATCGCAGCCCAAGCCGTAACATTTGCCATTCGGTACGCCTTATTATTATTGTTATTTTTAAGAAAGCTGGTGTTCCTCTTTCTCTCCGTTTCCAACTCTTCACAACCTCAGCAAAAGAAAGAGAGAACGCCATCTCAAACTAGCAACTCCATACTAAACCCACAGCAAAGCAGAACAAATGAGCTGAGCGGCGGTGGAGACAACTCCAGAATGAAACAGCAGCAACGAAGAAAGATAAAAATGAGCCAAACACAGAGAGGGAACATAAATCAGTGCAACGTGTGTGGTACACAAATGTTGCACTGGGAAAAGCTGGGTTCTTTTGTGGCCTGGATAAACCTATGCAAAGGAAAAGGCCATTATTTCTCTTGCTTTGCATCAATGTTATCCTGCAGTTTTAAATATCATTTTGCATGATTTAGTCTGGGTTTGCAATTAGGCATGAGGGAGGAGCAAGGAGCATCATCCGACAGGGAAGCTTCTCAAGTACCTGGAAACTGAATCAACCACCTTTGGGCCTTTTGAGATTCTGCATCACCCACATTTTAACCACATAACCATGAGGACTAGATACTTGCTGTGTTTTTTTCAATTAAAGAAAGTTCCACTGTGTATCCTTGTGGCAAACGCCCAGCTCTTCCTGAGAGCCACCCTTGTGGCTAGCCATGCTGCATTTGACATGCTGGCAGAGCAGAGAGCGTGCCGTGTCATATTTTGCAGGATAAATTCCATTCGCTGGCAGATGTACAGCTGGAAAAGGAGTTGCAGACCGATGCAGCCTCATGACAAGCTCTCTATACGATACGTGGGTGCAAACACGTTTGCTGCAGTCACATGCAACATGTTGAGGGGTACCCTTAAAACACTTCTAGGCTTTAAAGGTACCCCTATGCTTTTTCACCGTGGGGAAAAGCGAAATGGCTCGAAACCACAACCACGAATATTGATAGACCGCTTTTCAACCAAAGGTCTCAAAGCGGTTTACACAGAAACATAAAACATCCATAAGATGGCTCCCTGTCCCCAAAGGGCTCACAATCTAAAAAGAAACATAAGACAGGCACCAGCAACAGCCACTGGAGGGATGCTGTGCTGGGGTCGGAGAGGGCCAGTTGCTCCCCCGCAGCTAAATATAAGATAATCACCACTTGGAAAAGTGTGTCTTTGCTCAGTTAGCAGGGGTGACAAGAGCTGAAGAAAATGGCATCTGGTCGCTGCCTTCATCCAAAGTCTAGCATGAGGGGGAGGGGGGAACACACTCTTTGGTTTCACCCTCAATTATCTCTTTGAGTGGTTTTTCCGGGGAAGCACGCCTGCCTTCACTGCTCCACACAGAAGCGAAGAGCTGCACGCAATCCCCCCGCAAGGACTTCCTGGAATACTAATTTCTTTGGGGCCCTCACAGAGGGGATGTTAGTTAAGGCTGCGGTCCTGGTTTTCTTTTCGTGTGGCGCTTTTAATTCAGCCAGAGCGCGGAGATCTGCCAAGTGCCTAGCTGGCCTTCTCCACTTTTCTCCTCTGCAGCAAATCACCAGCAATTGGGACTCTGGGTAAATGGTTGGTCAGAGAGGGTGCCTGAAAGGAACCTTGAACAGCAAAACACAAGGGGTGGCGAGAGCCTCGTCAGGTGTGGCGGAGACAGAAGCCCAGCCAAAGAAATGGGCAGAGGTTCAAAGGAGGATCTACAAACACTATCCAGAGCCGGTCAATCACGACAAAAGCGCGATCCTCTAGTGGCTTCAATACTGGAGGAAAACATTTTTGCATTTTTCTCCCCACAGGCCCGGGAGACAGGGACATGCTTGGATTTCACTTGCATTATTAGCTCTTCTCTGGCCTTTTGCTCCGTTTCTAACTGTCGTTTGTTGACTTTCGTCTTCCAGGCTGGACGTTATGTTCCTCATTGTGCATTTCTAGTACAAACAGACCAACTCTGCACAGGGACAACAAGAGACCCAGACGTGCCACTCAAAAATCCGTGGGAAGGTTGCTAAGGCTTCTGGCAAGTAGATTTGCACACGAGGAGATCCCCGCTGCAGCATGGAGTTTTGAAGCAGTGCTTTGAAGTGGGCAGTGTTTATTGCCCGGGCGAGAATCTCTCTCTGTGGTCGCTAAGAGTCAACACCGACTTGAGGGCACTTAATCCATCCATCATGTTTATTGCAAATGTCCGTCCAGTTAGGGACTCTCTGCCATATGCAATGCACCCATAGCGCACTGGGGCAGCATCTGCTTTGCATGCAGAAGGTCCCTAGGTCCAATCTCTGGCAGCTTCGGTTGAAAGCAGCAGCACCCCCACCCTTGGGATCTGTCCCTGGGAGCTGAGGTCCAACCACATGCTTGGGAGTTATAGTCCGACACCCCTGGTTCAAAGTATCTCATATCAGAAGCCTTGGAGAGGCCTCTCTCTGATCGAGACGTTGGGGTTGAGAGACAGCTGCCTGCCAGTCGCAAGTGTTTCAGGGGCATCCGTGTCTTCTCTGCTCCCTGATTCACAAAGTTTCACAGATGTTCCTCCACATCAGCAAGGCAAGCCTCAATGGCTTGAAGAAGGGCTTGGATCACTTCATGGAGGAGAGGTCTATCATCGGCTACTAGTCAGAGGGCTATAGGTCACCTCCAGCCTCCGAGGCAGGATGCCTCTGAGTACCAGTTGCAGGGGAGGAACAGCAGGAGAGAGGGCAGGCCCTCAACTCCTGCCTGTGGGCTTCCAGTGGCATCTGGTGGGCCACTGTGGGAAACAGGATGCTGGACTAGATGGGCCTCCTTGGGCCTGATCCAGCAGGGCTGTTCTGATGTTCTGACATTCTTAATCAGTCAGTCAGTCGGAGGCCGACATGTCTGGGCTGAAATCTGCTCATTAGCAAAACTCCAAACAGCGTAATTGGGGGAAATTATGCCAATCAGGAAGATGTGCGTCTGTTTACTTTAGAGATGTTGTGATGTGGAGAGAAAGGAGGAAAAATCCGGCCAAAGCAGAGATCCGCCACGGAGAACGGAGGCAAAGGGCACCCTGTCTGTCAGCCCTTGACTCCTGCTTGTCAACTTGTGATTTCCAAACCTGTTTTCTCCCAAAGTGGGGACGGAATGGGATTGGGGGCAGCCAGGCAGAACAGGACAGGCAGCACAGGTTTGACCTTCTGTGCTGATAAGGGTAGCATTAAAGACACCACTTTCCTCCTTATGCCCTCAACAGACAAGAGCCCGATTTACATATTACGTTCAGTACTCGCACAAGTATACAGAGTACACAGGTAGAGTTATTCACACAACAGAAATGTACATGCAACCTCCCGTGTTGCTAATTTTGTGCCACTGCACATAAAGTTCATCAAGAAGTTGTAAAGGCTTCCCCTCATCTAGCGGATGAGGATCGTTAAGTAAACGAAGTTATGATATGACGGGTATTTATATACCGCTTTTCAACAAAAAGTACCCAAAGCAGTTTACATAGATATAAATAAATGTAACAAATGGCTTCCTGTCCCCAAAGGGCTCACAGTCTAAAAAAGAAACATAAGACAGACACCAGCAACAGCCACTGGAGGGATGCTGTGCTGGAGATGGATAGGGCCGGTTGCTCTCCTCCTGCTAAATAAAGAGAAACCACTTTTAAAAGGTGCCTCTTTGCTCAGCAGGGGACAAGTTGTTCATGCTCTATAGGCTTATTTCGTTTCAGACTGATTTATTCGATTGATAGTGTTTCAGAAGGATGTAGATGATTGATGGATGGTGGTGAGATTAATTGTACTGGTCAATAACTGTCGTAAAGATCTGATTCCGATTCTGTTATCCACCCGTTAACTTGAACCCAGGTACAGCAACACACTTCCGATCATCTGCATCATTCCCACATAAACATTGTACATGTGTACATCATCATATCTGTATAGGGCTGAGATTGCCAATGAAAGCATCACCTGATGGCTTTCTGCCCGCCACCCAGGTCTTTTTTTTTTTTTTAAAGGCCAAAAAGCCTGGACTGAAGAAGAAGAAAAGATGGCAACCCAAGACCGCATGACTGCCGTCAGGGTTCTTTGCAAAGAGCTTCAGAATCTCTGTGCTCATCTCCGCAAGGCAAGGATCCTTTTGGAGCCTAGGAGTGAGACCCAGCACCATGCAGAATTTTGCAGATTGGGGACAGAGGCAGTCAGAGACTTGACCGAGGCTGTGCAAACGTCCATGGCAGACTCAGGTAGTCACGGCCTGGCCCTGATGAAAACCCTGACTGGTTGGCTTTGCTGCCCAGTTTTCAGCCAGCTGCTGCAGCTGTGTGCCAATTACAGATTATAATGTTTGTCTCTCCGTAGCGTGGAATCAACTTCCCATGCTGATTTCTGCCCATAAAGGGTTGCTGGAGGCACAGTAGCAGGCCAGGCTGTTTCCTCTCCCCTTGTGGCTTGGCAACCCGACAGATGTCCTTTCTGGCCAGGCATGGCAGAGACCCAGAGAACCAACCTCCTGGCTAGATTTCTTTTCAGCCCCTTGTGCAATTTCCAAGCGCAGCTTCTGCTCTCCAGGGGAAACCCAGCCAGCAGAACAATTAATGAAGTTTATCTCAGCGCTCCAGAGATCAGAAAGCAGCGGCTTAGGCGGTGGGGGGGGGGGGAGTTGGTGTGGGGAGATGATGACAGGCAAAGTCCAAAGTTGTACTCCAGCAGAACTGTTGCTGTAGAGATGAGCTCTCCGTGGAGGGAGTTGGAGGCCTTTCCTTGCCTGTGGGAACAAGCTGTGGTGCTTAACAAATCCAGTGCTTCCTTGAAGCGTAAAGGTAAAGTGTGCCATCAAGTCGATTTCAATTCCTGGCACCCACAGAGCCCCGTGGTTTTATTTTGGTAGAATACAGGAGGGGTTTCCCATGGCCTCATTCCAACGTCTAGTATTGTGGTTTCAAATAAACCCCATGCTTTCTGGAGTGATTTGACCCTCCCGACTTTCCTTTTCAGCTTCCTTTTCACCACTCCCCTCATTTTTGAGAAGTTTCTGAAGTCCAATGTATCTGTGCTGGGCTCCCTGGACAATTCTCCACTCACATATATGCTGCATTGGATCCCACTATGGTCACTGTTCCCCAGTGGTTCTGCAACTCTGACGTCTCACACCAGGTCCTGGGCACCACTCGGGATGAAGTCTAAGGTTGCCAACTCTCGGGTTAGTTCTGCGACTAACTTTTCTAAGGCACAGTCATTTAGCACATCTAGAAATTTGGACTCTCTCTCATTACCTGAATGTGAATTTACCCCAGTCTATGTGTGGGTAGTTGAAGTCACCCTTTAATCAATCAGTCAATCAGTTACTTAATCTAATCTATCTATCTAAATTCTATACTGCCAAAAACTTACGTCTCTGGGCAGTTTACAATAAAAAAACCTATTACTATTATGACTACATTGTCTCTCTTTGACTCTTCTCTTATTTGCTTCTCCAAATCCCAGGTCACTCTCAGCGTTTTGATCCGCAGGGCAATAGCACGTCCCCAGTAACACATTTCCTTTCAGTCCTCGTATTGTCACCCATCACGATTCTGTGGAGGACTCCAGTCCACCTAGGTTTTCCAGCTTGTTAGATTCTATCCCTTCTTTAATAGGAACAGAGGAAGCTGCCATAGACCCTTGGTCCATCTAGCTCAGTCTTGTCTTCACAGACTGGCAGCGGCTTCTCCAAGGATGCAGACAGGAGTCTCTCTCAGCCCTATCCTGGAGATGCTGCCAGGGAGGGAACTTGGAACCTTCTGCGCTTCCCATCTTCTAAAGGGAATATCTCACAGTGCTCACACATCAAGTCTCCCATTCATATACAACCAGGGCAGACCTTGCTTAGCTAAGGGGACAAGTCATGCTTGCAACCACAAGACCAGCTCTCCTCCCCCAATCCTCCCCTTTTAAAGCTACTGCCAGACAATGTGACTCTGTCCTCTGACACTTTGCTGTAAAATTCCAGTCTGGCAGGACTTTTCTTTTCTTTTTGGAAGGGGGATCCACCGTTATAATCCCTTGGAGTAATTCCCTCCTTGCCGAAGAGCAGCCGTAGCAGCTAAGGTTTAGCAAATGGCTTTTATTTTCCTGCAAGAGGACCTCCGCTTGGGTCTAGCAGCAACGGCAGGGTTTAATGAGCTGGAGAGAAAGAAACAAGGGCATGGCTTCGCTCTAGCAGAAGAACGCACTCTCATGATTGCTGGCAACATTCAGAAGGCTCCCAGAGAAATTAAAACGATAATGGGCACTAAAGGCAGGCGTTGTTTTGATGGATCTCCTCGAGGATATATCAAGACAAGAGGACGTGGAAATAATGTTAATGTTTAATGACTGCAGCAAAAATATTATTAATTGTATCAGGCACCCAGAAGGGACCAACAGTGAGAAAGCCCTTTCGATAAAAACAGTCTCGCTCTCTGTGAAATGGCGACACTTTTTGTTTATTGAAGAAGAGTCAAGGCTTCAGCATTTTAGGGGGAAAGAAGAGGGTTAAAATTGCTGTTGAACTAGCAACAGATTTTGTATCATGCTGTAAAATGTTTTTTGGACTCTGCTTGTGTTAAAGCAATTGTGGATATTCCTAATCTTTGAGGGTATTATATGTCACGTTTGAATAATAATAATAAAAACACCCCCCAAAATTCTGCTGCTCTCTTTAAACAAGTTGCTAGACCTCACATTAAACAAGTTGCTAGACCACACAACATGTGCTTGAAAGCCTGGTGACATCTCAGGAACTAGAAACGTGGAGTTGGATATCAACTTTTTAAAAAACTGGGCAACAGCCTTGACCTTATATTTCTAGTCCCAATTTAGGGCAGAAAAAAAGCAGAATTATGCAATCTGTCGAGCTCCTTCTTTCAAATCATTTTGTTCCTCCCTAGGGAAGAGGAAGAAGCAATGCCCTGCCTTGTTACCTCCCCACCCCAAATGTCTGGGAAGAAGCAACACACAAAAGATGCCACCATAATCACTATAATCAGCTTGGGAGACGTGGGCGTGGGGGACGTCAGCCGCTGCCTGCAGGTGAAAAGCCGGGGGGGGCACCATTTCTGCTTCCCCAAGAGCAGGAAGGGGCTTTGGGGGACAGTTGCTCAAAGTTGTGCATCAGCAGGGGTGTGTGTGTGCGCTTTAGAAGGTTGGCTGAAGGCACACCCTAACCCCTTGCCTTATAGATCAGGCTGAAAACATGGGGCACAGATTGCTCTTAGGAATGTGAGCATATTGCAAAGAACTGAGCATGCTACAGGGCAATCCATCGTCCAAAAGCAAAGCATAAGCCCATGGCCTCTTCACACAGACTCTCTCTGACTTGGGTGTAGGGGGTAAAACTGGTGCAAACGATCACGTGCAAATGTTCAGAAAGAACAAACATCCTAGGTAGACTTCAGCCAGTCATATTCTCTCCCTCCGCTTGGCCGGCCTCACAGGGCTGTTGTGAGGATAACAGAGAAGAGGCTAGGCCAATCACTGCGTTCCTCCAACACCCATACAAGAAAACCCTGCCGGAAAGTAGCCCCCCCCCACCCACAGATCAGATCTGCGACGCCCATGTTGTAGACCTGAATGACTCCCGCTCCCCAATATGTCACCGGACATTGACTCACAGCCCGCCCCACCCCCCGAAACTGCAGCCGCAGCGAGGATTTTTTCTCAATGACACAAACCTATCTGGTTGCCGTTTTTATTTGTTCATTAAAACAAACGGGAGAGACAGAGAGAGAGACAGACGGATGCCATGACCCGAAACAGGCTCGTTTAGGCGGCCTGCGGGAAGCAGTCTCGGAAAGGCGAGCAAGGGAGCTGCTTGCTGGGGTCCTCCCCTCAGCCGGCAACAGAGAAAGGCGATCCAGCGAAGGCACTTCTTCAATCCAACCGTTCCTGGCGAGGTAGCTGCTGGCGCTGCCGCCAGACGCGACAGCTCCCGACAGATGGCTCTGTTATCGCCCCGTGTCGGATGCGGGCGGGGAACATCCCGATGTATTTGCATCTTGACATTCCGGCTTCCTGCTAACTGTCAGCAGAACCTTTTGTTCCCAGCCGTAGGTGCAGGCAAGGGAGCGGCAGAAATCTCGGCAAGGGGCGGCGGGGTTGGCTTCAGAGTGCCAAAAACCGCCCCTGAACTGGGCAAAGCAGCCTCCCCCCCCAAAAAAACAAACCAACCCGTGCCGCCCCCTTGTTCACTGGACAAGCAGAAAGGGTACCACCAACTCCACACCCGGCCAGCGTCCAACAGCACCACCCCAGAATCCTTTGGGGCCAAGCCACTCTGGAGGCTTCTGCGGGCTTGTAGCCGAAAAAGACGACGACTGGAGGGTGGGGGTGGGGGTGGGGGTGGCAGGAGGGGAGGCTGGGTGAGGGTCCTGCCCTCCCACCACAGGCTGAGGCCCCTGCCCGGACGTTGGGCAAGAAGTTAAAGAAAAAGCCACACCGCTACATCTCAACCAGGCAAGTCTGTAATGGCAAGAAGAGAATGCGTGGGCATGCGGCAGGCTGTAGCGCCTCGGGGGGGCGGGGGGGGTTAGCTCAGCTCCGTCCCACTGCCGGAGGGGCTCTCCTGACTGGCCATGCTGGTCCGCTTCCGGAGCCGGACTTCTTGATCCTGAGAGAGAGAGAGAGAGAGAGAGAGAGAATTGGTTTCGAGCCGTAAGCAACGTGCGGAAGACACCCAGCCCGAGTCTCCTTTCGGTAAGCTACGTTCCACCCCGTGTCACAGGAACCTCGGTTGCTGCTTCCGACCGAGTCAGGCCAGCGGTCCATCTAGCTCAGTTTGGTCTACCCTGACGGGCAGCGGCTTCTCTGAGATTACAGGCTGGAGTTTCTCTCAGCCCGATCTGGAGGTGCTGTCAGGGACGGAACCTGGGACCTTGTGCAGGCAAAGTGGGGCCTCCACCACGGGCCCATCCCCGAAGGGGGATAATATCTTAAAGCAGACACACCCACATGTGGTGTCCCGCCCAAATGCAAACGAAGATGGACCCTGCTTAGCAAAGGGGACGATTCAGGCTCACTCCCATCAGGCCAGCTCTCTTCCCCTCTTCCCCCACCTCCACAGGCAAGACCCCCCCCCCACCGCATCCCCAAAAAGGCTCTTACGGAGTCGGAGTCGTCTTCTGCCTGGCTACTCAGGAAGTTGACGTAGTCATCCCTGTGGCTGCCCAGAACCTCTTCCTCGTACTCTGTCTGGTAGTCAGACTCATCTGCCCAGAAGGGAGAAACTTATTTCAAGCGGGAGAGAGAAGAATGCTCACAGCAGAGCAGACGGACTCGGGGAGGGCGAAACCCCCTCCAGATTCTTCATGGTCTCACTGGCAGGAATGGAAGTGTGGAACGTAAACAGCTGGCATTTCTGTCCTATCTGGGACCTCCAACTCGGGCGCACAGGCGATTCGATTACAGCCCCCACCCGTCAGCCCTGAATCATACCACAAGCCGACTCCTGAAATTGCAGGCGGCCCGAGACACAGAAAGGAGCAGATTCTCCGTTTGGGAAGGCAAAAGAAGCCCCCAAGTGAGAGTGAGGCAGGGCAGAACTGGGGGTGCGAAGGGGAGCTCCTCTGCCTATAGGCAGTCCTGCTAAAATCTGATCGGTGGTTATTGGAGCAAGGGAGAGGAGTGAACCCGTGGATGGATGCTCTCCTCCACTGCCTGAACACCTCCGTTTTGCTTCTTGGCCGAACCTTAAGCACACAGCACTTCCTAAATCAACAGCCCTATTCAGATTACTTCTGCACTGAGCGTAATCTGCATATCCCGCAAGGCAGCAGCTGCAGAGCAAACAGACGACTCGAGCCAGCGAGCCAAGCTGCATTTACCGAGGAAGGGTTTCGTGTGCTCAGCTGATGAGAGCAGGATGGACCCCAGAGAGCCACACAGGAGGAGGATCCCAGCGCCCTCTCAAAAGCAAGGAGCTAAATTTCCGGGACAGGGGTGGTGATGGTTTAAGCAAACCCACCCAGGAAGGCAAAACTCAGCCTCCCTCCTGGGAGAAGCCCCTCACACCCCACCCACTCACCATCTGCCACGACCACAGGCTTGACGGGTTCAATTCTGGAGACGATTTCTGCCAGGTCGGTGAATGAGGTGGTGGGGCAGGTGACGATCTGGAAAAGAAGGAAAGGCTCCGTTATGGCTCACTCCCTCCTTTGTGCCTGATATTTGTCCAGCCCAAGTGGAAATACTCTGCCAAGCATCCGGGGGGGGGAAACCACACCTGTGGTTAGGGTTGGCCAAGTAGTCCCAGATCCAAAGCTCTGGGTGAGAATCTCACCAGGCAGCCCTGGGCAATCCACGGCCTTGGCTGACCACCCCGCAATATAGGAGCCCAGAGTGGTATACATGGATGTGTTTATTCTCACAACAGCCCTGTGAGGTAGGTTAGGCCGAGAAAGAAGCAACTGGCCCAGAGTCGCCCACTGAGTTTCATGGCTGAAGGGGGATTTGAACTCGGGTCTCCCCAGCCCGAATCCAACACTCTAACCACCACACCGGCTCTCTATTACTGCTACAGTAAAAAGAAAACGTTGGTTTTCCAGGCTCTAAATCATTGAGAGAAAGGAGCTGATTTGCAGCTCTCTCTGTGCAGTTTTGTAAGGGAGAGAGGAAGGGGTGGGGTGGGGGGAATCGATGACTGCTTGGCTGGGGGTTCAGCAGGGCTTGCGATGGTCTGCCTGACAAATGGGGCCATGAAAATAAAGAGCCCTGGCACAGCCAGCAAGGCGTCTGCTCAACGGACCCACCGGGAGATTGGAAAGAGGAGCGACTGAGTGGCCACAGAGAGAGGCTGGCTGATGAGCGGAAGCAATCTCTGTTGAAAGGAGCCTTCCGAAAGGGCTGCCGGCCGAGGAACCGGTAAATTGGAGGCATAATGCAGAGGCAACTCCGCTCCCTGGCCAAAAGCGACTGGCCGCGGCCGCAGAGGCCCCTACAAAGGGCGGCCTTTAATTGGGCCTGCTATCTCCGCGTTGCAGTCGGCCTTGGGAACGGGGTGACTCAGCGGCCCACAATTCCAGACCGGTGCTGCGTGTATCAGAAAAATTAAACCTCCCCTAAGACGACGCCGTCAGGCGACCAGATAAAGGCTGCGAGGGCAGAGAATCCCAGCAAAAGGCCGGAAGCGTGCAGGGTAAACAGGCTGCTCGTTCCGGCACTGCCAAGGTGGTGTGCTTGGCCGTTCCACAAGATGGCTACCCTAATGAAGCAACTGGATGCCGAGATGTTGCATCCCCCCCACCCCGTATTCAGACTGGATGTAATCCCCCAATTCTGCCTCTAGCCCCCGTCTGCTGATCGGAAGCGACTGGACGACTGCCTGAAGCTGGCTTCCAATGCATCGGACCGTTGGCTCCCCGGGCTGCAGGCCCGTCAATGGCTACTAGGCTCAGAAGCAGGAGGCCTCCGAATCCCAGCTGCAGGGGAGCAGCAGCAGGAGAGAGGGCATGCCTTCGTCTCCGGCTTGTGGGCTTCCCAGAGGCCTCAGGTGGGACACGGCAGGGAACAGGAGGCTGGAGTGGATGGGCTTTGGGCCGGATCCCGCAGGGCTCTCCTTATGCTAGGAGCGGCGACATGGGACGTCCCTCTGCCCTGAACTCCCTGAGGCGAGCTGCTCCCCCTCAGCCTCAGCCGCAATCTGGGGAGCATAGCACTTGCCTTGCAGGGTTCTTTGGAAGATTACGTTTGGGTGACACCCGTGAAGCCCTTAACCTTTTGCACAGCCCTTTCTGAGCCTGCAGGGGACGGCTCTTGTCATCACACGAGCTGGCAGCAGCTCTCGGCTGACCCGGGAAGGAATCCATGCAGATCCTCCCTCCTCCCCTCCAACACGATGCAGGGATGTTGGTGGAGAATCATGCCTGGAGAACTAAAAGGCGGAAGGCGTCCCCCACTTCCCCCGCGCGGGATGCTTACGCATGACGGTTTGGACTGGCAGAGCTCCTGCCTGTCCTTCAGCATCTTGTCCAGGACGCCACTTCTGCTCCAGACGTTGAACACTGTCCTCCCGTGCTGATAGCCCACTTCCTGGAAAGAGACGGAGCGGTCAGTCGCGACAGCCGAGACGGGTCCACTTCGCGGGCCAGAGCTGGGGGGGGGGGAAGAGCCCTTGGCCTTGCCTGGAAGCCGGGAGCTGGCCTGCTGGGACAGGGGAGGGCTCTGCAAGGCCTCTTGGATGGCCCACACTGGACAAGAGGAAAGAAGGCAGAGCCCTCGGCCCGAATGCATAGCGGGGGGGTCTTTGCCAAGGCCTCTCTTGCAGGTCACGCTGGGCAGGAGGGAATAAGTCCGAGGCCTTTGCCAAGAGCCTTGGTGCGCCATAGGTTTGGCCAAGGCCTCTCCAGATCCTCATGCTGAGCAGAAGAGAGAGTTCGCGGGCCCTTTGCCTGGCGGGGTGAGTGAAGCCAAGGCTGCCGGTCTCGCAACTATTTGAGTGGACACCGTCTCGCGGTCTCCGCCAACGGAGGACGCTGGAAGCCCTTTGCCTCGCCTCGAGAAGGCAGGTAGAGACCCCGCCACCCATGCCGCTGGTCCGGCCTGCCGACTCCCACGCCCTGCTCGCAACTCACACAGATCTCGTCGAACTTCCCGAAGTCCAGGGTGCCGTAGCGGTCGATGGGTGGCCGGATGTACTCGCAGTAATCGCTGCTCTTGACCATCTCCAGCTGCCGGACGCAGCACACGTAGGCCAGCCGGGTCTGGATCTCTGCCATATTCAGCACCTGCCCAGCGCAGAAAGCATCGTCGTCACCGATGGGAAGACGGGTGGCGGCTGATCAGCAGCGAGCCTCCCTCACCTCCTCCCCCCTGCCGCCGAAACAGCCCGGCTGGGGAACTTGCTTGTGTGAGGAAAGCAAAGCAGGAATTCTCAAGACTGAGAACTACGCCTTCACTGAACGGCTACAAAACGGCTACAAAACGGCTACAAAACTTTTCTCAAACAGGTCGAGCTGCCATCACCTCCCCGAGCGGAACGGAGGAATCGTAGTTTGGGGAACATGCACGTTTCTTAGACAGTCTCAAGCCCAGAGAACTACCATTCCTAGAACTCCCCCAGGCCGTGGGGAGAATCACATGCATGGTCGATTCTCCTCTCTGCCCCTGCAATGGGTCCTTGCGGATGTAAAGCAACCTTGCAAAGAGAATCACAAGAGTTGCGAGGCCAGGAACGTCTACACTAGCCCAACCGGCCCAGAGCCTGAAATGAGAGCTCTGCCTTTTCATCTTTTCCCGTTTAAACCCAGAAACCCTTCTCTGCCTGGTCCCCTGGGACCGAATCTCCCTCGCCACAGGCGACCAGCGATTTAGTAGGGCTACCTTCACTTTCTCCACGAGGGGGTTCCACCTTTTCCACAGCAGCCACCAGCCAGAGAGGGCGTCGCCATAGTTGGTGAGGTTGGTCTCATCCCGGCTCCCCACGTCAATGGCAATGACCACTTTCGCCCCCATGGACCGCGCGACGTCCGCTGTCAGTAGCAACAAAGCAGCGTCACTCCCCGCCCCTCGAGGCGCTTCTGCTCTACCTGGCACGAGGCCACATTCCTGGCAGGACCTTTGCCACATGCCTCCCACGCCGGACGCCTGCCGGCACTGCGCCAGGAGAGTCATTTTCCCTCCAGAACGCTCTCTGGGAAATTCTCTCCCTCTCAGCAAAATGAGGGTGATTTATAGGCCCTCCTTGGTTCCAAGAATTCACTTTTCAGCCCAAACAGGGGAGGATTCTTGACAGCAAAAGGGCCGGAGACAGGATGACTCAGTGCTCTTCAGCAAGGCGAGGGCCAGGAGGTGAGAACAAAAAAAGGACAACCCAGGTGCCCCCGCAGATTTCATTTGGGGTGGGGGGCAAGTGGGGAAATCCTCGGCCAAGTTCAAAGGCTCACTTGCTGCACCCGGGTAGATAAAACTTTGAAAGCAGCCAGCACATCTTCAGCGTGGTTCATGCAGTCATTTACTCCTCTGCTGTAGCAATGTTGCTACTGCCACAGACCGGATTCAGTGTGTGACAACATTCAGAGTTCACCCACAAGGGGTGGCCAGCCTCAAGGCTCTCTAGCTGCGGTTGGACTACAAAACCCATCACCCCCACTACTGTTTAGTGTGGTAGGGGATTCTGGGAGTTGTAGTCCAAGAAGAGCCGGTGCGTTTTTGTTACCGCATGGCTTGTGGTGACAGGATCCCACCGCCATGAGCATGCGCACTGTTCCACACCCAAAACACAGCATATAAACCACGATTAATTCATCAACCTGGCTCTCTAAACCTAGCTCGGGTATCCCAAGTTGTGAACTAACCACGGTTCCGGGCATTCGGATGCAACGGGAAACCACAGCGACTTCAAAACCACACGTGGGAGCTTTAAATCCCGCCCCCAACGAGTACTGGAAGGAGTGAGGGGAGGGTGGAAAGCCAAGGATGGAAACGGGCCCTAGCTGCAAACCAGGGCTAAGCAAGCCGTGTGAACAGAGAGGGGCGAGGATACCTGGGAGATTGTTGATGTAGCCGCCATCCATCAGGAGGTGCCCGTCCTTTGGGTCGCAGAGGGGGGGCAGGTAGCCAGAGAGGGACATGCTGGCCCGGATGTAGCGCCACAGACAGCCTGGGGGTGGGGAGTGGGGGGAGAAAGGCAGAGGAGTTAATCCATCCCCCACATCAGCGGGGGGAAAAGAGGTGACTACATGTGAGTGCTGGGGGGTTATTTTGGGGGGTGGGGCCGAGCTCAGTGCTTGCATGCAGAAGGTCCCAAGTTCACTCCCTGGCAGCATCTCCCATTAGGGCTGGGACAGGCCCCAGCCTGAAACCCTGGAGAGCCGCTGCCAGTCAGTGTAGACAGTCCTTAACTAGATGGACCAAGAGTCTGACTCCGCACAAGGCAGCTTCCTATCAGGAGAAAGCAGGATGAAAACCTCGCAAGGTGCTGCCGTGCGATAGGAACCCAGTAAATCAGGAGGTAGGCAACCCCGGCTCTCCACCGGTTGCTGAGCAGGGCAGCCGAGGATGATGGGAGTTGTAGTTCTGCAGCAGCCGGAGAACCAAGGTTGCCTACCCCTGCAATATGCGGCTGCGTACATTCTTCGCTGGACGAGGCCCAGCTTTAGCACCCTGGACGAAATGGGGGGTGATGGGGTAGCCTAGCCATGCCCCACAGCCCCGAGGACTCCAGTGAGGCGAGAGGGCCAGCCCCTGCTCCTCGGGCCCCACAGCTCCCCCCGCCTCTCCCCGTTCTGACCAGCGAACCCAACGGCGGCATCGAGCCGGACGGTTCTGGCCGGCAGCCCCGCCTCCCCCCCGAGCGGCTCCATCATTTCTATTCAAGCGCTGCACCAAGAGGGAATTTATAACCATTAAGAGCCGAGTGGTTTAATCAGCAAAAGTGGACGGGAGTCGCTCCCTGCGGAACGGCCCCAGGACTTGGCCCGCGCCCCTGCTGGAGAGCGCTGCCTTCTCCTAACAAGCTGGGGCCGGGGGCACCCCCTTCGTGAGGTCTGCCTCCCCACCGGGAACCCAGGTCCAGAAGGATCTGCAACCCCGAGTCTCCTGCAAACCGCTTTCCCAGCTGGGCCGCCCTCTTGCGGTGAGCGAGGCGCAGAAGGGGGCTGCCGGCACCCGCTTCCAAACATTCGGGTGGCGTGTGGCCCAGTCCTTTGGGGGCAGAGCCTCAGTAGTTGACGACAGGCCCAGACGGCTCTGCATTGGGATTAGCTGCTCCAGGGCTGTGAAGCTCAGAGGCCATTTCTTCATGGCAAAGGGGCTGCAAATTCCGCCCCTCCCCGGAAATGGGGAGAATTTTCAGGTCACTGTGTGCTACGGCCAGGGGTGTGTGTGTGTGTGTGTGTGTGTGTGTGTGATTGTGCCACTCAACTGGCTGGAGTTTGGCGAGGCGGACAGGAAAAGGGCTTCGCCCCATGTGTGCCCCCCCTCCCCACAGGAGGAATTGGAAGTAGGCAAACTGGGAGCCACAGTATATAATCCCCCCTGCCCCAAAGATAAATGCTCCCTTGATCCTCCCACGCCTTGGACACTTGGACACACACACACACACACACACACACACACACACACACACACACCCCTCTCAACGAGACAGGAACAGAGGGCGGAGAGCTGGTCTTGGGGCAGCAAGTATGAATGGGTCCCCTTTGCTAAGCAGGGTCCACCCTGGTTTGCATTGGGATGCTGGACTGCACATGCACCCTGCAATTCAGTGCCACACAGTCCACCAAGCTGTCCCTGCCCTGAACTGTGGGATACTCACCGTCGGTGTGGACTCTCATGGCCGAAGCGGTGATGTCCGTCGTGATGGTGAAGTAAGGAATCCAGAGATCCTGTGGGGCAGGAAGCACTGCTAAGGTCACTGATTCCCCAGGGGGTGTGTGTGTGTGTGTGTATGTGTGGGGTGTAAAAGATTTAAGAGGCTCCTGTGTGCCTAATGGACCCGTCCACAGAGGAGGCGTCTGCCTGCAGAAGTCTCTGCGTGATCCCCTGGAAACGGGCAAGGACAGACCCATCAGGATTTGCAACGAAGCAGGCAGTTCTTCCCCATTTCTGGACTGCAAGAGAGCCGGACAATCACCCCTGGTGGTGTCGAAGTGCGGGAGGGTTCCTGCTGCCTCTCTGCATGAGTCACTGCCCTGGGCTGGCCACCTTCCGGTGAAATCACGCACCCTGACCGGTAACTCAAGCAGAAAAGGCAGGGCCGTGGGGTGCTTCAAGTCACCCATCTGGACAAGCAAATCTTCTTTGGAAGAAGGCCGGGCCAGAGCAGTGACTCACCCAGAGACATGACAAGCATCCTCCTTTTTCAAGGGCAGGGGATCACACCGCATCTCTGAAGCAGGGGTGGCGGCATGGCTCAGCTGCACCCAGTCCAGAAGCATGGAAGCCTCACCCGCCCTGCTGTAAAGGCTGCTGCTTCTCGCCTGGTCTGCAGCCAGAGACTCGGACAGACCCACAGCCGACTCACTCCTCAGAGTGAGAGATGTTTCATTCCGACTCTTACTAGCCGAGGAAGTAAAACTCTTCGGGGGGGTAAGTGTGAGGCACCCTGCCAGTTTCAGTTCAGAAAACAAACAAAAAGAAAGAAAGAAATGCGCTTGGGAAACCAGATCTGCCTCCGACTATTCCCAGGGGTCTTTTAAAAAGGTGGGACTCTTAAACACCACTTATCTCGCGAGGCAGGAGGCGGTGAACCTTGGGAAAGCGTGTTGGCGGAGGAGATGGGCTTCAGATGCGATCCCAAAAGAAAAACGGGGAAGGGAAAGCACCCGCCCAGCTGCCGCTCACAATCTCCTTAAGTAGACAAACAAACATCGAAGCAGAGGAACAGCCGCGCTCGCTGGGGGCTTGTTTTAGATAATCCAACACAAAACCCACACAATCTGGGCCTAAAACAATTTAAATCCACCCCTGAATGCCGAGAGTTTTTAAGTCCTTTTGTGATCGGGCACATCCAGAGAGCGTCGGATTCTGCCTCACAAATATAGAACAGATCAACTCGTCCAGAGTTGGAGTGGCGAAGAAGTGACACGGAGCACGTAATCTGCAGCTGGGACGTCCAGATATGTACACTATCTGCAGGGACAGGTTGAAAAAATGCTCTCGGATGTTCGGAAGGGAGGGCTGGTCTGGTGGCAGCGAGCATGAACGGGCCCCTTTGCTAAGCAGGGTGTGCCTAGGTTTGTATTTGGATGGGGGACTACGTGTGAGCACTGTAAAAGGGTCCCCTTAGGGGATGGAACTGTAGGTCAGTGGTAGAGCATCTGCATGTATGCAGAAGGTCCCAGGTTCGATTCCAGGCAGCCTCTCCAGGCGGACGCCCCAACCCCACTCTTGGCACCCACAAAAAAGCCGCTGACCTCGATCTGTTTGTCCTTGAAGATGTTGCCGATGCCGTTGTTGAACGACGCGCCGGAGAACATGGAGGTGATCGGGTAGGTCAGGTCTAGGACTGTTTTAAGCACGGAGTTCATATTCTGAAGAGAAGGAAAATGGCGCGCAGGGTAAAATTTGAGGAAAACGAGAGGGCGGCACACGAGAAAACCCAGACACAAGTTGCTTGCCCCTGCACTGGTCTAAGTGTTGGCAGACTTTCAAATCTTTACACATTTGCTCATCTACTAAGGAACTGCTGTGTGTTGCCAAGGATTTGGGGGGCATATTTTAAAGGGAAGTGTTCAGGTCACGCACAGCACTGGCCAAGGTCCTTAGAAGTCCCTTTGTCCCGCTGGACGAAGGGGTCCGAAACCCATCCTCATGCGTCACGAAGCCAAACCAAGAGACTCATCAAAACACAAAGAAAAGGCACATCACTTGACATAGCCGGTAGAGGCTGTTCTCGTTGGACAACTTGGTTTTTTCGTAATGTGAGAAGACCAAAATATAAGGAGTATTTAAACAGGGGGGCGTGATCCAGAACTCTCCCTCCCTTGCAGCTGTGGATTGCAGAGCAAAGGGGCTGGAGGATTTCTGCCGGGCATGGGCCAGCAGGGGGAGAAGTTTGGGGACTGTTCCAGCTGCCAGCGGGCCACGAGCTGGGAAGCGGAGACGGCTACCAAGAAAAGGAGGGCAGGCCATCCCTGATGCCCAACAGAAGCTGAAGTGGGCAGTATTTTGTTCTCTTGCCCTACGGGAGGGGGGTCCCCAGATGTTGCTGGACTACAACTCCCATCACCCTCCGCCTCAAAGGCCTTTGGCAGGGGATGATGGGAGTTGTAGCCTAACAACTTCTGACTTGCTTGCCATTGCAAACATCTGGGGACTGTTGTCTTGGGAACTCCTGCCTGAAAGGAGCTGCAAGTGACATCCCATGGGCAGAAGAAACAGATGTGGCAGAGGACTATAAACCCATCACCCTCTGCCGCAACAGCCTTCAGCGGGGGGGAGGGGTGATGGAATTTGTAGTCCGACGCCTGGGGACCCTGACCTAAGGAGCTCTAAGTGCCATCCCACAGGCAGAACAGACAGATGCGGCACTTGCGTTGGCACAGCTTAACGGGCGCTTGGGGCACGGCTTAACCGACCCGAGAATTTCCGTCTCAGGCCCCGAGTGCACCAGGCTCAGCGGATGAACTCGGATGACGGACGTGGCCCAGAGGGAAAGTCTAAGAGGCCTGCCGGCTTGTTATCCAGTAATCCTCTCCACCCAGCGCCTGCCACTCCCCGCACAGCAAGGGAGGAAGACCGCGGCGGATTCTAAATATACCCCAAAGCCTTTTTGTCCGGCGCTGATGCCTCATCTCCTTTTAGCGACGGGAGGAGCAGGTGGGAGCCCTTCTGCGGGGCAGGCGGGAGGAGGCCGAGAGGCCGGCTGGGCTCTGGCTGCTGGCACCTGCTTTTCCCCCGGCCAAAGCCGCCATCGCCGCAGTGGCAGGCGAGGGCCAGGCCAGAAGCCGGCCCAACCACACGCCCCAAAGAGAGTCAGAACGGGCTGCCTCTGGGCTCTGCTCCCGGCATCAAGGCTCAGTGCTGGTTTTCAGACTTCCCCCCCACTGCTCTGAACGTGAGAGCAGCCCTGCTGGGTCCGGAACGTAGGAAGCTGCCTTGTACCGAGTCAGACCCTCGGTCCACGAATTTCAGGGTGGTCAGCCCTGACTGGCAGCAGCTTCTCCGAGGTTCCAGGCGGGAGTCTCTCCCAGCCCTACCTGGGGAGGCTGCCAGGGGTGGAAACTGTGCCGGCAAAGCTGATGCTCCCACACTGTGAGCCTTGGCCTCACCCAGCCCAGCATCCTGCAGTGGCCAAGGGAAGGCCACAAGCAGGGGAAAGGGGGCAACCATCCCCTCTTGATGGGGTTCCCCAGCACCTGGTGTGCAGTGGCATGCCCCCTCTGATCCCGAAGGAAAATCTCCCTCTGCTGTGTTAAACAGCGCTAAAGAATAAAGACCGGGAAAGCAAACACCACGTCCCTCCCTCTGCAGAAGGAAGGAGTCAGCCAGAATACATCCTGGCTGCCATTGCCTCTTCTTTGTTCTCGGAAAGTTACCGCTGGGAAAAAACAACAATTGTAAGTGGGGCCAAGGATGGGGCTCACTCACGCTTGAGCACTTGGGTCTGTCTGCCAAAGAGAGAGCACACGGCTACTCTGCTTTGATCCGGAGAGGCAAAGCGAGAGCTACGCTTCCGTTGCCAAACTCTTTATTCTCAGGCTTGCCAGTCCATCCTGGGAACCTCATTCTCTTGCGCTAGATCAATCAGAGGGGAAACGCTACTCAGTGGCAGAAAGGTGGCTCAGGCTGGGGGCTTATCGGAGCCGGGTATGAAACATATGCTTTGCTGAAAGTTGCCCTCCATTTCCGAGGCATTCAATACCGTCTCCTCACCCAGACTCCACCCGGAAGATTTCGGCACTTTCGAGCCGGTCTTGGAAGGAGGTGGAGGGAAGAACCAACCAAAGAACAGCACACGGGATGTTCACAGCCACAAACTCATCATCTCCTTTGCAGAGTTCCCGCCCCAAGGGATCGATTTTATTTTTTTTTAAACTTGAGACAAAAGAATTACCTCAGTCAATCACTTCTACCCACAACATGACAGCGTGTGGAATGAGAAAGAGAGAGAACGTAAGTTACGGGAAAGACGCACTGCAGAGAAAAGACAAGGGGGGTGGTCTCCGCGCTCCCTGGTGTGGCCTTTGCCCTTGCGGGAAACTATTCTCCCTGAGCCTGCCCCCCAGAGACCCCTCCCCGAGCTCTGCATCCCTTATTAGCAGCCAAACTTCTGCCAGCACACCCGCGGAGGTTTCGTCTCCCACTGGATGGAGCTTCAGCCGTCAGCGTTCGGGAAAGACGGTATCAGAAAGCCTCCCCCAGATCTGGAGAAAACCTCCAGGCACTTGTCAAGAATCCGGGCGTGGGTGCCAGTTTCACAGCAGACATAAAGCAGCAGAGGGGATGCCTGGAGTTAGCCTGGCCGAATTTAAGAAGCGGGAGCTGGGCATATGGCCAAGATCAAGACGCAGACGCTCGCCCGGTTACGCTAATCCCGCAACCTCGAACTGAGCCCATACGTTTCTTTGCTTTCCCACAATTAGCCGTGGGGAGAGGCAGCTTCAGAAGACACCCCCAAACCCAGACGTGCACACAGCCACTCCCGGGAGTCCTGCCCAGAGATCCTGGCACACCCCTGCAGCTTCCAAGGACTCGGCCCGTTCACACGATCGCCATGAGGGCGGGAGAAGCTTCCGACCCTAACGGGGGAGCTCGGTGCACGGGCGATTTTCGATCGTGTGGCAGTTAGACACAGAGGTTGGGGGCCGTGAGCCAGATCATAAGCTAAGCCCCCCAGCTAGAGAGGACGCTTTTTCTTCCCGCCTCGTTCCACAGCTGGGAACAGGAGCTGGGTAGAACATGCTCACCTTACCCAGCTGGGCTTAGCACACGACCAAGCTCCCCGCCTCCAGCTGACACACGATCAAAACGTTGGGAGGGCGACCAGCCCCTGAAGGAGGACAGGCAGCCTCTCCTGTCCTCCTGTTGACTGTGCGAACGGCCCCTACTGTGTTGCACTCGTGGCCTTCATCCTAACACAGACACACACAAGAACAGCTCAACAACATAGTCCCGCTGCCCTCGTCACCCCTGCCACTGTCCCTCCTCTCCCTTTGCGAGTTCCTTCAGGCAGGGACCTCTCCGTCGGTGGCTCTTTGTACCCTGTAATGTGCCATCTCTCTCTGCGGGGTTTTTATTTTTCAAAGAGGCGAAGCAAAACAAGATCATGGGAGGGGGGTTTTGCTCTGCGTGCCAACGCTGCGGGAGGCTCGGCTGTCGAGCACACGGGAGCACGGGGCCTTCTCGGCCATGGCCCCGGGCGGTGGAATACTCTCCCGGCCGAAGCTCTGAAGCTTCCATGGCAGCTTTTAGGAGGCAAGTCAAAAGCAGAGGGCTTTGCCCCGGCTTTTCAGCCGAGTGCTGCGTTCTGTGCGGCTGCTCTGGATCGTGTGTTTTATTGTGGATATGTTTTTTACTTTAAGAGATTTGTTGTTTTTAATGCCGAAATTTAATATTCACATGGTTTTAAGGGCCTAGTATATTTGCACTGCTTTAAAGATAACTGCAAACCGCCGTGGGGTTATTTAAATGCAAGGCGGTATGCAAACCGGACAACAAAAACCACACACAAAGCAGACCCCTCCCCCCTAAATGGTGTAGACCACGACCCCCCATCTTTGGGTACTCCAGACGTGGCTGAACCACAACTCCCATCATCCCCAGCCACAACACACTGTAGCTGGGGATGATGGGAGTCGTAGTTCTGCCACATCTGGAGTACCAGAGGCTGGGAACCTCTGGTATAGAGCCTTCTGCTACCTCAGGACTCTCCCCTGAGTGTGTAGAGCGGAGGCCTTAGCTTTGTCATCCTAAGGATGAGGAACGTGTTCTCCCCGCTGGCCCTCCAAATGAGGAAGATGCAAGCCGAGATTCTCAGGGCTCCAAAACAGAGGCCCAGCCCCACATTCCAAATTGGGGTGACCGCTGTCGACTCCAGGGGATTCCTGTTTGCTTTGCCCTGGCCCCACCCAAATAAAGAGAGCTAAGCGGGCCGGCTGGAGCAGCCGTGCAGGGCAAACCGCCCGGAAGCAAACCAGGCTGTGGCGCTGGGGCCCGGCTGCACAAAACCTTCCCTGGGGGGCCATCGGTTCTGCCAAAAGGAGGCTCGGCAAAGAGATGGCACCACAGAAGCGTGGAGTCTTCCAGCCGGCGCACAACGGAACAGCTGGCGTCCCGCGGAGCGAAGAAGAGTCCCTCGGGAAGCAAGCCTGCTCCCACCCTCCTACCCTGACGAGTCTCTTGCTCTGTGCTGTGAAGCTGACGGTGCCAGGGCACTGGTTGTGCCGGCCAGATCGGGAAGCTTGTAGCCTCCTCATGCCAAGCACGAGTCCTGGGCCCCTGCTAGCGAGGCAGAAAGCAACCGCCGGGACGGGGGGGGCGGGGAGAGAGAGAGCAACTGTCCCTATATTCAGCTCGGCCTCGTGACTCGGCAGTGGCTGCTCTCTTTAGATTTCCAGCTCCTTGTGGACAGGGAGCCACCTTCAGGCCTGCCCAGTCCGGGAATCGCCCCTACGAACTGGGGAAAGCAGGCGTCTTTAAAGTGGGGGCTCTCTTATATTTAGCGGGGTGGGGAGGGAAGCAGCTGTCTCTATTCAGCCCAGCACAGGGGGCTCTCGAGTGGCATCTGCTGGCGCCTCGCTTCTTGTTCCTTTGGAGACTGTAAGCTCCTTGTGGGCAGGGAATCAAGTACCCCTGCTCACTGGGCCAAGAGGCAGCTTTGAAAGTGGGGGTTTCCTTATAATTTCCAGGAGAAGAGCAATTGGCCCTCCCAGCACAGCATCCCTCCAGTGGCTGTTGCGGGGGTCTCCCTTTTATTTTGAGCCACTGCAGACCCTTGTGGACAAGGAACCAGCTTATTTCTTTTTCTTTGCAAATCACTTTGTGAACTTTAGGCAAAACGTGGCATAACCAGAACAACAACACTCAAGCATGCTTCACCCGCGGAGAGCCTTACCATGGCCCACTGCCTGGCCTTGATCCGCATCTGAGTGTAGCTGCGCTCCTCGGCGTAGAGGGCGCCCATGAAGGACCCGATGGAGGTGCCCCCGATCATGTCGACCGGGATGCCGGCTTCGTTCAGGGCCCGGATGACGCCCACCTGGGAACAGCCCCTGCAGCCAACACAAGATGGGAACCGTGAAGTGGGGGGAGAAAAAGAGGCACAGAAGACGGGGAGGCAAGTCTGGGCTGCAGCCCTCGAAAGCAGCACTGGGGGGGGGGAGGTGAGCTCACTGGGGAGGACTCCAAAAGGTGGGTCTGTGTCTCCCCTGCGGACCCAAAATAAAGGCATTGCACCCAGCAACTCCCACAAAGAGTCAACTCTGTGTGTACTCTGTTTTTGGAAACGCCTCCGCATCCTGGCACTTCAGATTCCGCACCATGAAAAGCTGAATTCCGCAACCCAGATGACAACGTCCACCTCCATAGATTATGCAGGTGCAGGAATATTCTGCGATCTGACTCTTTGTTTGCCTTACTGCACTAGTAAAAAAAAAAAGGGACGAGCAGCAGTATGCGACAGCTGGTGCCCCAATCGCAAAAAACCCTAATTAGCAGCAACTATGGCTTGGGTGGGTGTTCACACACACACAGTCTTACACACCTTTGCAACCATAAGGACTAGAAGCTTCATTTTATTTTAGGTCACTTTAAGAACATAGGAAAGCTGGGCTGAATCAGACCAAAAGGTCCATCTATGACAGAATCGAGATGGGGAAAATATCTGCTTGGCTTGAAGAAGGTCCCAGTTCCATCCCTGGCAGCCTCTTCAGGTGGAGCTCAGAGAGACTCCTCTCTGAAACCTTGGAGAGCTGCTGCCAGTCAGTGCAGACAATCCTGAGCGGGATGGACTAAAGGTCTGACTCCGTATAAGGCAGCTTCCTACGTAATCCTAAGGAAAGAGTGTGGCTTAGTGGCAAAGCATTTACTCTGCACGCAGGAGGTCCCAGGTTCAATCCCTGGCAGCATCTCCAGGTAGGGCTGGGAAAGACCCTTCTCTGCCAGGACCCTTGGAGAGCTGCTGCCAGTCAGTGCAGACCATAATGAACTAGAGGGACCTAACTTGGTATAAGGCGGCTCCAAAGTTCCTGGCCTTGCTGGAGGTCCAGTCAACCGAGCAGAATCTCCGAATCTACTCAGCCCCAGTGAGTAGCTAATTTCGGGGGAGCATGAGCTAACGGACACCCCAGTCTGGCCTGGGGGGCGGGGAGAGAGCTTCCTGCGGTCCTGGCAGACAGATCGGCCCCACTGCCCTGAGCCGGCCTGGCCTCCGGCCTGCCTGTCCTTCCAACGCCTCCCCCTTCGAGCTGCCCGGACAAAGCCCGCTGTCAGAGAGCGTGCTTGGAGAGCGCCCAACTTCCCCTCCTTCCCTCGATAGCGGCTCGGAGGACGTGCAGCGCTGCAATGTGAGCACGCAGTATCTGCTGGAGCGGTTGTATTTTTACGCCAAGACAACGGTGACGTGCGGCGGGGAGAGAAATAAGAACACAGCACGGCTGTTTCTGTCCTCTTGCCTGTCATGGCAGAAAGTTGCAGGGAGGGGGAATAACGACGGTGAAATGCCTGGCATGGGGAAGGAAGAGGCGCTCGCAGGCGAATGGTGACCCGAGACGCCTGCACAGAGCCCGGCTTCGGAAACACAAAGCCGGTTTTTGTGAGGCGAGGGCTCAAGAGGCGGCCATACAAAGAACCGGCTTCCATTTGCCACCAGTGCAAAGCAGCTGTCAAGAGTGGAGGCAGCCTTCCTTCTGGGCAGATTCAGACAGCCCCGGGGAACAGATCGTCGAAAGCAAGGTCCCCGCCCCGCCAGCGCCACCCTCTCCAAGGATCACCGTCCCGGCGGCCGCAAGAGGCCGGGCTGCGCCGTTTGGAGCCTGCAAAGAGAGCGAAAGGAAGTCGACCCGCAAGAGCTGTGCCCTGGGTGAACCAATCCAGCTTCCTGCAAATCAAAGCTACGGGAGAAGCAAGTTTCCATGCCAGGGCTCAAGTTTCTAGCCCTCAGGCCTGCTGGGAAACGTGTGGCCGGCAGCGGTCTCGGACTCAAGGGAGGCGGATGGCATCGGCGTGCCTCCTCACGACGGAGAAAACCAGAAGGGTGTAAAAAGAAAAAAGGCAGAATAAGTCATTTCAAAAAGAGAACACGTTTCTGGCTTTTGCCGCACATTTGCACAGTTTTAGAAAGCTTCTTGGGGCAGACTTTTTTTTTTTTTAAAGTGCAAAGTACCTACAAGGCTGCTGGGCCCTGGGCCTGATCCTGCTCATGCCAAGCCAGAGAAGCATGCGTTAGAATGGCCAAAACGCTGGCAACGGTGGCCCGCCTTACAGGGGTGTTAGGAGAAGGAAGATTTTAAAGAGTCATGACTGTGCTGGAGGAGACCATGATGGAGAGAGAGAACGGGGGCCTTCCAGTCTGAACTTCTCCCAGGTTGGCTGTGGTGCCACCCCCTCACCACTGATGCCAAGAAGCTGCCTGTGTGCCCTTTCCCTCCCCACTTCCTTGCCAGCTTGGAGAAAGGAAAGGGGGGGCACGCACGCACGCGAGAGAGAGAGCAGGGAACAGAGCATGCAGACAAGGGAGGGAAGGGACCGGCTCCTCTGGGCTGGAACAACGTGTGGGCGGGTTCACCGGCGGCATTTCTCACAAGCCCCCAGAACGACCGGCGAGGGTCTGGCAGCCAGGCGTCGGGGGACTTAATTACCCCTGCAAAAGAAGGGGAGGCGAGAAAATCCCAAGGTTCACTGCGGGACGCGGCCGCCCGTCTCTGCAAGAGAAGCCGCCCCGGAGGGCAGAGGAAGGGGAAGGCTCTAGGCTTCGTGGCAGGCCCGGAGCTGAACCGAGAGAGTGGGGCAGAGGGAAGCGGGTGATGCTTGGGAGCTGTGGATGGGCCTCCCTCCAAAAGAAAGCGAGCCGGGTTCGCCTGGATTCCGACACGGGGATCACCATTTGCACACAGATGCAGTTAGGAGGAGGAATGAGTAAAAGAATAAGAACCATCATCAATACGGAGCAGGAGTTCCCAGATGTGGCTGGACTTCAGACTCCCATCACTCCCGGTCACAAGGACCACACGGGATGGCCGGCGGAGTGGTGAAGCCATTGGTCTGTCTGGCCCTGTACTCTGACTGGCAGCAGCTCACAGGCAGGTTGAGGACTGAATATGGGAGTGTCTGAATGCAAAGCAGGGCTCTGTCACTCAGCAACGAAGCCACTGGATCAACTGGGCTCAGCGTTGTCTGCACTGACTGGTAACAGTTGTCTGGGGTTTCAGGCAGGAGTCTTTCCCAGCCCTACCTGGAGATGCTGCCAGTCAGGGATTGAATCCGAGACCTTCCGCATGCAAGACAAATGCTCTACCAATGGGCACTTTTTCCACGGAGGGAGCTGCCTCCCATTAGCTCATTATTGTCTATACTCTGACTGGCAGCGGCCCTCCAAGGTTTCAGGCAGGGGCTTTCTCAGCCCTACCTGGAGATGCTGCCAAGGAATGAACTGAGGACCTCCTGCAGACACACCAGGCATAGCCACCACACTATTCCAGGCCTCTGCCCTCTGGAGTTATGGAGCTGGGTTTGAGCGTTCAGGTTTAACCTGGGAATGAGAGCGTTCTGCAAAACGTAGCGGGAAGTGCTACCATCACGGCCGAGGGGGAGTTCGAGAGAGAGCTAGCAGCTGCGCTTTGCAGGGCTTAGAGCTCTGGAGCACCCATCCGAGTCATTTCTTGGGATCCCATAGCCTCCCCTGGTGGCCCACGGAAGCACGTGGCCACTCATTGTCAACATCATCATCATCATTGACATTTTCTATCCCGCTCTTCCTCCAAGGAGCCCAGAGCGGTGTACTACATCCTTGAGTTTCTCTTTCACAACAACCCTGTGAAGTAGGTTAGGCTGAGGGAGAAGCGACTGGCCCAGAGTCACCCAGCAAGTCTCATGGCTGGATGGGGATTTGAACTCGGGTCTCCCCGGTCCTAGGTCCAGCACTCTAACCACTACACCACGCTGGCTTACCGTGCCCCGCCTCCTCCAAGCACCAAAGCGATCGCGTTCCCAGTCAAGATGCGGGCCAGCCGGGAGAAGTCCGAGTGCCTGTCTGGAGGCTTCTGAAACACGCGCTCGTACAGCTCTTTCTGCAGGCAAGAGAGAGAGAGAGGGGGGACACATTCAAGACCCAAGTGTGCAGCGCCAGAAAGATTTCCAGATCTGCCCAGCTTCAAAAGGCTCATTCACATGTTACGTTCAGCACTCGTATGACGAGTGTACAGTGGGGACACAGATACAGCGCAGTACACAGGTACACGCATTCCCACGTGATGCTGAACACAGGCACAGCAGTCTGCTTCCGAGCGGCCCCATGCCTTTGAAGGGCCTGTATCCAGGCTCGCTTTTCAAAGGAACACCGGCCCACTCATTCACACGTGTACAGACATCTGCACACTCAGACAGCACAATGGGGCTCGAGTCACAGAGATCTACGCCGTCGCCTCCAAAACCCCGCCGGAATGCAGGGCCCAGACTGGCCTTGTTCAGGTGTCCCCACCTGGTTGTGTGAAAGAGGTTCTGTGCAACTCAGGTTTCCAGTTCTCTCGCACACAGGAGCCTGCGGTCTGTTCCCCAGGGAGGCCTCCTGCTACCTCAGGTGACTCTGTGCTTCCTCCCTTGCTGCTTCTTATGCCTGGCTGCCTCCCAAACATCTGTGATGAAACTCCTTATTTCCTTTAAAGAAAAGACTCCCCCGCCAGCCGCCCCCCAAGTCCTTTGGTCCAGCAACCTGGTCCTCATTCCCTCCTGCATAAATAGCAACTCAATCATCCCCATTTCTTCCCCTGCCTCAGTTTCTCTTCCCCTTCCCCTGTGGTGTCATTTTCTAGACACAGAGACAAAGCAAGCTGCCTTAGCCCGAGTCAGACCCTTGGCCCATCTAGCTCACGACTGTCTGCACTGACTGGCAGCAGCTCTCCAAGGGTTCTGGCGGAGAAGGATCTTTCTGAGCCCTGCCTGGAGGGGCGGCCAGGGACTGAACCTGGGGACCTTCGGCACGCAAGGCCCCTGAGCTACAGCCCCATCCCCTAACGGGAACACCTCACAGAGCTCACACATGTAGTCCCCCTCCAAATGCAAACCAGGACAGACCCTGCTTAGCAAAGGGGACAAGCCATGCTTGCTACCGCAAGACCAGCTCTCCTCTCCCTTCTTGTCAAGCGCCACGCCAACAGGGAACGCTGCAACCAAGAGCCATTTTCCGGGTCCGGACCAGGCAGACTTCCAGGCCTCACCAGAAGCTTCTTACCAGCTTGGGCAGGCTGCGCCGGGAGAAGACGCGCCGGGGGCAGCGGAGGTGGAGATGGGCCGAGCACCAGCTCCGCATGTTGAGCCACTCCACGGTCCGGGAAGGCAGGGGCCCTTCCTCTCGGTGGAGCAGGATCAGCTGCTTCTGGGCACGGACCGCCGTGTTCTCCAACATGCGCTCCAGCTGCAGTGGGGGAAGAGGGCACAGATCACTCGTGGCGCCGCCGCATCCAGCGCTCCAGCGATCAGCTGAAATCTAGCAAGTCCCACAAGGGTCTTACTGGTCTGAATACTCCCGAGCAAAATGTTGGACAGACATCTGTTCTGTGTGAGCAGAACCCATGCTGCACTCCCACGGAGTCCGGTTCGAGAGCAGGGCCAGGCAACTTTGGCCCTCCGGCCGTTGTTGAACTACAACTCCTGTCATCCTCAGCCTTGTGGCTGGGGGTGATGGGCGCTGTAGTTCAGCAGCAGCTGGAGGGCCAGGGTTGCCGAGCCCTGGCGCTGGAGATCCTTGGCTTTTCTAAGAAGTGAAAACAAAGATTCTAGCCCTCATTGGTTGTAAGCATGAGGCTGAAGTTGTGCAGGACACACTTGGTGGGTCTCGGAGGACCAAAGGGGTGGCTGAATCAGGATTTCGGGTCCGGGGGTGGGCTCTTGGCCCCCACTCTCCATGACAAGCAGAATGCTCTAGTTCATCTTACTGGCCATTTTATCTGCCACCTTGCAAGTGGATTTTCTTCTTATTGTTGGGCTGCATATATTGCTTTTTATTATTTCAGTGAGTGCCCCTTCCTACAAGTGGAAAAGTGGACCCCATTCCCCACCCTGCCCCAGAATAAGTCGACAGCGATACGGCCGGTAAGCCGTATCCCGATGCCCGTATCGTACAATACTGCCGAGGTGTGAAATTTCACCCTGCGTACGCTCCGCAGCATCCGGGCAGCCTTAAGAAGAGGCTTACGAGCCCCTTTCGCCGAGATCAGGGCTGCAACACAAGGAAGGCGGCCTAACAGCAGCAGAGCTCCCAACTGAACGCCGGAAAGCGGCTTATGTGGCCTGACCACCCAGCGCCTGCGGTTTAATCTGCTGCACCGGCCACAGTACAGAAGCCGATGAGCAGCGCAAAGGAGGGTAGGGTCAACATGAGCATCAGCCCACGAGCGGGAAGGCCCCTCTGTCTTTTTTATTTTCCCCTTTTAAATCTGTCCTCTCAGCCATCCACGTTACTTCCCTCGTTAATGGTGGGACGACTGGAATCTCGGTGCAACGGACGGACGGACTTTTGCAAGGCTCGTAGGTGGGTGGTTTTAAACCTATGAATATGGCCAATATTTATATATTCTTTTCAACAGAAGCGCTTTAGATATATAAACAATCAATCAAACAAACAAACAAAGGTGGCTCCCTGTCCCCAAAGGGTTCACCATCTAAAAAGAGTAACGCATGACAGACCCCAGCAACTGCCACTGGAGGGATGTTGTGCTGGGGTCGGAGAGGGCCCGCTGCTCTCCCCCTGCTCAATGTAAGAAAGTCGTCACTTTTAAAAGAGTGTCTCTTTGGGCCTCTGCTTCCAAGCTCTACTTCTGCTAGGCGGAGCCTGGAGCGAGCGCCTTTCGGACTTTGTTTTCCCATCTGTGAAATGGGAGAAGCAGCGGCCCCGATTCAGAACAGCTGTGGCAAGGGCAAATAGATCCCAGAACATACACCGTATTTACCTGAACAGAAGACGACTCTAAATTTAAGAGGACCCCCTGAAGAACAGAGATTAGACACGGCCCAAACTTGACGCCCACTGAAGAGCCATGCCTCTAGGAGCGGAACGGGAGCCCCTCCTCACCTCTCCAACCGTGGGCTCCTGTTCTCCCAGCCCCACAATCAGGATGCAGTCGGCCTGCCGGATGCAGCGCTGGGTCCACGGGGTGAGGCTGCTGTCCGACTGGTAGAGCACAATGCGGTGCATGTCCTCTTGTTGGCCCAGCCAGCTGGAGAGCCGATACTCGTGGATGCTGAGATGGGAAGAGGAGGAGGAGGAAGGAGAGAATCAGCAGGACCGAAAATTGGGGGGGGGGCAAGCTCATCCTATCCCCCCACCCACCCCAGGCGATGGGTCTGCTCTTGACCTTGCTTGGACCTCTTTCTTTGCTTTGCGGGGGGCACCCACAACTTTTCGAGGCATCCAAACGGATCAGGCCGCAAAAATACCAGAGAGCCCCTCGCCCACCTGCTCCTTCAACGGAGGACTTCCCCGCCTCGCTCCCCGCGTATCATTTCCGTCTTTTGTCACAGCCGAGAACTTTGCCTCGGAGACACGGGATGTGCGGCTGCCAGCCGCTAATCAGACATTTCATGACAACTTTTTTGAGAAGTAGGCAAAAACATCCACTCGCTCAAAAGCAGGGCTAATTAACCTGACAGCTGCCGGGACTTCAGGGGCTTGACGAGCGAGAAATGAGCCAACGCAAAATTAAGGGGTGTGGGGGTTTTTGGGTTTTTTTGGCTTGTCTTAATGGCAGTTTAAAGTATGTCAGAATTTCCACCCCTTGATTGGAGAATCATCGACTTCCAGAACCGGAATTAATTTCCAGTTTTAATACCCTCTTCACCCACACCTTCTTCCAAGGAGCTTAGAGTGGCGAGTGTCATGTGAAAGGTTATTTTTTCACACAATGCATAATCAGCTCATGGAACTCTCTGCCACAAGAAGTGGTGAGAGCCAACAACCTGGATGGCTTTAAGATGGGTTTGGAGAACTTCATGGAGGAGAGGTCTATCAGCGGCTATAGGCTGCCTCTGAATACCAGTTGCAGAGGAGTAACAGCAGGAGAGAGAGAGGCATGCCCTCAGCTCCTGGTGGGAAACAGGATGCGGGACTAGATGGGCCTTGGGCCTGATCCAGTAGGGCTCTTTTTCTGTCCCAGCCTATTTCAACCTCACAATGACCTTGCACAGTAGGTTTGCCCAAAACCATGCAGAGAACTGAGCAGAATTTGAAACCAGGTTCTCTCCGGTCTAAGTTCCATACACCATTCACTAGTTCAGTCCTTCCCCCTGCCCCAGAAGGCAAGCAAAATCCAGTGACCTGCTTTTTCTTCTGCATTTCACCTTAGTCTTCCTTGCTTTCCTTTCTGCCCCATTGCTTCTATTTGGAGGAAGATGAGGCTTCCTCAAAGCTGTGCATACATTCTGTGAAGCAGACCACCCACCACTCGGGGGCTTTCTTCTTTGACATTAAAGGGTAGTGATGGGGATGGGTTACCTGTCCAGGGCTGCAGATCCAAGTTGCTGTTTGATGTTGTCACTGGTGAGCAGAAGAGCGGGACCTAGAAAGAAAAATAATCAACAATTAAAAAAATTCTTAATTATGCATGTGTGTGTTTTCTCTGCAGTCATATTAAAGGAGGCTCAGGTTTTATTATGTGCTGTCCTAAGGAACTCAGCTTTCGTTCTGGAAAAGCACCCAAACCAAACCAGCCTGAAGTTGCTAGTCCTCATGAACCACGTTGCAAAAGTTCATAAGCAAGCTTTCAAGGCTGGTGTTCTGGCACAGGATTTCAGCTGCCCTGAAAACCAATCTTTCCCATTCTGCAAACATAAACAGGAAGGGCTGCAGCTCAGTAGAAGAACATGTATGTTGTTGGATGTAAAAAGATCCAGAGCGCAGTCTGTGAATTGCAGCAGCCGGGCTGCCAACGGCTTCTCCTAGAAACCCTTGAGATCCATTTTTAAGGCTGAGATGGAGCAATGATTTACCCATGTAAAGCCCCTTCATGGTCTGGGGGAGAACCTGGTGGCAAAGGACATATCTGGCATGCAGAGCATCCTGCGTTCGACTCCTGCCATCTCTAACTAAAGCATCTCAGGTAGCAGCATAGGAAAGCTTTCTGTTGGAAGTCCTGGAAAACTGCTGGTAGTAAGAGCAAGCAATTACTGGGTAGCTCTCATGCTTCAACCAACCCAAGTTACTAGTCCTCAAGGCTACAAAGATAAGCTTTGCTCAAAAGGACTGGGGGTGGGGGATTCCGTAAATAAATAAGCTTGAAAGTGTGAGAAGCCTGAAAGAGTCAGGGGACAGGTTTTCCATTCTCTTCCTACGTCTTGCACACGAGTTGGTGAAGGTGACCGCCCATTAACAAGTCTATAAAAATAATCAGCATGCGTGCGTGCACATACAGAGTTTGTTTTCCCAGAGCTGGCCATTTGCAGCACATGGATGCTCTGAAAAGAGCTGAAAAAGCACTCACTCTTCCCGGAAGGGTCTCGCCTGGAGGGGCGGCTTATTCGCCACGGGCGAGTCTTTTCCAGGGAGAGATTTCTGCTCACCCTCTCGCGGCTGGAAAAAAGCCCAGTTCTGAACAATCCACCCAGCTCAGCCTGCTGGCTTCTCTCGCATCCTTTGTGCAGCTCACTCCTGGGGGCTCTGAATCGCTCTCCCTTCGAACCCCTGAACTCGGTGGCAGGAGAAAGCAGCCCTCCCTCAGGCCGAAAGCCACTGGCTGGCCCCTTCCGGCCCTATTTTTATTTGTGGCTATAAATGTCACCAACAGCCAAAGTTCTCCCTCCAGAGTAATTGCGGCTGTAAGACACGTCAAAGAGGTGGGTGTGGGGGGGGGGGCGGAGAGGGAGGGAGCGGAGATCAGGGAAGAGAAAAGCAGAGGATTAGTGCCAGGGTGGAGAGAAAGGTCAGCAGCGGTATTGACAAGAGTGCTGGTGCTGAACAAAACATGAAATATCCACCCGGCCGGAATGGTGGCGGGCTGCCGGAATAACTCATTTTCCTATTAACAGAACAGGGCGGCAAGGAATTAAAGTCCGGAGGGGCTCAGCACTGGAATGGGTGCAGGGGAGAGAGAGAGAGAAGCCAGCCGAGGCGAGAGATCTCCTAAGTTCTGGGTGCGGCTGCCTTGTTTTTTTAGGATGCCTCCTTTGGTGGGCTGTTTTGTGGCCTTCCTTCTGGAAGCAAACTCACTGGGGAGGACACACTGGTCTGGCGGCAAAGGGCAGGAAGTGTCCCCTTTGCTAAGCAGGGTCTGCCTTGGTTTGCATTCGGGTGGGAGGCCACATGTGAGCACTGCAAAAGATTCCCCCAAGGGGATGAGGCCACAGGATCAGTGGTAGAGCATCTGCTTTGCATAATACAGATGGTCCCAGGTTCGATCCCTGGCAGCATCTCCAGGTAGGCCTGGGAAAGACCACTGCATAAAACCTTGGCGAGTCGCTGCCAGTCGGAGCAGGCAGTACTGAGCTAGATGGACCAATGGCCCGATAAGGTCGTATGTGCACAGGCTATGGGGACGGGGCCTTGGTTCAGTGGTAGAAGATCTGCCTTGCGTGCAGGAGTAGTAAGCAAGCCTCGGCGGCTGGAAGGATCTATCTTGGGCTCTGCTTCCAAGCCAGCTGCTAAGGTCTGGACGGAGGAGAGAGAGAGAGAGATGGCGGGGGTGCTGCTGTCTCGGCAACCACAGCCAGCCTCAGCAACACTCAGCACGCGTTCTCCTCTGCCAGCGGCTCAGGGGACACAAAAAGCATCCCCCCCCCGCCGTTAAACAAGCTCCTTCCTCCCACCTCTGGAGGCAGCGCTGGGGATGAGTCACCGCTCCAGAGCACGGAGGCAGCGGCAGCGGCGGCGGCGTACGCCCCTCGCACGCTCAGCGAGCTCTGCGGCGCTTGTGTCGGCAGGAAGGCGCTCGCGGCAGCCCAGTCCGCAAGTCGAGGGCTCACACTCACGTGGACGTGAGCACCTCTGGGCAGCGCTTCGACGTTTACACACGCCACCGGCAAACCTCCAGGCACCTCCGGGGAGCCGAGCTTCCTCCCCCCGGAGTCGGCCCTTCCCTTCCAGGCCGGCTCCCAGGCGCAGGGCCCTCTTACCAATGGCGCAGAGCGCGTGCTTCAGCTCCAGGGTGAAGGTGGCGAGGGGCACGTCTTCCGACACCGGCATGATGGCCACGGTGGAGAGGTTGCTGGCCGGGTTGCTGGAGTCCCATTTGCTGCTGGGCGTGTGGAGTCCGAGCGGGTGACCTGCGAGGGGAACAGCCCGTCAGGAAGTTGCTGCTACCTTCCCATGCTATGGGACGGCGACGGTGGGGTGCTCAGGAGAGTCGCAGTTTCCCCAGCCCCCAAACTGGCAGGAGTTGCAGAGTCCTGGGATCAGAGGGAGCAAAACTAGCAGTACCAAGCTCGGGAAGGTGGACCCATTTAGTCCCGCAAGGTTTAAGCGGGGGCTTCCTGCCCCTACCTCGTGGGCAGAGTTAAGGTTAGGATTCAGGTGCCGGTTTATTGCTTCCTGCTGTAGACAGCATTTCACAAAGGTGGTTCCCAGCATCAAATATGAACAGGGAAGCCTTGAGGGTGGGTATGGGGTGGACTCCGATCAGAGACCCCTGGGGTCGAACCCTCCCTGAATGACCTTGGACCAGTTGAATACCCTCAACCTAACCTACCTCAATGGGTTGTTGTGAGGATAAGGGCGGGGGGGGGGGGAACCATACACACCTGCCTGATCGCTAAAGAAATATATGAGCTCTTTCAAGAAAGGGAGATAAATAAAAAACGTCTGTGGTGCAGTGCAGGCACAAGCTAATCAGACACAGTGAGGTAGGCTCCCCTTCCCTTGCCTTAACCATGGTTCAAGATTCAGGCTAACCAGGGTTCCCTGTCCACCAGGGTTCCCTGTCCATTTCCAAATCTTGCTGAGCAGTTCTTGCAAGGGATGGGGGCCTCTGTTGCCCATGCTATGGTGGACCTATCCTGGACCTTCCCCAGGGAGATTATACAGCCCTTCCCAGCTCTCCTTAATAAGCTTGGGTGCATCCCCGAGTGGCAATACTCTTGGGCACACCCCAGATTGCGGCTTGGAAGGCCAGCTCCTTTTGCTCCGGCAGACTTTCAGAGAACCAAAAAAATGGTGCTGGGTGGGGGCGGACCTACAAGTGGGTGAGCGGCCAAGTGCGGGCTGCACGGAGCTCATGGAGCCCCACCCTGGGGAAGGGTTCCCGGAGCGCCAACCGCAGTGCTCACTTCGGTCCCCCTCAACCAATCGGATGCGCTAAGAGGGTTAAGGCCGGGGCCAAGCTGCAGCTCCAGGCAAGCGTCTCTTTGGGCCAAGCCTCCCACCGCCCCTCGGGAGGGAGAGGGAGCTGGGGCCAAGAATCCAACGCCTTACCCCCTTGCTGGAGGCTGCCCAGAATCTTCTCGCCCAGCAAATGGATGAGTCGCGTCACCACCTGGGCAAGAGAGGGAGAGACAGAAAGGCACACACACACTCTGAAACCAGAAGCACCAGAACGGGCGGCAGGGCCAAGATTGACAAGGGGGAGCTTGAAACGGAGCATGGCATGAAGCTTCATGGACACACCGTCGCTCCAGGGGGACTGTCCCCTCTTGGCTAAAGCTTGGCAAAAAATTCTCCCTCCTTTCCCCACCTTTCTAAAGGAGGAAGAAAGAAGCTGACGCGGCTCTATTTTTATCCTTTTCCATTCCCAGCCCAGGGCAATTGACATGTACCTCTGTGTGTGTGTGTCTTAGGATCAGCATCCCAGCAGCTGGACGGAGCGAGGGGTGGGGTGATGCGGACAAGGGTGGGCCCCGCCGTGCCTTGGCAACATCCTTTTACTTGCCCCTGGAGAAGGGAATGACGACCTCTCGCGGGGACTCCCCCCAGAGGAAGCCGACCCGAGCACAGCACACAGCACAGCCTACCCCGAGCAGGCCTGGTCTAGCCTCTACTAGGCTAGACGTCCGGAAGACGGCATCTGCTTCCATATAATTTCAACCCACGGATTCTAGTCCTCATGATCCAAACTGGACTTCTAGAGGGTGGAGGAATCAACTCCGACACCGCGCAGCCAGGGGAAGCTTCAGCCCCCTGTGTAGCTCCTCGCCCCGCCAACCGCCAAGAAGGGTGGGAAGTCAGATCTGCTGGTTTCCCCGCGGATGTGACCCGCTTATTTTACGCAGAGCGCACAACGCAGCTTCTCTTGAGCAGGGTGGGCGGGGAGCGAGCGCGGGGTGGCTCGAAACGCAGGGCTTGCGGCCTGGTCCGCCGCCTTCCGAGCCTCCCCCCCCCGCCCAAGGTCACCCAGGGAGGAGCGGCCGCGGCCAGAAGCCGCATTTCTTCACGCGAGGAGGTACTCGGAGTGCGCCCGCAGCAGGTTGCTTGCAGCCACCGGGTGAGTCACTCCGCGGTTGCCGTGGCAACGTGCAAAGAACATCCATTTCGGATTTGAGCGAGGCGAGCGGCACGCGATTTCCCTTGGAGTTTTCAGCACGCACGGCGCTGCTCTCAGAGAAAAAGGGCACGCCGTTATTTTTATAGAAAAGTAGAAAGAGAGAGAGAGGGGAGGGGGAAGGCTCCGTTCCCATTCTTCTAAAGATGCCAATAATAAAATAAAAATAAAACAAAGTATCTCGGGCCCACTGATATTCCCAGCGGTGCAGTTGAGCTCTTTCGGAATTGTCGCAGGCGGCACGAGAGATCCCAGCCGGAGGAGAAAAAGCTGCTTCAGACAAAGCTGTGGGGAGAGTGAAAGGGGGAAAGAAAGGGGGGATAACAGAGACAAGAGTGTCTCCCAGCCTCTCTGCAACGCTGCCCGCCTGGGTTTTGCCACACAAGAAAAGCCCCGTGGTATCAGGCCAGCATTCTGCTCCACAACCGCGGCCACTCAGGCATCCTGAGAAACTCAGAAGCAAGTCGTGAGGGAGATGGGTTTGTCCCACTGTGGGCTAACAGCACCCAACATTCGGTGGTATGCTGCACCTGCCCATGGAGGATTTATTTGGCCCTCGTGGCTGGCAGCAGTGGACAGGCCTGGCTCCTGTTAAGTCTCTCCTTTTTAGAAACCACCAACGTGCCACCACAACCTTTCGCTGTATTTAATTCTGTGTTTGTGTAATGCGGCCATATGCCGTTGTGTCTGTTCTGCCACCAAGGTGAGTCAGTCTCACCGGGCAACCCCAGGTACCAGGGCTGACGAGAGAGGGAGGAAAAAACCTCTCCACTAGTCACACTTTTTATAGATTTAGAAACCTCTAAAATGCATCCATCCCTAAGGAAAAGTCGCCCACCCCTTTTATTCCGGGGGTTCGAGGCCCCTGCGGCCGGTGATGTTGAGAGTTGGCCTTCTGGCGACTGGCAGTGTCAGTATCCCCATTATACTGGCTTTCATCTAAAAGCAGAAGTCAAGCTTCTAGCCCCTATGGAGATAAGGACAGGGATGAAAAGAAGCATATGAGCAATGCCCCTTCTCCACGTTTTTCCTTAACAAGAAAAATGCTTCCGTTGTTCTTTGCAGGGCAGAGGGGGCCACCCCTCAGCACTGGGCCCCCTCCCTTTGCCTTTTCCAGCTCGACAGAAACGGTGGCTGGGGAGCTATTTATCAGGCGGGAGCATCCGCCGTCCTAGGGAGGCAGAGCTGATGCTGCAATTGCAGCACCAACCGTTACGAGACCAGAGCAGCCTCGCCGCTCTCCAAGGACTCGTCCCCTCGCCGGGGGCACGGCAGAGGTAATTCATCGCAGTCCCGGGAGACAGCCTCGGATTGATGAGCGGCATCCACGTGGCCCTCGTGGTGGGCCGTGGGTTTGTTTCTCCCGCCCGCCCGCCCGAGGTTAATTGCTCGGCTGTTCCTTCACAGACCTCGGAGAGCCAAGCCTCTTGACTTTAGGAAAAACGCAGGGGCTGCAAAGAACGGACCATGGGCTGCGTCATCCCAAAAGGCTTCCAGCTACAGAGCAAAGCCTAGCTTTGGCAAGGATTAGAGCCCATAAGCCAGGACCTCAGATTTTGGCCCTTGGTGCCATCCCGGGATGAATGCTCATAGTGATCTTGGGCAAGGTTTATCCCCCTAGAGAGGGAAGAGAGGCAATCACAGGGTTACACTTCCAGCTCTCTCTGTGTTATCGCCCCTTCTTTATCTCTGCCCCCAAGCCGTCAGGAGAAAACTGCAGTCCGTTTTGCACGGATCGGGTCTGGGGCACAAGGGGCAAGTGGCTGTACTGTCTCCACGGAGGAATCTTTGGAGAGCCTTCCCGCCCATTTTCATGCCCGTTCCTTTGACCACAGGGGTTAAAGTCTGAGAGTAGTTTTGGTGCTTTTAAAAAAAAACTTCCGAAAAGTTTCTGAAACATCACTGTGAATGTGGCCGCCGCAGGTAGGGATGTGCATGAAAGGGTTCGTGCACTCCCGGGAGGCGATACGATGCTGCAAGGAGGTACACAGCAGCCCCGCACCAGAGTTTTCAGAGACAGCTGGGGGAAAGTAGAGGTGGGAGAACGGGCTCCCTGCTCCTTAAAAAGGCAAAATGAACACACACACACACACACACACTAGCGTCTGAACGCCAGACCTCCAAACCGGCTTGTGCACTTCCCTACCACAGGCCTGATGGCCAGGCCAATCAAAGCTGGAAGTCTGGTGATGCTATCACAGGTCTTCCAGCTCTAGGGGCTTAGACCTGGTCAAAAACCACCAGGTGCATTCATCCTCCCAGACGGTACCACCCCCCCCCCAGTGGGCTCATGGACCAACATAGCTAGGAGTTGGTGGTGGTGCTCGTGGCCGTCTTTTGCGGCCCCTGGCAACACAAGACGCCGTCCGGGTTACGTGCTCCGGAAGGAGAAGCTGCAGAAGGCGCGCTGCGGGATGAGCGTACGGCAACCAAGGGCACCGTCAGCATGGCACACGCTTTGTGCTGAAGCACTCGATCCTTCTGCATCTGAACCAAGGAAAGCGGGCTCCTTGAAAGCCCAGGCCGGAAACGCAAAAAGAAAAGAGAGATTTAACCAACGGGTCCAGAACACTCCCCAAAGTGTTAGCATCCGTGCCCACCTGTGTCCCTGAAAGGCAAAGTCCTAGGCTAGTGTTTTTATGGATATTTAAAACCAGATTTGTATATGTTCGAACTGTCAAGTTCTTGGTTTGTTTTATTCTTGCTTTGTTTTGTGTTGTAAACCGCCAAGAGATTTCGGTAGTGGGTGGTACACAAATTTTAAAAATGAAATCAAGCCAGCCAGAGGCATCAGTCCTTTCACAAAACGACCAGCTGGTTTTCCAGAAAGTGCTGCGAGAGGATTCCAACCAAGGCAACCTCTCTTAATATTTAAAAATACTTAAGTGGATTTTCAAACCATTTTGCGCTGATATTTTAAATGGTTTTAGTTTTGGTTGTGAACTGCCCTGAGCCATTTTGGAAAGGCAGTATATAAATAAAATCAATACAATGCTGATGGCACAATGCTCTCCACAAAAGCCGGGTGCAGAGCTTCGGATGGTAAGCTCTTAGGGGACAGGGAACCATTTCAATATTATTATTCATTTTTCCATGTAAACCGCTTTGAGCACTTTTGCTGAAAAGCGATATATAGATATTCATGGCAGTACCGAATCCAGATCTGTAAGAGTTTAGTTTTCCAAGAGCTGGGCGGCACGCCTTCAGAGATCCCTCCGAAAGGACAATGGCGATAGGTTTTTAAAAACCAACCTGAGAGCCACACTCTTTTGCCTGAGGTTCAGCTGCCACTGAGTGAGCCAGACGTCATCCGGAATGCTTGTCAGGAGACAGAAGTCTCTGACCTGACAGACAGGCTCTAGGTGTAGACGTCGTAAAATTCAGCCGGCTTTTTGATCAAAAAACGCTTTTGCCAAGATGGGGAGACCACCCCGCAACTGCCCATTGAACTGGGGGGAAGGGGAAGAAGGTTTCCAAACCAACTCCGTGGCCTGATTTTCACACAAAGACGACAACAAGGCAGCGAGGAATAATACCCAGATGGAGCTTTCGTCTAAATATAGAGCTGTGAATGTGGCTTTTCAAAGAAAACACAAGACACAGACCAAGTGGGGAGAGAAGGATCAGCAGCTGCCCAAGGAAGCAAAAGGACTCACGACCCTGAATGGAAATGCAACATAATCAGCTGAAGGAACATTTCCAAGTGTGTGATGCGGAACATAGGAAGCTGCCCGATACCGAGTCAGACCCTTGGTCTGTCCAGCTAAGAACTCTGACTGGCAGCATCTCTCCGGGGCTCCAGTTGAATGAAGGGTCTCTCCCAATTCTATCGGGAGATGCTGCCAGGGATTGAAACCTGAGACCTTCTGCATGCAAACGTGCAAATGCTCTTCCACTGAGCTCAGACCCCATCCCTAAAGGGAATATCTTATGGCAGACAGAGTAGTCACCCAGCCAAATGAAAACCAAGGCAGGCCCTTGGTTTGGGAACAATTCATGGTCACGGCCACAACCCGGTTCAAACCACCCCCTCTCAACCTAGTGTACCTCACAGAGCTAGCGTGAAGGGTGAAATCTGAGGGGATGGGAGGAAGAGGACCACCGAACTGAATGCACCCAAGCTGCCTGTTGTGGCCAGCAGGGTGCTCAAGAACCCTCCCATTTTTGCTGTCCCAGGCAGGCAGCAAAACTCCAGGAAGTTTAAAACAAGCCCCTGACAAGACACCGTGTGTGGCCAGGAGGCTGGGATTGGCTCAGCAAGCCAGGAACAGAGCAGGCGTGTGATCTTCAGAAGAATCACACAGAGGACACAAGGGACAGCAAAAATGCCTGACTTGGCAGCAGCTCAGCTTCTGCCGGAGTCCTGCGTCCCATTAGAAGTCCTTTAAAACGCATCCAGAGGAGAGCCTGAAATACAGCCAGAGATTTGGGACTGTACAACAGAAGGAGGAGAGGTCAAACGTGTTTGTCTTTTGGGGCAGGGGAAAGGGCTCGTGGGCGGGTGGGTTCAGACCCCTAAATCAACTGCCAAACGGATGCAAAGCCCTCTTCTGTGAAGCAGCAACCCAAGTCTTACAACAACCCTTTGCAGTTTGGAAGGAACTTGAAGGCCATCCGTGAGTCCAGCCTGTGTCTCCAAGGCCAACCCAAGGCTGTCACCCACTCTGCTGGAGAATCCTGTGCCCGATTAGGGTCTCCCACCTGCCTTGACTCCTTACCTGAGGAAATTTGCGCTTGATGGAGGTCAGGGCTCCCTCCGGAAGCTTGGCGAGCTCAGAATCGCGGACTGCATGGACCGTCGTTGCCCGTGGCTGATGGGTTAAGGCCTCGACCTGGGAGAGAGGGAGGAGGGAGTACTACTATCTACACAGCCTCCATAGATACCTACAGAGCCTCCATAGCGCTGCTGAAACCAACACTGCCCCAAACGGGTCCTGGACATCCCAGGAAGCTGCTTTATCCTGAGTCAGACCCTTGGTCCATCTAGCTTAGCCTCGTCAACACGGACTGGCAGCAGCTCTCCAAGGTTATAGGCAGGAGTCTTTCCCAGGCCTACCTGGAGATGCTGCCAGGAGAGAGGACCTGGGACCTTCTGCACGCCAAGCAGAGGCTCTGCCAGAGCGACGGCCCCTCTGAACAGAGGAAGCTGCCTCCTCCTGACTCAGGCCCTGGGTCCATCTCGCTCAGCAGTGTCTACACTGACTGGCAGCAGCTCTCCAAGGTTGCAGGCAGGAGCCTCTCCCAGCTGGGTATCAACAAGCCAGAAAGGTTTTTACCAAGTGAACAAAAACAGAGGTTGGAGATGGGTTTTAGACGCCGTCTGTTTCTTTATCTTACTTTTGTGGAGGATTGGTCGGTTCCCTTCTCCACTGGGGCGGGGTGGGGGGGGCAGTGGCAATGCTGGTCTGGATGGCATCTCCTGCCCCTTCAACCTGCCACCGCCCCCATGCCCAAAATGGAGAGCACAGAGAAGACACGGGGAAAGCGTCACACTCGAAGAGGCCACGTGCTGAGCCCAGCAGGGAGGTGTTGGCATTTCCGGCAACGCAGCCGGGCTCCCGGGGTGGGCCTGCCGTCAGCAGCGCTGGCGGCCAGGATGGAATCCCACAGGCAGAGCAGCGGCCGCAGAGGGGAAGCCATCGAGGCGGTCCAGCGCTTAGCAACTAATGGGCTCCGGCGAGAGGGAACGGACGTCATTTGCCGGGGGAGCTGGGGAAGGCAGAGCGAGGGAATGCGGGGTTGAGAAAGCCAAGGCTTTGCGGGAGGAGCGGGAGCTTTTCCTGGCAGATGTGGACCACCCCCCCCCCACTGGAACACAAGTCAAAGACAGACAAAGCTCAGTGGGGGAGCTGGCCTCTTGCCCTCAGCTTGGCAAAAAGGGGGACCAAAAGATGAGAAGGGGGAAAGGAAACGGGAGAGGAGTGGAGGAGATGCTTCCCTCCTCCTTCTGGAAGGCTAGCTTGTTCCACCCACCCCAGGCAGCCTTTCTCTAGAGAGTCCACTTTTCCAAGGTGCAGTGCTGGACACCGACTTGAGGAGTCCCACGGATTCATAAAGGAGGTCAATCAAGGGCTACTGGTCCTAATGGCGAAACAGAACCTCCACGTGTATCCGCAGTATACCACTGGAGGACAGTGGCTGGGGAGCCAATAGCAGCGGAGGGCTATTTCTTTCGCGCCCTCCTTCTGGGCTCCCCAGAAGCACCTGGTGGGCTGCTCTCGGAAGCAGGAGGCTGGACTTCTGGTCTGATCCGGTACGGGGTGGGGCTGTAGCTCATTGGCACAGCCCCTGCTCTGCGCGCAGAAGGTCCCGGGTTCCGCCCCTGGCAGCATCTCCAGGTAGGGCTGGGAGAGAGAGACTCCTGCCTGGAACTTTGGAGAGCTGCTGCCAGTCAGTGCAGACAATCCTGAGTTAGATGGACCAAGGGTCAGACTCTATAGGAGGCAGCTTCCTATGTTCTTATGACTCTTTGTATGTTCTTTAGCCCTGCCTGTGATGTAGCGTTTGCCTCACTTTTGCCATTTATTGAGTCAGATTTATCATCAGACTCTTTCGGCAGCCTGGGACTGTAACCAAATGACAAACCGCAAGATCATGAGACTCTCCAGCAATGTTTCATAGAAGACACTTCCAAACATCTCTTTGCAGTCATGAGGGCTAGAAACTTACTGGGTTTAACAAAACAACAACCACCACTACCGCCAAGACTCTGCAGCAGCAGCATTGCACACCTCTGCGGAATCCCGGAATCCCAGCCAAGGCACAGAGAGGGACGGAGGAACAGCCAGCAGGACGGGACCCGTGGAAGGCTGCACTGAGTACAGCGCGTCTCTTTGGACCGCTCTCGCACACAGCCCACCAACCCTGCCAAGGCACCTGGCTCTGGTGACGCAAGGCCGGCTCGCCAGCTGCAAACCTGGAGGTGGCCAAGGCTTTCTGCATTAATGAGAAGTCCCCGCGGGAGCTTTCTCGCAGCTTCTGGGGTAGATGAACCTGGCCTGCACTCCGTGCCAGAAGAGAGGCCTCGGAAAGAGAGGCCATCTCCCCTTCTCGACTGGAACAGAGCCGGGGTGAGGGGTAAGAGCTACAAAATGAGCTCATATCTGCAGACACACCAAAAAAAGCAAAAGGGGCGAGATGGTTAGGTAGGAAGCTGCCATATACTGAGTCAGACCCTTGGTCCATCTAGCTCAGGATTGTCTTCACAGACTGGCAGCGGCTTCCCCAAGGTAGCAGGCAGGAGTCTCTCTCAGCCCTGTCTTGGAGATGCTGCAAGGCGCTCTTCCCAGAGCAGCCCCATCCCCTCAGGGGAATGGCTTACAGTGCTCACACATGTCTCCTCCCATCTAAATGCAAACCAGGTAGCAAAGGGGAACAGTCACGCTTGCTAACACAAGACCAGCTCATGGCTCCATCCATTTAAGACAATGCCAGGTATGAAAGAGGGGCGGGTGGGTGTTACTGCTTTCTCCTTAGTCCATCTAGCTCAGTATTGTTATTGGATGTTGGGAGCCTCCCAGATAACAATTTGTTATGGGGCGGCAAATAAAGTTTGTTGTTGTTGTTGTTGTTGTTATTAGCTGACTTTCTGAAACCTGACACCGCAATGACCCTGGGGGTGAAGATCAGCCAATACCCCACCCTTCCCACCACCATCTCTTTGGCTTCAGGGCTACCCGCTCCATCATTGGGGGCAAGGCAGACTTCTCCAGAATGCTACCTAAAAAACACAACAATCCAGGAGGAATTTCTCATTTTGAGTGGGCTGTTACGACGACTCTGGGCACTTCCGTCCCTACCTTCAGCGTTAGAACCCTATCATGCCATCTCTCCGGCGGCTTCTAAGATCCCCGTTTCAGAAGCAGCCAGCCACGTGGCCGGTGGGCCCCCCCCCCACAGTTTTTGAGGCACCACCACCGAAACGCACAAGCCGAAAGCTCTGCTGGACGCAAGCGCTCGGCGCGCCGTGCTCTGGATCCCGGCCAAAGCCGTCCGAGCGGCCTCTGCCTCTTGCCCGCTAATATTTATGAGCTGAATTAGGCAGGGTGTTGAGAGCCGGCTATAACAGCCCTGACTCTTGGAGCGGAAAATGGAATCGGCGGCCTCAATGCGGCACTTGCTAATTTAATTTCATCTTCCCGGCGATCTCTCACCGGCTCCCCGGCTCAAGGCCCCCGTGGAAGTGCCTCGGAGCGCTTTTGTTTTCCGGAGGAGTTTACTCAGAGGAGATCGCCTCCTGCCAAGCTTACAGGCACTCGGAGAGAGAGAGAGAGAGAGAGAGAGAGAGAGAGAGAGAGAGAGAGAGAGAGAGAGAGAGAGGGAGACACAGGCAGAGACACACGGACACGGGCTGCACGTTTCGGCGGCCCTCCCAGCCAGCCAGAAGCATGCGATTGCCAGGACCTCGCCCCCAAAAGTATAGCCCACTCCCCCTCTCGCCAGGCTGGAACTGGACAGTCACGTGTCCGGCAATAAAGCCATGGCCTACTGTGGCCCTATAGCTTGAAGGGGTGGTTTGTAAAGGCCTCGTTTGTTTGAAGATGCTTCATTCCTTCATTCCTCTACCCCAGGACAAGCAGCGGAAGCCGGTGCAGCCAGGGAAGGAGGGAGGGTGGGAGGGGACTCCTCCAGCCTCCCAGGAGCCAGGCCGGGCAAGACTGTGTGTGCAGGAGGAGAGCAGGGTCGTCCCCAATGCAGCTTTCAGCTGGCTTGGTACTGGCCTCTCTCCCCTTTCCAGCCTTTCCCGTCACACACACACACACACACACACAAGGCAAAGGCAGCAGCTGGCTTCTCACCACGCCAATGAGGTCCCCGCGGCCGTATTCGCCCGTCAGGTGCTTCTTCCCGTCGTCCATCCTGATGACGGAGCGGAGCCGCCCGTTCAGCACGATGTAGGTGCAGTCCGAGTTGTCGCCCTGCCTGGGAAGGGAGAAACCCCCCACAGGGCCTGGTTAAAGCAGGGGCTCCCCGCGCCCCTGCGGCCGAGAACTGGGGCAGCTCTTCAGCAAATACAGGAAACTGCCCTCTCCCGACGCAGACCATGGGTCCATCTAGCTCAGAAAGGCCTACACTGACTGGCAGCGGCTCTCTGGAGTTTCAGGCAGGGGCTGTTCCCTGCCCCCCCCCCCCCCCCGGAGATGCTGCTAGGGTGTCCGAGACCTCCGGCATGCAAAGCAGATGCTCTGCCACTGAGCTACGGCCTCATCCCCTCCGGGGCATATCTCCCAGCACTCACGTTCAGCCACCCGTCCAAACGCAAACCAAAAGCAGCCCATCCTCAGCCAAGGGGACCACTCATGCTCCCTGCTGAGAGGCCAGCTCTCCTCCCCCGGTTTACATTTGCTTTCCGCAGGATTCAGAAAAACCAAGGCCTGCAGCGTCGTCAAAGGTGTACCCCCCTCATTCCCGGCAGCAGATGATCGGGGGAAAGAATCACACACGGGAATGCTCCCTTTTGCTTGTGTTTCTAAAAACTCTGTGGTGTCCAAAGTTTGCACGTCACGGAGGAGAGTAAGAGCTCCTCCCCTTAAAACACGAGTTTCCTCTTAAGTCATCGTTTTGTTACAGTCTGTGCATTAACAATTCATAAAGCCGGACCAGGCGGATCAAGTAACCAGACACCAACCCGCTGGGGCATTCCTACGTCCATTGTGATCCAATACAAAGCAAGGGGAATCGAGAGCTGTTCTTGCAGGCGATCGCCCAAAACGCATGAGCCCCACTCCCAGGCAGCCCAAAGTGGCAGAGTCCTCAGCCAGTCCGGTCATGTGACTTCCTATCGCCTCTGGCTTCATTGGAGCAAGCTGTCCACTGGGAGCTCTCCAGGGTGCTGAAGCCCCACTGCTATCCTTGGTGGATTCTTGGCCGCAGGACGGGACTGCCGATGTGTGTATGGGCCCAGATCTGCCAGGGTGGGATCAGGAACTCGGGCAGTAACTGCAGCCTCAAGGGCACCGCCGAGCCACAGAGTTCAGGCTCCAAGAGAGTTGGTGGCTCCAACGCAAGAACCAGCACACACAACACACCCCTTCGTACTGCTCAAGGGAGGGAAACAGCTCCACTGGTCCCCCCAGTTAGATCATCAGACTCTCTGCCTTGTGCAGACCCTACCTGTAAACAGCCCGTCCAGCTTCCACTTCCATCCAGTCCAGGGCAAAGTCGATCTGCCGCACGAAGGACGACATCCTCTTCACCACCGTGTGAGCCACACCCAGGACAACTGTTGGCTGCTCCCGCATTATCCTGGAAGGCAAGGCCGAGGCTGGAAGCACCAAGCACCCACAGATGCCAACAGCACCGTTTACACTCAGGGAACGGCCCAGCACCCTCCTGCTAAGGCTGCTGGGAGTTCCTGTTTTCCCAAACATCCAGCAGGCACAGAGCAGGCTCCGTTGCCGCTTGATGGCCCAGGAGTCAAGGACGTATTGGCCCTTTCCAAGGCGTCAAACTCCCTCTCCCCACCACCACTGTTACTCTTCCTTTACAGCAGAGCTACACAGTGTTGGCCCTCCTGCAGATGCGGAGCTAAAACTCTCATCAACCCTGACTTATCAGCCACTGTGGCTGGGCACGATGGATGCCGTAGGAGGGCCAAAGGCTGGGGACGATGGGCGCTCTAATCTCCCGTCAGCCCCGGTCCAGTTCTGTGGCTCGAGGGCCCAAGTTGTGTAGCCCTGGCGTTCACCCAAATGAGGCCTTCGAGAACAGCCAAGCAGGCAGAAAGGGCTAAGCAGGGCAGCTGAAGAGAAAGAGAGGCAAGACCAGGCAGTGTGAAGAAGGAACAGCAACACCCGCACACAGGTCCATGAATACCACAGTGGCAGGAAGGCAGAGCCAAAGAATGCTCCGCGTCAACCGGTGATCATCTGCCGGCTGGCTCTCAGGAGGAAGCCCGTGAGGCCGGAGTGGAAGAAGAGAGCCCTAGGAAAGCCAGCAAGGCAGGACTAAAAGGTAGCAGCCCCTATAGGCCAGCGCCTGGGAAGAGGCGCACCCCCAGCCGTTGCAGCCAACCACCCCTTCACCTGCCACTCGTCACACATCACAAGACTGCAACGCGGCCTTGCCTCATCTTCCACAAGACCCAGTGACGGTTTAATTAGACAGTGGATCCAGAAGGCGTCCCGTACCTTCCAGCTGCAGTACAGGCACCCTGCATTTAGCACGTCACTGCTGGGAGTTTGGGGCGGGGGGGGGGGAGTGTGTAATTAGCTGGCGTCTGCCCTGCACTTAAGTCCCCGCACAGAGGCTCGCCGGGAAGAGATTGTCAGGGAGTGGGAAGCGCCAAGTCAACGCTGCCAGGCTTCTGACTTCCAGCTGCCCCACAGCGGAGCTGGGAGCAGTTGCCAGCACCCTCCAGGATTTCTCTCCCTGCCAGCAGCAAGGCTTGGGGGCATCAGATCAGCAGCCGGGAAGGACTCGAGCTTCCCAGGGAGGAGGTCTGGACCTCGCAGCCAGTTCAGAGTTCGGCAGCAAACTGAAACCAAACTGAAATCCCTCTTGGTTGCTTTGAAGTGGAACCAAACTCCTGATCGCCCACAAAAAGGTAGCCAGATCAAAATAAGTGGAACGGAGGGAGCCGACTTACACCAAGTCAGAGCCTTGGTCCACCGAGCTCAGTATTCTCTACACTGACTGGCAGCAGCTCTCCAAGGTTGCAGGCAGGAGTCTCTCCCAGCCCTACCGGGAGATGCTGCCAGGGAGGGAACTTGGGACCTTCTGCATGCAAAGCAGACATGCTGCCCCTGAGCTACGGCCCCATCCCTTAAGGGGGATGTCTTACAGTGCTCCCATCCAAATGCAAACCAAGGGGGACCCTGTTTAGCAACGGGAACAATTCACACTCACTACCGCAAGACCAGCTCTCCCCCAAGCGGTTCAGTCACTGAGCACCTCAGATTTCAGTTGAATGACTAATATTTCTTCCTCATCTCTCCCACCCCCAAAACCACTATTATATGTACTTCCTTTGTACAAAATTAAAAAACAAACAAACACAGATCAAGTCTGAAGTTAAATAATTACTGCTGCATTTTTAAAGCTGGGTGGGGGGAGTCCTGCTGCAAGCAGTGGTGGGGCGGGCAGGGGAGGGGGCGAGAAGAGATTTTCTAAACCTTTTCAAAGTCAACACATTCCCAAGCCACTTAAGCGGCTGTCTAAACCGGCCCTGAACCAGAGGGTTGGACTTGTGCGGTTAAGCCTGTGGACTCCTAGATGGCTCTGGTAGATCCTCACCCCCAGCGGGGGAAAGAAGGAGGAGACTCACTCATAGAAGTGGGATTTGGAAATGGAGAGGAAGGTGCAGTCCCGGTTGGCCTTGAGGGTGAAGATGAGGGGCTCCCCCGTGAGGACGGCCAGCTGGCCCACCAGCTCCCCGGGGTGGGTGATGAAGAGGCAGGTCTCCTCCTCCGAGTCGATCTTCCGCTGGTAGACGTGGAGCATCCCCGAGATCACAAACCGGATGTTGACGTCCTGCGAGGGCAAAGGCAGAGTTCATTTCTGGGGGCTGGGATCGTCACCCTTTCCATCTGCCCACCAAGTCAGAGATTTTAGGAGACATCAGGTGGACCACCGTGGGAATCCGGGACCTGGAGTAGGGAGGTCTTTGGTCTGCGTTCTCATAGCTCTTGGATGTTATTCTAAGAAACTGCCTTCTCCCGAGTCTGACCCTTTAGCTCAGTCTTGTCTACCCAGACTGGCAGCGGCTTCTCCCAGGTTGCAGGCAGGAATCTCTCTCGGCCCTATCTTGAAGATGCTGCCAGGGAGGGAACTTGGGACCTTCTGCTCTTCCCAGAGCAGCTCCATCCCCTCAGGGGGAATCTCTTGCAGTGCTCACACATGTCGTCTCCCATTCAGATGCAGACCCTGCTCAGCAAGGGGGGCAATTCATGCTCGCTACTGCAAGACCAGCTCACAGACACAGACGGGCAGATTCTAGAACCAACTCAAGCGTGCGCCAGGTCAGAATAGGCCACGTCACCCTACAAACCCACCTTGGGCCCCCCCTGGGAAGCAGTTCGCACGCACCTGGTCGCCTTGCCTCGACACCACGGTCCCTGCCGTCACCTGATGGAGGCTCACCTTCCCGTGCAAGAGAGAGGGGTCCTAAAGCAGGGGAGGAGAAGGCGGCCCAGGTGAGTCCAGCAGGTGAAGCCAAGGCCTTCCCCAGTCCATTAAGTCCCAGCTGGCCCCCGTAACTCACGTCCAGCTTCATCAGGGTTAAAAGGTCCTTCTTGGCCGCCGCAAAGATGGTGTCCACCTGCTTGCTGGTGCCAGGCTCCAGCGTGCCAAGGGGGTCCTGCGTGTAGTGGAAGACGGCCGAGGGCATTTCCGTCACGGTCACCGTCTTCTTCAAGATGGACTAGGAGAGGCAGACGCGCCAGGGGCGTTAATTCCCCACGCTGTATCGCACGCACGCCAGACCGACGCACGTCCGCCGTCGTGCGCTCCCGTCAGCCCCCAAGGCCAGTGTGATTCGACCCACACAAGACTTTTTTTTTCATTTATTTCATTTGTGCACCGCCCATCCAAAAAGGGCCCGGGGCGGTTCACGGTCAAAAATAAAGCCATTCAAAATGTCAACACCCAACTTGTTTTAGAGGCCATGGGAATATTAGTAGAAGCCCAGCTGGGCAAGTCGATCTTCCCGGATCTGCTTTCTTCTGGCCGCCTCCTCCTCCTCTCCCAGCAGTGCCATTCAGCACAGAAGACTCCTCCCGGGTTCCCAGCTGGGCACAGACACCCACTCCCTGGAGCCCTCTCGGGACTCACCTTGTAAGCAGCAGGGCTGGAAAGGGCCTCTTCGGAAGAGACGGAGACCCGGGCTCTCTCGTACGCCATGTCCAAGTCTTTGGCACTAGCCAGGAACCCTGCAAGGCGGGAGAGAGAGCGGGGCTGGTTGCTGACAAGGACCTTTGGGCTCTCTGCAGCATCTCTGCCCTCTTGAAGGACCACGTTATTAGGCAGTGATCTGGAGGGACGTCTACATAGGAAACTGCCTTCTACAGAGTCAAGCCATTGGTCCATCTAGCTCAGGACTGTCTACCCAGACTGGCAGTGGCTTCTCCCGGGCTGCAGGCAGGAGTCTCTCCCAGCCCGATCTGGAGATGCCAGGGAGGGAACCTGGAACCTTCTGCATGCAGTAAGCTACAGCCCCCTCCCGTAAGGGGAATATCTTACAGTGCCCACATGTAGTCTCCCACCCAAATGCAAACCAAGGCAGGCCCTGCTTAGCGAAAGGGACCATTCATGCCCACTACCCACAAGGCCAGCTCTCCTCGCCACTTGGAGGACTCCGCCCGCCCCCCTCAGTTTCCTCCCATGGCTTCTGCTCACCAGCAGTATCGGCGTACACAGGGGAGGAGGTCAAAGACAGGCTCCTTCGGAGGGGAATCTCGGACCTCGGAGACTTCGCTGCCTCTGCAGTTCAGAAGGGGAAGACAAAGGAGTGGGTAGAACAACAGACGGGCTTCTGGGAGGATCGGCAGCATCTGCAGAACCTGGGCCGGGCATGAAGCAGGCGCCCAGAAGACCTTCATGCAGGCGGAGACGGGAGTCTCCTGCAGTGGTCAGCGCCGGGCGGCCAAGGCAGCCCCCTCCCAGAGCCATTTCTGCCACTCACCGGTCTCCGAGGAAGCCCCCGGCCTCTCCTGCTTTTCCGCCCGCTCTTCCTCCGACAGGTTAGAAAGCTGCCTCTTCACCGCTTTGCCGGCGTTTCCGCCGGAGGTGACACTCGCCACCGACACCAGTGGGATGGCCTGGTTCTCCTGGCAGGATGGAGAGACAAACTCGGCACGGCTCAGACCAGGGAACGCCGTGGCCTGAGAGATACGCAGCAAGGCCTCAAAAAAACCCACCTCCAAGCCATGGCTCAAAAATGTGGGGAAAGCCTCTACCTGGGTACAAGCACCCCTGCCTCTTAATCAGAGGAGCACGGAGCTCCTACTTCCCTCTGGCTGAGTGCACCAGAACCGACGGAGGGCATCGAGAAATTAAACCTGAAGGTGAACGGATGGGACGGTGGCCTCATCCCTGGCTTCTCCGAGGCCTTCTCCGTGGGCCTGTCTAACTAGCAGGGGTGTTCACCCGCACTTTTCCATCCTGCTCTCCTCCAGTGAGGAACGGTGGCAGCGGGACAGGATAGCGGCTTATCGCATTCTGCAGGGCACGGACCAAGTTCCCCGCCCTCTTGCTCAAGTCCCCAGCTCTGGGCCACCCGATTCAGGGCAAAGGATCTCTTCACGGAACTCGGGGTCTATTTCGCTGATGGCATCTGTGGAGACGGCCCCTGGCTCAGGGGGTTTGGAAAAGGGCAACTGAAACCCACACGGAAGGAGAGACCGACTGACAGCTATCGGCCACCACAGCTAAACAAACCCTCCAGGTTCAGAGGCAGTGTATCTCTGAATACCAGATGCCGGAAGGAGCAACCCCAGCAGAAAGTTATTGCTTTCAGGCCCGTTTAGTGAGCTTCCTAGAGGCATCTGGCTGGCTACTGTGGGAAGCAGCCTGGAAAAGCCGTTGTTCTGCCCCAGCAAGGCTCTTCGGTTCTGCATGGGGTGTACATGGGGCAACCTCCATTTTATCTTCCCAGCAGCCCTGCGAGGTACGCTAAGAGTGAGACTGGCCCTGAGTCACCATAGTGAGCTTGACGGCTCAGAGGGATCCAAACGCAGGCATCCTTGGGCCAAGCCCGCCACGAACCACTATGCCACGCTGGCTCTTAGCCCGCAGGAAACAGGGGCCCCTTGAGCCTAGCAGGGACGGCGATGACAAGAGAGACGCCTGGGCAAAGGAGACGGGCGGAGGTTTCACTTACAGAGTTGAAGAGTTCGGTGGTCAAGCCCAGGTAGTTGTGCAAGGCCAGGAAAGTGACTCTCTGGAGCCTCACCATGATGATCTAGGAGGAGGAAGAGGAAGAAGCATGGGATCGTGGGCCACTCAACTCTCCTCCTGCAGCTCACGCCCTGCCCCATCACTTGGGATCGACGGAAGCAGAGAGCACCAAGACAAGGTCTGCAGCACGGCTGGCATTTCTGTCCCTCCGCAGAGGAAGAGGGCAGGGGTCACACAAGGCTGCTGCTGGCAGGAGTTGGGCAAGGGAGGAGCCAAGACATCCAAGGCCCCGCCCCCTCCCTGGCGGCCAAAGGGGGACTCCCAGATCGATGGATCTCTCTCTCTCTCCCCCCCACACACACACTCCCTCACCTGCACCACCCTGACAAGGGTCTCAGGGTATTTCTGGAAGACGTCCTGGAACGCATTGGCTGGAAGGCGCAGGATGGTGGAAGGGGTGGCTGCCCGGGCGGAAACGGTTTTGTAGGGAGCAGGATGACCCTAGGGAAGAGGAAGGAGAGCAGGCCTCTCAGCACTGCCCATCACACACAGGGCTCACCGTCTCGGTTTCTCTCCCAGTAGCTCTCTTGGTCAACCTCAGCCAAAGGCAGGCTGGGATTCCGCCCCGAGTACCCCATTTGGAGGGATATATCAACCGCAACTGGGCAATGGAAAACGTGGGCCTTGGGAGGGCCACAGACAAGACCTAAAGAGACCCCCTACACCTAGACACACACAGACACACACTCATTACAGCAGTGCCCAAAAAATCCACAGCCACTGGGGGGGCAGGGGGGGAGGGAAAGTCTTCTCTCTCTGCCTAACTGCTGTGCTTCCAACTAGCTGATTGATTTTTAATTACCGGGAGGGGGGAGCAATTTATCTTATTTGATTTATTTGATTTATATGCTGCCCTTCCAAAAATGGCTCAGGGCAGTTTACATCAAAAGCAACACAATTAAAATCAAAACTAAAGTAAACAATTAAAATAGTTTCAAATAAACATTAAAACCGCTTAAAACCAACATTAAAAATTTAAAGCCATCAATCTGATTAAAAGCCCGGTTGAATAAATGCATCTCCAGAGCCTTTTAAAAAGCTGCCAGAGATGGGGAGGCTCTGATTTCGACAGGGAGCGCATTCCAAAGGCCAGGGGCAGCTCAGTCCAATTGGCCAAGTAATAAGTGTGACCCCAGACTGGGGCTCACAGGCTTAGGGGTCTGCCCTGCCGCCGGTCCCAAAGGAGAAGAGGGGGAGGCAGCCCCGTGCGTTCAGCCAAAAGAAGAGTGTGGCTATGACACGCCATCAGAAAACATCTGGCTGGGCAAGCAGCACAGCCGTGGACAGAGCGTTTAGAAAGAGCTAGGGAGGTTTTGTATACCGCAAGCGGGCTGGGGTTGCAAATGGGGTACTCGGTTGCTGTTTTCTCCAGGAGACAGAGCAAGGGTGCGTCCCCCTGTCGCTTCATCCCCCACAGGGAGAGTCATCTCTCTCAAGACACGCTGGGACTGCAATGGATCTTCCTGTCTATTCAGCCATCTCCAGCCCCTAGCAGAGCTGTTGGGCTGCACAATTTTAGCCCTTCCGCCGATGCTGAGCGACAGCTGCCATTACACCCAACCATTGGCCGTGGCGGCTGGGGCTGATTTTGGAGTCCTCCCCCAGACCCCCTCCCCCAGCTTACCGTGATGACATCCAGGATGCTCAGGAGGCTGTGGACGCTGTCCCCGGCCAGCACCTCTTTGACCACCACTTCTGTGCCGTCCTGGGGGAATCGCCATAACCAGTGAAAAAGGAAGAGGAGGCCACCCTCAGTCTCTGTGGTGCGAGAGTCATCACTCGACAGACCCTCCCACTCGGGAAACGATACACGCCCCGGCTCGTGGCCCAGTTTCCCCCTTCCAAGGGCCTGGGAGGTCCAGCCGCCAACCTCAGAACGGGGGCTCAGGCCAGCAAGCGGCGCGAGGCGTGAAGGGACGCCAGGAGAGCTCAGCTTCCCAGGCGGCACCAGACCGAGCCAGAAGAGAGCACAGACCTCTGGCCGCCCCGCAAGTCCAGAGAGAGGAGACGAATACGGATTCTCAGATCCAGTCCGGAGGCCAGGAAGACAAAGAAGTCGGGGGTGGGGGGTGTGGGGTGGGGGAAGGAGGAGTCCACCCAGAGACAGAAGGGGGTCAGGCAGAATGGTGGCCAAGGGTGGGGCGGAGAATGCGAGAGCTAGTAGCCCCCCAGGCGCGCCCCTCGTTCTTCTGGGAGAAAGACCCTCGCGAGAAGCCCTGGGGAAGCCACAGACCCATTCCTGCCCACTGAAGCTCCCTCCAGAGAGGGATGGGGCACTGTTCCCTGTAACAGGGATTCCCCGACGTCGTTGACTGCAGCTCCCAGAATCCCCAGCCAAAGGCCACCGCAGCTGAGGATGCTGGGAGTTGTAGTCAACAACATCTGGGAATCCCTGTTACAGGGGACACCAGATGGCAGCTACTTACTGGTGAAAAGATTTCTACCCCGCTTTGTGTTCCGGAATGAACTTACGGCCCAGGGCTAATGGACCTGCCCCTCAAGGCCTGCGAACAGCCTTGTGCAGCCTCTGCACAAAGCCAAGCTGAAACATTTGCAAAGGTCTCGATTAGCATGCAACCCTCAGCAGGCAAGCGGTGATGATCTGGCTGGACTGTACCACTTTAGGCTGGGAGGGAGGAGGTGAAGACTCAAATGCTCCTCTATCTTGAGTCCTATCTTGCAGCCGGAAGTGGTACAGTCCCAGCAGAGACCGACCTCCCGGATCGGGGCCCCAGCAGCTGCACCCCGCTTCACCGTGGACGGCGCTGCGCCTCCTTACGCTCTCCTGGATGCAGACTTCCAGCTTGCCATCCTGCACCACATAAATGCTGTTGTCCAACTCGCCGGGACGGAAGATGTACTCTCCTTCGTGCAGCTGCACAAAGACCATGTGCTTGCACAGCTCCAGGAAGAGGGGCTTCTCAAAGTGCCCAAGGACCCTGTGCGGGGAGGGGGAGAAAGACTCCATCAGTCATGGGAGGCATGCAGCAGTCGACCGAGGAAGCGTCACGTTCAATGTGCACATCCAGAATTACGATTACGGTGAATATTTATATGCCACTTCCAACAGAAGTTTCCAAAGTGGTTTACATAGATACAAATAAATAAATATGGCTGCCTGTCCCCAAAGGGCCCACAACCCAAAAGAGAAACATAAGACAGACACTAGCAAACAGTCATCGGAGGGGTGCTGTGCTGGGGATGGATCGGGCCAGTTGCTCCCCGCAAATAAAAGAGAATCACCACTTGGGGAAAAAAGGTGCCTTTTTGTTCAGTTAGCAGGGTAGGTGATTATTTTAGCAGATGCAGGGGATCAGGAGTGAACGCTATTTCCTCCACGCCCCGCTTCTGAACCTCCCAGAGGTGCTTGTCCACCCAACGCTGATGGACAGGCTGAGCCAGCTTAATGGGCCCCGGATGTCAACCCCGATTCTTCTCAAATCCAGCCATGTCAAATCGTATCCTTAGGCAAAGCCTTGATGAAGGAGGTGCTGACAGGGCCTAAAAACCCTGCTGTCATTCTCAGCCGGCTCCTCCCCGCTGCCCTTACCTGACATTCTTCAGCATGTAGAGGACTTCCGAGGGCAAGTGGGAATTCTTCACGTCGAACTCCGTCAGGTCGGCTTCGAGCAGGGAGGGAGGGGGCTCTTTCGGCTGCAGGGTGGGGGACTCCTTCTTGAAACGCAGGATCCTGCCCGAGAGCCAAGCAGAACTCTCTTTCCCCCAGTTCACAAGTCCCAGGGGAGGTGGCCGGTCCTCCCAGCTCCCCTCTTCCTCCTCCTAGCCTAGACTCCGGCCTCCTGACTGGGTCCAGTTCTGCCCTAGACTGGACTGGGGTCTGTCTCTTCCCCAGGGCTGGTCTTGTGAAGCACTGCTCTTCACAGGAAGGCCCAGAGGCCAGTGCCATTGTCGACTGGGCCTGTGTGGAGCTTCAGCCCAGAGGAGAAGACTCCGCACGGACCCCTGGGCACCACGCAGAGACCACCACTCTGGCCACGCAGTGCCGGGCCCAGCGCTGGTGGGGCTCCTTTGGGGAGACAGAGCCCTCGAGCCCTCGCACCATCCTGAAGGGCGCATGCACTGAGTGCTGGGCTGTGCCTCCCTGCCCAGCACTGGCCTCCTGGAGCGCTTCAGCAGCAGCCCACCCAACGGAGAACAGCTCCCACCCTGAAGGTCTTTCGCCAGAGTGGCCCCCGCTTGAAGGAGAGTGAAGGTCCCTGTCGGCAAGGCTCCCCGTCCACCCAGGACTCCAAGCACAGCTCAGACACCCTGGGCAGACCAGGAGAGCGGGTCTGGTGGCAGCAAGCATGACTTGTCCCCTTAGCTAAGCAGGGTCCGCCCTGGTTGCATATGAATGGGAGACTTGATGTGTGAGCACTGCAAGATATTCCCCTCAGGAGATGGAAACCCTCTTCTGGGAAGAGCAGAAGGTTCCCAGTTCCCTCCCTGGCAGCATCTCCAAGAGAGGGCTGAGAGAGACTCCTGCCTGCATCCTTGGAGAAGCCGCTGCCAGTCTGTGAAGACAATACTGAGCTAGACAGACCAGTGGTCTGACTCAGTAGATGGCAGCTACCTATGTTCCACCGCTGCGCCAGGGAGGAACTGCTTCCACCCAGAGTTTCTGGAGCTCCCCAAGAACCCGGCTGCCGAGGAGCCTGGAACTCACCCCCCGCCCCCTGTCCACGCAAGCCGGCCGAGCCCCGGGAGGGAGGCCCTTGCAGCTCCCCCCCCGCCCTGCTTCCCCCTACCTCTTGGCCAAGGACAGGACTTTGGCCCGTTTCCGCATCCGCTGGCGGGGCACCGTGTTTCCGACCAGGGAGTTGGGCAGAGTCGTGACCTAGAAGAAAGCGAAGGATGCTTGGGGAATCTGGGCGCGCAGGAGGAATGGGCAGAGGGGCCTTGGTTGCGCCCACCGACAACTGGCTCCGTTCCAGCTGGCTGGAAACTACGGAGCCTCAACTGGCCACTGCGCTAAAGGCCGGAGATCGCATCCCACTGGACTGCAGCAGGGGGGGAAATAAGACAGTAAGGCCGCCTTCTCCCCAGCCCAGCTTCTCTCCATCCTGAACTGCCTCCATCACAGGCCATAAGAATATCAGAACAGCCCTGCTGCTGGATCAGGCCCAAGGAGGCCCCTCTAGTCCAGCATCCCGTTTCCCACAGTGGCCCACTGGATTTAATCCATGTACAAGGCCCAGAACATTTTAGATGCAATACCATATTGACCCCCATCGGAGAAGATTCTGAATTGAAGATGACCCCCTTTAAAGGCAGAGGTTAAATAAAGGTTACACCTGCACTTATTCCAAAGGAACAGGACTCTGATCTTAAGACAACCTCCAGTTTTCTAATATCACAAAATTGGGGGGGGGGAACCCTAGTCTCTTGGATTCAGGAAAATGAAGTAATAATAAATACAATTGTGGCATGTGACCCAGGAAGACAGTGGCTAGTTCTCTCTCTGAAATACCAAACACAAGATATATAACTTCTCTTATTAGTAGTATTGTTAGCAACCTTTTTACCGAGTTTTTTAATTTAATGTGACCAAATGGACCAACGATGGATTTGTAATATATCCAAAGTTTTCTGCCCACTTGGCCTTCCATCACCCATCTATCACAGCCAGACAAATTATAACAGCAGCAGGAGGAGGAGGAAAAAATTAGGATGCTGGAGAAGAAGGAAAACAGGAACCTCCGTAAGCAAGGAGAAGGGGCCACCCGGGGGGTCAAGAGCACTGAAGCGAACGCTGCTGCGCCTTTTGTGATAACTCTGTGAATGGCTCCCGGGCAGAGAAAGTTATCCAAGGCTGCCTGCAAGGTGGTCTTTCCCCCAGCAATAGCAAGACCTCACAAGCCCTCCTCCTGTAACTCAATTGCAGGAACACAACTCGATTTCCAGCACAGCTGCTTGTTTAGGACAGGAAGGATCCAGAGTGCCGCCCACTGGAGAAAAGCGCCAACTGCAGCCGAGTGCCAACTACTCGACCACAGCGGATCCACTAGCCCATTTTCTAGCCTGCCGAAACAGCAGCCCACAGAACACCCGGGCTGGTTTAACAGCTGGGAGCCCTGGTGGTTCCACGGCCCTGGTCCTTTGCTTGCCACCGGAGTCTGCACTGGGGGGGCTCGAGTGGGTGGCCACCCTCTCTCCTCCCCCGGAGACTCGGTGTACGTGCGTGCAACCAGTTCGGCAACGCTGCCGGTTGCTTAGCAACCACCCGGGCCCCGCTCCTTGCGTCTCTTGCGTGCGCTTTGACGGCTCTTGCAGGCTCGGTCGCAAGCGCCGGCCGCTCTCCGGGTGCAAGGGCCAGCTGTCTTTCCGGAGAGTCCCATGGAGAAGTGCTTTTTGTTTTAGTTACTGTCTATACCGCCCTGGCATTGAAACCATCTCAAGGCGGTTCACGCCGAAGTTAGAACAAGACGACAGAAATGGCACAGAATATTAAGCGAGGGTACAGAAGCACGGATCTGATTTAAAAGATTAAAAACCCGCACAATTGAACCATGGAAAAATACAAAGCAGCAGCCACAGAAACAATGATATAAACGCCTGGGCAAACAGCCCAGATTTTGCTTTGGGGTGTCCCAGACTGAGGGTCAGAAGAACATCAAAGCAGCCCTGCTGGATCAGGCCCAAGGAGGCCCCTCTAGTCCAGCATCCTGTTTCTCACAGTGGCCCATCAGAGGCCTCCGGGAAGCCCACCGGCAAGAGGTCTGTGCCTGCCCTCTCTCCTGCTGTTGCTCCCCTGCAGCTGGTACTCAGAGGCATCCTGCCTTTGAGGTCATGCAAGAGCTTACGCACAGGAAGGCGGAGAGCAAAGGGAAGTGACTCTCACTCACACGACTGCATTTTTATCTCTAGCAGAGATCAGGGGAACTTCTTCTCCTTCCTAGTGCAGCCGAGCATCTCAGCCAAGGCCAGCCCACGGCAGGAGAGGAGGACCCGTTTGCCACCACCCAGGTGTCTTTCCTAGCGCCAGCTGGAGCTCACGGCTGCCCCCCCCCCCCCGATGTGGCTGCGGGTCATCTCACCTTTCTCATGATCTTGCGGCCGTAGAACATGACTTTGTCTCTCTTGCGGAACCTGTACTGAGGCGCTTGGGGCTGAGGTTGCCCTGAAAGAGAGAGAAGCGGGGGGTGGAGGTCATCCGGTAGCCCAAGGCTTCTCAAACTGGGGTCTCCAGTAGTTGGACTACAACTCCCATCATCTCCAAACAGCATGGTTAGGGATGACGGGAGTTAGAGGACCCCAGTTTAAGGCTCTCTCCTGTGGCCCGCTTTTTGAGAAGAGCAATGAAACCTCTGTGGAACTAGCACCCCCACTGCTAAGAAGCTCTGGGTGCAGGAGGAGATATGGCAGGTTCACACGTGCTGCCTTACTTTCCCAACAACGGAAGTGGAGGGAGTCGTGGCAGAGGCATGCAGAAAGTGGGGAAAGGGAGAGCGCCGTTATCCCTCCCGCTCTTATAACGCTAACAGTCAGGGTCATCCTGTGAAATGGGATTGGCAGCAGATATTTAGAACAAACACGGGCAGTTTCCCCGCCCAGAACATAATTTACTTGTGGAACTCTCTGCCACAAGCTGTGGCAGATGATCTCCAAGATGATGAACAGATGATGTCCAAGCCCATCTACCCGGGAACCCATCAAGCGAGGCGGCCTGACTTACTCGATTCCTTCACCTTTCTGTAAACAAAATACACCGCGATGCTGACAAGGGACAAGGCGACTGCGGTACCGATGATGATTCCAGTCAACTGCAGGAGGAAGCAGTCAGATGGAGAGAGAGAGACGAGGCTTAGAAATGGCATTCCTAGCAGCCTACGTGGCCCAGCTGCCACCCAGCCCTCAAGCAGCAACCAGGAAGAGGAGGTGGAGGAGAGACAGACAGAGAGGCACCTTCCACTGGTTGCCTTTGGCTTATCTGTCTCTCATCTCTCTCGTATTCATCACCTTGAGCTCTGCAGTTCTCTCTTCTTCTCTTTTCAGAACCAGCACCACTAAAATGCCTGGCCAAAGACCGTCAGCATTGGTGCCTTTAGAAATTATTAGCACAGTGTGCTTGCAACATGCAATTTCTCATCATCAGCATTGGACTCCTTCACTCTTAGAAACGTCCCCTTAATTTTTCTCGTGCCTGTCTCCCCCCTTTCCATCTCTCCTTTGCAGGGTTAATTTGAAGTTAGGCAAATATGACCATATTTTCATGGTTATACTGAAGCTTGCTCAGCCTCGCAGCACCCCACCAATGGAGGGCCCTCCCCAAAGAAGCTTGACTAGCACCAGCGCCGATGTCTTTTCAGCAAAGTCTTTTTTAGGAAAGAAGAAGAAAGAAAAGCCTTGCCCGGTGTGCCATGTTTTAGTGGTTATTTCAATGTTCCTCTTTATTTTACCCACTCTGCGGCCATCGCTCTCTGAATTTTTAAACTGAATTCATTCAATTAAGCACAAGGAAGGCAGGACACAAAAATACAAATACGACCAATATTTATATACTGCTTTTCAAAAAAAAAGTTCCCAAAGATATAAACAAAACAGATATTAACAAAACAAGAACAAAAACAAAAACAAACCAATGTCTCCCTGTCCCCAAAGAGCTTACAATCTAAAAAAGAAAGCTAAGACAGACACCACCAGCCGCCACTGGAGGGATGCTGTGCTGGGGAAGGAGAGGGCCAGCTGCTCTCCCTCTGCTACATGAAAGAAAATTACCACTTTTAAATGGTCCCTATTCTGCTCAGTTATCAGGGGGTGTTTCCAGCCTGTGCCTTGGCTTCTCCCCAAGGAAACTTCAGATCAGTCCTCCAGTATCCAAAGAGACAAGCACCAGTATCGGCACCTTAACATTTAACAAAGCACCAACTGATGGATTAGGTGCCGTATTAAAAAGACACATCCTTCCAATGGCTGTTGCTGCTGTCTACATTTCTTTTTAAATTGTGAGCCCTTTGGGGACAGGGGACCACCTGATTTATTCTTCTATGTAAACAGCTTTGGAAACTTTTGCTGAAAAGAGGTATATAAATAGTAGTAGTAATAGTATAGGAGAAACTTGATGGCGTTTCTCTTGGGATGAAGTGCAGCATAAGCTCAAGGTTCTGATAAGCTTTTGCTGTCTTTCAGATCTCTAAATTACACACACACTAACCATTACCATCGTGGTCTGCATTCTGTCTTCTACGAACTGAAGAACTCGTGTTCTTAGCTCTGAGCTTGTCGGGAAGCCGGCCTAGAAACAAAGAGAAGGGAAAGAGAAGGGAAAGAGAAAGAATGAATGAATAACAGGGATTGAAAGTGGCAGTGCCCTGACCCCCCAAAAACATTTTCTTTAGAGAAGAGGCAGTTTGCCAAGTGTACATTAAATCAGCTTAAATGCTGAGCTGAAGGCGGGTAGCAGGGAGAAAGCTTCTAAAGGGAACCAGCTAGCGCCATCTCCCGGAGACAAAAGAGCTCAAGTTGTCCGAAAAATCAGACTTGACATTTGTTCCCAATGTTTAGGGTTCCTAATCTGACACTTTCAAAGTTGCTTGAAGGAAAAACAACCAAGTAACCCTCCACCCAGAATTCTGCTTCTCCCCCTCTAAGTTACACTACGCTCAAGCTGTGAAAAAACACAGCCTAGAGTTTCTGGTACCCTGACTGGCCTAGCTTCCAGGCCAAGGTCTATGTCAGGCTGCCCCACGAAGAACTCACGAGGAATGTGTTTCTGGAAGGGACAAGCTGGTGATCCGAGAGAGCCTTCCCTACACCTGCAGTGCAGAGATCTGGGCCAGGATCCAAAGAGCTATTTTAGGCCAGCCCAAGGGCTTGGTACAAATTAGTGAACACACCCTAACCTTCAGTGTGTACAGAACAAGAAGCCAAATAATGAGCAAGGCCCATACGCCCTATAAAGGTGGAGAAGACACAAGGTACTGCTTATGCCAGAGAACATTACATGTTGGACAGGCTTACAGTTTTGAATATTTTTTTGAAAAGCTTATTTGCAAATCAGTGCACCACAAGAGAACTTATTAGCTCTAAGTTACACTACCCAGAAAACACACTTCGGTTCATTAATGTGTTATGTCTAATGTCATACAATATCACACTCCCCAAATGTAAATAATCATGCACCATTATGCTTTACAAAGCACAAGAGCTCTGCCCCAAGGGGTATACAATCTACACATCTTGCAAGTCAGGACACAAAAGGAAAGGAGGGAACATGGAGGCACGACTAAACAGGGAAGAAAATGCAACATTTCAGCTACACGTACTTAAGTTAAGCTACAGTGTATGAGGTTTTGAGGAGGGACTTGAAGGATGTGGGACAAGTGGCATTGCGAAAGTTTTTGAAAGGAAGTTCCTGCCATAAGGGGCAGCAAGTGGTGGCATTTGAAGAAATCACGTCAGTTCTAAAATCTATTTTTCTTGTATGTCGAAAAAGTATTATGGCAACTGGAGAAAGAGTTGGAAAAGCAAGCTTCAGTATCAGGTATGCATTTGAAAGCCATCTGAAATAAGGACACCGTTTGAAAGAAGACTTCAAGAAAACTGCCAAGGTAGTACAACTCACAAGAGAGCTTGGGACTCTAAAAATCCAGCGGCAACAGACAACAAGCAACAGAAATCCATGTGAATGCAAAAGGGGAACAAAAGGGAGAAACCAAATGGGAACTTTCTAAGCGAGAACATAAGCATCTTTTGTCTTTAAAGAGAGAGAGAGAGACAGAGAGACGCTCGTGAGAAAAAGGGAAGAAGATCATCTGGGAGAGACAAGCTGAAATCTGAGCTTCCCCACAATGCTGACTGAGCAGTCTGGCTGGATCTCTTGAGAGAAACAATATCGCCGCAAAGCAGCTGGTAGGGTTATTTGAAATAAAGCATGACAAAAACATGTCTGAATGAGACAACTTTCCAGCCACATCTGCACACCAAAACGGGATGCGGAAATAATTAACCAAGACGTCCTGCAAGCATCTTAACCAGGCAGAGAAGGGTATCCCACTGTACATATTTGTTAGCACTGGAGACAGGACAGTTATAAGTACCTTCAGGGAGCACTGTACAAGATTCCCTTCAGGGGATGGGGCCACAGCTCAGAGGAAGAGCATCTGCTTGGCAGGCAGAAGGTCCCAGGTTTATTCCCTGGCAGCATCTCCAGGTAGGGCTGGGAGAGACGCTTGCCTGAAACCGTGGAGAGCTGCTACCAACCTGTGTAGACAGTACTGAGCTAGATGGACCAATGGTCTGACTCAGTATAAGGTCGGACTCCTTCACACACATGAAGGAGAAGAGTCATGCACTTTATTTACCACCAGACCAGCTCCAGCCTACTGGGCAAAGGGTCTGCGAGGAAGGCCACCCAGCAGCTCCTCCCTTTGCAAGCAGAGTTGAGCCTGGGCCCCAGCACCTCTGCCCATGTGCAGAGTGCTTTCGCAAGCAAAAGCAAAGAGCAGCCCAGGAAAAGGAGAAAGAGTCTAAGCAATCCTGGAAAGGTGGAGCAAGGCCCGGAGCAGGCCACGTACCTGCAGCAGGGTGCCCGCGCTCTTCTGACCGGCCATGCCAGGGGAGGGGGGAGGGGAGGAGACGCCAACGGTTCTTATTTCCCTTAAGGCTCGAGCCCTGACATAACGGGTCAAAGGTCAGGGTTTACCGCTGAGCACCCTCTACGTCATTTCCACCAGACGCTCTAGCCGGAGAGTTTCCATAGAGTCCTTCCCCCGCCCCCGCTCCAAGCTTTTAGATGTTTATGAAAGTTACAGCCCAAGAATCGGCCAAAGAAGAAAGTTTTGGGTAGATGTGGGTGTGTGTTTTTATTGGGCAGAAACACAGTCCCGCCTGGGCTCTCTCTTACACGTCACTTCCGGTTTGGGGCGGAACTCTTGTCCACCTCGCTCCGGGGCTCCTTCGGGGCTTAGAGAGGTTGGAAGGGGCGGGGCGGAGGGGGAGCGCTCACCCTGGAAGAGCGTGGCCAATAGCCGCTAGAAGGGGAGCAATGGGCGGGGAGCAAGGTGCCCAATGGGAACACTGAGTAAGGAGGAAGGGGCGAAGGGGACCAATCAGAATACAGATGGCCTCGGGAGCGGGTGAGGCGGCGAGAAATCGGCCGGTAATGAGCCTCCAGGGCCAATCGGGTGCACTCCTGTCCTGAGGGTGGGTCTGGCGGGGAGGAGGCATGGGCGGGAAATAAACGGCCCTCCTGGCCAATCAGACAGTAATATTCCTCGCAGATGGGGCGCGGTGGGAAAGCAGCGGCCGCCGTGACCAATCAGGGCAGAGACTCCAGAGGGTTGCCCCCCCCCACTATCTTCCTCCCGATTGGCCGCGGAGCCCGCTTGCTCCGCCTCGGCCGCCGCCTTCTCCTCCGGGCGGATTGGCGCCCAGCCAATCCGAGTGGGCGGTGTTGCGACGTCGCCCGGGCCCAAGGCGCGGAGTCCAACACCGGAGAAGGCCGCAGAGGCGCGATGGGGCTGCTGGGCGAGCTGGCGCGGGGCCTGGTGCGCGGCGCCGACCGCATGGGGGCCTGGACCAGCAAGCGGGGCTCGCGCTTCTTCTACAAGAGCCGCGGCGCCAAAGTGCTGGGCTACCGGACCTCCAGCGGCAAGTTCCGGCCGCAGCCCGAGCGGGTGCCGCGGCTGGTGGTGCCCGACCTGGCGGGCTTCCGCCTGCGGCCCTACGTCTCCTACCGCGCGCCGCCCGGCAGCGAGCCCCCGCTCAGCGCCCGCGCCCTCTTCCAGCAGACGGCCGCCCCGGCCCTCGAGCGCGACCTCCGCCAGGGCCGCTTCGACCCCCAGCAAGGGCTGGAGAAGTACGGCTTCGAGCCGCAGCAGGAGGGCAGGCTCTTCTGCCTCTTCCCCAAGAACTTCGTCCGCTAGGGAGGCCGGCTGCAAGGGGAAGGGCGCCCCCCCTCCTCCGTCCAGGCCCTCTTAAAGGCCTTCGGAGGGGAAAAGGAAAGAGTGGATTCCTCCCCAAGCGGAGCAGAGAAATGGGACTATAAAGATTCTTTCCCCCCCCCCCAAAAAAGCGAAGGGAAAACAGAGATCAAGCCCTTCTGGAGCTGACCCCACAGAACTGAAGCAAAGCACCCTGCACCCTCCAAAAAGGAGCAGAGGGGGAAAGGCTGGCCACCCCAGAAAGACTGAAAAATCGATTCCGAGGAGAGGGGGCAAATAAGAGATTCCTCCCAAAGCAGGGAAATGGCTTCAGAGAACAAAGGATATAAAGGTCCCCATCCCCGCCGGCCCACGAAGGAAAACTGATCCCCAAAAAGGAAAAACTGAAACCAAGCTATTCTGGAGCAGATTGGACCTTCTGGACCCCCACAGAGCTAAAGCAAAGTGTCCCCCTCCGAACTGGCTCTTGAGGTGCTCAAAAAGGAGCAGGTGGAAAAGATTGGCCACCCCAGGAACACTTAAATCGGTCCCAAGGAGAGGCTCCTCTCAAGGCAGAACAGAGGGATGGGTTCAGAGGAGGACAAGAGGACAGGAAGATTCCCCTGCAAAAGCAGAGGAGAACTGATTCTGGAGAAGGGAAACAAAGAGATTAAGCCGTCCTGCTGGAGATCTGGGACACGGCTGCCCTGGGAGCCCAATATTTTACTGTGGGTAGAGATTTGTGCACCTGATGAAGTTGGGAGTGCCATTTTTTTTAAAAAAACATGCTTTAAGGAATTAAAGGGCTCTGTTTCTTTCTGGATGTAATTGCTGTTTGAGCCTTCCTTTGCTATATATAGATAGGTTAATCTGCTGTTCCTGGAGGCGCTGCAAGGACTGGGTTGCACAACCTTCACTCTAGAGGCTCCAGTGGAAGTTCTTACTAGAGGGCTGGCTCTTAACAGAGTAGTTTTCAGAATTCAGATGGATGCATTACGAGGGATTGTTTCAGCTTTACATTTACAGTTGGTTCGGCCAAACAAAGGCGGAAGCTCGAGTTGTTCCTCTCTCATCTCCCCACAGCTGAGAACCATATTGCCTGCAGGCTGGCCATTCATCAGGTAAAGCTGCACAGTTAACTGTGCAACTCTACCTGACAAGTCACCAGCCTGCAGGCAGTGTCCTCTCGAGTGGAATGGGGGAGAGGCACCTGAGCTGCCTCCTTTGGCATTTCCCTGGCTTGTTGTAAGCTGCTAGTGGTTGGGATACCAGGGCTCATGTACTTTGAACAGCTGGTCTACCCTCTCCCTCATTAGAAGTGGGACTTAGACCATGATGCTTCTTGTAGCTGCAGTTATACCAGCTACACCAGTGGCTCACAGTACAGTTTACGGCCAGTAAAGAACTAAACCCAACTTGATATTAACAGGTATGTGGGTTCTTTTTGCTAGGTGAAAGAGAGCCCCTCTGCTGTAAGTCCACACCCAAAGGAAAACTAAAATTCAGAACCATGGACAGCTGTAAGCAAAAAAGCAGTCACATGTTGTTTTGTTCTAGAAAGGTCCAAAATAGATATCTTTTATTAAACAAGTGGTAATCTTGTTCACAATCATGTGCGTTATTTGTACGTACTTTGGAGACATGACGGCAGCGTCTCCCATCACAAGCGTGCCCGTCAGCAACAATCTCTGCAGCCCTGAGGAATGGTCCATGGCTAGGTTCCAGGAAAGTACAAATATCCTCCCCATTAATACTGATGGTTGCTGGTGTTCTTCCCTTCTGTGAGATTGGGAGTAAGAGGACTCTGAGAAGCCCTGTGCAGGTGCCAGCTGGTCAGCTCGTCTACTAGCTGTGCCCCAGGAGTCACAGGAAAGGAAGCAGAGGCTTAAAGCCACAGGACCCTCAGCAAGAGAGAGGTAGTTTATAGAAAGGAGGCGGCAGTGCTGCCTTGGTGTCTCCCCTCCTTTCTCCGGTGTTTGGCTAGAGGAAAACTGTCTCCTTTTAGCCACAAGGTGGCCACTGAGCAATAAGGAAAACTTCTGCCACACACGGGCTGCCAACTGCCAACCTCCTTAAGCTGGCGATTGGAAAAAAAGGTAACTCGGAAAAGCTAAATCCCCAACAGAAGTGGGGCTAGTCATGGGGCTGGCTGTCCTTGCTGCAGGACAGACACTGAGCCCAGGTCTTCACACAGAGCAAAGAGAAGTGAAGGGGTTGGTTTCTCATGGCAAGTAGAAATGAGCAGTATGGGTAACAGAGCATTTTTGCTCTTCTCCAGTCTACTGTGTCAAACGCACGGAAAAATCAGAAACCCCAACCTTATCTGGGTTATCTGTGCCTATGCAGTCTGGTGGAATGAGAACCTGACTTGATTCCCGTGGATGTCAGTCCCCCAATAGGCCCGTGCCAGGAAAGCAATTGCCCCCTTGAAATGGGATGCTAGAATGAATACTATTGAGTGCAGCTGCAACTTCCAGGGCTGCAGCAAGGAATGGGTTTTTAAACATATCCCTGAAGTGTCCAAGGAGTCTTCAGAGCTCTCTGAGCCAAAGACAGCCAGGACAGTAAAGCTGGAAACCTGGGGTAAGGAAGGCAACGAGAGACCAGCACTGTGGGCATCTCGCCCCTAAAGTGGTCTCTGCCTTGCCCACCCTAGTGCTAAAACACTGCCAAGGAGAGAGAGAGAGAGAGGCCAGCCGCAACTTTACCGCAGCAGCCATGCTGGTGATGCATTGAGGCCGGGTTGCTTAACCCTGGTTCCCCAGCTGCTGCTGGACTACAGCTCCCATCACCCTCAGCCACAAAGGCCGGGGCTGAGGGGAGTTGTAGTCCCCAGCAGCTGGGGCACCAAGGTTAAGCAGCCTGTATTTAGGCCGAAGGGATAGCCCAGCTAGCTTCCCACTTCCAAAGGTGCAGCACGTTGTCGTAAAAGGAACAGGTTGCCAGGAGGCTGGCCTCTCTTTGGAATTCTGCCGACGGGGTTTCCTCGCGTGCTTTGGTGTCTGGCTCCTCTCCAGCTGGACAAGGCCCCCGAGGGTCAAAGCTACTTTCCTCTTGCGCTGCGGAGGTCAGGGTCTCATCCTCCTCATCTACAAACACATCAAAGGTGGCTGTTGGGGATTCGTAAATGATCTTGAAGTGCGGGACGGCAAGGTCCACTCTCTCAGCTTCTCGGTTTGCATGGCCCTCCTCTGGCATCTCTGCCGACGGCGAGAAGGAGTCCCTCGGCGGGAGCCTTGACCAATCCGCTCCGTACGCCAAAGAGTTGTGTAAGACGTAGGAAGAAAGGACAGTGCATTTCTCTTTGCTCTCTGACAACGTGCAGGGAAAAAAGAAAGGACGACAGCCTGTTAGATAGCTTAGGGCAAATTCGTGGTGTGTGTTTTGTAACGGCTTCTACTGCTTAGCAATAATTCTCTTTCTTATCTGTTTGGCACGGAGGGAGAGCCAATGAGTGGCTACTCCATATCCTGCGTGAGGCAGGCCTGCTCAACTTAGCTCCCCCCCTCCCCAGCTGTTTTTGGACTACAACTCCCATAACCCCCAGCTACAGTGGGCAACAGCCAGGGGTTATGGGGGTTGTAGGCCAACATCTGCAGGAAGGCCAAAGTTGGGAAGGGTGCTTCCTTTGGAGAGGAGGCCTGTCCAACTCTTTCTGGCCCAGACCTTCAGGGGTTACCCTACTCAGCTCAGACCATTCGCATGGCTTCGTTCCCACACACCAGGGGGAACTACCAGTCGACACCTAGCTAGGCGAGGGCTCCAAAAAACCAAATCCGCTTCACCTGAGCTGCCGGGGCAGTTGAGGATCTTGAAGCCGTCGTGCATGCAGGCTGCCAGGAGCAAGTGTTCCTGCGTGGGGTGCCACTTCAGCCGCCAAACGCCGCCCTGCACGGGGGTGTCTGCCAGCGGCTCCCTCATATTCCGGGTGTCCCACAGCAAGACGTGTTCATCATAGCTGGAGAAAGCCAACATGCCTCAGGAAACCGCAAGAAGTGCACACAGGAACATAGGAAGCTGCCATATACTGAGTCAGACCTCTGGTCCATCTAGCTCAGCACTGTCCACCCAGACTGGCAGCAGCTTCTCCCAAGATTACAGGCAGGAGTCTCTCTCAGCCCTATCTTGGAGATGTTGCCAGGGAGGGAACTTGGAAGCCAGATGCTCTTTCCCAAACCGGCCCCTTCCCCAAGGGGAATATCTTCCAGTGCTCACACATGGGGTCTCCCATCCAAATGCAAAACAGGGCAGACCCTGCTTAGCTACGGGGTCAATTCATGCTTGCTCCCACAAGACCGGCTCTCCTCCCACAGACCTGCTAGCGTCCCCTCTGTGGGCTACCAAAGCCTCCAGTCACAAATAACCATCACCCCAACCAGCTCTCCGTCCCTGGGCCAGACAGGAGGCCCAGCGGGGAGACTCACCTCCCAGTGGCCAGCAGATTCTCCCGGAGTGGGTGGCTCTGGATGCTGCACACCCCCATGGAATGCCTACAACGGGAAGCCAGAAAGGACCGTCAGCAGCCCCCGCTGGGGCTGAATCTGCTCAGCATGCCCAAGCATTCTCAGCGGGCAAGGAAAAGGGAGACTGGAGGGAAAGTCCATCAATGGCTTCTAGCCTTGTGGCTCTAGGCCACCTCCAGGCTCCGAGGCAAGATGCTTCTAAATCCCAGTTGCAGGGGAGTAACAGCAGGAGAGGGGACACGCCCTTTCCTCTTGCCTGAGGGTTCCCCAGAGGCATCTAGTGGGTCCCTGTGGGAAACAGGAGACTGGACCAGATGGGTCTTGGGTCCAATCCAATGAGGTTCTTCTAGGACAGGCCTGCTCAGCATAGGCCCCCCCAGCTGTTTTTGAACTACAACTCTCATAATCCCCAGCCACAGTGGCCAATAGCCAGGGATTATGGGAACTGTAGGCCAACATCTGCAGGAGGGCCAAAGTTGAGCAGCCCTGTTCTAGGAGAAGCCTTAGCCAAGCTCCATCGGGCAGACAACTGCTTACCTCTCTCTCGTGAAGATGGGAGCCTTTGGGTCGATTCGGGTATCCCAGCCCCGTAGTTTGCAGTCGTCCCCACCTGAATCGGAGAGAGAGAGAGAGAAAGGGTGAGGGGATGGAAGCCCTTTCACTGAGCCACGGGGGGAATACCTCAGAGCCTTGCACAAAGCTGGAAGAAAGCTTTCTAAGCGGCGGGACTCAGGCTCTAGAGGAGGGTTTCTTCACCTTGGGCCCCCAGATGTTGTTGGACTACCACTCCCAGAATCCCCAGACATGGCCTTTGTGGCTGAGGATGATGGGAGTTGTAGTCCAACAACATCTGGGGGCCCAAGGTTAAGAAACCCTCCTCTAGTGCTTTACAAACCTGCTCACAAATCAACATCAGCAAGGTTTGAGGAAGTATGTGCACAGATATTTCCAAACCCATCACCCCCCGCCTCATACAAAGCTAGAACTTGTGGCCACTCAGTATAATTGATTGGCAAGAGATTCAGGATAAACAAAAGGAAGGACTTCGCCACATGCTGCTGACGGGATTTGAAAGCTGCTGCCAGTCAGTAGGGACATGTACTGGGCAAGGTGGACCAAGGACCTGACTCAGTAGGAAGCAGCTTCCCAAGTACACCCAGTCAGGCACATACTGGGATACTGGCCCCAAGTGGCCGTCTCCGGGAAAGGGGGAGCCCCCACTTGTGTGTCCCCTATAACAGGGATTTCTGGGTGTTACGGACTACAACTCCCAGAATCCCCAGCTGCAATGGCCTTTGGCTGCGGATGCTGGGAGTTGTAGTCAGTAACATCTGGGAATCCCTATTACAGGGAACACGGACCACCACGGAAGCAAGACGGGGGCACGACTCTGGCCCCCGCGGTGAAAGCACAGACCTGAGTACACCACGTGTGTGTTCCAGTAGTCAAAAGCAGCAATCCAGGCCTCAAAGTCATGCGCTTTCCACTGCTCCAGGACGTCGACAGAGGTGGCAGAGGCGCCGACAGCCAGCAAGCTCAGCCGCCCTTTGGAGTCGCTGCAGACCAGTCGCAGTGGGCGCCCGCTGCAAAAAAAAAGAAGAGACCGTGCTACCGATGGGGACGTGCCTCGTTCTAACCTCTCCTCCGCCAGGGATTCCCCGAGCCGTTGGGCTAAAGCGGCCAGTTTCCCCGGCCACAAAGCCTCTCCGCTTGGTCAACATGGGCAGTGGGAAGGCGGGACGAGGGACGGGCGGTGTGAAGCCCCCATCCGCTGGGTCAAGACTTCTCACACTGGTGCAATGTTGCCACCACAGAACAGAAGCACAGAGAACTCACAGGTGGGAGAGACATCCCTGTCTCCGGCAGACACCCGCTGGACCGGCCAAAACACGGCCACAATGAAGACTCCAGCAACGTTCCCCTCCCGCCCGCCCAAATCTTGAAATACGGCTAGCCACGTTGATCCCCACCCCGACGCAGGCGGAAACGCCCAGTCTCCTGGCCGTCGCTCACCACTGCTCTCGTCCCGTGGACCAATCCAGAGACAAGGCGAGGCCTTCCTCTCCGAGGGTAGCAACGCACAGCGGCTCCAGCCGGCAGCTCTTCTACTGGAGGGGAAAGGAAGCTGATCACAGCCAGACAGGCCCAAGGGGCATATTTGTTTATTATTTATCTGTGTAAACCGCCCTGAGCCATTTTTGGAAGGGCGGTTTAGAAATCGAATGAATGAATGAATGTAGTAAAACCAGCCACTTGGAGCTATACAAGGTATCCCATGCTAATCGAGCAAAGAGGCAATTCTCTTTGTTGAGCAGGGGGAGAGGCAAGGCAAGGCAACCAGGTTAGAGCGCTGGACTGGGACCAGGGAGACCCGAATTCAAATCCCCATTCAGCCATGGGACTTGCTGGGTGACTCTGGGCCAGTCACTTCTCTCTTAGCCTAGCCTACTTCACGGGGTTGTTGTGAGGAGAAACTCAAGTATGCAGTACTCCACTTGGGGCTCCTTGGAGGAAGAGCGGGATATAAATGTAAGATAATAATAATAATAACCACCAGCTAAATTGTAGGGGCCACATGGACAGAGTGATGTCCTCCCCACGTGTGAACAGAACTGCTTTGCGGTTCACACCCAGGCCACCTACCTCAGTTCCTGTCAAGCGGAAGAGTTCTACTCCGCCCTTGGCGTTCGCAATACTTAAAACAGGAAGTTCTGCAATAGGAACGTGGCACCTTGAGGAAGGAGAAGAGGCAAGAAATTCTTTAGGGGAAGCAGGGCTGAATCCAAGCCTTGTTTACTGAAGAATCGAAACCTCGTTTAGGGAGAAATGCACAATGCTACAATGAATTAATGTGTTAAAGGTCATTTCCATGGCTGTAACCCACCCCAAATCCTGGAGGGAGTCAACCTTTTGCTGATTAAACAAGTCAAAGAGCAATCCACATCACTACTTAGTAGAAGAAGAGCCGATTCAAACTAGAAAGGAGTACTTGCCATCTATGAGATTTGCCCTTGCAGTCAGTGTTCCCAGTGACAGGGATTCCCAGGGGATGGAGTGGGGAAAGGAAGACAGGCCAATTCTGGTACTAAAACGTCCCAGGTTACATAATGCCCAGAGGAGATGGCTATCAACGGCTACTAGTCTGAGGGCTACAGGCCACCTCCGGCCGCAGAGGCAGGACGCCTCTGAGTACCAGATGCAGGGGAGGAACAGCAGGAGAGAGGGCAAGCCCTCAACTCCTGCCTGTGGGCTTCTCAGAGGCATCTGGTGGGCCACTGTGTGGAACAGGATGCTCAACTAGATGGGCCTTGGGCTTGATCCAGCAGGGCTCTTCTTATTCTTAACTGCCACATTTTTTTGGTCACAGATGCTAACGATTTAATGGCACGCAAAATAACTACTCAAATACTACCATTTCATGTCCAACACGGCAGCCATTTCTAGCCTCTGGATCTCAGTCAGCGGCACAAAGATCTGTTCTTCAAAGTGATACAGGTAGAGGCGGCCCAGGCGGACATGGGGTCGGTCACTCTCCTCGGGGCTCTTGCCCGGCTGCAACAGAGCAGAAAGCGGTCGCCTTGGGGGATGATCTCGGTCTCGGGGGCAATGCCACCCGCTCTCAGCCACATGCTCACAGCTGGGCTGCCGGCCAGCCCCACCGCCAAAGGAGCTCACAAACTCTGGGGCGCCCAACCCAAATCGCAAAGTGTGTCTCCTAAGCTTTATCCAGCTCTTCCTTGGAAGGATCGGCTCTTGGACGTTATCAGCTCTTTCTACTAGGAGCACGGCCACTCACTTTGCAGTCCGGTTTCTTCAGCTGGTAGGTGCCACACGCCAGGATGTCGTGCCAGCCCTCGACGGGGCACCACTCCACGGCGTCGGCACTGTACTCGGTGTCGACCACTTGCATGGTCTGCATCTTGCACTGGAAGGCCATCTCAGAGCCCACTCATGCTGGTGCGGGAGGGAGGGAGGGAGGCAGCACAGGAGACAGAAGTCAGCAAATGTGCAATTCTGAATTAGGGCAGGGTTTGGGTCAGAAGGAACCCCGGGCCTTGACTCCCCCAGGGCCACTAAGCACCGGCTTGTTCTTAGTGTTAACTAATCTGGCATAGCTAAAGCCTTCCGACTCCAGACTCCTCATCAGTTGTGTGGATTAAAATCCCTGCTAAGCTCCGACACTTCCCACCACGCCAGTAGCCCTGCTCCCCATCCACAGTGCCTGCCTCCCTTTTCCCCCCACCGTAAAGCCATTGAATCAAAGCAGGTTTGCTTTCAAGGGGCTCCCGGAGATTGATGCGGATTCCTGGAGAGTCCAGGCCAGAACCAGTGGAGACTAATTTAAGACCCATGTGTTTCAAGGGAGCTCAGTCATGACTTTCCCCAAAAGGGGGTCAGAAGTTCTAGCAGAGGAGAAAAAGGCTCGAGTGGAACCCCTCACCTTGCCCAATATGAGGCAGCCATGATTAACTTAGTTTGAATGCTGCCCCATTAATTAATTAATTAATTAATTAATTAATTAATAATATACACCCGCAAAAGGCAGGTACATATGGACACACAGATAAATAGTCTGTTTCCCCAAACCCACTTGGGGAAATCCCACACATCCCAGCAGTCAGGAGCTGGGGCTTAAAGCATGCATTGCCCCCCTTTAGCTAAGCAGGGTCTGCCCTGGTTTGCATCTGAATGGGAGCTGGCATGCGAGCAGGGCAAGAGAGTGCCCTAGGAGAGCACCTGCATGCATGCAGGAGGCTCCCCGTTCGCTCCCTGGCGGCATCTCTAAGGCAGGGCTGGGAGGAGAGACCCCTGCCTGCCACCCTGGAGACGCTGCTGCCAGTCCGTGCAGACAATCCTGAGCTAGCTGGACCAAGGGTCCGACTCGGGATGTGGCAGCTGCCTCTATTCCTGCGCGCAAGGGTTGGGGGCTAAAGCGCCTCGCCCAGCCCAGCAGCAGCCGCAGCCGCGGGCTGGAGGCTCGGCACCCGCTCCCCCTTCCTGAGCCGCCCCCCTTCACCAGAGCAGCCTCAGCCCCACCTCCCAGGGGAGGCCGCCCGCCCGCCCGCCCCAGCGCGGGTCCCCCGGCAGCAGCCCTCCTTCCCCGCCCACCTCAGGCCCGGAGAGAGGCGAGGATAAGCCGAGGCCGCCGCTCTGGAGAGGAAGCCGCCGGGAGCGGCAGGAGGAAGAGGCCGGCCCGGGCTTCCAGGCTCCGCCCGCCCGCCCGCCGGGTCTGGGGCGGCCCAGGTCCTCCCCGGCGCCGCCTGCCTCTCGCTCCCTCCCTGCTCCGCGCGGCCTCTGGAGAGCGGGAGCCACGTTGCTTTCAAGGCCGGGGGGGCTGGGAGAAGGGGGGGCGGGGGGCGAGGGGAGAGGAGGGGGGGTCTCCCCTTGGGCGGCCCTCCTCGCCTGCCTGGCCCGGGGCGGGCGAGGCTGCTCCGCGCTCTGAAGCGCTCCTGGGGCGGCGGGCTACCAGCCGCCCCGCCGGCCACGTCCCGCTCTGCGTCCCCAGGACGCTCCGGCGGCCAGGCGAATGCCAGGCGGGCCCCCTCCGGGAGGAGAAGCCGGCGGGCCTCGCTCCCTGCCGCTGGGAGAGCGCGCGCCGGTTGCTGGCGAAAGCGCCCTGCGCCCTGCGCTTCTCTTCTTTACGCACGGACGGAGGCGCAGCAGCAGCGCCTCCGGGCCCCCCCAGACTCAAGCCCACCCCCCGCCCTAAGTTGCAGCCCGCCCTGCGCCTGCGCGGCATTCTTTGGCGGCAGCCGCAACCCAAGTCTTCCATCAGAAGCGGACTTGCTCCTCTGCCCCCCTCCCTTTTGGTTCTGGGTGTTGGGTGGGTGCTGTGCCATCTGCCTCTATAAGCACAGCACAGGCGAACGGGAGGAATGGCCTCCTTCGGAGTGGGCTCTTGGCTGCATGCCCACCACTCATGGGCAAATCCACAAGTTGCACCTTTCCCCTGTTCCGCTGGGGGATCTCGCACATCCCGGTGGGCGACCAGAGGAGCAAGTGGCCAGCACTTGGGTCCAGTGGCTGCTCTCCCCAACTGGAGGCCCTTGGGGATTGTACATGGCTACTGGAGGGTTCTGGACACACATCTTGGCACACACACACACACACAACTAGAGGAGAGCTGCTCTGGTGGTAGCAAGCCTGACTTGTCCCCTTCGCTAAGCAGGGTCCACCCTGGCTGCATATGAATGGGAGACTAGAAGTGTGAGCACTGGAAGAGATTCCCCTCAGGGGATGGAGCTGCTCTGGGAAGAGCAGAAGGTTCCAAGTTCCTTCCCTGGCAGCACCTCCAAGAGAGGACTGAGAGACATTCCTGCCTGCAAACCTGCTGCCAGTCGATGAAGACAATTCTTAGCCAGATAGACCAATGGTCTGACTCAGTATACGGCAGCTTCCTATTTTGGCTCAGCCACAGAGGATGCAGGCAGTTCAGTTTCACTCACATTCTCCAAATCTGGACCGTGTGATCCAGAGCGATGGTTAAACCAAAAGTACTAGCGTCTCACACAGTCTGAGCTTCTATTTCTGAACTGGAAGCCCCCATTAAGGGGCTCCTGGATCTTAGAGGGCAGCCACTCTACTCGCAGCATGATAAATGTCCTACACAACTTTACTGGAAAAACATAGTGGCACCCAGTTTGCGACTGGCAGCTTGCCCCCCCCCCCCGCCCCCAGCACATAACACTATCGCAACAACTCTGTCCTGTCCTACCTCCAAGAAACACAAGTTTCCATGGGGAAAGGACTCCAAAGTTGTAGGGCAAGAATGCTCCTGTCCCAACAGAACGGATTCGGCACGTAGCTGCTCTTCTTCTGGGGTGAAGCTTCTAGGCAGAGCTTGGGGGTGGGGTGGGGGTGTTCCCTGAGCTACTCTGGGCCCATTTTCAGTTAATAACTGGACGGGCCCACAAGGAGTATGCTGGGGCTGCAGCCCGCTTGGGTGTGGTGGCCACAGCACCTGTCCCATCCCTGCGCCTTGTAAGCCTCTCCGCCTGGCAAGTCCAGGTGAGGCGGCACCCCTGCGGCTGCCTCACTCCAAGGCGTAACGGTCCCTGCGCACATCCCCGGGCGGAATGTGTGCAGAAGGGACTGTCTTGATCCAGGACAGCTGGGAACCGGCGCTGGCCCCCACCGCAGAGAAGACCGAGAGGAGGGGAATGAAGTTTCCCACCTGAAGCTCAGGAGCGGGCTTCCACGTCTCTGGGGTGGTGGGAAGGCCCTGCTCCGGGGGAAACAGCGAGAACCAACTCGGAGGGGGCCAGGGGGGGAGCCGCCCCAGCGGGAAGGAAGGAAGGGAGGGAGCCGCCAGTCCATTGCAATCTTTTACTCGAAAACACAGCTTCCATGCAGAGTTGACGGCGGATGTCTGGGCTCGCTCCCCTGGCCTTCTCCCAGCCACAGCGGGAGGCAACGCTTTCGCTACAGGACAGTTATTTCGACCAACAATGTGTTCTCACCCCGAACATTACAGTAAATGAGTCCTATATAAGAGAACTGCTAACCAAAAAAAAAACTGTACACAAGTTTACAAACATATTAACATATAAATAATTGGGAAGCTTCCGGCCAGGACAGCCTCCGCAGTAGTCTTTTTGCTCGAGGCTAACACTGGAAGGGGAGAGCCAGTCCCGTTCCTCAAGCATCACAGGGGTTGGTTTGTAAATATTTCTCTCTCTCTCTCTCTCTCTCTCTCTCTCTCCTCTTTCCCCCCGTTGTCAGTGCCTCTGGCTTCAAGTGAGCAGTCTGTGCAAAGCCGACACTGCCCTGCGCCCTCCGGGAAGGCGCCTTGCGGCTATGGCCTCTGCGGGCGGCCAGCCAGTCATCGCTCTGGTCCGAGCTCTTGCTGGAAGACTCGCTTCTTCTCCCGACAGTGCTTCTTGTGAGCCGGCCAGTCCTTCTGCTGGCACTGCGAGCCACAGTACCGCGCGACCTGGCAGCGCCCACAGATGTTGAATTCGCGTAGCTGGAGAGAGGAGCACGGGGAAAGGCGTCAGCATCCCCTCCAGCGGGGCGGGGGGGGGGAAACAGGGAGAAGCATCCCCCCAACAAGCCAACCAGAAGCCCCAGGGGGTGGTCTGAAGGCAGCAGAGGCCTCGCTACAGCAAAGCAGTGCTCACTGGATGGGAGCCCACCCAAAGGTCCTATGCATGCCGTCAGGGAAGGAAGCAACGTCTCAGTAAGCAAGAGGATACCCCCTTTACAAAACAAAATTACCTTGACAAGGATTCTAGATAGGGATAGGGCAATATTTATAGAGCGTCTGCTTTGCACACAGACAGTCCTGGGTTCTTTCTGCATGCAACAGTCAGACCCTTGTTATCTCCAGGTATGGCTGGCAGAGACCCCACCTCAAGCTCTGGAGAGAGACTGCCAGTCCAGGGAGACACTACCAAGGTAGACGGCTCAATAACCCAACTCCGCAGAAGGTAGCTTCATATACTCAGATGCTTTTAGTGGCTGGAGTGTTCGACTAGAGAGGCCAGAGTTCAAATCCCCATGCAGCCATTATACTTGCTGGGTGACTCTGGGCCAGCCACTTTTCCCTTAGCCTAACCTACCTCACTGGGTTGTTGTGAGGATAAACATAGCTACGTACACCACTCTGGGCTCCTCGGAAGAGCGGAATGTAATAAAAATGTGCATTATTTGTTGGTAAAACTCATCAGGACTCTCTGTGTGCTTTCCTCCTCACTCCAAAAGCTCCACTTCTTTCCCTCGTGATCTATACCTACAGATCCTTATTTGCACTTTTCCTTCTACAAAAACAGGCAGACTGAGCACCATGACTGACTCCCTTTTCCAGATTACTGCTGCTTGCCCAGCTTGGACAAGCAAAAAGGGTACACACGGAGCAGTCAGCCCAGGAAGAGGGACCCCGTCATCTGTAAACTGGCCCCGGGCCGGGGACGCACCTGTTTCTCAATCATCGTGCAGGGAGGGTAGTGGCATTCGTAGTATGTGCAGGAGTTCTCCTCTTCCTCCACGACGTCACCATTAGCGTTATAGTAGCGCGTCACATTCAGCACGGGAAACTGCTCCTCTATGGGGTCCGTGGGGAGCTGCTGTATCGCCAGCCAGTATAAGCTTTGTTCCCTTCAACAAAAACCAGTCTACTCAGAGACATTCTCTCTCACACACAAACGTAGCGCCCCTACCGTCCAAAGTTAAAAGGGGACAATAACCCTCACCAGTTAACACTTAGTAGTGACTAGCTTAATCTGTACAGTGCCCTGTTTATGGCCTCTGCAGGCATTCTCTCTTTAGGCTAGGGGCAGGCAAGCCTTGCTGCTGAACTACAGCTCCCATCATCCACAGCCACAATAAACAGTGACTGGGGATGATGGAAGTTGTAGTGCTAAAAGTTGCCACCCCTGCTATTAGGCCTTAAAGAACCTTGGAGAAGAGAGCCAGCCGATCCTCCTAGACCAGGTCAGGTCAGAGAGTCCCCGCAGCTTGGATATTTCCATTTCCCCCAGATGCAAAAATTGCAATAACAAGAAACCCAACCAAGGCTATCCCAGTGGAACCATGCCGGGGGCCTCTCTGACCCTCATCACGCCGTTGCCCGCAACTCTTCAGCTGCCAAGGATTTTACCTTTGTTTACTAGAAATGTCTTCGGCTTTGGGTCTCCAGCCCCATGGAACCAATCGCAGGTTGTCCAGACGGTTGTCCACTGTCACTGCGTTGAGATGCACCACCTGAAACCCTGGGGCAATGCCTCCCCGATGCCTCTCCCTGGAAGAGACGACGAGCAACTTGCAGTTCCCAGCAGAGGATATTTGGATGCCCCAGTCGGCAACTCAAGCAAGTGACAAGGCACGAGAAGCCGACCCCCTACGAAATGGTGGTTTGCCACCATTTAGGCACCACCAACTATGGGGAGGGAGAGGGGAACCTTTTCTCTCTGAAGGTTCAAACGATGAGAAGAAGCAACAGGTCAGAGACAAGTTACATCTTCCATGGTGCAGAAGCACCCTGTATGCTAGGTGAGGCTTCTAGCCGCCCTCTCCTTTTTCATTCAGTTTGTGCATAAGAAAAGCTTCCTTCTGTCAGCAACTGGGACCCTTTAGCTCCCCAGGTCTTAAGAAGAAGACTGCTAGACAAGTATTTGCTACCCAAAGCAGCTAAAACTCGTTGCCCAATTTTAGAAAAACTGAAATCCCTTTTCCAGTAGGGTACTGAGTAACATGTGACAGCCTAACAACAGACAACATACCTACCTAGCTAAAAATATTGTCAACTCCCAAATATCTTGATGGATTTCCAAAATTATTTTCCATTCCCAACATTTATGGATAAAATAATCTTGAAAATTCCACTCTCTGTTCTAAGTAGCATACCCTAACATCAGGTTTATCTATGTCCAACACCGAGTTTACTAAATTTGTGTGCCGCTTTTCATCCCAAAACAGCTCTTAATATTAAAAACAAACAAACCCACAGGACAAATTCATTAACACTGCAATGTCAAAGCAACTAAAATTCCACCAGAAAACCTGGAAAAAACAGAAACCGATAGCCCAATTTTCAGTTTCTGAAGAGTCATTTTATTGACCAGACCTCACTTGCGATATTGACAGGACCACCATTCCTAGTTTAACATTTTTAGTCTACATAGTTTATAGTCTATATAAATACGTATTTAAGCAAGAGAACTTGTTTGGAAAACTTGTGAAGGAAGCACGAGATGGGAAGAGGGACATTTCAGTACAACTCAGATCCTGCTACTGCTTAACACACCGCGAAGCCCAGCAATACAGGCTATACACACGTTCTGTGGAAACTCACAGTATGTTCTGTCCACACAACAATACCCACCATAGTAACTCGTGCAGCAGCCGTCCGGATCCCCGTCCTCGGTTTTTGTCAAATGCATAAGCAAAAATTTTAGCACCATTTCCGTCAGCATCGACCTCCATCCGAGCCTAATCAAAAGGAAAAGAGCACATTGAGAGAGCGAGAGGAAGGGGCTGGAGTGGAAGGGGGTGGGTGGGTTAGAGAGGCTTAGTGGGTTTCTAATGGAAAGTACAGTCCCTCCACCCCAATGGGTCTGCTGTCAAATCCTGTTGCCACAGAAGGTGCTTATCCACATCTTTCCATGAATCCCTGAGGCTGGTAGTTGTGGGAGACTAAAAGGAAATCTTTGGAGCAGCATTCTTTGTTGTAGAGTGAAGGGGCGGTCCTCACTAACCCCCAGTGCAATTGTTTATTGGGCTTGTGCAAAGCTCCAGCCAAAGCTAAATGCTCCACACAGTCTCCTGGGTACCATGTGGAGATTACCATCCTCACCACGCAGTGCTGCACTTTGCCCAGAGCCAGTGGGGTTCCTTTAAGCCCCTGCAGCATCTCGGACGGTATGTACAGAGTGCTGGGAAGTGCTCTCCCCACAGAGCTCTGAAAAGGGGGCCCCTGTCTCTCTTAAAGGGCCCTCCCAGCACTGAGAAAAGCGCAGGTCAGCACAGTGGGAGACAGCTCTCACATAGATGGTTTTGTGCCCAAGTGGTCACTGTTTGAAAAACAGCAAAGATCACTGCTTTAGAGGGAAAGATGTGGCCAAGCGCCACCAGTTACTGACCTTATATGTCTTTACATGAAAGCAAGCCCCACCTGTGTTTAGTGGCGGTTGCTCCCAGGAAATGTACATAGAATTGTAGCCTCAAGAGCGACTCAGAGAAGGCACTCTTAAAGAGCTGGACAGTGAAAACAAGAGAGGAAAACAAGTGCTCAAATGACAAGGGGAGGGCTAGATCCTTACCTCAAAAGAGTAACTCTCCACAAGTGGAATGTCTTGCTCATCTATCAGCGTATACTTTGTCTGAAACGAAAGAGGTAATTCAGGGTTAAGTATTCCATACTGAGGATACATTTCCCAACACATTTTCCATTCATTTCACCACAATGCTAAGCTAAACTATCCCAGGGTGTGTGAAACTTTTCCGTTACCCCAAGGGCATAGCTTCTGTGGTCTACTTTTCTACAAAGTGGATGGACAACTTTCGCAGCCTTGTCTAAAGCAGAGAGGGAAGTTGCTGAAGCACTTGAAGTTCACTCCTTGCAGCATCTCAGCCTGTCCAAAAGGTGCTTCTCTAGGCAGGACTGAAAGATTCCTGCCTAAAACCTTGGAGTCCTGCTGCCAATCAGTGACAATACTGAGCTCGGTGGACCAAAGGTCTGACTCAGTATAAGACATATTCCTAGATTCCTAGAACAATGGTCTAATACTTCCTATACTCCTAGAACAGCAGCTTCCTATATTCCTTGAACAACCTAGAATTTGCTAGCTCCAGTAGCCAACCAAATGCCCCCAGAGAGCTCACAAAGAGAGCTGGTAGTTGGTTGGAGGAGGCAGGGAAGAAATATCACACCTCCCAAAGATTAATTCTTGCTCAGGGACCAGCAGTTGCCTCTCAGAAAGAAATAGAGGCTTGCCAATAAAAGCTTATGCCATAATACATACACACACACACACACACACACACACTTACTTTCCCTTCCCAACAGATTTACAAATACCATCATCTCTGGAATGTATAAAGTTTCCTATCCTTATCTCAAGACCAAAACCACAAAAGTTGCCATCCTTGGGTTACATGTTCATTCATCCCAGGATAAGCAATATCACTAAACAACACTCACAATATTATTAATCCAAAGTACCGCAGTCAGAAACAACAACATAGAATTACAACACATACGCACACACAATTTCGCCTTAGTATAAACAGAAAAGTTCAGATATCTTCTCAAACTTTACACAGGGGAAAGGTTTTTTTAAAACAAGGCTTTCAGACATAGCAATTATAAGCCTTGGCTATCTAGCTCCAAAGAAAAAGCCCACAGACTACGAGGGCAGCTCAGGGGCTACGGGTTCAATCTCCAGCTATTTTCGGGTGACAGAAGGAGAACAGATTTCCCTGACTGATATACTGGAGATAGAGCAGAGAATTCTGAAATGGCTGGTCCGAGGATCGACTACTACAACAACAAATATTTATATACTGCTCTTCAACAATTCTCAAAGCGGTTTACATAGAAAAATACACAAAGAAGATGATCCCCTGTCCCCAAAGGGCTCACAATCTAAAAAGACACATAAGACAACAACCAACAGCTGCCACTGTAGGGATGCTGTGCTGGGAGTGGATAGGGCCATTTGCTCTCCCCCTGCTAAATCTAAGAGAATCACCACTTTTAAAGGTACCTCTTTGCTCAATTAGCAGGGGTTGATCTGACAAGGAAGCTTCATATATTGAATCCCATTGTGGAGAGGGAGCCATAGCTCAAAGACAGAGCACCTGCTTTGCATGCAGAAAGCCCCAAGTCCACTCCCAGGGATCGCTGATTAAAAGGATCCTGAGGCAGGTGACAAAAAAGAACCTATGTAGGACTGGGAAAGACTGTCTGCCTGAAATGCTGGAGAGCTGCTATGAGTCAGAGCAGGCAGGTAGGTGGACCAAGGGTCCAACTCCTGGGCAAAGTAGCTTATCATTAAGGGCCATAGCTCAGTGCCAGAGCACCCGTTTGGGATGCAAATGATCCTGGGCCCAATCCCTAGCCTCTCCACTTAACAGGTTCAAGGCTGAGAAAAGCTGGTCTGTCCGTCTCCAAGACCCTGGAGAGCTGCTGCCAGTAAGAGGAGACAACAGCTAGCTAGATGGAAGAGCAGGGCAACTTCCCATCTCCCACTTTGGGACGAGGCTGCTGTGCTGGCAAAGCAGGGCAGACGGCCCCAGGTTCAATCCCAGGCAACATCTCCAGGTAGAGCTAAAATAATAATCATCATCATCCCTGCCTGAAACTCCGGGAAGCTGCTGCCAGGCAAGCCACAGCTGGGTGGACCAAGGGCCTGACTCAGGACAAGGCGGCCTCCCACCTGCCCTCCGGAACTACTTTCCCACCCTCTGAAAGGGGAGAAGCCCAGGTTCCTAGGGGGAAAGCAGGGAGGTCGGTGACGTCACAGAAAGAGGGGGAGCCCGCGTGACGTCACAGAGCAGGGACGCTTGACGTCACGGGGAGGGGGCGTCGCGCCCCGGCCCTCCCTATCCTCCACCTCCACCCACCCCCCAACCCCCGTTCGAGGAGGGGGGACCCGGCGGAGGGGCCGCGCCCGCACCTTGCCCGCCACCCGGCCGAGCCGCACGATGCCCAGCTTGAAGTCGGTCATGGCCTCGGCCTGAGGAGGAGGAGGAGGAGAGGGGCGGGGAGGAAGGAAGGAAGGAGGGAGGAAGAGGAGGAGGGGGAGGAAGAAGAGGAGAGGAGGAAGGGGGCCGCGCAGACGGACGGAGACGCTGCCACGCGCCGCCGCCGCCGCCGCCTCCTCACGCACGCCCGAGGAGAGGGGAGGGGGCGGGGCCGCACGCGCCGCCGCCAGCCTGCCCGCCCGGCCAATCAGCGCGCGAGCCGCTCGCCTGCGTCACTCAGCCCTCGACGGAGAGGCGTCCTCGCGCCCGCGCCCGCGCGCCTCGGGACCCTGGTCGGCCCTCTGGTGACGTCAGAGCTCCTCCTCCTCCTCCCCCCCGACTTCCCCAACCCTGGAGGGAGGGAGAGAGGGGTTGGGTAGAAAGGGCCGCCGAAGGTGGAGGTAAACAACAAAAAGGCTAGAGTCGCTCCGTTCGCATTTGAAGCGGTTCTGCTTCTGGATTTGGGGGGAGGGAGTAGGAGGTCGCGTTTCAGACGAGGCTTTCTGAAGCGCTTGAGGGTGGGTTGCTCTTTATTCTGTTTCATGGTTTTGTTTTATGGAACAACCATGTTTCATTATTATTGGGTCTGTGGATTTCGGAGTGCTTGCATTTTGTTTTTTGATGGGGTGGGGAAACAATCAAACCTTTATTTGGGTCTTAGGTCAGCAAATAAAACATGTGATTTTATTTTGCACTGATAATTCTATTTATTTTGCCCCGTTTTTCCTTGTGTTGTACGGTTTACGATTTGTTTTTCTTTTAATGCATTTTGACACACGGGACTGTCTTCTGGTTTTCTTGAGTTTTGCCAAATGTGCTCCTCTGTAAATTCTAAAAAATATATGAGCATCAAATTTCACAATTAAAAAGTGTATTTTTAAAAAAAGACTGCCCCAACTGAGCCCGGAAGTATGATATGGAGTAAAGAAATGTCACTCTAGTTTATTCGTGTATTTCTAGAGAAAGCTACATAGACCATCTCTATGGGAGACGACGGGGAGGTAGGCGGCGAGGTCTGATGACGTCAAAGCCGCGGGAATTCCACTTTTCAGAGACTGTAGAGTGCAGCTACGAACGGGTTAAAGTGTTGCCTGGTTGGGAGGACTGCGCACGCGCCTTTGCAGGTGGGCGGGTCTGAGGCTCCAAGGCGCGCTCTCCGCCTTAATGGGGTCACCACCCGCGACGGCCAAAACCCGCTTTTACTAAGAAGCGCAGACCTGCTGCGCACCATAAATTCACCACTGGTCTACCGTAAATCCTATAGAATCGGATCTTGAAAAAATTATATCCCTTCTAAAGCCTTAAAAAGATGGCTAATTTGGTGGTCTGCACAAGACTGACAGGAGAGCTGATCCTGTAGCAAGCATGACGTGTCCTCTTAGCTTAGCAGGGTCTGCCCTGGTTGCAAATGAAAGGGAGACTAGAAGTGTGAGCACTAGAAGAGATTCCCCTTCTTAGAGGATGGAGCCGCTCTGGGAAGAGCAGAAGGTTCAAGTTCCCTCCGTGGCAGCATCTCCAAGAGAGGGCTGAGAGAGACTCCTGCCTGCCACCTTGGAGAAGCTGCTGCCAGTCTGGGTAGACAATCCTGACCTAGATGGACCCAGGGCCTGACTCAGTATATGGTAGCTTCCTATGTTCCTATGATTTGTTAACTACACAGGGCTTAGACTTGGAAGCAAGGTGGACACAAGCCCAGCCTGTAAAGTCTGTGAGGAGTCTTCCTGGAGTCTCAGTTAACTTAGCTGACAAGAACACAGGAAGCTGTCTTATGCTGAGTCAGACCCTTGGTCCCTCCAGCTCAGTACTGACTACACTGACTGGCAGCAGCTTCTCCAAGGTTTCACACAGGAGTCTTTCCCAGCCTTGCTTGGAGATGCTGCCAGGGCTTGAACCTGGGACCTCCTGCAAGCAAAGCAGATGTGTTAGCCCTTCGCTACAGCCTCATCCCCTTACACCTTTGGCAGAAGGAGCCATCTGTTTAGTTTTGCAGGATTGAGCTGCTCTTTTTTTTTTTGCTTTTATTATTGGTTGCAATTACTACAAATATACAGAGAAAAAGGAATATCTCCATGTTAAAAACACATAACAATTCACTAAACTAAAAAAGAGTATATTGCCCTCCTGTCTCAATTAATTTAGCAACGTGCTAAAGGAAATAAAAGAACCTCAGTCAACTTGAAACCTTCTTTTTATTAATTGTTGGCATCGTTAAGTATCAGAACATTATTCTGTTTTCTCATGATACATTTCAGCAGGGGTGCTCAACCTTCGGTCCCCTGCTGTGCTTGGACAACTCCCATCAGCCACAATGTGGCTGTGGATGATGGGAGTAGTAGTCTGACAATAGCTGGGGACTCAGTGTTGAGACCCCTGTGTTATATTAGCTATAAACTTTACATACATATATATTAAATAGGTTAGATGTTTAATCTAGAGATCACAAATCTAGAAAGCTCACCGACTGCTTTCCTTTCCACAGTGCCCAAAATCTCACGGTTCTCTTTCTCTCTCCATGCTTTTCATCAGCTTCAGGTGATTGGCTGGAAGAGTTTCAGTTTTGCTCCATAGGAATGCCGGTTCAAACGCAAACGTCAAGCACTGAAAATGACATCTTTATGCCAAAACATTTGCTTTTAACAATCCTGTTGGATTAATCCCTCTTTTATACACAATAGAGGAGCTCTACAAAGGAGAACCGGTTCTCTCTCTAGTATAATCTTTTTCCCCCTTTATGTAAACAGTTTTGAGAACATTGGTTGGAAAACAGTGTATAAATATTTGTCAAGAGTCACTATTTGCCATAGCCTAGAAGAGCCAAGCTGAAGTTGAGGGCCTCAGCCCAAGGATCCCGCTGTGCCCTGCCTCGCCTGCCGCCTTGGGGGAACCCGGGCACAATCTGGCGGAACAGAACCCCAAGGGCCGCAGAACCCAAGAACCCGCCGATGTCACACACCACGCAACCGCCTCTCCAGCCGACAGAGAGCTGGGGGCCAAGACGCACCAAGACCGCTGGGCCACCGCTATGGAGTTCAAGCAGAAACAAATCAAGTTTTTGGCCCAGCAGTTCCTGGACAGCAGCCAGGTCAAGAAACCCCGAAAGACACCCCTGCTGTATAAGAGGCATGCACAATACCCATGGTAATGCAGGCCGGGCCAGCCCCTAGATATCCAAATCCAACCTGCGTCCCCACCCAGCTAGATCAGATTGAATGTCCAATTGCTGGGTTTTCCTGAATCCAAGACTAGGTTGTGTGCATGTATAATAAATAGACCTTAAGTGGCGCAGCAGGGAAACGCTTGACTAACAAGCAGAAGGTTGCCGGTTCGAATCCCCGCTGGTCTGTTTCCCAGGCTATGGGAAACACCTAGATTGGGCAGCCGCGATCTAGGAAGCTGCTGAAAGGCACCGTCTCACACTGCGCAGGAGGAGGCAATGGCCAACCCCTCCTGGATTCCACCAGACAACTACAGGGCTCTGTGGGTGCCAGGAGTCGGAATCAACTCGAGGGCATACTTTACCTTTTTATACAGCAGGTATAATAAATATCCGGACGAAACAGCCCCCTAAGGATAGGCAGAAGATCAGAGCACCTGCCCCCGCTAGGAGAGAAGAGAGCAGAGTGCTTTGCCTGCTGCTTTTCCCGCCTGCCTCCTAGCCTGGCCCCTCGACCCTTCTCTCCCCCCATTTGCGGCATGTGTTTGCTTTCCAGGAGCCGCCTGAGCAGAGAAAGCAGCGCACCGCCCCTCTTCCCCGATATTTATTCCGCCAGGCAGAACAGTAAGTAGTCTTGGCTTTGGATTTGCCTGCAGGGAGGGTTGCCAACGACTGCTCACACAGGAGCCAAGCCAGACCTTTTTCCAGTCAGCTGGCAACCCTACCCATCCAGCTCATGCTCTCTTCCTCGGCACGCTGCAGCCCTTCTGAGTGTGGCCTCCTTTGCTGCTCTGTTGCCTCCGCAGCGAACCCTCTCTTGCTCTTTGCCTAGGGCGGCGGGCAAGCCCGGAGGGCCGGCTGACGCTGGTGCTGAACATGGATAGTCCTGGGCCAGCAGCCTACTCCCCTCCCAACGTCAACTACAGGGAGACCAGCGCTCCGTCCTACACCTTTGGGTGGAAGACGCCGCCGAGAGGTACTGGAAGGTGTGGAGGAAGGGGAGATTCTCCTGCCTCCGGCTAGGTTCAAAGCCGCTATTTCAAGAAAGCTGCAAAGATCTACTTGAGCATCTCGGCTCCAAGTCCCCTCCCTGGCAGCATCTCCAAGAGAGGGCTGAGAGAGACTCCTGCCTGCAACCTTGGAGAAGCCGCTGCCAGTCTGGGAAGACATTACTGAGCTGGATAGACCTTATGGTCTGACTCCATCTAGGGCAGCTTCCTAGGTTCCGAGTTTGTCAGATTAACATTCAAAGCTGCCCTTGACTGAGTCAGACCCTTGGGCAACCTAATCCAGCCTTGTCGTCTCTGACTGGCAGCAGCTCTCCAAGGTCTCGTGAGTTGGTCGCTCCGCTGCTGTTGGTGTGCCACAACAAAGCTTGTAGCCAGCCGGGCTAGTGAATTTCCCCCCTGCACTAGTTGTTTTTGTGGACTTGTGTGCAAGCCTGTTGAGGGAACTTGGGACCTAGAGAGAACTGCTGAGAAAACCTCAAGAGGTGGAGATGACAGAAAGGCTCCTTGTTTTCCCACAGGGGAGCCATCTATGGGCATCTTTAGGGGACTCGTGTTTGGCTAGGTACACTCTTGCTCTTGGAATGCCTCTCTGTACTGCAACACTTGGTCTCTTCTGTTTCGTTAGAAGGCGGAGGGCGCCGCGCCTGGCAGAAATCCTGGTTCCAGAGCAAGCATCCTTTCACCAAGAAAGCGGATTTCATGCGTGAGACCAACGTAGGTTTTGCTTGTGGCCTGGAAGTTGTGCCGCAGAGCCCGGTCAATTGGCATGGAACCAAGGGCCCTGGGCAGGCAGATCTAGCAGGATTTCCTGCACTGGGGTGGGCAGAAGTGAGCCTGGGATTCCCAGGTGGGTTGCAGCCGATCAGGAGGTTGAGAGCCTCAGTGGCCTCTGGCTCTAAAGTGGGACCGTCTTGCTAAAGAGTTCGGACCACCGCTGTTCCTTAGAAATCAAACATGCCCGAGCTGGCTGCACGTTCATCACTTCTATCAGCCTCAGCCTTCCTCAGCTGCAAAATGGGAATATCCAGTGGCTGCCTCTGACCAGGCCTTCGCACGCCACCCTTCTGGCTAGTTCTAGAGCTCTGTGTTCAATCCCTGAGCTGCACTAAATCAGAAGGAAAGGTCTCTTTGCATGCGCAAGGTGTGTGCCTCACAGGAAGCAACGGACTCTGCCTTCAGCCCTGGCGTTGCACTTCGCTCTAGCTGGTGACCTCAGAGGTCTAGTTTAAAAAATAAATAAATCCTCATGTCTGCCTCTCACCTCTCTTGTCTGCGCTTTGCAGTGGCCCTCTCCGCTCGACTACGGCCGCCCCCTGGGCTCGCAGCCAGCCAATGGGCCCAGTAGCCCCAACTTCACCATGGGACAGAAGGGAGAGTTCAGTTTCATCAACAAAAGTGAGGACGCTGCGGGAGGGAGAGGCACCCTCAGCCTCCTGTCTCTTGAGTTCCGTTTCTCTCCTGCTCTCCCCCCAACGCCCGAACCTCAGGGCTGCATGCCGGGTTCTCCCATTTCGTTCTCCGAAGAGCCCTGCAGGGTAGGGCAGGCTGGAGCCAATGACATCTGGCTGTGGATGATGGGAGCTGTAGTTCAACATGGGACCTTTGGGAACCCAAGGCTGGGAATCCTGAATTAAGGGGGCCACCATGGGCTGATTTAAGTGTTTTGCAACTGAGTTTCCATGGGTGCGACTCACTCTTGGACCGGCTATCTTGTCGTCCTTAGACATAAATTGCCCTTTTGTAAAAACAGAACCGTTTAAATTAAGGTCAGGGGAGGGACCAGTGGCCCCCCGGCTGCTGCTGGACTACAATACCCATCATCCCTAGCCCAAATGAATTGTGATTGAAGAGGATGGGAATTGTAAGCAAGAACAGCAGGAGAGTCAAGGGCCGCCTACCCCCAAGGAAGGGACTTCTTGCCTTCTTCCAGAGCAGACAGGGACGTGTGTTCCTTGCACTCACCCGCTCTCTCCCCCCTACAGACACCTTGAACCACCCAGCCCCCAACAGCTACTCGACAGACTGCGCCTACTTCCACATTCTCCAGAGAGCGCCAGCCATCATCATCAGCCCTGCCCCACAAGCCGCGTTCCGGTGGGCAAGCAAACGTGAGAAGTGGCAGAAGCCCTGGGGGGACCACCAGAGGCCCTGTCCATTGAGCCGCTGAACCCTCTTCTCCTCTAGTGCAGGGGCGGCCACCTGGAGATGTGGGCCTCCAACTCCCAGAATGTCTGGCTGTGGGTCACTGAGGATTTCAGTCCAAAAACAGCTGTGGGGGCAGAGCACAGGGTGGGAACGGAGCGCCATCCACCCCTTCTCCCTTTCAGAGGGGACGCCCGGGCCTGCCGCTTACAACGTGGAGAGGGGCCACACTGCCCGCCTGCCCAACTCCCCGAGCTTCTTCATCCAAGGAGTGAGGCGCCCCAAGAAGCACGAGACGGGGCCCTTCTCGACGCTGTAGTGCCACAGGACGCAACGGCAGCCACGCCCCGGCCGGACCACACCGGCTCCGGCGCAGTTTCACTTCCGGAGGCAGCTCTTGTAACTGAATACAGGCTGGAGTTTGTTAAGCGCAGAGTGCTTTGCCTTCTGTTATCTGAGCGGCCCCGGTGTCAGCATTGCACGGAGAGAGGTAAAACGCTCTGGCCAAATACAGAGACGTGGTTAAGAGTGACATTTGAGAGTAGGAGAAGAATCCCACCATTTTACTTTGTAGAACAAGTTGGCAGCCGTCGGGGTTGTAGAGAGAGAATGTTTAGGACGGAGGACAGGAAGGGGTCCTACTGAAGAGATCACTCTCTCTACCTACCTCTGCTCCGTCTCATCCTCGCATGCCTTTCTCTGTCCTATCCATAATCTTTTAGAAGTGCAACATCCTGGGGAGGGAAGAGATGCCAGGTTCGTACTCAGGAGGAAATTAGGCAGCTCGACTTGCACAGTTGTAGAATTTGAAGTTAAAGTTTTGGCCCAAGGAAGCTATCAAAGTGTTCACCCCCCACTTCCACAGGCAACAACAGGTCATCTCTGGGTGGGTGTTTGCGGAGGCTATTTGACACTTCGTTGCTGCAACCGACTGACTTGCCTTTGTCACTCAAGGCAGGGTGGATTAGGTCTCCTCCTGATGGGACACCCCTAAACTCATCTGCATAACCCTGCCCTATAGGCAAGCAGGAGTAACCCACCCCAGCAGCCTCACTTCCCCTGGTCTGGAAGTCATGAAATGTAGCTTTAAGAATTGCAGAATTGTGCAGTCACGTGCCAGTGGACGTGGCTGGATTCTGAAGCATGCTTTTGCTTTCGAGAAGTTTCGGTTATGTTGAGCACAAAGAGTTTTGCATATGCCCAGGCCCACTTGGGCAGTCCTCTTGGGTCCACTCCCGCCTTCTGCCCAAGTTGTGGCGGGTATGAGGTGGGGATCAGAAGCATGCCCCAGGAACCAGACTATCACACACAAGAACCAGGCGGTCACACACAAACGCTGGACAACAAACTACCTTTTTTAATTATCAAAACAGGCGACAGAACTTGCTGTGTTGAGTCCGTTTCAGCCGCAGTCTTAGTTCTGTTGAGGAAGAGAAAGAGATAGGCCAGTTCAGTTGAGCAAATCGGCACAGAGCCCAAGACAGCTGTCTGCTAGCTTCAGAAAAGAAAGGCACTTACCGCCGGACATTCAACAGCACCACTGTTGATATCGTCAATGACGTCATGAGGGTGTCTCCCGTCAATATTGCAGCCAACAGACTGGGCTGTTCCCAGGATCTCCTTGATGGTTCCTGTGGAGGCATTAAAAAAAAGAAAATAAAGTTATGAGGCAGGTAACTCCAGTCACTGGCTCACGGGCATTTGAAGTTCCTCTTATGCAGTCTCACTGGAATCAGTGTCCCGTTTCAATGGGAGTACTCGTGAGTGCTTGTTTCCTAAAGCCTGCCAGTCGGGCTGAGCTTCAGCATGCAGCCAGCTCTGATCAGGAGCAGAGAAGGGTCTTCACCCTCCTCCCTCCCCTTCTGCAGCAGACACATCCCTGGGGATGCTATCTTCAAGCATGGCTGCAGTGTGGGGAGGCAAGACGGCTCCGAGTCCCCACTGGGATCCCATCAAGTGCCCCAGAGGTATTAGTCCCCCCCTGCTGGAAACCCGATCTTGGACCCAACAAGGCCTACCTTTCTCGCCCTACCTGGAGATGCTGTGCAGAAGCAAACCTGGGATTGTCTACATACAGAGCAGAAGCTCTCCTGCTGTTCTACAGCCCCTCCCAATTTCCCTATATAAGGTGCGTGCTTATTTGGGGAGGGGCCACAGCTCGGCAACCAAGCTCAGGCTCTTCCACCAGCCGCAGACCCAGACGCTCCACACACACCTTATTTTTTAAAAATTACCTGAGAGCTCCCGGGCCAGAGACCGGTGCCGCATCTGCCGAGCGATATTCAAGATCTCGTCAAAGCCGACACTGCCACTGTGCTTAACTGTAACAAAGGGGGGACGCGGTCAGTCTTTGGGCCCCCACCCCAGCAAAAGGGTCACCAGGAGAACCACAGAGGAGGTCACAGAGAGAATCACGGGCCCTTCCTCCCAAAGAGGGACCAAGGGCCATCTGTTCCCAGTCTTCGGCACAGAGCTGCCCACAGAGAGAGCAACCCTGTTTCCTTGAATGGGGTTTGTTCTTAGCTCACCACTGGAATGGACCAGCCACGGTTGAAGTCAGGCAGGCACAGTGGCGGGTGGCTAGTGGCACGATGGAGGGACAGGGCTGCCGGCCCAGATGTCTCCTCAGTCAAAGGTGCAGCCGCAGCCAGACCCCCCCACCCCGGACACTCACTGTTTTTCTGCTTCTTGCGATCACGTGGTGGTTCTTTCAGGGCTTTGATGATCAAGGCGGAAGCGGACGGGACCACCTCAATCTGGAAGCAAAGGGAGCCACATTGGAGATTTGGGAGCAACTCTGGGTGGCCGCGGCTACTTTGCTAGCCAGAGGCAGCATGGCGCCTCTTCACTCAAGTGGAGTGGACAAAGTTCTCCCCCTCTCCTGCCCAGGTCCCCAGCTTCTCAGTGGGCTGCAGCCAAAAAGAAATACCAGAGGTACTCCACAACTGCAGGAGAAAGGCATGCAGGCTGGTGGAGTAGGCAAACCTTACGACACGGTGGAGATTCGCTCTAGCCACACTGTGCCATGCGGCATCAACTGTGCACCATCACCATCCAAGCAGAGAGCAATGGGGTGTTTTACACCTCTCTGGGAACGTCCCCTTCGTTTGCGAAGAGAGATTTTCCTCCAGGAGGAAGCAAGGGCAACCCCACGGCAGTGGGAAGGAAAACCCACTGCTTAGAACATAACCCTGACAATATTCACGCTATTGAGGTCTTGGAGGATGGAAGCATTTTTGTGCATCCAAAGCTAGAATGGGCTTTTTGCCTTTGAGGAACAGCTGGATTGCTAGCAACGTCCGGGGTATGTGCGTTTTGAAAGAAACTTTTATTTCACCAAGATGAGGAGAAATTGTGCCAAGGCTGAAGCCTTCATGGAGCCACTGAAGCATCTTTTTCTAATCCTGATTTGGGGCCACTGGACGGTGGAAAGATCTCCCAAGGAGCCCACTTCAGTTGGAAAGCATTCGAATCCCGAGGCCCCTGGCTTGCTGCACCCACCCCTCCCCGAAGGACCATACTTCAAAGGCCTGGCCCCAGAGACCTCCCACACAGCAAGCTGCGTGGTACTCATTTTATCGACCTCGGAAGGATGAAGGGCTGAGTCGACCCTGCCAGGATTACGGCTCGCAGCACCAGCTCAGCCAGCGGTTTCGGAGCCATCCCTTCTGGCGTTGCCTGTACCTGAGCTTGCCTGTTCTGGATGGTCAGCTTGACGGTGATCCTCAGGCCCTTCCAGTCTCCAGTAGCTTTGGCAATGTCATCCCCTACCTTTTTGGGAGACTGGGGAGGAGAAAGAGAAGAAATGTTGGAAGGACGATCGGTGGCCAACACAGAAAGCAAAACGCTTGCACCAGGGTAGCTCGCTTCACTTTGGTAACTCGGTGGGCGTTTGGAAACAGAAAGATGCAGAATTCTGGACCCTAGAGAAAGTTAGCCACGGGGCTATTTAGAAGCCCGTGAATATGAAAATGATATCAAAACATCTTTCCATACAGGGCTTCACAACTTCAAATCTCTAGCTGTATCTGGACTACAACTCCCATCATCCCCAGCCAGTGGGTATGAGGGATAATGGGAGCTGGAGTCCCAACGTCTGCAGGACTACAGTTACGTAGCCCTGTTCCAAGGTACTGAGGAAGTAACTTTCTATCAAGCCGCTTAAGCAGCAGAGATTTGGCCAGCCTGCACCCAGATCAAGTCCAAATTATCTCAAGAAGCAGAGACGGGGAGATACTTACCAAACCCAGTGGCCCGATTTTAGGAGCCAGGGCCGAAGTGGCCCCCACTTCACCACCTGTGCATCTGAGGTACACTGCAGGGAAACGGGAAAGGAAGTCAGCCCAGAGACCAGAGCAGAGTTTCATTCAACAGCCAGCCAGCCTGGGCACAGGCAAGGCGCTGCCCAAGCAATTCAGGGGTTCAGACCAACTGCAGCTCATAGCAATTCACAGCCATTCTGCCTCAATGTGCACCCCCCTCTCTAGGAGGAGTGCTGCTCTTGTGGCAGCAAGCATGAATATTCCCCTTGGCTAAGCAGGGTCCGCCCTGGTTTGCACTTGGATGGGAGACTGCATATGAGCACTAAGATATTCTGCTGAGGGGGTGGGCCGCTCTGGGAAGAGCACCTGCCCGCTTGCAAGAAGAAGGTTCCAAGTTCCTTCCCTTCCTGGCAGCATCTCTAGATAGGGCCGAGAGAGACTCCTGCCTGCAGCCTTGGAGAAGCCGCTGCCAGTCTGGGTAGACAATACTGAGCTAGATGGACCAACAGTCTGATGGCATAAGGCAGCTTCTTATGTTCCTTCCCATAATCCTAAGTCTCCAGAGATCATACAAATCAGCACAAACCAGAAAATACTCTTTGCTTTCCATAAGTAGTGCTGTCCATACATATGGCACATCCCAAAAGGGAGAAAGAGGCCTACCCCATAGGGCTGCCAAATTAAGAGACTGACAGGAGGAAGACCACAGAGAAGAAGGGAAAGGGAAAAGAGGCAGGGAGCAGACGGGAAACAACAGGTTTGTTGCCGTACAAGCCGAAAGGTATCTGCCCAAAGGGGTTCAAAAGCTAGAACTGGGCACAACAGAAAAAGTGTGATAAGAAAAAAAGAACACAAGTTGTTACATCGATATTTCGCGACAACAAAGGGCTGAAGCGCGATCTGTACACGCAAGAAAGCACTTCTGCATGGTATTCCACAGGCCTATCTGGTTGTGCGAATCCCGCCACCTGCTACTACTAGCCCTCTGCCCCAGAGGAACCATCACGGCCCTCGCCTCAAAACCTACCGACTTTAATCTCATTGGGGTCAAACTTGGGCGGCATGGCGGCGAATGGTGCGCGGGGCTCAGCACCGGGCCGGATGGAGCCGGATTAAAGGAGACACGAAGCTTCTCTCCACAACCAACCAAAAAGGAAGCGAGAGCGCGATTCTGTCAGATATATGGGCCAAGATCTCGCGAGATCGCTGTGGCTCAGAGTGATTAGGCTCCTCTGCAGTTGAAAAATCCACTTCCGTTCCCAACTGGAAGTGCCAATGGGGACCGCTCTGGGACTTCCGTTGCTACTCACGTGTCCTCCCCACCCGCAAACCCATTCGCCTTGCTTTTGGCGGCGGACGCCGCGTTCCCGCTCAATAGTCTCGCGAGACTACCCTGGTCTCTCCGCCATGATTGTTGTGGCTGAGGGTCCTGCGCGAAAGACGCCTCGCGCGCCATCTTAGCTGAGGGCGAGAATGAAAAGTGTTTGACCCACGGCGGGGCGACGCTCCGACCTCGGGCCTTTGTGGTGGCGCGGGAAGGAAAGGGTCACTTTACAGGACACGCGCGACATGGGAGCGGGCCTGGGCGGGACTCGAGATCTTCCTGAGGCGGGTCGTCACTTGCGTGGGGGTGCGAGCAAGGAGCGGTGCGGAGATGTGCCGGTAAGTACGGGGCGCGGCAGGGAACACGGCCCAGGTGGGCGGGGCCAGGGTGACAGTTGTCCGCAGGGCAGGGATTGGTGCCAAGGGGCGTGGGCGGGGCTACTCCTCCGGAGCCCCCTCCCTCCTCTGTTTCTGGGTGTGGCCAAAGAGCTTCGCAATCTCGATGCCTCTGCACCCTTAGCAGCTGGCAGGCAGGGGCAGGACCCGACCCAGGCTGCACCGGCTGGGTCCCTGCCTGCCAGAGCCCACAGAATCCCCGCCCCGTAAAGCAGTGGTAAGAGCTCAAGGGTCTAGTTCTCATGGAGGAAGGGTTTCCAGCTGGGGCTGAATCTGTTCTTGTATCAGGCCAGCCCCGGGGAGGGCAAGTGTGATTCTATCACTCTCAGCCTAACCTAATCACTCTGCAGGGTTGTTGTGAGGATAAACTTAAGTACTTCCTCCTTGGAGGAAGAGCGGGATATAAAATGTAAATAATAATAAAATAATAATACCACCTGCCAGGCAGATATTAAAAAATACTGCTTTTTCCTGTTGCTCCGTGTTCATGTGAAGGAAAGCTGCATCTGTTGAATTTGTCAGACCACTGTTAAAGGCACAAAGTCTGTACTCAGCACCTCATCCCCAAAGCGAGCTGTCTTGGGGATGTCCCCTGGGGCCTGCCCTACCTCCTACATCATCCTGTTGCTAAATTGGTGACTACCTACAGAATAATCTTTCTTTCGTCTTCCATGAGCAAGCTCAATTTCCCTGTCTTGCCCTGGCAGGAGGCAGGTGTATTTGGCCCGGGACTCCTCGCTGCCAACCTGCCTTATGCATACACTCAGGGCACTGCTGCCCCTGCGACACTTCTGCTAATGACGGGTTCCCAAAGTGGGTTTTGGCCGGGGTGACATCCCAAGCCGAGCTGGTTGGACAGGAGCATCTGCTTATCAACGCAGCACGTATGTAACCCAGCAGTTCCTGTTGCTCAGGTTGCAGCTCCGGTTGCCACACCTGCCTCTGCGCTGACCATCTTCTGCCACTGAGCTGGGATACGGGAGCAGACACGGCCGGAAGATGTTGCATTTCTTCCGTAAAAAAAAACTCAGCGATGAAGCCCGCAAGCGTCTTGAATACCAAATGTGCCTGGTAAGTTGGGGTGTGGAACGGCGTCCTGAAGGGGAGGTGGACGAGGGGGACCCCCAAGCCAACAGATCCTCCCAGGAAGCTCCATAATCTTAATGGCAGCATCTGGACTTTGCCACTGAGCTGGTCTTGTGGTCGCCAGCATGACTTGTCCCCTTAGCTAAGCAGGGTCTGCCCTGGCAGCCTCTCTCCAGGTCGGCTTGACCAGAGTCACTAATGCTTGCTCACTCACTCACTCACTCACCATGGAAGGGGTCACCCTGCTTCACGTTTGCTGCTGCTGCCACCACTCAGATCTGATTTTGCAGGAACCGAGACCAAAATCTACCTCCTTCCCCTCTTTATTGGGTGCGATTGCCTGGGGCATCGCTTCTGGTATCGTGGGAGAGGAATTTAAACATGCTTGGCTATGCCAAACAACAGGATTTTATTGTTGGAACAAAGGTTCTTTAAGCAGGATGGTTACCAGTTCTAGATGTACATACTTGTCGTGGTTTTGGGGTGTTAACGTCCACGAGATGGTACACAGTTAGGGTACATGCCTTGTTTCTTTACTCCATCATGGGATTCAGGAGCCTTGTTTGGTTACAAGATTTCCGACTAGTCTCCCTTCTGAGGGCTTTGGGGTCTTCCCCAGAACAGGCACTGGTTTTGCTAGAGATGTGGCAGCCTGGGGGGAAACAGGGGGGATCCCAGCTTTACCCCCTTCTGTCTCTCCATAGGCAAAGGAAGCAGGAGCTGACGATATCCTCGATATATCCAAATGTGAACTCTCCGAGGTACATTCTCATGGATGCCAGCTTCCGAACTGAGTTTGCTGGTTTGAGGAAGATTAGGGGCAGGAAGGCAAGCCACCAACAGTGGCTGTTAAGGGAGCGAAGCTCAGCCTGTTCCACTTCCAGGACATGCTTTCGTGTAAAGTCGGGAGATCAGTCTTGGGGGTGCAAATCCATTCAACTGGGCGTTGTTGCCAGCTTGCCAGCTGGAGAATTGTATGGTACCTTTACATTCTCCTTCAGCGGTGGAGGTTATCCAAGTGTAAGTGCTGGCTTTGGAGCAGAGATTTCATGCTCTGTCCCTCAGTGCAGGGTTGCCGGATTATGACCCGCAGATTTGTATTTTCCATTCACAAGAGCAAGAACAGCTGCACAGCAAAAGATTTATTCCAATGTGTTTCAATAGTATACTTTTCAATAAACAATAATGTACATGTCATAAAATATCTGCACGTGCGGGCGTGTTAGAAAATAGGTAAAAGGTATAGCAGGGGACCATACCTTAAAACACAATGTGTTTCAGACAGAAAACGTAACAATCCAAACCATGAAGTCTGCAAAAATTATGATACTCAAAAACATGGGACCTAAAATGAAAATAAATTGCATTAAAAGTTTATATTTAAAGAAAAAAGACCCCATCCTTGCTCTCACAGGAGTGCCTGGAAAAGAGGCTTTTCTAATTATTTTCACTGCATTTTCGGTGATTGATCCTTGCTTTTTTCTGATGTGCACTTTTAGCTGCCCTACGGAGCCTTTACAACCTGTAAGATTCTGCAGAAAAAGGTAAGAGGGGTACTGCCGAGACACTAAAGTCAAAGCTGAAAGCCATCTCTCTAGGCAGTGTGCGTGTGCCGGGAAGTCCCGTAAGCCAGGAGTGTCCAACTCGAGCCTCTCCTGCTGGGGTTGGACTACCACTCCCATCATCCCCAGCCGCACAGCGCTGTGCCGTCTTGAAGATAGTTGTCGTTTTTGAGATACACTGACGCCCAGTGGCAGCCTGTAACGATGTCCCCCCAAACCATTTCTTGCTCAGGTGCTGATTGTGCACACCAATTGCTTGAGCTCTCTGATCCCCAAATCCTGCAGCATCCTGAGTCTCATCACTGTGAAGGTATTGGGGAATTGTGACTGCAGATTATAGGAGGGAAGGAGATGGGGGTCAGCCCAGGTGGGGGCTTGCGGGTCTGGAGGCGAGGGCACGGAACCACAGCCTGCGAGCCGCCGGAAGGGTTCTCTCCGCCCCCGACTCCACCCCACGGCCGGCTTGCTCCTCCCCACCGCCTCAAACCTGCGTCCACTTCAAAAAATCCCAAGCCAAAACTCCCCCGCCCCTGCTTTCCCCTCCCTTCAGAGCACAACGTCCAGAGCCTTATGGAGGGGCTTTGCTGGAAATTGCAGCCCAGCAGCGCCTACAGCAGGGCCAGAGTTGAGCGGCTTTTTCTCTCGTCTTCTCTCCCAGGTTTTAGACCTCCACGACAACCAGCTGACCTCGCTTCCTGCCGATATTGGTCAGTTGGCCTCTCTCCAGGTAAGGAGTTGCCCACGTCCTGGGGGTACCTTTGCTTGGGCAGCGCGAGGGTTGAGACTCAACCCTCCTAGCTCCAGGCAGGTCCTAACAGGCAGCCAATGTTCAGCCCTTCTTCCCGGCCCCCTAGGTCTTAAATGCAGAGAGGAATCACTTGAACAACCTTCCGGATTCCATCGGAGACCTTGTCCAGCTGCAGACCCTCAATGTCAAAGGTAGGAAGGAAGGAAGGAGACGTGGCTTTGCCTCTTATGTGCATATATTTATATAGAATATTTATATACTATTCAACAAGAGCTCTCAAAATGGCTTACGTAGAAAGAGAATTCATGAAAGATGGCTCCCCTGTCCCCAAAGGGCTCACCATCTAAAAGGGAAACATAAGGCTGATACCAGCAAGAGCCACTGGAGGGATGCTGTGTTGGGGTTGGATAGGGCCAGTTGCTCTCCCCGTGCTAAACATAAGAGGATCGCCACTTTTAAAGGTGTCTCGTTACTCAGCAGGGGTATGGGCTTCTGGAAGGAGAGACCCTCTCTAAGTTTCCACAAAACTTTTAATAGTGGGTGGTCCTGCATGGGTTCTAAAAATAGAACCCATGCTGGACTTGGCACCTATCGTGGGAAATGATAAAGTATGCAGCCGAAGTGTGTTTGGGATGCCTGCTGCAGCATCGCGGCCGGTGCTTCTACGCCACGCCAGACCGGGTGCTTGTCTGTACTACAAAGGTGAACTCGTTTTGCAGCAAGGATCGTGTGGCATGTGGAACAACCTAGTCTCTCTTATTTTCCCGCGGCAGCCAACAAGCTGAAAAAGCTGCCGACCACGCTGGGTGGCCTGCGTAGCCTTCGGACCTTAGACGTGAGCGAGAACCTGGTTCGGGAGCTGCCCTTGGTGCTGGCTCACGTCCGGACGCTGGAGGTACATGCGGAAAGCGGCCTCTTGGCTTGGTCTCTTGGTCAGTGCAGCAACACCCAGACCGGGAGATAGGTTGGCCAAGTTGGGGGGAAATATCTGCATCTGCTCGGGTCCATATTCTGCATCGTAGACCAGTTGTTCTAGAATCACGCTAGATGGCCCCAAGTGGAGTAAACAGCTGAGTGTGAAGAGCAAAAGGAGATTGAGGAAGAATAAACAGAAGAAAAATATGTGTTTGCTTCAGTGGCATGTGTTAAGCTTAGTTACAGAGGGGCGTGAGGGGTCACAGGGTCTCTGCCCCAAAGGACTTACAGTCTAGAAAGAGACAAAGCGAGATGACAGAGAAAGGAGAAGGGCTATGGAGGCAGGAACTGGAGCATAGGAGGCTGCCTTATACCAAGTCAGACCCTTGGTCCATCTAGCTCAGTATCGCCTACCCAGACTGGCAGCGGCTTCTCCCAGGTTGCAGGCAGGAGTCTCTCCCAGCCCCACTTGGAGGTGCTGCCAGGGAGGGAACTTGGAGCCTTCTGCAGGCAAGCTGGCAGATGCTCTCCCCAGAACGGCCCCACCCCCTAAGAGGAAATATCTTGCGGTGCTTGCACATGTAGTCTCCCATTCAAATGCAAACCAGGGCAGGCCCTGCTTAGCAGAGGAGGCACCTCATGCTTGCTACCACAAGACCAGCTCTCCTGGCCTGGGGGGAGAATTTCATTGCCTGATTATAAGTGGGAGAACGTTGTCGTAGCAGCAGCTGCAGACACTTGGGTTCGGTTCCAGTAGAATAGGCAGACGGAGGAACGGAACCCAGGAGGAAGGTGGGTTCTGAGGACAGGTTTGGGTCTGTTCTGCAGACGCTGACCCTCGATGCCTCCTCCATGACCTACCCGCCAGATGCCATCTGCAGCACCGGCACGGAAGGCATCCAGCAGTTTCTGTGTGAAGGTGAGCGAGGAGAAGGAGCCCTCTTGGGTGCTGAGAACCAGCCTGGAGGCCTCTCGCCTGGGAAGGGGAGGGAAGCCACACCGTCAGAGCCGCCTGGCCTGGATGTCCTGCCAAGTTCCCCTTCTTCCTCCTAGCTCAGTCCTGCACACACTTGGGGGGGGGGGGCGTCCCGCTCTGTTCAGCGGAGCTTCCTTGGGAGCAAGTGTGTGTGATCCTTTGGTGGCTCCCAAGGAGGTCCGAGACGCTGCGTTCTGGTTTCTTCCAGAATTAGGAATCGAGTACAACCCTCCCTCTCAGTATTTGCTGCCCGTGTTAGAAAGCGACCCAGGGGAGACGGCTGTGGATGGGGTCAGCCGGACGGAGCGCCGATTCGCAGAGAGCGAAGCCGAGTGGCAGGTGAGAGCCGGCCGGGATGGGTGGCTGCTGCTTCCGGGGGGTGGGAAACCCAGAGGGGTCCTGGTGACCCACATCTTGTGGCAGAGAGTTGCACCAGTTAGTTCTGCGCTGCGCAAAGGAGGATTCCTCTCATCCGTGCTGAACGTCGGCCACCCAATGACATTGATTGGCAATAGGTTCTAGCATTCGTAGAGAGGAAGAACTTCTCTTCTTTCTCCCCACTGTGCCTCCTTTTCTAAACCTGCACCATTTCCCCTCTCTTACGACCTCAGTCAGGTTTTGCCTTCTTCTTTTTGCTTTCTTTTCAGAACAAATTCCTGGACTATGAGAAGAAAAAGGTACGCGCTTGTCTCTTCCTTTTGGCAAACCAGTTCACGTTCCTGTTTGCACTCAACAGGCAGCTATTCAACATGTGCTGCTTTTCTTGGCAGTGGAGAGGGGGGGAGGGATGGTGGATTTCTGCCTATCTTGCCAGCTGTTAAGGGTGCAGAAGATGTAAAGACCACTCTCTTAAAAAAGGGAGTGGGGGGGAGAAGCATTTTATCCTGAAGTGGTATAGTCCTCACCCAGGTTCTGTGGAGTGGTATAGTCCGACACAGGGTGTCCCCAGGAGCAATGCCGCTTCCGCTGGCGAGAAGCGGGCCCGAGTCCCGCCCTGCCGCAAGCGGCATGCGGTGGATTGAGTGTGCTGACGGAGCCCTCTGCCCGTCCCCCCGTTAGGAGCAGAAGATGCAGGAGAAGCTGGAGTTTGAGCGCTGGCTGGACCTGGGGCAGAGGGAGCAGGCGCAGCTGATGCACCAGAGCCAGGCGCAGAAAGGGGAGATCCTGCAGAGCATGAAGGAGGTAACGCTGCCCACCGCCAGGGGCGATGGGAGAGGCTCCGGGTGGCCACCGTGCAGGGGACCGTCTCCTCCTCCTCCTCCCTGGAGGCGGCCCGGGGCCCGGCTGCTGACTGATTCAGCCCCCCCGGTTTTCCCTGGGACCCCAGGAGCAGGTGAGGCTGGAGCAGGGCCTGACGCGGCACCAGCAGCGCCTGGGGAAAGAGCGCCTGCAGCTGCTGGAGCAGCTGAAGCAGATGGAAGAGGGCGTCGGCGGCCGGATCCAGAAGCTGCTCGAGGAGAATCAGAGGTATGGTGGGGACGGGCGGCAAGGCGAGGGAGGGAGAGAAGCAGAGGCGCTCGGAAACGGAGAATTCGAGGAAGGGGAAGGAAAGGGCAGGGCAGACTTCCATGACACTGCATTGTTTACCTGAATCCAAGAAATGCCCCCCATTTCTTTGATGTTAGAAATTGGAGTGGGGGGTCATCTTAATTTCAGTGTTGTCTTGTGCATAAATACAAGGATAACCTGCATTTTGCCACTGTTTTTCAAGGGGGTTGCCTTAATTTCAGTTGTGTTCTGTTCTGGATGGGATGGAGTGATGGATTCTGCCTGTCCTGCCAGCTGTTCAAGCTGCAAAAGATGTAAACCCGCCCCCCCAAAATCCAACAACCCCACAGAGAGAGAAACATTTTATCCTGCAGTGGTATAGTCCCCACACAGGTTGTCTGCTGGAGTGGTACAGTCCTCACCCAGGGTGTCCACAGGGGCGGTACGGCCCTGATACGTTTTCTTCTGCTTGCGAGAAGGGTCTGACGGTGTCTTTGGCTGGTGGGGAGTGGGCCCAGGTCCCGCCCTGTCAGGTGGCTGTTGCCTTCCCTCACCCAATCGCGCTCTCTGCTTTCCTCCTGCCAGGCAAAAGCAGAGCTCCGAGATCCTTAAATCCCTGGAGAATGATCGGTGAGTTGCCTGGGGCCTGTCGCTGAGCGGGAGGGCGCCCGCTTGGCAGGCAGAAGGTCCCCGGTTCAACGCCCAGCACCCCACCCCGCACTGAAGGATGCTCTGGCGGCAGAGCTGGGGCTGTGAGAGAAGAAACATGCAACCCCCCGCGGGGCTCACCCGCCCGCGTTGCTTGCAGGATCCGGATGGAGCAGCTGATGGCCATCACGCAGGAAGAGGCGGAGCAGCTGCGCCAGAGGGAAGTCGCCGGTGAGTGTGCCGAGGGGTGGGCCGCCCACCCTGGGTTGCCCGGAGCGAAGGCTCTGCTCTCGGTTGCCGGGGGCCGTCCAGCCAGGCTGAGGCTGCGGCAAGCAGATCTTGGGGAGCAGAGGCAGGGGCGTAGGTAGCCAGCGGAGGGGGTTCTCCGGCCAGGCCAGGCACCCCGCTGGACAGAGGGGCTGGCTTCCCAGAGCTCCAGGGCTCCTCTCAGGGGCTGACAAGCTCGAGTTGCTCCAGGTCTGTTGGGGCTTTCGGGGCTGGGGAACTGGGCTGGGGCGCACGCATCCCCCTGGCCAGAGTCCAGGTGGGTCCCAAGACCTGGATTCTTAGGGAGGGAACGGAGCGTTGGTGTTGCTGACAGCAAGGCCCAATCAACCATGAGTCAGGGAGCCTCCCTTAGGGTTGCCTTGCAAATATGATACGTTATATTCTCTCCTTCCTCTGCCAACACTGGAAGCAGCCAGGTAAGGGGAACAGAATCCCGGCCGCTTCCCAGTGTGTTTTCCTGGAAGGTTTGCGGCCGTCATAACGTGCAGGAGGGAGCAGTTTTCCAACAGTTTCTGGTCCGCGCAGAAAGCAGAAGAGACCCCCAGTTGGGAAGGACGCTGACACTCTTCCGTTTTCCCCCTCCCCAGCGGCTATGCAGCAGATGCTGGCGGAAACCTACAAGAACAAGATCATCCAACTCGCTTATGAATCGCGCCGGCAAGATCTCGTCAACCAGACCTATTCCAGGTACGGCCAGACCGAGACCGGCTTGCAAGGCAGGAAATGGTTTATTCCCCCTTTTTTTTGTTAATCCTCGTCTTCCTCCAGAGAGCTCTGGGGAGTTCAAGACACACGTGTGTCTGTTTTCCTCCTTCCCTCTGCATTTTATTCTCATCACCACCCTGTTAGGTAGGTTAGGCTGAGAGAGAGCGGCGGGCCTGAGGGCATCCAGTGAGCCGTTGTGGCCGAGGCTGATGGGAGCTGTAGTCCAGCCATATCTGGGGGCCTCAAGCGAGGTCATGGAGTGCGTGGTTCTTCTCTCCCCTCCCTCTGGCATCCAAGGGCCCCCGACCTGCCAGGGGCAAAGAGCATGGCTGACGGAATCCCTCATTCTCCGGCCAGCCCTGGGTCCACCACGTGCCTGGACTGGCCGCATCTGAAATGGGTGACCCCCAGGTTGGCACCGTGGCTCGGTCTGCCCTCGCCTTGCGTTCAGCCTCCGAGAGCCCGGCTCTCTCTCTCTTGCAGCCTCGCCAAGATGGACCAGAAATGCCAGCGGATCCTGGCCTGGCAGCAGATGGACCAGAACAAAGCCATCAGCCAGATCCTGCAAGAGGTAGTGCTGAGCGCCAGAGGCAGGGAGGGGGGCGGCTTGAGAGAGCCTTGCTGGACGGACCTGACCAGAAGTTCCTTCTAGTCCAGAATCCTGCCCTCTCCACCAGCCAGCCAGCTGTTTCTGGGGGCTCCCAAGCCGGACACGGAAGGGGCGAGCCACCCCACTCATATTTGCCCAGAGGCAGGCAGGACTTTGCCCTTGGAGGCTCCTGTCAAGCTAGTCCGGCCAAATATGCTTTGTGTGTTTTGTTACATTTCTCTGCTGCCATCCACCAGTGTCCCATGGCGCTTGGCAAGGAGCAAAATGCTAAAGCCCTATTTGAAACCAAGCATTAAAGCCATTAAAAGTGTAAGACAGCAACAACAATAAAAACAGCTTACAACTGGCCCCAGGCTTCCTTAAAGGAACTGTCTTGAGAACGGTCTTCGAAGCTGCCGGAGATGGGGAAGAAGATCCCCTTTTGGAGGGACTCCGACTCCTCCTCAACACATTAGAGGTCTGGTCACCAGAGGCCGCTTCAGCCTGGTAGAGCACGGATGCAAGAGGTCCCGGGTTCAAATCCCTGGTTAGCAGGGCTAGGAAAGGCCTTTCTCGGCCAGAAGCCTTAGGAGCCACTGCCAGTCAGTGTTTGGCAAGACTCCGCGAGGTGGACCGAGGGTCTGGCTCGGTAAACGGCAGCTTCTCCCTCTCCGTCTTCCAGAGCGAAATGCAGAAAGCGGCCTTTGAAGCCCTGCAGGTGAAGAGAGACCTGATGCACTGCCAGATCCGGAATCAGGTGAGTGGCAAGGGGGATTGGGGGCAGGGCGGCCGGCCGGCTCACGCCTCCCTGTCCAGGCACTCTCCCTCAAGCACCCGGGCCGGCAGGGCCAGGCGCGTTGCGAACCCCACCCCCCTCTCCTGGGGGGGCCAGTTAGGGGCGCACCCCGTCATCCGCAAGAGGCTCCATCCCATCTCCATCTCACAGCGGTCCACAGAAGCATGAGCATCACACGGCTGCGGTTGTGTTCTTTTTAAGTTTTCCGTTTCCACTTGGCTCCACTCCATGCTGGCAGACATGAAGCGCCATCCCTGGGCACCAGGTCCCCTCAGTGGAGCACGCTGTTGCCCGAGGTTTGAGGTGGCAGGTTCTTCCACACTCTCCTCCCCGCCGCCCAGTCCAGCCCCCCCCCAAGCCCCCAGTCTTCTGTCCCCGGAGAGGATTTCCGGACGGTGCTGGGAGAAGCTCTTCGTGGACTCTTCTCTATTTTGGTGGCTTTTGCTGTGGCAAGTTTTAGTTCCTGTCAAATCCTCCGGCCTTTTCTGGGAGCTCCGTTTCCCCCACTCGGTGCTCAGGACTTGTCGGGGAATCTCAGGCTGGCTCTCCTCCTCCTCCTCCTCTTCCTTTCCCGAGTGGCAAGGTGCACCTTTACCTGCCACTGCGTCCCAGTTTGTGGAAACGCGGGAACAGCTGAGAGGCTGAACAGAGATCTGAACATAGGAAGCGGCCACATGCTGAGTCAGACCCTTAGGCTATCTAGCTCAGGATTGTCTGCACTGACTGGCAACGGCTCTCCCAGGTTCCAGGCAGGGGTCTCTCCCAGCCCTACCTGGAGATGCTGCCAAGGATTGAACTGGGGACCTTCTGCATGCAAAGCAGAGGCTCCATCACTGAGTTGTGGTGCCACCCCAATCCAGATCAGCGGCTGAGGGGAAGGAAGGAGCCCTTGTCCCCAGAATCGGGATCTCGGACAGAGGCGTGTCTCACACAATCACTTTGAACCTGGGTTTAAGGTTGGCAGCCGGCATTAGCTTGTCTGTGTGAACCCACACCAAGGCAGGGAATCTCCGATCCATCGTGGGAGACAAACTGATATGTCTGTCATCTTGGCATGGGTTCACACAATCACACAAACCGCGGCTGCTGACTTTAGACCTGGATCCAAATGGTTGCGTGTGCCAGGCCAGATCAAGTTTTCCCAGGGAACTTCTGCATGTGAAACAACGGCTGTGCCCTTGACGTGTGACCGACCTCCCCAGAGTTGTGCGCATACAAGTCAGTCATACTCTTGGTCCACGTTGGCCAGTATCCCCTACCCTGACAGGCAGCAGCTCAGCAGGATCCTGGGCAGAGAAAGGCCTTTTCCACCACCTGCTCCCTGAGCACCTTGGAATGAGGGAGCTATCCGGGAGCGAATCACTTCCTCCCCTTTTGAGAAGGGGTCAGGATGCTGCCCCTGCCACACATTCCCTCAGGCCTATTTAGCTTAGTGAGCGCTTAACAGTTCTCCTAGAGCAGGGTTCCCCCTCCTTGGGTCCCCAGACACTGGACTACACCTCCCATCGTCCCCTGCCTCGCGGTGGCAAGGGGTGATGGGGGTTGTAGTCCAACTTCTGGGGACCCGAGGCAGGCCAACCCCTCGGCAAGAGCCGCCGTCGAGGCAGCTGAGCTCTGCATCCGTTTTCCAATGCCGGTAAACCCTGCCTCCTCTTTCGTCTTCTGCCTAGATTAAGCTAATAGAGAAAGAGTTACTGCAGCTGACACAGCTGGAGTTAAAGAGGCAGCAGCTGGACACAGAGGCGCTGCAGGTACGTCGGGTCTGCCGGGGCCTCGCTTGGGATCTCTCTGCCCGCTTCTTGCTTCTTGTCCCCTCTGCCTGGCTGGGTGCTGAGTTAGGGGGCCGGGCCGGAGTCGCCCACTCTCTGTTTCCCAGGTTTGGGGCTTTCCCCAAACACACGGCCAGTCTCGAAGCTCTGGAGCCATTGGCGGGCCTGGTAGGGATCTCCATCTCCGAGGGCATAAAAAGAGCCTTCCGGATCAGGTCCCTGGAGGCCCATCTCGTCCAGCAACCTGTTTCCCACACTGGCCTCCCAGATGCCTCTGGGGGGCCCGAAGGAAGGAGGTGAAAGCACGCCCTCCTCTCTCCTGCTGTTACTCCCCTGAGGCTGGGATTCTGGAGGGTCCTGCCTCTGAGCCTGGAGATCGCCCAGAGCCATCAAGATTGTAGCCGATAGGCCTGCCCTCCATGAATCCGTGCCCAAGAACCTAGCCCTCTCCTAGGTGCAGAGAGCCAGGAGAGGGCCCCCGCTAACCATTTCACATTCCTTTCCACAATCGGCTGCTGCTTTCCCCATGGTTTGTGTGTGTGGTCTTTTTGTTTGTTTGTTTGTTTGTTTGTTTGTTTGTTTGTTTGTTTGTAAAGCCACTCAAGAGCAACATCCCCCCCCAAAAGAAAGACACTTCATCTCTCTGGTAGCATCCTGCTCTCTTCAGCAGGGAAGCTGGGACTGTGTGGGGGGTGTTTTTTTCTTCCTTTATTCACACTTTCCAAGAGAAAGTAGAGAGCAGTTTTAGAAAAGCTCGCGTTTCTGGTCCTTTGACGGCCGAGCCATGCCTGAGGATGCCCCGTGTGGAGCTCCTGGCCCTTCCTGGGGGCTGAAAGAGTAAATTCTGCAAACTTCTGCCAGTGCGCCTGCTTTGCATGATGTAGACTGCAGAATCTGGCTGTTCCTTGGCACAGACGTTTGAAGTGCAGAGTGCAACACGCCTCCAGGCATAGCGGGAACCTAGGAAGCTGCTGTCTACTGAGTCAGACCCTTGGTCCATCTAGCTCAGGATTGTCCACTCTGTCCAGCAGCGGCTCTCCGGGGTTTCAGGCAGGAGTCTCTCCCCATCCTATGTGGAGATGCTGCCAGGGATCGAACTGGGCGGAGGGTTCCCTGTGGGGGGGGGGTGTGTCTCAGCAAGGATTCTGCCCAGCCTCCCTCGTCCGACCCTGCGCTGTGGGCTTTTGAGATTTTGGGACGTGGGGGGGGTCCAAGGAGACCGAGCTCAGACTGACCCGCCTGTGCGACGGCGCTGCCTTTTCCAGGAGGCGATCGCGGACCAGCGGCGGGCTCTCACCTACCTGCTGCAGCAGCTGCTGAAAGAGAAGAAGCAACGGGAAGAAGAGCTCCAGGAGATCCTGGTAGGGGCGGCCGGAGTGATCAACCCGCAGGCTTGGGGGCGGGGTCCAGGGGTGGGGCTGTGGCATCACCCCCTTGGCGTGGAGAGCTCCTTGCTCACGTGGCTTGCCATTGTGGTGTGTGGTTAATCCATGCCCACAATGTCCAGCATGCTATGAATAGGGAGTCTCTCTCTCTCTCCCTCTCTCAGCGCGAGCTGGAGGCCAAGAGTGAGACCAAGCAGGAGAACTACTGGCTGATCCAGTACCAGCGCCTCCTGGACCAGAAGCCCCTCTCGCTCCAGCTGCAGGTGAGCCCGTCGGTCGCACCCACTCGGCTCTACTGCTCGCCAGCCCCGTGTTTTTGCCAGGGCTGCAGCGTTTAGATCGGTGAAAGGGTTAGAGAGATCTGCCTTGCAGCATGTTCGGAGGCTCCCCCGAGGAAATGGGCAGCAGGTGTTTGACAAAATATCTCTGCTTTCTATCAACGTGCTTGTTTCAGCTGCAGATGGCAAGCACCATGTTTGAGAGGCATTCCTTGTCTTTCTCACACACAATGGAGAAGGCCTCTTCTTAGGTGATGCCCGTGGCAACATGTGCATGCATTGGTCTGCCAGTGGGTGGCCGGTGCCATCTTGGGAGACATAATCCTCCTCCTCTCCACAGAGAGGCAAGGCTGAACCTTTATGTTCAGAGGTTCTTCTAATTCCAATCTGGGAAGGGGAGGTATTCTTTTTCTTTCTTGCACACAAGAGGGAATGCCTCTCCTGAGCTCATGCCTACGGGCAACATATCAGTACATCCTCTAAGAACAAAGAAAGATCTCTGTCTCGGGTTTCCCCCGTCCACACATTTATGCAGATCTGATTGATTAAACTGCTACCGTTTGCACAATTAATCCACCCGACAGCAGTGCCGCCCTGCACCTTCGGAGCTCCATGGGGCTCAGCAAGCAGGCTGGCAGCATGCCTCTTCCTCTCCTTTGCAGGAGGAGGGTCTGGAGCGGCAGCTGGTGAAGCTGTTGACTGACCTCTCGGCCGAGCAATACGTGCCCATCTTTGCTCACCACCGGATCTCTCTGGAAATGCTCTGCTCCATGGACCCCAGTGACCTGGCAAAGGTGTGGGGCGCACAGTTGCTGCCTTGTGGTCTGAGACTGCAGGGCTGGGGAAGGGGGCGGGGAAGGGAACAGTTGTCCTCTGAGTTGCCCTCTTTCTAAGAGAAGAACCCTCAAACACCAAGGCTCTTCTCCGTAGCCACAGAGATGGGGCCAGGGAAGGTGGCCGTCTTCATGCCCGCTTTCTGGGCATGCTGGCCGGCCATCATACAGGAAGCCGGGTGCCATGCTGTGGCATCCGCCATTGTCACACTCTGGGGCCGCACGGCCTTGCAGTGAGCAGGCCAAGCCTCGAGCCGGGCGAGCGGGCGGAGGGGAAGGCTTCCTCGTGGAGAGGGGTGCAGCATTCAAAGCAGCCTCTCCCCATCTCCTGGCTTCTTCCTACAGATCGGAATTGCCGAAAGGGGCCTCCAGCAGTCCATCATCCGGAGGGCCCGGGAGATACACGCCGTGGCTGTCACCATACCAGGTAGCGCCGGTCTGTTTTTTCTCCCTTTCCCTCCACTCTGGTTCAGGGCCCCTTCCCAGGAGAAGCTGCTGCCTTGTAACACGGCCCAACGCTTATATTTTAATCCCGGTATCAGGAGACTGGTCCCCTGCACCCTTCCGTCCCCAAAGGGTGGTTAAGCAAATCAATGAAAAACTCACTTCCAGAGGAGTGGCTGCTGCAACTTCTATTTATGTACCGTTTTTCACGTCCCCCCCCCAAAAAAGGTCCTCAGTTTATATAGAAAGTGAACAGCAAGGCACTGGTGTGTTGGCCTGCAGCAGAGAAACCAGGGACGCCTCCCTCTCCTCTGAGCACTCGGGGGGGCTCTCCTTCCCCGGCCTCTCAGCCTCTCTCCCGCTTGCTTACAGAGCTCCTCAAGCCGGCGGACGAGGGAGGCCCGGCCCCTTCAGCGCCCAGGGAAGAGCCTCCCAGCAGCGCCGGATCCCCATCTGCCCCTACGCTGGAGGAGCGGCACTGCGAGTGTGTGGTGTGCATGGAAAATGAGGTGGGCCTCCCACTCCTGCTCCTCAAAGCCCTGGACCGAGAGAGGCTGCAGGGCATGGCCCTCCTTTGGGCAGCTTAAAGTTGCTTAAGAAAAAGAGAGAGAGATCCAGCACCAAACCCGAACTCCAAAACAGATGGGGCATTAGACCCAGGGGCCACCCCATGAAACTGGAGATCGGGAAATAATAGGACCGACAACAGGGAGTACTTTTTCAGACCGCGCAGAATTAATCTATGGAATTCCCTGCCACGGGGTGTGGTGATGGCCACCAGCTTGGATGGCTTTCAAAGGGGCTTGGAGAAATTCATGGAGAACAGGGCTACCAGTGGCTACTGGTCTGGTGGCTGTGGGCCACCTCCAGCCTCAGAGGCAAGACGCCTCTGAATCCCAGTTGCAGGGGGGAAACAGCAGGAGAGAAGACATGCCTTTGCCTCTTGCCTGTGGGCTCCTCAGAGGCATCTGGTGGGCCACTGTGCGAAACAGGATGCTGGACTAGATGGGCCGCCTTGGGCCGGATCCAGCAGGGCTCGTCTGATGTTCCGCCTTCATCTCCTGCTTGTGGGCTTCCCAGAGGCACCTGGCGGGCCATTGTGGAAAAAAGGAGGCTGGCCTAGAGAGATCCTCCTGGGCGCCTGATCCAGCAGGGCTGTCCTTACGTTGTGTGTCTCTCTCTCTCTTCCTCCCTTCAGGCTCAAGTGGTCTTCCTGACCTGCGGCCACGTCTGCTGCTGCCAGACCTGCTCGGAGGCCCTGCGCAGCTGCCCGCTCTGCCGCAAGGAGATCACCCAGCGCATCCGCCTCTTCCACAGCGGCTAGCCCCGGGGGGTGACGGCGGCGGCCCGGGGGAGGCCTGCAACTTGCACTACCTCCTTGCACTTCGTACCTTGCCCGCGTCTTGTCGTCGTCGTCGTCCTTGTTGTGCGCGCACGGAAGCATGGCCGCCAACCCCTGCCCTCGTGTCCTCGGCAAGCAGCCCCAGCTCGCCGGCCGTCCCGGTCGCCGCTGTTCACGCCAAGATGGAGGCGCATGCCAGCTCTGGGTGGAGAGCCTTTGCAGAGGTGCGTTGGCATGGAGAAGAGTCTTGCCTTTCCTTCAAGCAAGCGTGCCAAAGCCGTGGGAGCCAGCCAGAGAGTTTCCGTAGCTTGCAGTCTGAAGTCCCCCGGGGCCAACCTGGCCGCTTTCTGGCTTGGGGGCAGGCGTAGCTGCCTGTGCCCCACCTTGAAATGGGACCCGAGCAACGAATTGATCCCGTGGCCCAAGCAGGGCCCGGGCAGGCGTCTGCCCTTTGTACCAAGAACTGGCAGGAAAGCCGGGAAACCAACCTTTCCCCCTCCCCACACTGGAGGCGGCAAGGGGGCAGCCCTCCCGGGTTGAGCAGAGAGGCTGCCGTCCCTGCCCTCCTCTGGCCCTGGGTGGGTCAGGCCAGCCAGCGCTCTGGTTGGGCGGAGACTGCCCCGCCAGCTGCTGGTCCCTTGTTTCCCTGCTCTCAGCTGTTGGTTAATGGCCCCTCTCCGTTAATCATCGGTCAGTCCCTGGCCTTTGGCTGCCAAGTGGGTGCCTCCCCCAGATGAAGCCAGTGGGCACCTGTCAGGGCCGGCTGCTTCCCCGCCAGGAGCAAGAAGCAACTGGGCAACCCGGGAGGCCACCGGGACGTCTCCGCTCCCGTCTCCCCCGCAGCTTGGCCTGGCCTCCCAGGGAGGGAGCAAGCGCAGGGATGCTGAGAAGGGCAGGGCCCAAGGACATCGAGGCCAGAGCAAGGCCAAGGGCCCCCAAAGGGCGATGGCGTCCTGGTCTGGCAGCTGGGGGCCCCTGCCCTCTGATGGCTGGAGAGCAGGGATGAGAGCAGCAAGGTCTGGGGTGCAGAGCCCCTCAGAAACCAGGGAGAAAGCAGACATCACCCCCCTGGCCAGTGCTGTCTGCAGCGGAGAAAACCCCGCTTTGAGGCAGGCTTCCCTAGAGAGGCTTTTTGGGCCAGTCTCTGTCTCTTCACTGGGTTCCAGCTCTTCTGTTTTGCTCCCCTCCACAAAGGACGGTGCAGCCACGCTGCATTCCTTGGGCATCTGCTGAGGTGCCGGTTGCATCATGCATGGTGCCCCCAGCCAAAGATTAGCTAACACGTTGCTCTCTGTCTCCCCAGCCACTGGGGAGAAGTTTCGGGATCCCCTTTCCCCTCAACAGAGCCGGCGTGACGCCTCTGTTTGAGTCTACCCCGCCCGTGTGGTTCCCATGCCTTTGCCGATTCTTACCTTGCTCTCTCCCCCAGCAGCTCCAAACCCTGCCTCCTAGTGACTTTGTGCTCTCCTCCAGCTCACATCGTACATCCCCGATTTTAATCGAGCTTTTTGAACCCCCCAAACAATTCTGGGAGTCGTAGTTCTCCCAAGGGCGCTGGGAATACTCTGAGGTGCTTTACAGAGAACTACACCTCCCAAACTTCCATGCAGGGAAGCCATACCTGTTGAACCAGATACAGGCCCTTCACTCTCGCTGCACCCTCGGCAGGAAGTGTTGAGCACCTCTGCCTCCCAAAGGCGCTGCCAAAGGGAGGATGAACAAAGCTGCACAGCCACGTTCGGACAGCCACAACAGGTTAGCCGGGGCCGTTTGCCGCCATGTGTCTTGCATGAATCTCTGTGTCCCAGTCTTGGCCCATTTTAAGTGCAATTGTCTCATGTATCCAGGAGAGAAATAAAGAGTTGGAAACTCATTGGTGTTGCTCCTTCGTTAGGCAGTCAAGGTCAGAGCCCTCGGTCAGGCAACAACACTTCCGTAGACTGGTTCTTAGGAGGGCTACGGCATAATCCACTCATCAGTTAGATCAGGCATTCCCGACCTCAGCTCCCCCAATGTTACTGAACTAGGGATCTGGTCTTGTAGTAGCAAGCCTGAATTTTCCTCTTTGCTAAGCAGGGTCTTCCTTGGTTTGCACTGGGATGGGAGACAACACGGGAGCACTGTAAGATGTTTTCCTTAGAGGACAGGGCCATAGCTCAGTGGAAGAGCATCTGCATGCTTGCATGTAGAACAGCCCTGCTCAGCTGTTCTAGCCCCCACCCCGCCAGCTGTTTTGGAACTACAACTCCCATAATCCGCAGCCACAGTGGACAGTAGCCAGGGATTATGGGAGTTGTAGGCCAACATCTGCAGGAGGGCCGAAGTTGAGCAGACCTGATGTAGAAGGTTGCAGGTTCACTCCCTGGCAACATCTGGTAGGGCTGGGAGAGACCCCTGCCTAAAACTTTGGAGAGCCATTGCCAGTCAGTGTAGACAATACTGAGCTAGATGGACCAAGGGTCTGACTCAGTATGAAGCAGCTTCCTACGTAAAAGATTTTTCTGGGATTTCTTGGGCCGAATTGCCATCTTAAATAGGCAGGTTTAGCAGGGAGCAAACAAAAATGCGATTTCTGACAAGGCAATTTCTGATCAAGAGCAGAAAGGGTGGCTCTCCCAGTGAGGAGAGGGATGTCCCTGTTTTGATCTCTGCAACACTGGAGAGCGTGCCACTCCAGTGGCGGGCTGTACCTTGGCTTCTCGTAACCTCTTCGCAGAAAAAAGCCCCACTGGTAGCCGAGAGTCCGACACAAACAAAACTTGTCTTGGGTTAACAAGTCATCGATTAAGTATTAAAGTTCGGCCTCGACGGGGCTGGGGCAACGAGGCCGGCCCTTATTTGTCAGCCAGCGGCCCTCCATTAACACACGGACCCCTCATTTAGTCAGGCCTCACAACGGCGTGCAGCCAACTCTGGCAACTCAGCCTGCCCTCCTGGTGGCCTCGGTCCTGTGAGTGCTGAAAGCGAGAGGAGATCGCCCTGGAGAGAGGATAGGCCGGCGTGGCGGAGCGTTTCCTCCGAAGGGGCCGAGAGGGGTACGGTTTGCTTTGGGCCGCCACGAGTTGGCGAGGGGGGTCTTCAAATGAGCAGACAGCCCTGCGGCTGCAGACTCGGGAAGCTGCCGTGACGCCAGCAGGAATTAGGACGCCAGCCTGCGCTTCGCCCCAAGGGAAACCCTCTCTCGCTTCTGCCCTCCGAGCAGCCACGGACTCGGCCTCGGAGGGCCCCGGTGTAGACCCCGACTCGCCGCTCGGTTCCAGGCCTGGGGAAAATGGCGCTGCCCTCCACCGAGGTCCGGCTGGACGTGCGCCTGGCCGAGTGCCGCATTTGCTACGAAGCCTACAAGGGAACCCCTTCCGGCGGGCGGGTTCCCAAGCTTCTCTGGTGCCGCCACTCGCTCTGCTTGACCTGCCTGAGGAAGCTGGTCTGCTGGAACGGAGCGCTCCCCTTCGTGGTCTGCCCCTTCTGCCGGACGGTGACGGTGGTGCCCGAAGGAGGGCTGCAGGCGTTGCGGGACGACGAAGCCCTGCTGCAGGAGATGGCTCCCCGGGGAACGGCGGGGGCAGAAGAGGCGCCTGGCCCGGACAAGGCTCCCTCCAGAGGCCCCGGCGGGTCCCTCGGAGACTCGACTCTGTCCCTGGATGTGGCGTTCAGCTACAGGACGGGCTCCATCTTCACCATCAGCAGCATCGTCCCAGCCTACCCTACGGGGCTCTCCCCCGGGATGGGGTTCTGGGGCAGCTTCCACCGGCAGGAGGTCCTCAACACCATGCTGCTGGAGCTGCCCAGCAGGGCCTGCTTCCGGGGATCCCAGGCGCCTCCCTCGGTGGAAAACCTGCGGCTCTGCTTCGCCGTGGCCATCATTCTCCTCATCGTCTCCGTCTTCTTCTCGCTGGTCTTCTTCAAGTAGAGGGGGCTGGAGCGGCAGACCAGGCACCATTTGGCCTCTCGGCCCGAGGAGAGAAGCGCGCTTAGCCGGGTCTGCATCGAGATGGGACCCGCCTTCCTCCACGAATCTAACCAGACAGTTTCTCAGTGCTTGAGGATCTGCTTGCAAGTGACTCCTGAAAGCAAGTCTGGAGATTTCCATGGCCTGGAAGTGTGGAAGATTTTGCGGAGTTGGGGGGGGGAACCCTGCAGGAGTTCCTGGCAACCCTATTTGGGGTGGGTCTTCCCATGCTGGGATGCGAGCCTGCCATTGTTTCAGGCTCTCTCTCCCGCACACCCCCAGGTGAGATCCGTAGAGGTTTATAAAATGGTTCCTGTTTGTAACGTGCAATCAGCCGTCCGCTGCTCATCAAACTAGAAAACGGTGGAACAATCGTAGATCGGAGCCATTTGATAGCCAGGGGTTGGACAATGTTTATTTTGCAGCCTTCTCCCCACCAACAGCCCTTGTGTGTTTGGCTAAGCAGCAGGAGTGTGTGTGCGCTTTCCTACAGATGTCACAATCTCAGTAGCTGCGGCAGTTCCTTGGGAGCCAGAGGTAGGGATGGGGGGAAAACAGAAGCCAAGGAAACCTCCCGTCTCCAACTCTCCGTCAAAAAAAGCTGCAACGGCAAAGCCTTCTATATGCTGTATGAGGAAGGAGGGTGGAAATGACTAAAACGTTGCACCAGGAGCGCCCAGGCTCATTGGTTTCCTGCATGGAAAAGGTTTCTCTCTCGGCGTGGGCGTGATTTCTTGCACAACACCCAGTTAAGCTTCGGTTCTGAAGAAATAAAAATGCAATTGGTATACATCTGCTTATGTTCCACAATTTGTGCTGCTTTGGTAGGACGGTGCTTGTGTTGCAGGAAGGCTGGAGGGAGCCCAGCTCCTTACAGAGGAAGCGACTGAGTCAGACCCTTGGTCGATCTAGCTCAGGAATGTCTACACTGACTGGCAGCAGCTCCCGGTGTGTGTGTGTGTGTGTGTGTGTGTGTGTGTGTGTGTGTGTGTGTGTGAGTGAGTGAGAGAGAGAGAGAGAGAGAGAGAGAGAGAGAGAGAGAGAGAGAGCCTCCGTGCAGCTGTGCCCGTGAGAAAAAGGGGTCCAGTCCAGAGAAGCGGCAACCCTTGGCCTCCTTGTGATCTGAGCCATCAGCGGCACAAGAAGTGGGGCAGGGACAGATTAGAGAGGCAGCCCAGATTGAAGAATGAGCAGCTATGCTTCTTGGCAAATCAATGCAGGGAATACACAGAAGGCAGCGGGGGGGGGGGCAGACTGAACAGTAAACGGAGATGTCCCAGTTTTGAATCTCCCACGGTGACCTCCTCAGCACACCACGCCCGCTCTGGATTTGCAAGAGGGGGAAGATACAGGTACGATACGATACGATACGAAACGTATCGTTTGATACGATAAGATACAGGTCCATTAGGAGGATGGATGGGGAAATCTATGACTCACAAAGCACACAGAAAGGGGGAAGCACAGTTAAGGTACGCAGAAAACCCAAGCCCTGCTTAAAAACAAGACATGGGACGATGCCATTTCATCCATTTTAATCGCACTTTTATTTTTCCAAGACACGAAATCAGATGGCAAAAGGTTCAGAACCGGGAGCCAAGCTAAGTTCCATTTCCAGAGAGAGACTATCCATTGCAAGGGGGAACCCCACCCCTCCACCAGGGCCAAGAGGCAAGCCGTGGGGGAAACGGGAAACCGAGCCTTTGGGCCTTTTTCAGCCGCTGGCAATCAACACCTGTCCTTCACAGCATTCATTGCCTGACACAGCCTAAATCTGGGTTTACTCCAGAGTATTCCTACTGGTTCCCAAAGTTAGGCAACATGATGAGGGGACCTTATTATTGGGGTGAGTTTCAATTCGGATCCATTACCAGATTGGCTTCTTCCCAAATGTGTCGACACAGAGAGACCAGAGCACGGAAGCCTTCTCTACCGAGGCGGCTTTAAGGGCTATCGCCAGAGGTGAGTCAGTGAGGGGCAGTGCGGGGCCATGCTGAGAGATCAAGGCATTTTCTGCACAGGGAAGCTTGTGGCAGGGAGTCCCACTGACCAAGTCCCCCCACAGAAGGAAGAGCCAACTAGTTTGTCTGTTGTGTCTGGTCTGACAAGAGAGGGGGACGTGGAAGCTTGTGGAGACAACATCACGTTTTTTTTTTAACAGAGATTAATTTCCAAAATACTCCTACAAGGCGTTTGGAGACTCCTATACAGCCCCGCTCTCCCCGAGGAGAACTGACTGGATGCTGTCCACCCGGCCCCCAGCCAGGCGTCTCCCGACTGCCTCCCTGCAAAGCTGCAGAACCAGCCTCCGAGGGGCAACTCGGCTGCAGCGCAGAGGCATGCGCCCGCAAGCAGGAGTCCCGAACCCCGCTGGCCGGCGGTGTTTGCAGCAAAGAGCGAGAGCATAAAGGCTCCCTGCTGTGCGGGTCACCCAGGCGGCGAGGCCAGAGCGAAGGTGGGGCCGGTTTCACACTTCAGCGGCTTTGCTAGTAAGCCACAGACACACAGCTGGGAGAGGACACAAGAGGACAAAAACACTCACTCACCCAAGAAATCCCCAGCCCTCCAACTCGGGGCTAAAGGCAACAAACAACTGGTGCGCTCTCCGCTGGGGTAACAGCAGGGTCTCTCGGCGGGGTCACCTCGGAAGCAAGCCGCTTCTTGCTGGTGACGACGGGTTCCCTCCCCTTGCAATGCCAGGAAGCAATCCAGAGCAAGGAGCAGCCCGCCTTTACATCAGGGCTGCCTCAGCACAGCAGGAACGCCAACCACGTGGGGGAGAGAAGGCTCAGCACCTCGGAGCTTTCCTCACGGCATTTCCCCCGAGAGGGAATCCTGCAGCCGGGAAGGGGCAGACCCCCAGCCCCTCTTCTGGGGCCTGGCAAAGAAGCCTGTCCCCGTTTGCATAAGTCGTTTAGGGTTAGTCGGGCGCAGAGGTGCGTGGTTAGGACAGATGCAGGCATGGGGTGGAGGAAGAGGCCAGCTCCGGGAATTGCCCCAGCCCCCCCGAGAATGCAAGTCAACAGGCAAGATCTCCTGCCAACCCAGGTGAGCAATCCAGGGAGCCCCACACAAAAAGAGACAGGTCCATGCGAGGCGGCCCAGGGCTGGCGAGCCATTGCTGGCACCCGAGAAATCTCGCCGCTTCATCCACTCAGTCAGCCGCTCACCCCAGCCAATCCAGGTCGTCGTCGTCGTCATCGTCATCTCCGAAGAGCGGGGCTGGGGGAGGCTGGCCCTTCATGCTCTGGAACCCCCGCCCCGCCCCGAAAGACATCATTAGCTCAACGCTGCCGAGTAGAGCGGGACCGACCGAGGGCCAGAGATGCTTCTGGGCAACAGCGAGCCAGATTCTGGGACGTGGAGCAGCTGTGCCTTTCCCACCTGCTAACTTACCTTGTAATCAACTTGGCTGGTCGTGGGGAGATGGTTGGAGGAGCTCAGCAGGGAACAGAAGCAGCCTCTCCCCCCAGCCCAGTTCAGCCCCCTGCTGGATTGCACCATTACCTTCGTAACGACCCCGGGTAGAAATGTGTTTCTTCTTTTAAAAATGGAGGAGGAGGCTGAGATTGCAAGACCCAGCACCAATTCCTCTATGTGGCCCACTCGTGTCTACATTTTAGGGAAGGACACCTCAACAAATTCCTCCAAACACGGAGTTTCTGCCAGCAGACACATCGCCCCAGTTCAAACTAGGAAGCGCCGATCCCAGATGCCTCCCCGCAAATTCTTACCAGTTCTTCCTCCTCGTCCTCTTCCAGGGGCCCTCCCGTGGTGGACGGTTTCCGGACTGCCGCTTTAAAGAAGCTGCCTTTGTCCTCCAGGCGGCTGAGGAAGACAAGAGCAGGGATTTTAAAAAGGGAAATTTACTTGTGGAGTGGAGAAGGGAAGGGGGGAAAAACAAAGAGAGTTGTAAGGCAGGGTCCCCAGCTTTCGGCCACTGTGGCGTTTGAGGACCACCACCACCACCCGCCGCCGCCTTTCAAGAGATCCCAAATAAGATCTCGCTTTGGGTGCCTGAAGCACACAGAACATTCTAGTAAGAAGAATGCAGAGCACCGCAAGGCCAATATCAGGCCAGCCCTGCTCAGAAACAGATGCAGAAATCCCCAGGGCAGAGCAGCCCTCCTGGACTGACCTGGAATTTGCTTGGGTGGGGCTCAGGACCTGTCCCGGCTTGGCTTCTGCCGACGGGTTGTGCTCGTCAGCGGCTGCTCCAGAGAGGGAAGCAGAGAGCCCGGGATCCTGGCTCGGGGCCTCGAGACAGCTGACTTCTTCTCGGCCGGGGCCTGCCACGGGACCCTCTGTCTTCTGCTCTCCCTCTTCAGCTGCCGGCTCCAAAACCGCCTCCTCAGCAAGCACCGGCTCCACTGTGCGGCTTCCATCTTCCTGCTTAGAGCCAACGGCCGCCTCCTGTTCGCTGGCGGGCAGCGGAGAGATTTCCAGCCCTGTCCGAGGCAAGGCTGCCGGAGTCGATTCGTCACGCTCTTCCGAGGCCCGTGCTTGGGATGCCGCAGAGTCCGGGCTGCCCCGGCCGGCTTCTGGAGAGGCAAGAGGGCCAGCAGCCGGCGGCGCCTCTGGGAGATCAGAGGGAACAGAAGGTGGTGTTGCCGGTGGTTCGTGCGGAGAGCTGCTCCTGTGCTCTGTATCGGCAGCGGCGGCGGCGGCGGCGGCTGGGGTTGCCGGCTTCTTCTCCACGGGGCCTGGTTCTTCCTCCTCGCCACTGCTCTCCTTGTTCTGCTCCAGCAGCTGAAGGGTTATGGTCTGGGAGCAGGAGGGGAGAAGCAAGAAGAGGAGTTACTTGCCTGAAATACACAGCAGTCCTCCATACAACCCCCAGACACCCCCCACCGCTTTCTTCTGGGCAAACACAGCAACAGAGTGCACAAAAGTCTGGCTCCCTGAGAATCACTTCTTTCTTTAAAACAAGCCCCTAGCCCTCATGGCTGACGTTTGGCGGAATCTCAGCAGTGGTTGGACCTCCTCCTCAGTGGAGGAATGGAAACTTCACCCTCCTCGCCCTTCTCACAACTAGCACAAGCAGAATCAATTATGCCAAGTAAAGGAACCACAGCCAACAGGCTCCATTTTGCAGAATGTTCTGACAATTGTGGAATTTTGGTTTTCTCTCTGCCCAGCGCCAGCTATACCTTGATGGTGTTCATGACGACGCCCAGGACCTCCCTGCCGGAGTAGGACTCTTCCAGCTCAAACTCGCCCCGCAGGGACCGGAACACCCCGTTCATGATCTTCTTCACCTGGGGAGAAAACGGGCCAAGGTGTCAGAAGGGCCCAGGCATGCCGATGGGCTTCCAGCACGAAGGGCTTCCCTGGAGGAAAAACAGATCCTCTCCGGCGGTGGGGGAGGCTAGGAGGGAAGTGGCCACCTGATTTATAGCCCCCCTCCGCCCACCGCTAGCTGCAGATGGCTGCATTTCCCCCAGCAATGCTGAACAAGGAAATCTGGGGCAGCGGGGTGCGAGAAAACACGAACACACACACACACACCTCTTCAGTGGAGTCCGCAGACGATGGTGGCTGCGTGCCTTTCTCAAGCTCTTGGATCCGCTCCTCGTAGTGGGCCTTGAGGGCGGCTACCTGTGACTGCAGGGCCAGATACTGTTTGGGGCAGAGAGAGGAGACAGGAGGAAAGGCACATGGGGTGTGGAAGGGCAAGAGCATCAGGGTCCGACGGGACCAGAGGGCTGGGCTTTGGGCCTGGAGTCCTGCATTCAAATCCCCACCGACTCCCGACTCCGTTATGAAGCTCTGGACCAGCTGCACTCCCCGATTTGTGGTGGGGATCAAGTGAAAATAATCCTCTGGCCCACAGGGCTGCACGCCTTTGCCCCTCCAGCTGATGCTGGATTACAACTCCCATCACCCCTGGCCATGGTGGCTGAGGATGATGGGAGTTGTAGTCTAACACCACAACATCACCGTCTTCTTTCAGATGCCAGGCAAAGGATGCCCTGTTCACCCGGACTTCTAAAAACCCTTTTGTCTTTGATTGTAGCTTTTTATTTTCTTAATGTGCTTTTAACTGTACATTTCTTTCCGTCGTTTTCTGTTTGTGAGCTGCCTAGGGAACAGTGGCTATATGGGTCGGCCAAAAGATGGATGATCAGTCCCACCACAGCCCTGCTCTGGAGGGAGGTCAGGAACGGGCATTCCCAGGGGTCCCTTCCCGTTGGCCCCTCCCTGCCCCCAGCCAGCCAGCCAGCATGCCAGGCGAGACATCGAGGAGACGAGGAAGAGGTCGGCGAGGCTGCTCCGGAAGCTTGGAAGGCAACTCCCCCAAACCAAAGGGACACCCAGCGCTGCCCCCCACTGGACTGGGGGGCTGAAGAAACAGCAAGGAGGCGGAGGGCAGGGGGCCGGGGGGTCTCCACTCACCTTGCCCTTCACGGGCTCCAGCTGTTCCAGCTGCTCCTGCAGTGCCGAGAGCGTCTCGTCCTCGGAGCTCCGGGTGGTTCTGAGCAGGGAAAGCTACGAGGAAGCCAGAGCCCCCAGACCCGCCGGTGATTATTCATTTAACGTACCCAGAACGCATGTCTCTGGGCGGTTCACAACAAGCCGTTTTGTGTTGGTTACACTTGATGGTGCAGAATGCCAGCTTGGAGATCCGGCAGCCGATTCCCACACACGCAAGGATAGCACGAGCGCCAGCTTTCCCACAGCTGACCGAGGTTTGGCTTGTGGGGCTCGGCGGTGATCCAAGATCGCTTCCACGTGCCCGGCTGCCAACCAAGCGGCCTCCCGCTGTCTGCCGGGCACAGGTGGAGCTGGGCTGCTGCAGGGGAAGGTTGCGGGGGCCACGGCAGCAAGACGGGGCAAAGCAGAGCCTCCGAGGGCTGGGGAAACTGCCCCTCCTGGGTGGGGCAGCAGCTGAGACCCATCCATTTGTGGGAGGAAGCAGAGAGAGGGACGGAGGAAGGGAGTACGCCTACCTTCTCTTCCAGCTGGGAGACCTTCTGCAGCTGGGCATCCCTCTGCTCACACACCTCCTGGTACTGGCACGCGTGTTGCTCCTTGGCGGTGCTGAGCAGGCGCTCGCATTTGGCTTCCCACTGAGACTCCAGCTCTGCCTGCATCAGGGACAGCTTCCAGCCCCACCCGCAAAGGACACACTGGTCAGCCTTAGACAACAGTCCCCTTCCAAGCGTTCCCAACCCTGGGGTCATAGGAAACTGCTTTATACTGAGTCAGACCATTGCTCAGTATCGTCTACCCAGACTGGCAGCAGCGGCTTCTCCAAGATTAGAGGCAGGAGGCTCTCCTATCTTGGAGATGCTGTCAGGGAGGGAATCTGGGACCTCCTGCATGAACACCTTCTGCAGCACCTTCTTCCCTCTTCCCAGAGAGGCCCAATCCCCTAAGGGGAATATCTTACAGTGGAGTCTCCCATTCAAATGCAAACCAGGGCAGACCCTGCTCAGCAAAGGGGACAATTCATGCTTGCTACCACCAGACCAGCTCTCCTCTCCTCTTGGCAAGGAGAGTTCCCAAGGGTGCTAAATCCATAGGCTGCCTTCCACCCCGATATTAGGAAGGAGGATGCAGTGTGATTTGCCTCCCTTCTCGACTCTGCAATCACCCCTCCATCAGGAAACCGCCTCTATGGTCTTCCCCCAGGGAGGAATTCGCTCCTGCCTCCTACCTGCTCTGAAGCAGCCTGGTCCGTCGACGTCCGGGCCTTCTTCAAGAGCTGCCGGAGCTTGTCCAGTTCCTCCTGGTAAGACTTGCGGATCTCGTCCATCTCCTCTTCGGCCTGTCCTCTCTCCAAAAGGGACTTTTTCTTCCTCTCCGAGAGATTCTGGATCCGAAGCAGGGGGAGGAAACAAAAACCCACAACGATGTCGTTGGTTTTTAAACCGAATGGAGCATTCAGAACAAGAGAGGGATATTCTGCCAGCAGCCTGAAATGATCCAGTCCTTTCTGTCCATTCAAAACCACCTGGTTCTGCCACATACAGAGGGGAGGTCCCAAGTGGGGCCTTTTTCCTCAGCCATTGGATGCCAAGTATTCTTAGCCGTCCGAAAACTCCTGGACCACCACCAGGGTGGGCACTCCAGCCTTGAGAAGCACCGCCACTTGGATTTCTGTGCCTCCTCCTCCTCCTCTCTCTGGTGCCCTACCTTCTCCAGGCTCGCCTTCTCCACGCGGAGGTCGGCCAGCTCTTCCTCCAGGGCCGCCACCTTCCCGTCCAGCTGCCTCCGGCTCTGCTTCTCCACTTGGAACTTGCTCCGGGTGTCCTCGGATGACTCCTGAAGCTCTGCAGAGGGCGGGGCGCCGAGTTGACATGGAGACGCAGACCCGAGAGAGGGACCCAAAAAGGCGAGAGCTCCCTCAGGACAGGAACCCTAGAAGGACCAGCTCCTCCCCTGCATGAGCCTGCCATCCGATCAGGCCCTCGCGGGAGGCAATATGTTCATACGCAAGCCAGGGGCATAATTCGGAGGCGGTCTATGGGGCAGAGGCCCCCAATGAATGGCCCGGAGCCCCAAATCTCATCATTCACCCTGTCAACATCAGACAGTAGCGGATTAAAGCAGCACATTGCTACTTTTAATTACATAATTAGGTTGCAGGTTATTCCAGGCGATTCATATCCGAACTGGATCTCTGGGGGCTTATTGGGAGATTGACACCCAAAGGGGTTGTTATTGTGTACTTAAAAGTGTCATTCGCTATGTTTGTCTGTGCCTCTGTCATCTGGTCAATGACCATAATAATAAGGATTTTGGTTCCAATTCATCAGCCACCTCCTCCTCCTCGACCTCTTCCAGAAAGGAAAGACAGCCGTGGAGGCACCTGCACAGAGCAAGGGAGAGACCCCTTGGCCTCACCTCGCTCTCGGCTGCTCCTGTCTTCAAAAGCGCTGTATATTAGATACTTTAAGTAATAAGTGTAATTTTGGGGGTGGGGGTGGGGATATGATTGAAAAAGGGCTGTGGATCCAGGCCCTGGATCTTTTAAGTACCCAGCAATGCCCCTGATGCAAACTAAATGAGTCAAGCAAGTCGGAAGGGACTAGAAACTTGTTCTTTAAAAGCAAACACCAAGGACTATCTGGAAGCAAAGTTCTGCCCCTTTAGAGCAAAAGACACAGGTAACCCAGAAGGATGTACTCTGGCAGAGAAAAGGAGCTCTCTGCACGCGTCTTGGAGGTACTCTTTCCTGACCTGAGCCCCTCCCTGAAGCCTCCCTCACCCGTCAGCTGTGCCTGCAGCTGGTTGAGCTGCGTCCCGTGCCTCTCTGCCTCCTTCAGGGCCACATTCAGCTGGGACCGCAGCTCCATCTCCTTCTTCTGATGGCCGGTCAGCTCCAGCTGCAGCCGGGAGATCTGTGCCGTAGCGGCTGCCAGCTCTTCAGCCACTTTGACCTGCAATGCAAGAGAAGAGACACCATGGCGGGGAATGCCGGCCAGCGCCTCCGGAATGGATCGGGAGGTGTGTGGGTCAGAGGGCAGCGACAGAAAGCGCCCGGAAGAGGAGAATGAGCTCCTTCGAGACACACGGCCTCCGCACGATCCAATGCTAGCTTTTGTATCTGCTGCCAAAAGCACATTTTCGGAGTCGCATGATCTCCGTGGGGCACGGCCTGATCCCGACTGGCATGCAACCCCGGCAGAGGGGCCCACTGGACGGAGACCTGCAGAGGAGAGCTGGGGTTTGGGGCCCGTGTAGGTCAGAAAGGGCAACTCTGAATGAATGAGGGGGGTGCGGGAGCAAGGGGGGAATGGAATTCCAGGTGATCCGGACATCAGAGGACAAGGCCTCACCTGGTCCCAGCCCTGATCCTGTGGCAGCATGTGCTAAAGAGAGCAAAGTGGCAACAGGAGAGAAGAATTACCACCACCAGAAGCAGAAGAGAGAAAGAGAGAGAGAGAGATTTTCATTAAGAGAGGAAGGCAGCACTCCAAATGGTTCAGAGAAATTGGAGTGTTCTGTGGTCCAGAGGTTTGGCATGCCAAAATTGCCTGGTAGGGCAGTCCACACCCTGCAGTTGGTTTGAGTAGGGCCCAAGGCATAGGCTATCCCCAAAGTATAGGCCACCTCCAGCCTCAGAGGCAAGATGCCTCCAAATACCAGTTGCAACCATCATTTCTATTTTTATTGTACGAGCCTCACCGCTAGCCATAATGCAACACTAAGCAGCACAAAGCTAGTTTCACGGAGTTTTATTTCTAAGCCTTTTTTTAAAATCCCAAACTGTCCCAACTTTTGGACAGTTTTCTGCCCAAAGAGGAGTTCCAGTCGGCAGAAGCAACTGTGAGCACCGCACCAGAAGGCACTGCGGGAGATTCCCCTTCGGGGCCGGGGCCGTAGCTCAGCGGCAGAGCCTCTGCTTGGCGTGCAGAAGGTCCCCAGTACCATCCCTGGCAGCATCTCCAGGTAGGGCGGGGAAAGACGCCTGCCTGGAACCTGGGAGAGCCACTGCCAGTCCGTGTCGAGAATCCTGAGCTAGAGGGACCCAGGGCCCGACTCGGCATAAGGCAGCTTCTTATGTCCCACTGCTAGAGCAGAGAGTCCGACTCGCTCCTTACGGTGTATCCGACACGAGCTTCAGCCCCCATTCCCCCCCCGCCCGCCACCACCTCCCCACTGCCGAGTTCTTTAGCCTAAGACCAGAGCACCCAGGCACCTCCCAGCTGTTCCGCAGACCCCCTCCGTGCCCCACGGCCCCTCTTCTTGGCGTACCTTCTCCTGCTCGGCGTGGAGCACCCTGGCCTGCGTGTGCTCGGTCGACACCTGCAGGGAAGTGTTCCTCTTCTCCATCAGGAGGTTGCTCTGCTCCACATACCTGGGGAGGAAAGCGGGGCAAGCGCATGGTGGGACCGAGGGCCAGATCCGGCTGCTGCAGCTGGCTGGATCCGACCGGCGGGACTGAGCACCCGGCTCCTCACCTCTGGTTGCGCTCAATCAGCTCACTGATCTTCTCGTTCTGCTCCTCGATGCGGCCGCTCTTCTCAAAGACCTCCTGCTTCAACCGCTCGTTCTCCTGCCGGGCAAAACGCCGGGCGTCAGAGCCGAGGATACCCGGGCAACAACACCATTCCGCCCTCTTGGCGTGTTTATTCCGATGTCAATGATTCTCTCCCCACCCAAGTCCAACTCCTCTTGACCCTTGGGCGGCAGTCTTCCCACTGTTCTGCCTTGGGCGGTACTTGCCACATCGATTTGTCGGCCCCGTTTGAAAATCACGGCTCTAGGGCAGGGGATTCCCAACCCTGGGTCCCTCCCCCAGATGTTGTGGGACTGCAAACTCTCATCATTCCCCTGCCACAATGGGCAACAGTTGGCAGTGGCTAGAGGCAGGGCCTTTTCGGTGGTGGCCCCTGGGCTTTGGAATACCCAGAAGAGCTTCACTGTGCTCCCCTCTCTTGGGGTTTTTAAAGGGCATCTACAGACCCATCTTCTCAGAGAGGCTCTTGATCTGCAGATAACATCTGGTGGGTTTTAAATTTGGCCTTTACTGGGTCATGTTTTGGGTTCAGTTCTACACTGTTGCATTTGCTTTACTAATGCAGTAGACTGGAAGGGGTTTCCCCACTCCCATAAGAACATAAGCAGAGCCCTGCTGGATCCGGCCCAAGACCCACCCAGTCCAGCATCCTCTTTCACACAGTGGCCCACCAGATGCCTCTGAGGAACCGCCCTGGTTTGCATTTGAATGGGAGGCTACATGTGAGCACTGTAAGATAGTTTTCCCCTTAGGGGATGGGGCCGCTCTGGGAAGAGCATCTGCCTGCTTGCATGCAGAAGGTTCCAAGTTCCCTCCCTGGCAGCATCTCCAAGATAGGGCTGAGAGAGACTCCTGCCTGCAACCTTGGAGAAGCCGCTGCCAGTCCGTGCAGACAATGCTGAGCTAGATGGATCAAGGGTCTGACTCGGTAGAAGGCAGTTTCTTATGTACAACCACCAAAAGGCTGCTAGAAGCCCTGATCTGTAGGAACTCAGATGCAGGTTGGCACTGGTCTGAGATACCTGCACAGGTGGGGCAGGAGGTAACTCGCTCTGGCCCACACTTCCACCCCCCCATCCCTGGAGCCGCCATTTTGCACGAACTGGTTCCAGTTAGTGGGCCTCAGACTCCTAACCCAGAAGACGACGCACCCCACAAGCCGGAAGTCGGCCGATGTCTGCCCCAGGGCCTCAACGAAGAGAAGTAATTGGGCCTCTTCAGGACTCCGATGGGTCTTTCTCTATCCGAGGGGTCAACAAGGGTGCCCTGGAGCCCAGAGCTCACCTGGATGATACGCTGGATGTTGCTCATGATCATGGCCGTTTCCATAGTAACCGAGGAGATGCCTGGCAAGAGGCTATGCCCCGAATTCTGTTTCTGCAGCTCTTCCACCTGCGGGGCGGCGGGGGAGAAAGAGCATCAGCACGGAGGATGGGTTCTCGGGTGGGATCCAGCACCCTGACCATCCCATTACCTTGGCCACCAGCCGATCCATTTTGTCAGCCACTTTGCCAACAGCCAAGCGGATCTCCGTGTTCTGCTGCCGCGCTTCGGTCATCAGGAATGAGCCCATGTCTCCGGCTGCTGCGATAGGGGGGAGAGAAGGCGTGAGGTGGCCTACAGAAGAGGCCACCCAAGACTGGCACCCAGAGCATGAGCCGAGACCCATTTGGAGAAGGGCCCAGAGCTCAGTGGTGGAGCATCTTCGGCTCCTACATATTATGTTTCCAGTGGCTGAAGCGCTTCCTGTGCCTTAAATTCCAACAAGCCATCCAATCATCCTGTAAGGCAGGCTCCCATGATCCTCGGGAATGCAGAGGTGGAGGCCAGGGAGGAGGCTGGAGGGAGCAGCCTGCCTCAGGAAGCTCGTGGCAGTGGGAGGATTTGAACGAGGGCCTCCCAACTCAGCCGCTAGGCCGGAGTAGCTCCCATGCACTCTGTGTGTGTGTGTGTGTGTGTGTGTGTGTGTGTGTGTGTGTGTGTGTTTTTGCTTTTAAAGATACCTTGGAAAGGAGCTGGGTACATCGCCCCAACCGGCTGGAGCTGGGAAGCTGCAGCGGTGGCTTGTGGGTAGGCGTAGGCCATCCCAGTATATGGCTGTGAAGAGAAGAGAGAAGGTGGGGGAAAGGAGTCCGGTGAGACAGCGCTGAAACTCGAGGGGACCGGATCTCGACTGGCCGTCTCGCTCAAGCCGACCCCCCGACCCACCAGACCACCACAGAGGCAATCCAACGTGGTGCCCAATGCTATGGAGGGTGGGCACACAGCCACAAGGGTGGCGACGGGACTCCTCCACCGCTCTGGCCAGAGCTGCACAACTCCGGTTCTCCGGCTATCTTGGACTGACAGTGTCCATCATGCCCAGTCACACAGCGGCCAATAGCCAGGGAGGGAACACCAACAAGAGGGCCCCCGTTAGGCCGCTCTGCTCAGGGCCTCTGCCTCCCTGCCCCGCCTCACCCCGTGTTCTCTTGCCCTCTGAGAAAGAGGCTCCGACAGGCAGCCTCTCCGTACCTGGAAGCCCTGGGGAGTCCCAGCAAGGGCCAGATGTGGCTGGAGGGGAGCAGGGATCATGGTGGCCGAGGGCACCTGGAGTCCGGAAACAGCTGGCTGAGGCACTGAGGAGGGACCGGAAGCGTCGGCATTACGGGCTGCTGTGCAGACAAGTGGCCTTGGCTGCAGCAGACGAAAGAAGCTCTCCCTCCTGGCTGATGTTACTTCCCCACCTCATTCTCCATTCCTAGCCTGGGGAAGCCCACGGGGGACCGACTTGATCTAGAAGGCCTAGCGCATGGCTGCACAACTTCGGCCTTCCAGCTGGACTACAACTCCCACCACCCCCAGCCTCTGGCTGCGGATGATTGGAGTTGTCGCCCAACAATAGCTGGACCGTCGAAGTCATGCAGCCTTGGGTTAGGGCCAACCATCTCCCTCAAAAGCCCACAGACATGTTGCCGCTTGGGGGAGGTTCAGCGAAGAGGCCCCATCACGGCTTCCGTCTGGCCACCCTGCAGCAGGCCCACCAAAGCCACCCATTTTCAGATGCCCTCTCTGCCCAGAACCAGGAATCCCACACACATCTTTAGGACTGCTTTGCTTCACAGGGGCGAAGAAGGCTAACCCTTGTCTGGAAGGTCATTCTAGCTCTTGGGGGGGGGGGGATCTTAGAATGGCAGCTTCCTTTTCAACCACCATCTGGCCCCATTTGCAAGCTGGAAGTGGATGGCTGGGACCTGCCCAAACAACGTTCAACTCTGAAAACACACACACACAGACGCCCCTTACCTTGTGCTGTCATCTGAGGGAGGGTGGTTGGAGGGGCTGGCTTCAGCGGAGAGGACGGAGCAGGCTGAGCCACTCCTCGCACAGTATTTGGATCCTGCAAACACACGTTCCCCCCCGAGAATATTCTGTGTTCAACAACGAGAATTAAATTGCGTCTCCGCAGACCAGAGGTCGTGACTGTAGGAAAAAGCACTCAAGAGCACTCAGAAGATATCAGTGAACTAAAAATGTGGGGCGAGGTTGAAAGAGGCAGGTGAGAGAGGGACAAGACACCCTCCCTGCTGAAAAAGGAGCCTCCCCATCTCTGACAACTTTTAAGAAGTCTCCAAGGGTGCATTTATTCACCCAAGCTTTTGAAACTAGAAGTGTGGTTTTAATGATTTGTTTTATAGTGCTGTAGACTGCCCAGAGACATAATTTTGGACAGGTGTATAAGGATAAAGACAATTAATTAATTAGAAGAAAAAGAGGTGCATTTGGCTGTGGATGGAGTTTCAGGTTCCTGAGTAGTACCAGCGACTCGCTTGCAAGCCAGACTTCACAAGTACCTTTAAGAACTTGAGAGACACGGTAGCTGCAGCAGTCTCATTCCCTGCTACATCAGGGAACCTAAAACACCGACAGCAGAGAGACGTCTGTGCTGCGGCTTGCTGAACTCGGTGGACAGAAAAAACCAAGACCCATCCCCGAATCTTTGAACAATTCGTTCCAGAAAGGATTGTGGTTGGGAGTTAGCAACATGACAGCGCCACAGTGCCAATTCAGGATTTCTAGCTGGCCACTGCCCTTGGGCAAGGAACAATTTTAAGACACAAAATAGTGGTTGCTTACCCAAGAGCAGCGACCAGCTAGAAATTCTAATGGTGCCAAATGGCCAGTTAACAGAGTTCGTTAACTCACAACCGTCGTTTAAGAACCAGAAACAAGCAGCAGGAGGAACGCTAGAATCTCACCACCACCCCGCCAAGCCTCCATTCCAGTCTATGATTCAGTGCCAGAATTTGTTCTGGAATTCCACAGACCCTGCACCCTTGCTGGGTCTCCGTACCTCTATCTCCGAGTCGCTCGAGTCGAGCTGGGCTGGAGCCGTGCCCGAGAGGAAGGGCAGCATGGGTTGGCCCATCTTGGCCATCCGGGAAATCAGCTTCGCTTTCGCTACGTCGGGATTCTGGGGGTGAAGGGGGACGAGAGACGGGGGTTACAGATTCAGCCGCCTCCTGCGTACAGGCCAGATGCAGGGTTTGGAACTGTCCTGGGGGAGGAGGGGCGTGTCTCCCAACCCTTGCTTCAGCAAGTCAGACACACAAGTCCAGCTGAGTTTGACTTACCGCTAGCTGCTCACTGATGGAGTTGGATTTGGCCCGCACTGCCAGCTCTCTGAAATATGGGAAAGGGGCAGGGGGGAAATGTAAGTTTTCAAGAACTGTGTGAAGAGTCTGTTCTACAAACTTTTATACCCTTGTTGCATTCACACGTTCCCCAACTGAAAGGCATCACTAGGTTGATCAGAAACAGAGAAAGCAGACTTATCTGGATATCACACGGGCTCCCACCTTAACCACAGCTCTTGTTCACAATGCCAAGTTTTAAACACAGAGGCAACCGTGTATTTACAGCAGAATGGCATGCAACGACGCTGGGATTTTCTGAGAACTATTCCGGATTTCTCACCCTGGCTTTGGAGGTAGCGTAGAAGGGGGCACCCCTACAGAGTCTGTACTGGGGTTTTCAAGGTTTGGCGCCGGGGAAGGCGCGAGGAAATCTCTGGGACCCAGGCTCTGTCCATTGGAACTGGTGTCCTTCACAAGCCTCACCTAAGGAGGCAAAAAGAAGTTCTTGGATTGCGTTGTTAAAGAAGAGGGTCAAAAATGACGATGACAACACGGATAGATTTGTCTTCTATTTCCAAGATGGTGGCTGGGTCCTTGTTACAAGGATTGCTCTATTATATGAGTATTTATTACTCCAGATCTGAAATAATATTATACAACTCCAAAATAAAGGGGTTCCCCAGAATTAGTTGGGACTATAACTCCCATCCTCAATACCCCTGAGAGTTGTAGACCAACATCTTCTAGGGACCCAAGGTGGAAAGCGCCTGCCACAATGGCCTCCAACTGGAAGTGGGTTTGGGAAGGAGATACTCACCCGCTTGACTTCCACCTCAAAGGCCAGGGTTGAGTCCGGGGGGATGCGGTTGGCTACTCCTTGAGGCCCGTAAGCCAGCGCCGGCGGAACGATGAGAAAGCGCCTCCCTCCTTTCTTGAGTCCAACCATGCCTTCGTCCCAGCCCTTGGGTTGCAGAAACACATAACCAAAGTTGGAGACTGATTGCCTAGGACTTCACAGAAGGGGGCAGGATCCTAGCTATCTTGCTTACGAGACCAGCCAAAAATCTTTGGCCCCATCAGAGATACATTTGACCACGATGGGTTTGAAACGGAGGAGTCTGTTGATACTCTGCCCTTTCCACAGAAATGCCACAAGCTTAGATCTGTAGGCAGATATAATTGCTCCCCTCCAAAATCCCAGAGTAACAGAACGAGGATGCCCACCTTGATAACTTTGCCAGAGCCGAGTTTGAGTCGCAGGAACTTGTCTTTATTCATATTAGAGTCAAAAACCTGTTAAAAAAAAAAAGACAAGAGTCAAACAGAAAGTGAACTGACTGAAATCCAGCCATTCGAGCTGCTTAGAAGATCTTGCCGATGTTTCAGCCCTGCGTGGCACTGGGGCAGAGCAGACTCACAATACTTCCCATGCCCTTCATTTTGCAGACTGGGGAAACGAGGCTGAGAAACAGGATCTTGGCCAAGCACAGATACCGTAAATGATGAGAAAATCCTTCACAAGAGAACACTGGGAGCAATTATAGCACACAGGTGGATTAGAACAGGCCTGGAGAACTTGGCCCTCTAATTGTTGGAGAACTACAACTCCCATCTTCCCCTGCCACAATAAACTGTGGCTGAGGATGATGAGAGTTGTAGTCCAAACACAGCTCGGCCAAGCACAGCAGTGTATTTTCCATACAAAAATGTATTTGTTTGTCGGTGACTCAAAAACAAAAAAAAGCAACAGACCAATATAATACATCCAAAATCATTTGGATATTTTTGTTGTTTTCAAGTTTATTACCATTGCAAGCTGCCTAGGTATGTCTGACATCAAGAGGCAGGATATGACTACTGAACTGGCCAACTCGGATGCTTTGGGTGGCCGTGGGCAAGTGACTCTGTCTCGGGGAAAAGCTTCTCAGGGCTATTGAGCGGCTAAAATGTGTCCCCCACGCCAAGATCTTTGGAGAAAGGGCAGGATGTGAAAGTAAATCATATTAATTATTGTTGCGAATTATTACTCAGAAGATGAGTGAACGGAAGAGCACCTCTCTCTCCCCCCCGCACTCCAGTTTTACCTGTCCGAGAGCACCATTCTGTAACAGCCAACCCGTGAAGGCAACCTCCAGGGAATCTCCCGCCTCCACACCTTGGCCCTCTCCGATGATGAGGTCCTGGTACAGCACTGAGTCGGCAGAAGGGCTGCTGTTGTATTTGGCAATGCAAAGCTGCAAAAAGGAAGAACCAAATCCTTCTTCTCCTTGACCTGTACAAGCCACAGTGACCCAAACCCTCCTGGGAATGGCACAGAGGGGGTCCGAGAAGCTGTGCGGACACTCTGGACAAAGGTTAAGACCAGCACAGGCGATCCTGTGTGTCTGTAGCGCCATGGGTGTATGTGGTGCTTTGCAGCATCAGCCAACAGTAAGCAGGTCTCTGCCCTAAGCAGCTTGCAATCTAAAGGGAGGGAGGGAGGGGAGCAGCAGCAAGGATAACCAGGGCTGAGTGCAGCACACAAGTTCTCACATTTGGGTCCCCAGATGTTGTTGCACTACAACTCCCATCATCCCCAGCTGCAGGGCCATTGCGGCAGGGGGTGATGTGAGTTGTAGTCCAATAACATCTGGGGACCCGAATTTGGGCCCCCCTGATGTCGCACGCTCCGAGTGCTGCCAGAGACCCAACAGACACACCAGAGGGCTGGCTTAAAACTACCACCACTACACACAAGGCAACACGCGTCCTCGATACCTGCTGGCAGAAATCCAGCGCCGCTTTCTCCGACTCAAACATGATGGACCAGTTCTGCCTCTGGTCATCATAGAATGTGCTGTAGTTGTTGGGCTGGACCTGGAAGGAGGGAAAGCACACCTCACATGGACTAGGGCAGACGGCTGCTGCTCCAAGCCAATCAGCTCTCCGACCTGGGAACGTCAGGAGCAGCTTGTCTTAAAACAAAAACCAAAAGAAGTGCACAAACGGGACCAGGAATGTTGAACTGGAAGAAGACGACCTCTGCATGCTTTAAAAGAGACAGAACTATTCATGGTAAGCTAATAAATAGCATTTTACGCCCTCTACTTCTAGAGTTCGTACATGGTTTTATTCTTATGTTCATAAACTGCCTCGAGGACCCGACTTGGGGTAGGGATGTGAACGAATCTCACTCGAATCGATTCGCGTTTGAAGCCATTGAACTGAATGGAGATTCGCTCGAATCAATTCGAATTCCCCCAAAGTCTAATCAAATTTGGTTGATTCAACCGAATTCGATTTAGACTTTGGGCAAATTGGAATCGATTCGAGCGAATCTCCACTCAATTCAATGGTTTCGAACTCGAATCGATTCGAGTGAGATTCGTTCACACCCCTAATTTGGGGTGAAACACAAGTTAGAAACTGTAACCACCAACAACATGCAGTGCAGTCCTACGGACTGGATTCTTGTCCTCCTTAGCAGCAAGGCTTACCGTGAGAACAAACCCTGAATGGATCCTGGCAGTCGTGATCTGCTGCTGCTGGCTGATATAAAGGAGGATCCTGTACTGGATTGTAAAAGAGACGGAAAGAAGGGAGGGGAGAAGAAGAGAGTAGATCACACTGGGTTCTTTGGACTAATGACCTGACCTGAGACAAGAGCTTCACGTCATTTCTACAGATGCTCACCCAGATCTCCACCACCAGCAGGCCAGTAACGATGGAATGAGAAGCCGATTACCCTACACTTTCCCCCCTGGGAGGAACCACACCACCCTCACCAAGGGAAACCTGGCTTGATCTCAAACCGTCACCCACGTCAGCTGCTCGGGATGGAAGGAAACAGACGTCAGTGGACTACATGGATCGAGACAGCTCCTCCAATTCCCGCAGAACCAGACATGGCCCGGCGACAGAGGCACAAAGGAAGCATTGGCACAACGTGCTGCGCCTTCTCTTACCTCTTTGGTAACATGGCTCCCCACCACGGCTGCACCATATTTGCCTTGTTTCACGTACTGCCCGTTTGTGCTGAGATGGAAGGGGAAAGCCTATTAGCATCCCACACACTTGTGCTAAAAGCTATCCCTCCCCACCGCCCCCTCCTCCACCCAAGGACTACATACAAGTAATTTTGCCTCTTTGTGACAGGGAAGGACTGTAGTGTGATAGGCCCTGCTTTCCATACAGAGGGTCCTGTGTTTCAATCCCTGGCAGCATCTCCAGGTTAGGCTAGGAAAGAGCCATCTGAGGCTCCAAAGAGCTGCTGCCAGCCAGTGCAGACAATACTGAGCTAGAGGGGAAAAGGCTCTGACTCAGCAGAAGCCAGTTTCCTACGGAAGCTAGATTTTAGTGTCATCCCAAGATGAATGCCACCCCAACTTAAGCAATGGCCCAGTAGACACAGCAATGGCCACCCTGGGCTTCTTGAAAGGCGAGTGGCACTTGTGAGGAAGCAGACGCTAACTCAGCCAGCAGAAAGCCTCCGCAGCTTCCTCCGGCAGAGTACTTACAATCGATATGCGTGAACGGCCGTAGCAAAGAAGACGGACGGGGCTCCCGAAGTAGGTGTGGGCGTGGGCGACTTCTGGGATGGGGGGCCTGCAGCTGAAGCAGCACACAGAGTCAAGTCAGCACACATGTTAGATGGTGACACATTTCACATTTGCCCACAAGCATCAGCAGCTTTTCCTGCTAAGCATCTGCCTGCAAGCCTCTTTAGTTTGGAGGGTCACACCCACTATTCCCTGTCACAGGGATTCCAAGCTAGTAGCTTACTACAACCCCCCATCATCCCCAGCTGCAACGCCTTTTGGCAGAGGATGATAAGAGTTGTAGTCAACATCTGGGAATCCCTGTTACAGGAAACACTGGTCTCACGGCCAAGCCTTTCCTAGACCAGGGCTTCTCAACGTTGGGTGCCCAGATGTTATTGGACTTCAACTCCCATAATCCCCAACCAAAGGCCACTGGGGCAAGGGATTATGGAAGTTTAAGTCCAATAACATCTGGGGACCCAACACTGAGAACCCCTGTCCTAGACTGTACCACCCAAGCCCCTGGGTGAGGAAATAGATGCTTGAATTCTCCCCCACATTATCCAGAAATTAGCCACGTCACTCTGTTACAACAAACACTGCCCACACCCAAAAGAAATATAACACCTTTCGAAAAAAGACACTGAAGAGACGAGCTAGTTAGTCACCACCTTGACAGGGAGTGATAACCAATTACTTACCAGCGGCCGGTTGACCCTTTTTCGGCTGCTTGGGTGCTGTATATTGGAAAAATTCATTGCTGGTGCCCGTAGCTGTCTGATCCAGTCCAAAGAGAGAGGCCAGCCTGGCTCTATATGGGGAGAAAACCATTTGCTTGTTTGATGCCATCATCTACAGGGTTTTTTTTTTTTTTTTTGCAGGGGGAAGCATGTGAGATGCAGAGATATTCATGTTTCATTGTGAAGCCCAGCTCAGCGGTTCCATTTCAGCCTTTTTGAGTCATGTATTAGAACACCGTAACTCCTTCCACCCCAGTCACACTGAACACTGACTCCAGAAGGCTGTAACACTGAACTTGTAATTTATTTATTTTTAAAAAGGCATCTTCATCTTCCCACCTTTAAAGGGGGGAAAAGTCAAAGTGCTTTGTAGAAAGCAAGAATTACGCACTGCTTCTGAATTACAGCAGCTCTCTTTTCCAAAAACCAGCAGAAAAGAGGCCACGTCTTAGCACAATTAGAAACCTCTCTCTGACATGTTAGTTTTCCAGGTGCAGAGGCATTCTGTCACGGGGGCGGGAAGAGAACAGCGTGCACTGGAGCAAGCCTTTCTCCAATTTTCTGCATTTGCCCTAGGACGAGGAACTTAGTGCAGGGTTTCAAGGCTGCTGCCACAACCCAAAGAGGCAAAAACTCGCTTTTAAAAAACCAAATTGAAAGCGAGATTTCTGAGAAGTTAAACACACAGAGACACAGGTTCTAAATCCTGCGCTATGCCGAACTGCAACTGCAACTATCTCAAGACCGAAGTTCGGTTTTAGCTGCGGGCCAACAGCTCCCAAGAAGGAGCTACCACCGAAAAAACAAACCCATGGACTGCCTGCCAGAAATACTCCGTCCGCCATGGGCCCGACATGGCCGTTCGAGAATTCCCCGACTTGCTGGCTGGGTCTCTTACCACCCCATCCATTCAAGCTTCATTGCTGTTTTTCTAAAGTGGAATCACGCCTCCCTCAGTCCCTTTCCCATCCTGGAGTATCAGCAGCTTTTCCCAGCTTTTTTCTTTTTTTAAGGCTACTTGGATTTCCAAAGGTAACCCTGCGTTTGCACAATAGTGACCTTCTGGAAGCACCGAATGACCTTGTGAGCAGAAAGAGAGCTCTCCTGCCATTGTTAGGATTTCTGATGCAATCATCAACAACCTAAACATGAAGTCCTCCATACTGAGGGCAAGCAGAGGAGGGGAATTATGATCAAGGCTGTTTTCCGTCTGGAAAGTCAGGCCAGGGAGACATTTGGCAGTGACACAACTTGGCTTTGGCCACAGGCTTGTGGGTCACTGCCTCACGTGGTCCGCATGTGCTTTTGCCAGGGAAAAAGGGAAGGCAGAAGCTCCTTAAAGAAATAAGAAATATTGGTGCTTATTTTCAACCCAACCAGCATCTGAAAAAAGCAAGACTACTTTCTGAAAAGCCGATTCTGAGATTCCACCCGGGGTCATCCACGTGCTTTCAGGTTTCTCGACGACCTTACGGACTAGAAGCTGTGTTGTTTTAACATTTATGAAGCCCAACCACTGGAGAGCTCGGGATTCTAAATCCTGTGGCCAGTACTGAACTCTGATCATGGTGGTGTAATCAGGGAATTCACCATCTTTCGCATTTCCTGATCATGTTTCATTTCTGGATGCTTCACAAACTTCCTGGTTTGCCCCCACCCCTAGAAAATCCTTTCTAAGAGGTCAGCCGCCAAAGCTTTCACAACACCACCCTGAAGCAACTATTTTTCATATTGTGCTGCTGATGAGACAATGTTCTCAACTGTTTGTTTGTTTAAAGATCCAGCTCTGTTAATCTGTCATGGCAAGGCCAACAAATGTTTTCCTGGCACCTTAAAGACTAATCAACTGAAGCAGAAGTTTGCACAGACTAGAGCTCCCTCAATCATCTCCCCCAGCAATGCTGATCAACCAACACCGCTAGCCTCTCATTCCAACCATGCAGCTCCCTCGCACAATCTCAGCTCTCCGTTCCCTTATCTGTGCCCTTGCGAAAGAGTCCAGAGAGACAATTCACCACCCCACCACCACCGCCTTGAGATATTCAAGGCAACACAGCCACTGAATTCGCACCCAGAGATTTCTCAGTCACAATCACGCTTCCGTCAGTTGCCCCCATATTGCAACAATATGAGCACACAAGAAGGATAAAAGCCAGGCAGACCTTGAATTTCTGCCTGACTCATTCCAGAACAGGGAAGCTGCACTCAACTGGACCAGGAAGGGAAGAGGGTACAGGGTAGCACCATAAGAACAGCCCTGCTGGATCAGCCCCAAGGCCCATTCAGTCCAGCATCCTGTTTCACAGAGTGGCCCACCATTGTAGGGCCTCTCCAGCTGTTGTTGAACTACAAATCCCATCATCATTAATCCATGGAATTCTCTGCCACAGGATGTGGTGATGGACACAAGCTTGGTGATGGATGACAGGTCTATCATCGGCTACTAGATGATAATGATTAAACAACAACACCCCCAAGCAGAAGCCAGACATAGTTAGCCCTGACTAAGCCTCATTGAAGTTAATGAAATTGATTGAAATTAACAGGACTTCAGTCAGTCACAACTAACTTCTTCTAGAACCTGCCCCAGAGTCAGGAATCAGTGCAAGGGTACACAAACCCCTGGAGGTACTTTTAAGGCTTGAAAGGGGCACTCACTTGGAGCCCTCCTGCCTCCTTGGCTAGTGATGACAACACAGCTCAGCCGGCTCCTGACCAGAGGACTTGGCAGTTACAGTCACTGGCTTACAGCCAAGTTAAGTGATTCATGAGCAGTGCTGTCGAAATTAAGGGCAGGTCTTGCAGCAGTTATCATGAATGGTCCCCCTTGCTAAACAGGGTTTGCATTGGGATGGGAGTCCTCATGTGACCACTGGAGGAGATTCCATTCAGGGGATGGGGCCGTAGCTCAGTGGCAGAGCATCTGCTTTGCATGCAGAAGGGCCCAGGTTCCCTCCCTGGCAGCATCTCCAAGACAGGGCTGAGAGCGGCTCCTGCCTGCAACCTTGGAGAAGCCATTGCCAGTCTGTGCATTCAGCACTGAGCTGACAAAGGGTCTGACTCGGTATACGGCAGCTTCCTATGTACTCTTCTGAGGTTTTTTTGTTGGTTTTTTTTAAAATAGGAAGAAAAAAGTCGAAACCCCTTGAATCAGTGGGGGTGGCTGAGTGAAGGTACTCTGCACATGCTCAGGGGCACTCTTGGCAAAGGGCCGAGCCTGCTCAAAGGCTGGATTCTGGAAAGAAAGGAAGAGGGGAGAAAGCGGCTCTGGGGCAAAAGCAACCCCCAGGAGGAGGAGGTAGCAGTCTCTCCCGAGCAGCACAGCTGCAGCAGCCTGAGCCCGGGCAGAGCGGCGGAAGCGGAAGTAGCCCCCTCTTCCCCTTCCGGCTGTGCTCCCCCTCCCGCCTGAAGCCGCCCCGCTGCTCTCTCTCACCCGCCGGTCGGGGAGAGGAAGTCGGTATCCTCCTCCTCAGCGGCGCCCCCGAACATCCTTCTCCGCCCGCCGAACCACACCGGGAGGGCGTGCCGTAAAGCGCGCCGCCGCGATCCCTTTTTCACGACAGTATCGTGAAACCGGCACTCCGCACGAAATGAAACTCGGAGCGAAAAGTAGGGGATGGGGAGGCGCCTCTAAAAAAATGAAAAGGCATGCACGTGATCCGCTTTCAGTTTGACGACGGATCGCTACGTAGGTCAAAATTTGTCGCACGCACGCATGCGCGTCTTTATTTAGAGAGACTTAGTCTGGTTGGTACACCACCTCTTTCCATTGAGTCCCCGGAAGTTGCCGCCCGTGCTTCCCTCTCGCCTTCTCCTATCTCTATGGGGAGGGTCACCCGAGAGCGGCCCCGCGGGCACTTTGGACGAGGGCGGAGCCGAGGGAAGGTCGAATTTTTTTAAAAAAGGAGAAATATAGGCTGGATTGGCCAATGGGAGTGGCCGGAGGCTAGAGGAGGCGGGAGCGAGAGAAGACGTGACAGGCGTGCGAGCCAATGAGGGAACGGGGGGCCGGCCGTCTGGAGAGCACGGACACGTCTCAGGCAGGCAGGACGGAGGCGGCGGCCGGGCTCCAGGCAGTGTGCAGCGGGCCGGCGAGAGAAGCAGTTCCGGCCGCCTCCCTCCCTCCCCGTGGATGCTGAGGTGGGGGGCAAGGGAATGGAGATGGGGGAGGGGAGATGAGAGCGGCGGAGAACTGAGAGATGATGGAATGTGGGGAGGCGGAAACAAGGTGGGGGAGGGGAAGAGGGGTGGGGGGAGGGGCCCAGACTGGAGAGGTGGGGGCGATCGTGACCGGGGGGAGGATGTCGTGGTGGGAAGCATGGGAGGGGTGCAGAGTGTGCGCACATGCATGTGTAAGTGTGCATGCATGTGTTGGACTAGGACTAGGGAGACCCGAGTTCGAATCCCCGTTCAGCTATGCAACTCACTGGGTGACTCTGGGCCAGTCATAGCTCTCTCAGCCTAACCTGCCTCACAGGGTTGTTGTGGGGATAAAAACATAAGCCTGTACATAACATAAGCCTCTGAGCTCCTCGGGAGGAAGAGCGGGATATCAATGTAAAATATAAATAATAAATGAGTGAGAGAGCAGGATACATGGGAGGGGAAGAGAGAGTCGAGGCAATGTGATGCTGGTGGTGGTGGTGGGGGGGCATCAGATGGCCTGGTGGGCTGGAGGAAAGTGGGAGAAGCAGTGCTTGAAGGTGGGCGGGGGGGGGGTATGAAGCCCTTCCAGCCCTCTCAGCAGATCGTGAGCCCTGCAGCCTTCCAAAAGTAGCCACCCAGGAGGCTTGACCCATCTGACCCCCAGCCCTGGGACGGGGAAGACTGACGGGGGGGGGCGGGAATGGTGGGAGTGATGTGGATGAGGGCGAGGGGGTGAAATGGGGGCAGAATAGAGAGAGGTGGACCAAGGGAGGGCAGGTGAGGTGGCAGGGAACAGGTGAGCATATATACTTGTCATCTGTGGGACTTACTCGTCTTTCTAACTTTCTGGTTCCTTTGCATCCAGAACCCATTTTGAGTGCTTTTAGTGGTTTCCCAGGCGGGGCTGGGATGCTTCCTAAGCTCCTTTCCCCCACCTCCACTTGGATGGTGAGATGGCCAGGCACTTCCTGGTCACAGGCTGTTTATCCGCAGAGGCGGATAAACATTCCCGGTATCTTGTCTCCTGGGCTCCAAAAAGTGTGATGCTGACTCCTAAAAAGTTGGAAAGGTCTTTCTCTGTTCAAGTTTTCAGACTGTTAGGAGTCTGAAACCTGAATTTCTGCTGCTTTTTGGGGAAACGGAGCCTGAGCTGTTCTCTTGTGTGCCTCGGATTCCTTCTCTGGGCATCTGGCCAGGTTTTCAGGCAGATTTACTCTCGATTTAGAATGCCTTTGTGTAGAGAGTTGGCCAGGCAGTTCTTCTGAGAGAATTAAGAAGTGATTTTATAAAGTCTTTTACACTTGTGGATTAACTTTCTTTAAAAAACAACAACACGGTAGTAAGGCTCTGCTCACAAGCTGATTTTGGAATGAGTGTGCTGCTGTATTTTTCCATCAGTCGCATCTCTGGTTGGGTGTCTGAAAATCGAGTTTGATTGGTACTATGAACACAATGTGGAGAAAATGGTTAAAGAGAAGCTTCCCTTCCTCCTAACACTAGAACCAGGTGGGGTCCAGAAAGGGGCAGGGCAGAAGGAAATCTTCACGCTGAACATAACTGATCTGTGGAATTCATTGCCACAAGATCTGGTGATGATCACTGGCTTAGATGACTTTCCCCAAACTCACGGAGAAGTCTATCAATGGCTATTAATCATGATGGCGACCTGGTATAATCTCCAGGTCCGGGCAGCCTCTGAATACCAGGGGCGAAAGGAGCAACAGTGAGACGGGGATGCCTCTGTGTGGTGGGAGAGGGGGATGCCTCTATGTCCCGCTCGTGAGCTTGTGACTGGCCACTGTGGGGAAACAAGGCTCTGGACTAGACAAGGCTTTTGGACTGATTCAGCAGGGCTGAGCTTCTGTTAAGAACATAAGAATCGCCTTGCTGGATTTGGCCCAAAGTTGATCTAGTCCAGCATCCTGTTTCCCACAATGGCCTACCAGACACCTCTGGGAAGCCCACAGGCAAGAAATGAAGGCGTGCCCCCTCTCCTGCTGTTGCTTCCCTGCAATTGCTGATTGCACTTATTGATTGATTTGATTTCTATAGCACCCTTCCAAAAATGGCTCAGGTGAAGAAGATTTTCACGCGGGAGAGAGCACAAAATTGACGTTCCATCTTTGACGAAGCGCCATCCCTATTCCTAGGGCTGTCTGAGAGTTGGCCTTTCTGTTGAGTAAACAGTCCGGTTTGTCTTTGTTGGCAGCGAACAGACGTCAACACCCTGTTGCCAGGAGTCGGAGCTAATGCGGAGTGAATGTTCCTGGAGCTGCAGGACTGAGCTGGACCAAACTTGACAATCTACCTGCCCCCACCTTATCAACCCCGGTGCTGGAAGCGTGGGTTTTCTCTGCCTCGAGCAGCAGGGATAGCAAGGTAAATGCCACGGTTTGTTCTACCTGATGGGTTCCTTTGTCTGCAGTTACTGATTGAAGAATCTGGGGGAGCTTTTTCTGCCCATTCATGGAAGAACAGTAGGCAGGAGAGGCTGTGCAGAACTATCTTGGTCATTGGCTGGACAACAGAGGAACTAGAAGTAAAGGCAGGGGGAAGGCTCCAGACAGTGTAGTGGTAATGGCTCGAAATTGCTGGCTGGGCATATATTTCAAAGCAGATGCAGTGTGACTCACTTATAGGCTTTGGAACACGCTTCCCACTGAAAGAAGAGGCTCCCCATCTCTTACAACTTTTGAAAAGGCAGTCAAGACACATTTGTTCACCCAGGCTTTTAATTAGAGACTCTTTTAACGGTTTGATTTTAAGAGTTTTAACCTTTTGAAATTTTAGATTGTTGTGATGTTTTCACCTTTTTATTAGCTGTTTTTCTTGTTTTGTCGTAAACCACCCAGAGACTTGCGTTTTGGGCGGTATACAAATATGTTAGATTAAAAAAATAAATATCGTATTGGTGCATGATCTTCAGAAGACATGTTCGGTGTGCTTTAGGCTCTAGGCTAAATGGGGTTGGATGCAGAATGAACCATAAATCCATTATGCTAACCAAAGCAAGTGTGATCATGCCTGGATGGTTAGTTTCCTGTAACTGACAAACCTATACCCAGAGTACTTTACACCTGCAAACTGGGTTTCCTTTTGAAGAGTTGCAGTCTGTGCAGTTTTCCGAATGGAGCCCTGGAGGGCAGATAACTTGGTTCTGGCTGCCCAAGGAAATTGTTGCATTTCTTTCCAACGGGGTTGTTTGCTTCCCCTTGCAAAGTGAGGGGGTGATTCATGAAGTACTATCTGTGGTGCTCTGTATATGTCCGGCCGTGGTGGCTGTGCACAGGGCTGAGCGACCTTCTGGACTTGGGAGAGACCAGTCTAGCTGCGTTTAACATTTTCTGCTCGGGGATGTTTGTTTAGAAAACACTGACTGGCAGCAGCTCGCCAAGGTTTCAGGCAGGAGTCTTTCCCCACCCCTGCCAGAGACTGTGGGACCTTCTGCATGCAGTTACGCTCCCGTCCCATAAGGGGAATACCTTGCCGCGCCCCCGTGTAGCCTCCCCTCCAAATGGAAACCAAGGCGGACTCTGCTTAGCAAAGGGGACAGTTCCCGCTTGCTGCTGCAGGACCAGCTCTCCTCCTAAGTGAGAGGTCAAAGAGAGCAGGTTCTAAGTGAGGTTTGACCTGCACAGAATATATTGGCACTGTCCTTCTCGGGATCTGGACCCTGTGCCTCGGTTCATGCAACCTAACATTGTGGTTTTTAGCCAGCTTCCAGAAGCCCCTTTTAAGTTGCTGTTTTAAATGCCACATCCCCCCCCAAAAAAAGTCTCTGTGTGGTGCTGTGGAGGTGCTTTGCGTGGTCTCTGAAGGTAGCTTCATCCCTCTTGTGTCCTGCTGGTGGTTCTGGCCTTTCGGTAAACTCCACTCGATTGCAGCCGAATCTCGGACCTGACCGCCCACCCAGCGCTCCCCATGGCGATAGCGGCATTGCGGGAACGAAAGCGAGGGGCGCCTGCAACTCCTGCCTGTTGGCCAGTGAGAATCTGCCCCTGGCAAGAGGCAGATTTGCGTAGGAAGGTCTATAATCTGTTGGCCCATCTGCCTTTTCATGCCAAGGTAAAGCTGGGTTCTGCTCCAGAGTTCAAAGTCACACGGCGGATGCTCTGCTACAAGCATGACGATGTCCCTGGCTGCCAACCAGGACAGCTCAATGTAGCTGGAGAGAACCCAGCACCCTGCGTCTGACTGGAGAACCTGGGGGAGCAGTGTTCCCCAAAACAGAGATTCCCAGAGGGTGCTGATTTCAACCCCCATAATCCCCAGCAGTGTTCCCTGGACTAGGACCGGGGAGACCCGAGTTCAAATCCCCCATTCAGCCATGATATTAGCTGGGTGACTCTGGGCCAGTCACGTCTCTCTCAGCCTAGCCTACTTCACAGGCTCGGTGTATGCCGCTTCCTGTGTTGCACAGATTTCTGCCATGGCCCCTCTCTCCCCAGGCGGCTGTTTTGCCTTTGGAGGTGGCTGCTGTTAGAATCCAATTACCTTGCTGGCTGTTCGTTTCCTTCCGGTCCGTTGTTTTTCTTCATTGCTGCCGTGTCTCGTTGAGTTGTTGTTCAAACTGCATATTTATGTTGTTGTTATGAGCTTGGTTTGCTTTCCACGGATGGTGGATCCATGTGTCTTAAAAAACAAACAAAACGATGAGAAGTCCCTACAGCCTACATCCTTACTTGCATTCATTTTTATATCCCACTCTTCCTCTGAGAAGCCCAGAGTGGTGCACGTGGTTATGTTCATCCTCACAACAACCCTGTGAGGTAGGTTAGGCTGAGAGAGACATGGCTGGCCTAGAGTCGCCCACTGAGTTTCATGGCTGAGCGGGGATTTGAACTCCGGACTCCCTGGTCCCAGTCCAGCACTCTAACCGCTAGGCCATGCTTGCGCTCTGCAGACATGCTCTCCCAGTGAGCTCTCCCCTCCGGTGCTGAAAAGCAGCCAGAAGCTGCAGGCAGAAGTCTGAAAGTTACAGGTTTTTGCTTTGGAAAAGGCTGTTCTTCGTTTCACATCAGTTAGCTCCCGTATGTAAGCAGATGTGGCATGTGCTGTTTTGAACAAAGAGGCGGCCCCCTGCCTCCAAGGCGTCGAAAATTGAACTTTCCAGGAGCAAAGGTTTGCCGTGGAAGGGACATCAAGAAAAAGAGGAAGGTCAGGAGCAAGATAAGGAAGTTAATCTTTTTTTAAAAAAAAAAGAGGGAAGAAAGATTGCAAGTCTTGAGTTGCGTGTTCCAGATTTAAGGAGGCGAAGAGGGCTCTCTGATCATCCTTGCTCATGATTTCTGAGAGCTCTGAATATTTGCACGCACACAGTGGGGAAAGTCAAACCCCAGGGCTGCTGTTTCCGTCAACATTCCTCCTCTGGCCAGCTCCTTTTGTGCCTGCTGAGGTTCAGGACTGGAAATATTTGAGCAGCGGGGGCGGGGTGTTTACTTTGGAGAGGAAGCAGTTAAAATGGGCAGAGGATGCCAGGAAATTGGATAAACCAGGAGCAGCGCTCTAGTCTTATGATCCTGAGTTGCCAGGGTCCTTTGCAGCGGGGAGAGAGGCAGAGCGAGTGGACCGATCTGGGCTCTTTCTCCTCTTCTTAGTTGTCCAGCGCTTTAGTCTCAAAGAGCTTAACCCAAGGTAAGAATCCCTGACCAAGTTTTGGGGTAAAGTGGGGGCCTCATCTAGGCATTGCAGCCGTGGTTTCTGTGTTTCTGTTTGTGACCGGTGGACGGCTCAGGCTTGGCAGAGAGCGAGAGAGGGCATACTTGAATGTTGGCCAGTATCTGTTGGAAGTGTGAGCCTGTCTTTGTTTCCTGGAAGAAAACACGTGAGGGTGTGTATGATCTCTGGGCTTTCCGCGGCTTGCCTGTGGGGGTGGATCTGAGCCCTAATGGGCCGGGAAATACTGGTCAAATTGGGACCCCGTCTGGCAGCCCGGGAGGCAGGCCCACAAGTCTTGTCCATCAGTACCACGTTGCTCATCATCGTGACCGTCTATCCCGCCTGGAGATGGAAAGCAGGGGAGGGCACAGTTGCACTTTCCGCTCTGTGTGTGTGTGTGTCGCCACCCTTTTAAAATCCTTGCTTGCAAATGGTGAGGGTAAAATTGCCGTCATTTTTGCACAGAGCAAAGGGTTAGTGTCAGGGTGACCACGAACAAGCCGCTGTACTCCTCTCTCCATGAAGAAGCTCCTGCCAGTGTTCGGTTCCATCCTTCTGACAGCATCAATGAAACGGTGTCGGGTGTGGGTGGGTGTGATTTTGAAACGTGGGAAAACACCATGGCAGATGTAGCCGCCCAGAACAGAAAGTCTTGTGAAAGTCTCTAGGGGTGCAAAAATACAAAATAAATGAAAAATCACAGCGAGTGTTCGTCCCACCAGATGGTACTTACTGACCATCCAGCTGGCTCGCCTCCTCTTGGGAGCACTGCACTACTCTTGTCCATACAGGTGGGATATCTGCGAAATGAACCTCAGAGAAATGTGCAGAAATGATGTCGCAGCGCTGCTGGTTTTTCCAAATCTGGGGCGTTGAAGGAAACTGCAGGCGAGGGGTTGAATAACCCCAGCACAATGGGAACCCGAGAGGTGCTTTCCCACCGATTAGTTGTGATGTTCCAAGGTGTGAAAGCCTAAACTGCCCTATTGTGTCTAGCCTTCCTCGGTACTGTGGGAGGAAGCCCTTGGGTGTGTCCCTCACAGACAGGTATGTATTTGGGGAGGGAAACTTCCTTGTGCGGTAATCCATCTAAGTGGGTCATTTGAGGAACAGGTTTACTTTTCATTCACACGGGTGGAATAAAACTTATTTTGGTCACTGGAGGCTGTAGTGTTTCGCTGTTCTCCCGTCTGCTTTGGCTGGAGTCCAAAGGCCTACTTAGACCTGCCCATGGATTTCCGTACACCCAGTGGGTTTCCACCCCGCTAGATCGACCACAAATTGCTTCTGAAGCTTGCCTCCCAGTTTCTACAGCGGTCTGCTGGGTGGCATCCATCGGGGAGGGAGGTGGCTTGAGGAAACTAAGTCTGAAGCACCCCTCACCCTTGGATTCATGGAACTAGTTTGCTGGTGGCTTGGATCCTTTCTTGGAACACACACACACACACACAACCCTCAAAAGTTCTGTACCAAGAAAACGTGACTTGTGTGTCCCATGTCAAAGAAGTAGACTTTCATATGTTCTTGGTTTGTGGTTTTTTTGTTTCTCCTTTCCCCCCTCCTGTTGGTTGTCGGGAAGGAAGAACAGCCTGACTTCTGTCCGACTCCAGCCTTTGCTTCTTGCTACTTTTCAGTGGATTTTCTGGATTTTGTTGGGTTTTCACCTGGAGCTTTCCCGGACGTTCACGTCCCTGGCCCCTGCCCCACAAACCGAGAAGCAGAAGCTTGTCCCCATGGGTCTTAAGGCTGCAAGTGACTTTCTCCATTATGTGCATCCTTGTCTGGAAGGGCGTCCCACTGAACACAGTGGAGCTTCCTTCTGAGCACTACGACGGATATTTATATACGGCTCTTCCGCAAAAGTTCTCCATGCGGCTTGCTTAGAAAGATGAATAAAATGTGATGGTTCCCTGTCCCCAGAGGACTTGCTGCCTAAAAATAAGCACAAGGTGGACACCAGTTGCTGCTGCTGAAGGGATGCTGTTGTGCCAGGGTTGGACCAGGCCAGTTGCTCATGCCTTGCTGAACAGAAGAGAATCGCCCCTTTAAGAAGGCGTCTCTTTGCTCAGTTGGCAGGGAAGGTGAGCCGACGTGTGTGGGGTTGTGCTGAGGGGAAGGAACAAGGGCGCTGGCAGCCACCAGTTTTTGCCAGCCAAAATCTGGGGGACCTTCATTAAACTGGTGACCAGGCATGGCTTGAAAGCATCTCGTCTGGTGGCAGGCAGTAATCGGGGTGCGTGTCTTGTGTCGCTGCCAGCTGGGGCTTGCCATCCTCCTTGGCCTTCCAAGCGGCTGAAGCTGGTGGCCACATCTGGTTTCCTTGGGAATCCACAGATTCAGGGAATTCAGGAATCCATAGATTCAGGCTTAGCTCACTAGTCATCCATTACCCATGGTTGCCACCAAATCTCCTTCCTTCCTTCCTTCCTTCCTTCCTTCCGGTCCTTTTCTGGCACACAGGCAGAGGGCATAGGAGAGAAGCCGATCTTCTGCCATTTCCCTTGTAAGATGGAGAGGGTGAGAAACAGGGGGAGCCCTCCCCAAATCCAGCTCAGAAGGGTTCCCTGCTGTTTCCTACCTTCTCGAAAATGGCCGTGGGGAGGAGACCTGTGGGGAGGAGCTCTGCGTCGTGCTGGGCGTCCTGCTCGCCAGAGGGGCTGGGGGCACTCGCCGCTGGCGAGCTGGCAAGTGGGTTTGTGGGTCCCTGGGCTTACTGGAGGTGACCGCCTGCTCACACAGGTAGCGCCACTGCACGGCAAGCTCTGAAACCGCCCCGCTTGAATCCGGGCCGGGCCTCCATCCTCTGGGAGCAGCTGGACCTTGAACGCAGGGAGTCGGAGGCCATTTGATCAGCAGTAATGAGATTGGAATCATTTAATGGCCTGCCTAATGCAGTTAGGAAGACGTGGCAGGGAAGGGCAGAGAGGGACGTGGCAGTTCCCAGAACAGGGCCTGAATCGCCAGGGGCTTCCGGAGACCTTTCTGCCGCTCGGCTCCCTCTTCGACACTGATGCAACGGGAGAGACCTGTTCCCGGTAAAACGCTTGCCTGCCAGTTAAGTGGCCGCCCCCCCTAATCTGGTTCTGGAGTTGATGCAATTTAAAAGGAGGCCTGGGCCCAGCCGTAGCCGGTGGCAGTAAAGCTAACCTTGTTGGTGTCCTGTCTGCAGTTTCTAAGCAGAGCTTTGATTGAAACGTGGCCCTGTCCGACCACTGCTGCTGCTGCCACGTCTTGTGATACCATGTTTCAGGCCCCAGGTCCCATCTTGTGCCCTTGCTAGTTGGGGGTATCTGTGGCAGCTGGGCTGGCTGGCTGGCTGCTACGCCACTTAACTACCCCACTGCTCTTTCCTTTGAGAGAGAAAAGGGGCCATAGTGGTAGAGCAGAAGGTCCCAGAAGATAAGAACAGCCCTGCTGGACCAAGCCCAAGGCTTATCTAGTCCAGCCTCCTGTTCCCCACAGTGGCCCACCAGATGCCTCTGGGAAGCCCACAGGCAAGAGGGGAAGGGCATGGCTCTCTCTCTCCTGCCGTGGCTTCCTTGCGACTGGTATTGAGAAGCATCTTTCCTCTGAGGCTGGAGCTGGCCACCAGACTAGATAAGAACACAAGTCCCCGTTCAGTCCCTGACTGCATCTCCAGGTAGGGCTGGGGGAGACCCTTGCCTGGAACCTTGGAGACGCCACTGCCAGTCAGTGCAGGCAATCCTGAGCTGGATGGACCAAGGGTCTGGCTCGGTCTAAGGCAGCTTCCAATGTTCCTAGCGTGGTGTTGGCTAGGAATGCCTCCGCAAGGGGTACTGCAGTATGTGCAGTAATGATCGCCCCTGTTGGGACATTGTTACATAGTCAAGACATATTTGAGGACTTTTAATGCCCAGTAATGTTTTACTAGCCTTGGAAAGCTCTTAACCATCAAGTCTCTTAGAGTTTGTATTGTTCTTTTATGTATCAACCAGCTTTTGTTGGAAAAGTCCAAGTATTTATGTGGATAAAGTTGTGTGAATCATTTGTTAGAATTTCAGTATACAAATATTTAATTTTCGAGAGAGAGAGAGAGAAATGCTGGATATTAACCAAGAATTATATAGGAGCCAGGAGACAATATAGGAGCCAGGAGACAATATAGGAGCCATTCCTGATCTTCCATAGCTTCCTAGCCCTGTTCTGATACGTGCTGTTGTTGTGTTTCCTTCAGGCTCGTGCAGCACCCCACATCTTCTCCAGCACCACAGGTTCAAGATGAACCACGGCGATCACATGGCACACATGGGCCATAACATGAATGGGTCGGCAGTGCCCACAACCGATCCTCACGCACACCACCACACAACGGAGATGGCAGGACACGGGCACGGAGCAGGGATGATGATGATGGTGAGTGAAGTGCAGGCAACTGGGGGGACATCGGGAGGCTGTGCCTGAAGGACCACCGGAAGCCCCCTGCTTCCCTCTGTCTTCTAAAATAAAGTGGGATTACTAAACTTTAATTTTTCATCAAGAAACAGGATGAGATGCCCAGCAGTTGTTTTGTGTCTTATTTTGGAAGAGGAGGAGGAGAAGGAGGATTAGGGTCCCCAGATGTTATTGGACTTCAGCTCCCATAATCCCCAGCCCCAGTGGCCTTTGGTTGGGGATGATGGGAGTTGGAGTCCAGTAACATCTGGGGACCCAACACTGAGAATCCCCGATTTACACCCCTTAAAACTTCTGGGCACCGTACATCGAGGTAAAAAGAGGCAGGCCCTGCCAGCAAAATAATATTCTAATCCACCTAACGCAGAAGGGGAAAGATGAGGCCATAGCGCAGTGGCAGAGCCCCTGCTTAGCCTGCAAGAGGTCCCGAGTTCAATCCCTGACAGCATCTCCAGCTAAAGCTGGGAGAGACTCTCAACCAGGAAACCCTAGTTGGTGTAGACAAGACTGAGCTAGATGGGCCAATGGTCTGACTCAGGATATGGCAGCTTCCTATGTAAAAGGGGGACCAGGAGGGAAGAAGAAAACAAACCAATCCAGGTCCCAAAATATACCGAGAGCGGTCAGGGTGGAAATGCCCCTGCAGAGACACCTTGGGAGGTCCTTGGTCTCTGTCTAATGCCAACAAGGAGGGAGGTGCCTGGGCTGGAGGGTCCCTTCCATGAATTCGCAGGGTGCAGTTGCTGCAGTCCAGCCCAGTTCTCCTGAAACGGTGATGCCCAAAGTCCCTGCAGGTCACAAGCCACTTCGCGGCGTCCGACTGACCCTCTTGTCTCCTCGGCAGGATATGACCTTCCACTTCAGCTACAAGAACGTGCCTTTGCTTTTCTCGGGGCTTGTTATCAACACGGCCGGAGGTGAGTCCACTCAGCCATGCACTGCAGCGGAGCCCTTTGAGCTGCCGAGAGGGACCAGGACCCCCAAGTAGCCCTTCGTCCCTGGGCTACTCTGCTACCGCGGTGGTTTTCAGCCCCACTTCCTTCAAGGAGCTCTTTCCACCTCGATTTGTCTCCTGAGGAACTGGTGGACCTCTGCCACCAGCGGGGATTCGAACCAGCAGCCTCCTGCTCTCTAGGCAGGTGGTAGCGAGCATGAGTTATCCCCTTTGCTAAGCAGGGTCCACCCTGGTTTGCATTTGGATGGCCAGCTGCATTCAAGCACTGTCTGCTGTAAGATAGTCTCCTGAGGGGATGGGGCCGTAGCTCAGTGGCAGAACATCTGCTTGGCCTGCAGGAGGTCCCAGGGTCAGTCCCTGGCAGCCTCTCCGGGTAGGGCCGTGGGAGACTCCAGAGCCTGAAACCTGGGAGAGATGCTGCCCGTCAGTGCAGGCAATCCTGAGCTGGATGGACTGATGGTCTGACTCGGTAGAAGGCCGCTTACCGATGCTCCTCCCTTTCTCTCGGTCAGAAATGGCCGGGGCATTTGTGGCCGTCTTCTTCCTGGCCATGTTCTACGAGGGCCTGAAGATCGCCCGCGAGAGTCTGCTCCGGAAGTCCCAGGTCAGCATCCGCTACAACTCCATGCCTGTCCCGGGACCCAACGGCACCGTCCTGATGGAGACACACAAGACAGTGGGGTGAGTAAACGCCTCCATCTGGCCGGGGGTGGGTGGGGGCCAAGCTGGGGAGCTTGTGGTTTTGATAGAGCTCGTGGGTGCCAGAGAGTGGGGAGATTAGCTCTGACAGACAGATTGGCGCAAGAGATCCGCACAGTGAATAGTAACTTTCATCCGGAGAATATGGTGTTAATTCGATGCAACATGAAATTGTTGTGGAGCAATCTGACTAAGTAATACTTGCCTTCTGCCTCTGTTTATCTGGTAACTCCCATCAACGTACCTTTTTGCTTTGTTCTTTCTGTATTTCTTCACTGAATCCGCAGCATCTCCCACTTATTTCTCTGTGTGTGTGTGTGTGTGTGTGTGTGTGTGTGTGTGTGTGTGTGTGTGTTGCTTTTCTCAGTTTGCAAAATCAAAAAAGCCTTAAAAGACAGTCAGGATATCGCCTCCCGCAATCCACCCAGTGGCTTCAACTTATCCTCTTAGGTTGTGCTTCCGGCTTAGGGGATGGGGCCGTTGCTCAGGGGCAGAGCATGCGCGTTGCCTGCAGAAGGTCCTCTGCTCCCTCCCTGGCAGCATCTCCAGGTAGGGCTGGGAGAGATTCCCGCCTCAAACCTGGGAGACCCACAGCCCGTCAGTGTGTAGACCATACTGAGCCGGATGGACCAAGTTCTGACTTGGTTGAAGGCAGTTTCCTATTAGGAGCAGATGAGAAATGTGTGTTGCACTCTGCACTTGAAAATTCTGCGCCAGGCAACAGCTAGATTCTGCAGTCTGCATTATGCAAAGCAGGCGCACTGGCAGAAATGTGCAGGATTTCCCTTTCTAGCCCCCAGGAAGGGCCAGGAGCTCCACGCGGGGCATCCTCAAGCAGACGTACTACCATCAAAGGACTACCAGAAATGTGAGCTTTCGTAAAACACGAATCAGCAATTCTTGGGGTGCCAGATTCAGCATCCAGCGCACTCTTCTATGTCCCTGTGTCAGCCCTGTCGCCCTCTTGCTGGTTCCTTTCTGAGTTCAAATCCTGCCTTTGGTTCTGTTTTTAAAAGAATTCAAAATCTCATTCGTTCTCCAACGGAGACGCAGTTCCGAGCCCCGCTTTCCTTCTCAGCCCCCCTGCGGAGCACGAGGCCTCCAAGTCGGCGTCCTGACCCCTTTTCTCTCTCCCCTCCCGTCCGCCCCGCTTCGGATCCCGCAGGCAGCAGATGCTGAGCTTCCCTCACCTCTTCCAGACGGTCCTGCACATCATCCAGGTGGTGGTCAGCTACTTCCTCATGCTCATCTTCATGACCTACAATGCCTACCTCTGCATCGCCGTGGCGGCGGGGGCGGGGACCGGCTACTTCTTCTTCAGCTGGAAGAAGGCGGTCGTCGTGGACATCACAGAACACTGCCATTAATGCCGGGTGGGTGGCGGTGGCGGGACGCAGCCGTCTCTCCCTGCAGCCCCTGCCAAGGACAAGCTTCAGCCCCAGGCCCGTTGGGAGCCGCACCGAGAATCTGCGGGGTGCTGTCTCGCTCGGCTTCTGGGGGCGACCCCTAGGCCTCACTCCCCACGTCTTCCCCTCCTCCCCCAGGAGGGGGACCAGTGACGAGAGAGGCGCTCTTTCCCCTAGGACAGCCTCCTTAGGACGGCTGGCATATACGCTAGATGCAATTAGCCTCTTTGATCTTTGGTTTTTTCAGACTCATGATGGAAAGGAGCTGCCGGGCTCACAGAGATGATTCCACACTTGTGCAGAGTCCATTAAGCAGCGGGTGCTTGGATCTGTGGGGAGGGCGGAGCGGGGCTGGTTCTGCTGGCGACTGGATGGTCACACTCTGTCTACAGTGGCAGGCAGTAGGCAAGCCACAGCCCTTCACAGTGATGCGACAGAGGCCTGTTGTGCCATCTGGTTCCTGCTCTCTGGTTCCCTCCGGGCCCAGCTCTCTGGGTGTTTCCCAGACTAGGCAGAGGCATTGGCCCGGCCCTAGACCTAGGTCTGGGCAGGCGCTCTCTTGCTTCAGCAGGCCCCTAGTGCCTACTCTCCCAGAACAGCCGTGGATATCAGCTGTGGGTAAGCTTGGGGACAACGTGCCGTTATCATTGACCCGCTCATTGTGAAACGTGCAAAATGAAACACGCATTAATGATCTTTTTTTAATTATTAAAAAAAGAAGAATTCTTTTAAATAAACTGCTGGAACAAGCATCAACTTCATTCTGACTTGCAGGTAGGGAGGTACCTTTTTTCTTTCCTTTCTTAGAACGGGTCTTCACACCCAGAAAGACCTGCCTCCAGCCAGGCCGGCCGCGACCAGTCCTAAGAGAAGGACCCTGAGGCCACACAGTCATTGCATTTGTAGTTATTCTTACAGCCTTTTGCACCCGGGATGGAGCCGTGGCTTCCCTCGTAGAGGATCTGCAGGTTTGCATGCGGAAGGTCCTCGGCTTCAACCCTTGGAAGCATCTCCCGGCAGGGCTGGGAGAGACTCCTGCCTGAAACCGCGGAGGGCCACTGCCAGGCAGTGCAGACAAAACGAAGCTTGATGGACCAGGAAACGGACGTGTTAAAGGGCCGCTTCCTCTGGGTCCACACCACCTCTTGTCCTCTGGTGGGAAGGGGCACGCTGCCCCTTTCTCTGCCCTGCTGTGCTTCCGTGCGGTTCTCCGTGTGTGTGTGTGTCACATGGGCGGTTGGGGCTGGGGAGCAGTCTAGGAATTACTGAGTAAGTACCTCTGCATGCTGAAGGTCAGTTTGTCTATAGACAGGTACCCCAGCACAGGTGTTTCAAGGAGAAAGCGTGCAACCCAGGGGCAAATGCTCCTTGAAATGCCCAGCCACGCTAAGGAAGCCGGTTTCCCTCTTCAGGAAGCTACTGGTTTTCCTGGGACAGAAACCCAGAACAGTGTCCCAGCAGGACACTAGAGTGGGAAAGTAACGCTGCAACATAGGCCATTTCCTTTATGTTCCGGAGTGTGGCCTGGTTTAAAACAACAGGTACAGGCTTAGATGTTTTGCCTAGAAGAGGGCTAGTAGAGCGGAAGCGGTCATCCAAAAAAGAAAAAGGGGAAACGAGAACCGTGAAGAGCTTAATGCGCTGAAAGGGGCCACAGAAGTGTCTTGAAAATCCACCCCTGAAGGGCTCCCAGCTGGATGAGCGTCTCCAGGAGTGAGCAGCTGCCAGGAGGATATTCCAGGGGCCAGTTTAGCCTGGTGCTTTGTAATGGCCCCTGTATTTCAGGACCTACAGCCGAGAGCCTGTGGACTCTTCCCTTGCTAGCTGGGCAGGACCGGATGGGTTGCTCTGGGTGCGCTCCCACAGCCTGACCCTATGCCGTGTTGAAGAGGCCCGAGTCGGTCGAAATCCGAACCACCACCGAACCGGCCGATCCATGTCCCCGAATCGACAAGTAGCACTGAGTTCAGATTAAGTAGAAACAGCCCTGCTGCGTCTGAGCAGGAGTCCAGCAGCCTGTTCCTCACGGCGGCTAGTCGGCTGCCTCTGGTCTGGGGAGCCCACAAGCGGGGGAGGAAGCCAACGGCCCACCTCCTGCTGTCCGCCCTGAAACACACTGCCTCTGACCAACTTAACTCAGTCTTAAGTTAGCAGCCCCCACCCTCTCCCATGCTGGCGAATTCTGTACACTGATGCTGTACTGGGCTGGTCCTCAGGGTGAGTGGCTTGTCCTAGCTGAGTTCGGGAGCTGTGTGCTCTCCCGTTCTGTGTTCCTGTGTGAGTGCAAAACAAGGAAGCCACTGCAGAAAGCGATGGCTTGCACAGCTCCTGCTGGGTAGGAGGGTGCCATCCTGGCCAGCTGTTTAATGGGGTGGGAGGAAAAGCCTTCCTACCCAGCGGGAGCCTCTCACATGATCACTTCCCCTGCCTCCCGCCTTGCTTTTTGCTCTTGCATGATGGCAAAATGGGGGCACGCCCAGCTCACAAGCCGATTGCTTTTTTTTGAGAACTCGCCTGTGGTGTGAGGAAGTCCTTTTTTTGTGTGTTCACTCATTTGTCATTAGGAGAGCTGGTCTTGTGGTCGCCAGCATGACTTGTCCCCTTAGCTAAGCAGGGTCCACCCTGGTTGCATATGAAAGGGAGACTAGAAGTGTGAGCAGTGCAAGAGATTCCCCTCAGGGGATGGAGCCACTCTGGGAAGAGCATCTAGGTTCCCACTTTTCCCAGTTCCCTCCCTGGCAGCATCTCCAAGATAGGGCGGAGAGAGATTCCTGCCTGCAACCTTGGAGAAGCCGCTGCCAGTCTGTGCAGACAATACTGAGCTAGATAGACCAAGGGTCTGACTCAGTATTGGGCAGCTTCCTATGTCCAGGACTCGCTGCTACCCACATATGATACTGAAGGCCCCTGCAATTAAAAATGGAAATAAAATAGGATGCCCCTTAAACCTGATCCATTAACATGGTGCTATTACGTTGCTCGTTACGATGTAGGAGCAGTTTAAGGCAGCCAACCACGTAGGCCCAGGCGAGCCATTTTAACTGCAGTCTCATTCAGTGTGTCCCAATGTATTTTAAACAAACATCTTTTTGTGGGAACAAATGTCTGTGGCTGAAAGCTGTATACATCCCTTTCCTGCCAAGAAGAGGCCTGGCCATACCTCTGGGACGAACTCAATGGGGTTGTAGGTTTCCTGCGTCCACTTGAATTGTTCCCTACACTTCTACGTTTGTGGTGCTGCCTTGGAAGGTACGTGCAGCGGCCACTAAGCAGTGTTTGTTTGGCTCCAGCTCCTGCTTGTGGCTTCATGCCAGGTGCTGCTGTCGCTCCTTAGTAGAATCCAGGCATCGTTCCTTGCAGTGCTGTGTGATCAGGGAGGCTTCTAGGAAGAAAGGTGGTTCTCTTTCCCAGAAGAGAGCTGGTCTTGTGGTAGCAGGCATGAATGGTCCCCTTTGCTAAGCAGGGTTCAGCCTCGTTTGCATCTGAATGGGAGACTGTAAGTGAGCACTGTAAGATAGTTCCCTTAGGGGATGGGGTTGCTCTGGGAAGAGCACCTGTCTGCTTGCCTACAGGAGGTTCCAAATTCCCTCCCTGGCAGCATCTCCAAGATCGGCTGAGAGAGAGAGATTCCTGCCTGCAACCTTGGAGAAGCCGCTGCCAGTCTGGGTAGACAGTACTGAGCGAGATGGACCAATAGTCTGACTCGGTAAAAGGCCGCTTCCTGTGTTCCCAAACCACATAGATGCAGGCCGGTGAGCAGGCCAGTAACTTTTCTGGGGTGTCACTTAAGGCAACTATAAGCTTATAATTGCCCAGTTTGATGTGTAGCAACCAGCTCTCTCTCCCCCGCTCTCTAGTTCCAGGTGGGTTCCTCGGGTGCTACAGCCAGCTAGCTTTCAAAGTGTGTGCAGCTGTGCCATGTCTGTTCCCGATCTGTCCCCATGCCCAGAAGTTGACAGGTCTTAGCCAAGCCAGCCTTATTCCCTCCCTGTGCAGTCTGAGTTCCCCAAAGTGTACATGAAGCTTCAGACTCTGCTGTTGGCACCATCTAATCTAGGGGTGTTGCTGAACTACAACTCCCATTGTCCCCAGCCACAGTGACCGGGGGTGTTGGGCGGTGTAGTTCAACAACAGCTGGAGGACCAAGTTTGCCCACCCTGGGTACTAGCTGCCATTCACCCTACCTGGAATGGGAACAAAATATCTGTCCTGCACCAAGGTACTCATCTCGTCTCCTGCATGATTTGTGTGCAATTGTGGGAGGGAGACAGTGTTGCCCCCTCCCCTTAGCAGATGGCCAAACTCATTCCACAACCTCCCAGCGGGGTGTGACTGCCGTAGCCCAGTACTCAAGAAACACCAGTGCCTTCTTTGCCTGTTCGCAGACCGTGCAGACCTCCAGCACAATACGCCGTGCGCCGTGTCTATTATTTAAGCCAGTTTGTGGAAACTGCCTGCCAGCTGTTGTCTTATAGATATCCTGATAATCAGTCTGTATGTGAGCCAATAAAGCAGGATGTATCTTACAGAAATGGTGGACGTGTGGAATCTTTACAGGCAGATACATTAATGGGTGCACACACCAACATGTGAGCTGTCTCCAGTCCAACCAGACGCACAATTCCCCTTCATAGAGATGAGCCCACGCGAAGTGCATTGTGCCAACTTCTCAGAAAAGTGGCCCAGCTCTTTTTCTGCGGGAGCGTCTCCAATTCCTTTCTAAAGGCAGTTGAGCTATATTCCATCTTGCGGCAGCTAATTCCATACATTCTGCACCATGTGATGCTTTTCTCCCCTGCAACCAACCAAACGCCTCGGACGCTACCCCAAAGGCAGCGAAATTCCATGTGATTTCAAGGCTCTTCTGCTCCAGCCCCCCTTCCTTGTTCAAAGCGAGATATGTAAAGATTTGTGGATGATTCCATCTGCGGGTGACAAAGGCATTCCTTCTGCGTGACCTAGGGCCACGCAGCCCCCAGCACTACCTGAAAGGGTGCTCAGTTTTGTGTCGGTTGTCTGCCCGCCTCCAAGAGCAGAAGGCGAGGGGGCCTGCCCTCAGCTCCTGCCTGTGGGCTTCTCGGAAGCATCTGGTGGGCCACTGTGAAGCAGGAGGCTGGATGTAGATGGGCCTCCTTGGGCCTGATCCAGCAGGGTTGTTCTTACGTACTGTAGATCGGGGGGCCCCAACCTGTGGCTGAACTACAACTCCCATCATCCTCAGCTACAATTTGTAACCTCTGGAGTAGCAGAGGTCGGGAACTCTGGTCGTAGATGGTTCTTCCCCTACTTTTGTACACTACTTTTATTTTTATTTTATTTTTTTAAAAAAACACATTTATTTAAGACATAGCAGCTAAGGAGATGGCAGGGAAGACATCAAGTGAAATGAGGGTCTCATCTGTCCTTCAGGAAGCAACAGGTGGATTTCTTTCGATACCAAGAGAACACAGGCGCCATCTCCTTGGGCATGTCTAACCCAGCCTGGTCAGAGGACCGCCTGCTTCACCCAAAGCTCACGGGGACGGGCACCCCAGGAGCTCACGCTCTTCTAGAATTCAAAGTTCCCAAACTGAGAGGTGCGGTTGTTGGGTTTGGGCTGGGGCTTGTAGCCAATCCGGTCCTGGATCACCTGTTCCCGGCTCTTGTGGTCGCTGTTCAGTCCCAGGGCTCCGTCGCTGGCTCCGACCACATCCACATCTTCACGCTGCTTCTTCCGACTCTGCAAAAACAACGCAGAAACATGCAGGAATCCCCACAGGGCTCCCTTGCCCATATAGTGGCCGTCTGCACCAGCCCCCAGGGAGTCGAGCCAAACTTGAACCCCACCCACGCCAACCCGACCCCCCAAAAAACGAAGCTCAAAGAGATCCAGAATGCAACCCAGACTTAAGATCTTGAGCCCAACTGGAAGTGCTACAATTGGGAGGGGAAGCGGAAATGAGTCCAGGATGCTGGACTAGATGGGCCTTGGGCCTGAACCAGCAGGGCTGTTCTTATGAGTTCAAAAGAAGTGGCTGCAAAATCAGGCCTCTGGCATGCATCTGAAAACTAGCATCTTTACAGGGTCCTGTTTTCTAATCGGGTTGGATGTAATTTGGTTTGCAAAAAAACTATTAAAAATTCAAAAATGCTGTTTTCATGAAGATTTTTCTGGAGGTGCCGATGGTGTCCGATGGACCTCATGACACAGTGCTCCAGAAGAAGCTGAGCGTGTCACTCTCATATGAACACTAAAAGGTAAGGACAGAGCATCTCTGAGCATGTGTGGAGTGGCTTAAAAGCACTTCCTAAAAAGAAGGGTGCCTCTGGACACATGCAGAACACCCTTCTTCTATTGCAAATAGCACATATGTCTCCAGAGATGTTGCCTCTGAGCAGAAGCAGAGGAAAAGGAGCTGGTTCCATGATAAGAGTGCCTCTGAGCATATGCACAGCAGCATTCCAAAGATTGACTTGAGCTCTGCAATACACAGGAATGCTCCCCCCACCCACTTATGTATCTAGGCATATACAGAATTCCACCCCCCTCCAACAAACACAAAGCACAGTGCTATGGATTTGAAGGCCCAGAGCTTCTGAGCATATGTAGAGTAATTTTCCAAAGAGCCTCCTAGGAGGAAACCAGGTGTCCTTTTACTGCAGAGGGCACACCAGAGAGCCTAATGCACAGTGCCTGCGAGAATCAGCAAAGAAAGAGGTGGAATGTCGGAAGCTGCCATATACAGAGTCAGACCCTTGGTCCATCTAGCTTAGCATTGTCTTCCCAGACTGGTAGCAGCTTCTCCCAGGTTGCAGGCAGGAATCTCTCTCAGCCCTGTCTTGGAGATGCTGCCAGGGAGGGAACTGGGAACCGGGGACCTCATGCATGCATGCAAGTGCTCTTCCACTGAGCTACAGCCCCATCCCCTCAGGGGAACAGCTTTCAGGGCTCGCGCACAATTTAGTCTCCCACTCAAATGCAAACCAGGGCAGACCCTACTTAGCAAAGGGGACAAATCATGCTTGCTACCAGGAGACCAGCTCTCCTTGCGGGAGCAAACATGAAGGACAAAAGCGTGCCTCTGAGCACATGCAAAGCGGCTTTCCACAGGGGAGCCGGGCTGCAAGCACAAAGCGTGCCTCTGAGCACGTGCAAAGCGTCCTTCCCCAGGGCCTGGCAGCGAGCAGCCGGCCTACCTCGAGCTCCTTGCGGGCCCCCTCGAACTCCTCGATGTCGTCCAGCTTCAGCTCCAGGCGGGTGGGCTTGCGCCGCAGCATCTCCGCCGCCGCCGCCGCCTCGCCTTCTCCGCTCCCGGCATGCCCCGCGGCGACGCAGCAGCCTCCTCGCAATGCCGAGGCGCCGCCCACACAGCCCGCACACCACAGAGGGCGGCGGCTAGAGCGGCACTCTCCGGTCAGTCGGGAGCGGAAGCCGGCGCGCTCGCGACCCGGAAGTGTGTCTCGGGAGACGCTTTGAGGGGGGGCTGTGTGGACTCTCAGCGTCGACGGAGCGGCGCGATGGCTTCGGGGATGCGGCCCTCGCCGGTGAGCGAAAAGAGGCCGCTTAGGGACCCGGGGCTGTGCGGTGCGGTGGCTAGAGGGCCGGTCTAGAACTGGAGAGGCCCCGGGCTCGCCTCCCCCCTCAGCCATGATGACGTCACTAGTCCTCAGCTTGGCCTACCTCGCAGGGTGGTTGTGAGGGCAAATTACTATGTGCTGCCTGAGAGGGAGGCATAATAAAGCGGTGTGTGTTTATGTATAAGTGTGTGTGTGTGTGTGTGTATATATATATGTGTGTGTGTACATATATACATACATATACACCCATGCACATGTGCACACACGTATATACGCACACTCCAAAGAGAAGTAAATTGGATAAAGTCAGACACACTGGACAGTTTTGGGATTAGTGCCTACATTGGAATGACTGTATACCACTGCTTCAGCCCTAGGCACATTACTACTACTACTGGGAGTAAGCCTCCATGAACACAGTGGAATGCCCTTCTCAGTAAACATGCATAAGATGTGCCATGAATCTGAGAGCATCCTACTCTCTGACTGCAGAGACTTTCATTTTGAAGCAAGAGGGTAGATACTTGCTCTCCCTGTGCAGAGCAAACACCTGGGAAATTGACATTGGGTGGGGAAACCCCATTCGCTCCTGTGCTTCTGCATCAACGACAACAAATATTTATATACTGTTTTTCAGCAAAAGTTTCCAAAGCAGTTTACACAGAGCAATAATAAATAAATAAGATGGCTCCCCATCCCCAAAGGGCTCACAATCTAAAAAGAAACATAAGATAGACACCAGCAACAGTCACTGGAAGTACTGTGCTGGGGTGGATCGGGCCAGTTCTATAAAGCCAATGCTGAGAGAGTTTTCTCCTTGCAGGGCTTAAAGATGAAGGCTTCGGACGACAGCAATGCACCTCCCGCCAAGAAGGGTCCGATTTTCTACGGAAGCCTGGAAGAGAAGGAGCGTGAGCGTCTCCTCAAAGGGGAGTCAGGAATGTTGGGCAAGGATGCCGTCAAAGCTGCTATTGAGGCTGGCCACATCAACATCACCAGCGGTAAGACGAATGAGATGAAATGGAGGCTTAAGCCAAAGGGGCTACGGAAAAGATGGCTTTTGAGCTGCATTTCAGAAGAAGTGGCACCGTGTATGCTGCTTTCATTTCTAAACCGTGGAGGGCTGCTGCCAGTCAGAGTAGGCAACACTGAGATAAAAGAATCAAAGGTCTGACTGTGTGGAAGGCAGTTTCATTTGAACCTAGTCTGCCAGGTTCTGTGTCAGTTTCTTGCTGTTGAAAGGACTTTTACTGATCAGCTGATTGTTATTGTTTTGTAATGAAGAGGAATGTTTTCACAATGGGATGATGTATTTTGTCTTGATATGTATCATTTGAAAATGTAGCATAGATGTATTTATTTAGCAAGTTTACTGACTGTCTGACTTCCATAGACTCAAGGTGGTTTACATACATTGAAATGACAACAAAAGCAATATTCAGCAAATACATGAAATGTATTTCTTTAACTCAGTGGCAGAGCATCTCCTTTGCATGCAGAAGGTCCCAGGTTCACTCCCTGGCAGAGGGCATGAATTGTCCTTTTTGCTAAGCAGGGTCTACCCTAGTTTGCATTTGGATGGGTGACTATATGTGCATATATCCCATGGGGATGGGGTCTTAGCTCAGTAGAAGAGCATCTGCTTGCATGCAGAAGGTCCCAGGTTCAGTCCCTGGCAGCATCTCCAGAGTGGGCTGGGATAGACTCCTGCCTGAAACCTTGGAGAGCTGCTGCCAGTCAGTGTAAGCAATAATGAGCTAGATGGACTAAGGGTCTGACTCAGTATAAAGCAGCTGCTGGTATTCCTGGCCCTTTCTTCTATCAGGGCAAATGTGCAGGGGGGCAAATTACGGATGAGGTGCATTCGGGGTCCGGACTGGGTTTTAGTTGTTCTAACTTTCTGGCTTTGTTCTGGCCTCAGGGGAAGTGTATGACCTGGAGGAGCATATGAGCGAGCGGCAGGCTGAAGTGCTGGCTGAGTTTGAGCGCAGGAAGCGTGCCCGGCAAATCAACGTCTCCACTGACGACTCGGAAGTCAAGGCCTGCTTACGAGCTCTCGGGGAGCCCATCACGCTTTTCGGTGAGGGGCCTGCTGAAAGGAGAGAGAGGTGAGAGAGAGAGATAGAATGAATGAATGAATGGACATGACTGACACTGTCTTCTGCAGAGAATTGTCTTGATCAGAAGCATAGGCTGTCTAGCTTTCTGCTTGTGTCGTTGTAGGCTCCGGAACATTCTCTCAGTGGTTGGCACAGATGCCTTGAAGAAGACCAAGAAAGATGATGAGAAGTCTAAGAAATCAAAAGAAGAGGTAATTGGTGCCGGGTATTATATAAAGCCACCCATGCAGTGTTGTTGCGGGTGGGTGGGGTGGGGGTTGTTTTGGTGCTTCTCCGTTGGGGTTATGTGGTATGTATCCTGCTGCTGCTACAAATATATGCCGCTTGTCCACAGAAGTTCTCAAAGCGGTTCACATAGAATAAATAAATGGCCCCGTGCCCCCAAAAAGGGCTCCCAAAGAATTAGAAAGCAGAAACTAACAACAGCCCTTGTTGGGATGCTGTGCAGGGGATGGATACGGCCGGTTGCTCTCCCCCTGCTCTGTATAAGAGAATCACCTCTTTAATAGGTGCCTTTTAAAGGCACTTCTGCTCAGTGAGCAGGGGTTTCCTGCAGTGTTCAAACCCTGACATTTATCATTTTGGACCTTAACCACTGTTCTTGCTCATCCACCCATCTTAATGTTCCTTTCCATCAGCTTCCTAGCCCTGAAGCTGGTTCCATAGTCTGTGTGGAGTGTTGTGGGGGTGCTTTGGGGTGCATTGGAGTCCCCTACAAGCCTGGTTCGGTCCCCAAGCTTTATAACTGATACACACCACAGAACCTGGTTGGTTTGTTTGATCATATCTCCTTGTCCATTATAAAAAATGAAGTTGCTATATTCGGCAAATAATAAAATATCAGTTTTAAAAATGAAGTTGTCATATTAACCCATCCCAAAACATTTCTGCTCTCTTTAGTATCAGCAGACGTGGTACCATGAAGGACCAAATACCCTCAAGACAGCCAGACTGTGGATTGCTAACTACTCCCTCCCTCGGTAAGGGGCTGGGGCGAGGAGGCTTGAATGCAAACCTTAATGTGGCTTGAGTCTCTTTCATTGTCCTTGCACGTGCACAAGAGAGAGAAGCTTTAAGGTGATATTGGTAAAACACAAGTTGTACCTGGTCAAAAAAATAGTTGTCAGTAAGCCAGTTGTGAATCTGTCCTTCTAGCCCACAAGGGCTTCGTGGAATGTAGAGAGGGCCTCATGCATCTGTCTTGGTTTTCTGCCCCAGAGCTTTGAAGCGACTGGATGAAGCCCGTTTGCTCAAGGAAGTCCCCGAGGCCACACGGACATCCCAGAAACAGGAGCTGCACAAATCCTTGAGGGTAGGCCTATCTTTGCTTCAGTGAATACGACAAATATATACCGCTTTTCAGCAAAAGTTCCCAAAGTGGTTTCCATAGGTAAAAATAAATGAAATGGCTCCCTGCCCCCAAAGGGCTCTCAGTGTGAAAATTGAACACAGGGTAGATACCGGCAAGAGCCACTGGAGAGATGCTGTGCTGGGGACGGAGAGGGCCAGTTCTTCTCCCCCTGCTCAGTAAAGAGAATCACCACTTTAGAAAGGTGCCTCTTTGCCCAGTTCAAGCACAGGGCTGCCGCAGCCTAGCAGCATCCAAAACATGGAGGAAAGTGAAGCCCTGTGTATCTGCTTCCCTCACCCTCCCCTGGGCCCAGCCAAAGAGTCACTGGTTTGCATAGAGAAGGTCCCTGGTTCAGTCCAGGGAGGGCTGGGAAAGGCCCCTGTCTGAAGGATCCGCTGCCAGCTCTGGGGCAGACACTCTGTAAGGCAGCATGTGTGTTGCTGAAGGGAAGGAATCCTAGGTCTCTGGCCTCTCGCACTCGAAGGAGCTCAGGTCGCAGGCCCGGAAAAGGCCTCTTCCCGCCTGAGCCCTTGAGAAGGGACAGCCAGCCACAGTCGGCAGGCCAGCCATCTAGCTGGTGTAAGGTCACTTCGGACTTCGAAAACGCCACATTCCAACACATCTTGAGTCGCTTCGGGGAGCAGCTCGTGCAGCCCGCTGGCAACGTCTTCCCTCCTTGCTCCTCTCAGGTCTGCCCCCTTTCTGGTATCCCTTCCCTTCTTCCGATGGCAACTCTCTTTTTTCTCTCTCTTTCCCCATTCCAGTCTCTGAATAATTTCTGCAGCCAAATTGGGGACGACCGCCCGATCTCATACTGCCACTTCAGCCCCAACTCCAAGCTCCTGGCTACAGCCTGTTGGTAAGGTTTCACATTCATTTCCGTCGCCTCCCATTTGGGGGGGAAGAAGAGGCCGCAAAGGCAGTCAGAAGGCCACCCTGTCAGATCCTGAATCTGGAAGGCATTTGGGGCAAGAGGCTTAGGAACAGAATTCCCTCTCACAGGGATCCCCAGATTGACTACAACTCCCCGCTTCCCCTGTTGCAATAGCCTTTGCTTAGGGATTATGGGAATTGTAGTCAACAGCATCTGGGCATCCCTGTGAGAGGGAACACTGCTTAGGACTGGCCGGATCCTGATGCTCTTATGGGGTGTCCGACCTTTTAGACTTGAAATCTTGCTGCTGTATGGGGGAATTGGTTTGGTTGGTTCGTTTCTATTTTACCACGTTGGTACTAAACTGATTTTTACTCTGAGTGCTGCCTTTGCAATGCAAAAGAACCTTTCGAGCCAGGCAGTATATAAATTAAATAAAGCTAAATTTAAAAATTTAGAAACATTTCCATCCTTTGCAATGCAAAACAGCAGGATGGAAATGTTTCTAAATTTTTAAATTTAGCTTGATTTAATTTATATACCGCCTGGCTCGAAAGGTTCTAGGCGGTTCACAGAGGAATACCATGAAAACAAAATAAAGCAAACTGTTAAAACAACAACTTAAAACATTCAGAGATTACTAAAAGCCGCGCTAAAAAAAAGTGTGTCTTAAGGGCTCTTTTAAAGGCTGATAAAGATGTTAAGCCACAAATGTCTATAGGGAGCGCATTCCACAGCCCAGGAGCAACTACTGAGAAGGCCCGCTTCCTAGTTGTGGCCAGACAAGCTGGCGGCATCCGGAAACTGACCTCTCTCAAAGACCTTAATGTGCGGTGGGGATCATGCCGAAAAAGGCGCTGCAAATAAGCTGCTGAGTGGACACGGCCCTCTTCCTGATGATTGCCTTCCTTACCTCTCACAGGAGCGGCCTCTGCAAGCTGTGGTCGGTCCCAGACTGCAATCTCATCCACACTTTGCGAGGTACTGTGTCTCTTCCTGCTGCAGAGGTCTGTTTTCCTCTGCCTTCCTCCAAGTGACTGGAATGACTGAAGGCTGAATGGTCTGGTGGGGGCTGTCTGTTCTTAGGCTGGTGTGAAGGAAGCAGAACCTTCATCTTTGGTGGGAGTGTGCGTGGGGAGGAGAGGAGAAGCTGTCCCAGAGGGAGTAGAACTGACTTACTGCAGTTACTTTATTATTAAAAATTATATCCGGCCTTCCTTGCAAAAGGTGGCTGAGAGAAATAAAAGCAAACCCAGCAAAACAAAACATAGCAACAGCAGGCAGAAACCTCCACAACCGAAACTTGCAAACCACCTATCGACTCACCCACTCCCTGCAAATGGAAAACGGCAGCTTTTCTGCATTTGACCCTGGGAAGTGTGATAGTTGAGTCACCTTAGGGATCCCTTCTGGATCTAGAAGCAGGATGACGGAAATCATATGCAGTAAGGAACCACTGCCTACCTTCCTTTCCCTTCCCTTCCCAAGGGCACAACACCAGCGTCGGCGCCATTGTCTTTCACCCCAAGGCAACCATCTCTTTGGACAAGGAGGACGTGAACCTGGCTTCCTGTGCCACCGACGGCTCGGTCAAGCTCTGGAGTCTTGAAAGGTTAGTCTGCGCCTGGGAAGGCCAGAGGGTCCCCTGTGGGCCTTGGCCCTTTTCTTCAGGGGAGGTGACTGTCCCAAGACAGATTACTCACTCCACTGACAGTGTCATGTCAGTCCTTTGAGTCCTCAGAGGAGGCCCTCTCAGTTCTGACCCTGACTGCTCCCCAGAAACAGGGCTTTCAGAGCTCTCGCTTCCTTTTTGCCTTCAGAGAGACAAAAAACCACCCACGCCCTTGTGGTCCACTCACCTGGACTACTTCATGTGTGTAACGTGGGGCTGCTCTTGAAGACCATTCGGAAACGTCGTCTGGTGCCGAATGTGTTTGCCTTAGCACATTACACTCGTGTTGTGTTTCTGGGTGTAGTTTAAGGTGCTAGTGATGATGTGCAAGTGGGCCTTTTTCTGTTGTTGCACCTGCCCCGTGGAACTCACTCCCTCTGGAAATGGGCCTGGCAGCCTCCTTGCTCACTTTTAGAATGGCATTGGCATCTACATGGTACAAGGTGTGAGTGGAGAGGAGAGATCCGGGTGTCAGGCTTTCCTACGCACGCGTGTGCACGCACACACCCCTGGAGTCCCATCCTGGTTCCATTTGCGTTTCTGCACCTCTCCCCTTGCTGGGTTCCAGGGGTCCCTGTGGACACTCAAAACTGGCAAAGGCTGGCTGTGCTCCAAGGGGCCGTGTCTCTCGGGGAATGCTCCAGATTTGTCTGCAGCACATCTGAAGACGTGCGGAGAAGGAGCAGACTCTGTCAGCTAATTGGCCCTTCAGGGAATGGGTTTATTTCTGTCTGATACTGTTGCTGTGGGCAGAAGCTTTTGCTACAGTAAATTGGTCCCTGATCCACTTTTGTGCTCCACACTCCGAGTCTGGCCTGAGTCCTCCCTCTCACAGTGGCCAGAAGGTCTCTCTGCTTGCCAGGTTAGGATCTGCTCGCCACCATGGAACTGAGCTGCAGGACCTCTTTTGCACACCTAGTGGAGGGACCACGAGAGCACATGAGTGACCACCGCCACCCCCACATGGAGCATTAGAGGCAGGACTTCCCAGAGCAGTGTGTGAATTTCAGCCGGCCTTGAAAGCGTGCACCCTTTTTTTATTTGACCAAATACGAAGGCAGTTTGCACAATCCTACTGAGGGGAGAACCAGTGACCTGTCCTAGTCCAGGAGTTGTGTGTGCTCCCATTTTGTGGTTGTGTGTGAGGGAAACAGCAAGGTCAGAGAGGGAGGGAGGGCTTGCCTGGAGGAGAGGAGCTGGGTCAGGCAGCAGTTCCTAACCCATCCCCAGCGAGGGCAATCCAGTCTCTCCAAATGGCTGCCATCCTCAGCAGTCCTCACTGGGGTCTTTCTCTTTCAGCGACGAGCCCGTGGCTGACATCGAGGGGCACACAGTCCGGGTGGCCCGGGTGGCCTGGCATCCTTCCGGAAGGTTCCTGGGCACCACCTGGTAAGGGGTCCCTTCTCCTCCTGCTACCTGGCACCCATTTCGCGAGAAACAGGGAATGAAAAGTAGGGGACAGGCACAGCCAGGGGAGGTCCCACAAAAGGATAAGGAAGGGGAGACCCATGTGAAAATGAAACCCCAGCAATGGAATATTCACTCCCCCAGCACCAGCGATCTGCAGAATGGAGCAGCGCCTGGAGACAGTGTTCCCTGGAACAGGGATTCCGGGATGTGGACTACAACTCCCATAACCCCCAGCCAAAGGCCCTTGCAGCTGGAGATGGCGGGAGTTGCAGCCAACATCGTCTGGGAATCCCCGTGACAGAGAACCCTAGCTGGAGGCAAAGATCCTGGTGCTCTTCTTCCCTGTCTCTGGCCTGCCGGAGGCCAGTACAGAGCGGCTTTTGTGGCCAAGCAGAGGTTTGAACAAGGGTGTCTCGTGTCCTACTACCCAAGACACTCGCCTACCACACCTGGCTGCTCTTCTGAGCTTCTTGGGATGCTAAGTCCTGGCACACCTGAATTAAATCCGAAGGCTCCCCGGTGTCATTTCCACTTGGGCTGGCAGTCCAGACAGATGGCTCAAGCGTCCTTCTGACTGGCTGCTTTGTGTGGAAAAGCCTGCAGGAGCATGGCGAACGCTGCCACCATTTTCCCCTTTTCCTTCTGCAGTTACGACCACTCGTGGCGCTTGTGGGATCTGGAGGCCCAAGAGGAGATTCTGCACCAGGAAGGGCACAGCAAAGGCGTCTACGACATCGCCTTCCACATCGACGGCTCCCTTGCTGGCACTGGGTAACTCTCTCCACACGGCTTAGGCCTTGCGGGAGCGAGCATGAATGGCCCCCTTTGCTAAGCGAGATCTGCCTTTGTTTGCATTTGGAGGGGAGACTATATCTGAGCACTGTAAGAGATTCCATTCAGGGGATGGGGCCGTAGCTCAGCGGCAGAGCATCTGCTTTGCATGCAGAGGGTCCCAGGTTCAACCCCTGGCAGCATCTCCAGGTAGGGCTGGGAAAGATCCCTGCCTGGAACCTTGGAGAGCTGCTGCCAGTCAGTGTAGGCAAAAGTGAGCTAGACGGACCAAGGGCAAGACTCGGTATAGGGTGGCTTCTTGTGCTCCCATGTTCCAACGCCTGTTCCTTCCAGGCTTAACACTCCAGGAGGGCAGGGCTTGGCCTTGTACCCTAGAAGACCCCACCCTAGTTTTTCTCTTCAGCAGCCAAAATATTATATTCCCAAGTATTTGCTTCAGGCTATTGTTTGAGGGCTAAATGGTGAAAGGTTGGACCCATTGCTTTTGCTCAGTCCTTTTGAGTTGGGTGTCTCCTGTTTTGACTTGCTTGCAAAGATGCTAATTAGGAATTAGTTTAACTTGCTAAGCATGGTTTGTTAGAATGGGCAGCCATCTTGGTCCATTAAACCCAAAGCCACAGCAGGGTGATCCTTTCATTGGGACCCGTTAAAATATCAGGAAGTCTTGAGCAAGCTTTCAAGTTCAACAGAACTTGAGGCTGTGGGTGCTGGGCAAAACAATGAAGGCAGAAAGAGGGAGAACAGCGTGCGGGTGAAGTTGCAGCCCCAAATTTTGTGGTTTGTTAAAATCATCAGGTGGAGTTGGAAGAGGTGTGGGTAGGCTTAATTAAAGCTGTTTTATATACTCGGGATGTGCAGAAAAATTGACTGAATCAATTCAAATTTCAATTGATTTTGAATCAATTCGACTCAAAACTGCTTGCACTGAATGGGATTTGTTTGAATCGATCCAAATCCATCTGAACTCAAATTGAATGTGTTCGAATTCGATGTGAATTTGATTCTAATTCACCCAAATTCGAATCGATTTGAATGAATCTCATTCTGTGCAAGCAGTTTTGAGTCAAATCGATTCGGATCCCTACTATATACTTATATGCCACCTTTTGCTAATATAGCTTGAAGATTAAGCTCTGCTGGGCACAGAGTGGATTTCAGGTTGCACTGAGGAGGGCTACCGGGACAAAGGAATATTAATGGCCGTCCCCCCATTTTTGTGAAAATCGAATAATTACTTGGATCTGATCTCAGCATGAAGTGGGACACACTGATCCCTTGCGAGGCAGAGGTCTGGTCTAGGTTCTGCTCGCAGAACTGTAATCTAAGCAAAGGCTTACCTGGTGAGGTGAGGTGAGGCGCAGTGTTGCCAGCGCTGCTGGTGATCTGAGCAGTCCTTCGGAGGACTCTGCCCTGATCCAGCAAGCTCAGGTGGCTGCCAGGAAAGTGGCCAGGAGAGCGCCAGCAGTGGTGAAACGGAAGAGCAGAAAAGGCCAAGAGCAGCTTTAGGTGGAAGCGTGTGTGTGTGTATGTGACACATCTCCCCCATCTTTTCCCAGCGGCCTCGATGCCTTTGGCCGTGTGTGGGACCTGCGCACGGGACGCTGCATCATGTTCCTCGAGGGCCATCTCAAGGAGATCTACGGAATCAACTTCTCTCCAAACGGGTAAGGACCTGCCGCTTCTCCATCCTGGCACCCTCCCTCTGTGCCCGGAATCTGAGCTCCTTCACTCTCTCTCTCCTCTCCCTGTCTTAGGTTCCACATTGCCACTGGCAGCGGAGACAACACCTGTAAAGTGTGGGATCTTCGCCAGAGGAGATGCATCTACACCATCCCTGCCCACCAGAACCTGGTGACAGGGGTAAAATTTGAACGTGAGTCTCTCTCTGACTGGGCTTTGCAGCAGGGACTGAGGCCTTGGGGTTAAATGGGTCCCCCAGTTCCTCCTGCAGGGGGGGGGGGGACATGCTTTGTTCTGCCCACTGTGCCATCAGCACTGCCCATTCTTAAACATTTTCTCTGCCACCATGAGAACTAGAACCTTGCTCCTTTTTCTGAAACCAAAACGTAGTACTCCGTGAGCTCTGGGATGTGGCCCACCTTTCACAAATCTGTGCTTAGATGTGTGGAAGGTCCTTACACCGGGGGTGGGCAGACTTGGCCCTCCAGCTGTTGTTGAGCTTCAACTCACACCAATTTATTGTGCAGCCAGCCACACATTTATTGGGGCTGAGGAAGGTGGGCCAGGTTTGCCCACCCGTGTCTTAGACACACCCATCCCCCAAAATGCCCCACCTTTGCTCAGTCTGTCACCTCCGAGAGCCAGTCATGGGGGCAGGACAGTATATTCTCCAAAAAAAACCCCAAAAACCAGCCACCCACCACCACTTTGGGAGTGCTGTCCTCCCATCTTCTGACCGCTGCTCCTCTCTCCCTCTTTCTAGCCAACCACGGCAACTTCCTGCTCACCGGTGCCTACGACAACACGGCCAAGGTCTGGACGCACCCCGGCTGGTCCCCGCTGAAAACCCTGGCAGGGCACGAGGGCAAAGTGATGGGCCTGGACATCTCCCTGGACGGGCAGCTGATCGCCACCTGCTCCTACGACAGGACCTTCAAGCTCTGGATGGCAGAGTAGGTGGGGCGTTTCTGGCAGCTCCCGTAGCCAAGGAAGACCCTTGGCCTAGCAGCCCAGGCTCTGTGGGTGTCAGTGGCCAGCTTGCCGTGGACCCAGGGCGGGTGCCCAGAGCGGGAGGCCCTCTTCCACACCCCCTGCTCAGGCCAGGCTGCATTTGCAGAACGTTACCCTTGAGAGTTCTTATTTTTGTATTCTCCCACTACTACTCCTCCCCCTCCCCAACGGACTGGGCTGTGGCCAGAGGAGCTTTTTGACAGCCTGCTTGCAGGGGCGAGACTTCCATGGCCCCTCTCATCTGGATCCCAAGCCCAGCCTCCAGCCCCTTTCAGGGTGCCCCCTGGGTCGCTCTGTTGGTCATCGGGGTGGGAGTTCCCTGTTGGACTGAGACGTTGGGGTGCATTAAAACAGGGTCACTGCTGGAACTGCAAAGCCTCTGCTTGTTTGTCCTCCAAGCCTCTTGCCTGGGTTTGCCCGTCTTCCCTGGGGCTGCTGCCGAGGGAGGGAGCCTGATTTATATAGCCCCTGACATTTGGGGCAACTCTCACGAGATCTCGCCGTTGTGCAAGATCTCCATTTGCAATCTCGGGAAAGCTGCCCCCAGCCTCACAAGATCACGCCACCTTTGAGCGCCGTCTTCCCTACTCCCTGCCGGGGCCACTCAGACACTCCCCGGAGGGTCGAAATCTTCCTCCACAGGGCCAGGGTGGGCTGATGTTGCCTGCGCCGGGGAGGTTTGCTCCCGGGCGCATTCCTGGCCCCCAACAGCTTGGCCTCACCTCTTCACTACATTCTCTTGCATGTGGTCCTCTCTCTCACACCGCTGAGTGACCACAGCCCTTGAAAGCCAGGAGGGAGCCAGAGACCTTTTCTGAATGCACTGCCAGTCACGTTTCATCGGGTCTAGTATTGTGAGAGGGAGAGAAAAACTCTCCTTCCTTCCTCCCTTCCTCACTCCCTCCCCCATGGCTAACATGATGAGGGGTGAAGTAGCTGATGGCCAGAGCCCCTGCTTTGCGTAGAGAAGGCCCCGGGTCCAGCCCCTGGCATTTGGGCGAGACCCGTGCCGGAAACCTTGGAGAGCTGCCGCCAGTCCGTGCAGACAGTAGTGAGCTCGATGGGCCGAGGCTCGGACTCTGCATAAGAGGGAATTTGCATCGATTAAGTGGAGTCCTAGCTCAGAGGTCGAGATTCTGCTTGGCATGTAGAAGGAAACAGGTTCCCTCCCTGGCAGCATCTCCGGGTAGGGCTGGAAGAGACTCCTGCCTGCAGCCGTGGAGAGCGGCTGCCCGTCAGCGCAGACCGTCCAGAGCTCGGTGGACTAAAGCTCTGACTCGGTTTTTAATTTATTGTTAAATTTAAGGTGGTCTCCTGTGTTCTTGTGTATAAGACATTTCTGCTGGTGGCCACGCCTCACCGTTCCCATTTGCAGCCCTCTGGATGGCTTACCCTGTTGCTCTCTTACAAACTCTGGCTTGCGCAGCGACCCAAGAGGCAAATTCATCTGTCGCTTTCCCTGCCAGGGGTGCAGCGGCTGCTGGTCCAGCCGAGACCGTGGCAGGTCCCGCCACATAACTCCTAACAGGGGGTTTGAACTTGAGACTTGTGGGTCCTGTTGCTGCTCACGGCCACAGAAACCTCCTGTAGGTGGCCAAGGTAAAAATACGACCACCCCGAGCCCCATACCGAGGCTTGTCCGCATGAATCACATGGCCACGTGCCTACCTCCAGCCCAGACTTGCTGCCCCACCCTCTTGCGATACCAGTTTGGACCCCGGGCTCGAGGACATCCCGTCGGAAGAACCCTGCTGGATCTTACTAGAGGCCTCTCTGGGCCAGCCTCTTGTTCCCCGCAGATGCCTCTGGGAAGCCCACAAGCAGGAGATAAAGGCAGGCCCCTTTCCCTGCGGTTCTTGGCCCCCTTCAGATGCTCCAGGGGTTCTCAGACCTGTCTAGGACCCACATTTGAGAACCCACACTTCCGCTGGTAAAAGGGGGGGGGACCTAACCCCAGAAATAATTCCCCCCTCTCGTGTTGCCCATTGCTGAGCCGTAGAAAACACTTCGTTCAGCAAGAGAACAGGGCTCAGCCAAGCGTCTCTTTATTTATTTGAATTTCCACACACTCTGGGATTGGAGGGCCTGGGCCTTGTCCGCCTTCCTTTCTCTCACATAAGAGTTCCATCTGCAGCTTTAGCCTCAAGTACTTCAGGGCCGCGAAAAAGCAGGCTTGGTGGGGAGGAAGAGGCCCTGGACAGCTCTCTCCTCCTCGCCAGCAGCTTGTCTGGGTTCTCCAAGCAGCCTGGTCTCTCCCCGGAGGGTCTCCGCTGGGCAAAAGCACCCTAGCCCAGAGCAGGAGTCTGCCGGCCACTGACAGCAGCTCAGCTGCACCCTCCTTTGAGATAGAGGCCCCCCCGCAGCCTGGCAAATCAATCCTCCCATTGAGAAGCTGGTGTCTAAAGGGGTCCAGCTGAACCAGATCTGCAGGATCGATGGCAAGAGCTGAAGCAGCAGGAGGCGTTTCGCTCCGTGCTGCTGTCTGCCTCCCAGCCGGTGCCTTCAGCCGCAGGGTCGGCGTTCTCTGGATGCAGAGGACCCGGCACCTCTGGGGGCGGAGGCCTTTGGCACAGCGGAAGGGGCCAGTCCGGCTGCGCCTCCTGTTCGCCCTCCCCGGCTGTAGACTGGGTCCTGAGGAGCGCCCGGAGGATCCAGCCTGGGCCCCCCTCAGCCCAAACCCCCAAAGAACTGCTTGGTCCAGAAGACGGAGAAGACGAGCAGCAGCGTCACGCTCAGGATGACGGCCATCAGGTAGGTGAAGATGCGGAGCTGCGGGTTGCGGGCACACTCCCGCAGCGGGGAGCGGCTGGGCAGGGCGGTGGCGGCGGCCGATGCCAGGGTGGTGTCCCGGCGGCCTTCTCCCCCCGGCTCCGGGCCCAGGTCCAGGGTGTAGACCCTCGGCTGGCGCAGGAAGTGCCGGCTGGGGCGCTCCTCCTTGAGGCACAGCTGCCTCCCCTCCAGGACGATCTGGTTGGGCTCCAGGCGCAGCAGCCGCAGGACGGCCTCGTCGTTGGGCAGCGCGGTCACCGCCTGGTCAGAGGGCAGCACGGTGGGCTGCCGGCAGAGCGGGCACTGCAGCCGGCTGCGGACGGGGGAGACCAGGCTGAGGTGGGCCAGGCACTCCAGGCAGAAGGCGTGCTGGCAGTGGAGCCGCTTGGGTGTGCGGAAGGTGTTGTTGAAGGCGTTCCAGCACACCGGGCAGTCGGCGGCCGGCCCCGGCGGGGGCTGCTTCTCGGCCATCTCGCGGGCAGCGGGGCCCGGCCGGCCCCGCCAGCGGCAACGAAGGCCTCTCCGCTACCTGGGGAGCACAGAAGAGCTTGCGGAGGTTATAGGGACACCGGAAGCTGCCTTGTTCTGAGCCAGACCCTGGGCCCATCTAGTTCAGTATTGTCCACACAGACTGGCAGCCGCTCTCCTCCACGGTTGCAGGCAGGAGTCTCTCTCCCAGCCCTTCCTGGAGATGCTTCCAGGGACTGAACCGGGGACCATCTGCGTGCCAAGCAAATGTCTGCCCACTAAGCCACGGCCCCACCCAGCACTGGAAGCCCGGTCCCCGCTGGCATGCAAAGAGGAAGGTAATTGACACTGAAACGGACAAACTCAATCCATAGGCAGCTGCCTCCTACTGAGTCAGACCCTGGGTCCAGCTAGCTCAGGGTTGTCTGCATGGACTGGCAGCGGCTTCTCCAAGGTTGCAGGCAGGAGTCTCTCTCTCTCTCAGCCCTACCTGGAGATGCTCTCCGGGGGGCGGGGGGGGGGGGACCTGGGACCTCTACAGTGCAAAGCAGATGCTCTCCCACTCCAGGGTGGCCCTTCCGTGTTCACTGAGTTGTTATTCACACCGCGCTGTCCGTGTACGGCCCCACGGCACTTCGCCGCATGAACAAGAAAGCCCCAAGGAGCTTGCCCTCCAAAGTTTGAGAGTGCAGCATCACCGGGGGCCGGGGGGAAGAGGCCCGAGGCTGGGTCTCCGCCAGCTGTGCAGAAGAAACCTGGAGTTCAGCTCTGAGCATTTCCACTTCCACTTTGGTTCAAGGGATTCGAGGTGGTGTTTCCTCCCCCGCCCCCCTACCTGCTCCTTCGTCGTTGCAACAACAGCCCTGTGAGGTAGGTCAGGCTGAGAGATGGTGATTGGGACAAACTCACCCAGGGCAGAATGGGGGATCTGAACCCAACTCTTCCTGCTTCCAGTTCAGCCCACGACACCGCACTAGCTGTCCTGGGAAATGTGGTTAACGCCCATGGACATCTCTCAGGCCAGTGGCGTGGTGGGAAAGTTTGGTGAGGGTGGGATATTCGGGGCCTGCAGCTGCTTGGCTGGCTGGTTTTAGGGGCTGCCAGGCACGTCGGTTACTCTTTACAAAGTTTCCTGACATGCGTAAATGCAGATTTACATGGGTGCATGTTTATCCCGTTTGCTGTGGATGTTGCCATAGAAAGAACAATAGACCTGGGATATAAAATCAGGCTTCTAGATCGTGCCTTGAAGTGGCGAACGGAGCTACAAATGCCCTAAGCAGAGAGAAGCTATTCAGAGGGGGTTGTGACTTAGTGGCAGAGCCCCTGCTCTGCCTGCAGGAGGTCCCAGGTCCCCTCCCTGGCAGCAGCTCCAGGTAGGGCTGGGAGAGAGACGCCTGCCTGCCACCTGGGAGAAGCCGCTGCCAGTCAGTGCAGACAGTCCTGAGTTAGATGGACCGAGGGCTCAACTCAGCATATGGCAGCTTCGTATGCAGCAGCTCCAGCAATACACAAGGGCAAAGGTGTGCCTCACCTGGAGTGTCATCTGGCTTATGGCCAGCCCTGGAAATTATCTGTGGGAGAGGCCATCCTAGAAGCAGCAACAGGTAGATAAGCCCTGGTCTTGTGTAGCTCTTCAATGGGTGCTGACAGCTAAGCTGCCCACCTCAGTTCAGGTGAGCGGCACAGCCCTTCTCCTCTGCTGTGGAGCTGCGTTTCATTACCCGGGCGCACACAGCAGTTGTGAAGCTGAGTACTCCTGAGCACGTGCAAAGGGCTCAGCCACTGCCCCTGATTGCAGTGCAGCCTCTGCTTTTATTAGGGGGCGGGGAAGGGTGTGCTTCTCCCGGGCAGGTCTGGGCCCCAGCACCGCTTGGAATGATCCCGGCAACTAGATCGGCTCCTCTCCGTCTCCAGCGGCCCTCCTCTCTCCCTGCCTTGCCCTCTTGTTTACCTGGCTGCCGGGGTCCCGATGGTCGGGTGGAGACCCAGGGGACGGGAGCTCTGCCTTGAGCTTGAGTGGCTTGGATGGGGATGTGGCTGAAAGGGGGGGGGCACCCTGAGACCCGGAGTGCCTCTGAGGTGTCATTGCCTCTGCCCTGGTCGTGAATGCTGCGTTCAGGGCTTGTCTGAAAGGAGGCGTGGGCCTTGGCTCTGGAGGGCTTCCGATAGCAGGGTGCACCCGGGAGTCTGTCCCCACCTTCCAGCCCCCCTCTTGCCTTTTGCACTGCCCCCCCTCCCTCCATCAAAATCAAAACTTACCATGCAAGCAGGAGCTGCAGCCTGTGTGACCTCATCCTGTCTGGGGACCGGAGAGCAGGGGGGCTGGCTGGCAGCCGCACAGGAGGCGAGCAGCAACCCTGGCCGGCTGCCTCTCCATTTCCCCGTCTCCTTCCTCCTGCCTGCGCCTTTTCACACCGCAGGCGAGGGCAGAGTTCACTGGAGCAGGGGCTGGTCCCAGCCGGGGGAAGGCGCTTCCTCGGCCGGCGGCGCTGCCCCAGCCAAGGTGCCCGCGCTGCTCTCTTGGTCCTCGGGGGACCTTGTCCCCAGCGGAAGGCTCCCTGCTCTGCTCCGTGAGGTTGGCAGGCAGCCGTTGTTTACCACCTGAGGAGGGGCAGGCAGGCTGAGCAGGGCAGGCAGCAGAGGGCTGCCATGGAGATGGCCGAGCCAAGCGCCTGGCCTGAGCAGCCCACCCCCAGGCTGCGGCCCTGGGGGCGGGGAGGTGCCTGCCATGGGGGGGGGACGAGAGAGGAGCCAGGGCACTGCCGTGCAGTCTCTGCCTTAGAAGCCAAGCTGCAAAATCCTGCATCAAGAAGAGCAAAAGGCTGCAGTCCTATCCACGGCTAGCTGCCGTTTCCCACCAGGGTCCGAGGGGGGCATGTCCACGAACACCAGCTGCTAGGGGGCACCAGAGGGAGGGAGCCCTGGCAGGCTTCCCACTGCGTGAGGCAGGATGCTGGTCTGGCTGGGCCTTGGGCCTGATCCTGCAGGGCTTTTCTTACGTTCTGATGAGAGGGGATCTAGTGGATTGCTTGACTGGGGTTCTCCCGTGGAAACAAAACAAAATGCCACCTTAAAAAGCGGGATTCCGCGACCTCCGTCTTTGCGCGGAAGCCTGGGGCACGTGGTTGGCCTTCACACCCTCCTTATGGGCTTCCCAGAAGCCGCTCATTGGCCGCCCTGTAAAGGTGGTGCACTCAACTGGCCTTGGGTCTCATCTGAACTTTGCTCCCGAGTTCCCCCCGGCTCGGAAATTGTACTCACAACCGTTTTATGGCTTCTGAGATCTCACCAAGCATCGCCCACCTATTTAAAAGCCTGTCTTCTCCATGAGTGCTAGAAACTTGATTCCGTGGATGCTGCGTTATGCACCCAGTACTAAGCTCTCCCTCTCTCCCTCTCGCTGGCGGCTTCAGGGCCGTCCCCTCTTTTCTTTTGGAAATGAGCTGATCTCTCTGATCCCTGTGGGCCATGCCGTAGCAGCAGCAGCAGCAGCAGCAGGAAAGCGATGTCTAGCTTCTCCGAATGGACTTTGCAAGGGAGGCAGGCCTGGACAGCTTGTACCCAAGAGAGCTGGCTTTATGGCCTTGATAACCATATTCCTGTCCAGTGTCACACGGATTTCCTGGCAAGGTCTCCAGCCCGTAAAGCCCCCGCCACGGCGCACAGAAGGGGAGCAGCTGCAGGTTCCTGTTGCGCCTGCCGCTCTGCATAGGTTGGTTGCGATCTGTGAGCTCGCTTGACCCAGACTGGGGGCAGAGCAAGAGCCCGTTATTGCTCCACAGTTACTGTGTCTCCCTGCGGACTTTGTGTAGAAAACACACACCCTGCTAGGATTTACGACCGGCTTCTGTGTGTGTACCTTGCGGATTCCAGGCTGCTGCCTTGGCAGAGGCTGGAACACAGCAACAGCTCCTCCAGAGAACGAGCACACAGGGCCTCTGGCTCAGCGGTGCTCCTTCTAGCTCAGCGCTTCCTGCACTGACTGGCAGCAGCTCTCTCCAGGATTTCACGCTTTCTGGAGATGCTGCCAGGGTCTGGACTGGAGATCGTCCTTCCCCATGCACAGAAGGTCCCAGGTTTGATCCCTGGCAGCATCTCCAGCTAGGACCGGGAAGGACCCTCGAGCGTGAAACCTTGGAGAGCTGCCGCTGCTGCCGGTCAGGGTAGGCGATGCTGAGCTAGGGGGACTAGTGGCCTCGTAAGGCAGTGTGTGCACAGGCTATGGCTGTAACTTAGTGGAAGGACCCAGGCTCGGACCCAGGTTCCGTCCCCAGCATCTCCAGGTCTGACCCCGGTCTGACATCCTGGAGAGCCATGCCCAGCCAGCACAGAAACCAAGCACGATGGCCCGAGGGTCTGACTCAGTCAAAGGCAGCTTCCTAGGGTTGGTTTGTTTAAGGCAGAGGGCCGTAGCCCAGTAGCAGTCCCCGGCAGCCTCTCCGATTCGAAGAGCAGGGCTACCCGAGGCAAAGGCAGAGCAAGACCTCCATGTTCAAGGGCAGTCTACCTCCGAATAGCACCCGTTGGAGGAAAGGAAGCGGAGGGCGGGGCGGTTGCCCCTCATGCCCTGCTTATGGGCTGCCCAGAGGCATCTGGTTGGCCCCTGTGGGGAGGAAGGGGGCGCCCTCTCTGCAGAGGGGGGCACTGGGGGGCCTGGCACGGCTTCAGGAGGGCAGACCGCTTGGCCAAGCCCTCCAGGCCGAAGGTGTGAGAGCAGGGCAGGAGCAGAGGAGCGGGGTGGGAGGGGGTGTCATCCAGGAGGAAGCAGACAGGGCATGTCTGAGGTCAAGTCAGCTCACGCCAGCCATAAGACCGCGCGGGGATTGTGTGTGAGCACCCAGAGCCCAGGTCACTCTGCCTTCCTCTCCCTCGGCCCCATCACGCCAGAGCGGCCCGGCCAGTTTGGCCGAGTCCTGGTTGCTAAGCGAGGGAAGGAAGCTTGCCCAAGCAGAGGACAGCCTCCGTTGCCAAGCCTCGCAAACAGACCGGAGGTGCACCCTCCGAGGAGGTGGTCTCTGTGGCCGGGATGGCTGCCCTCGCAAGGGATCCTGGGAGGTCTCCAGCAGCCGGGATTCCCTCCTGGCCCGCACTGTGCCGGTGACCGACTCTCCGGAGAGGTGGGGCCCCTTGAAGGACCAGAATTGGGTTATCCGTCTGAGAACGCTACCAGGAGCAGGGAGAATCGCCATCCCGCCTCTTCTGGGGTCTCCTCTGGCTACAATCCGGGGTTCCGCGAGGCCCGGATGGTTCAAATCAACTGTGGGGGGGAAGTATCGGATATGGACAGTCCTCCTCCTCCTCCTCCTCCTCCTGCAGCCCAGCCGGAGCAAGGACCAGCTGAGGGGGCCCCCCCCGAGTGTCCCGTCTGCTACGTCTCTTACGACAACACCTTCCACACCCCTCTGCTCCTGCCCTGCTCTCACACCTTCTGCCTGGAGTGCCTGGCCAAGCTGTGCGCCTTCCTGAAGCCCGGCCAGGCCTTCCAGTGCCCCTTCTGCAGAGAGAGCGTCGCCCTGCCCGCCGGAGGCGTCCCCAAGCTCCCCGCCAACCGGGACGTCGTCCGGCAGCTCCCGCCACAGATGCAGGAACTCCAGGAGCTTTGGCTGGACGGGCTGCGCCTGTGTTGGCGGCAAAAGCCGCCGGCGGACCTGAGAGGCCAGGCCGCAGCGCTGCTCGTGGTGGTGGACTTGTATCCAACCGCCTCCCGAACCGCTGACCCTGGGAACCTCCTTGGCGCCCGGCGCCCATCTGGGAACTGCTGCGGCTTCCTGTGGCGGCATCACCCCAGCCTCTTCTGCGCCGCTGCCCTGCTGGTCTTTGGGGTGCTGCTTCCCCTGGCCGTGATCCTTGTGTTTCAGCAGCGCAGTTAGCAGGGCTTGGCTCTTCTGCCGGTGTGCTCCTCTTTCGTGCCGGTCCATTCGCTGTGCATTTGGGCTGCATCTGAACGCGCCACTGAGCAACCAGTTTTCCTTCGGCAAGGCAGAGCTGGCAGCCTGCCTCGCTCCCCTCGGTGTCGCAGACTTTTGCAGGAGGGAGGGGGTTTCAGACTGAGAGCTGCTGCCAGGCATGGTTTTAGAGATGGAAGGGGCCTTGGAGGTCATCTATACCAGCCCTCTGCTCCGTGGAGGAACCGCTCTAGCATCCCTGACAGAAGGCTGTTCCGTCTCGGCTGGAAAACCTTCAGTGAAAGAGAGCCCACTGTTATACAAGGGGAGACTATTCAACTAGCCGATGATTCTGCTGTCAAATGGATGATTCCGACGGTTCCTCTATCAAACCGATCTCGCAGTCAGGAAATTCCTTCTAATGTCCAGCCCGAATCGGCCGAATCGGCTCAACAAATTGGTTCCAGTCCTCGGGAGCAACAGAGAACCTTCACACCTCTGGGTGGAGAAGGAGGCGGCACATTTTTAAGCCTCCCACCCACCCTACCCCGCCATCATTTTTATATTATTTGCATTCACTGGGCAACATCCAGTGTTAAGAGGCTTGAGTCACGACTTGTCTCAGTGATCTCAGTGGGGCTTTAATCACAAGTAGTCAATGTTTGTTTCTATTTAAACTTGCATGCCATCTTTCATTCAAAAGGATCTTGTGCATTGTATTTTTATTCCACTTCTGATTTTCATTGGCTTTTTGTATCATTCTCATCCTGTTTATTTTTAACTGCTTTGAATTCAGTGGAGAAGAACAGAAAGAACAGCTGAATATTTGGCTGGCAACATCCAATTTGTCCGTCCCCCAAACCCCGGGATCTTAGCACTGGATGTGTCCTGAATTTTGAAAGACTGAATGGCTTCGAAGTGTTTGGACAATGACATTGGCTTATTAGATATGCACTTGGAACTTCTGCAGGAGATTGAGAGTTGGTCTGTATCTAACCAAGCCTTAGATAACAAAAAGAATTTGCTGGTTCGTAGGGGAAAGCATATTTCTAAATCTGAAGAAAGATTTTGCAGTGAAATGTTGTGAAAATTACTTGATGAAGCAAGCCACTAAAGATTATATTTTGCCTTGCACACGATGACAATGATAAATATTTACATACTGTAACTCTTTTCAGCAAAAGTTCCCAAAGCCGTGTACATAGAAACATAAGTAACATGGTTCCCTGTCCTGAAAAGGCCCACAATGTTGGGGGGGGGAACGAGGGTAGACACCAGCAACAGCCTCTGAGGGGTAGCTGTGCTGGGGTTGGATAGGCCCAGTTGCTCTCATAAGAACAGCCCTGCTGGATCAGGCCCAAGAAGGCCCATCTAGTCCAGCATCCTATTTCACACAGTGGCCCACCAGATGCCTCTGAGAAGCCCACAGGCAGGGGGTGAGGCCATGCCCTCTCTCCTGCTGTTGCTCCCTTGCAACTGGTATGTAGAGGCATCTTGCCTCTGAGGCTGGAGGTGGCCTATAGCCACCAGGCTAGTAGCCATTGGTAGCCTTGTTCTCCATTAATTTATCTAAACCCCCTCCAGGCTGTAGGCTGTCGCCACATCTTCTGGCAGGGAATTCCATAGGATGACTGTGTGGTGTGAAAAAGTACTTCCTTTTGTCGGTCGTAATTTCTTGGCAATCAGTTTCATGGGATGAGCTCTGGTTCTAGTGTTCTGAGAGAGGGGGGAAATTTCTCTCTGTCAACTTTCTTCACGCCATGCATGACTTTATAGACCTCTGTCATGTCTTCTCTCAGTCGTCTTTTTTTCTAAACTAAAAAGCCTCTCGCCTTACTATATATAAGAGAAGCACCATCACGACCCCGGTGCTAATATTTTATACGGTGCTGTGTGCATTGATGTTGGTATTCCTATCCACAGTAAAGGCAGTTTTCTGTTAAAGCTGTTCTGTCCGTTTCAGCTGGCTACCTTTAGCGTATTGATTCCGTTTCCATTCAACTTTGCTGCACGGTCAACAAGCCCCATCCTGAGACGCTCTCCTAACAGTCACCTTCACAACAGCTCCCAACAACTAAAAGCAGGATAACCTCACAGAGGTGGCCCTTAGCTCCTTGGGGAACAGAAGAGATTTCTGGATCAGAAATCCAGCAACCTGCTTCCCACAGGTAGGTAGATGCATCCAGAATCCTGAGAACAGCCCTAGGTGTAATCCCTTTTTCAAGCCTCTTGGCTAGTGGCCACCAGCATGGCTTGTGACAGCCAGCACCTTACATTAATTCTGCAGAGGGTGAGAAAACCCTCTCTTTCGTCTGGCCGTCTCCTGCCGCTCTGTATCACTGGCTGGCCCTGAATTCTAGTCTTGTGAGAAGAACAATGACTCTTTGCTGGGTTGGGAAGAGACCACAGGAAGGAAAAGGTTAGATCATTTGATAAGGTGAGAGGAGGAAGATTCAATCATTAGTGGGGAGGAAAAAATAACCATTACTCCATGAGCGTGGGACAGACTGCTATAATTTGTATGCAATAAAAAACTGGCTCAGATACAGGCAACATGAAAGACTCAAATCTGGAAATATTGCTTCACTCTCGGACACATCCTCGACATGCAGCAAGATACACCTGGACCCCCATTAATCACATCTTGTGTACGCTTAGGTCCAACTGTCCTCATTAAGTAGATTGGCACGTTCCTTGGAGAACTCTTGCATCCTTTTTCAGCAATGGAACGTCACTCAGTTCTTTGAAGCGTCCCCCCCATTCACTAGCTCACAAAAGCTGCACCTGTTGGACATCCGCCTCTTGGGCCCTGGCCCCAGCTCCTGCCATGCCAAACGTGACTCCGCGAGGCTGCGGTGCATCCTAAACTGCTCTGGAGGCTTCTCTACCTGGTCGTCTACTTCCTGCCCCCTGGCCACACGCTACCTAGTGGTCTCCCATCTTCTCCGGCTCCTGCAGAGGCGTCTCTCTGTGGCTCAGAACGTGGCCGCCTCCTGGAGCTCCAGCCCTTTGGCAGAGTTGACTTTCAGCAAGTGAATCCCAGAGTTGGAGCTGGCACAGAGGAGGGCAGCATTCTCACAGCTGGCCAGCGCAGACAGAGGCCCAGCTCCAGCGAGGCAGAAAGTGGTCAGACAAGCTAGGAGGAAGAGGACATCACGGTATAGCCGTGGCTGGAGAAAGGGCCCCTTTCCTCCACCGGGGGCCCAGTCGCTTTGCAGTAACCACTGAACAATGCAGCCCCTTGCCTTTTTAACCCTTGCGCACAGCCCCGATCACTGTCCTGCCGATCCAGAAAAACCAGATGGGTAGCCAGAGGACGTGGAGGGTGAAAAACACACCGGACTGAATTGGCCCTGGAAAGGTGTGCAGCTAAATCGGGCAATACTTTGCTATTCTCGGCTCCAGGAGGTAGGGAGCCTTAGCTCACATGACTTCTTCAAAGGAGCAGCTATGTCTGGAAACCCAGCCATGCCCAAGGGAACCCCTGTTCGTGGTATTGCGAAGAGGTTCAGAAGGCTGCTGCGCCTCAGAGCGCCGATAACCATTTTGCGCCATGCAGTAGCCAGTAGGAGAGCTGGTCTTGTGCTAGCAAGGATGGTGCATGGTCCCTTTTGCTAAGCAAGGTCCATCCCAGTTTGCATTTGGATGGGAGACTACATGTGTGAGCACTGTAAGATATTCCCCTGAGGGGATGGGGCCGGAGCTCAGTGGAAGAGCATCTAGGTCCCAAGTTCCCTCCCTGGTAGCCTCTCCAAGATAGGGCTGAGAGAAACTCCTGCCTGCAACCTTGGAGAAGCCGCTGCCAGTCTGTGTAGACAGTACTGAGCGAGATGGGCCAAGGGTCTGACTCAGTAGACGGCAGCTGCCACTGTTCCTGTTGAGGGGAGGATTCCTTCCAGCCCCCCTCAAGTTGCACTGGATGTTTCCCACCAGCATCTGGCCCTTCACTGCCCAAGACCAAATTCTGCCCTAGCTGGACCTTGGATGAGATCCCTCAGGGTCCTCCTTATACAATTCAGTACTAAGAAGTCAAGAGCCTTCCTACCTCCAGTGTCCTGGTTCCACACGTTCACCGTGCAGTCGTGAGATGCCGTGGCAATGCCTGGGAAGGCGGCCAGGCCCGGAGGGAGGAAGATGCAGGACGCAGTGGTCTGGATGTGGCCCCTGAACTCGCGCACTCTGCACCGCGTCTGTCGGAGGTCCCAGAGCTGGAGAGGAGAGGAACGCATCAGCAGGAGATATGCAGCAAATGCCCTTCCTTGCACCCTGGAATATTCCCTAGAGCCGCTGCCCTAAAGAACCAGGAGGGAATTCTCGCTCTCCCCGGTGCCCTTTGACTTCCAGTCTCAGCCTGTGTTCTGGCAGCAGCAGGGATCTGGAAGCAGCTTTGGAAGGCGTCCCCTCACCGTGACTTCACACCCCTCGCCACCAAAGCCGCTGCTGCTGCTGACGCAGTATCGCCCGTCCAAGCTCACGTCGCAGGAAGTCTGGATGTGCTGTTTGGGCGGGAAGGCGTGTGCGACCTGCAGGTCTCGGGTGTCCCAGATTCTGGAGGGGAAATGCAGATGTTAACAGGCTAGAAAACAAGAAGAGCCACACAGACTGGAGTTGGCAGGGTCAATCCGTTCTGTTCTCCCAGCCACGGAAGCAGATGTGGATTGAAGTCACTTAATTAACTCAGGTGGCATTTTGTACCCGGCTCAGAGGACCCATATAAGTCCTACCCAAGTCTGTGGATTTCCAAAGTGTAAAGTTGCCCGAGCAAACATTTCAAAGCACCAGATGTTGGCTTCAAAACTGGGGATGCCCAATTTGTGGAGAGCAGAGGCCAGGTTCTGCACAGAACAGTATACCTGACGGTTTTATCCTCGGAGGTCTGGATGACGTACGGCTCCCCAGGAACCCAGCAGAGGTGCGTTACCTGTGGGAGAGGACGCATAATGAGGAACTCGCCCACCTGTCCCCTGCAGGCATACAATTTGCGTGGGCAGAGTGGCATGAGCAGTCTGTCCTTAGCTATATCTGATTCTTGGTTAAATGGCAGGAAAAGGCACTGGATGCAGAGGCTCCAAGTGCCAAAAGGCACTGGATTCAGGCTCCAAGATTACTCCAAGGTCATCTTGGAGCCTGGACCTAAAGGCCTTTTGGAGCCCGCCCACCCCGCTGCAAGTTAAGCATCATCTCCCTACACACACACAGTATTGAAGACACTTGAAGCTCTTGAAGACACAAACAGCAGCTGAACTCAGAAGAACGTAAGAATATAAAACGGGTATATGTATGCGAAAGCTGGCCTTTGAAGAAGCAAGATAGAAAAAGTGTTGACGCTTTTGAACTTGGGTGCTGGAGAAGACTTTTGAGGAGACCATGGACAGCCAGGAAAACAAACACATGGAACATAGAACAAATCAATCCAGAATTTTCACTTGAGGCACCAATGACCAGGCTCAAACTATCATACTTTGGACATGTTATGTGAAGACCCAGCTCCCTTGAGAAGTCCATAATGCTGGGGAAAGTGGAAGGAAAGAGAAGAAGAGGACGACCAGCAGCAAGGTGGATGGACTCAATCACAACAGCCATGAATGCACCTCTGAGAGACCTTCAAGGCCAAGTGGAAGACAGATCATCCTGGAGAGAATCTATCTATGAGATCGCTTAGTCGACACTGCCTTGACGGCACTTAATCAATCAAGCAATCAATATGTCTGCAAATATGCCTTAGCAGAAACAGTTCAACGTGCAACTTAACCAAGTGCCTTTGAGAAGCAGGAGATGAAGGCACCAGCCCTCCCCCAAGTTTTCTCCCCCCCCCATCTTATAAGCAGAGGTATACTACCCCTGACAATGGAGGCTCCATTTAGTCAAACCGCCTCCCTTTCAAACGCCACCGGCTCTTACCAGATTCCTGGAAACGGTCGCTCTCTGCAGACAGCCCCCCATCTCCACATCCCACACGCACACGGCATTGTCACGGGAACCCGTGCAGAGCTGCTGGAAAGCTGAAGAAGCAGAGAGGGTTGGTGGAAACGCATCCCCGAGAGCTTTGCCTTTGTGCAAGAAGCCCGAGACGAGAGTGGCCTCTGCCGACTCACCTGGGCTGACCGCCAACCCCGTTACCACCAGTTCGTGTCCCGAGAAACACTGGGCTGGCTGGGACGAGCGGCGGGATTCCCACATCAGCACCGTCTTGTCCCGAGAAGCGCTGAAGAGCCAGTTGGAGTTGGGGAAGCAAGCGACCTAGGCGGGAGACGATCAGTCTAGACAGCCATTGTTCCCCTTAGAGAAGCATGCAGTCGGCCATCCCGAAAACAGGCTGTGGGGTCCCGCTTCGGGCCCCTTCTCTGGGTTTTCCTGTCGTTTAGGGAAACTATTTCCTCTAGCCATGGAGAGCGTACCAGAGAGTCCCAGTTCCCGGCCCTGCACCCAGTCCCCTGATGAGCTCTCCCAGCAGTTTCGTGTCGATGTTAGACAACGTCAGAGACCATACGGAGCCCTGGGGGACCGTTCTGGCCGCCAGAATGGAAGGCTACCTTGCTAACTTCACGCTCGTGACCCACGAGCCGCCTCACCACTGTGCCGCTCCGCCAGTTGTATACCACGACAGTCTGGAGGAAGAGAAGGAGAGTTACTGCGGCCGGTGCTTTTGGAGCAGTGAGGTGGAGATCGGAATACCTGGCATGCGCAATGAGCGTGGCCACAGAGTTCAGTCTAGTCCTGCAGGTGCTAAGGCAGAACGGCGCGGGGCTCCTTTACTGATCCAGGGGGACCTACAGTTCCCAGAACTCCCTGAGAGAAGGCCTGAAGCCAGTTTAAGTTGGAGACGCGCTGGAGAGTCTCACCCTCCACCACCACCACCCTCTTGGTCCTCCTCAGATGCCATGGTGAACCAAGGCATCTCTCTTCATCTCACCAACCTTGTCTTTCCCTCCTGAGACGCACAGGTCTGAGGCGAGGGTCGCCACAGAAGTCACTGCGCCGTTGTGGGCTGGGCTGTATTGCAGAGGTGCCTTGCCGGGACAGCTCTCTTCCTCGTAGCGATCAGTCCTGTGGAGCAAGAAGGAAAGCAAGGGCTCAGTACAAGGCGGTAAACTCAGAGTCCGCCTTGCTGCAGACCTTGTGGCTGTGAGTTCCACGGATTAGTTCCGTGCTGTGCGAAGAGGTCCGTCCTTTCGTCTGCCTTGAACCTCCTCCTGCAAATCCATCTTATTGGGTGACCCTCCAGCGCTAAGGGATTAAACCGTATACTATTTAATCCCCTAGGACTAACACTCGTAAATCCTAGTATTATCAGAAACAGACAGACACAGCTCTCTCGGGACAGAGTCTCCGCACCAGTTATCTTTTAAACCTCTGCCATTCCCCGCTGTGACCCTTAGCAGTCTTCCTTTTAAAACAATTCAAAATTAAGAAATACCTCTAAAAGCAAATCAGCTTGCCAGGTGAAATAACTGAGTCATCTGCAATAGTGCAATCTACTCTGACTGGCAGCAGCTCTTCAGTGCTTCAGGCACAGCGTCCTTCCCAGGCCTACCTGGAGATGCTGCCCGGGAGTGAACCTGGGACCTTCTGCCTGCAAAGCAGATTTTCTGCCACTGAACTAGGGCCCTTCTGCAAAAGTCGCCTTACCCCAAGTCAGACCCTTGGCCCATCGAGCTCAGGATCGCCCACCCTGACTGGCAGCGGCTCTCCAAGGTTTCATGCAAGAGTCTTCCCCAATTCTACCCGGAGATGCTGCCGGGGAGCCAACGTGGGACCTTCTGCATGGAAAGCACATGCGCTATGGCTCCATTATGAAGCCCCGTGGGCGAGCCATTCTTCCTCTGCCTGGCCTACCTCGCAGGGTTGTTACGAGGCTGAGACGCCGCTGCGGCCTCCTTGGGGAAGGGGCTAGGTGGAAAGGCCACGCCCAGATCGGCGAGATGCAGGAACCCCGCCCCACGGCGCCGTTCAGCCTGGTGGGGGCCTGCTCAGCCACCCCCTTTACCTGTACTTGGAGGCGTGGTTGCCGCTCAGCTTGCTGTGCAGCCTCCCCATGACAACACATCGACCGGCAAAGACCTGGAAGCTCTCCGCTTGGCCGCAATCCCCTGGCAAGAGGACAAGGGAGGGAATTAACGGAAAGCACTTTCTTTCCCATGTTTGCCCACATCTCATTATCCATGCTATTGATCACAATGCCTGTTGAGCTCTTGGTTCTTTTCCCTGCCACAACCCGGTCCTTGACTACAAACGAATTTCGGAACATAGGCAGCTGCCGTATACTGAGTCAGACGCTTGCTCCATCTAGCCCAGTATGGTCTACCCAGCCTGGCAGCAGCGTCTCCAAGGTTGCAGGCAGGAATCTCTCTCTCAGCCCTCTCTTGGAGATGCTGCCAGGGAGGGAATCTCTGAACCTTCTGCCTGCAAGCAGGCAGGTGCTCTTCCCAGAGTGGACCCTGCTTAGCAAGGGGACAATTCATGCTTGCTGCCACAAGACCAGCTCTGGAAAGATCCAGCAGTCTGCTGGGTGAATTACGATTTTGTTTGTTTGTTTAAGTACAAATTTGTATACACCGCCCTTCTCCTAGGCTACAGAATTAAAAACAGTTGCATATTTAACAATGCAATCACACCAGGTATATTTCGCCTCGATCTCCCGTTTTTGTGGATGTGGGCCTGGCTCACACACATGTGTCCGTCCTTTGATGGGAGTAGCATCAGGGAGAGATTTGCATGTGTGAATGGACAGTCACAGACCTTAGATCAGGGTTGGGCAGTCCTTGAGCTTAAGCTAGAGTGCTGAAAAAATGCTGGAGATTTAATTCAGTTATCCTCACTAGGTGCTAAGCAGGATTCAGGATGCAACAAACATCCAGGCTGATGAAGAGTTCTGTAGAACTCAGAAGCTTGCTCCCATCTTGGTGACATTCTAGTTGATCATAATAAAAATATTAAACTGTGGCCTTTAGATTTCCCCCGATTTGACTTAAATGGCTACCTGTGTTTCTTTCCATTCTCCCCTCCCTGAACTCAATGTTATTGAAGTATCTTTCCTTTGCAGTGCAAAGGAATTATCTTTCCTTTGCTTGCACTGCAAAGTTAGCACATTTTATATCCTTCATACTTTTCCATCCAGTGTATTAAATCTATTCCAAGGCCAGGATCCAAAGAGCAACTTTAAAAGCACCCAAAGGCTTGTGTGCCCTTGTGAAAATTCACTCCCCCATTTAAACTGTGACACACACACCCCTTCCCGTGCCTTGTCACAAACTGCTTTTGAAATTACCCTCCGTTTCCAAAGCAGGTGATCAGGCAACATGGAACCCTGTGTGAGGAAAATTAAGTCGGGAGCTCCAATTATAGGACGTCCCCCTAAATCCGGTAAGCCTGCCTTTTGAAAGAGGCATGCTTTGGAACGAGACCGTGGGCCTTTCTGTTCTTTGAGCCACTGTCTTCGGGACCCCAAAACCCAATGTACAAAGAAAGTAAACCATTGCTAACCACCCCCCTGGAATCACACACAAACCTGGAATCACACACAGGGCCTTTCAGCACGGTTCAGCAAGAAAACAGCACAAGATTCCTCTTGAACTGCCAAATGTCTGCCCAAGACTGGAGAAATGTCCAGCATCGTCCAGGGCCACGCTTTAGAACCTTCCCACGCTGGAGAAACCCAGACTGGCTCGGTCATCGTTCTCATCAGCATCTAAATCCCCTGCAACGGAAATAAAAAAACAAAAGGAAACATTAAAGCGGCATTTACCGATTGGACAGAACAACAACTTTGAAAAGCGGCCGAAAGAGCTATGAAGCTGGAGAAGGGCTGCTCTAAAAGCTGCCAGAGGCAACTTGGGGATATCTTATTCTAATTTTACCCCCTGGATTCCCGGTACTAAGTAAGCATAAAACCTAGCTAAGCCCTGAATGTGTACGTCCAAAAGATTTAAAGGGTAACTGGTTTCCTGGTCCAAGTGTCAGTGGTATGAGCGTCGTCCCGGATGGGCCATAAACAGCAGTCCTTGCCTCCTTACTGCGACCCTGTTGAAACGGAGGACTCGAGATCAATACCTGCATTTGGCATCATTAAAGGTACTTACTCTGGACTCCATCATCTAACCGGAGTATTCCTTTAATAACTTTTACGGAATATTTCTTGTAACGTAAGCTGTGGTTGTCAGTGCGGCAACCACACCGTATCTGGGAGGTATTCTTCCAGTTCCATTTCTTCTCCTAGGCTCTGGACAAACTGAGTGTCCAGTCGTCTTATTCAAACCCTGGACATTCTCAGCTCCAGAACTCAACGGACCCCGCAAGCTGTCAGTCACTCCAGATTCCACTACCTCTCTGACTTACACTGACCTCTGAGCAACAAGATATCAATCAGAAACACGCAGGGTGCCAGCAGTCTTACTTCGAAACCAGCACAACAGGCTGTTTGGACGTCCAGCTAGGCAAGAAGAGATCCTCTCTAGTTGGACTTCTGGCCCATCAGGACCATTCTTGAAAATTAAGCCACATCAGCAAATTAAAGAGCAATCTGCCTGGTTTTGCACTGCGGGGTGTTTTTTTAGCAACGCAAGTCTGATCCATCCAGACAGTTCTTGGACACCCCCTCAATCAGCCTCCTGCTTCCCAGGGGCCAACCAGAGGCCTCTAGGGAAGCCACAATAAGAAGCAATCTTTCCTTTGGCCTGGATTGGTTCTGCCGCTGCTCCTCGCTTGCATGGGAGGAGGACCCAAGTTCCAGGCTGAAAACTCTCCCTCTCCCTCTCTGCCTTTCCTCCACAGCCTGCCTCATTCCCATCACCCTCGATCCTGCCCCGCTCCGCCCGTTCTTCGGGTCTCTTCTCCCCCTCTGAGCTCGGCAGGTGCCCTTTTCTGCCCTGGCCACGCCAGCGCTCAGGCGGGCAGCGAAGTCCCGGGAGGAGGAGGAGGAGGGCAGCCACTGGGTGGCAGCGGCAGCCTAGCCATGCCAGCCTGGGCAGGGAGCGGCACAGGCATCCATTTTTGTGCCCGGAGGGGGCGCGATGGCGCCCCGGGCCGCGCTCCCCGCCCTCTCCCCAGCCATGGCGCCTACTACCTGCCCCGCATTCCGGACGGGCTGCGCCTTCGCCATCCATCGCACCTCGCCAGCCTCTCGCATCCTCCCTTCTTCCCGCTCGGGCTCCGCCGCCGCTCAGACCTTGGCAACCAGCCGCCAGGGGCGGAGACTCGCTGCTGCCCGCCAGGGCGGGGCTGCCTGCCCGGGACCGGCTTTTTTCGCTCCTGGAAGGAAGAGGTGCCGGGCCGGCGCTGGACTGCCGCTCGGGTGCAAGCCAGCCCGCGCCGTCCCCCTGGCTGCACAGAGACCCTTGATTGCGCGCCCCCGTCTCATGCCCGGCTGTACCTTGGCAAGCGAGATGGTCGCTGATCTCAGCCTCCTCCGCCAGCTCCCTCCTGCCTTCTGGGCGACGGGAAGCACTGCGCGGCCGGTGAAGTTGCTCCTTCCCAGCACGGAAATCCAGCCCTGTTGGAGGTCTGCCTGTTGGGAAGCGGCAAGGCTGCCTGGGGCAGCTGTGCGGAGGGGGTATGGTCTCCCTTGCCGCCCACCGCCTGGCCTGCCCCTACCGAGGAGGGTGTCCGTCCCAGAGGGGGCGCGAAGGGGAGCAAGTGCCCCCTCAAGCAAGGAGTTGGCCCCCCAGTCCTCTGTCGGGAGGCCGCCCAGAAAGGCGCTTTGCTTGGCCCCTTCTGCGCGCGCCCCCGCCGCCGCCGCCGCCTTCCTTTGTTCTAGTGCCGCTGCCGCCGCCACTGCCCTGCCGGGGGAGATCCCAGAATGCCAGCCCGAGCCCAGCCTCCTGCCTCCAACAGGGGACAGCCGGAGGCTCCCGGGCAGGCAGCCTGCCTCCTGGGACCTGGCCCTCGGGGCTAGGCTGCCCCTGCGCAGGGAGGCTCGGCCAGGGCAGAGCCCGAGCGAGGCGGGGCGTACTCCGGGCGCAGGAGGGGCGGCTCCCGGAGGCTCTGCCGGCCCGGCCCGCCCACCTGAGCAACAGGTGCTGGGCCGCCGCCGCCACCTCTCTGCTCCGCCATGGCCCAGGGACCCGCCGGGGATCACCGCCAGCCACCGCAGCCCGGGCCGGCCCGAGGCGCCGGTGAGGGGCGCCCCTGCCTGGACCTGGCCGCCGCCACCCGCTGCCCGGAGCACGAGCTGGAGCGAGGCTGGTTCTGCTGCACCGAGAGGCGGCTCGTCTGCGCCCAGTGTCCGCTCCAGGGAGGCTGCCGGGGCCATCGTGTGCGCCCCTTGGCCGAGGAGGCGGCCGAGCGGAGGGTGAGTGAGCTGGGCCCGGGCGGGCAGCAGCCCCAGTGGCGCTCTTCGTGGGGTCGGGTGTGGGGCGGAAGTTAAAAAGGGCTCTGGGCCACTCCCCTCCTCGCCTTTCTAGCTGGAACGTGGGGAGCGCTAGGGCGATCGAGAGCGCCTCTGAGCTTGTGCAGAGTGCGTTCCTTTTGCATCGCATGGCCAAAGCCCACCGACCCAAGAGCATCCGGAAATGGGGACGGGGCGGCACAAAAACAAACGCAGAAAACCCCGAGGAGGGCAAGCTGTACTGCATGCTGGGTTTCTGAAACAGAACAAGCGGGACAGTTCGGGGGCAGCCGCAGTGTTTTCAGGAGGCATAGGAACATAGCTCAGCACTGTCTACCCAGGCTGGCAGCGGCTTCTCCAACGTTGCCGGCAGGAGCCTCTCTCAGCCCTATCCTGGAGATGCTGCCAGGGAGGGAACTGGGAACTTTCTGCATGCAAGCATAGAGATGCCGGTCCCAGAGTGACTCCATCCGCTAAGGGGAATACCTTACATGTAGTCTCCCATTCAAATGCAAATCAGGGTGGACCCTGCTCAGCCAAAGGGGAGGGTTCATGCATGCTGCTGCAGGACCAGCTCTCCTCCTCGCCCCTCGCCCCAGCGACCCTTGAAGGGGGAATTTGGGCTTCTTCCAGGCAGGGCAAGACCCCTGTCTCAGAGAAGCTGAAGCCCCGGGCGTCATCCCACAGGCAGTTTGCCCCTGAAGCTGGTGCTGTTTGGAACGCCCAACACACCTTGTGGGAAAGAGGGGGACTCAGGCAGCGCTTCCTGAAAGCCACACCCTTAACCCCAGCTCTGTTTGAGGGTGGGTAGCTGTTCCCGGGGGAGGGGAAATGCACTTTGCACATGCTCATCCTGTGCTTGTCACCCTCGGAATCCCCTGCTTCCATCCCCGTTTTTCAGTGGGTGCACCGAATCTTTTCTGAAGTCCTCTTTTTGCTGCATGTCTTATTTCATTTCATTGCTCTGTAAACCCCCCAGACGATGTTTGGGGCAGCAACAGAGTAAATATGACACAACCTAGCAGGGAAAAGAACAGGCGCTAGTAGCTCTGGATTTTCTGCCTTTTCCCCCCCTCTTCCAGAACAAAATTGTGGACCAATGTGAGAAGCTTCAGCTGCAGAGTACCGCGATTTCCAAGTTTGTGGCAGACGTGCTGCCGGAGAAGAAACAGCAAGTTGTGGTGAGGGGTCTCGGGAGATCCCTTGGGGTTCAGGGTGGGATTCAGCCTGCATCCGATACAGTAGCACCACTTGTCTGCCATTCTTCTAGGGAGTGGGATTCTCAACCTTGGGACCCCAGATAATGTTGGACTACAACTCCCATTACCCCCAGCCTCAGGGGGGATGATGGGAGTTGTAGTCCAACAACCTAGGAAGCTGCCTTATACCAAGTCAGCCCCTTGAGCCATTTAGTATTGTATTGTAGTGTCTAGTATTGGTGTTGTGTACACTGACTGGCAGCGGCTTCTCCCAGGTTTCAGGCTCAGGGGTCTCTCCCAGCCTTACCTGGAGATGCTGCCAGGGCCTGAACCTGGGACCTTCTGTCTGCAAAGCAGAGGCTCTCCCCCTGAGCTATGGCCCCATCCTCTAACATCTGGGGACCTCAGTGGGGACCCCTACTCTAGCCTTTCCCTCTCTAATACAGAAGCCCCTTTAGGAAGGGGCAGAAATCTGGCAAGACACACCCACCCTTAACAGCAGCACTGTTGGTAGAAATCCAACAGGTGGTGTTTGAAGCTGCAACTGCTGGAATTCTGCTGCGTGCAACTGGCACGGGAGCCATGACAAAGAGAAAAGGTGGTGACCTTTATCTGCCGACTTGCAGGCAAAAAAAATTCAGCCTCGACGTTTATTGGAAATGAACTTAATTGAATTCCCACTGCCCCTTAAATCCCTTATTGGCCAAGGACATCTTGTCAGGACATGGTATGCCCTGGTCTCTGTGTGTGGGTCTCTTCGAGTGGTTTCTTTTCCAGCTCATCAACCACTTGGGTGGCCACCTTATTTCCTGGTCCCACTCCTCTCTCTTTAAGAGCTGCCTGGATGCGCAGAGATTTAAGGGGGAACTTTTGCTTGGTATGAAGACGATGTTGCTGGGAAGAGGTCTGGTTGGTTTTGGAGACAAAGAAGCAGGGGCAATCAAGAACATTTGGCAACCCTTGACTTGGCCCATCATGCGGAAGGGACTAGGGCTGTGTCATCCGCCAGTTTCTTGCGGCTGCTGGTTGCCTTGCTGGGATTCTTCTTGCAAAAGTGGCCAGACTGAAAGGGGAGGACCTAGAAAGCAAGTAGCCGGGGAACTTTCTGTCTTGCTAAGCAAGAGTGCAGATGCAAGGTCTCCCAGCAGTGAAGGCACAAGCGAACTTTTTGTGTGTGTGCAAAATGTAAGAAATGTTGGCGCACTGTACAAAGCCTAGTAAAAAAGGAATCAGATCATACTAGACTGAAGTCACCCTGTCTGTCTCCTTCCTCTGTGTGACCGTGGCTGTTGCAATCTTTGAATTCCCATAGGAAGTTCACTCTGGGAAGTTCTGCCACAGACACCCTTCAGCGAGGGTTGCAGCCTCCTGTTGATCAGTTGTTGAAGCTAAGCAAGGGGACACAGGAAGCTGCTTTTTACTGAGTCAGAGGCTTGGTCCCTCTAGCTCAGGATTGTCTACACTAACTGGCAGCAGCTCTCCAAGGTTATAGGCAGGAGTCTCTCCCAGCCCTACCTGGAGATACTGCCGGGGACTGAAGCTTGGACCTCTTGCATGCCAAGCAGATGCTGTGCCACTCTTGATCGTGTAATCTCATTTCAACTGTGATAAAACGTTGATGTTAAAAACCCCATTAAAAACCTCTTTCATCCACTAAAAGGCCATCCTTGATTAACTGGGCAACACATTTTCTAGCCGGTTTGGTTTATGTAAACGGCCCTGAGCCACAATCTACCCCCCCGCCCTGAGTCATTCTTTTAGCCACGTGCAAACGCATGCAGATCTAGTTGGCTGAGACGGGCCACAGTCCTACATTCAACCCGTCTTGCACTCATGCAGAGCGCGGCTAGCCGTGCCCGCGAGCTCCTCATCCAGCGCCTGAACCGGGTGAGAAATGTGTGTGATGGCGAAGAGCAGCGGCTGCTGGATTCAGTCCATACCGAGGAGGAGCGGGCCCACCAGGGCATCCTGACCCAGCAGGTCCACTGGACTGAATCTCTGCGAAAACTGGATGCCCTTAGGACCTACATGGTGGCCACGATCACCACCATGGACGACTGCACGCTTGTGGTAAGCAACCCTGTTTTGTCCCGAGCATCATTCATGGCACCAGCTGGATTTTGTAGACTATCAATGTATTCTCTTCACTTGATTGTGGAGAGACTCACTATGCCCAGAGGCGTGTTCAGGGTGTCTTTACCAGTGGGGCATACCCTTCCCGGCTTGATGGCGGCCATTGCTGGTCAAGGCGGGCAGCTGCAGGATCATACCCTGTCCCCCGTTTAATGTGCGATCTCCTTCCTACTGGTCTTTTGCTCGGATAGCAGCATCAACCAGGGTCTGCCTTGAAGCAGCTCCCAGCCCTGTTTCTAGATCCTGGTTAAGAGCAAGCCCTGGTTCACATTTAACCATGGTTAACATCAATTCAAACTGGCCGTTTTTAAGTCCAGGAGAGTGCTGGGAGCATGCGTAGCCATGGCTAAGGGGTGGCAAACCTGACCTCTGCACCGGCTATTCCATTCTGCCTGTGTGAACCGAAATGCACATTATGTGTAAATCTTGAGATTGACTTTGAATCACAAGAGCTACGAATAAGTGTTTTCCTCTCTTAATCTTGCATGGTCCTTGCTGTGGCTTCTCATTCAAGGGACTCCCCGCTTGGCTTCCGTAATACCGCAGCATGATGCTGGACCCTTCATTGGGTGCAACATTTCCCTCTTTGATAATCTCCTTTCTCTTTCTTCTTTCCAGCAAGCGGAGGAGGAAATCTTTGAGAGGTGAGTTCTGGCAGGGATAGATCTTTGGTTCAAAAGCCAGCCGTCCCCCCTACAACCATCTCCCTTACGGGCCGTGAACAAGCAATCCCTGCTACCCTTTAACCTATGGCTTTGTTCTGGCCAAAATCCCACTCACAAAACAGAATATCAGCGGTGAAAACCTGTGTCAATGGAACCCACATCCTTAAAAACAAACTACCAGGCACCCTGCAGAGAGAGAGAGAGAGAGAGAGTTTGTGTGTGTGTGTGTGTGTGTGTGTGTGTGTGTGTGTGTGTGTGTGTGAGAGAGAGAGAGAGAGAGATTAAAATTAAGTCTGTGTGGGCACGATTTTGTTTCTGCCAGCCACAAGGAGGGTCTGTGAGGGTGTACAGAGCAGAAGATGATCCTCAAGGGTGCCCACAGGAGTGGTTGCTACTGATGTGGCCCCAAAGCACTGCACCAGCCTGATAAGTATGCTTGCTTTTCCTGTTGCTAGGACGGAGGAAGCCGAAGGGATCTTGAAACCTCAGGAATCGGAGAAGTTAAACTTTAACCCGCGCTGTGCCCAGAGTGCTTTGCTCAGCCGGTTGTGGGCTTTGGCTGTTCTCTGCCGGACCCCAGGTCAGCGTCTCATCTGGGTGGGGGTTTGCTTTCGGCCAGCGGGGTTCCCAACCTTAGGAACATAGGAAGCTGCCATATCCTGAGTCAGACCCTGCTTAGCAAATGGGATAATTCTTGCTTGCCACCAGAAGACCAGCTCTCCTCCCCTCAACCTTGGGTCCCCAGATGCTGCTGGCCTACAATTCCCATCATGGCCAGAGGCCATTGCGGCAAAGGATGATGGGAGTTGTAGTCCAACATCCGGGGAGCCAAGGTTAGGAACCTGTGCTCTAGGAAGCTGCCCTTGTCTAAAACCCGCACAGATTCGACTTCAGTGCAAACCCTCTTCTTCCTTCACCTGGCCTCCTTGGCTTGATACTTGTCGTTCCCCTCCATGGTTTTTTTTTTAAATTTGTTAAATGAAAAAAATGTGCTTGAAAAACAGTACAATACCTTAAAAAACCAACAGCCACCAAGCTTCACTGCTTGTATTCATATAACCCAAGTTCTCAACACATCTGTTTGCTGAGCCCATGTGAAATTTGAGAGGGCAAAAAACTGAACTGTAATGCAGTTTGGAAACTGGAATCTGAAATGTCAGAACATTCCATTTTTGTGTTTAAGGATTCGCCCTTAGAAAGACCTGGCTGCCTCTCTGATCAGTTGAGATTCAGTTGGTGCTTTATGCTGCCTTCTGATCAGTGTATTCAGCATTTCACCCCTTGCTAAAGAAATGGCTCTTTATGACTCTGGTTGCCAATCTCTGCCACAGGATGTGGCAATGGCCACTAACTTACATGGCCTCTAAAGGGAATCTGACAAATACTTGGAGGCAGAGAGGCCTGTCACTGGGTATTAGTCATCATAGCTATATGGAACCTCCAGTTTCAGAGGCAGCCTACCTCTGAATAGCAGCTGGAGTTGGTGACAATAGGGAGGAGCTATTGCCTTTATGCCATGCTGGGGGGCTTCCCAGTGGCATCTAGCTGGCCATTTTGGGGGGGGGGGAAACCCAAAAGATTGGGATGCTGGACTGGTCAAAGATTTGGTCCGACCCAGCAGGATCTTCCAACATGATGTCAAACATGCATTGACCAATCCGCTTCCCCTGCTCGCACAGATGAAATCCACGTCGACGAGAAAACCGTCAGCCCTCTCTTGGTGCTCTCGGAGGACAAGAAAACATTGACCTTCAGCCCAAAGAAGGCCAGGACTGACCTGGACGGCCCGGACCGCTTCGACCACTGGCCCAACGCCTTAGCGGAAGAGTCGTTCCGCACAGGGATCCACGCGTGGAGAGTCAACGTGGCCAAGAGCGGCGCCTACAAGCTAGGGATCTCGTACAGCGCACTGCCACGGAAGGGTGCCGGCTCGGATGCCCGCCTGGGCTACAACCCCTTCTCCTGGGTCTTCTCTCGCTACGATAAGGAGTTCCGGTTTTCGCACAACGATCGCCACGAGACGGTGGAGCTCCTGAAGTGCCCGGTGGAAATCGGGGTCCTGGTGGACTTGGATGTGGGGGAGCTGCTCTTCTATGACCCGGAGTCCTGCGCCATTCTCCACGTGCACCGCGAAGCCTTTACCGCACCCGTCTTCCCCTCCTTGGCTGTGGCTGACCAAAGCATTTCTCTGACGCGGTGAGAGTGAGGTTTGGTGGAGGGGTTGTATCTGTCGCCTCTGAATACCGCAAGGTTATTTCCTAGAACTGTGTGGGACTGGTGGATAGATCAGTCTACGTTTTGATAGGTGGCATTACAGTTCCTTACAATTCAATGGACTGCACCTGATGTGTGGGGAAATCTTACTGTATTGATCTGAATCCAAGACTAAGCCCCCCCACCAAGTTTTTTGATATTCGAAATTGGGAGGTCATCTTAGATTCAGAGTCATGTTCCTTTTGAGTAAATGGAGGTATAGCCTGGACTTAACCTCTACTTTTTAAGGGGGTCATCTTATGTTCAGAGTCGTCTTTGGTTCAGGTGAATACAGTGTTCACTCCCTCCTCCTTAGCAGGCATAAGGGCTAGAACTGGATTTTTAAAAGCTGAGATTCTCAGAAAGTTGGATTTTGCATCTTGTACAACACTGTGTGCTCCCACGTATATTAGTATATGCACAGGCCTGCACAATAGCATTTCAACCAGGGAATGTGCAGCCTTTAAAGCATAAATGTATGAGACGACATGTTCTTGGTGTCACAAGTACTGTCCAGTAGGTTGCCATGACACCCACACAACCACATTCAAATACATTAGTCTACACTCTCAGTGGTGGCATTCTTCTAGGGAGTAATTGCATTTCTCCAGGAACAAATGTTATGGTATTGAGTAGCGGGCAGTGCAATAGCCTCACCACATTACTCATTAGAAAAGGATGCACAGACCTCCGCAACATGCAATTTACAGCTCTGGGTTTATTCTACAAGAGTATGCATCATCCAGAATAGGCCCACATGTGTGGCTGGGAGCCCTGAGATCAATAAAGACGTGCAGTTCCAGCCCAGGTCACTCCTAGCCTCTTCCTGCTCTCTCTGTGTGTGTCTGTGTGCTCGCATGTACCATCTGGAGAGTTAAACACTCATCTAGACTAGAAATGTCTGGTCCTCTGTTATTTCCACACCACCTCCCTGTCCTTGTGAATCAGGACTATGATTGTATGACTCCGTAACCCAGCAGGCTGTTCTTTCGGATCTCTTGGCCCTAAACAGGTTATTGCTTCGTTGACTACCTAGCTGACCAGTCTTTTGCCTCTCCTCACCCCTGCAAATCCCACTGTGTCCCAGTTGACAGAAAACCTGGGTTCTAGTCCTACCACGTTTAATCTGAATGACTAGTAGTAGGGGAATGAAAAAAGGCCGGCCCCAGAAATACTGAACCTTGTTCTGTTACTGTGCTGCTCCTTCTAATAACCACTTTGCTGTATCATGAAGTGTACAAATATACAACTAAAACACCAGACTTAACCATAGTTAGCCCCTGTGGGAAGCATGGATGTTGGGCCCACTTTTCCAGGCATAAGATCTCCCCTCCCTTCCATAGGCCAGTCCAGCAACAGACTTGGAGCTGATCAATACCCCCCTGCAAAATCTTGTGGTAGACTCCTCCCCAGGACTCTTAAATGCATTACTTAAATGGTTACCATTGTTGTTACAATTTACTGTTGTGAGCCGCCCCAAGCAGTATTGTACTGGAGGGACGGGGTGTAAATGTTAATAATAATAATAATGGGGAAGGAGGTTGCATTTTTTAATGCCTCCTTTGCCTTAAATAGCCAAACAGAGAAACTCGGCGTGTAGAAAGGTAGCACAGCAGGGAAAGGGCTAGTTTGGTTTCTGTGATATGCTAACTTTTTACATGCAGGGAGGGTTTTTTTTTTTTTAAACACAGGAAACGGTTCAAAAATGCAGTCCCACCACCACCTTAAGTAGTCTAGTCCAGGAAGGGCTCCACCACCAGAGCGTTTACAGACACCACCCCCGGCCCTTAGCCTTTTTCGATCAGAGACGGCAGGCACGAGAGCGAGGGCAGGATGTGGTCTTTCGGCACCTCCATCTCCCACTCGGCGGGTTCTGCGGCCGTCCTAAGCAGGAAGCTGTGCATCCCCACCTCCCTCGCCGCCTTATAATCATTCTCGTAGTGGTCCCCCACGTGGGCGGCCAGTTGCGGGGCCACCCCTGCAATACGGAGGGCTTCCAGGAAAATCCTCCTGTCCGGCTTTGCGCATCCCGCATCCTCCGAGGACAAGGTAAACTCGAAGTGCTGATGGAGGCCGTTCCGGACCAGGATCTCCTGCAGCCGCCGGTCAAAGTTGGAGACCACGGCCATGCGGATGCCCTTCCCTTGGCACTGCCCGAGGGTCTCCCTGGCGCCGGGCAGTAATTCCCAGTTGCGTGTCTGGGTGTAATCCTGGTACAGTTTCTCCGCCATGGGCAGGAGGACCCTCTCTTCATGGACTCCGGAGAGCCGGAAGGTCTCCGTGACAACATCCAGCCACCACTGCCTGGAGCTGAGGCCCTTGTCTAGGCCGTAGTTGGGGAAGCGCTTGCTGTGGGCCTCGTAGGCCCGGCGGAAGGACTGGCTGAGCGCCCCGGCCTCCACCCGCAGCCCAAAGGCCTGGGCCTCGGCGGAGTAGCTCTCGCCCACCGGGGACCGGAGCCGGAGAAGGGTGTCCTTCACGTCCCACGTCAAAAGCCGAAGCTTCAGCATTTCGCCGGCAGATGCTGTATGCCGATGTTGGCCTAGGAAGACAAACCGGGAGAAAGTAAGGAAAGGAGGCCTCGATCCCACCTCAACTTCCCATGGGCCAAATATTGGGCGACGTTGTTGACGTTATAGCCTGCTCCAATTCAACGTTTTTAAGACTCTTGCACTATGTTTCCTATTTCTAGCCAATGTGGCACCTTTGCAAACCACTGGGGAGATACCAGTTGCTCTCCAAGCTCTGGGAACAGCTTCTCTCCAGCCAGGAATTCACCCTGCCCCACACAGACAAAAGGGTTTATGTTCTGCAAGATGGGCACACTCTCATCTCCAAGCCCAAGAAACACCCTTGAGTTTCTGCAAGCCGCTCCCGAATGTTAAAAGACTGCGATCTCCAGATGAGAATCTGAGCTCTCTCCCCAAACCCGGCTTCTGCCACACAAACGTTTTGGCAGGCAGAATTATTCATTGTTTAATGAATAACCAAGGGCAGTATCGGACGAGACCTTTGCATAGCAGCGGATGCATCTAAGGAAGAGAGAGCGGGGAGGGACCCACAGCTCGGCGGTAGTGCACGTGCTTTGCACGCAGAAAGACCCACAGATGATTGACCTCCAGCTGAAGGTAAGCATGTCAAGTATGCCTCTCCATTTAAATACAAGAGTCAGTTGTCCAGAGTGTTGGAAATGGTATGAATGCGTTGAATTCAGAACACTTGAGACATAGCATGATTGTCTTAAGAATAATAAACAAGTCACATGTCATTGACAAATTCTGAAACTAGGATTTCCTTAGGGCAGGGATCTATTTGTTGTTGTTTTTTGTTGTGCTTAAGTATTCTGCAAAGCACACCACCACTATCAAGAGCCTGGTGGATTTGGGGCTTCTGGGAATGCCTGCAGGAGCAATCTCCTGGGAGAGAGATAAATTCCCTCTTCCCACTGCACCAGCAGGCTGTTGGAAATTAATGAATACCCGTTTCATTTTCTGCATTTTTTTTTTTTTTTTTGTGGTGGCAGTAAGAAAAGGCTGCTCAACCAGTTGGGCAGAAAGGAGAGGGCAGGGCAGAGCTGGGTGAACCTGTCGTTTCAGTTTCGGCACAGGGATAATATTGCACAACCAGCCCATTCAACCTGCAATGCCAGTTTGATCAGATTACTTTTTGGGCTGCATCGCTTCCACAGTGGCATTGAGCCCCAGGGAAAGGTGGCAGCGTAGTTGCAGTAGTCATTTAGGTATCCTGGATAACCAGTGTCAATAGACCCAACCTCCATGAATCAGCACACCAGAAATTAAACTGCATTTACGAAAAGGAGTCATAGGCCCTGCCAGGGGATTATGGGGCAGGACCCCACACCCACTTTTAGATCCCCACCCCACACAAAACATCCGCTGGATCATCACTGCTTTCTTTGAGGGCAGGTTCTTAATCCCAAGGTGCATTTGCAACACCCCAGGGTTTGACTCCATTATGAATAACTTTCTGCCTCTGAGCATGTGCAGAGTGCCACCGCCCACTAGCCAAACCTAGCGTGGAGTAACTATAGGAACAAGGCCTTCTTCAAGAAGGTTGAGAAGGGGTGGGGGGAACCCACCACAGGATTGCTGGCACAGCTTTTGTTCTAGAAAGCAGCGGCTGCATGTTGAAGGGCCCAGGGTCCAGGCAGGTTAGGGGGCAGATCTCTAGGCTTGAGGCGTGGTGGAGTGCTTTGACAGAGTGCCTCTGAGTAAGTGCAGAGTGCAAGTGGCAGCTGCTTGGGAGGGGAGGGCAGGAGGGCCACCCCCTTGCATGAAGGCTTGAAGCAAGGTGGGAGAAGGAAATTTGGCGGTTGGGGGGAGGATGGCAGGGAAAGGCCTCCCTAATCCAGCCCCCTCCTCCCCCACTCGAGTGCCAGGAGGAGGGGAAGGGGAACCAGTTCTTCCTCCTTCCCCGCTTACCTATTAACCAAGACCTCCTGCAGCTTCGCCTGGGCGGAGTGAGCATGCGTGGCTAAGCGAAGCATGCTCAGTGACGCCCAGCGGAGGTCACTTCCGCCCTCACTGTTGCCCTCTTTCTGGGCACAGTGCTTTTCTGCGGTCTGGAAGACTTTTCCCAGCAAGGTTCAATCCCAACCAGTGTTAAGGCCCCAAACGTGCTTCTGAATGCAAGGGCTCAGCCCAAAGTAGTCTCCCTTTTTTAAAAAAAATGGGCAGAGGTTGTGTGCCTCTGAGAGCCGTGAGGCGGGCTCTGCCCCATCATAGCAGCATGTTAACAGAGGGAGCTTTGCTTGCTCTGTTTTTGCAAAAGCAAACAAGGTGGCAACTCTAGATGCCAAGCAGGGATGAAGACCACCTCTGAGGATGTGCAGAGTGCATTTTCCTCACCTCTTGTTCAAAGTGAGTTGCCCTCACGACTTTAAATGACTGCAAGGCAGGCAGATCTGCAGCCGGTGACACTTCTTTCTGCTGCAGCAACGGGGCAAATTATGCGTGTTGAATGGCTGATTAAGGCATGCCCAGCTGAATGTGGGTTTGGAGGTTGAAGCTCCTGGACCTTCTGTGGTTCAAATTTAAAAGGACTGGGTAAAAAGACGATAATTTGACACTGGTTTCCCCTCCACTGAAATTTGGTACTGGCTGCAGCAGAGCACAGAGGCAGGGATAAGCCAGTGTGATGTGGTGGTCAGAGTGCTGGATTAGGATGTGAGAGACCTGGGTTCGAATCCCCATTGAGCCATGAGCCTCACGTGGCGATCTTAGACTAGATAGCATCTCTCCATTTCTTGAGCACCCCTGCCTAATAATCCCACTGCTCTCCCACCCCCAGTCTAAATACTTGAACTTAAAAACAACACCCAAAAAACTCAACCATTTCTTTCCGGAAAATATTAGAACTTTTATTTTATTTGCACAGTTTAATTTAAACCAGTACACAGAAAGGCAGGAGTCTGGCTTCCTTGAGGGGACATGTGAGAATTCTCATTTTCCCTGGGGAAATTTCCATTTTCCTCTCACAAGGTTTGGCTTCGTCATTGCTGCCTAGAACACCTTGTGCAATTAAGTGTTCAGTCTAATGCTATAGCGGGCAACTCTGCCTATTTGGGGGATATTTCTGGGCTTCTCTTTGTCACACAGCTTGGTTTTTCATCACAAAAAGGACCCCCCCCAGGTTAAAATCTAATTTAGGGGCCTCTTAAGTAGGCCTCCGCCAGCCCTCATCTCCATAGTTACAGGACACCTTTCTCCTGGACTTTTCACCAAGGTGCTGCTTCTGCTCTATATAAACCATTTTGGCTAATCTATAACCAACCAGGCGGTTGGTGCAGAAAAGGAAACGGGCAAGAAATGCAAACTGTATTTTGCTGGCAAGGAAAGGGGCCCAGAAGGCTTAGGGGCTGCGGATTTTGCTAAAATTGCACTGGAAGCGAGAGAGAGAGAGAGCTCTTCTGGTTTCTCAGGAACATCGAAGCGTGTATGGAGTCGGCGTCGGCTTCCATGACAGATCCCATAAAGATCTACTTGGTGCTTCTCCTCGGCTGTCCCTGTTTCCGCAAAAGGGGCGCACGCCACGCCTCACGCCTGGCATTCCTTCAGCCACTGCAAGAGCTGAGGTACGTAGTACGTGATGATGATATCGGCCCCTGCAACAGAATATTGTAAAAAAACAAAACCCAACCCTTTAAAATGTATATGCATCCAAATAAATATCTCACCTCTCATGTCAAAGCACTTCAAGGCAGCCCATTTAAATATATAACCACTGTGCTTTAAAAAAAAAAAAAAGGTCTGTATATTTATATCTGCCTTTCCTGGCATAAATATCTTTTGCTGCCCTGCCAGTACACCCTCTCAGCTCTTTTAAAGGTAAAGTGTGCCATCAAGTCGATTTCGACTCCTGGCACCCACAGAGCCCTGTGGGGTTTTCTTTTGGTAGAACACAGGAGGGGTTTGCCATTGCCTCCTCCCGCACAGTAGGAGATGATGCCTTTCAGCATCTTCCTCTCTCGCTGCTGCCTGATATAGGTGTTTCCCATAGTCTGGGGAAACATACCAGCGGGGATTCTGCTTCTGCTTGCTAGTCAAGCCATTTCCCTGCTTTTTGAAGTTTCTTTAAATCGCATCGGCTCAACTCCTCTTCCTTCCTTCCTCTCTTCTACAGGCCACTGTGTCACAGAATCTCTGGGAAGCAACCTGCGGACAAGGCGATTTGTCTTTTTATTGACTATCCAGGTGAGCAGAAAGTAGGTTGGGACAGACTAGTAAATCTCCGGGAAACTGGCAGCAGGCCGACAAGGGTTCCTCTCCCAGTTGCTTAACAACAGCGAGCAAGATGGCTATGATAATATGTATAGGGCACAACCATGCACGCGTGTTGCTTTAAAGAATTCTGGGCCGTAGGCCATAGGCATTGCTTGCCCATAACATGGGAATCTGCCGGGCTGCCTTTGACCAGGTCTTTAGGCAGTTCTTCTGGTCAGTTTCAGAGCTCTGCCCCAGAATCCCTGCCCTGGAGTAACTGACAGAGATTTCCATCTGAAGATGCCTCTTATTCTAGGGCAGGGCTCATGGCGTGCAGAAGGGAGCTGAGCCTCTGCCAGGCCCTGCTGACTGAGCAAAGAGACACCTTTTAAAGTGGGGATTCTCTTATATTTAGCAGGGGGAGAGCAACTGGCCCTATCCAACCCCAGCACAGCATCCCTCCAGTGGCCATTGCTGGTGTCTACCTAATGTTTATTTTTAGATTACAAGCCCTTTGGGGACAGGGAACCATCTTCTTGATGTCGTATTTATTTTTCTATGTAAACCGCTTTGGAGGATTTGGTTGAAGTGCAGTATAGAAATAGTAGTAGGCCACCATTTCTGCATTTGGCCACAGCAGGTCCTGCTGTTATTTTGCACCAGATTTCGGCGGGTGGGTCTCATGCGGTTCTAGTGGGAAAACCAAACCCAGAAGCCTGGCCCTCTCTGTTATTTGGTGCCAACTATTTTTATTCCAGCCTTTAATTAATGTAGAGAATGTATTATTACTTAAGGGCCTAAAAACAAGGCACAGTATAAACCTAGTACAGCACCTGCCTGCCAGTTTATAATCTAGCCAGGCACTGCTTTACAGAGGGCCAGTGTGGTGTAATGTGTTAGACTGCAGTTTGGGAGACCTGGGTTCAAATCCCACGAATCCCTCCAGTGGCTGTTGTTCGTATCTAATGTTTCTCTTCAGATGGTGAACCCTTTAGGGTCAGGGAACCATCTTATTTTTTATTCCATGTAAACCGCTCTGGAAATCTTTCCTGAAAAGCAGTGTATAAATATTAGCAGCAGCAGCAGAAATTCACTGAGTGACCTTGGCGCACCCCCACCCATCCTAGCCTGACCTACCTTACAGGGTTGTTGTGAGTATAAAATGCAGAGGAGTGTGTGTGTGTGCTTTCGTTGCAAGTATAAGATGAAGGGGCCTCTTATTGTGAGTTTCCTGTGAGGGCAGGGTAAACACACATGAAATAAAACGGAGGGGAAGGATGAGAGAGGTCAGGAAAGGCATTCTGCAGCAAGCACCAGAAGATGAGGGTGGGGGGGTGGAAGCCCCACGCCAGCAGTCCAAGAGGGAGTGGACCTCCTCCTCCTCCTCCTCCTCCTCCTCCTCCTCTTCCTCTCACCTGCTCTCCTGAACCCAGCCATGGCCTCCATCACTGCCGTCTTGAGGTCAAAGGCCTTGGCTTGGGCTCCGTGCCACAACATGGCAAACTCGCCCGAGACGTGGTAGACCGCCAGAGGGTGGCTGGGGTGCTGCAATGTAAAGCACAGCTTTATGGGTTTGAGAGCCGGCCTCAGCCCTCTCTCTCGAGGGGGTGGCTCAGTCACTGGGCCCCCAGCTTCTATCCCCCCACCCCAGAGGCGGAAGAGGGTGACTTACCCTGTCCTTGACTTCCCGCACCAGGTCGAGGTAGGGCATCCCTGGCTTGACCATCAGCATGTCGGCACCTTCCCGCACATCCCGGTCCTGGGGAGAAACACACCCGCCGAAAGAGAAGCAGGCCGTTAGAGGGGGAATCCCGACAGCTCCCAGTTTGGGGCGGCCAGAAGCTACAGGGAAGGGTCCGTTCAACTACTTGCGTATATTTCATAAATCGACCGAAAACAAAACTACTAGGAAGTGCCTTGGAAGGTACTGTCAGACGACTGGCCTGGGCCCATAGCTGGGAATGTGGGGCTGTAGCTCAGCAGGAGAGCATCGGCTTTGTGTGCAGAAGGTCCCAGGTTCCCTCCCTGGCAGCATCTCTAGGTAGGGCTGGGAGAGGCTCCTGCCTGGAACCTGAGAGAGCCGCTGCCAGTCTGGGCAGACCACAGTGAGCTAGACTAGGCAAAGAGGCACCTTTCAAAGTGGCGAGTCTCTTCTGTTTAGCAAGGGAAGAGCAACTGGCCCTCTCCATCCCCAGCACAGCATCCCTCCAGAGGCTGTTGCTGCTGGTATCTGCCTTCTGTTTCTTTTTATATTGAGAGCCCTTTGGGGACAGGGGGCCGTCTTCTTGATGTCTTATTTATTTTTCCATGTAAACCGCTTTGAGAACTTGGGTTGGCGAGCGGTAGAAAAAGACTGTAGTAGGAACCCACCAGGACTTGCTCCTGCCACAGTCCTGGCTCATCCCAAGACGGGTCTGTTGCTGAGGAACTAGGACACGGGCGAGAACAGCAAGGAGCACTCCTGATGCAGCCAAGCCAGCGACCCCCGATCAGCAGGCTCAGCCTTAATCCCCAATCCCAGACAAACTAAATCCACTACTAAGAGGATCTCCGTTCTGTGTCGCAGGGAGGCCAGGGTGGAGGAGGGTTTCCGCAGCCCCCACCAGCCCGGAACCCCTCCGCGTCTCAGGGCAGCCAAGCCTTCCCAAGCGCCGGCTTCCACCTAGCGTCCAGAGTGCTGAAGAGGCAGGGACGGAGGCCAGGGCCTCCCTTTCAGGGGGACACCCTGACAAGACACCCTGGCCACCAGGGAAGTTGCTAGGCAGGGCCTGGGGGGGCGCCACTCACCACGGCCCGCGCCGCTAACCCCCGGGCCCCTGGAGGTAGCTGGTAACACCGGCGGTCTCCAAAAGCGGGTTTGGATAAGGCTGCATCTCTACAGAGCAACGGGTAGAGGAAGAGAGAGAGAGAGGATTAAGGCGGTAATTCATTGGTCCCATTCGGACATCACATTCTTACAGCAACAAACCATAGCTGGCTGGATCCTGGAAGGTGCCCTGAGCGTCTCCATCCCCGGCTTACTAGAAAACATCCCCGTCTTTCAAGCAGTTTGCGGCGATATCTCAAGCAGGAAGCAGCCGTTTGAGATCCTCGTTCGTAGCGAGTGCTCAGACGACAGTTTCCGGACGTCACAGCAAACTGCGGTTTGATGAACCCCAAGGGCTGATGGGAAATAACCCGCCTAGTCCAGCAAAGCAGCCGGAGTTGGGGTATTCTCCAGCCCGTTCGACCAAACCCTCCGGCCCAAGGTCCGGAGGCACTTCCCGGGCCCCTCACCTGAAAGGGCCGTAAAAGCAGGAGGCGAACTTGGCACTGTAGCTCAGGACGGAAACCTGTGGGCCGGAGAGAGAGAGGAGGGATCAGCGGGCTTGACAGTGCCCACCGGACTCTCGAGCAGGTTATTTATTTAAAGACGACAGCCAGCCTGCCCGACGCTTTCTCCCTTCCCTCGAGGCTAGCTAGTGGGGGTCAGCACAGAAGCTGTGGTGCGGCAGAGGCCAATGACTGCCAGGACACCTTGAACTCGGAGGGTTAGGCCCAGCTGCCCAGAAGAAGAGAGAAGACTAGTGCACAAATCGGCCAGCAAGAAAAAAAATTCTGGCACATAACGCAGCTTTTGAGGCTGAGCGCAGGTGAGCAGCTGAGCGATCAGGCCCCTTAACCAGCGGTCTCCATGCCGAGACTTCCAGACCCACCTTATTGCCCAGGTCGTTGGAGATCAGGGCCTCCTTGATCGCACGGATGCGCCCGTCCATCATATCCGAGGGGGCTACGATGTGGCATCCTACAGGAACGAGACAGGACGGGGACAAGATGTGCAGGTGAGAACCAGAGGACAGCACAGAAGGGACAAAGAAGCCAGCCGTTTCATTGGCAGGAGTCCTTCCCTCCAGACCCTGAGGAAGCTACTGGATCCTGAACACACTGGGCCAAGCCAGCCAGCCACCTCTGTGCTGCTTTCAACAGGAGGATGGATGGCGCTGCAGCAAGATTCATGTCTCACCTGCCCTGGCGTAGGCCAGTGCGACCTCAGCCAACCTCTGGCAGCTGGCCTCATTCTGGAGAGTCCCATCTTCCCGAAGGAGGCCTGGAAAGTCAAAGATAAAGCCAAAACATGAGTCTCTCACTACTTTTCTTCCTCTTCCAATCCCACCACTTTTCTGAACCGAAGCCAACGGGCATCTATTGTATGTGCAATAACCAGTATTGCTATTTCACAATTGGTATGTGCAATAAACAGTGTAGCTATTTGACAATTTCAGCTTATGTTTGTTTCAAAAAGCAAGTTTCTAACCCATCAAGACAGCTTTGTGGGCAATGCCTTGGAAAACAAAAAGAAAAACCCTGGAGAAGCAGGAGGGTTCGAGCAAGATTTCCAGCGGTCTGACAAGAGAGCATGAGCACCATGCATCGACCTTTGCCCTTCCCCAATCTTTCCTACTGGAAAAATTGCATAATAGAAATTGCAGAATATCTCTCTTTGTGGCACTTACCACAATGTCCATGAGAGGTATATGGACAAAGGCAGACATCGCAGGCAATCAGCAGCTCAGGGAACAAGGAACGGATCTTCTGGATGGCCTGAATTGCGGGCGTGTCTTTTGCGTCGGCCGCAGAGCCCTGCTCGTCCTTAGGAGGGGGAAAGAGGCTGCTTAGCACGTAACTAGCGGAAGGACTCAGAGCAGAATTTGCACAGAATGCTGGAAATTCTACGTTCAAGCTATCATGCTATTGTTGCTGCCACTGATCGCCTTTCGCACCTTGGTAGTGTTACTCGGGACGCCAAAAATCAGCACGCACTTCAGGCCAGCGGCCACCAGGGGATGCAGCATCTCTTCCAGCTTGTTGACGCCATACCTGTGGAGGGAAGAACAGGCTTGCTACTGCTCAGACTTCACACCAAGTGTCCCTGTTCATTAGGAAGGGAGTCGCAGAAGCTTTGGGGCAACCACGCCAGAGCCAGACCCTCCAGCAGTTCTGCCTCACTTTGCAGCCTGGCTGGGCAAGGGACAGGGCCCTTTATCAGTTCCTGCAATGGGTGCACGGCGGCCTTGGGATGGAGGTTTTATCTCTCATCTCCCAGAGGCAGCTGGCAACAAAGGGGCGATTTATCTTGGGAAACCAAGGCCAAACCCTCAGCCTTCGTGGAGAAAGGAGGAGGGTATCGGCTCTTCTCTTGAAGAATCCGTTATCTTGCAGGCCCACAAGAAGATCAAAACGTGCGAGCTGAGGACAGAAGCTGCTTTGTTCCATTCTCTCCTCACCACTGAAAGAGCGCCACATCACACACACTACCGGATTGTACCGCCTCTCAATATTTTGGAAAACAAAAATAAATCCCCAACCAGCTTTCATCGTCTCTTCTAGCCCTGGAACCCTCATATTTGGGTCCCCAGTGGCTGATGGACTACAGCTCCCATCATCCACAGCCACTTTGGCCGTGGATGATGGGAGCTGTAGTCCAACACCTGGAGACCCCAGGCTGGGTTAGTATCTGGAGACCCAAATCTGGGAATCCCTGGCTCTGCTGGCCTCTGACTGTAATAAAATTGATTGATTGGGAATCCCTGAGCTAACCAAAGGAAGAATATCTCCTGCGACCAGCTTCTCTTGGAAGTCTTGCCTATCCTCACAGACACACCCCAAGGGACCCTGGAGAGCGGCTACTGCCAGCCAGAGTGGGCAACAAAGGAACTCGGGATAAGGCAACGTCAGATGTCCAAAGAAATATTTGCTTACCTGGCCTGACCAGGCAGGCTGGCGATGGGCTCCACGGCATCTGGGCTGTCCCTGGAAGAGTTAAAGAGGAGGAGGGAACGTGAATTCCCACCCAGGAGCCCTGCAGGGGCTGTACTTGGCAGGGGCTGGAAGCAAAGCAGGGAGGCGGAAGAGGCCAGCAGCCGTGCCAGAGACACCGGCCCAGAGCCAAGGCCAGGCAGCTGTCCTGCAAATCCGCCGTTCTCTTGGAGGAGGAAGAGGAGGAGAGGCCAGGATTCCTGGGGGCTGTGGCACTCCCGCTGCCAGGAGGCTGGAGCCGGGAGAGAGGACTCCCTCGGAGGATTCTGGCCGCCAGTGAACCAAAGGGCTCCCGGCCCCCTTGGAAATAGCCGGCTTTGTGGGCCTGGTTTTGCTCCGTGCGGAAAGGAGTGTTCCCAGTCTGACGCCTCTTGCCAAAAGGCAGCAGCGTGATCCAGTGGGCAGGGATCCAGAGGCAGGCCCGGGTCCAAGCTGTGCTGCTGCAGGGTGAGGGCTGGAAGCCTCTGCTACAAGTCAGCAGGTTCGAATCTGTCTGCTTTGAATCTCACCTCTGCCACACACTCAGGACTTGGTCTCAGGGAAACCAGTTTTTGCAACCATTTGCAAAACATAATAATAGTGCCCCACATTACAGGGTGGTTGTATGTGTAAACACGCCGAAGCACTATTGCTAAGTCCCCATTCAAACGGCCTCTTGTGCCTTGAGGTGAGACTGAAGAACATAAACAGAGTTCTGCCAGATCAGATCAAAGACCTGCATCCTGTTTTTCCCCACGGTGGCCAACCAGATGTCCCGTGGAAGCCCACAGGCAGGCCACGAAGGCCGATAGCCCTCCCCCACTGTTGCTCCTGAGCAACTGGTTTCCAGAGGTAGACTGCTCCTGAAACTGGGGGTTCTATTCCTAACATTATAAGCTGAAACAAATATTAGTACTGCCTGGCTGGACCGGATCAGACGTCCAGGCGATGGGGAGGCGACGGACTTACGTGACAAAGATGGGGTAGATGAGGTTGGCAGCGCTGAAGGCGGTGTTTGTTGTCTGCCAGGAGCGAAGGACCGGGTGGAAGTAGCCACTGTGCAAGAGAGACTCTGCCTGCATCTTCAGGTTTCGGCAGCGGGTTGCAGGAGAAGAGACCCTGGAACACACAGAGAACTGCTTTAGGGTGTGTCTCTGCATCCCTGGAAGACCCTCCGCGATGGATGTGTGCCCAAGTCACTCTGAGGTGGCTGCAGCAGCGGAATCTTGGGCCCTTTGCTCTTAACAGAGTCACATCTACGTGTGTGTGGCACAGCTGGGCAGCTCTCTGCCCTGAGGGGCTTACAATCTATCATTAAGCCCGAGGAAGGCGAGGGAGACGGAGGCAGGGTGAATGGAGGGAAGGATCTGCCATTATTGAACCAATACACCGCCTAGAGATTTGCATATCAGGTGGTATAAAAGTATGATAAATAAATAACAGCTGGGACCAACTTTTTGTAGATTGGGGTCCCCAGCCTTGATATCTGTCCCCCCTCCAGCCAGGTGTTGGACTACAGCTTCCATCGCCTGCAGCCACTGTGGCTGGGAATGATGGGAGTTGTAGTCACACAACATTGGGGACCCAAGGCAGGGAGCAGCGGTTTTAGGAGGTGAGCAGGAGGACAGGCACTGAGACCTTGGGGTTGGGATGGGAAGCGGTTTTGCCCTTTGTAACAGCTGCCCTGCCAGTGGGGAGCGCGCTCCTATCCCTGCCGCCTTGTCCAGCTGTACTCGGAGATCCTACACTCGGGCCCCCAGGAGTGCAGGGGCAATTGCCGGGGGGCCGAAAAGAGGCAGGGAGTATCTTGCTTTGCGGGGCGGGAGGGAAGACCCAGAAGGCAGGCAGTTGCGCTCGGCATCCCAGAGCCAGGGCAGGCGCTGACTTGCTGAATGGCAGCCAGAGAGAACATTGGCACTGGGGGCGAATGCAGGGGGGAAGCAAGTGCATCGGGGCAGAGACCGCCCCACTGCTCCTCCACTTGAGACTAGAGCCCTCCTCCGAGCTGCGGGGGGCTCCAGGGAAGGGACCCCGCGGAAAAAGCTAAGCAGCCCGTCCCCCCAGCTCTGCCCAGCCAAAGCCAACGCGCAGGAGGGGATCGGCGCCCACCCCCGTTGCATCGGGCCATGCAAGGGCCAGACCCCAGCAGGGTAAGCCCGGAGACCCGCCCCGCGCCGCCCCCCAGCTCGGCTCACCCACTGCACGCAGCTCGCCCTGGTTGCAGCGCTGCAGGCTGGGGACGGTCCGGGTCGGTGGGAAGGAGTCGAATCTGCTCTTTTCCCGGCAGCCGCCGCGCTCCCTCCCCCCCCTCTTTGCATGGCCACACCCTCCCAGCCGCCCCCTTAAAGGGACACGCGCGCCGCTGCGCCCTGTGCTCGTACAGCGTCGAGCACGCTAGTGCCAGCCAGGCTGGGCGCGCACGCGCCTGTCTTCTGGGCTGGTGGGGTGGGAAGAATCGTCACCCTCTGCCCTGGAGATCTCAGATTTCCAGGGCTGTGCCTCGCTAGGCCACTTCATACCATTCCCCAGCCGGCTAGGAAGTGGCTCTACTCTTGCATTTATGTTGAAATCATTGCAAACTCTCACTTGGCCCAAGCACAAGGAATTTGCACAACAGGGCTGGACTTCTTCATACCCTGCAACACGATGGTGCGCAGGATAAGAAATAATCTGTGCCTCTTTCACAACGCGCGCACACCCTGTTAAGTGAATCAGTATGCCCGCCTGGCACACCTCCATGCCCCAAGCTCCTGCACGGGGTTGTCTTCACTTTCCGGTGGTACACCGCTCTGGCCTCCTGCCTCAGTCTTGCAAGGACTGAAGAGCCAGCTAAACACCAAGACAGAGTCCACTCTGTTCCACTCAACTGCAAACTATTGCAGGGGTCATTAGTCTTGGCTCCCCCAGATTTTGTTGGACTACAGCTCCCATCATTCACAGTGACATTTGGTAGTTGTGGCTGTGGACGATGAAAGTTGTAGTCCAGCAACACAAGGTTGAGAAACCTGAGCTATCAAACAGGTGTCTCTAAACATGCACAGAGTGGCCCCAGCCCACCAATGAATCAACCACAGCCTATGTTCTCTCCCTGGGATCTCCACATAAAGCAGAGAGACTCCTGCCTGCAACCTTGGAGAAGCCGCTGCCCATCTGTGTAGACAATACTGAGCTAGATGGACCAAGGGTCTGACTCGGTAGAAGGCAGCTTCCTATGTAAGCCATAGGTCAGTCAGAAAACAGCTGCCTGCTTCCACACAGAAGGTCCCAGTTTCAATCCCTGGCCGAATCTCCAGGTAGTGCTGGGAGGGACCCCTGCCTTTAACCCTGGAGAGCCACTGCCAGTCTGTGCAGTCAAGGGCCCAGTGTTTACATGCGAGGCAGTATCCTCCTACTCCTGCTTTAGTCACAGCTGTCCAGGAATGGCCACCAGCCACTTTCGGCAGCTCTTCCCCCACACTGTGCTTGATCTTCTCTCCCTCCACCCCTGGCTGTGGTTAATGCCACTTTGACAGCAGCCTTTTCCTTCTGGAAGCCAGGTTTTGTTTTTAACTTGCTGTTTCAAGGGAAACCCAGTTGTGTCCACACTCTTAAGCATAACGTTCATAAAATTTGTTTGTGTTTTTTAATTGTTTGCTTGTGCCCCCAGGGTCTCAGGACAAAGAGTGCAGTGTTCCCTTCAAGGCGTGAACACTTTTTGGATGTCTGCTCAGTTAATTTTAGATCCCGCTCAGGCTGAATCAGGAAGGCCCCACTCTGAATGCACATGTGCACAAACTATCTTGATACTGCCACCCAGAACAAAACTCATTCCACAGAGAAAAAAATTAGAGGGACCACTGAAAGGGTGGTAAGGAAATGTAAAATAATAAGTCCCAATTTACTGCTGGGGGAAGACTGAAGCTCAGAGACACAAACATACAAATACGAGTACTGTACATAGAGGACTGAGACCTTTCTTTGTTGCCGCTGTAAAAATGGGAGCCAGGGACCCTTGGTGATCTATTGCAAACAACCCAGAGCCACTAGTAAATCCCAATCCAACTTCCGTCTGCCCAGCTCTATTCCACTAAAGAGCAATCTGGCTTGCTCACACTATGCACTTGTTATCTGAACTAATCCTGTAGTGTATAAACTAGTCAATATTTTAATGCATTTTTACTTTGTGTGTGTGTGTATCTGTTTTTAATGAAGTTCTGTTAAACAAAGAGCTTTAAAAACAAACAAACAGGGTCGAAGTCGACACAAGTCCACAAGTTTCACATCCGAAGCAGAAACACCAGTCCAGGGAGAGAGGAGCTCTCCGCAGCAGTGCCAACAGGCTGCACTTGAAGGGAAGCAGAAGTAACGAAGCCAATGGTGTCCAGACCCCAGGAGAAGGCACCGCCGGAGCGAAGGGAACTGGAGACAGTCAGAGGAAGATGGCCTCGCTACAGAAGCCTCTCCACAGCAGCCACCTTTTACCAAAAACGAGGCAAACCATTTGCAGACTGGCTAACCAGAAATACAGCTGACCCGGGATGCTGTTACCAAAGCCGGCTTGTGTAACATGCGTCTGTTTGCCTTGGCAGGTACGTGACTTTTCCATCCCCCAATACCAAAGGCCCAGGGTTTATATTCAATAAGTTGCCCAGGGCACTGGGCTGTGTGAACAATTTGTTCCCTTCAGGGAGACACGGCTTTGCCCCAAGCAGCTCTCTGAAACTGGCTCCAAGAAGCTCAGTTCTCCACCTCCTCCTCCTCGTTCGGTTCCTCCTCCTCCATCCTTTCATCCTCGTCTTCGTTCTCGTCCTCCCGGCTCTTGTCGGGGTCCTCAGAGTCCTCCTTCTTGTCCTTGTCTTTCTTCTTGAGATCTGACCCTCCCTTCTTACCTTTCTGCTCACGTCTGTAAACTAGGGAGAGCAAGACACACCAAGGTATGTGTTAAAGCCAGGCACACGTCAGTCAGCTGGCAGAGGCAGACTGGAAACTGCGGTCCACATTACCTTCCAAGGACTCCTTTAAGGGACCCACGAAGCGCTGGAAATCCATTTCTTCCATGGCTGAAAGGACATCTCCGGCATTCAGCGTTTTCCTCTTCCCCTTCATGGCAAAGTTATTGGCACTAAACAAGGAGGTGGAAGCAAAAGGGAAGTAAAGTAAAAAATTATTCTTCATTACCACTGAAAAATTGCAGCCTCTATCTTTTTGTGTGTGTGTGGGGGGGTGTTTTTGGCTCCCAAAATGCTTTGTTGAATTGCAAAATCCCTGGCCGCTGCCAGTCAGTGTAGAGACAACACTGAGACAGAGGGACCAAAGGTCTGACTCAGTATAAGGCAGCTTCATATCTTCTGAGAGTTAAGAGTCCCCACCCAGGGTTCTCCAATGCTTACCACGATGTGGCATACAGCACAAACACACTGGCGGCCCGCGATATCGCACTACGGGCTTCTTTGGAAATGTTCACTCCATCGGGAAGCTATGAAAGAAGAGATGTACGTTAGACTGGGGGACAGAAGTACCTCCTCTCTTCAGGGGGTACCAGGGGACGATTCAATGCAGAAGATTTGAAGAAAACCATTGCATTAGCTGCTTGCCCAGCAAGCAGTAAGTCAGGTTGTGCTTTCATCACCATGGAGTACATAGGAACAGCCCTGCTGGATCAGGCCCCAGGAGGCCCATCTAGTCCAGCGTCCTGTTTCACAGTGGCCCACCAGGTGCCGCTGGGAAGCCCACAGGTGGGAGCTGAGGACATGCCCTCTCACCTGCTGGTACTCCCCTGCACCTGCCTCTGAGGCTAGAGGTGGCCTATAGCCCTCTGACTAGTAGCCACTGATAGACACCTCCTCCATGAAGTTATCCAAAGCCCTCTTAAAGCCATCCAGGCTGTTGGCTGTCACCACATCTTGTGGCAGAGAATTCCACAAGTTGATTATGCGTTGTTTGAAAAAGTACTTCCTTTTGTTGCTCCTAAATTTATTGGCAGTCGATTTCATGGGATGACCACTGGTTCTGGTGTTATGCAAGAGGGAGAAGAATTTCTCTCTATTCACCTTCTCCACACCATGCATGATTTTATAGACCTCTATCATGTCTCCCTCCAGTTGTCTGCTTTCTTGCCCCGGCGAGTGGGATTTGTAGAGGCCGGTGAATTCCCTCCCACCCTCTTACTCACCACTTCCTTGATGATGCGGGTTATGACAGCGTTGGGCAGGTTGAGGTCTTCGGGCCGCTCCGCCATGGTGGGCACCTAACATAGGAACATAGGAAGCTGCCATATATTGGAAGGACTTGGAAATGGGTAACAGGAACGCCTATTCCTGTTTGGGATGAGATGAAGGGCAACCAGCACTACCTGTTAAGCTCCGGTGGCTTTCCGAGCCCATGCTAGGAGGACCAACTACATATACCGAGGATATAATCAAGTACACAAGATTCTCAAACTTGTACTGCAGGAAGACTCACTTTTCTTTCTCCCCACCAGCACTGGGAGGTATTCCCCACCCCAAAGAGGCCACTCTAACCTGCAGCTCTTGGGAGGGGGGAGAAGCTCCTGCGCATGCACAGAGTGCAACTAGGGAGACCAAGGAACCCCACACGGACACGCACACCTGCAGAGGGTGAAATTGGATGGGGGAAAGGGGGCATACAGTCTGTGGAAGAGGAGGCACCCCTCCTGTCTGCATTCGGGGGAGGAGGGAAAGGGTGGCTTGAGCATGCACAGAGTGCAGCTCTGCAAACACAGACCCCACGTTGCATTGTGGGTAAAGGAAGCTCCTGAGCATGCACAGAGTGCAGAAGCAAGGGATCCTTCCTTGCAGAGAAAGGCGGAAGCCCCTCTTCCCTTTCCTCTGCCCGCCCATGCACTCACCCTGGAAGGAGAGGCCGCTCCAAAGCTGCGCAGATCCGGATCACCCGCCGGACGGAGCCTCCTCCAACCGCCTTTTCCTAAGCCACGCCCACTCCTCACCGCCCCAGCATGCACCGCGCAAGGCCAAGCCGCGCGCTTTGGGTCGTGGGGGTCAGCTGAGTCGAGGGGCATCGGCACTTCCGGTTGTAAACCTCCCTCCCTCTCGAATCTGGCCATGAGCAGGGAAAGTTCTCATTGTATCGCTGGTCATATATATATATATATATATATATATATATATATATATATATATATATATAAATAATATATAAAATTGTATCGCTGGTTATATATAATATCCCACCCGTGGCGCAAATCCAGTATAAAGAGATCTCCTGCTCTTCGCCCCGCATATGGAGGCGGGGGGGGGGAAAGCACCGAAGTGAGGGCTGCGCCGCTTGTGACGCAACTCTTTCCGTCACAGCCACAGCAGCTTCTCCCTGGCTGGCTCACTAGTCCCCCTCCCAACACCTCTCTCAATCGCGCGCGGTGCTCTCTGGGAGCCGGAGGCGGGAACAAGCGAGAGAGCGTTCTGCGTTGCTAAGCAACCCCCCGCGAGGCCCGGCCCAGGTGGGGCGGCACGTGCGCGCTTGCTGGGCGCGAGGCGGGCGGTTGAGGGAGGGGGAGCTTAAAAAAAAAAAGTGGTGAGAGAAAAGGCGGGGAAAGGGGAGGGCGGGAGTGCGCGAGGGGGTTGCTCCGCCGCGCGGCTTCGCTCTCTCCTCGGCCTCCCCGAGGCGGGCGGGTCACGTGACCTCGGCCCCCGCCCTCCATTGGCTCCGCCGCCGCCGCCTTTGTGTGGCTCTTTGTGTATGTGGAGAACCTATGAGGCCATTATTTATGAAATTAGGTATTTATTTATTATTTAGCCCATGTGTATATTCCGCCCAAAGCAGAGACGTCTCTTAATACAAACAGTTGAGGGTTGTATACCATTGTATGTATGCCCTTCAGAGAATACGCACAGTTAAATAGGCCATTTATTTATTCAGCTGCATTTTTATTCACTATGTGTTTATTTATACATAGAACATATATGTTTGTGTGTGTATATATATATATAGAGAGAGAGAGAGAGCGAGCATATGTAATTGTTTCCTCTTGTATGCATGCATCTCCTTAATTTACTGCCTAACCATTTATATTAAATCAAATATCTTTATTTACTAAACCTCTTAATAAATAAATACATACATATTTACATGTATGTATGTATTTATTTCCTGCCCTTCCCCTGGGGAGTGTATCTGTGCCTCATCTCGACTGAGGGGCAGGAGATGCCTCTCGGGACCAAAGGAAAGGAGGCCATTCTCCACAAGATATAGCCACGCATAAGTGCGTCCTATGGAGAAAAGCTCACTTTAATCTGCCCTCCATCTCCTATCCTCAAGTAGTAGTAATGTATACAGTTTATGCATAAAATACGTGACTGTATGCTTCGTCTTGCATGTGCTCACACATACACACATGCAAGACAGAACATACAATCCAATATTTTATGAATACATTGTATAAATTTCTCTTTTTTGTATGTACAGCATATTTGTGTGTGTGTGAAATATACATAGTCTGGTTCTTGGAATCAAAACTATGATATATATGTGTGTGTGTGTACAGTACAAAAAGTACATGTTGCTTTTCAACTTTATCCTGTGTATGTATGTATGTATGTTTTATTTATATACCGCCTGACTCCAAAGGCTCTAGACGGTTCATAACATAAACACAAGGAAAACAAAATGAACTGTTAAAAACAGCAATTTTAATAGATAAAATTCAGAGATCTTCTCTCTCTCTCTCTGACTCTCTCTCTCTGCTTTCTCCGTTGTAAAATGTCTTGTCACAAAATGACAAACACCACTTACAAAACATGCAAAATGACAAGTGCATCCAGAAATGGAACTCGTAGAGCGATGTTGAGAGCAGACTCAGACTTAGTGGGGTTTCTAGTGTGGAGGGACGTCCCACAATTGTGGAGCGAATAAACCCTCTTGACTTGTCTTTGCTGTCTATTATTATTATTTAAAACGTTTATACCCCACCCCTTCAGTGCACTATTTCTCAGAGTGGCTTACAACATTAATAAAATAGGTTCAATATAGGATAAAAAATTAATCAGGTTGAAAAGTTAAAAGACCAATTTAGACCTGGGCATATGAATTTTATGGTCCAGAAGATACTATCGGTTGGTCTTAATGTTTGTGATGGTACACCAGACAGAAAATAGTCTCTGAGGTATTTCGAGCACGAGCTGTTAAGGGCTTTATAGGTCAAAACCAACACAGTTTTAATTTCCAGAAGAGTTCAACCTCAACCATGTTGGCTTTTTCCAGTAAAAACCATCGTGGGTGGACTCTAGTCCACAATAGCTCATGTCTCCATAAACCTATTAGTCTTTAAACCTTGAACTGTATCCAGCAGATAATAGGAAGATAGGGCAGTTATAGAGTGGGAAGCTATCTCTTTTGGGAAATTAACTCCTGGTGGTTTCTCATTTCTCCTTGAATGCAGAATTGTCAGAGTGCTCCTTAACCTAGGAGGTTGCTGCCAGGATGGTGACCGTTGATGCCAGCCAGTGGGATGAAACCATTTGTGACATGACTGCTTGCCAGCACCCGCCTTGCTGGGAGGCGATGCGGAGGATCGAGAGAGGGCAGCCTCGAATCATACTAAGGACCCTCATCTCGTCGGGGAGGGAATCTCCAGAATTTGAATGTAAGCAGGCATTTGTCTGAGAAAGAAACACCAGTCTGCATGGTATGCTTGTCTTCCAGCCACCAAGCCACCCTGCTCAAGTTTAAACCCTGCAGTGGTCACAGGGAAGTCCAGCAGTTAATTAGAATGGTGGTTCCCAACTTGGGGGCCTCCAGATGTTGCTGAATTACAACTCCCATCACCCCCAGCCACGATAAATTGCAGCTGAGGGCTGATGGGAATTCCAGTTCAGCAACACGCAAAATGCGGCACGTAGGATTGTCTCCGGAGCTGCCCATTGGGATATATCACACCCAATCTGAAAGAGCTGCATTAGCTACCAGTTTGTTTCTAGGTCCAGTTCAAGGTGCTGGTTTTGACCTTTAAAGCTCTTAACTTTTGTATTTTAATTATGCATTGTTTTAATTTTTGAGATCATCTGTACCTTTGTATTTTAAGAATGCATTGTTTGAATTATATTGTAAACCACTTTGAAATTATTTTTATGAAAAGAGGCATATAAATTGAACAATAAATGAATCCCTGAACTAGAACATACAAACCTGCCTTCTACCAAGTCAGACTATTGGTCCATCTAGCTCAAGATTGTTTACTCTGGGCTCATTCACACGACCCTAAACACGGTTGGAGGAGCACTGGTGGGGAAATTTACAAATTATTATATATATGGGGGGGGGCAAGTTACTCTGATCTGGGATTAGTAAATTTTGTGGAGCTGTTTACAAACTTTTCCACTTGAGAAAGTTTTTGGGCAGCAACACCAAACACTGAACTGGCAGAATTTCAAAATGTTTTGGTAGACGTATTTTATTATGACTAGTAGGTGTGTGATTTTCGACACGGCTTTCTTCAGTAACTCAAGAGCAAGGTTGTTTTTAAATGTCTGGCTAGTTGCATGTGTTTTAATTAACCATGTTTTGTGATCGTAAAGAATTAAGCGTAAAATTGAGACATGTTTTCTTTTTATTGTTTGTAAATTGGGATGCAGTGGTCTGGGAATTATTCTTAAAATGGACACAAATGACACAATGAAAGACCTTTCATTCGTGCTAACAGTAGTCGCTCAATGTTTTAGATGAACTGCCAACACTGAAGATCGTCAACCTTCCTCTCAATTATTCTCAGAATGAAAAGACCAGTTGCAGTGAAAGTTTGAACTCCCTCTCCAAGGCCATCTCCAGCATCAAGGAGGCTAGAACTTATTTTTCAAGTTCCACTATAAATGAAGCTTTGATTCCCCCAATGTCTGTACTGAGGTCAGCACATTCAGAACTCTGTGTTTGATCCCCTGTGTATGTGCTTCTGGAATTGTGGGTTTGGGGTTTCTATTTAATAAATGCTGCTGCCTATGGGTGACTCGGTATACGGCAGCTTCGTATCTTCATATTGGGCTTCTGCAGGAGCTTTCCCAGAGAGCAGGCTTTATCACAGGTTTTCTGCAAGGCTTTAATGCGAGCGAGTTCAAAGTTGCCCCTCAAAACACAAAGAGTGGGTTTTGTTTTACCCTGGATATAAATCAGGCTACACTCTGTGCTATGAAAAACCCGAATTGTGCGTGAAGTGCTTCCTGATAGCTTGCAGGGACTTCAGGGTAAATTTGGCCTAGATGTGAATGCACATCTCCATTCCGGAGGAGATGCGAACTAAAAGCCAGGTGTGAAAAACGTTTAGGCAAACTTCCTGGTGGATTGTACGCCCCATCATAATTAGTGTGTGTGTAAGAGGAAGGCATGAATCCAAGAGTAGTTAGCATTTACTATGTTAGGCAGAAATTCCTCATTGCTCTTTCTAATGCAGTTTTCTTTTGGTCTGCCTGTGTTTTCCAGTTCTGAAAGGAATCCCTTCCCTGGGCTAAACTCCAGGATGGAATCTCACACTCCCTACTACTCACCGATCAGTTTCACTTCCTTGAGGCAAGCGGAGAAAGTGAGTGAGTTCAGTGAGTTGGTGGCAAGGTGGGGTTAGGGCCCAGGTCTGCTCAACTTTGGCCCCCAGCTGTTTTTGGACTACAACTCCCATAATCCCCAGCCACAGTGGCCAGTAGCCAGGGTTTTTTAGGGATTTTTATGGGAGTTTTAGGGGTTTTAATAGGAGGTTTAGGCCAACATCTGCAGGAGGTCCCAAGCTGAGCAGCCTTGGGTTAGGCAGACCCAACCATTGATGTAGTTCTTGAGTGCTATCTGTTTTAACCCCCAAGAGGTAACCCTGCCATAATGGTGCTGAGTTCAGTAGCTGAACCACTGAGTAGTTCAGTGGCAGAGCTACTTAGCACCTACAGCCTTTGGAGTCAGGCAGTATATAAATTGAATAAAGAATATATAATAATAATCTGCTTCACATGCATAAGGTCCCAATCCCTGGCACCATCTCCAGGTAAGGCTAGGAAATACCTACACCTGAAACCTTGGAGAACCGCTGCCAGGCAGAGTAGGCAATACTGAGCTGGATGGACCAAGAGTCTGACTCTGTATTAGGCAGTTTCCTATGTCCTTAAGGTTTTGGCTGCAGGGCTGGGCTCTGCTAATTTGAGGAAGACTGCTGGTATTGTGGTAGCAGCAAGCATGAATGTTTGCCTAGGTTTCCATTTTGATGGATGACTGTACGTGACTGTGAGTGGTGTCTGCTGTAAGATATTCCCCCTAGGGGATGGGGCCCTAGCTCAGTAGAAGAGCATTTGTCTTGAATGCAGAAGGTCCCAGGTTCAGTCCCTGGCAGCATCTCCAGGGAGGGCTGGGATAGACTCCTGCCTGCAACTTTGGAGACCCACTGCCAGTCAGTGTAGACAGTACTGAGCTGGGTGGACCCAAGGGTCTGACTCAGTATAAGGAAGCTTCCTAAATCCCTATGTTATTATTTTTCATTGGCAAGCACAGACTCCAAGTGTTAGCCGTGAAGTGAGGCCCTCGGACTCTGCCTTTAGCAAGTAGAATCAATTGCATTGATAATTTATTAGAAATTAAGAGCTCATCTCAAGTCTGCTGGTAGCAGCTCGCCTCAGTCTGGAGAGAAGCTAGGGGAAAACCTGGGGCAAGGTCACAAAAGGTTCTTTATCCAGTGTCTCATTCTTCCCTTTCTGCTTGTTAGTTGCAGGTGACAGATCTCAGTGACTTTGCTGAACCTGGCCTAGGTTGCCAGCCAACCTGCAGTAACTTGATTCTCAAGTGGGTCCCAAATACTCATCATCGACTTCTGCGGCCCAAGATCCCAGCCACAGGAGTGTAAGTAGCAGGACTTGTAATGATGATCACACAGTGTGAATTTAGCATGGGTTCCCTTCATCCCTCCTGGCTTCCCTCCGGATTGGAGTGAGTAACTGCCAGCAGGCCTGACATGAACCACATACCAGTGGCAAAGTGCCATACAGATGAGCCACATAGCCTAAGTGCCAATGAGGTATTTTGAAATTGAAAATATCTCAAGTAGTTGCTAAAGGGAGTGGCCGAAAGCCTTTGCTTGCTGCTCATGCTTCAAGGAATTGTCTGTGCTTACTTATTTTATCAGTTTCCTAAATTTGAATCCTGCTTTCCAGCCAAAAATTGGCTCTCAGAGCAATCAAGAACCAAAATTAAAATTTGGCATAAAATTCTCTTTGGGGCAAGACTCAGACGTGAGTTTTGGGCAGTATACAAATATGCTAGCTAGCTAGCTAAATAAATAAATAAATAAATTAGGGAGTGCCTGATTGTTGCCATCGCTTGCTTTGATGCAGGGGCATCATTGGGGGTGGCCTGTGGGGCATCGCCCCCAGTGAATTGCTCAGAGCCCCAAATCTCATCAGCCACCTTCCTCTTCCATGACCTCTTCCTGAATAGAAGTGCAGCAGTGGAGGCACCTGCACAGAGGAGGGGAGAGAATGCTCCTGGCCTCACCTGGCTCTCTGCTACTCTATAGGCACTGTATTATAATATTAGAGACTATTAAAAACATACTTAATTATTCTTGGGGGTGTATGATTGAATTTAATTATCAAATCAGGGGGTGGGGGGTGGGCTGTGGGCCTGAGTTGTGGATCTTTCAAGTACCTAGCAATGCCCCTGCACTGATGGCCTCAGCTGGTAACTGCAGAGAAGGTTTCTTAACTGGTGGGGTGCCTAAATATTGCCCCTCTCTGTCTGCCTTTTAACTGACCCAGAAATGCTCCCCCAAGAAGTCAGCTTATGTGGCTCCTCTTTGTTTAGAGAGACACCCTCTCGAAGACTGTGTGTGAAAGACCTTGCTTTGGAAAGCATCCTGTGTTTGAAGGAGAAGAAAGAGATGGTGAGCTGTGCTCATTTCCTGGTCTCGATTCTGCTGTCGCCTGCTGATCAGTTAGAAGTCCCCTGCAGCAAATACGTTTTGTTGCTTTTCTGCTTTCTGTGTGTGTTTTATTTTTAAGTGGCCCAACTCCTCTCCCTGGCAGTCTGCCACACAGGTATATGGCAGGTGTTGCTTTTCCTGGCATAGAGAAAAAGCGGTGTGGAATGCTTTACCTGCTAAATTGCTGCATATCAGGGTGCTGATAAAGGCAGGGGGCCTCATGATGGCATTCTTTTTGCAAAGGACGGAAGGGAGTCCTGGTCAACTTCCAAGCTGAAATGCCTTAAGATTAGGAAACGTGTACAGCAAGTATGCAGAGACCTGCTTAGAGTGCCTGCCCATTCCAGGGCATCCGTGTCAACTGATTCAGTTATCCTCTGCTCCGCAGTTGATAGATTTCACTTTTTTTTTCCTGGGCAGAAATCTTCATCATCATCTTCTTCTTTATTACGGTCACTGACCAGAAGAAACACATAACAGTCACACAGGTGAAAACTAAAATACAGTCTCAGAGGTGAAGACTAAAACAATAAAATAATAATGTACTCAATTTTCTAAGCAATAAAACCAAACTAATCAAGCTAAAATGACACTCTCCTTCTTAATTAATATCATGGGGAAGCATTGACAAAACTTGAACAGATTCTACTAGCAATCACACACAATACTTGGGTAAAGAAATCTCATCTTTTTGGTCAGACAAAAGTTAATGAACTTAGAAAGAATCTGAATGGCCTGGAAAATCAATTAGAAAGGGTGCCATATCATGAAGCCACCTAATGGCACAGTGGGGAAATGTCTTGACTAGCAAGCCAGAGGTTGCCAGTTTGAATCCCCGCTGGTATGTTTCCCCAGACTATGGGTAACGCCTATGTCAGGCAGCAGTGATATAGAAAGATGCTGAAAGGCATCATCTCACACTGTGCGGGAGGAGACAATGGTAAACCCCGCCTGTATTCTACCAAAGAAAAACCACATGGCTCTGTGGTCACCAGGAGTCAACACCGCCTCGACAGCACAATTTTACCTTTGCTAAATCATGAGCTCGGATATTTCTATAGAAATTACAATATAACACAACTTGTGCTGTCATTTCAATGACTCCCACCCTTCAGGGGCATCAGAGATGGCATGGAGGATTAGGGTGTTGGGTGGGTAAGGGTGAATATGGCTAGCTTTCTCTTTTCTTTTTCTTCTCTTACTGGAGTTATCCCATTTCACAGAATAGGAAGAAGTCAAATAAAGTCCCTACAGGAGGCCAACCTTATCTCCTGCATCTAAGGAGAAATCAGAAGGTCCCCAACAATAAATCAAGGTCAGTTCCAGCCTACTATTCCCCAAGCTAGAATTTGCTTCAGAGAGAAGCTTAAAGATCAAATCACACCTCAAAGAATTCAGCCGACGTCCTGAGTTTGGTGTCTTCCCCTAAGCAAGTAAGAGCATCTTGGACCAGGAGGTGCCACTATGGCCCTTGCCAGGTTATTCCAAAACCTGTTGAAAATGCAGATATTGCAGTTGTGAACACTAGCATGTTTTGAAAAAAGAAAAGATCTTAAGTCTGTGCTTAAGTATTTTCAGCAGGGTGATAAGAGGCGCCATGTTGTTTTTGCTCTGAAGTAATCCTACAGGCCTAGGAATGAATCAGAAGGAAAATCCTAGCACAAAGAGGCAATGTTCCTCACACCATCTGCAGCTGGCTCCCATAGTGCAGCTGAGTCTAGAGAGCAGGAGGAGAGCACTGACAGACGACAAGGAGGAACCAGCAACTCCATTTACTGTGCAGAAGGCACGCAGTTTATATAGATTTAAAATTAAGGTAAGCAAGAACATGGAGGATGCATGAGTGTGTGTTTCATGACGATGCATGAGTGTGTATTTGTGTGTGTGTGTGCGCACGCGCGGGTTGGGTGAGGAGATAAGCAAATGGAGTAGTGTCTTGATTCCTGGGCTGAAGCTTTCATGGACCAACACCTGTAATGGCAGCATTAAAAAAAAATGCCTTTAGAGATATGTTTAAGATGGCAAGAGATAAGAGGCTGGTTCACAGATAAGAGGAACTGATTGTAGCAGAGAAAGAAACTTCACTGGTAATTTGATAAATCATCATGTGGATGGGTTTAAAAGATTGGCTGAAACCATCTCCAGACTGATCCAATAAAGAAATATTGCTGTACAGTATTGCTAAGGAGGGAAAAGAAACATTAGATATTTTCCTCTCTTGAGCTCTGTCGTTGTAAGGTGGAGAATAGAATAACAGCAACAAAAGATATTCTCCAAACTGGAGGCTGATTTGCAAATCCTACTAGGTAAACCAGCAATTTCTCTGTAAGCTTTTCTTGCAAGTCAAAGACAACAGAATAATCTATTCCAAGGGGAACTGGGAGAGACGGAATTTGGTTTTCAGAAAGCTCCACACCAGAATGCCCTGAAAGCACCAGGTAATAGGATGGAAATAAAACTGAACTGGCTTTTCTAAACTACATTTTCTCTCTCTTTCACCTTCCCCATTGCTTTCTTTAAGAGTCCTATGACAGAAAGAAGCCCAAGAAGAAGCCCAAGAAAACTCAAGGTTGCCTTAGGAGGTCTGGATATTGTAATTCTAACTTTAGATGTGCTTGATCTAGCTGGAGAGGCCTCCAGATGTTTTTCTAGAAAAGACTGACCCTCTTGTTCCAACTTTGCTTTAGGCTCAGAACATTTGAAGCATCCGACTCCAAACCTAGCACAGCTGCTGGTCAATGCTCATTCGGTTCCCCAGACCTCAGAGACCTCTGGCCAAGTCAGTGCAAGAGAGAATCTCCCAAGCATAATCCAGCTGCCCCAGGAAGCTGTAAGTCGTGCAGGAGAGATCGTACAAGTGGCTCAAGGTTTGCCGCCCAGGCACCAAATGGGCCTAGTGCACTTAGTTTATTTATACTGATATTTCTTATATTGCCATTTGCCACTGAGGTGCTCCTAGCTTCTGTCTTTGAGAAAGTCTTCATGGTACACTGTGGTTATATTTTCAGGATTTTGTGATCTATAACCCTGAGTCTGTCTGTCTGTCTATTTTATTTTATGTTATTTCTTTACTACCTTTGTATACCTCTCTTCCTCGAAGGGGTCCAGAGCATTGCACATGGTAATGTTTATCCTCACAGCAACCCTGTGAGTTAGGTTGGGCTGAGAGAGAAGCAACTGGCCCAGAGTCACTCAGTAAGGTTCATGGCTGAATGGGATTTGAACACGGGTCTCCTTGCTCCTAGTCCAACTCTCTCTCTCTCTCTCTCTCTCTCTCTCTCTCTGAAACAGAAATAAGGTTCTTTGGGGTTTAGCATGCATTTGCGTGGCCCCAAATGAAACATTTTGACCCATTCTAGGTAACCAGCCGGGCGGTTAGGCCTGCCTCCACAGTCGCCACTTATTCTCTCCAGTCCACAAAGAAGGAGCTCCAAGCAGAGGACAGCCCCCGTATGCCCCAAGTGGCCACTGGCAGAAATAAGACTTCTGTGAAGTTTGTGGAATACAAAAGCAACAAGACCCATCTGGTCATTGATGGTGAGTATATAACTGGCTTTTGCATCCAGACTAGTCTCGTGTGCTGCCTGTAAGCCAAAAGCCATGGATGGAATAGAATTTGGAGGCGGCAGGTGGCATGGTGGTGTGTGTGTCTCTTAACAGGCTAAGAAGACAAGAACCAAGTGTCTGCTGTTTAATTGGCATCGAGTGGGAAAAAGAAACGTCAGAAAAAGCAAAAGAAACCAGAAACTCGAAACTTCAGTTAATACAAAATTTAGCAGCCATTTTGGTCAGACTCCAGGGTAACTTGGAAAGACCGTATTACTCCTGTTCTAAAATCATCGCATTTGCTGCTGATACGTTTCTGGGCAAAGTGGAGTACAAAGTATTGGTGATTACCTTTAAAGCCCTAAATAGCTTTGGCCTAAGGTATCTAAGAGAACACCTGCTATTCACTGAGGGCTTCTGAGTCTGCCTGCAGTTGCTGTAGACTCACCTGGTGGCGAGTCGGGATCAGGCCTTCTCTGTAGATGCCCCTGAACTTTGGAACATGTTCCCTGCTGAGAGATGAGGTTTAACATCTTTGGTGGCCCTTAAGACGACCTTGATGGTCAGACTTTTAACTGAAGTTTCCATTTATTTTGAACTGTTTTAATTGTTTATATCTATGTTGTAAACTGCCTCAAGATTCAACGATTGGTGTGATATAAATGTATTAATTCCTCGTAAACAAAGGAAGCCAGGGCCCAATGCACTCATGTCCTTTCATCTTATCTCGTTTTCATTTTTACTTAGACTGTTGCAGTCCTGTTCACCGGGTATCAAGAAGCGAGTCCTTTTACAATGAGTATTGCAAACATCTGGCACACCGGAAGGAGAGCATGCTGGCCCAGGGTGATCCTTCAGCCAGCAACCGAGAGCAATGGCTCAGGGAGGGGGCTCAGAAGTCAGAGGAGAATGTTCTGCCCCCTAACCCACCTCCTCCACCTCCTTCCCCACTGCTCTCTGAGATCAGTGACCATTCTCCTCTAGATCTGACTTGAAGCTAAAAATGCGTGTGCATGTGTGGGCACGTGCATGTGTAGGCGCACATGCACAAGCAGAGACCTATTCAGGGAGAGTTCCTTTTGTATGCTGGCAGTTCAACATATGCTCTCGGACTTAGTACCATTAAAATTCCAGCTACTTCCATTTGCTGCCTGTGTGGCCCTTATCTCCAGAACCAAATTCTGTACGAATACCTTCGTTTATCTGTTTTTAGCTAGGAGATAGGAAGCGCTGTTACACCTTGGAAACTCGCACTTCATCAAATGCATGAAATACTTTGGGAGAATTTAATTTTGTTTCATAAACTTGTATTTCACCTCTGCCAGGAGATCTCTGAAGTGGCTAAGAGTCATAAAATACTAATTAAAAACAAAAACATTTATCCAGGTATTTAACAGAGTAACATACTGCCTTCCAGTAAAAAACAAACACCACCCCATATCATGCAGTCAGAATGAACAGCAGAATAAAAGATGCAATAAAGCAGATGGTAAAATTTCTTCAGATGTTAAAAGCCTGGGAACATAAAAAGGTGCCCTCCAAATTAACATAGGTGCCAGACGAGCTTCCCAAGGAAGAGAATGCCATAGATGCAGCACCAGTGTTGAGAAGGTTCTCTCTCCTGCTGTTACCTCCTCATCCCAGACTGAGGGCACCCAGAGGACAGCCTCCAAAGATGAACTCTGTACAAGAACAAAATGATGCAAGAGATAACATTCCCTCCTGTAGGACTTGAAAGGCAGGCAGCACAGGCAAGGTTTGTTCCCAGCACCAAGTCCCAGTTAATAATCCATATTCCAAGCAATATTTTGGAATAACCAAAGTTTCTGAACAGTCTTCCAAGGAACCCCTATGCATAATGTATCTCAGTAGCCTAACCTACATACGAAACCATAAAGCATGCTGATAAAAACTGCAGCTGTACACTAAAAGGAAACCATGTTTAGAAGCACAGAGCACCAATGTTAAGAACTTTTAAGAAGCGGCAGATAAAACACCATACAAAGCAGCAGGTAAAAGCCGTATTGGAAAAGCATGGGCTAAAATAGTATTATTATTTTATTAATAAAGAAAAAGTTATTAAGAAAGAACTTTTCAACAAAAGGTTCTCAAAACAGTTTACATAAAACAATGAAAAAGATGGGGGGTGGAGAGCTGGTCTTGTGGTAGCAAACATGAATTGTCCTCTTTGCTAAGTAAGTATGCCTTGGTTTGCATTTGGAGGGGCAACTACATGTGTGCGCTGTTAGATATGCCCTTTAGGGGATGGGGCCATAGCTCAGTGGCAGAGCTCCTGCTTTGCATGCAGAAGGTTCCAGGTTCAATCTCTGGCTACATCTCCAGGTAGGGTGGTGGTGGTGGTGGGAAGACTCTTGTCTGAAATCTTGGAGAAGCTGCTGACATTTAGTGTAGACAGTACTGAGCTAGATGGATCAGTGGTCTGACTCAGCATAAAGCAGCTTCCTATGTTCCCATGTTCCTGTCGTCAGTGGGCTCATAATCTAAAATCAAATCATCTTGACTTGGGGCCTATTAGGGGATACAGAGTAGGTGAAACCATGCTGTTGTTTAGGTGCTTGCCCTTCTCTAGGCGTTGAGAAGTTTTAAAGAGTAAATTTCTTTTGGAGGAGAGACAATTGGGAGACACCTATTATTTTCTGAAATAGTTTTACAAATGTACCATTTGTGAAGAGGTGCAGAAGCAAGCATACAGGCGGGCATTTTGAGTCTCCAGACAACAGACAACATTAATCTTGTTTACTGCTCCCCCCGCCCCACCTGAAATCAAAATAAGCTGCTCTTGTGCTCTTCACATGTGTGCCATTCACACGTACATGTGTGCCATTCGCAGAACAGCCCGAAGCCATTTCATCCAGCCTTTCATGACCCGTGGGATGACTCAAGAGTAGGGTGTTTACAAAATTAGCATGAATTGATTAGAATTTGAATCTATTCGATTTGGAACCATTGAACAGAGTGGAGATTTGTTCGAATCAATTTGAATATGCCCTAATTTGAATCAAGTTTGGGTGAATTCAAATCGATTCAAACAAATCTCCACTATGTTCAATGGTTCCAAATAAATTCAAATCAATTTGAATCAATTCAAATTTGAATTGATTCATCAAATTTCATGCACATCCCTAATCAAGAGTTTCCCTTGAAGGGATAAGGTGACAGTCCTCTCTATTCTCATTCAAGAATTCACTTCAGCTACATTATTATAGTTACTGAAATTTAGCTGAAATGTGTATCAGTGCGATAATACCTAGTTTAATTTGCCTGAAATTATTATTTGTTATGAGATTTGAGCTAAGAAATCCCTGGTTCTTGACATCTCACTTCTGCCCTGAACTTGCAAGCAGAATTTATTTACTGTATACAGAATGATTTGGTTAAAAAAAATATTTCTCCTGCTCCGTTTTTGTATTTTGTCAAACACGTTGTATTGTTTTGTTTCTGTTATGGGTAATTGACCGTAATAAAGATTCATTCATACAGTACTTGAATTATGGTAGAGGGAGGAAAGTGAGGTCCTTAATACATCCCTAAGCCACCCTCCAAATAAGTGTCTTTGTACCAAGCAAGTGCTTTTGCTCCATATTGGTGAGGCTGCTAGAAGACCAGCCATGCACAGGGCACAATTGGATTCTAGCCTCTTTGACCAGTGGCAGAGAACTAAGAGCCCCATGAAAATACACAAGTTGGCCATCCCTGGGTTTGCCCAGGAGTAGGCAGACTTGCAGAATCCACTTTGTTTTTTACTAGTATTGCTGAGGCCCCCCAGCTGGAACCAGGTGCAAAACCATGGAACCATGACCTTGTGGGAGATGCCGGAGGCAAAACTCTGGCTTGGAGCAGAGCCTGCCTATCCCAGGGTGGATCTTCATCCTCTGGCCTGGAGAAGAAGATAGTCACCTCACCTGGCTGCAGATCCTGCCTGAAAGCACAGGCTCTTATTGGACTGGAGGAGGAGGAGGAGATCCAGGTAGGAGACTACATACCTATCAACAATTCCTACCAGTAGGGGAAGTGGATGGATAGATTTCTGTTGCCACACTAGCTCTGCATGGGGGCAAAGTCCTTGCTGCTTGTTGGGGGTTTTCTTGGCAACGAGACCCTTTTCAGTGGGCTCCTCCCCCTTGAAGTTAATCCTCCTCTTCTCCCTCCCTGGCTCCCCACCGGCTTCCATCCTTAGCAGACAGCCCCAGTGGAAACAGCTTGCTGGCTGCTTCCTCTGTTTGTCTGTTGCCTTGAGAGCAGTCAGTTCTCCCGCTGGATATTCCCTGGCCTGGTTTGCAAGTAGGTTCAGGTTGTCTTACTACGGACTTTTCTGTTTTGTTGGGGATGGGTGGCGTGTGGGGAGAAGAAGACCTTAAGCGTGGCTGTTTTGAAATGATTTCAAGACAATTTGTGCAGGTCAAAGGGGCGGTCTAGGCAGGAAGACAAGAAGGTTGGATGGAGTTGGAGAAGGGATGTCATTCAGCAAAGCTAGACTTGACCTCTAGGAATTGGGTTCAAGTTCTTCTTCTGCTAGGGACTTATCCAGAATGTCACCTTTAGCCTGTGCCTGCAAGACCTTGTCCATGCAGTCTGCAACATTCTAAAGAAACTGTACTTCACACATGATGGACATCCCTGGATTTATCACAGCTTGGTTGCTTATACTGCACTCATTGAATGCATGCACTGATTTCCATCGAAAAGTGTGCAGTAGGAGGCAACGTTGGTAGATATATTATTTACTAATTTAAAACATGCATATCCCGCCTGTCCAGCTACATTCAAGACATTCAGATAGATTAAAGGCACCAAGCATAAACAACCGAATGATGTTATGGAAACTCCTCCAATGATGTTAAAGCTTAAAATGAGTCATTCCTCTCTGCAACCCTCCCTTGATGCTGCAGTTATCAAATGATGAACCTGGCCAGGTGCGAAGGAGGCATAAAATGCTGGAAATTCTTCATTTCACCCATGAAATGAAAAACATACAGATCTGTTTTCCACACAGGGAACCAATTACAAAGTTATCATGATGGACTCACAAGCCACAATCTCATCTGGCAGATGATTTGAACTGAAAAGTTACATAGCTTGAGGCTGCACTTTGAAGTAAAGAATTGTTTTTTTTTTTAAAAAATACATATCAAACCATGTTTGCGGTTTCTAAAAATACTAATAAGCCAAACATTTTTAAAAGGTGGAGTATAAATGTATGAACCAGTGAACTAGCCTGTCTAAGAAGAGAGCTTGGAGCCTTGCCCTCGTCCTCTCTTAGAAATCATGTCTTTTTCTTTAAAACCAGAGAACTAAGGACAGGTTAGACATTAAAGGAGTTTTGAAAGGCAATTCCAAGCCTGGGATTGATTAACCTGCCCTGAGGCAGCCTTGCCTTTTGATCCCAGCACCTTTCTGCAAGATTGTATGCCTCTCTGCTCCATCCTCCTCAACAGGTGTGTGTTAGCAGGGAAATATTTAATTTATTATACACGCATGCAGACGTTGCCAACTGCCACTGTAAGGATGCCTTTATCAACTGCTTGTTCTGAAGACCCCGACTGTGCTTCTCTCCGTGCTGTGAAGAGCACTGCCTGCTGTGTGCTGCAAGTCAAGCTGCCATTGAAGGCACAGAAGCATGCCAGACTGTTTTTCCTGGTCAGTTGGCAATCCTAGTATGAGAAAAATATTTTGCACAAAATCAAAATATTTGATTCCCGGGCGGCGGAGGGAATCGAAAGAATGGCATTAGTCTAGGTTGCCAATCCTCTAGGACTGGCCTGGAGTTTCCAGGAATTGGCCAAAATCACCAAGCCACTACTGGAAGCAAAACTGGAGTTTTTAATGGTGTGATATTGGGTGGGGCGGAGTGGGGGGTGGGGTGAAGGGGGGGACCCTCCAGCAATAGTTCTAGTCAGAGTGAGTAATCCTACCTTAGGGAGTTTCTAGGATACACACAGAGGCATGCTGGAAAGGAAAGGAAAGGTTTATTGTTGTTAGACACCTTATATACATAACATTGGGAAAGAGCAGGATATATGTGCATAAACATGACAATTATTTTCCATAAATGGTTTGTTGCATTGACACAGTTAAAAGCCAGGTATAGAATCCAGACAGTGGGGATAATGATCTTCAATATTACTATACTGGTATCCATTTCAAATAAATTAAACTAAAGTTAGTTTATGTACGTGCCGTGCTTTCCGGACTGCAAAAGCTAGGCAGGAGAAACAGCCGTTGTTTTCCAGCTAGCTAGCTTCTACCCAGGGTTCTGTCTTCCTTGCAGGATGGAGCTCAGCATCTGTGCCAAGGATAAGGTGCCTAGGCAGCCTTTCAAGGGAGACAACTCCAGCGTTCAGACTATGCCAAGGAAGCAATCAGAGTTGCTGCGGCGACGACGGAGGAAGATCAGCCATGCGTGTGTCAAAGGCAAGGGTAGGTGGTGGTGGATCACTGCAGTGGCAAGGGAGAGGGGAGGGAGGGAATTCCTCTTTTAGGGTGGCATTGGTTGTCTCACCATTGCAGAAGAGGCATTCCCTGCTGGATGAGGTCAAGGGGGAATGCCTCTCCTACAATGCTGTTTGCCTTCTGCACATACAGGTCATGGCAGGCATCACTGCAGAAGAGGCATTCGCTACTGGATGAGCAAAGAGTGGGGAAACCTCTTCTAAAATGCCTTTAAAAAATTAAGACAAGTACTTATAAAAGCTTTGGATCATCAGGCACACTTTTTTGGTGCTTGCGAGTGTATTTTTAAAAATCAATTAATCAGATAAATCAGTTGAACGATGCAGCCTTAGCCCCCAAATGTGCCTGTTTCTAGTCAATAATAGTGCCCAAATGATTTAACTCTCAAAACTTCAGAAAGCGAAATGGTTAGATCTGATCTCAGACCGAGAGAACAGGCATTTGAGCAGACCACGAAGTACATGAAGGGGGTGCTGTGTCCTCCAGGGACGTTCTGCAGCTCTTGAGTCGGAAGCCGTGGTGTACGCCGCTGCCTCAGAGGCCAAGGGTTTGCTTGCCAGTGCAGTCAGGTGCAGATCAACTTTCAAATCCACCAATGGGCGTCGGGTGCCTTTTGTCCTGTTCAAACAGTGGCAGTTATAAGACAGCTGCTGTGGATGAAACTTGGCTTCATGGAAGCGGCCAGGATCAGTTTAGTGACTTACGTGGCCGGAAAAACTGGCCCGGTGCCTTCCTTTTGCCGCAAATCAGGGAGTCGAGGGGTGCATGGCGTGCAGAACTATGCACAGAATCTCCCTCTGTGCCCAGCCGGCCAACCGTTTGGAGCCTTCCTTTTATCTGACGGCATTTGGTGAGTCCGCCGCTGGGGAGAGGGAGGGGGCCGTTGCTATGGCTGCAGGGCTGGTTGCCTAGAGTAATTCATTCTTGTGAGGATTGGTGTCTCTGTGGCTCACCCCCACCCAGTTACAAGCACGGGGTGGGGTGGGGTGGGGTGGGAAGGGGGTTGGTTACAGGCCCTGCAGTGGTGGAGCAACGGATTGTGTGAAACTGTGCAGGAGGAACTAGTAACAACACCCAACTCCTTGTGCATTCCTTGAGGTGCAAGGATGGATCCTTCTCTGGGTTGATGAAGGTCAGGTCTGTCATTGGCTGTGGGCCACCTCCAGACTCAGAGGCAAGACACTACTAAATACCATTTGCAGGGGAGCAACAGCAGGAGAGAGGGCATGCCCTCACCTCTTGCCTGTGGGCTTCCCAGGGGCATCTGGTGGGCCACTGTGGGGAAGCAGGTTACCGGACTATCTATCAATCAATCGATCGATCAATCAAATTACGATCCAAGACCAGCATAGGGTACCAGACTAGATAGGCCTTGGGCCTGATCCAGCAGGGCTGTTCTTAGGGGAAGAAGCAATATCTTCCTCTGTGCCCAAAATGCATGCTGAGAAACCACAGCTGGTGGTGGCTTCTTAGCACACGTGCATCCAGCAGTTTTCATGTAGGATCATCGCAAATAATGATTGGGATTCTGTGTGCCTTTGTCTCTTTATAAATGTTTAAAATGGCCCTGTGTGGTTAGAATAACCCCCACTGCTTTAAAAACCAGCAGGACGAGTGTCTCTTTGGTTAGAGACCTACTGGAAATAGATCATTGTCCTGCAAGTTCTCGTCAGGCATTTAGTGACCACGTGCATAGAAGATGCTCGTACATACAAGATGCACTTATCAATTCATTCAGAGACAACAGCTGGAGGGGACTGATCCCTGAAGAATGCTAGCTCTTCCAGCAGGCCACACTGTCAACGTTTACATAAGGCACAGCCAGCAGATAAAAACACTGTCAACACAGAATCAGTGACTTATTAGGATCAGGGACCGGTCCAGAGGAACTCTTTGCAGCCAAGAGGGATAGTTGGAGCAAAACAAGTTCTACACTTTGCATGCAATAATAATAATAATAGTTATTATACTGCTTTTCAACAAAAAAAGTTCTCAAAGCGGTTTACATAGAAAAGAGGAGGAGAAGGAAGAGGAGGAGGAGGATCCCTCCCTGTCCCCAAAGGTCTCAATCTTAAGGAAGGAAGGAAGACAAGGGCAACCCTGTGACACTTTGCTGAGACTGAATAGGAACAGTTGTTCTTCCTTTGCTAAACACAAGAGAACCACTACTGGAAAAGGTGCCTCTTTGCCCAGTTAGCAAGGGAAATATATCTAAACCCATCCAAAGTCTCTGAACTGGTTACCGAAATGCTTTTTAAAGTTAGTGCTTGGACTGGAATGGAACTGGAGAGTTAAAAAACACTGACGAGCCTGAACCCAAATGCTTAACAGTTCAGCTCCCCGCTGGGAGGACCTTGCATGCTTCTGAAATCTCCCTGCCAGCTCTTCTGCCCTGTCAGCGCTGTTTTCTGGGGGAGAAATTCTTCTGCCAGACAAATTCTTCCAGTCTGGCCTGTTGTTGGTCGATAGACCAGACTCTGCATCTTGCTTGTCTGGGTCTGCCATTCTGCTTTCACAACAGGGCTATTGTTCAGTGCCTGCTGGGGAGTGAAGGTCTCATTCCCACGGCTTCTGAACTCAGAAGACAGCAAAATGCACCACTTATTTTCTTTGGTGAAGTTTCTGAAAGCCAGGTTCATAGGGGCTGTGAGCTGGCAGTGGCTTTGGAGGAGACTGACTGGTTTAGGCAGAGGCACTCTTACCCCTGGACTTCAGGGCCAAAGTCCAGGGCCTCCACACCACCTGGGGACCCCAAAATCCTCTTTAGTTTGTCCTGGGTGGTGTGGTCCCTGTGCCGCTGTGCTGGGCAGCTGAGTGATTGTGACCTGCACTTGGTGCTTTAGAGATGGGAGGAGGAGGAGTGGGGAAAGAAATATGTGGGATGGGAATATGTTAAGTTGCATGTTGAAATGTTTCTGCTAATGCATATTGCATACATATTCCTTTTTAAATATATTCTTACATTTGTCTGAAAAATACTGTGTGTGTCATGGTGTGTGTAGGGGAATGATGCTTAACTTGCAGGGAGTGGGCTCCAAAGGCCTTTAGGTCCAGGCTCCAAAATTACCTACGTGCGCCTCTGGGTTCAGGTCCAGTATAGTGACTCTCTTCTAGGATTTGTACCCAAGGTTTGGACTCTCACCTTTGAAAGACTTGCTAAATGTTTTTCTGCTGATGATCCAGAAACCGTGATTCACCAGGCTTTCTATCCCCCAGATTAGAGAGAGCACATGGTTGCTTCTTCTGAGTTTGGTGGACATTCACCTTTTGTGTGTGTTGCAGGGATGCAATAGGTTCGGAACAGACCAAAGAAAGTCCTCCTTCACACAATGCAGAATTTAGCTTGTGAAACCCACTGTCACAAGTTGTGGCGACAGCCAGAAGTTCTGCTTATTTGATTTTAAAAATCTTTGCTTCCTTCTTCAGCCAACAAGGCTCTCTTCTTAAAGTCACTAAAAACAGCAAATCATCAAAGCAATGGACAGTTCAGGGGTTTCCCTTCACACCTCGCTAGTTTCTTCTCCTCATCATCTTCCTTTTCCACCTGCTAGGCAATGCTGCTCTTATCTTTTTTATTTTCTTGGCTACTAATCTCGTTTCTGTTGCTCTCCCTGGAAGTTTTTCACATGGGGCGTTTAAAGCCCTTTAACTCACATCTCCTCCAGAATGGAGACGGTGTGTTCACATATTGGCCAGATTTACTCCAAAGTCCCTGTGAATTATTGGGGAGCAGTTCACACACAATTTGGGTTATTCGCTGTGCATGAATGTAGCCTGGTTTATATCCAGGGTTAAAAAAAATCAACTATTTGCGTCGGGTTTTTGGGACAATGTCGCGTTCTCATTAAAGCCTCCTAGTAAACTAATGATAAAGCCTGCTGTGTGTAAAGGTAAAGCGTGCCGTCGAGTCAATGTCGAGTCTGGGTGACCACAGAGCCCTGTGATTGTCTTTGGTAGAATACAGAAGGGGTTTACCATTGCCTCCTCCCACGCAGTGTGAGATGATGCCTTTCAGCACCTTTCTATATCGCTGCTGCCCGATATAGGCGTTTCCCATAGTCTGGGAAACACACCAGTGGGGGAAAGTCCCTGATAATAAGAGATTCTGTCCTGGGAGCCTTCCAGTAGCATGAACTGCCTTGCCCTCTGTTGCCCACCAGGGGGCACCCTGCATGCGCTGCAGGCTTAATCTGCAACTGCTTCTGCTGGAGACAGGGTGGGTGTTATCATACACAGGGGCGTAGCTAGGGGGAAGGGGGCCCGAGTTTGCCCCTCTTCTTGGCGGCCCCACGGAGTGAGGGAGATCATGGAGAAAATAGGAGGAGTGGAGCTGGGGGCCCCTGGGCCCCTGGATTCTTTGAACCCATCTGCTCAATCATAGCTACACCCCTGATCATACAGAGATCACCCCGGATCACAGATTGTGTGGCCTGCCAAACCCCTCTGACTGACTGCCGTTTGCGAAATCTGAGAGCAAGCTACGGATCAGAGCAGCCCAGGCTTTGTCTGGGGTTAAAACCAAACTACAGGCTCCCATTTCCATTCTGCAAGCAGTATTTTAATCGGAAAACACACACACACACACACAAACACTGCATTGATGCACATTGTAGGAAGAATGTTTTTGGATTGTCTCTGAGCAAGGGATGTAAACACCTGAAACTGCCTTCTGCTGAGTCAGACCCTCGGTCCATCTAGCTCAGCATTGCCTGCACTGACTGGCAGCCGTTCATCAGGGTTTCAGACCAGGGTTTTCCTCAGTTCTACCTGGAGATGCTGCCAAGGGATGCCGAAGGCTCTGAGACCTTCAGCCTGCAAATCTGAGCTATGTCTCTGCCCCATTTTAGACCCAGTTTTGTGGACGAAGGTGATTTATGGGGACATAGGTAGGTGTCTTCCGCTGAGTCAGAGCCTTGGTCCATCTAGCTTAGTGTTGCCTATACTGGCAGGCAGAAGCTCTCCAGGGTTTCAGGCAGGGAACTTTTGCTATCCCCAGATGCCTGGAACTGAACCCAGGAGCCTTCTGCATGCAAAGCTGCTGCTCTGTCATTGAACTGCAGGACTGGTTCAATGGACTGGACTGGTTAAAGACAGTCCAGTGCTGAAGAGCCCTTGGCTTGTGTCTGAGTTCAGGAGAAAATAGGTGAGGCGTGTGTGAGTCCTTGTGCTGGAATCGGGGTTTGTGGTGGGAACCCAATTTTGCAACCAGAGTGTGGACTCATAGTGGCCTAAGCCTCTCTATATTAGCCTTTTTTGTTCCCATGTTACAGATGGGGCCAATAGACGTTCTTATTCTTCCCACTGAAAAGCGGTATATAAATATTCTGAATGTTACAGCTGGGGAACTAAAGCCATGCAGGGATTCTTTTCCAAAGATGTGGTTCCCAAAGCCCAGTCTGCTAGGTCTGAATTCTCTCCTTGCTGAGCTACGCTGCCTGACAGTGTCTGTCTTCTCTCTCCTAGGACAGCTGAAGCTCTCCATCAACATGCAAGGCGGAGGCCTTGCACTGCATGGTAAGTAGCTGGTTGAGGGCAAAAGAAATGGAAGGCTTATTTGTGCGTCCTAAGGCAGTGGGGCAGCAGAGAAGGTTGCAGGAGAGGACCTCTCTCCGAAATGCCAGGGATATGCTAGTGTTATGGCTGCCCTGTCCTCAAGACTGCTCACGGGAGGAGAATTCTGGGCTCCAGAAAGGGCTCTGTCCCATCCGCTTGCTTCAGCCTCAGCCTCTCCTTGGCCTTGACCTCAGCTTTGCTTCAGCCTCACCTCAGATTCACTTCACCTTAGCTCCAGCTTCTCCTCAGCCTCAGCCTCGCTTCAGCTTTTCTTCCACTTCACCTCAGCCTCAGCTCTGCCTTAGCCTCAGCTTCAGCCTCGCCTCAGCCTTAGCCTTAGCCTTGGCCTCAGCCTCATCTTCAGCCTCGCATTAGCCTCAGCCTCAGCCTTGTCTTCAGCCTCATCTTCAGCCTCGCTTCGCCTAAGCCTCACCAGTCATGGTAGACAATACTGAGCAACTTCATATGTGAAGAAAGGCCTACAGTTTAGTGGCCGAGCACATGCTTTTCATGCAGAAGGTCCCAAGTTCAATCCCTGGCAGCATCTCCAAGTAGGGCTAGGGGAGACTCCTGCCTGAAGCCTGGGAGAGCTGCTGCCAGTCTCTGTAGACAACACTGAGCTGGGTGGACCCAGGGTCTGACTCAGAATAAGGCAGCTTCCTAAGTTCCTATGCTATTTTTCAGTGGCGAGCACAGACCATTCCTTCAAATGTTAGCCCTGAAGTGAGGCCCTCGGACTCTGCCTTTAGCAATTGATTGAGAGAATTAATTGTATTGATCATTCATTAGAAATTAAGAGCTCAACTCAAGTCTGCTCTTGGTAGCTCACCACAGTCTGGAGAGAAGCTAGGGGAATGAACATGGAGAAAGCTCACAAAAGGTCTCTCTAGGGCTGGGAAAGAAACCCTGGAGAACTGCAGGTGATCCTGAGCTAGAAGGACCAAGGATGTGACTCAGCCGAAGGCAGCATCCAATATGCATCGCTCTGCAGTAGCTCACCAAGGATTTCTCTCTCCCAGTTGTCTAACCATGTTGATAAGGCTGCAGTCCTCTCTGCATGCTTCCTTGCCTGACCCATGGGCAACTTGTGGATCTCTGAGCCTCAGTGTTCCTTAGCTGTGAAATGGGACTTTACACTTAAGAGTGCAGACCAAAATATATCCATCTATCTCTGTGACAGCTGGTCTTGTGCTAATCACCTTTTTCTCAGCCTGAGTGTTCCTCACCTATGAAATGGGAACAAGAATTGGTTTTATTATTATTATTTTATTTATCCTTTTATTTAGTACATTTCTCTACTGCCCTGTACACAAAAAAATCCCTGGGCAGTTGTCTTTGACTAGCTCTTTGTGCAGCTCTGCTGGCCAGTTTGAGAATTTTCTCTTGGAATCCCAACAGAAAAGGAGATCTCCACCATAGGGGGAGATGTGTGCTTGTAAATGCAAGTTGTGCCAGTCCATCTTTATTGATTAATTGATTGATTGATTGATGATTTTTCTATACTGCCTGATATGTGTATCTCTAGGCGGTGTACACAATCCAAAATACAACAAATAGAAAACAAAATAAAAACAAAACAATTCCACAGAATAAAAATGATTAAACCGTTTAAAATTAATTTTAATTAAAAGCCTTGGAAAACAGGTGTGTCTTGAGGGTCTTTTAAAAAAGCAATCAGAGATGGAGTGTATGGCTCCTTGGGTGCAGTGGGGAATCGACTGTGCCCTCGGCAGTTTTGTTGCATAAGGCTCCATCCTCTGAACCACCATTTTGCACCAGCCTCCAATTGGAAGACTGGGGGGTTTAAAAAAGCACACATAAACAACAATTACTGTTGTTAATAAACAGCAAAAAACATTGAATAAACAACAAATAGATACCCAACACCGCATCACACTGCTGCTTGCTTTGCTTGCAGGGTGGGAGAAACAGCCATTATTTGAGATGGTGGAGCCAAGCCTTGCTTGCTCCGAACGAAATGCTCTCTGCAGCAGAATGTTCTCGCTGCTTCCATGGTGTGGTCCGGAGCTGGATGGGGCCAGATTCTGCTTCCCAGGCTCCCGAGAGAAATCCCAGCCCCTCCTGTGCTCTGGCGGCACTGCAGCTCAGGGCCGGGACTAAGATCAGGATGCAGCCTCTGATATTTAGCTTGTTGGTGCTTCTGGGCCTCAGGCACAGAGCCCGTCACTGCCAGCCGAGGAGAGTGGGGCGCACAGAATGCAATTTGGCATCTGGATGCGGGATTGTTTCTGCCTCCAACCAAACGTACTCAAGCATGGGTATTTTTAGTAGGCTTTTACTAATGGCAAATATTACACACACACACACACACACACACACACACATGCACGCACACACAAAACGTACGCACACCCCTCTCTCCTGCTCTGCTTCAGATTTCTTGCTCAGCTACTGGTAATCAAGCAGTGAGCCACTGCTGAGAAGGGGCACGGTTTCCGATTTCAGTAAAAGGGGTGAAGATTCTCAGCAAGATTTGAAGTCCCACTCTTTAATCTGTACAGGATTAAATTGCACCCCACAACCCCCAAAGCAGCCTGTTCTAAGAAAATCTGGCCTTAGAACAATCTCAACACAGGCTGTCGGGCAGACTTCTGGCTTGCAGGATCAACTTTGCTTTTGACTAGAGCCCCGAGGTCCACCCATCAGGCTTCAGTGGAAGAGACTGGTCTGGGAAGGCAGGTGCAAAATCTGGCTCAGTTGGTGCAGCCAGTTGTGAAATATTCTGAGGTCATCCACACCACTGGAAACGGAGCAGGACAAGGGTTCTATCCAGGCTTGGGAGCTGTGCGTGCTCCCAATTTCTGATTGTATGCGAGCAAACAACTAGGCAGGAGGAGGGAGTAGTGACTGTGTGAAATCAAGGTAGAAGAAACAGCTGGGGTAGAACAGCTTTTCCTCCCACTTTGATCCCACGTTGGGAATGAAAACTGGGTAAGACAGTGAGGTCCTAAGAACATAAGGACAGCCCTGCTGGATCATGCCCAAGGAAGCCTCTCTAGTCCAGACTCCTGTTGCCCACAGTGGCCCACCAGATGCCTCTGGGAAGCCCACAGGCAAGAGGTGAGGGCATGCCCTCTCTCCTGCTGTTACTCCCTTGCAACTGGTATGTAGAGGCATCTTGCCTCTGAGGCTGGAGGTGGCCTATAGCCACCAGGCTAGTAGCCATTGGTAGACCTCTCCTCCATGAATTTGTCCAAGCCCCTTTTAAAGCCATCCAAGCTAGTGACCACCACCACGTCTATGGCAGAGAATTCCATAGATTAATAGAAAGCCTACCCAGCTTTTCTTCCTACCTTGATTCCACACAATTACTTCTCCAAGACTTGCTCAGAGGCAACCAGGGGTGGCTCTTCGATGAAACCCGGTGAAGCTATTGCCCTGGGCACCCGCAAGGTGTCTTTCTGCTCCCTGCTTTTAAAAAAGGGAAGGAGGGTGCATTCACGGGAGGCCAGCATTTGACACATTGCCTCCTGTGCACAGAGGCCTTGAGTTGCTGCTGAAGGCAACCCATTTCCCAGGTGTGGAACACTGAGGCTGAGACATCAGCAGAAGCTGGGGGCAAAGAATTTTGGTTTTTTCCACTGTACATACAGTTTAATAAAAAGCAGCAAGCTGGGCTTGTCCTTTTGAGTGCAGTATCCTCATTTTACAGCTGTGAAGTCTGTGGTGTTCTGGGGTTTTTGTTTGTTTGTAGAATCCATGGGGTATGCCTATAACTTTAGGTCTGTGCCAGAGAACTGTGTGCATTGGTGGTGGAGGTGGTTGGGTCTGGGGGAGAGACCGTGCACACAAGCAGGCAAGGATCCAGGGAATTGTGCTGAGTCAGTGGGTTCTGGATTTGCAGAGAATGGAGTGAGCACAGAGCTGGGCGAGTGAGAGAAGGCAGGAAGCTGTGCCAGCGGTTGGGGCAGGGGTGGTGGTGGTGAGGAAAGAGAGAGAGAGAAGCAGGCAGCAACTGCTAAGTCAGCTTTCGGTTAACCTTCCCCCTTTGGCTCCCCATGAGGGAGCGCAGCACTGTCTCCAGGTCTGATTGAAATGCCGCCGTTTCTTCTTTGTTTCTTCCCACCTCCCAGTCATGGAAGCCAAAGGCCTGATGGGGAAGAGCTACCGGATCTGTGACTCCTTTGTCAAGGTGCGCCTGTTGCTCTCCAAAAATGGTGCTTGTGCTGTGGGCTGGTGTCAGGACCTACCTGGATCCTGACTCAGAGGAGGAGGGTGATGATGCCCCAGCTGATGGAAGCCCCGAGACCCAACAGACACTGAGCAGTCAGGAACCCCAGGAACTGAGACGACGCTATGGGATCTAGGGGGCCTTGGGGCTCTGGGGACCAACATCCCTCTGCAAGGCTCCTGTCCTAAGAACCCCCTCCATCACTCCAGGAGCAGAGGGGGTGCCATGCCAGGGCTGAATTCCCAACACCAGAGGCAAAATGCTCACCAGGCTGCTTGGGGCCCCCACTTTCCCACTCGCAGCCAGCCTTTGCTGCTGGGTCAAGAGCTTTTCTTTGAGCTCTTTCCTCTCGCTCAGCCCTGTACAACATAAGACCCGGGGGTCAGATCCGGCCCACGGGGGCATTTTTGATGGCCCAGGTAGCCCCCAACAGCAGGATCCCAAAGATTTGGCATTTGTGTGGGGCTGGAAAGGTGCCCACTGACTGAACAAGGACAGGGCTTATTTTCTGTCCACTATCCTTGGTTAAAATTGTGGGCCCATGGAGGGAGGGAAGCACACAACTAGCTAGTAATTGCTTTAATATTTATCTTTAAGCAATAATCAATGCACTGAAAATTGATTTTGGGCCCCCCTACATCTTCATGGTTGTTTCTGGCCCCCTGAAAATTTGACTTGTGCACCCGTCTAGCTGGTGCCTATCTAGACCTGGCTGCAGAAAACTAATTGGCAATTATCACCCCCTTGTGTGGCTCTCAAATTAAGGAGGTGGCATTTATTAAATCTGTAATTAATAAACCAAAAACGTTCTACCTGCTGACCCTCATCAGATTTAGCCAAATCATGGCTCTCCATAACCTATGAAGAGGGTGGGGGACCACAACATTAAGGAGGCAGGTCTCCTTTGCTGCACCCTTTATGATTCGAGCATTGCCTTTGTGGAGGGCTCTTCTCTTCTCTCCTCTTCTCTGGCCCTCCTCCGAACCAGGCTGCTGACTGCATTGTCTGTGGCCATTGATTTTTATATATATATACACACACCCGCAAAAAACCTTTTCTTGGTTTACCAGCGGTGCCTGTAAGTCTTGAGGAAGGAAGCAAAAGGCAGTGTTGAGCAGCTGTGGGATGCAGGGAACTGATGCAGTCTCCGGGCTGCTCCTTTGAGGAGGCACCTGATGCCAAGGACTGCACAAGCGTGTCGGCTGCTTCTCTGGGGCTGTGATGGCTACGCTTGCTCATGCTCTGGAGTGGCACAAGTGAGCTCTCCAGAAGATGCCCGGTCAGGTACGACCCTGCCCTAGGAGAGTCAACAGCTCCTGAGGGGGTGTTGTAAGTGACACTTTTCTCTGCCATCGGTTGATGGGCTTCTTCCTGATGCAGGGATCAGTTGTTGCTCCTGGATCTGCCTCTGGGGAGTCTGGCAGCGGATGTAAGTTAGTTTGGAAACATACCACCCAGCTGGTCGTCTGCACTCCCCTCAATTCTGGTGCAGAGTTTGAATGGGCAGCCAGAAAGCAATACTGTGCTTCTATGCATGGGTTGAAATCCAAACAGCTTCCCCTCCCTGATGGTTTTGTTCAAAGATGCGGGGCTCGTCAGGAATCTGCTCTAGCCAAAAGAAGGTTAATGTGTGGCTTCTTTTTCTCTCCAAATGAAGGTGTCCGTCGTGCCGGACAGAGGCCAGAAGTTCAGGCAGAGGACCAAGGTGGTGCCAGACAGTAAAAACCCTGTCTTCCATGCGCACTTTCTCTTGTGAGTACAGGGTAGGGGTTGGGAGGGTGGAAGGATCAGGTGTCCCCTTCTCAGCTCCGCCACCTAATGTCCCAAGCCAGGCTGGACTTCACAGAAACCAGCCCAAGGATTCCAGCCAGAGACATTTCCGCTCAGCCTCACCCCTCTCTTCCCTTGCCTGCTATTATGTCTCGTAACATGCCTTACGCATGGTGAGCTCTTGCGGAGAAATGAGGAGTGACAGGCGCTATTCTGCTGTTTCTTGCAGCCCCCGTGCCCTGAACCTAAGCACAGAGCAGGCTCATTTGGCTGTCAGCGCACAGGCAGCATGAGAGCCAGGCTTCTGCCCTCCTCCCCACCCGTGGAGTTTTTTAAAAAATGGGTAGCTTCTGTACAAAGCCAGGGGAATATGCGTCTTCTTTTCCTAGCTTCTGAGCTGTCCTTGACGCAGGGGAGCATCAAAGCAGGTAAAAGGATTTTGGAAAGTTCTAGCATGCCTTTGCATGTCCATAGGGGGGTGAGAAGGGGAACAGGGTGTTGCTCTTTGACGATGGAGCTGTTTTGGTTGGGATTGAGATCCTGAATTTGGGGTGCTTGAGCTGGCGTGTATTCTCTCTTTACGGCATGCATCCATTGCCGTTTGGTCTGTCTGCTTTGCATCCTGCCTGCCTGACTTCAAGTATTCTTGCCTCTTGAGCCAGTCTTTTGAGGACACAGATATACAGGGTTGTGAGAGTGGGAGTGGGGTGGTGGTGGAAACAGAGCTGATCTGACCAGCCTTTCTAATGGGTGTAAACGAGAGAACGGTGTCCAGCTTCAGATCCCTGCCAGGTGCAGTCAGATGTGAGGAGGGCTTAAGGGAAGAGGATTTGGAGCACAGGTCCATCTTACCCGCAAGGCTGCCTGATGACGGAGGTCCACATTGCATCCTCCTGTTTTGTCTTCCAGCCCTTTGCAAGAGGAGGATGAGCAGAAGCGCCTGCTGGTCACGGTCTGGAACAGACAGCGGAGTTCCAGGTAAGGACACCATCAAGACTGGGACACTGTTGCTTCCGAGCAAAAGAGACAGCGGGGGCCTTTGCTGCATCTTCTGCAGATTTGTCAAGAATGCTCTGTCCGCCCAAAGGCTCAACTCTGGGGGATCTGTTCCAAAGACGCAGCGAGATCAGTTGGGAGTGTAAGTGAGGAGGTCAGCCAAAGCCAGTGGGGGAAGATCAACGGCGAGGTGATGGAAGATGTTAACCCTGCTAACTGAGCAAAGAGGCACCTTTGGAAAGTGACAATTCTCTTTATTAAGCAGGGGGAGAGCAACTGACCTTCTCTGTCTCCAGCACAGCATCCCTCCAGTGGCTGTTGCTGGGGTCTATCCTAACGTTTCTTTTTTAGATGGCGAGCCCTTTGGGGGCAGGGAGCCATCTTCATTTATTTATTTTTATTTCTCTGTGTAAACCACTTTGGGAACTTTTTGTTGAAAAGTGGTATATAAATATTCATAGCAGGAGTTTGTAGAAAGAAAGGTTGTAATATTTAATTTAATTTATTTATATTTGTACATCATCCCGAACTTATGTCTCTGGGCAGTTTACAACATAAAACAAATTAAAACAAGAACTAAAACCTTAAGACAATTTAAAAGCAATACAACAGACCCACAGATAGAAAGCTTGTTCTGACCATTGTTAACTGGGTAGGACAAGCGTCCTACTCAGTTTCTTGGGCTCTGCATGCTCCCAATTTTTGATCATCAGCTCCCAGTTGTGGCTGGGGATGATGGGAGTTGTAGTTCAACAACCGCTGGGAGGGTCAGGTTTGTCCACCCCTGTCTTCATGGCACCAGAATTGTTGCTCCCATTCCAGTGCACCAGGGAGCTGTCCAGAGTGCTAAACCAGCAGTTCAGATTTTTCTAGAAGTGCAAATAAGCCCCACATCCCTGATTTGGCAAGTACCAGTGAGTAGATGAAGCTGCCCTATCCTGAATCAGAGCTTTGGTCCCTCTAGCCCAGTACTACCTATGCTAAATGACAGTGGCTTTCAGGCAGGAGTCACTCCTCAGCCTTATCTGGAGATGCTGCCAGGGATTGAACCTGGGCCCTTCTGCATGCAAAGCAGATGCTCTTCCACTGAGCTACGGCCCCATCCCCTAAAGGGGATATCTTAGAGTGCTCACATATGGTCACCTGTCTAAATGCAAACCAGCATAGCAAAGGGACTATGCTATGCAAAGGGACAGCTGAGCAAAGGGACTGTTCACATCCGCTACTGCAAGACCAATTCTCCACTCCTGCATTTTACCCTTTTGCCCTGAAAATTACACCTTCCCGAAGATGCAAAATAAGTGAGGAACTTCTGTCCCCTCTTTCGTCTCCAGTCCCCATGCAAAATTTGTCCGGAAGTTCTAATCAAACCTTTGGCCCAGTCCTAAGTGGAAACCAGCCAATCTGCTTGGCTGTGTGAGGGCAGTGAAGTTAAGATGGACTGATATGCTGCCATGACCATAGGGCCAAATTAGGAAGCCTCTCTTTGAGTGTAGCTTCGGCCATGAACCCAACCAGCTGCTGGTCTCCAAGTCTCCTGGTTGCACAGATGGTTCAGGGGATGGAAGGAACCAAGAAATGTTGGCTCAGTTCACCAGCCAGACAAAATCTTTTACTCATCAGTTATTTCCTCGAGCTATGTTGGTACATTACTACTCAGGACTTTTTTCACTTGTCTGGCATCATTCCTCATTTGTCACAGACTAGTAGACTAGTGGATTCCCTGAGCCCTGGAAGGAACAGCGATCCCAGCAAAAGCGGTGCTGACGGCTGTTACTGGTTTCTCCACAGGCAGTGCGAACTTATTGGCTGCATGAGCTTCGGCGTGAAGACCCTGCTGAGTCCAGACAAGGTACAGCTGGCTCTTTGTGTTATGTTGACAACACAGCTGTGGCTCTTGTCCTGGGGAGAAGGAAGCTCTGTGTTTGAACGGCTGGGTGGTAGAAAGAAGAGATTGGGAGTGACAGTGAGACATTTCCCCCCCAGAGCAATGGAATCAGCACAGAGAGAAAGCGTCTTGCTTCCCAGTCTGGACAGCAGGTGGGATGGCGGGGTAAATGAGAGTGGTTTGAGCTGAGGCCCAGCGAATATTAAAGGGCAGCAACTGATACTGCACAGTGTTATTCCAGCCTTAAATAAATGTATGTTGCGGACACCTTGGTAAGACTGTGTATGGTTCTAGTCGCTGCCTCTCAAAAAGGATGTTTCAGAGCTGGAAAAGGTGCAGAGCCAGCAAAAGGAACAGAGGGCTGAAGCACCTTGCTATAGTATTTGGGCTTTTTTAGTTTGGAAAGAAGGTCACTCAGCGGGGACATAGCTTATAAAATTATGCATTCTATGGACAGAGTGAACAAAGTTTTCCTTCTTTCACAAGCACAGAGCCAGGATCATCCCATGAAAATGATTGCCAGGAGATTTAAGATGTGACTGAGAACTATTAAAACAAAGATGCCTGAATCTGGAGATTTTTTTTTGCAAGCAAATATGAGTAAGGGGAGTGAGACCCTGGGAACTCCACGCCACCCCCTCCCGTTTCTCTTGTCTGTTTGCAGTCTTTGTTTTGAAAGCACAGGGAGACTGGTGGACTTCTGCTGCCCTCTGCTGATGATACCTTATAATATACAAATATTAGCAATGTTGTAATATCCACCACGGCAATCAGTGGTACCAGACTTGATAGTCTGGTACCATTTCCATCAGGATTGGAGGTGGCAAGCCCCTGAACACCAGGTGCTCGGGAACTTCCTGTCCTCAGGGACAGGAAGAGATGGCTGCCCTCTTTTCCCTGCTTGTGTTCCCTCTAGCAGTGTGAGCACTGTTCGATATTCCCCTTAAGGGATGGAGCCGCTCTGGGAAGAGCAGAAGGTTCCAAGTTCCCTCCCTGGCAGCATCTCCAAGATAGGGCTGAGAGAGAGATTCCTGCCTGTACCCTTAGAGAAGCCGCTGCCAGGATGTTTAGACAATACTGAGCTAGACAGATCGATGGTCTGACTCTGTATATGGCAGCTTCCTATGTTCCTAACAGGGATTCCCAGATGTTGACTACAACTCCCAGAATCCCCAGCTGCAATGACTTTTGCTTGGGGATTCTGGGAGTTGTAGTCAACAACATCTGGGAATCCCTGTTAGAGGGGACACTACCTGAGGGCTTCCCAGATGCACCTGGCTGGCCAGTGCACTAAAATGCCTTAAAAGACCCATCTTTTTAGCCTGGCTTTAAATGATATTTAGTTTTAATGTTATCCAGTTTTAATTGTAATTTTAATCTGCTTTTAGTTGGGGTTTTTAAAATTTTAATTATTTTTTATTTTATTGTAAACTGCCCTGAGCCACCTTTAGAAGGGCAGTATATAAATCAAATAAATAAATAATAGATGGGTCCTTGGCCTGATCCAGCGGGGCTGTTTCTTGTGTTCTAATTTTCAAAGTCACTTGTCCTCACAAGAAGTCCCAGGCAGCTCAGAAATCTTCCCATTTTAAAGGTGGAAGGCCAAAGCTCACGGAAAGAAGGCTGGCCACCTAACATTCCATCACGCTCCCAAGTGACCAATAAACCGTTGGGGCATGGCTGTGCGGATGAGAGAGATGTGGCCATGCAGGTCGGGGATTCCTCATCAGTGCCTGGGGGTCAACACAGACACACACACATCCCCTGTGGTTGTGATAGGGATTTTGCTAATGTCCCAACTAAGGATAAGTCTTTGGCTGCAAGTGGAAAGGGAGTTCAGGATCCCAATGATCCTGGAGCCTCCGTCCTGCAGCTCTTACCTTCTGTTTCTTCTTGTGTCCCAGGAGATCAGCGGCTGGTACTATCTTCTGGGAGAGGACCTGGGCCAGACAAAGCACCTGAAGGTGGCCACTCAGCAGCTGAAGCAAAACAGAGGTATTCATTGCCAGCCTTGGCCACGCCATCCCCAAATCCAGGGCTTGCATTTCCCTCCCATCACTATGAATGGCTGCTCCGCCTTTCTGTGTCTGCTGGGGTATAAATGAGGGTGTTTCAGTGGCGGGGAAGATAGGTGTGACTTGCTATCATGTGGCTGGACACCTTTCTCTCTCTTGCTTTGCAGAGCTGATGTTGGCCAAGCCGGCCGCGTTGCTGGGGAACCCATTGCGTGAGAGCATGGAGCAGCTCAAGGTAAGTGTGAGCATCTCAGCCATCCCATGATACAACCACCTTGCTGAAACTAAGCAGGTCTTAGTGCTTGGATGGGAGACCCATGTATGCCACCTTTGGGGATGGGGCTGTAGCTCAGTGGCAGAGCATCTGCTTGGCATGCAGAAGGGTCCTGGTTCAATCCCTGGCAGCATCTCCAGGTAGGGCTGGGAGAGACGCCTGCCTGAAACCTGGGAGAGCTGCTGCCAGTCAGAGCAGACAATCTGAATTAGGAGGACCAAGGATCTGACTCTGTATAAGGCAGCTTCCTGTGTTCCTGTGGCTCAATAAATGGTCATATTAATGGATGTTAAACCCTAGGCAGGAGAGAGGAGGGTCCTTGCTGGATCCCTCCCGTTTGGTCCAGCTGCTCCCCATCTCTGACAGCTTTAAAAAAGACTCTCAAGATGCATTTTTTCACCCAAGCTTTTTAACCTGAATTTCTCCTTTGTCTTATGTTTCTTGTGTACTGCCTAGAGACATTAGTTTGGGGAGGTATACAAATATACTGAGCAAACAAACAAATATTTCAAGAATAGCTTCGCTGACTGCCTTCCAGTAGGGTAGTGTTGCCAGCCCTCCAGGATTGGCTTGGGGCAGTGTTCCCTGGAACAGGGTTTCCTAGATGTTGTTGACTACAACTCCCATCACTCAGTACTGAGCTCCTTAGGCCAAAGGTTCCCGAGCTGGGTCTCTGGATTTTGTTGGACTACAATTCCCAAGGCCAGTGGGGGTGGTTGTGAGTTGTAGTCCAACAACACCCGGGGACCCAAGCTTGGGAACCCTTGCTCTAAGGCACTCAGGGCAGTGGGTGATGGGAGTTGTAGTCTAACATCTGGGGACCCAAGGTTGGGAAGAGTGTTCCCTGGAACAAGGGTTCCCAGATGTTGTTGATTACAACTCCCATCATCCCCAGCTGCAATGGCCTTTGGCTGGGAATGATGGGAGTTGTAGTCAACAACATCTGGGAACCCCTGTTCCAGGGGACCCTGGCCTGGAGCCTCCGGGGATCAGCATCCATCTCCAGGCAACTCTTGGAAGCAATTCTAGAGACTTTAAGTGCAGGAATTGCCTCAGCCAGACCTACTCCAGGGTTTCAGACAGAGAAGGGTCCATTCCCAGCCCTACTTAATCTTGGAGGTGTCAGAGACTAAACCGGGCACCTTCTGCATGCAAAGCAAGTGCTCTTCCACTGAGCTGTGGCCCCTCCTGGAGTGTGTGTGAGAGAGTTTTCTGGTCAACTGCATTCTTGCCTGGGCTGCTCAGAGCGAGTCCTTTCTCTTCTCCCCCTTGAATGCAAATGCGATCTCAAGATCCCCCCCCCGCCCCCCGCTGCTCTGCTTTTCTGAAAGAAACGAAGTGCAGGCCACTCCAACATCCTTCAAGTGTTTGTGAGAATATGGGCAAGGACCCTGCGCCTGGGAGAATGCAGCCGGGAACAAAGGCCGTCTCCGCTCGAGAGCTGACAGGAATTTGACTCTGAACTCTCCCTCTCTTCCTTGTCCCTTGGAGTTCTCAGGAAGCCTCCGTGCTTATCGTCCAACAGCACATGGCAAAGGCGGCCTGGGAGGTGAGGGGTGGCTTCCTGCCATTCTTCTGCTGAGCCGCCAGGTTCCCATGGGCGGCCATGCCAGGATCGCCGAGGCTTATTCCCGGCTCTCGGGCTGCCAGGAGAGGCAAGGGGTCTCTCCGCTGCTCCTGCGTGCCCAGGGGAAAGCGGGGAACGGACTGAGATTTTTCATGGGCCCCCTGCAAGCCTCGAGGCCTCGGACATGAGTCGCTTCAGCGGGATGTGCCGCGTGTGTTCGGAGCAGCGCTACCGGCAGGTTGGTGCCTCTGAGCCCGAGAGCAGGTGTGCACAAGAGAGGACGTGCATGTGGGGTTGGAGGACGCGCACCTCTCTGGGGCGTGACGCGGCGTGCCGGCACAGGAGGCCAGGCAGGGCCGGCTTGCTAGAAAGATGGAGCTGCGCTTCTCTCTGCTGGGACTGCATTCTGTGGGGGGGAGACCCCACTTCTCTGATGGGCAGTGCTGTAAACGGAGTACAGGAGGCACAGCCAGGATTTTGGAGAGGGGCTGGGGAGGTCTCCAGCTTTGTTGCAGGATCTGCTGAGGGCCTGACCCTTCAGATCAAAGCTGCCTGCTGGCGTGTGGGTTTGTTTGTGGGGAGGGCAGGAAAAGGTTTCTGGGAAGGATATAACAACAACAACAACAACCACAGCTGGAGGTGGGGCTGCAGCTCGGTGGCGGAGCCTCTGCTTGGCATGCAGAAGGTCCCCGGTTCAGTCCCTGGAGGCATCTCCAGGTAGGGCTGGGAGAGACGCCTGTGCCTGCAACCTGGGAGAGCTGCTGCCAGTCTGTGTGGACAATACTGAGCTAGATGGGCCAAGGGTCTGACTCAGTATCAGGCAGGTTCCTATGTTCCTTGTGACCTGCAGGGTTTTTTGAGTGTTCAGAGCACTCTTGTTATATTGTTGTAAGGCAGTCTGCTTATCTTTGTGAAGCTCTCTGTAAACAGTCATTGCTACGGAAACAATAATAAATAATAGGAGCAAAATCAACCCAGGAAGGTGGGACTAAGGATAGAAGGGGGTGCTGAGAGAGCCCTACTCATTTAGGGCTGCTTGCTGAGCATGAAGCTGAGATTTGAACCGGGGTGCGTGAGCTGTGCGGTGCTCTTGAGGGATGCTTCGATTTTGTGGTGACTCTGAGCTGATGTGTTTGTGGTTCCGAAGAGCTCTGTTGGTTCAGTACCACGACCCATCTTCTCCTTCACTTTCTAAATGGTTTCCAGCCAGCCAGATGCCCCTGGGAATCTCATTGTCTGGGCAAAGGAGTGAGAGCCATCTCCATTTCGTTGAGAGTAGGAAGCTGCCAAACTGAGTCAGACCCTTGATCCATCGTGCTCAGTGTTCTCTGCTCTGACTGGCAGCTGCTCTTCAGGGTTTCAGACTGGTCTTTCCCAGCCCTACTAGATGCTGCTGCTGGGGATCGAACCTGGGTCCTTGTGCATGCAAAGCGTGTGACCTGGCTGGTAATCAATGGTGAGAGCAGGCAGAAGGCCAGTTGGCCTACTGAGAGAGTCCTGGATAATTTGCAGTGGACCAGGAATTGCTTCTGATTCCCAGCAGCTTGATAGTAGCAACCAGGAAAAAGCTGCTGTTTTCACTGTGCTGCTTTACCCAATCCATGGAATTTGTCTGTCACCGAGTTTCAGTGCTGTTTGGCCTAAAAGGGGGCATTAGAGTGCCGAGACAACTGACCGTTCTTTTAAACAGCAAAATTCTCTCCCAAGGCTGGCCTTCTGCTGGCCTCTCCACTTCAGTGTTCCTCACCTGGAAAACGGGGGTGTGAACAGGCTGCCCTTGACCAGGTTTTCTTGTGGCTTTCTTCACCAGTTCCAGGGTTTTATGTTCGAATCCCTGCCACATAGTTTTGTGCCTGCAGGGTCATCGCACTGTGTGACTCCTTGGGGCTGCTTTCGGAGCCGCACATCTCCCCTGCTAACTGAGCAAGGAGTCACCTTTTCAAAGTGACAATTAGCAAGGGGAGAGAAGCTGGCCCTATGCAACCCCAACACAGCATCCCTCCAGTGGCTGTTGCCCGTGTCTGCCTTGTGATTCTTTTTTAGATTGTGAGAGGGAACCATCTCGTTTATTTGCTTTTCTGTGTAAACTGCTTTGAGAACTTGTGTTGAAAAGTAGTATATAAATAGTGGTGGTGGTAGTAGCAGTAACACATAACTGGGAGTAAGCTCCATTGACTTACTTCTGAGTAAACAAGCATCAGATTGTGCTGCAAGAAGAGACAGGTTGACTTTTCTCCATTTTTCTTAATGTTTGTTGTTTGTTTGTTCAGTTTCTATACCGCCCTTCCAAAAATGGCTCAGGGTGGTTTACACAGAGAAATAATAAATAAATAAGATGGACGGAAACTGATGGTTATAGGCTGGTTATCTCCATGTTCAGAGGCAGGATGCCTCCGAATACCAGTTGTGGGGAAGCAGCAGCAAGAGAGAGGACATGCCTTCAACTTCTGGTTGTGTGGCTTCGTCTCTGACAACTTTTAAAAAGTCCCTAAAGAGTCATGTGTGTTTTTTCCCCACCCTAGCTTTTAAATTTGACTGTGGTTTTAAATCGTGTCAGAGTTTTCATTTTAATGTATGTTGTTGTAAACTGCCCAGAGACGGAAGTTTGGGGCAGTCTACGAATTTGAGAAATAAATAAATAAATAAAATCTGGTGGGCCACCCACTGGGGGAAACAGGATGCTGGACTAGATAGGCCTTGGGCCTGATCCAGTAAGGGTCTTAATGTTCCAAGGCATGCATTCTTCCACCTCACCTCAAGCAGATCCAAGGAAACGGGTGGTTTCTATTGACTTCATATTGCCTGGGTTTGGTTTTTTTTTGGAGCACAAGATGTGCTCTTGGATCTCTCTGGCAGCCCCAGGGGCCTTTTGTTGCTGCCAGGCAGAAAGAAGCTTCAGTGGCATCCATTTAAACGGACCGTTTTCTCAGACCAGACCTCAGAGGTTCCCACAGGAGTTCTCAGTGGGGATCTTCCTTCTGGCTGGCTGCCCCAGAAATCAGAAGGGCAGATCTTTCCCTTTTGCTTCTCAAACAGGAAGCTTGGCGGACATCTCTGGAATCTCTAGGCCTTTACGAGAACCGGGCTGTGTTTTGACTCCACCAGGAGCCGTGCTCTGTCATTAGCTCGAGGGAGAGCTCTTGATGACCTCCCATTCCAGGGTGTTTCCTCTGTTCCCATCAGTTATCCAGTTCTGCTTTCTCTGTCTCACTAGGGGAAAAAAACACATATTAGTTGCTCTTCTATGCAAAGAAAATACTCCAAGCCACATACAACAACAAAACCCTTCAAACCAAAGAACAGATCCATTTTCACACCAAAACAGACTACATGCCTAAAACCAGCCATGGCCAGGTCCAGTTGAACAACAGCTCAGATTGCCCCCAAGCCTCCAGTAACTCCCTAAAGACGTTTTGATCAAAGAGGCTGGATGTAATTCTAATTTTAATGCCTTAAAATCTGTGATCTTTGCAGCCTGTTCTTTGTAGAACAAAATGTAACCTAAAAATCCACAACTTTACTGCAAGTGGACAAAATTTGGCAACAAACCCAGGTGCTCAGGATGCATTGTGGGATTTCCAGGGGCTAGGACAGTGCATCCTGACCCCCACACCTCTGTACTGTCTGTAGTGGCTACAGGTCATGTGGGCACACAATTAGCACGCCCAGAAACTCCTGGAGGATCGCCTTTGGGGAAGGTGATCTCTACGATCTCTCTTCTGCTGCCTTCCCTGCTTCCCGCCCTCAAGCCCTTTCAGTGGATTATGAGAAAGGGCTCAATGTCTTCATGTATGCTGGCCTTGGGCCGAAATAAACCAATACAGTATACAGTAATATCTTCATGGCTTTTAAAGCAACTCTCATAGTAAGAGAATTCATTTAATTCAGATGTTGTGACTTGTTGCCTAGAGACTGATACGGGTGTTTTCCCAAGTTCCCAGCTTGGAAGAAAACCAGCCAACACCATCCCATGATGCTGAGTGATGGAAGCAAAACATCTTTGCACCAAGTACCTTCTTAAAACCCCAAACTACAACATGGTCCTTTTGACCTCTTGATTTTTGGAAAGTCCCTTTGTCAGTCTGAAGAAGACGTAATACATTCTTAATAATAGCTGCTGTGGTGTGAGCATCTTCCCTGCGGTGACAAGTGTGGGTTACGAAGGACTTGATAAGATCAATTTAACCTTCAAGCTTCCTATCTCAATATGGCTGGTGGAAAGTTACTGACGCTAGGTGTGAAGGGTAGAGAAAAATTCTCTCCAAAATGCAGTTAGGGCAGCTTGAGCCAACTAGTCCACAGTAGCCCATTTGGCTACTAACTGCCAGCCCATGAGCTCTGTGTTACAGGTTCCTGAGTTTCTGGTGTTGGCTTTTCCTGAATGGTTCAGCGTTAAAACTGTTGCCAGTGCACACACATCAGTCTGCATTTTCTGTTTAACCAAGAGACGAATTTTCCTGTTTGGTTTCAGATCACAATCTCTCGTGGAAAGAATGGGTTTGGATTCACCATCTGCTGTGACTCCCCTGTCCGGGTGCAAGCAGTTGACTCTGGTAAGATCAAGGAGTGTCTGGTGGTGGAGGGGTTGTTGGTGTCAGTTCCCAAAGGGCTGTGGCCTCTTTTCTTTTCAACCGGTGCTTGGATTTTTCTTGATAGCACTGCAGGCAACACCACTACTATTTATATCCTGCTTTTCAACAACAGTTTCCTAAGCAGTTTACATAGAGAAATAATAAACAAACAAGATGGTTCCCTATCCCCAAAGGGCTCACAACTTTAAAAAGAAGTCTAGGGAGACGCCAGCAACAGCCACGGGAGGGATGCTATCCTGCGCTGCATAGGGCTATTGGCTCTCTTCCTGCTTAATATAAAGAGAACCACCACTTTAAAAGGAGCCTCTCTGCTCAGTTAGGCTAGCAGGGGTTAGCAGGCATGTCTTACCTAGTCAGTGATTAGAGTTTGTTTGATGGTTTTAAAGGACAGAGCCAAACTGCAACATATATTGGTTTTGAGCCTGCTTGACTATCATAGCTTCCCCTAAAGAACCTTGAACATGGGAAGCTGCCTTATACTGAGTCCCTACCTAGTGGTCCAGCACCTCCAGGTAGGGCTGGGGGAGACGCCTGCCTGCAACCTTGGAGAGCTGCTGCCAGTCAGTGCAGACAGTACTGAGCTGGATGGACCAAGAGTCTGACTCGGTATAGGGCAGCATCCTATGTGACTGGAAAAGGCAATTCTCCATGTAGCCTTGGAGTCTGTCGTCTGGCAAGGGTGCAGAAGAGGACAACCATTCCCAGAGTTCTCTGGGGAAACGGAATGATGGTTCAAGTCAGTGTGTGGCTCTTCCTTAACTCCTCTCCTGCCCTCTGCTGCTTTCCTCTTGCAGGTGGCCCAGCGGAGAAGGCTGGTCTGCAACAACTGGACACCGTCCTCCAGCTCAATGAGCAGCCGGTGGAGCACTGGAAATGCGTGGAGCTCGCCCATGAAATCCGGTGACTATGGCACATGTGGATGGCAGTGGGGGATCCGGGATCTCAGCCCTCTAGAACTGCGGGGCAAGGAGGGCTGGGAATAATACAGGTCTTGTGCAGAAGAACTGGCGTGCTGCTCGGTCAGGTGAAGGATGGGTGGGTCTCTCTCCAACAGCTGCAGGCCCCAAGCAGCCTGGGGTTTTTCCACACCCGGCTTTTAGCTCGCATCTCCTCCGGAACAGAGGTGTGCATTCACATACCAGCCAAATTTACCCCAAAGTCCCTGCCAGCTATAGGGGAGCACTTCACACACAATTCTGGGTTTTCATCGCCCGTTAAAGTGTAGCCCCGTTTATATCCAGGGTAGGAAAAAATCCACTTTTTGCGTTGGTTTTGGGGGGGAAACTTTGAACTCTCAGTAAAGCCTTACAAAAAGCCTGTGGTAAAGCCTGCTGCCTGGGAAAGCTCCTGGCAAGCACTCCACCTCCAGGGCTTGCCCGTTCAGGCATGTCATAGCCTCTGCTCCTGGGGTCCCAGGAGTGATGGGGGGGGTCTAAGGATGAGTCCGGAGCAGGACTGCCTGGAACAGAGATTCCCGGATGATGTTGACTACGACTCCCATCATCCCCAGCTGCAGTGGCCTTTGACTGGGGATGTGGGGAGTAACCGTTGTCAACAACAGCTGTGAATCCTTGCTGTAGGGAGCGCTGATCAGGAGTCTCTCAGGAGGGAAGTGCCTCCCCGCTCCAGAACTCCTCCACGAGGGGTGAGAAGCTAGGAACACAGGAAGCTGCCTTCTACCAAGTCAGGCTCTTGGTCCACGTCACTCAGTATTGTCTGCACTGACTGGCAGCGGCTCTTCAAGGTTGCAGGCAAGAGTCTCTCTCGGCCTTTCCTGGAGATGCTGCCAGGGATTGCCACTGGGCCCTCCTGCATGCAAGCAGATGCTCTCCCACAGATGCTCTCCCACTCCCCGCCCCATCCCGCAGAGGGGATACCTTCAGTGCTCACACGCAGTCGCCCATCCAAATGCAAACCAAGGCAGACCCTGCTTAGCAGACCCATGCTTGCCAGCACAAGGCCAGCTCTCCTTCCCCAGCTCTGGTTGCTCTGCGTCTTTTGGCTCTTAGGGACTTTTGTCGGGGTCTTGGCTGCAGTGTGCTCTTCCTCCTCCTGGCCAAAGCTTGGCTGGCTCCTGACTGCTCCCCGCTCTTAAACTGACCCACCTCCCCTACCGACGTCTCTCTCAGGAACTGCCCCCGGGAGATCATGCTGCTGGTCTGGCGCATCGTCCCGCAAGTCAAGCCCGGCCCCGAAGGCGTCACCCGCCGCTCCTCTTGCAAATCAACGTACGACTTGCAGTCGCCACCCAACAAGCGGGAGAAGAACAGCACGCAGCGGGGGCCACGGGTCCCCGAGCACCGCCAGAGCTGCCATGTCGTGTACGACGGGAATGACGGGCTGGTGCTCAACGGCTGGGAGCGCTACACGGAGCTCGGCAAGGTCGCCCAGCGCACCATGCCCCCGCTCTCCAGACCGCCCTCCTCTGGCGGGGACAAGAACTACATCCTCCTGGCACCGCTCAATCCCGGAAGCCAGGTACGAGCACCTGAGTGTCAAAGTGGGCAGCTGGTGGCTTGGCCCCACTGCAGCCTTCTTGGGGACTGCAAAGCCTTTTAGCTCTTTTTTTAATCGTTCTTT